>NC_142053.1:35442168-36671168 GCF_982192425.1 Myodes glareolus | reverse complement strand
CTACTTCCAAAACTCTAGAATTAATAGAGATATCTCTCTGCTGGACGTCATCGAAAGTTCTTATGTAACATTGTAGCATCTGCCTTCAGCAAATAGGTCCATAGTATTGGGCAGAATTTTCCATTAAGCAAAAAATTTCATAGACATTTCCACCTATATTGCCAGTTTTTCAGTCACATTTTTCTGTGTCCTACAGAACGTCTTGCAGACTCTTTAATAAAGAACTTTCTTACCTTTAGGCAAGTTTAGTAGATATTTTCTGTGGATCTTGCATATCCAGTTCATACAGTAAAGCATCATGCAGTCCAAGAAAAAACAATTTCTTGCCCAAATGGCTAACAAACACCCTAAGAAGATTCTTTGTTGCCCATAATCCTCTTGAAGATGATTGGTGCTGCCAGGAGCAGATGTGTCTCATTGTCATGAAAAGTCCTAACTTCTTAAAATATTTTAAATACCATATTCTGAAGGCCTCTGGATATTTGAAGAATACCTATCTATCTTATATATATATATATATATATATATATATATATATATATCTTGAAAACCTAACATGACTAGAAGTTTGCCTATTATAAATGATTATCTATTATCCTATATTTCTTAATTATATATTACATTTTTCAATGAGCTGCACAAACACAACACCTTAATCATGAGCAAAAGTGTACATATATCACAATTGATCTTAAATTTGTATCAATAAACCAAGATACATACCAATGTAAATCTCTATAGCAGTTAGGCATTTTGACAAGAAACTGCTCTTGTGTGGATTGCTTGATGTATGCTGTATAAACTAGACATGTAGGGCCCACAGTGAAATGACTGCTCAACTTGCCTAAAGAAGATGAAACATTCCTTCAGACCTTCTGCTTAATAAAAGAATCTACTAGACATTTTACAGGGCACAGAAGAATGCAGCTGATTGACTTTGACATAGCAAGGCGAAAAGATCTTCAAATTTCCTGCTTCATGGAAAAGTATGCTGAATTTTATCAGCCTGTAGTTTGAAGATGGTTGGCTCAATGTTATGGAAGAACTTTGAGTGGCTGTCCAGGCAGCAAAATGTTTCTGTCAATTCTCGAGCTCTGAGCATTGTTTACAATTCATTTCCTTTTAACTTAGGTAATATTATATCCTTCTGGAGTCTTTGATGGAGTTGAAGAAAAACAGTTATAATTATAAAAGATAGAGTTGGTATAAAACTTCAGACTCACAAAGATAGGATAGGTGATAGAGTATTTTTCTTAATTTGTCAAATATAAATGGACGAAATATTGTAATTGCAATTCATGTTTGCTATTTTGTCATATATATTTACTATGATAAAGTGAATGCCTTCCTTTCTATTTAGATAGAAAAGGGAAGATGATACAGGATTTCCTGATGTATGATGTGAATATGTTTTATTATTCTTGGTTAATAAAAGATTTGCTTGGACCTATGACAGTGAAGAATAGAGAAAGGCTGAAATTCCAACCAGAGATAAAAGAAAATATATAGGCAGAGTCAGTGAGATGCCATGTAGTTACTGAAGGAGACAAACACTGGAACCTTACTGGTAAACCTCAAGCTTTGTGGTAAAATATAAAACAATAGGAATGGGTTAATTTAAGATGTAAGAGCTAGCTAGATATATAATTAAGCTCTTTGACAAAGAATAATATAATTAATATAGTTTCTGTGTGCTTATTTCAGGTCTGGGCCTCCAGAAAAGGAATAAGCTGTCTACTGCACATTTCTTTCACAGAGCCACTTTCACAGCAGTCTTCCTAGTATTCTAACTCTAACAGTCTTTTTAACTTATCATCTACATGATAGTTTTCTTGATCTGTAGATGCAGTAGCTGTAATATAGATGCATGCATGAGGGATGGACTTCATATGATATGTTAATATCTGCATTGTGTTCAGTTGTAGTGTTCTGTGATGATCTTCATTTGTCATAAACAATGGTTTCTTTGTTATCTTTTGGTATAAAAATAACATTTAGAATATAGTAAGAAATTATACTGGTTTAGCAAAGTGGAAGTAGTATATTATTTTCTAATATTCATGATCTCATTGGCACATTGAAGCTGACTAAGTTTCCAATATCATGTCCAATTAGACAGATATAGGTTGCCAATGGCATGAATAAAAATAGTAGAGAAGAAAACCACAGAACAGAAGAGAAATTTTTCCAATTATACATCTGACAGTAGACTAACATCAAGAATATGCAAAGAATTCAAAAAACAAAGAGTCAAGGAGACAGGTCATCCAATTTAAAAACTGACTAGTTTGTTAAACAGAAATTTCACAAAAAAAGAAATGATATGACTAAGAAATGTCTCAGAAAGGTTCATCAACTTAAGCAATTTTAGGAAAATAAAACTAAAAAAAATAGATTTAATGTTACCTGAATCATAGTGGCTATAATCAATAAAAGAATTAAAAATAAATGCTGGAAAGGTTAAGAGAGATATAAAAATGTCTATTCACTATTGGGAGAAATACAAAGAGGCAAAGCCCTAATGGAAGCCAGTATGGAGAATCCACAAATAATTAAAAGCAAATCTATCATATGATCTATCTATAAAACTTCTGGTTATATGTTCAAATAATTTTACAATCATAGTTTTTAGATGTTCATTCAGTAATGTACATTCCCATACTATTTACAATATCCAGAATACAGAAACTAGCTAAATGTTTTCTAACAAATGAACAAAAAAATGTGGCACATAAACACAATATAATTCTTTTAAGATGTAAAGAAAATTGAAATCATGAAAATTTAAGGAAAATGAATATACCTAAAACAGAGTGTGCTGAGAAAAGTTACCTTGACCTGGAACAACAAAACACTGTGTGTTTGCTCTAATCTGCAGTTCCAAAGAGTTCAGATGTGTTTACATGACAGAGAATAACCACAGAAACCCATAAAGGATAATGAAACCACAGTTATTACATCTGATTTTTGGCGTAAATAGTAGGATATAAGTTATATGAAGTGGAAAGTGGAATAATAGGGAGGGGCTTTAAGCTGTATTGGAGAAAGTCTAGTACAGAAGGAGAGAGAGGGACAAGGACTGAGTATAAATAAAAAAACCCAACATTGTTTGATAAATCCTCAAGATACTATATTATTTTATATTAATATACTATTAAAATTATATAATCAACCATCTTTTTCATTCTATTTTAAAGGAATTTAAGTCACTTAGGTTGATAATGCTCCACAGAAGAACCACAGACTTAGAAGCAATCCAGTACTAGGCATGAGAAACCTGCTTAAAATGTTTGGTTAGTGTTACTACAAAATCAATATAGATTATTAATTTAACACTTGATCTCTTCTCAAGGGTTGAGAGAGGAACTCTTTTGTTGAAGACACCAGACAGTAAAGATAAAAGATTAAGATTATTTGAGAAAAAAAACTGTCCTTAAAGTCTCCTTCCTGTGGTCTAACTTCCGTGGTTGTAGAAAATATTATTCATGTTACCAAGGGAGAGGAGCAATTAATTAAAAAGGCCAATACAGCTACAACAGCTATTCATGAAAATAGCAAATCTGTCTGTCTATCTATCTATCTATCTATCTATCTATCTATCTAAAACAATACAACTAGTGGCACTGCTCTTTTTGTATTTTCTGTGTCATAACCTGGTTTTATATCTTACATAAAATTATTGCCTTTTATATTATTACTTATTTTGGGGAGAAATTCAAAGAATGATGTCCATTTTTCTGAGTCTTCAATGACTTCAATATTGTATCATTGGACAGAAGTTTGCTCTGGGTATGTTTCCACTCTTCAATGTTGGAGTAAATCCACGACAATATTTACCTGAAATGTGCTATTTTAGCATCCTTGCAAGTTAACTTGAGTACTTGTAAAGATAGTTTGTCATTAAAAGTTGATCAGTATTAAGCCAATATGCCTCCTGCACAGTTACTAGCCTATGTTATATCAGCATAAAATTCTACTGGACTGTCAATGGAGTCATAATGGATTAGCCAACTGAAGAATTCTTCATTGTCACATTTGTCACCAATGAATGACACAGAGTTGTGTCACACTTGGGGAGTTCATCCTGCCAAGGAATGATGACACTGTTAGGATAAGGGCCCATATTTGTGTGGGTTGATGATTATGGAGATGGATTTAAGGCCAAGATCACTAAAAACTTTCACAAGAACTATTGAAAGAAATAATGTTCTTACAGAGTTGGTTTATATGTATTCCCTTTATCTGGAATCATTCCACAAACAAGTTTGAGTATGTGATAGGTTATAATAACCTATAGTTAATTTACCTAGCTCACCATTAGGTTCCAAGACCAATACCCATGTTTCCCATCCTGTTCTACATGCATTCTTGCATTATGTTATACTGTTTGTAATTAGGGTTGTGTTAATGGGAGACATTTCTTGTACTTATATCCTGATAATAAGTTTTATCTGATACCAAACCCCTGAGGCTAATGGAAAAAATTTTAGAGAAGAATAGATATAATTTGGTTATACTTCAAGGCTAGTAATGGCATAATACCCAGAGTATAACCTCTACTTGCACACAGTCATTCATCTGATATACAAGTTCTTTCTGTGACATGTAACTAATATATAAGTTTTCATTTGGTAAAAATCACAGGATCTCAGTGATATCCAGGACAAGGTTCTGTGCTAGAGTTGGCATTCTGATCCTCAGTGATTGGAGTTTTGTTCACCATTCTGCCATTCAGTGTTGTAGGATTACTGGTGTTTATAGCCAGGTACCATGACTTGGTCAGTTTCCAGCTATGCCACTGGTTGTAAGGGTTTGGGGGCTTTGTTCAACGTTGGTTTTCACTTGTGTAGGTAGGCCTAGAATATTGAAAAAATATCGAACATTGTTTCAATTACATTTCTCTTCCCTAACCATGAGATATGTTTTTGCATGGTGATCTTCTGGAAATCATAGGCGGGGATAGTATGGGATTTTTCTCTTTTACCGACTTCAATTCATCTTTTCATTGTTTTAGATTCAAAGAATGCATAATACTCTCATACACAGATTTTATTAGTTCTAATGAAGTTGCTTTTTTCTGCCAATGAATATTCGATGATCTGTAATTTTTAAAAAGAGTAACAAAGAGGTGTTACCGAGTTTCAATATCAACAACTAATTTTTGATTCTCTGATTTTTGTTGGTTGTTTCTGTAAAAATCCATTTTCACTAAATGGTTTTGATCTGGTGATTCATCAAATATTGTCTTACATTTCAAAACTATCAGAACAAAAATGTCTTAGGTTTGCAAGATGATATGTGTGTGGTAAACATTCTTTAAATACTTAATATGGCTGATTAAGAAGCAGACAAAAGTCTTAAAGGGCACTGTCAAACTGAGAAACACAGAATAGAATTAGGCTAGTCAAACTTTCTCAACATTTTCTTAATGAGATTCTGATTTTTTTCACATTTACATGGTTACTACAGACTTGAATGATTTATTTAGAATTATTCAAAAGGAAATCATGGGAATATATGGCATATAATTCTCTTCTTATGCCACAGAATTGGCTTTTGGAGTTCACTGTCCTTTCTTTTTTGCTGACATCATTGGAAATTTACTTTTAAATAAGGCATATTTTACCTCAGTGGAACCTAGAGACCTATATATTATGGTGTTCTCATATCAGGAGATAAGAATTTGAAGTGATTGTCATTGCATCTTTTTATTTCCTGTTTTTAGTTTGGTATTCCACTTAAATTGTGCCAATTATTTAGCATTGAAGTGTTTTAATGATTCTACAATTTTTGTAGCAAGAAAATTGTTAGAATTACTTTTTACTAATTAGCTAAAATGCCCTCCAATATAAAAGACACTTAGTTTCATGTAAAAAATTATCACCTTGAAATGTTTATTTTAAGGTGGTTAATTTAAATTCATTAATGTAATGGTTATAAAATCTCCCATCAACAATGAAATTGTATATACAAAAAATTATCATGAATATAACACACTTATATATTTAAGCTAATAAAATATCAAGTGTTGAGAAATTTAAATCAATGCAGTAGTTTTATTTGAGTACATTCAAATTGGACTGGACATAGGAAGACATCATAAACTGTAGGTATTGGTTATGTTTGCTTCCTCCTAGCTGTGAAAGAATAACATTAGTATTCTTGTGAAGGCAACATCGGAATTAAGCATAGTTGTCATCTTTATCATATATATTATTTTAGGTAAATACAAGTGCATAGCTACTTTTTAAAAATTTAACAATAACAATTATTTGAATTTTATTCTTTGTCCTCTGCTCATTGTAAGATAACATTAATATTTTATTCTGTTATTTTGAAGAATATTATCATTAATAATCTAAGTCACTGAAAAATATATTATTTGTCTCCTTTGTGGTAGTATTTTGTTAGTTGAGATGATAATTTATTATCTTATAATTTATCTTGCAATTGTATAAACATCAGTCCTTATACAAAGCTCAGTTTTTCTACACTAAATTATAACCAGAACACAGAAGAAAAAAGGCCTTCATATTCAGTAGTTTCATAATTCTATGAGAACAATTACTGTCCTTATAAATCATGCCTAAATAATAACCTAATGTTTACTCCTTGAAATTCTTTGTGGAGGTTTATAAAACATGAAAATAAGTGAGGTTGCAAATTCCTATCTTCTATTAGCTAAGAATATAAGCACTTAATTCTTTTTTTTTTTGTATTTGGAAGAAGTTGAGGGAGAAGTGATTAAAATTCAGAACTCATTTTTTACAATTCTAAAAAAATCTAATATAAAGAATAATATAGAATATGCAACCTGTATTAAAATCCCAGTTTCACCCTGTAGAAGACTATTTTTCCCACTGTCAACATTCCTTAGTTGCCTGTTGTTCTTGTCGAGGGATGAACCCTTCTAGGCTTTCCATATTTTGTCTTAGCTTGTTTGTTGATGTCCTTGTTTATCTCATCTTTAGGTAATCAGGTTTATAAGACTTGTTGGTTATGGTTTCTGACTTTCCTAAAAGACACAATGTCCCTGAAAACTGCCTGCTTTTCTGGCTATTAAAATATGTTTTACTAGAATACCTGAACTTAAGATAAAGGAGTTGCATTGTACATATGTTGTCACTCTGCTTCACACTTCTGCATTTTGGATGATTGTGGTATCCTGTAATATTTTTTTTCTCTGTAGCAAAGAGTTTTATTGATGGTTATCTATGAAAACATGTACATATAAGTTACAGTATACAAACTGAGTTGGTTGTATCTGTGTATTTAGGTATATATAGCAACAGTTTTAAAAACAAGAGGTCAGGAATTAAACTAGAGCAAGAAGGAGTTTTTGAAAGAATTTAGAGGGAGGAAAGTAATGGAGAAGGGTATAATTATATTATACCAGTAAATTACAAATGTTAAATATATGAATTCTATTCTTATTCAACTGTGTGTTATAAGGCAACTAAAATACATTCACTTTGTCTCATATTCTTAGACCCTTTTTCTGAGGTGGTGAAGAAATATCTACTTAGGCATGCAGCCAAATAAGAACAAAGTAAGGATACATTCCTAGTTGAACTGGGTGAGCCAGTGAATTTATGGGAGTATAGACAAGAGGTATCTTACAGGTGTTGAAATTGCTCAAAAAAAAACTGTATCAACAAAATCTACCACAGCATGGATAGCAGTTCATAAAAGCTCAAAACCAGGAGCACACTGTTCAACCAGCAGGAAGCTTAATACATTAGAAGGTGTACTTTCTAGGTGTCTTAGTTAGTTATACCTTATCAACAGCTTGGCAAGTATCTGCCACTTTTAGGAAGCATGCTTATATATGTTTGCAAAGAAAGGTGACTAGTGCATTTCATCTGTTTCATGGAATTTCTGAAGCTTCTGAATTGCTACTTACTGAGTTTATGGAGTTTCCCTGCAGCAAACAAGGTTTCATTTTCTTTTAGAACACCCTGCATTTTAATGAACCTCCCCGAAGATGTAAACTTTTATTTTTTAGAAAATAATTGTATTACACTTAATCATCTCAATTGTAAAATGCAAGATAAATATAATAGAAAAGACAGGAAGACTAGTTAAATATGCTCTCAGAAATGTTTGTTATTTTATCACATGTTGCCCTATGGAGTGATAGCTTGTGGCTTTTGTCAGCTAAACTGATACAGATATAATAAATTTGCAAATGCTAGTGACATTTCTTATGTTGGCAAAAAATTAAATAAACACATTTTGGAATATAGTTTCAATTTCATAAATGCAAACCACTTTGTTATAGAATATTTGTTTAATTAGGAAAAGTTGTGCTACATTTATTTATGCTATATTTGCTTAATTATGTAAAGATTTATTGTTGTTTTACCTTGCCTGCCTAAAGTACATGGTTGGTATGAAAAAATAATATGGTAATGACCATGATTCACTTTTATATAGATAGTTTGTGGGAAAACTAATCAATGGATGTCCTTTAAAAGGAGATAGTACTGTGTGGATTAGAAAATTAGGAAACTCGTTAAAGAATTAAGAATGAAACTGGAATACATGTTCTCTAATAAACTTTAACCAATTTTGTTCTTTGCAGAGATGGGTATGCTTTACATAATTTTCCTACTTCTCATAGACTACTCAAATTCATACTCAAATCCATTTCTATAAACCAAATGCCACCACTTTCATTTTTTTCTCAAAACATTAGACTGTAAGTTTTAAAATCTTTTATTTTTATGACTAATATTTGAAATTTTCATTTATCATCATTTTATTTACTTTAATAGGTTTTCATCTAATACTCTCTCTCCTCTATCTTCCATCATGTCTCAATCCTCCCACTCAAATGCATATTTTTACTTATCTAAGTATATATATATATATATATATATGTGTGTGTGTGTGTGTGTGTGTGTGTGTACGCACACACACACACACACACACAAGCAGGTAAATGCACTAAAAAAGGTTTTGTTTAGGATTTATCAATTAGAATTGAGTCTTGCAAGCAATTAAGATTGAATATCCCTCTCTGAACAGCCATTTATTTTCTGAAGCTTTTGATGTAGTGTGAGACCTCATGAAACTTTTCCTCATGCATGTTGGTTGTCAACTGGAATTATCATTATGCAGGTATTAATAGTGAGCCCATTTTTGAGATTTTTTTGGTTGTATATCTTTGTCATGTACAGAAGACACTATTTCATAGCAGATATCCTGGTCCTCTGGCTCCCATAATCTTTATTATTAACATAATAATAAGGTAGCTTGAAATTGATTAAAGCAGTATATGGGTTTCTAAGAATGAAGAGGATGAATATTTAGTGCTAATATCTTTAATAAAAAACTAAAAGTTTCAAGAAATCAGTAATGTTAATACATGAAGATCACCAGAATTTTAGAACTTGGTAGGGTAAAACTAAGGTAAATAAGAGAAAATGGAAGGAAATCCATGACTTCTTTCAATAACAGAGCAATAGAGAATGTGAGATCAAAGTGATTGATAGACAAGACAAATGTGAATGAAAATGAGATACTTTGTAATAAATTTGAAAACCACAAATGATTCTATACCAAATTATAGAATTATTACAAGCTACATAAAGCTAAATATAAATATAAATACAATTGTAAAATAAAATTAAATTTGAAATGGGTAGGTTTATATCTTGAAATACAATAGTTTGAATCCTAAAAATAGTTTCAAATTCAAACAAAAATGAGGAGATATAAAAGAATTAACAGCAGACATTATAGAATAGTTTATACATGGTTAAAGTCCTCCAAAAAAGAAAAATGGTGAATGATACAGAAATTGTCATATGTGTAAAGAATGCAAATATGTTGATGAGTTACTACAAATATGACAATGTGTATGAACACTTTTATTTAGAAATGCAGATGCATGCTAAAGTGACAGTATACAGACTGCATAGGTTATATTTAATTATATAGTTATAAATACTTATTCATAAATGCTTATAACAACAATTAATGAAAAAAGAGGATATACATTTGAAAATGACCCAGATGGCTTACAGAGAGGAAAGATGAAATGATATAATAATATAATAATATAAAAAACGAGCAAGCAAGCAAACAAACAAACAAATGGAATACCTAAATAATGTGAATATAAAAATCTGTCAGTACTGAATTAACTTTTTTCCATTGACAAACTAGTACAAAATATTTTCAAGTTTTTCTAGGAGTGTTCTATCTTCAGGTTATAGAAAATATGTGTTTCAGAGTAACATATATATGTACAAACATATTTGAAGATGATTGCATCATATTGCAGTATAAATGTTTGAACACCCTTATTGTGCATTAAAAGTCTTACAAACATAAACTGTTTATAGATGTGTCTGCTATAAAGTCAAAGGAGTGTTTGGGCACTCTAAACTTACATTCTATATTTCCTTAATGTGGTGCTTTATCATACTTAATACTCAGAACAAATGAGGCTGTGCAGCAGGAATTACTGAAATCCAATGTAGTTTGCACCTTAATTTAACTTAGTATTAAAGCCAAATAAAGACTGCAAAAAATAAAATTATAGATCAACAACTGTCAAGAGCATAAAGGAAAACATACTTAATAAGACTTGAAAATTTGAGTTCATCACCTCAACATTTTTATCCATCATAAACAAATGAGATCACTCCTAGAAGATGAAAGATATTCAACATTTGAAAATCGGTAAAATGTTAGCCAGATAGTGCAGAAGGAAAGCATAATGATGTAATTTTCTCACTAACTTCAAAATAATAAATTGGAAACATTACACACTATTTGAGTAAGTCTTTGAAAGTTTTTTTTTTTTAGAGAGAATTGATTGCAAGTAAGGGAATCTGTATTAAGTTCAGAGTAGGAACATCATCAAACAGGCTTAGAGTTTAAATTACAAAATATCAAAAGAAAAAAGTCATCTGAGTATTAGTGTTATTTTGCTTATGGACCTTCAGTGATACAAACTGATTACCACTTGTCCTGAAAAACTCATAAACATATACAGGTTTTGCTTGCCAATTTCAATATAAGTTAATTAAAAATACCTATAAAACATTGGCAAAATATGCAATATACAGGTAGCAGAAGATACAATGGAGGGGTAAGTGTGCTCCTGACCCGCCACAGAAGCCAGTAAGGGAACACACAATTTTCCTGCCACCCTTATCTCCCTGGATATTCCGAAGGGGCAGCTTCCCCCAGCTGAGCCCTCTCTCCTCCTACCCCATCCCCGCTTTCAGCCAGGAACCCCTTCCCTTCTTCCCTCCCTTTTTCAGGGCATAAAATCCTCCAACCCAGTCTGTGTGGGCGCCGCCAGGACAGGACAGTGAGTGCAACTGGGCAGGGGGAGTTCATTTGTTTTAATAGCCTGCCTGCAGCAAGGTAGGACTGCAGGCAGGGAGATTCCTGGCCAACAAGGGGCACTAATCCTGTAGCAGAAGACTCAGCAGAGGGAAGAGCCATTGGAGAACATCTGAAGGAAGAGATGGGCAGGCACCAAGGCAAGAATTCCTCCAACAATCTGAAAAACAACATGAAAATACCAGATCCCAGCGATCTTACTACAGAAGGACTTGAACACCCTATTCCGGAAGAAGTGGAAAACAGTGTCATTATGAAAGCAATAGAGTCCCTTAAACAGGGTATGAATAACTCACTTAAAGAAATGGAAGAGAAATATAACAAAAAGATTGAAGAAATGACTAAAGAATTGGAAGAAAAGTATAACAAAAGTCTGAAGAAATGAGTAAATCCATAAACGACACCCTGGGAAACCAAGAAAAAACAATCAAGCTGGTAATGGAAACAGTTCAAGAATTAAAAACTGAAATGGAGGCAATGAAGAAAACACAAACCAAGGGACGGCTGGATATGGAAAATCTAGGTAAACAGAGACTTCAGAAACAAGCATAACCAATAGAATACAAGAGATAGAAGAATGAATCTCACGAGGCCAGTTGGACTGGGACTGAACGAGGATGCAATCCAACCAGATTCTCTGAATGTGGCTGGCCCGGAGTCTTTCTGAAAAGCCATTGACAATGGCACTGGGACTTGTTTCTTCTGCATATACTGGATTTTGCGGGTCCAGTCTGTCTGGACACTCACCTTTCTGGACCTGGAGGGAGGGGGGAGGAACTTGAACTTCCCACAGGGCAGGAAACCCTGACTGCTCTTAGGGATGGAGAGGGAGGAGGAGAGGGAGTGGGGGGGAGTGGAAGGGTGGTGGGAGGAGGGACGGAAATGGAAACTTTTATAATTTAATAAAATTACTTAAAAAATAAAAAAAGAATGAATCTCAGATTATGAAGACACCATAGAGAAAATAAATGCTCTGACCAAAGAAAACAACAAATACAACAAATTCTCATCACAAAACATTCAGGAAATCTGGGACATAATAAAAAAAAAAATCTAAGAATAATGGGGGTAGAAGAAGGAGAATTGCAGATCAAAGGCCCAGAAAATATATTCAACAAAATTATAGAAGAAAACTTTCCCAACCTAAAGAACGATAATCCTATGAAGGTACAAGAAGCATACAGAACACCGAATAGACTGGATCAAAAAAAAAAAAACATCCCCTTGCCATATAATAATCAAAACACAAAGCATTCAGATTAAAGTAAGAATATTAAGAGCTGCAAAGGAAAAAGGTCAAGTAACTTATAAAGGTAAACCTATCAGACTTACACTGGACTTCTCTATGGAAACCATGAAAGCCAGAAGGTCCTGGATAGAGGTACTGTGGAAACTAAGGGACCATGGATGCAAGCCTAGACTACTATACCCAGCCAAGCTATCAACGGAGAAAACAAAATATTCCAGGATAAAAACAAATTTAAACAATACGTAGCTACAAATCCAGCCTTACAGAAGGTATTAGAAGGAAAATCACAACCCAAGGAATCCAACATTCCCAACACTGCTACAATAACTCAGACATCTAGCGACCCTTCACAAGCACAACTCAAAGAAGGGAAACACATACACTTTACTACCCCCCCAAAAAATAAATAACCAGAGTCAACAACCACTGGTCATTAATATCACTATAGAACATTTGTCCAACATGGAAACAGAGGCAGAGACCAACATTGGAATACTGAACTGAGCTCCAAAGGTCCAGTTGAAGAGTAGAAGGAATGAGAATATGAGCAAAGAAGTCAAGAACATGAAGCATTCATCCATTGAAAGAGTTTACCTGAGCTAATGAGAACTTACCAACTCCAGCTGGATTGGGAAGGAGCAAGCATAGGATCAAACTAGTCCCTCTGAATATGGTCGAGAGTTGGAGCAGACTGAGGGACACTGTCTGCTATGTAGACAGTAATGCTATGTAGTCCTATATATCATGGAATTTCACAATAATTTTACTATTTGAAATACACAAGACATTTTAAAAATAAGTTTCCATGAATCTAAAATAAAAAAAAAAGAATCTAACTACCAAGCCCGAGAACTGAGTATGGTAGAAAGAGAGAACTTAATTCTACAAATTAGCCTCTACAAGTGGGTGAAAGTGTGAGCACCTCACTACATAAAAGATAAATATAATTCAATTCAAATTTCATTGAAAGTAATTAGTCAATTAGGCTTATTGATTATTTTCTGAGCTTACAAATTCATGTCTGGCATATGAGAACCAAGAGACATATTTTATTATTCATTTATTTATTTTAAAATTAATTTATTGTCAACTTCATTTGTATATAACACATTATGTCCACATTCATCACTATTTTCTCTTTGACTCCCTGCCCTCAGGCACACCCTTCCCCCATCAATCCTTAATCCTACTCTCAGATTTTGTTTTGTTTTGCTTTTGATTTTGTTCTATGTACCATATGATTAAATCAGAGTAACTGCTATGATCATCAATATAAAGCTTTCTTTGGGAAAATAAGTACTTTGCTTATTTTGCAGTAGCTACATCACAGAAGACAATGACTTTCCTTATTCAGGAGTCCAGGGATGATAGTTTTTACTTATGTATATTTTTGCCTGGCAACAATAACCTATTTCTAATCCCTGAGTTAATATTTTAGTTTCAGCCTTTTGCAGGACTTATTGAGGCAAGTGCTTAATTTTCTGGGTACATTGGCCTAATGATACTCAACAGACAGCACTTCATTCTCTCCCTTCTTACTACTTAGCTCTTACATTCTCCCTCTTCCTTTTGTCAAATTCTCTTTATCTTGGAAGGAGTGCTGACACTTGTTTTCAGCACCTTAATAACCCATAAGTCTCAATATTAACTGCCAATCACTACAAAATTAAGATTTTTTGATAAAGGTGAGGCATAACACAAGTCTATGGTGATAAATTTGATCACTTCAAAGCCTGTTTAACAGCATTTCTGTTTAGCAAAAGAACAGTAGTATGTTCACGTAGTACCTATGAATTTCCATGCTATGGGCTTTGACCAGACCCATGATATTGATAATGAAAGTCTTCTTATAGACCCATACTCAATGCCTATTGACTACAGACCCATACTCAAAGCTAATCAGAAATCAGGAGGTTATTCCAAATACATTGTACTAGTATTGCACAAGTCACTGTTCTTGCAAAAAATCACTGCTGACTTTTCTTCCCTAGAGTCCTATATGGCAACTTATGGCACTTTGAAGCTAAACAATGAGGAAGGAATCATCATGCTAAGCCCCAGCAAGTTACCTATGAATTTTGCAAAAACAGGTGTGTGATGTCTTCAAAAATAGAATTTGTCATCCAGTTCTCTTGGACAAACAATCACAATAGTCCCAACCTCAGTAGTTTTAAGGGTCACTGTGGTTTTATTGAGCAACAATTCTTAGAGAGGTGTCCTACATTTAGCACTGGAATTTTTATTTAATAACCCAAGGTTCATAAAATCTGCATTATACATCCATGCATAATACCTATATAGTAATACTTTTTAAAATTATGTTTTTTAACTAGCTTATACAGTAATGCATTTCCAAGTGCTTTGATGTTTCTTTTATTTTAGTTAACCCACTATCTGTTGCACATCTTCATGTTCTTTGTGTATTTTCACTGAACAAATTTCTGTGTTTATGAAGCCTTATATTTTCCTTACAACAGAAAACTGCATAGGTGTTACACAATTACTGAGGTCTCAACTGCAGAAATAATATTTATTAATTTAAGAACAAATTTATATTACCTATTTGGTTGTGTTACCCACTATAAAGGAGTTGGGAAATTTGCTATTTGATTGCCATAAAGTTTTGTTTTTAAAAGCAATTTAAATTAAATTGAAATAAAGAAGATGAAATGTAGCATGAATTCTAATTGATTTTAATAATAAAAACCTGGAGTCAGGTATTAGGGAGTGAAAGCTGAAAGGTCAGAGAAGCAGAGCAGCCAGCAACTACTTCTTAGCTCTATAAAATCCTTAGACCCAAGGAGGCAAGATTCTGTCTCTATGAAACTTCAGACTGAATGCCACCTCTAGCAAGCATCAGACTGAATCCACTGATCTTCCATCTCCACAGGCCTTATATTCTTTGCTTAACCCAGCTATATCACTTCCCATCTCCATCACCCTAATGCTGGGATTAAAGCCAACACCACGTGACCCTCTTTCTCTTTTAAACTAATTCAACCTCATGTATCCCAGGGTGGCTTTGACCTCATAGAGTTCTATCAACAACTGTCTCTTAAATGCTGGGATAAAAGGTGCATGCCACTACTGCCTAGCTTCTATGGCTAACTAGTGTGGCTAGCTCCACACTCTGATCTTCAAGCAAGCTTTATCTGTCACAACACAAACAAAATCTCGCCATAATGAAAGGAAATGAAAATAGCCCCAATTAAACCTTAGTTAACAAAAGTGTTGAATTAAATTATGCTTAAATAGCTAATAACCATGATTGATATACTATGAGATTTAAACAGAGGAACTTCTTTAATGATAGCTTCTTTAAATGTGTGATGGAACTTATCAGTAACAGTTTCTAATACAAGACTTGTGAATAGCTGTTTTATTGTAAATTAAATAGCATATCTATTATAAATTTGATTTGTATGCTTAATAATTTAATCAATTTAAGTAATACTTTATTATAATTTCTTTTGTCTATATTGCCTAATATTAACAGTAAATTCTTACTAATATTTATTATTTTTATCATTTTTATTAATTTTATGTGTTGTGAATTTTGCTTTCATGTATGTCTGTAGACTACATACATGTCTCCTGTGAACCACAGGAGTCTGAAGAGTATACTTAATCCTCTGGGACTAGACTAAGAGATTGATGTGTGGTATGGGACAATTCTGTATTCTGTCAATTATGTTTTAAATAAACGCTGCTTGGCCAGTAGTCAGGCAGAAACTATAGGCCGGACAATTAGACAAGAAGTAGAGGCAGAAAAATGAGAACAGGAGTATTTGGGAAATTCAAAAGAACATGTATTCATGACCTTAATAGTCATGGATAAATATAATTAATTGATTTTTTATGTCTTTGAGATCACAATTTAATTAAAACAAGATAAAATACATGTGTCAGTTCCAGACTGTAAACATGACAGTTAGTGAAATAGATGAAAAGAATCACCAAAAATTATTAGAAAATAAGCAATCTGGCTAGAAAAGTCAGTGACATGTAAGAAAAATTGAAGAAAGAAATAGATATTTTGAAAAAAAAACATGATTTTAGAAATAAGGATTAGTTTTCATAGCTAGAGAAAGTATTGCACAAACTGTAATGGAAGCAAAGTAATCAATAACCCTAACTGTATGTGATGCCTACAAACCACAACAATGACTAGCATGAAAAAATACCCCCAATGGTACATTAGAAGCATGTACATCCTGAGGGCTAATCAACAACTGTCTACTTGGCCTTAAGGATCTCCCAACAGGAGCAAATTCATGTCTGGTACTGTAAACCAAGATAAACTTATTTGCCTATACTGTTAGGACATAGAACCTATAGGAGAAGCTATTATTGCCATTTTCCAAACCAAAATAAAGTATATCTATCAACATTTTTTTAATTTTGTTTCTGTTGATTTTTAGGTTTTAGTTATTCAAGACATAGTTTTTCTGTGTAGCCCTGTTGTCCTTGAATTTGCTTTGTGGACCAGGCTGCACAAACTCAGAGGTCTGCACATGTCTGCCTCCTGAATACTAGGATTAAAGTTGACTATCTGCATTCCTAATATTTAAATTTACATATAGTAACAACTGTAGTTCCGGCTGTTCATCCCAAAGCTTCTATTTGGATCAGAAGGCCATTATATATATCCACAACTGGTTTAAGTGCCAAGAACTATAGAGTGGTCACCCCTAATTGATATACCCATAACACAACTTCTACAACCAAATATCTGTAAACAATATGAAAGAGAGGGCTGAAAGATTTTAAGAGTCAGAGGACAATGATTTCTCCTTTGAGAATAAGTCTTCGATATATGACCCATGAACTCTCAATAATATGAATGGTTAAGCAAGACCTGGACAATGATAACAATTGACTTGCCAATTGTTAATGAGACAAATGTTATAGGGCCCCACCCAAACATGAAGAGCTACAGGCAATTAACAATTTCCGAGAATGGAAGAATCAATCCTCCTTAGGGATGAGTTCCCTAATTGTTTATGAAATACCAAGTGGTGTTCCGCTCTAAAAACACATGAGCAGTACACACACATGAGTGCACATGCACACACACACACACACACACACACACACATACACACAAACACACACACCAATAATATAGAAAAAGAAGCTATGAATTTGAGAGGCAGCACAGTACCATGGGAGGACTTGGAGGGACAGATGGAGGGAAAGGCATTATGTGAATACAATTACATGTATATGAAAGCAAAGCAACAAATTAAAAATATTAAAAACTCAAATAAAATAAAACATGCCTTAAAAAGGATCACAAATGTAGTGGATGAAACAGATAAAAAATTCTCACAACTGGATGATGAGGGTGGTAACACATCTCATTCAAATATCTACAAAGAAATGAAACAAAGCGAATGTTTTCCATGAAAGCTCAATCTCTTCCCATGTTCACACTTTCAAGTAAGAAACCATCATCTTAATCAAATTAATACATTCTCCTGGTTTTACATACCCAAAAATCAAGTTACTGTGTATGAATTATAATCTACAACATAATAAAGTAAATGTTCTGCAGTATTTTCCCTATAAATACTCAATTTAAACATCTAATTGCAAATGTAGCATTATGAGTTTAAACATCCACCTAAGCTACTGTAGTATCTGATGACAGAATATGTTAAACAAGGATGCAGTGATGAGAATAAGTACCAAAATTACTTTGTATATTCTAGATAAAATCACCTCTATCAGATGTAAAATTGGTATATGTTTTCTTTTGTTGCTGTTGTTGCTGTTGGCAGTATCTAAAATCAGATGATGGTGTCCTTTGCTGTAACAGAAGCTTTCTATTTTTATTTTATATGGCACCATTTTCCCTCTGCCAATAAGATTAAGCATATATTCCACTTTCTTCTCTATCATATTCTGGATCTTATGTTCCATCAGGTCCTGAGTCCATTTGAAGTTGAGTTTTTGGTAGGGTAAAAGATAAGGATCTAGTTTCATTCTTCTACATGTAGCTACACAGTTTGGCTAGCACCATTTGCTGAAGTAATTTCTTCAAGTTGTACTCTTTGTTGTTTTTCTTTGTCAAAAATTGACTTGTTATAGATGTGTGTACTTACATTTAAATCCTAGCTTTTATTACAATGATTAACGTGTCTGTTTTTCTGCCAATACTCTGTTGTTTTTATGAATGTATCTCTTTATTATAGTTAGAAATCAGGGATGATGACACTTCCAGCAGTTCTTTTAATTATTAATGCTAGTTTTGACTATCTGAGGGTTTTGTGTGTTTCTAAATGAAGTTTAAGGTTACTATTTTAGTTTCTACAGGGAATTGGGTTAGAATGTTTGATGGGGATTTCATTGAATTTATAAATTAATATTGGTATATATGGTCATTTTCCACAATGTTAATTTTACTAAGTCAGAAGAAATGGAGGACTAATTGCTTTCCAGTAGGGTTACATATATTTCAATCATTGCACAGTGCTGCCGGTATACCTGGTAAACTTTCTAGAACTTGCTGCTAAGACCCTACTACAGAAAAATCTCATACAGAAGCCACCAAACATGAGGAAATTGATACAGTATTCTGCTGGGAGTTTCAATACTACTGACTAGCTTTTGGGGTGCTAGGTGTGCTATTCTCACTACTACAGAAAACTAATGCACAATTTTATTCATCTGTGTATTTTGGAAGCTCAATAAATGACTATCATGAGAAGATGTACCCACTGATGCAATGGTTGCTTAAATGTCACTGTAGTAACTAACCACTTTCTGATTGAACCCAAGGCCTGTTCCACAAGAAAGAACTGTAGAAGGAGCAGTGGGCTGCTTTTCGTTCTGCCCTGCTCCCACAAGGCTAGCTTAGTCCCAGAAATAACAACACACAAACTGAATTCATTTAAACACTGCCTGGCCCATTATCTCTAGAGAGTTAGTTACTGACTAACTCTCACATCTTGATTAATCCATTTCTAATAATCTATGTAGCACCATGAGGTGGTGGCTTACCGGGAAAGATTCAGCATGTCTGACCTGGTGGCTGACTCCATGGCATCTGCCTCATTGCCCTCTTCCCAGCATTCTGTTCAGTTTACTCCGCCTACATAATTTTCTGTCCTATCAAAGGGCCAAGGTAATCTCTTTATTAACCAATGAAAATAACACATAGATTGAAGGCCCACCTACATCAAAGAACCTATCAAATGCTTTCTTAAAGTAATCAGAAAACTGTTGCTAAACAGGACATAGACCCTAGGAAAAGGCCAACTACAATTGATTTTCTAAATAGGCATAATATTAAAGTGATTCCTAAAGAAATATTCCTATACCCATAAATAAGGGATATTTTCAAAACTAATCAGAAAAGTTTCATCTTGTAGGAGATAACTGTGGTGATATTTTGTTTGTGATCTAACAAATGAAGCTTGCTTGAAGATCAAAGTGTAGAGATAACCACACTAGTTAGTCACAGAGGCCAGACACTGGTAGCTCACTCCTTTAATCCCATCACTCAAGAATAACTTCTGTGAGTTCAAAGCCATGCTAAACTATACAAGATTGATCCAGTCTTAAAGAAAACAGGGCTCACACAAAGATGATTTTAGCACTTAGTATCACATGGTTTTAAACCCAGTACTAGCAAAATGGAGACAGGAGCAATATGGTTAGGTGCAGAGAGGAATCTAAGATACTCTATAATATATTGGCAAAATGTTTCCAAGAACACATAAAAAATCCACTACAACCAAGTAGGCTTCATCCCAGAGATGCAGAGATGGTTCAACATATGAAAATCTGTCAATGTAATCCACCAGATAAACAAACTGAAAGAAATAAAAACATGATCATCTCCTTAGATAATGAGAAAGTTTTTGTCAAAATTCAACACCTCTTCATGATAGAAGTCTTGCAGAGACCAGGGATACATGGAGCTACCTAAACATAATAAAGGCAATATACAGCAGACCAACAGCCACCATCAATCTAAATGGAAAGTAAGTCAAAGAAATACCACTGAAATCAGGAAAAAGGCAAAGTTGTCCTCTCCATCTCCATATCTATTCAATATAGTACTTGAAGTTCTAGTCACAGCAATAAGACAAAAAAAGGAGACCACAAAGATATAAATCAGAAAAGAAGAAGTCAAACTCTCAGAACTTGCAGATAATATGATACTATACTTAAATCACCCCAAAAATTCTACCAGAGAATTCCTACAACTCATAAAGACCTTCAGTAATATAGCAGGATACAAGATTAATTTAAAAAATCAGTTGTCCTTCTTTATACAAATAATAAGTGGACAGAGAACAAAATCAGAAAAATGTCACCCTTCACAATAACCCCAAAAACATAAAATACCTTGAGGTAACACTAACAAGACAAGTGTATAATAAGTACTTTAAATTTTTTTAAAAAAGAAATTGAAGAAGACATCAGAAAATAGAACGATCTTCCATGATCTTGAGTAGGTAGACTTAACATAGCAAAAGTGACAATCTTGCCAAAAGCAATCTACAGATTAAATGCAAATCCCATCAAAATATTATCAAAATTCTTCATAGAACTTGAAAGAATCAATACTCAAATTCGTATTGAAAAACAAAAAACTCGAGATAACCTAAACAATCCTGTACAACAAAAAAGATCTGGAGACAACACAATCCTAAACTTCAAACTCTCTGTACAGCTACAGTAGTGAAAAGAGCCTAGTACTGGCATAAAAACAGACAGCAGGACCAATGGAAAGGAATTAAAGACCCTGATATCAATCCACACACCTACAAACACTCATTTTTGACAAAGAAGCTAAAAATATGAAATGGAAAAAAAGTATATTCAGCTAATGGTGCTGGCATAACGGGATATCAACACATAGAAGAATGCAAGTAGATCCATATCTATTGCTATACACAAAACTCAAGTCTAAATGAATCAAAGAACTCAACATAAATGCAACCACACGGAACCTCATAGAAGAGAAAGTAGGAAGTATATTTGAACACATTGACACAGAAGACTACTTCCTAAATATAACAGCAGTAGTACAGACAATGAGAGCAATAATTAATAAATGGGATATTTATTAATAAATATTATTATAATGTTTTATAATTTATAATATAATAAATTATATTTATTTTATATAATTTCATATAATTATATTTATTTTAATTATTATATTTATAATTATATTTATAACAAAATAATAAAATAATAAAATATTTATTATTAATAATAAATAATTAATAAATTAATAAATGTTTTAGGAGTAAAACAGAGAAATTTCTGTAAAGCAAAGGACATGGTCAACAAGACAAAATGGCAACTTATAGATTGGGAAAAGATTTTCACCAACCCCACATCAGATAGATGACTGATCTCCAAAATATACAAATAACTCAGAAAACTTGAAAGCAAAAGAACAAATAGTCAAACAAAAACTTGGGTACAGACCTAAACAGAGAACTCTCAACAGATGAATCTCAGAGGATTGACAATTAAGAAAGTGCTCAGCACCTTTAGTCATCAGAGAAATACAAATCAAATCAACTCTGAGAGTCCACTTTACCCTTGTCACAATAGCCAAGATCAAAAAACCTGATGACAGCTTATGGCTGGAGAGGATTTTGGGTAAAGAGAATGATGTCCCTTTGCTGGTGGGGTGCAAACTTGTATAGCTGCTTTGGAAATCACTATTGTGATTTCTCAGAAAATTAGGGAACAATCTACCTCAACACCCAGCAATACCACTTTTGGGCATACACCCAAAAGATACTACAAAGACATTTGTTCAACTATGTTCATAGCAGCATTATTTGTAATATCCAGAACCTGGAACCAACATAGATACCCTTAAATTGAAAAAAAAATGGATACATTTACACAATTGTGTACTACACAGCAGTAAAAATAATGACATCTTGAAATTTGCAAACAAATGGGTATATCGAGAAAAAAAAACATACCAGTGTTGCCTAGACCCAGAAAGACAATTGTCACATGTATTCACGCATAAGTAATGTTAACCATAAGGAAAATAAAAACTAGCCTACAGGCCAAAACCCAATAGAAAGCAGGCAACAAAGAGAACCCTAAGTGAGACCTACATGAATCTACATGGGAAGGTGAAAAATATAAGATATCCTGAGTATATCGGGAGCAAGGAGGTCACAGGAGAGGGAAGAAGGGGAGAGGAGAGGAAGGGAGGAAAGTGTAGAAAAATGTTTATATAAAATAAAATAAATAAATGTGTAAATAAAATAAATAAAAGCAATTTTAAAAAGTTGGTTGGAGACAGAAGCTCAGATGATGTCTGAGGTCCTGTATAGAAAGGATAGCCCATTCAATATGAGGATTTTCAATTGGGAATAACTTGTAGCTGGATGCTCTGCTTCTCTAATCTTTTATCTTTTAACTCCTAATATCTGACCAAGGGTTTTATTATTAAGATAAATTGGAATTCACACTACAGATAACAATTAACAACTGTCAATGTGCAGATAATAAGAAGCCGGTGGAATGTTCATGCTTAAATGGAACATACACACTACATTTCTCCCTCAAGCATCAGGGAACTTTATGACACCGGAAGTATAAATATTAAAAAACAGAGGCAGTCAAAGCAGTGATTTCCAGACACAACAGCACAGTTCTACAAAAACTAACAGAAATTATGACTACCACCTATATGTCCTATGTAAGCTCTAGCCGAAAAGGGGAAGGTGGGCATGAAATCCTATAACCAGGTAAGCAGCTACTAGAGTTGAATTGCTGCAGTGAAAGGGAAAGCCAGTGTTTAAGTATTAAACTTGGTAGGACAATATACAAAGTAAGCCCTATAGCCAAACTAGCTGGACAACAAAAACAAGAACCAATAGAAAAAAGAGAAGGAATGAAAAGTGTTCAATGCTTAACAAAAGTTGTTTCCTGAACTCCACATACATTCCATGACATGTGCATGCACACACACACACACACACACACACACAAATACGCACGTGCTATATAAGTATAGACAAAATTTATTACATAAAAATTAGTATACACATTTATATTTGTGAAGCAAAGAAGAAAGAGCTGTGATTATTTCAACAAAGAGTAACAGTGATTATCATTAGCATGAAGAATGAACATGTTTGCAAGACTGGCATATCTTTCCTTTTAACAAACATCTGTTTTACATAAAAATCCTTAACATTCAATATATTTAATTTTCTATTATTAATCTGAAATATTATAGTTGGCCAGAATAGAACCTAACAATCTGACCTTATACTTCTTTTTGTTCTAATGCAACTTGAAGGTGTCTGCTATTAAAAATGCACATGTTAATTCAATGTAAATATCATATACATGGCAAACCAGTAAATACTGAGGAATGAATAAAAATAGTATAACTATATACAAATTAATAAGAGACATGAAGATCTAAGATGGATAAATATAAACACAAAGTCCAATCGCTATATGAAAGTGTTTGTGGTTGCAAATATTGTACTTAAATTACAAATAATAATATATACCTTAGAAATATGTGACCCCTAGTTATAATTACCCTTCCTTAATGAAGCAAAGAAAGGTATGAATCCTGAAAAGTAAAATCATCAACTTTTCTAATTTTCTTACTATTTACTTTATTTAATTGCCAATCTCATTATTTACACTTTGAAATATTTTTCTGTATCAGGTTATAAAGCTTATAATCAAAGTTTGACCAATTTTGAACTTCTTGTGGAATTCCTTAAATTGGTAAGTAATAAGAATAATAAATAGTAATAGTAATAATAATAGTAAAAAAACTAAATCAGTTTAGATTTTCTTTTCAATAATTAATTAATAACTGTCTTACAAAGTGATCTTGCATCTTATTGTGAACATTCCTTCCAAAACATTTTCCCTTTTGCTGCATATTGACAGGGTTTTGAAAACTCTGGCCTAGAATGGACTACTAAAAATAGCCTTGCAGAAACACCAGCTTTTTTTTCAGGCTAGTGATGTTTATGCTTTGTTGTCTAAGAAACTGCTAAAAAGGTAAAAGGTGAGCCAGGTTGTTGTTGAGATTCTTTGCTCTTCTTATCTCTACTTTTTTTGAATTTCACGTTATAATAGAAAATACAACATTTAAAGAGAAAAGAGTATCCATAGAAAATTTATCATTTGATCAGAAAATTACACATTACATTAAAAATATTAATAATACATATGCCTCTTTGGAAAAATTTTAATTTGACCATGGTGAGAAATAATGAAAATCTAAAGAATTTTTCATTCTAAAGAGGGAATCCATGTATTTTTAATTCTAGTTTATTATATAAAATCTTTACAAACAAAACTAAAATGATACAGAAATTGATCAGAATCGAGGACAATATAAATCAATAACCTTCTATATATTTATTAAATATTATTATTAATACATAAATTACAGCTGTTTATTATAGTAGTAAATAGTGAATATAATTATACTAAAAATATTTTGTATTTGCTACATTATTCTTTTTTTAATGTACTTATTTATTTATTTATTTATAAGAATTTCCACTTCCTCCCCTCCTCCTAATACCCTCCCGCTCCCCCCACTCCCTCTCCTCCTCCCTTTCCAGTCCCAAGAGCAGTCAGGGTTTCCTGCCCTGTGGGAAGTTCAAGTTTCTCCCCCCTCTCTCCAGGTCTAGGAAGGTGAGCATCCAAACAGACTAGGATCCCAAGAAGCCAATACATACAGAGGAAACAAGTCCCGTGGCATTATCAATGGCTTCTCAGACAGTCCCCGTGTCATACACATTCAGAGAATCTGGTTTGATTACATGCTCGTTCAGTCCCAGTCCAGCTGGCCTTGCTGAGCTCTAATTAGATCAGTCCCCCTGTATCAGTGGGTGAACGCAATCCTCGCAGTCCTGACTTCCTTGTTCATGTTCTCCCTCCTTCTGCTCAGACATTGGGCCTATAGTTCGTGACTCCGGAGAGGCTGGATATGAAGGTGAACCCAAAGAAAATCATATAGTTATCCTCCTGGGTATTGGAAGTAGACAAGATTGCCTGGCAAAAGTTAGGTGGATGGGGGTAGGGAGGTGAATGTAAGGGGAGATGGGTAGAGAGAAGGGAGAAGGGGAGGATTGGGGAAAGCTTGGGGGAATGGGATGGGTGGGATGCAGGAAGGGTGGATATGGGAGCAGGGAAATAAATATCTTAATTAAGGGAGCCATTTTAGGGTTTGCACGAGACTTGACTCTAGAGGGGTTCCCAGGTCCAAGGAGAGGTCCCCAGATTGTTCCTTGGGCAGCAGAGGAGAGGGTGCCTGAACTGGCCTTGTCCCATAGCCACACTGATGAATATCTTGCATATCACCATAGAACCTTCATCTGGCGATGGATGGAGATAGAGATAGAGACCCATATTGGAGCATTGGACTTAGGTCCCAAAGTCCAAATGAGGAGCAGAAGGAGGGAGAACATGAGCAAGGAAGTCAGGACCACGAGGGGTGCGTCCGTCCACTGAGACGCTGGGACTGATCAAATGGGAGCTCACCAAGGCCAGCTGGACTGGGAGTGATGGAGCATATGATCAAACTGGACCCTCTGAATGTGGCTGTCAATGAGTGTTGACTGAGACACCAAGGACAATGGCACTGGGTTTTGATTGTACTGCATGGACTGACTTTATGGGAGCCTGGTTTGTTTAGATGCTCACCTTCATAGACCTGGATGGAGGGGGAAGGTCCCTGGACTTCCCACAGGGCAGGAAACCCTGACTGCTCTTAGGACTAGAGAGGGAGGGGGAGATGGGGAGGGGAGCAAAAGGGAGGCAGGGAGAAGGTAGAAATTTTTAATAAATAAATAAATAAATAAATAATAAAAAAATATCTTAAATTTTTAACTGTTTTACTTTCTTTTTATTTTACAGATTTATTGTAAAATTATTAAATATAATCTTATTTAAGTGTTTTTTTACATATATACAACTAGAGTGTTTTATTATTTTAATTCATCTCTGCTAATGTGAACCCATGATCTATTATATAATATTCCATAATTTGTATTTTTTATGTATAGACATATAACTGATTTTCAATTCTTTTATTACCAATGTAAAAATGCTTAAATGTTTGTATATATTTTATACATGTCATATTCTCTCCATGTATGTGTATACATGTATTTTACATAAAAATATATCCGTATGCATGCAGAGTAAAGTCAGTTAGGAAAACTGGATAGAGTTATATAGAGAGAATAGACAGAGTCAGGGAGATGCCATGTACCTGCCTAAGGAGACAAATACTGGCCAGAGTCTTACCTGTAGGCCATAGCCTTGTGGTGATACATAGATTAATAGAAAT
This sequence comes from Myodes glareolus, assembly GCF_982192425.1. Lineage (NCBI taxonomy): Eukaryota > Metazoa > Chordata > Mammalia > Rodentia > Cricetidae > Myodes > Myodes glareolus. Next base: position 36,644,220 of record NC_142053.1, on the reverse strand, counting down.
GGGTTAATTTAAGATGTAAGAGCTAATTAGAAATACAATTAAGCTATTATGCCAAAGTGTATTGTTATTAATATAATTCCGGTGTAAATTGTCAAGGCTAGGTGGCTGGGAAATGACCAAGCAGGCTTTGTTTACAAAATGGCACCAATACATCATATGGCAAGCCACACACTTTGGATCTGGGTGCTTGTATGCCTACTGGGGGTTAGGAGGAAAGTAGCTGAAAGCATGCCTGCTGCTCAGAAGCCCCGCCAGGAAAAGCAGTTGGATCGGGTCTGCTAGGCTTGCATAAGCAGAAAAGCATGGTGGATTCCTGCCACCAGACAGGGAGACATTTCCAGGCCACACAGCATGCTGCATGGCAGATTTAGCTTTTACTCAGACAAAATGGTTTAGCAGCCTGATGTGACAGATTATAGCATTGATATTATATAATTTATTCTCTTTACTATTAATAAAAATATATTTTAAGATGACTGTGTATTATTTAGTTTTATTTCTTACAAAGAATAATTTTATGTTGATTTATATACATTCTTCTATTTCAGATACAGATTACATTTTCATGAAATTTGTTGTAATTATTCAGCTTTTACTTTTCTCATTTTGCTAATGTACTTTTAGAGCAAAAGTTATTCATTTCATTATTTATCAATACAAATGTTTTGTTTTTATTAGGGATTAAGTAATTATGATCTTTATAAAAAATACATTCCAAACAATATGACACAAATATCATTTTTATTATCTTCTAGATGTCAACTGCAGTTTTTTACCTCTTATATTTTATTAATATAGCAATTGTATTAAGATATGAGTTGAATAACAATATACTGCAGGGGAGGGTTAAAGGAGAATATCCACCATAGGTTCATTTATTTAAATGACTGACTCCAGTTGGTGAAACTTTTTGGAAGAATAATGAAGTTGCAAAAAGATTTCTTCTGAAATCTGAGGTTTCAAAAGATCCATGAGATTCCATGTCTGTCTTTCTCTGTGACTCTCTGTATTTCCATCTCTTCACCTCTCCCTTTCTATCTGTCTCTTCTTCTGCCTCTGTTTCTCTCTCTCTCTCTCTCTCTCTCTCTCTCTCTGTTTCTCCCTCTCTGGCTTCTGATTCTCTATCAAAATGTAAGCTCTTAGTTATGGCTCCAATCCCACAGCTGCTTTCATGCTGCTGTAATCCCTCATGGTAGTAATGACTTCATTCCCTGAAACATAAATAGGAAAGAAACTCATTTTCATGCATAATTTAAATTAATTTATTATTTTATTTTATTTTCGTAGATATTTTAAACTAATCATTATTTAATGAAAATTTAAGCACTCTATTGCTTTTCGATGACAGTTTTGTCTCTCAATCCATTATTATATATTAGATATGTATTATGTGTGTGTATTTATATATATATATAGAATCAGTCTATAGATGTTTGTATTATCGTTTATTGCTCTATTTTCTTCACTTCCATCAAATACATACTGCTTTCCAACTAAATAAATCATAAAATATGACTTCATATATAGTGATGAAAATTCTTTTATCACAATCTTCTACCTCATTTGACATTGTGTAAAATTTCATTATCATGTCAGCATTTCAATTCACAAGTGACTCATATTATTTTATTATAATGAGTAAAAACCCCTACTTTAAATATATATATAATATAACTTATAAATATGTAAGGTAAGTGTTGTTTTATATTTTATTTTCATAAATAAAATCTATTATTTGATATACAGTAAAATTGATGTCTAAATTATTGTATTTTCAGATTATAATTAAATTACTTTCATTTTTCACTTTTCTCCTGCTAAAAACTCCAAAACACGACTCTGTGTGTGTGTGTGTGTGTATGTCTAAAATACAACGTGGTCAATAAATATACTGTTTTTTTATAATGTTTCCATGGTTGACAATTTGGCATTGAAATACTAATTGGTATGCTCTTTCCTGTGGAGAATCACCTCTCCACCTGCAAGGTTTCCTCAATTGCCTGTAATTATTATTTGTTGTATTGAAGCCATAGAGGACTTTTTTTCTGCCTTCTTTGGAATTCTCACTGGGGTCATCCTTATTTTGCTCATGTTTTGGTAGCCATATTGCTGAGAAGTTCTGGGTTTAGCTTTTGATATTATTAGGAAGCAAAAACCTCACATCAAAATACCTGATCTTCTTGACCTCACATATTTCCAATCTCCCTTGGTTAATACTCCCTAATCTTTAGGCTCTGCAACATTTTGTATCAGTATCCCTTGGTGCTGGACTCCACAACTCTGCCTCTTGATTTTTTTGGTATTCTCTAGTAGTCTCTGTCTACTGCAATGAGAAATTTCTTTCATGAATAAATACTACACTAATCTATGGGTATAAGGACAGATATTTATAGATGGTTGTTAAAGGATAATGCTGGTCTAATAAATCAACAGTTGTATATTCTCCACCAGTCACCATTGTTTCACTAGCACTGAGTAGCTAGATTGTTTTTTAGGATTTACAGTTTTGCATCCCTTATATCTCTTCACTCAGTATGTGGATTTTTTTATCTTTTATTTTGCTAATACTTAAAGAAACTAGAAAAATGAGCAATCTCTCATTTTAATTTTATTGCACTCCAAGTCACTGTGATTTTCATGTGCTGAATTTTTAAAAAAAAATAAGTTGATTGTGACTTCATATGGAACAAATAAGTTCACTTATTCCAAAAGCATCTGCTCACTGCATTATTCTTTCATATCTTGATAATTCTCACAATATTTAAAACATTTTCTTCATTATTATGTCAGACATGATGATGTGTGATCAGTCATCTTCAGTGTTGTCAGTTTATTGTTGTGAGAAATAAGTAAGACACCAATAAGTGATGGTCCATTCAAATGGTAAATATTGTATATGTAGTGACTGCTTCTCTGTAAGGCCTTTCCACATTGTTTTTATTTTCATTGAGACACCTGATTTTAATAGAGACAACAGTGTGAAACACTCTATAAAAAACTAACTGAAGTAACATTCTTGTCATTTTAAATAAAAATCTAGAAATCATTACATTTAGTAAGGAAGGCATATATTTAAAGCTAAGAAAACCTGAAATGAATGTCTTTTGTTCCTGTTACCTAAGAGATAATTGCAAAGAAAATCTACTTTCGAAAATTAGCAGTGATACGTTGTTGTACAACACATAGTTGACAAGAAAAAGCATCATCTTATATGCCCTAAGATATCAATAATTTGACATGGCTTGTTTTGTTCCAAAAGTGGTTTGGAGCTGTAAATATTCTATGTCTCAGATATGCCTGAAGATTTGATGTCCATCTTTTATATCTATTTAAAATCAATTAAGCTGATGCATATTTAAAATTATTTTTAAGCATATGGTAAAAAAATTCCTAAAATATAATAAAAAGAGTCTAAACTTCCATTGTTTATACACAAAATTTACACTTAAGGAAGTGTTTTTGTTTTTGAATTCTGTGTTTTATTCACTTAACATCTTTATCATCTCACCTGTCCCCACTTAATATATTGAATTAACACTCAATTTTGACAATGATTGATGTTTTTGATGGATGTTCCTTCCATGGTGTTTTTTTCTGTTGTTTACCTTCTATTGTCTATATGACAGCATTCATATATTAATAAATATTTTAAAACTACTTAACAAGTTAAGTATTAATTTCCAGTGATGATTTTTGGATTTTTTTGTATTTACTCATTTTCCAAATACAATGTCTTCATGTTAAAATACTTTACTTTATATCTTATCAACCATAATATTAAATCTATCATGCCAGTGTTTCCTATATTAATTATTCTACCTTTATCTTATTTGACTAGAACCATGTTTAGGACACATTAGGGATTCATGGAATATCTGTTGAATCTTAAACATAGAAATAAATCTCTGGATTATCTTAATAAAAAATATTTTATAGTTTTCAGTTTGCAATTGTATAAATATGCTATACATTGCATGCATTAGTTTAGTAGAGTGTCATAACATGACACCACAGATTGCAGAATTCCAAAATGTTGGCAGAAGAAATGAGTTCTGTGAGGCTCACTGGTTAGCTTTCATATGCTTGCCTTTTCACTTGCAAGGTCTTTTTTTATGTTTTTCAGAAAAAAAATAGATTAATGACTTTTCTTCTTACAATAAGGTTTGCAGTTTAGAATTACAATTTTTACTTGAGAGATTTTGATCTCTAAATGCAATATGATTTTATATAATGAATATAATGTCGGAGTGCATGAAGTTTTATCTGTATCTATTGGGCATCTGTAATTATTTTACTCTTTCCTTATACAGAATCATAGCATCTTTATAAATTCTCATTAATTTATTTTCTTATATTTTTCACTGATGATGATACCCGGAGCATTGTCAAGATAGTGACAATAATCACAGTTTTTCAGATAATAGAGACAAAGAACAAACTGTTAAATATGTATAATAATAGATCTAGGTAGGTACTTGTTAGTTTTAATGTTTGAGCCTTTATTGCTGTAATTCTTCTTTATTTTATATATTTTTCTTCTTAATTTTTTTAGTTTGGTTTTTCGTTTCATAAATTGACAATAAATTGGAAACAACCCTTGTTTTACGGATTTTTCCCACCAATGTGCTAATGTACTGAAGTTTTTTATTGATTTGACAAATATATTCCAACTTATTTATATCACTGATGGTGTAGCTTACCAAAATAGTATTCATGTCCTTACTATCAACACTATTTTAGATGTGTGTACTCTTATTTGACAGACAATAAATTGAATATTCTATTTTATTTTAAAGTCTAAGGCTTGTGCCACATTAATCTAAATTTCAATTTATTTCTTTACAACTTGCTTCTAATATTTAACTCACTAGAAAATTACTTATTTTTACTTCACTCTTTTCATACTAGTTTATTCAATACAAAAAATTTCAAGTTACTAATGTAGGTAGAAATCTTGACAAGGGTATCAACAGTTTATCTTTACATAAAAAGTTTAGAGAAAACATTTTGATTTCAGAATGGCTTCTAGGTCTAAAGTCTCAAAGGAAGAGAATTTTGTTACAGGTATAAATATAGGTGAAACAAATTAATTGGAATCACAGAGTATATTGAAGTAGCATTGTGAAACCTTCCTTTTTTTTCGGTTGTTAGCAAAATGCATTAGAACAAAAAATGATGACCTTCATAGATAAGATTGAAATGAAGTAAAAATGCTTTCAGTTCCAATTTTACCTTGAAGGTTGATTTTTATCTGACATTCTAAATGCAGTTTTTAAATGAAATTTGTTGGCAAGGTTAAGCTTTTAATGTTCTTTTCCATTTCTTTCTCAAAACATAATTGTCATTTTAAGAATTGTCTTCTATTTTGTTAATATGATTTTTGAACTAATTTTACTTAATTGAAAAACTGAATAACATAAATGTCTTAGTAACTATAAAATGCATATCTTCTACTGTAATATGATCATATATTTTATATATTTGTACTGAATAGTTTCCTTTCTATTTAACTAAATATTTCAAAAATCTTTTAGTTTCAAATATATTGTTTGTAATGTATTTTATTAATACTTAGTTAAGAGCAGTAATAAGTATTCTTTTCAAAAATATAATTATCTGCATGGCATTCTCTTTGGCTATGATTGGACTTTCTGTCTCTTCACTATTATCAGACACTAAGCACTCTATTTGCTTTATGACACTTAATCAGTACAATCAGACATACAAAATATGTCCCTCATTTTTAATCTTAAAAGAAGTGAAAGAAAAATGGTTAGGCAGTTTATTCAATCACATAGCAAGTGAGCAATGATTGATTACTATTAAACAAAAAGCAATAAATTCAAACAAATCTTGTTGGAAATGAAGTTATAGGCAAAAAATTGCTAACTGCTACAACTGATCCACCAAATATATATTGAGCAGTTAACTAAGCTAACAATAAGTGCAATAGTTATGTGCATTAAAGCACAATTACATACTGATTCTCAATTCAGTCTCCATAAGCAATCAGTAGGTAAATAGACAAATTTAATGTTATTGCTTTATGTTTATGATTTTAATGAGACAATATCATTAAAACTTTTTTATGAGATTTAACCAATATAAATATATCTTTGATATAATTGACAGTATCAGCCGATTTGAATGCATAGTAGTCAAATAAATAAGTGGAATGAACGTAATTTTAAAGAGTAAACATTAGTATAAACCATTTCAACTGCAATGCAACTTTCTGTCTAGTTCTGATCTAAAGGCAATGAAATATAAATTATTTTCTCTTTTTAAAAATCAGTATGTCATTTCAGATTTTATCCATTCTGATTATTTTTTCCTTGAAAAGAAACTCTAATCTCATAAAATGTATATCAACCACACTTTCCCCTGTTTTTACTCCTTGCCTCCACCACATTTTCTCCCCAGATAACGCACTCCACACCCTTTGCTTCTTTTCAGAAAAGATTAGGCCCCCAAGAGACAACAACCAAACTCAAAAAAAAAAAACCAAGTTACAATAAGATAAGGCAAAAATCCTCATATAGAGGCTGGACAAGAAAATCCAGTAGGAGAAAAACAGTCTCAATAGCAAACAAAAGAATCAGAGACACACATTTTCCCACTGTTAGAAATCTCATGAAACCACCAAGCTAATAGGCATAACCTGTATGCAGAGGACCTGGTACAGACCAATGCAGGATTTGTTATTACTGCTTCAGTCTCAGTGAAGCCATATGAGAGCTCCTTAGTTGATTCAGTGGGCCATGTTCTCATAGTATGCTGTATCTCCTCTGACTCCTACAATCTTTCCTCCCCCTCTTTTGGAGGGTTCCCAGAACTTCAAAGTGAGGAAACCAATGGAGACGTCGAATTTAGACACACATACACTCTCTCTCTGTATAATGACTGGTTGTGGGTTTCTGCTCATGCTTCCATCTGTTGCCTGAGGAAACCTCTCTGATGATGACTGGACAAGGCACCTATCTATGAATATAGAGGAACATCAAAAGGAATCATTATATCATTGATCTTTTCCCTGTCATGTATGGCTCTACCCTAGGACCCTGGGCAATCCAGTGTCTGGTTCCTGGCCATCAAGGCAGTGTAGGGCATGGGATCCCTTTTGTAGTGTAGATCAGGTTAAACCAGAGGTTAACTGGACACTCCCACTTGTTCTCTATTACCCCTGTCACATATTGCAGTCAGGATAATAGTAGGTTGAGAGTTTTGTGGTTGAAGTGATATCTAGGTTTCTCATTTTGTAGCCCATAGATTATATTCCTGTGTCAGAGATACTAGAAGGTAGGGATAAGGTTCTATGAAAGCACTAATTCAATCTTTTCACATTTCATGAGATTGTGGGTGTTGTGCTTGGATATTGGGTCCCACTGTTAATTGCAGAAAGAAATTCTCTAACCTAGTACCAGTCTGGACTGTTTAGTGGATATTCATGGAACCTCCCCCTGGCCAACAACACAAATTAATATGCAATATAATAAATGCAATGTTGTCCCTTTTGTACTTATATATGTTGATATACTTTGCTCTTTCTCAAGATAAATGCTATTGTATGTAACATATTGAGGAGAGGTATTCTTTCAGATATTGAAAACCTGTCAAATAATTCATGGATAGTGAGATCATAACCACAGTAAAGAACTCATAACTGTTGTTTTGCTAAAAGGATATGATATCAAACTACCTTCTCAATATTGATGTTTATAATCATAGATAGTGGTATTTACAGCTTCCATCAGTGAAGTTTCTTTTAGCATTAGTAAGAGTTAATGCAGAGATTCACAGATTATCTAAATATTAAGAATAAATGCCATTGAATTACTTGACCCTATACAGTAATCTCTATCATATAGCAGCACATTCTCTAAAGGTTCATGAAACATTGTAGTAAAGAATAATGCAAGAACTAGAGATTTAGAGAAGTCTTGTACAACACTATATTCTTAACAGAAAATAAATGCTAATGTTTGGGGGGACAGTTATGTAACCACTGACATGTTACTTGTGTTCCCATAAATTATATACCTGTCATTCTCATGTTCATGTATTATGCAACATTAATAAAACTCAGTGGGTATAAATGAAAGACATCTAAGTTGGATGTGGTTTGTTTGGAAGAAAAAGAGTTGCAGTGGGATAGAGAACAAATAAGTAAGAGTTGAATAAAATGTTCCAGAAACAGCATATATATGCATGAATTTGACAATGGAGATTGAAATTTATATCTATATCTATATATCTATGTGTCTATATATATTTATAGAAATAAATTATTCTTAACTTTTAAATCCAACTTTTGAGTCAAGTTCTGAAATGGAGTGTCAAAATAGAATCTGCATATGGTGAAGGAATTTATACAAGAAAGCACAGTGTGAAGGTATCACATTGGCAGAGAGGGAGTGTGTTCTTCATTTTTACTATAAAGTCAAAAGTTCCATCATTAAACTCAGATTCATAATGTTCCAGATATCACCAATTATTAAAAAAAATCTACCTTGTAAAAATATTATCTCACTAACTTGCGAAGGAAGTTTTCAACATATAAATTTGTGAGAAACAGTTAAACCATAATTATATCATACTAGAAATGCTCAAGACACTCTGGGATAACTTAATCTTATAAAACACTAGCACAAATTTTAATTGGTCTTAATAATAAAAATCTAGAGTCAGATACAGGTACTAGTTCTGAAAAATCAGAGAAACAGATCAGTCAGTCATTAGTTCTTACCTCTAACTCAGACCCAAAGGGTGATCCTATCTCTATGAATCCTCAGACTGACTGCTGTCTCTACAAAACCTCATACTGCATGCTCAAACCAAATCCTCAGACTGCATCTGAACCCCTGTCTCCTATCAACTTAAGGTTCTCTCTCAGCAAAGCCTTATTACTCCTGTCTCCACCTCCCTGGTGTTAGTATTAAAGGCATGTGATCCCAGGTGCTGGGATCCTCTTTGTGTGAGCGCTGTTTCTCTTTTAGACTGGATCAATTTTCTGTAGCTTTGGGTGGCCTTGAACTCACAGAGATTCCTCTGTCTCATTCTCCCAAATCCTGGGATTAAAGGTGTGTGTCACCCCTGCCTGGTCTCTATGGATAACTACTGGCATAGCTCCACACTATGATCTTCAGGCAAGCTTTATTCGTTAGATTACAAACAAAATACCATTAAATTTAGCTAAAGAAATTTTTAGTCAGAAAATTTAAGAGATTTATTTTAAGTCTGATGGATTGGATCATGCCAATACTCTTAATTATTCAGGGTACTAGAGCAAAACGGATATTTAACCAATAAGACTGAAAACAAAATAAAAGATACCACAAAACTCCCTCTCAAAATAAAAACAAAGTATTAAAAAAACAAAACAATAATAAAGTAATTTAAGACTGCTTATTTTATGAATCATGTGAAACTTACTCTTAACCAAATGTTCTAAATAATGTTTATTTTTAATTTGCATTTAATTCTATTTGTATTTCTGTCAGAAGAACTCCAGTATAGTGGTCTCTTAATAGTCAAGTAACAAAAAAAGTAAGACTCTTTTATATCAGTGCAAGAATTCAAAGCTAAACAAAACTCAGTTTCAGTCTCTAGGGCCCTACCATTTATTTGCACTTGAGACACTGTCTGCTTAACTTTCTAATAAACCAACTTTACCTAGTTCTTTCCACCAAAAAAAATATGGACATGTGACTTAATGTGCTAAGGATATTTCTTTATTAGTTATATTGAATGAAAATGCAGTTTAGACACAGGTAATTAAACACTCAAATATGGTCAGGTGAGTGCTATCACATTTAGTGGATAATAAGTCACTTGTGTTTTAGTGTTTTTTGTTATTTTTGCTGTGTATGTTTTTTTGCCACTGACAGAAGTGAGGAATAAAATATTACTTTATGAAGGCTATAATGTTTTTCATTTGATTGTAGCTTCTAAGAAGAAAACATAGGAAGAATTTAATTTTTTAGTCTTATTATCTTAGTAGGAAGGAATTCTGTAACTATTCCACTACAAATATTTTAACATGGAATTCTAATGAATAGTCTCAATAGTTAATGGAAAAAAGTAATATATGCTTAACTCTAAATCATGCAGAGATCAGATACTCCGAATTTTGAATATTTTGTTGTATACCTCTTCCAGAAATAACTCACTTCATAGTAAAGCCTGATTAGAAAATTTTAAATTCTTTATTTAAGAAGAAAACAATTATCCATGTCAGTAAATACAGGAATGCAATAATGAGATAATATTTAGTAAATTAAGGTTTGCATAAGAAAAACTGTGAATCTGGTTTTCTAGTATAGCTCTATCTGAAACCAGTAATGTCAAACAAAAGAAAATAAAACCATACAATTTTTATAATTTCTCATTTTACATATTAGGTAAATACATTATCTTTCATAGATAGCTATTTAATCCAGAGTACCAGTGGTTAGTAGTGAATTACTCCTGAGAACCAGTGGTTATTTATAGTGAATCTTGCCTCTTTCTTGTTTATTCGTTTTATTTTTCATTTTTGTTGTCATTTTTGATGTTTTATGTAGTATTATAGATCCATCTCCATATCTCAAAAACATATGCAAAGATTCTAATGTTGAGTTACATCTCCTCAGACCAAGTTTTGTTCTTTTATTTTTTTACTTGTGTGTCCATTATTTTTTATGACCAAATTCCTTTCTTTTTTCCTTTTCTCATTTAAATATAATTATATCACTTGTCTCTCCCCTCTAGTCCTTCCAAACCTTCCCATATGCCTCCCTATAACCTTTTCTGTGTACTGCCCTTCTTTAATTGAGAAGCAGCAAGAAACACGAATACAACTTAAGTGAATCAATTTCTGTGTTAGTATATATGTGATTTCAGGGATGATCACTTTATACTCTGTAACCAATTTGTCATTCATCCCTGAAAAAAGATTAATTCTCCCATTCTTAGCAGTTATCAATTTTCTGTAGTTGTAAGGTTGGTACTCCATGAGATATCTAACCTCTTTACACATTAATTAGTTTGAATAACTGTATTGTCATTGTTCGGGTCTTGTTTATTCAATCCTGTCTAAGAGAGGAATTGAGACAGCATATATTTGCTCTTACAATGTTTCCACTCCCTCTTCTGAAATGTTTCATTGGCTATCAATGCAGAAATTGTTCTGCACCTATATCCTATAAGCCTTGGATCCTGACAATCATTTGATCTTTGTATTATTTATGTTCAGTCCTGCTTTTCTGTGATGGTCTCTGTGGTGTTCTCAAATGAAATTGTCCCCATATAATAGAGTGGCTCTATTAGTAGTTGTGGCTTTGTTGGAGTAGGTATTGCCTTATTGGATGAAGTGTCTGACAGTGGAGATGGCCTTTTAGGTCTCTTATGCTCTAGCTAAGCTCTGTGAAATAGCTCAGTTCCTGCTGCCTGTGAATTTTCTCCTTCATGTTACCTGTGTCCTGTTATTTTCCTACTGCACCTCATGGCCATTTTATACTTTGAAAGTTATTTTTTTTTCTGTTATTCCATGTGTACTCAAATCCTAAGATGTTGGGTTAAAAACTAGAAATAGGAGAGAACAGGTCATGATTGTCTTTCTGGGTCTGGGTCAATGTCCTTGATATGATATTTTCTAGGTCCAACAATTGCCATCCCCAATGCCCAGAAACTATTATGTGACAGGATCAGAAAGAGAAGTAGCATGTTAATTTGTGTACATTTCAAAAAGTCTATATTCTGCTTTGCATCCTAATGGATAAAATAATGAATATAATAGATTCTATGATGTAAATCATCCTGTCTATCTCAGAGTCTTTTTTAATTTTATTTACATATATATATATATACATGTGTATGTATATATACATATATATGTATATATGTGTGTGTATGTGTGTGTATACTTATACATAATTTATTTTTTATTCATTTTATCTACCAACCACAGTTCACCATTCCACCCTTCCTTCCTCTACCCCGTCTCTTCTCAGCACATGCCCTATCCATTCTTCTGAAAGGGTTAAGTCTTCCAGGGTAAGTCAGCAAAGTCTGGCACACTAAGATAAAACAGAACCAAGTCCCTCTTCCCTGAAACAAGGCTGGATAACTGCGCCAGTGTCTTAAGATACTGTCCTTAGTCCTACAATTTCATTATTCCTGTTGAGAAATATCCTCTTCTCATTTGTAATATTTTCAAGTCATTTCTATATTTCTATGATTAAAATTAGATTATCTAGGTGTGGTTTCAGTTTCATTTGTTTTCATTTGTATTCTTAATTCTACTTTAATATACAAATTCATATTTGAAAAATATTTCTTAAATCACTTATTTTATTCATTTATATGATATTTTGTCATTATTAGAATCTTAGGCTGTCTGCATACCTTTTTCCTTATAAAGAATTACTTCAACTTATTATTCTCTCTCTCTCTCTCTCTCTCTATATATATATATGGTATTTGTATATAAATATGGCATGTATATGGCATATATATGGCATGTATCTATGTGTGATTTCATTTGTGCATATGAGTCATTTATTTTTGTTTCAAAGGTGAAAAATCTTTGTTTAGAGTGTGTGATTGATATTATTCAGATTTGCATTATTGCTCATATTAGAATTTTCCTGTATAATGAGCTAGTATTTATTTTGTCAGAGCTTCAACAAGAATACCATTTACCAGGGTAAGAACACGGGGATTAGAAAAACATTTAAAGGAAATGAAGACACTAGTGCCACATTTATTTTCCATTTACTACTTAAATAACCTCACCCCAAAATATAGAAGTAAAATTGAAAATAACTACATTAACATGAAACAAGGAATAAACACACCAGTTGAAAGATTATAGCCTACATTCTTACTTAAACATTCTGTTTTCGAAATAAGACAAGTAATGCTCACAATCTAGACCAAAACATTCTGTAGGCAAACCAGTCCTTGGATGGAATTTATTGTTAACTCTGTAAGAAAATAGGAACCTAGTTGGAGCCTTAGGTCTTTGTTTGAGTTAAGAACAGATCTACTTGTTAATACCTAAAATACCAGGTCTGGATATTAGCCATACATGTTATTCAAAATGTTGACAATAACCTTGAATGAACAGAAGTTCCAACTCTCTGACCTTTAATCAAGGTAGAATAAACCCATACCTATGGACAATGTCAATATATATCATTCATGTATAATTAAAATTACATTTGAAAGGAATGATTGTGAATATTTTGAAAGGCTTCTTTGATGTGAGATTCCCCCTTTGTATACTGTGAGTGTGTTTTGCTACAATTGGTTAATGAATAAAGCTAATTTGACCTACTGGCAGAGATCTGCCTATTTCTGCCTCCTAAGTGCTGGGATTAAAGGCATGTGCCATCACTGCCAAGCTAAGTAAGACCTTTTTTATATATGGCCTTTGTTAAACTATAGCAATCACTTATTTAAATGTATAGAATTCTCATGTTTTCTACTGACCAGCCTATGAAAATTAAGATACGTGAGACCACAGGAATCTTAGACAAATATTTTATACTTATTAGAGATATTATGAACAATTTGAAATTTAAATAAAAGGACAGATTTATATCTCTGAAGAACCAGTTAATGCAACACTTCTGCCCCATGATGGGTGACCCAGACTCGAGGGCATGAGAGGGACATCACTGGTATTGCTTCTCTCATCAGGGTGTTGTAGTGGGTAGAAGGAAAAGATGCCTTCCTCCCTTGAATCTACCACCTCCAACTGAAAAGTGAGCTGACTCTCCCTTTTACAAGCTGCAGCAGCATAAAACATTGGCCCTCCACCTTAGCTGGCCAGCAGAGCAGAGCTGACCATTTACTGGGGAGTAGGTCAGTCAACACTGAGCGTATGCTGTGTGGATGATTTTGTATTCTGTCAACTATGTTTTAAATAAATGCTGATTGGCCAGTAGTCAGGCAAGAAGTATAGGTGGGACAACCAGACAGGAAGTAGAGGTGGGGCAAGGAGAACAGAAGTATTCTGGGAAGAAGGAAGCTCTTTCCCCAGTCTTGTCTAGAAACCAAAGAATCAGGATGTGACTTGCCCCACTGAAAAAGGTACTGATCCATGTGGCTAACATATACTAGAATAATGGGTTAAGATAAGTTATGAGTTAATAAGAAACCTGAGATAATGGGTCAATCAGATTATAACTTATATAGACCTTCTGTATGATTCTTTGGGACATATTGTCTGTGGAATATGGGAAGGACAGAAACCCCAACAAGCAGGCCCACATGTTACAAAATGCTGCCAATGTGCGGACAACTGCATCCACATAATGCCTGAGAAAGTTTGAGAAGTAATTCTAGGTTAAAATAACAGCATTAAGCATGGTTTCTTGGTGGCAGCAATTTCTCAGGTCTGTTCTGCTTACTAGAAGCAAGCAAGTACTCTTATCTAAGAAAGGCTTCCTGTCTCAGCTTTAGCTGTAAAACCTTACAGCTATTTTAAGAGGTCCTGCTAAAACACACTTAAATAGTGTTGATAAAAATATGACCACATGCTTTTCAGTTTGCAGCATAGTAGGAAAAAAGCTGCGTTGTTTTAAAATACTGGCTTTCTGGGCCATCCTGCCAGGGCAAATTCTAACTCTTTTAGGCAGGCGGTATGACTACGGAGCATTTAAATGCTTTATGTGAGCACACTGCTGCAGCTTGCTTGCTGGCAGGGACCTTGAAATGCCATGGAGTTGTGGCAATAAACATGGCTCTGGCCAGTACCTCCCTCAATGAGTCTGAAATATCAAAAAGCTTAGGAGTGGACTTGATCTAGCCGTCAAAGCACGGCATTAATCCTACCCATATTGCTTTGCAAATTAGACTCAAGTGGTAAAAGAGAGAGAAATATACATTAAAGAGAGATTCAAAGATTTAAAAAAACCTCTAAATAGTTTACAATGTATTAAAAATACATGCAGGCTTGGGAGATAAAAGATAAAGCTTAAAGTTCTTAAAAAAAAGGTAATGGTGCGGTGGTACACACAATAATTTCAATGCTTGGAAGACAGAGGCAGATGGCATATGGATTTCTGTAATTTCAAGGTGTGGTATATCCATCACTGAATGAAAGTTCTATGGTGATATGCAAGATACTCATCAGTGTGGCTATGGAACAAGACCAGTTCAGGCACCCTCTTTTCTGCTGTCCAAGGAACAAGTTAGGGACATCTCCTTGGATCTGGGAACTCCTCTAGAATCAAGTCTCTTGCCAATCCTAAAATGGTTCCCTTAATTAAGATATCTACTTTCGCCCAGCTTCCATCCAGAGGGCCATCGGAGGGGGGAGTTTGCTTCGGGCCCACGGCAGGGGCCTGGTGAGGAGGATCTTGGACTTTCCCCAACCCCATAGACTCCCAGGTCACCCTGCAGTGCTGACTCCACCCTGCGAAGCTCTCCCGACTGCCATCCCAGCTTCCATCCAGGTAGAAATTCCTATATTTCTCCCTTCCCACTGGGGTCATAAAATTTCCCCAGCTCAGCTGCCTTGCTAGCTGGGCCTGTGCTGTAGGCGCATCCCGGAAAGAGGGAGTGCCTGTGCTTCAATAGCCTGCCTGAGGAAAGGTAGGCATTCTATCAGTGAATTCCCTGCGCAACAAGGGAACCTGACCCACTACCAGAAGTTCCAATAGAGAGCATTTGAAGGAAGAGATGGGCAGACGCCAAGGCAAGATCTCCTCCAACAATATGAAAAACAACATGAAAACACCAGATCCCAACGACCCTACAATAGAAGGACTTGAACACTCTAACCCAGAAGAAGTGGAAAAAAGCGTCATTATGAAAGCAGTAGAGTCCCTTAAACAGGATATGAATAACTCCCTTAAAGAATTGGATGAGAAGTATAACAAAAAGTTTGAAGAAATGAGTATAGAAATGGATGAGAAATATAACAAAAAGTTTGAAGAAATAAGTAAATCCGTGAATGATACCCTGAGAAACCAAGAAAAAACAATCAAACAAGTAAAGGAAACAGTCCAAGAATTGAAAACTGAAATGGAGGCAATGAAGAAAACACAAACCGAGAACCGGCTGGATATGGAAAACCTAGGTAAACGAACAGAGACTACAGAATCAAGCATAACCAATAGAATACAAGAGATAGAAGAACGAATCTCAGATTCTGAAGATACCATAGAGAAAATAAATGCTCTGGTCAAAGAAAACGGCAAATCCAACAAATTCTCTTCACAAAACATTCAGGAAATCTGGGACACAATAAAAAAACAAAATCAAAGAATAATAGGGATTGAAGAAGGAGAAGAACTGCAGATCAAAGGCCCAGAAAATATATTTAACAAAATTATAGAAGAAAACTTTCCCAATCTAAAAACGATATTCCTATGAAGGTTCAAGAAACATACAGAACACTGAATAGACTGAATCAAAAAAAAGTCCCCTTGCCATATAATAATCAAAACACAAAATATACAGATTAAAGAAAGAATATTAAGAGCTGCAAAGGAAAAAGGTCAAGTGACTTATAAAGGTAAACCTATCAGGCTTACACCAGACACAAAAATCAAGTCCAAATGGATTAAAGACCTCAACATTAATCTGACCACTTTGATCCAGAGAGAAGAGAAAGTGGGAAGTAGTCTACAAGACATAGGCACAAGAGACCACTTCCTAGGTAGAACCCCAGTAGCACAGACAATAAGAGAAACAATGAATAAATGGGACCTCCTGAAACTGAGAAGCTTCTGTAAAGCAAAGGACACCGCCAGTAACACAAAAAGTTTACCTTCTGACTGGGAGACGATCTTCACCAACCCCTCATCAGATAAAGGCCTGATCTCCAAAATATACAAAGAACTCAAGAAACTAGACACTAAAACTCTTATTAACCCAATTAAAAAAAGGGGTGCTGATCTGAACAGAGAATTCTCAACAGATGAAGTTCAAATGGCCAAAAGACACTTAAGGTCATGCTCAACATCCTTAGCTATCAGGGAAATGCAAATCAAAACAACTATGAGATACCATTTTACACCGGTCAGATTAGCTAAAGTCAAAAACACCAATGATAGCCTATGCTGGAGAGGATATGGAGATAGAGGAACTCTCATCCATTGTTGGTGGGAATGCAAACTTGTGCAGCCACTGTGAAAATCAGTGTGGTGGTTTCTCAGGAAACTGGGAGTCAATCTATCTCAGTATCCAACAATTCCACTCTTGGGAATATACCCAAGAGATACCCTATCATACCACAAAAGCATTTGTTCAACTATCTTCATAGCAGCACTATTTGTAATAGCCAGAACCTGGAAATAACCTAGGTACCCCTCAATAGAAGAATGGTTTAAAAAGGTGTGGAACATATATACATTAGAGTTTTACTCAGTGGTAAAAAACAATGACATCTTGAATTTTGCATGCAAATGGATGGAAATAGAAAACGCTTTACTGAGTAAGGTAAGCCAGACCCAAAAAAGGAATATGGTATGTATTCACTCATAAGTGGATTCTAGACATAATTAAAGGTCTTTGAGCCTATTATTAGTGAACCTAGAGAAGCTAAATAAGAAGGTGAACCCGAAGAAAATCATGTAGCTATCCTCGTGGAGAGTGGAAATAGACAAGAGTCCCAGGTAACCTCGGGTGCATGGGGGGGTGGGAGGGTTGTTGGAAGGGCAGAGGGTTTGAGAGAGGGAGTAGGGGAGAAATGGGGATAGCTCAGTGGACTGGGATGGGGGAGGGAGGAAGGATGGATATGGGATCAGGGAAGAATATATCTCAACTAAGGGAGTCATTTTAAGGTTTACAGGAGACTTGATTATAAATGGGATCCCAGGTCCAAGGAGAGATCCCTGGATTGTTCTCTGGACAGAGGAGAGGGTGCCTGAACCGCCTTTGCCCATAACCATACTGATGACTCTTTTGCTTATCACCATAGAACCTTCATCTGGTGATGGATGGAGATAGAGACAGAGACCCACATTGGAACACTGGACTTAACTCCCTTGGTCCAAATGAGAAGCAGAAGGAAAGAGAATGTGAGCAAAGAAGGCAAGACCAGAGGCAACCTTCATCCGAGGATGGATGGTGATAGAGACAGAGACCCACATTTGAGCACTGGAATGAACCCCCCAAGGTCCAAATGAGGAGCAGAAGGAGGAAGAACATGAAAAAGGAAATCGGGACCGCGAGAGGTGCGATCACCCACTGATACAAGGGAACTGATCTAATGAGAGTTCACCAAGCCCAGTTGGACTTGGACTGCATGAACACGTGATCCAACCAGATTCTTTGAATGTGGCCAGATTCTCTGAATGTGGATGACCCGGAGTCTTTCTGAAAAGCCATTGACAATGACACTGGGACTTGTTTCCTCTGCATATACTGGATTTTTTGGGATCCAGTCTGTTTGGATACTCACCTTCCTGGACCTGGAGGGAGAGGGGAGGAACTTGAAGTACCCACAGGGCAGGAAACCCTGACTGCTCTTAGGGATGGAGAGAGAGGAGGAGAGGGAGTGGGGGGAATGGGAGGGTGTTGGGAGGGGGCGGAAATGGAAACTTTTATAATTTAATAAACTTTGAAAAAAAAAGATATCTACTTTCCTGCTCCCATATCCACCCTTCCTCCATCCCAACCATCCCATTCCCCTAAGCTTTCCCCAATCCTTCCCTTCTCCCTTCTCTCTCCCCATCTCCCCTTACACCCTCCCCACCCTAACCCCCGTGCCCCCAACTTTTGCCTGGCAATCTTGTCTACTTCCAATATATAGGAGGATAACTATATGGTTTTCTTTGGTTTCACTTTCTTATTTAGCTTCTCTAGAATCACAAATTATAGGCTCAATGTCCTTTATTTATTGCTGGAATCCACTTATGAGTGAGTACATACCATATTCCTCTTTTTTTGGTTTGGATTATTTCACTCAGTAAAGAGTTTTCTATTTCCATCCATTTGCATTCAAAATTCAAGATGTCATTATTTTTTAGCGCTGAGTAAAACTCTAAAGTGTATATGTTCCACGCCTTCTTTATCCATTCTTCTATTGACAGAGACCCGCATTGGAGCTGAGATCCCAATGTCCAAATGATGAGCAGAAGGAGGGAGAACATGAGCAAGAAAGTCAGGACCATGAGGGGTGCATCCACCCACTGAGATGGTGGGACTGATCTAATGGGAGCTCACCAATGCCAGCTGGACTGGGACTGATGGAGCTTGTGATCAAACCAGACACTCTGAATGTGGCTGACAATGAGGGCTGACTGAGAAGCCAATGATAATGGCACTGGGTTTTGATTCTACTACATAGACTGGCTTTGTGGGAGCCTGGTTTGTTTGGATGCTCACCTTCCTAGACCTGGATGAAGGTGGGAGGACCTTGGACTTCCCACAGGACAGGAACCCTGACTGCTCTTAGATCAGGAGAGTGAGGGGGAGGGGAGAGGGAGGGAAATGGGAGGTGGGGAGGAGATGGAAATTTTTAATAAATAAATGAATAAATAAAAAGGGTGTGGTACATATTTTTAATCCCAGCATTTGGGAGGCAGAGACAGGCAGATCTCTGTGAGTTCAAGGACAGCCTGGTCTACAGAGTGAGTTCCAGGACAAAGATACACAGAAACCCTGTCTCAAAAAGCCACAAATTAAACATAAAAGAAATAGAGTTTAAAATAAAGCCGCATAAAGATGGAAAACACACAGGGAGTCTAGATACTGTATGTTATTATGCTCTTTATGAATTGTTTGAATGCTGAGAAAGGAGTAACAGCTGCTAAAATATATTTGTATATAAATGTCACTGAACTAATCCAAGAACGGTATTTTTAAAATACCTTGACTTAAAAATTGAAGTCAAAATTTATGCTACTTTGGAGAAGAGATTTTGCTTTTGTTTCAACAGAAAATGAGAAGCTATGGATTTTTTCCGAATTAAGAAAAATCAGGTTTGATCAAGGAAGACAACCTGAGAAATTCCCAGTAGGAATAGATGGCCTGGAATTCTGAGTTCTATATCCAGAACAGATTCAAGACTGCTGCCTGTCATGATCAAGTCTCAAAGGATACTCCAGTAAGGACTTCATCATAATTCAAAATGTTCTTTAGGTACCCATAAGATTATCAGTGCCCCCAAACAGCAGGAAATAACCTGGAATACTACGACCATATTCCCCCCAAAAATGGACTATGGATATTTTCCTTTGTTTAAAAAAAAATAGGGGGAAGTTTTGTGACAATTCTGTATTCTGTCAATTATGTTTTAAATAAATACTGATTGGCCAGGAAAGAAGTATAGGTGGGACAACCAGATAGGAAGTAAGGTGGAGCAAGGAGAACAGGAGTATTCTGGGAAGAAGAAGCTCTTTCACTAGTCCTGCCCAGACACCAAAGAAGCATGATATGACCTGCCCTGCTGAAAAATGTACCGAGCCATGTGGCTAACATAAACTAGAATAATGAGCTAAGATAAGCTATGAGTTAATAAGAAGCCTGAGCTAATGGACCAATCAGTTTATAACTTATATAGACCTTCTGTGTGATTCTTTGGTACATACTGGCTGTGGGACCTGGGCAGGACAAAAACCCCAACAAGCAGGCCCACATGTTACAGGTATGAGATTGGGATAGCTGGCCACAGATTCTTCATTTGCCTTGTGTGTGGAGAAGAGTGTCTCATTTGCCCCTGCCACCTGTTGTGAGTGAAGGTGCTGACTCTGTCCCTTATCAGTTGCAGTAGTACACAAGGAAAGGGATCCTGCATGTTGACTAGACAGAAAACAGATATGACCCTATTGAGAGTAGCACTGATGAACTGTTCCAGAAAGTGAGTATGGAAGATCTGACCCCACCTCTCATCTATCTTATGGCAGTGTAGGCAAAGAAGTGATGACCTTACCCCATCCTTTTCTGTTGGTAATGTGTGAAAAAGCTGACCATGAGTACATAAGAGATGTAAAGTTGTCCCTGCCCCTCATCAGCTACAGGACTTGGGAGAATGGCCCCTGCACTTCACCTGTGTATCACAGTAACACCAGCCTTGGTGGTTCAGGTATGGGATTGTTGACCCTGAGGGTGTGAAAGCAAGAAATTGGCCCTGTCCCTTACTAAATGCTATAAAGTGTGAGCAAGTCAGGAGACTGCAGGAGAGATCACACTAGGGGTGAAGATGGGTTGACCATTGCTACAACTTCCAAGGCCTAGAGCCATTGTTATGAGTTGGCCCAACCCAACATCTACCCCATCTGTGGAACACAAGAAGGGACTATCCCAAAAAGGGACTATCCCTACAGACCCCAAACTGCAAGATATCTACAACACAGGGCAATAGCAGGATAACTCAAGAGGTGTTCCAGTGAGGGACCAGCATTGATAGTGTAGCAGAAATTAGAGGCCTAGAAGCAGACAAAAGATTCATTGCAATGACCACTTGCAAGTAAATTTATATGTGGACAAAAGGGTTTATTGCATGACTCAGTGTGTCACACTCTAATTTCCATGATGAGATTTTTACTTTTCACTTCTTTTTTTTAAATTTTATTTTATTTTTTTGGGGAAGGTTGCAAAGGCAGAGGGTGAATACAAATGGACAGGCAAACTTTCATTTTTACAAATTAGGCTAGGATTTGCTGAGCAGAGTCTTAGCCTAAGGGTACCACTCCCATTATTGAATTTAACATTAGACTTTTCTTTAAATTTCTCCTCTTGTGGAGCTTGGGACTTGGCTACAACATTGCTTCCTCCCCACACGATAAATTTTGTACTTCTTTTCTCACTTTCATTTTTTATAGATCTGCATAAGTGTGATTAATATTAACAATAGAAAACAGTAAATGCTAGATTATCTTGAAATCCCCTCTATCTATGACAATGTTAAAAACCTCTTCCTTTATCCCTAGGCTGATTCTTAGAACAGTAAAAAGCAGCCACAATATTTTTTTCTGAAATATCATAAGAATGTTATTTAGACAAGTTGCCATTTTTCCCTTTTAAACCCCCTTTAGCTGGGTCTCCAAAACATTGCTCGTAGTATTGTCTTCTTTTTGTTTGTTTGTTTGTTTTGAGACAAGGTTTCTCTGTAGCTTAGGAGCCTATGCTGAAATTAGCTCTTGTAGACCAGGCTGGCCTTGAACTCATGGAAATCTGCCTGCTTCTGCCTCCAACATGATGGGATTAAAGGCGTACCTCCCAGTTAGCACTTCTGTCTTCTATGCTCCTACTAAGAAAGAGCATTAAGCTCCTGTTAAAGATTTCAACTGCTCCTCTTATTCAAAACTCCAATGTCTACATTATATACATAAGAAGCATGGTCAACCCAGTTACAGAAATATTCCAGCCCCTGGTACCAAGTTATGTCTTAGTTATCATTCTGTGGCTACCAGAAGATGCCATAACCAAGGCAACTTTGAAACCAAACAAACATGTCAAAATGCATTGGTAAAAACCCATGAGACCTTAACTCTGCAGAAAGAATTCCAGTTAACTAAGGAAAAATTGGAAAAGGATGGGGGGCGGACAACAGCACATCAATTGGTTTTCCAGTGCCAAATCATCCCTTCAATCATACAGGCACATAACATTATCTGGAATCGACAGGGTATATTTGAAAAGACATACATGCATGACAAAACAATAGATAAAAAGAAGGCTATGAATTTGAGAGATTAGGGAAGGGTACACGGAAATACTTGAAGGATAAAGGGGAAGGGGAAAAAGTTGTAATTAAAATACAATCTCAAAAATAAACAAGAATAGTCTGTTACCTCTCTTGTTTAAAAACAATTATTTTGAGAAGGTGGTGGGGCAAGAAATAAGTGTTTGGGTCAAGTCAGCTTATACTGAAATACATCCCATATCTATATTAGTAATGGAATAAAAATATTGAAAGGGGTTTTTTTCCTATTTAAAAAAAATTGTTAAAAATAAGTTAGGGATGAGCCAGATAGTTTCACAGGTAAGAACACCTGTTTTCAGAAAAGACTTAGTTCAATCTGCATAAATCACAAGGATAAAGGAAAGAAACAACATCAAACACTTGTGCTGTACTTCCACATATGTGTCATGACAAATGAAGACACACACCCACACAGACACATACAAAATAAAATATAATAAAATCTTTTAAATGTATATTTTCATTTATGTTTTATATTTTAGCATATCATTCTTTTTAAGTAGGCATTATTCTTATTCATAAATACAAAGTTTAAGTTATAACAGTTGATTCTAACAAGGTAGAACAATTACTGTATGGTACAGCACATGATATTTCATTTAGAGATTGCATATGCAAAAACACATAGCATATTATAAACAAGATAGAACTCTGTATACACAATGTCATCTTTGATTATTTTATATACTACTGAGCTTTTCTAGTAAACGGTTATTTGTTCAATAATAAAATCCAAGAAAATGTTTCCTAAATCTTATATGAGTTCCTCATGGGCTCTGACATCGCAGATTAGCCCCAAATTAATATTTACATTAGTAAACACCAATCTACAACAATATATAACTAAATTATATTATACTTTTTAATGTAATGTTATATAAAGTATGTGGAAATAAACAGTCGAATGATATTTCTTGCTTATGAACATTTTTAATTGAAGAAACTTTCAGGAAAAAGACAAGCAACTCATAAAAGGATTTGCATATGAAGGTAGTTCAGTGTTATGAGATAATGGACAATGATATAAGAGCTTAAAATCAGAGACTATGATTTCTTTGATATATTTTTAGTTACTTAATAAATATAATAATATTCCAGAAATGAGCTTAATTTTACCCCTTTGTATGTAACTATCTCTATCCTTTGAGAAGAAATAGCCAAAATCTTTACTTCTCAAATTAATTCTCTCTCTTTTTGCTGATACTGATGTGTACTCACTAAAGTCTGAGCTTTTGTCTAGTGTGCTATTTGAATTTGAAAAGATGGTATTATGAACACAATGAACAGATCTATGGCATTAAAGTTTTTGAATCATGTTAGTAAATGCCATTGAATACACTAGATCAAAAACAGCTTTTTCTGATTTGCATTTATTAAATCTCTTTTATCAAAATTTTTGGTATTCCTTGTATTATCTGTATTCATATGTCTGAAATTCACTCATTTAAAAAAGAACCAAAAATATAAGAAATGTTTGCCTGCATGCCTTTACTTAAATTTCCACTGTAAATAATATATTTTTAAATATTAAGGCAAACAATATTGTTCAGTTTCTCTTGATTTTATACCATATTTCTCCAACCAATAGTGTATAATATGCCACTTGTGATGTAGGATGCCTTTCTGCATGCTGTGAATATGTCTTATTAAAATTGGTTAATAAAGGAGATGAAGTGACCAATAGCCAGTTGGAATAGAGTCATGTGGGAAATCCAAACAAAGATAAATTAAAAAAAGGTTGAGTTGGAGATTCTAGAATCTTTCAGGGAAGCAATATATGAGGAAACAAGCCATTAGCTTTGTAATAAAAAACAGAATAATAGAAATGGTAAAATAAGTTGTAAGAGCTAGTTAATATTAACCTTGAGCTAATAGGTTAAACAGTTTGTAAATAATAGTGAGCCTCAGAGTGTTTGTTAAGGAACTGGTAGGCAGAAGATAAAATTATAGTGAGAAATGATGACCTCCATCTGGCCTGGATCCCCATAAGACCTACACAAGCTTTAAAAAGGTTCTAGACACAAAGAAACGGAGAGATACTGGGATTCCTAGTCTCCCATGACAGCCACAGCACAGAAACACAACTCCAGTCAGTTGCCCAAGAGATGGAGTCAGTTGCCAGCCAAACACAATAGACTGAGATGAACAGAGGGTTCCCACAGTCTCTTACAAACAATGCAGTAAAAAGTCTCCCAGCAAAAGAAAAATAAACAAGATCTCCTGACCAAATTGGGAGCATGGGTGTAGGGGGAGAAAGAAGAGAAAAACAGGAAGAGGATGGGACATGAGAACTTGAGGGAACAGGATAGTAGAGATGTAGGAGTGACAGAGATGGCGAGCAAGGAAAGAGATATTTTGATTGAAGGAGCCATTTTGGGGCTGGCAAGAAACCTGACACTGGAGAAATTCCCTGGAATCCACAAGGTGACCCCAGTTAAGCTCCTAAGCAATAGTAGAGAGCATGCCCAAACTGGCTTTGCCCTGTAGTCAGATTGATGAATATCTTAAATGTCAGTGTAGAGCCTTCATCCAGTAACTGATGAAAAAAAAAAAAGCAGAAACCCACATTGGAGAGTTTTGCTGAGCCCCCAAAGTCCAGTTGAAGAGTGCAAACAGTGAGAATATGAGCAAGGAGATCAAGACCATGATAGGGACAGCCACTGAAACAGTTTACCTTAGCCAATGGGAGCTCACCAACTATAGTCAGACAGAATAAGGGCCAGCATAGGACCAAATTGGAATCTCTGAATGTAGGTGACAGTTTTATGGCTAGGGCAGACATCAGGGCCACTGGCAGTGGCACCAAGATTTATCCTTACTGCATGTACTGGCTTTTTGGAAACCATTCTTTGTGGATGGATACCTTGCTCAGCCTAAATATAGTATGGAGGGCTTTGGATCTTCTCCAGAGCAATGTGCCTTACTCTCTCTGAGGAGCAGATGGGAGTTTGGTGGGAGGAAAGTTGGAGAAGATAGGAGGAAGGGAGTGAGTGAGAACTGGGATTTGTATGTTAAATGAAAGGGGGTAGGTTGTTTTCTTTTTTAAAAAAAAAAGACTCCCAGTCTCTGCCTGTAGGCTTGGAACACAGAGATGGGTCTAAGAGCATAGCTGTACACTACTTAGTACTGGGTCCCTAGATTTGAAGAGGTGAGCATTGCTCCCAGAGGGCCATGAACTTCCTCCACCATGTTAGAAAGTCAAAGGGGACCAGAGCCAGCAGCAAAAGCCACACCATTGATCTTAGCTATGCCTGCTTAAAATTCTAAAAGCACTTCATGTAAAAAAATTCCAGATATAAAATAAAGATAGATTCAGAGAAAATTAAACCTCTAGTGCTGGGCGGTTGTGGCACAAAACTTTCATCTCAGCACTCGGGAGGCAGAGGCAGGTGAATCTCTGTGAGTTTGAGAACAGCCTGGTCTACCTGAGCTAGTTCCAAGATATGCACGAAAGGTACAGAGAAATCTTATCTCGAAAAACAAACAAACCCCAAAAAACCCTATAAATGAGTTACAGTGAGATACAATTGTACATAGTCTTGAGAGAGAGGAGGGGGGAAGCGGTAGAGAGATTCAGAGATTAAAAGAGTAATTTAGTAGAGTTTTTGGGGTCGCTTATGTACACTATCATATCATCTGCAGACACCGAGAGTTTAACTTCTTCCTTTCCAAGCCGAATCCCCTTGATCCCCTTATGTTGTCTTATTGCTATTGCTAGAACTTCAAGCACTATATTGAAGAGGTATGGAGAGAGTGGACAGCCTTGTCGTGTTCCTGAGTTTAGGGGAATGGCTTTGAGTTTCTCTCCATTCAATTTGATGTTAGCTGTCAGCTTGCTGTAACTAGCTTTTATTATATTTTGGTATGATCCTTGTATCCCCAATCGCTCCAACACCTTTATTATAAAGGGGTGTTGAATTTTGTCAAATGCTTTTTCAGCATCTAATGAAATGATCATGTGTTTTTTTTTCTTTCAGTTTATTTATATGATGTATTACATTGAAAAATTTGCATATGTTGAACCAGCCCTGCATCTCTGGGATGAAGCCTACGTGATCATAATGGATAAATTTTCGAATGTGTTCTTGGATTCGGTTTCCCAGTATTTTGTTGAGAATTTTTGCGTCGATGTTCATGACTGAGATTGGTCTGTAATTCTCTTTCTTGGTTGCATCTTTGTGTGGTTTTGGTATTAGGGTAATTGTAGCTCCATAAAAAGAATTTGGCAATGACTTTTCTGTTCCTATATTGTGAAATACTTTAAGGAGTATAAGTATTAGCTCTTCTTGAAAGTTCTGGTAGAATTCTGCATTGAAACCATCTGGTCCTGGGCTTTTTTTGGTAGGGAGGTTTTTGATAACAGCTTCTATTTCCTCGCTACTAACAGGTCTATTTAGATTGTTCACCTGGTCTTGATTTAACTTTGGTAAATGGTACTTATCTAAAACCAAGTCCATTTCTCGTACATTTTCCAACTTTGTGTCATATAAGCTTTTGTAGTAAGATCTAATGATTCACTGAAATTCCTCTGTGTCTGAGGTTATGTCCCCCTTTTCAGTTCTGATCTTATTAATTTGCATGTTCTCTCTCTGCCGCCGTTTGATTAGTTTTGCTAGGGGTTTGTCAATCTTGATGATTTTCTCCAAGAACCAGCTTTTTGTTTCATTGATTCTTTGGATTGTTTTCTGTGTTTCTATTTTGTTGATTTTTGCCCTCAGTTTGATTATTTCCAGTCCTCTACTCCCCCTGGGTGAGTCTGCTTCATTTTTTTCAAGAGCTCTCAGGTGTGCTGTTAAGTTTCCAATGTGTGCTTTCTCCGTTTTCTTTAATTAGGCACTTAGTGCTATGAACTTACCTCTTAGCACTGATTTCATTGTGTCCCATAGATTTGAGTATGTTGTGTCTTTATTTTCATTAAATTCAAGGAAGACTTTAATTTCTTTCTTTATTTCTTCCTTGACCCAGGGGTGATTCAGTACTTGACTGTTCAACTTCCATGAATTTGTTGGCTTCCTGGGGGTAGCACTGTTGCTGAATTCTAACTTTAATCCATGGTGGTCTGACAGGACACAGGTGGTTATTAATTTTTTTGTATCTGTGGAAGTTTGTTTTGTTACCGAGTATGTGGTCAATTTTTGAGAAGGTTCCATGAGATGCTGAGAAGAATGTATATTCTTTCCTTTTTGGGTGAAATGTTCTATAGATGTCTGTTAAGTCCATTTGATTCAATACCTCTATTAATTCTCTAATTTCTCTGTTAGGTTTCTGTCTGATTGACCTGTCCTTTGGTGAGAGAGGTGTGTTGAAGTCTTCTACTATTAGTGTGTGTGGTTTGATGACTGCCTTGAGTTCTAGAAGTTTTTCTTTTACATAAGTGGGTGCTTTTATATTAGGGGCATAGATATTCAGGATTGAGACTTCCTCTTGATGAATTGTTCCTGTTATGAGTATAAAATGTCCATCTCCATCTCTTCTGGTTGATTTTAGTTTGAAGTCAATTTTGTTGGAAATTAGAATGGCCACACCTGCTTGTTTCTTAGGTCCGTTTGCTTGAAAAACCTTTTCCCAACACTTTACTCTGAGTAGATGTCTGTCTTTGTGGTTGAGGTGTGTTTCTTGTAAACAGCAGAATGTTGGATCGTGTTTTCGTATTCAATCACTTAGTGTGCCTTTTTATAGGTGAGTTGAGTCCTTTAATATTAAGTGATATTAATGACCAGTGGTTTTTGACTCCGGTTATTTTTTTATTTTTTGTGTAGTAGAGTTTGTGAGTTTCCCTTCTTTGAGTTGTGCTTGTGAAGGGTCGCTGGAAGTCTGAGTCATTGTAGGCTGTGCTGGCAATGTTAGATTCATTGGGTTGTGATTTTCCTTCTATTACTTTCTGTAAGGCCAGATTTTTGGCTACATATTGTTTATATTTGTTTTTATTCTGGAAAATTTTGTTTTCTCCACTGATAGTGAAAGATAACTTGGCTGGGTATATTAGTCTGGGCTTGCATCCATGGTCCCTTAGTTTCTGCAGTACCTCTATCCAGGACCTTCTTGCTTTCATGGTTTCCATAGAGAAGTCCAGTGTAAGTATGATAGGTTTACCTTTATACGTTACTTGACCTTTTTCCTTTACAGCACCTTTAGTAATGTGGCAGGATACAAGACCAAATCCAAAAAATCAGTAGCCCTCCTATACACAAAAGATAAAAAAGCAGAGAGGGAAATTAGAGAAACTTCACCTTTCACGATAGCCACAAATAGTATAAAATATCTTGGGGTAACTCTAACCAAGGAAGTGAAAGACCTATTTGACAAGAACTTTAAGTCTTTGAAGAAAGAAACTGAGGAGGATACCATAAAATGGAAAGCTCTCCCTTGCTCTTGTATTGGGAGGATCAACTTAGTAAAAATGGCAATTCTACCAAAAGCAATCTATAGATTCAATGAAATCCCCATCAAAATCCCATCAAAATTCTTAACAGGCCTTAAAAGAACAATAATCAACTTTATATGTCAAAACAAAAAACCCAGGATAGACAAAACAATCTTATACAATAAAGGAACTTCTGGAGGCATTACCATCCCTGACTTCAAACTCTATTACAGAGCTACAGTATTGAAATCAGCTTGATATTGGCATAAGAACAGAGAAGTCGACCCATGGAATCGAATAGAAGACCCAGATACTAACCCTCAAACCTATGAACACCTAATTTTTGACAAGGGAGCTAAAGGTATACAATGGAAGAAGGAGAGCATCTTTAACAAATGGTGCTGGCATAACTGGATGTCAACCTGTAGAAGAATAAAAGTAGATCCATATCTATCACCATGCACAAAACTCAAGTCCGAATGGATTAAAGACCTCAACATTAATCTGACCACACTGAACCAGATAGAAGAGAAAGTGGGAAGTAGTCTACAAGACATGGGCACAGGAGACCACTTCCTAGGTAGAACCCCAGTAGCACAGACAATAAGAGAATCAATGAATAAATGGGACCTCTTAAAACTGAGCAGCTTCTGTAAAGCAAAGGAAACTGTCATTAAGACAAAAAGTTTACCTTCTGACTGGGAGACGATCTTCACCAACCCCTCATCAAACAAAGGTCTGCTCTCCAAAATATACAAAGAACTCAAGAAACTAGACACTAAAACTCTAACTAACCCAATTAAAAAATGGGGTACTGAACTGAACAGAGAATTCTCAACAGATTAAGTTCAAATGGCCAGAAGATGCTTAAGGTCATGCTCAACCTCCTTAGTGATCAGGGAAATGCAAATCAAAGCAAATTTGAGATATCACCTTACAACTGTCAGAATAGCTAAAATCAAAAACACCAATGATAGCCTATGCTGGTGAGGATGTGGAGTGAGGAGAATACTCATCCATTGTTGGTGAGAATGAGAAACTTGTGAAGCCTCTTTGGAAATCTGTGTGGCTGTTTCTCAGGAAACTGTGAGTCAACCTACCTCAGGACCCAGCAGTTCCACTCTTGGGAATTTTCCCAAGACATGCCCTATCATACTGCAAAAGCATTTGTTCAACTATGTTCATAGCTGCACTATTTGTAGTAGCCAGAACCTGGGAAAAACCTAGGTGCCCCTCAATTGAAGAATGGTCGAAAGAAGGTGTGGAACATATACACATTAGAATTTTACTCAGCGGTAAAATACAATGATATCTTGAATTTTGCATGCAAATGAATGGAAATAGAAAATGCTTTACTGAGTGAGGTAAGCCAGACCCAAAAGAGGAATATTGTATGTACTCACTCATCAGCGGATTCTAACCATAATTAAAGGTCTTTGAGTCTATAATTCGTGATCCTAGAGAAGGTAAATAAGAAGGTGAACCTGAAGAAAATCATATAGTTATCCTCCTGGATATTGGAAGTAGACAAGATTTCCAGGCAAACTTGGGTGCACGGGGGTGGGGGTTGGATGTAAGGGAAGATGGTTAGAGAGAAGGGAGAAGGGGAGGATTTGGGATAGCTTGGGGGAATTGGATGTGGGGAAAGGAGGAAGGATGGATATGTCATCAGGGAAGTATATATCTCAACTAAGGGAGCCATTTTTGGGTTTGCAAAAGACTTGATTCTAAAGGGGTTCCCAAGTTCAAGGAGAGGTCCCCAGATTGTTGCTTGGGCAGCAGAGGAGAGGGTCCCTGAACTGGCCTTGTCCCATAACTATACTGATGAATATTTTGCATATCACCATAGAACCTTCATCTGGCGATGGATGGTGATAGAGACCGAGACTCACCTTGGAGCACTGGACTTCACTCCCTAGGTCCAAATGAGAAGCAGAAGGAAGGGAGAAAGTGAGCAAGGAAGTCAGGATCAGAGGGAACCTTCATCCGTCGATGGATGGAGATAGAGACAGAGACCCACATTGGAGCACTGGACTGAGCTTCCAAGGTCCAAATGAGGAGGAGAAGGAGGGAGAACATGAACAAGGAAGTCAGGACCGCGAGGGGTGCGTTCACCCATTGATATAAGGGGACTGATCTAATGAGAGCTGACCAAGGCCAGCTGGACTGGGACTGAACGAACAGGTGATCTAACCGGATTCTATGAATGTGGCTGACATGTGGGCTGACTAAGAATCCATTGATAATTGCACTGGGGCTTGTTTCTTCTGCATGTACTGACTTTTTGGGATCCTAATCTGTTTGGATGCTTACCTTCCTAGACCTGGAGAGAGTGGGGAGGAACTTCAAAGAATTCAAGGGTCCCTGAATATTTGAATACTGATGAATAGAAACCATCTACGACCCAAAGAGTATCAACAATAAGACCAAATAGTTTAGGTAAGTATTACTATTTTTTAATATGTACTAATGTACATTTATTTATAAATATGTAGAGCTGGGTTTGGTGTTGGACTATGGCTCAGTCTCTCTTCATTTCCAAGCCTGTTGATAAGAGATATCCCAGAGTTTCTGTCTTATGACAAGAGCCAAGATATGGGACAAACTATTTGCAATTGATAAATTTTCTTTGTCTTTTCCCATATCTGTTTCCGTCTTTATTAATATATATCTCTGCATATGTCTTCATAGATAATGTTTAACTTTCCCATAACAAACAATAAATTTTCCTGCAGTAAGCTTTAAAGCTTCTAGGATAAGATGCAGCCCCACAACATCAACTCCACCTGGTTACTATGACGTCATAGTATTGATAGTGCTACTTTTAGACCTGTTTTTTGGTACCAGCTACACAAGACAGTTCCGATTGGTGCACAAATTTTTACAATCCTCTGGCCAGACCTCCTCAAACTACTCAGAGACTATTTGCAACTTTTTCACACCAAATGTTAATATTAGAATTTTAGAGGATGATGTCCCCTCTCCCAGTAGAATTTGCCCTCAAGTTTAGGGACATCATTTAGGGGTTGGTTATAATTCATATAGGGATGAGGGGATGGGGGAGGTATTTTATAAGCTCGGGGGTGTTTATCATAAAAAAGGGATTGATTGGTTACAGGATAATAATATATTGGTATTTGTGAGTTATAGTTTTCAAAAAAATTTATATTGGCATTGATATATTGAATATTGTATGTGAGTATGCTTCTACCTCTATTTGTATTGATATATATATATACATATATTTACTTTTCTATCTCTGATTAAGATATGATATACATTGTTTACATTTGGAGGTCATTGTGCTCATTCATTGCACAGTTGTTTATTCTCTTAGTCTTCAAGTTAGATAGATAGAAATCAATAGTCATATATGTTTTTATACTTATATTTAGGCTAATCAGGATATTTATGTGCATAGCGATCATACTTAGTATAGATAGTATAATCTTCAACCTCTTTGAAGAGCTGTAGAAAATGGCCTTTAAACTAACTCATAGTTCTATAGTAGTGAGACACAATCGCTCCTGGCATCACCACTCTACTCCCGAGAGAACGTTGAGCACCAAAGGCACTCTGCTTGGAGCGTGTCTTCTTCCTGGCAGAATTGGCCTTTGGACAAAGAAAAAGCCCATACCTCGACCACTGACAGAATTACAGAATATCCATAAATGGATAAAAGCAGGATTGTCTTATCTTGCCAAGACAGGGTGAGAGAGTCCTAAAAGGTTTTTTGCCTTTGAAAAATGGCATGTCAGTTACATCAGGCCTTAGCCAAAGTTGTTTGACTCAACATTGCAAACGAGACTTTGGGCAATTGCCCAGGTATTCAGTTGTCTCTTCCATTTGTTGCACATTTCGAAAGTTTCCCGCTTGTACTTCCAGGCTGCTTGAGTAAAATTATTTCCTTTCTCAGATCTTTGATAGAGTTAAAGATTAAATAGTTGTAGTTACCCTCTACATTATTTAGACTCCTTAAAATAGAATGATTATTAAAACTTTTGTTATATGTTTCTTGCTTAATATTGTTTGTTGTTTGTAACTTTATATTTATTATTTGTTTCTATTGTATATAGTTGTATTTGGTTTTGTTCTGTCTTATTTTAGAAAAAAGGGGGAGATGATAGGGGAGTTCAGCCAATCACATTCTGTCCGTGGGGCGTGTTGCCCTAAGGCAAAAATTTACCTATAAACCTGGCGGGTGCACTTCCCTGTCCTCTCTGGCCTGGCTCCAGCGTTCTGGACAGTTGGGATTCTGGTGTAAGTTTTCCTTCTGTTTTATTAAAGCTGTATCTTTTGTAAGCTAGTCTGGCGGACCATTAATTACCAATCGCACAGCGTCATCAGGACTTCCCACAGGGCAGGAAACCCTGACTGCTCTTAGGACTCGAGAGGGAAGAGTAGAGGGAGTGTGGGGAGTAGGAGGGTACTGGGAGGAGGGGAGGAAGTGGGAATTTTTATAAATAAATAAACAAATGGAAAAAAGAAAAAAAGAAAAGAGTAATTTAAGGATTATAAAGTGAGGTCCTTAGAAAATAAATTAAAAGTTATAATAATCCATCCAAAGTGAAAAACACACACAGAGAATCTGGATTGTGTGTATTATTGTGTTTTCTTTAAATCTTTAACTATTAACTAACTATAGAGTGGCATTTGATTGTGTGGGCTGCTAAGCTAAATCAACAAAAAAGGTATCTTGACTTCAAAATGTGGGTCTAAGGATATGCTGCTGTGGAAAAGAGGTTATTCTTTTGTTTCTACAGAAGATGAGAAGCTGTGGATTCTAATGTGGTTTGATCAATAAGAGCTCCTGAGAAGTCAATGATGGGAGTGACAACCAGGTGATCCAACATCCAGAACAGTTTCAAGTCAACTGGCTAAGACAATGTAGCCTCATAGACCACTGCAGCCAAGATTTAACCATATTCTAAATTTTCTCAGGATCCCCATAAGATTACTATTGTACCCAATCAGCAGAATGTAGTATAGAAAATTATACAAAAATTCCCCAAATACTATTTATAAATGTTTGTTTTCATTTATAGTAGGTTAGTCATAAATGGTTAATGGTCATAGTCTATCTCTTTCTATAGAAAAAAAACGGTACATAGCATAGAAATAATAAAAAAGGTAGATTATTAAGTCTACTTATTCCAAAAGAAGCAGTTAATCTTAAAATACTTTACTTAGGTATGGATTTTGGTTTAATGATACAAATTTAATATCATATGCATGTTTCTATATACATATTTCTATTCTTGCTTAAGGTATTATGTTTATGCAACTTATTTAAAATTGTAATGCACAGTTATGAAATACAAATTAATAGTTATCCATAATAGTCAAACTTATAATTATGTTAGTTAAGATTTTTTGATACACACAGATGTACTCCATATATAGGTAATCTTCAAACACTTCAAAGATCTATAGAATATATCATTTAAAATGCTTTAAGAACTTAGACTTTTCTCAAAGTGAGAAATATCTGCTCAAGACAGCACCAATTACTTCAAAGAAGATGATAGGTATCAAAGAAGTTCCTTTTGGAGTTTGCTTTCAATATGGCAAGGATCAACATTTGTAAAAGAAACTCTTTGATGGAGTTGAAAACTTGATAGTTAGAATGATAGTTTTCATCAGTTATGATAAAATAAATCAGATATGAATCTTTTGACTCATAGAGATAAGATAAATGATAGATTTTTTCTTTAATTTTGTTAAATACAAATAGAGTAAATATACTTGTAACCCTGACTTCATAAAGTTTTTTGTTGTATATTATTTTCCTATGTTAAAGTTAAAACCTTCCGTTTTAATTAGACAGAAAAAGGGAGATGATGTGAGATGGCCTTATATATGCTTTGAATATGTCTTATTAAGAATAGTTAATAAAGAACCTGATTTGGACAATAGTCAGGAAGAATACAGCCATGTGAGAAATCAAAAAAGAGATAAAGAGTGAAAGAAGGCAGAGTGAGTGAGATGCTAGCACCTACCAGGGAAGCAAGATGTGAAGTAACAAGTCACAAGCCTCATATTAAAATAAAGAATAATAGAAATGGATTAATTTAATTTGTAAGAGGTAGTTAACAATAAACTTGAGTTAATAGGCCAAACAGTTTGTAATTCATATTAAGCCTCAGAGTAACTATTCGGGAACTGGCAGGCAGAAAAGAAAACTGAAATTGTGCATTTGATGACTATGAAATCCAGGAAACCTTATTTGCTGGAATTTGGGTTTATAAAAATGTACATAGGCATATTATTATATTATTTAATTATAGAAACATTTGTGAGAAAGTATTATAATGATTGTTCTAATCAAATATCAATAGCACCTTTGTTTTGAGTTTGATTTTAGAGAAGAGAATCTCATAAACGTCAATGGGAATATAATTAAACACTTATTCAGTTGAATATTCAATATGTTAATATGAATACAAATAAACATTGGAACCAAATACTTTAAAACTAGAAAAAAGCCTACAAATATAGAGTTGATGAGCAATTAATACAAAACACAATATAAGCAAATAACATCAAATATACACAGCATTCACAGCATTAAATGTGAGACAAGAAAGTAAGGGAACAGAAACCTTGGATTAAAGTTTTATAAAGGCTAAAACTTAGTGACTATTTTTAAGTACAGTTATGCCATTGATAGTCCATGATGAAGTAAAATCCATCATGGGGAGATGTGGTAGCCTGAGCAAATGCAATGAACAAAACAAGTACAGATTATAGTCTAGGACATACTTAATGTAATGATCACAATGAAAATTAAAATTGTTCTTACATTTATAATGGCATCTGATGGAGATTATAAGTAAAATAATGAAGAATTCAGATGTCATTAGAAAGTCAAGAATTATAGTCAGAATAAATAACAGGTTTAATTTGAAAATATATTGAGATTAATAAAGTAATAATGTAAACATTCAGAACCATAAGAACCAGGATGCAATAAGAAATGCTACAATGAGCCGGGCAGTGGTGGCGCACACCTTTAATCCCAGCACTTGGGAGGCAGAGGCAGGTGGATCTCTGTGAGTTCGAGGCCAGCCTGGTCTACAAGAGCTAGTTCCAGGACAGGCACCAAAAACTACAGAGAAACCCTGTCTCAAAAATCAAAAAAAAAAAAAAAAGAAATGCTACAATGAACTCAAATCCCAAAATATGGATGATGATGATGAGGGAAGTGGAGATGAAAATATAAATGAGCATGAAAGGAATGAAGAAGGCTTAAGGTATAGGGACTTTTGGACAGAGGTTATGGCATAAAATGATGTATTATATTTGTATAATTACCTCATACTTAAATTATTGGCCATGAGGACATTGCTTTGGCCTATTCACTGTTTATGTAAATCTTAGAGTTGAAAATCTTTCTTCATTATAAACGTGTCAAAACAAGAATAACCATAACAGCAAAACCTATGACAAAAAGGAACAAGGGAAGTATAATTCCAGTAGGAGTAAAACCATGATTTTCTTGAGAAAATACTGCAAATATTATTTGAAGGTTAAAAGTAAAAAATAATTTAAGTGAATATCACCAACCACTTAAGAACAATTTATGGAAAAGATGATAATTTTCTTAATATTAATTTTTTTAAACAAGCAGGTATCATTGATCTGATTTGTTTGCTTCTATTGATTCCCTGTTCAATAATAGGGGCATGCAAGATATCATTTTTTTGTATAATACTCTTAGAGGCAACAAATATAAGAAAATGTCAGTGGCTTGTGGAAGACCAGTTATTAGTAGATAAACATCACTTTTGATATCTTACACAGCTTCAAAAAAAGTAATGATTCTAGTTCCCTCCATTTAGCATCCAAATAATGGCATTTCTTTCTATCTTGGACTGTTATTATTTAGCAACTATGATTACGTGAGTATTTGTGTGTGTGTGTGTGTGTGTGTGTGTGTGTGCGTGTGTGTGTGAGAGAAAGAGAGAGAGAGAGAGAGTTATCTGCTGCTGCTGCTGCTGGTGGTGGTGGTGATGTTGTTTGTGTGTGTGTGTGTGTGTATTTGTGTGTGTTATGAGAGAAGGGAGGGAGAGGAACTGAATGGCATAGACTTTTACCAATTCAGTATCCAAATAGCATTCATTACTGCCAAGTTTCAATGGCCAAAAGCAGTCTTGTTACACCCTAGATGCAAAAGGACTGTGAAACTCAGTCTTCTTATAATAATAAGAAGAAGAAGATGAGAGAAATGGTTTGGAAACTAAATGCCTAGAATGCCACAACAGAAATTCATGTCATGAAATTTAATGATGTCTTCTTATAATACAAAGAATTCATGATTAAAGATTTGATATATAGTCACTGAAAATTTAGAGAGGCATGATATTCACACAAAAAATTATTAATGAATTCCTTTATAATGAGCTTTAATCCAGTTGCTTGTGGCAGTGTTCAATGAGAAAATAGACTATAATTTTAAAATTTTATTGTCTTTGCTTCATTACTAATTATGTGTAATTTTTCTAACTCATTTGGAAAACTATCGGTTCAAAATTTTTTATTTTCAAAAATGTTGAGATGTTTTTATCTAAATTAAAAGTAGCACATTACACATAACACAATAACTTCCACTACTGGAGGAATGTGTGTGTGTGTATGTGCATGTGTGTGTATGTGGTGTATCTATGCATACACATGAGTATATGGATGTGTACACAAAATTTTGATTTGAACTGATTTTCTTCTTATCTCAGAAAAACTATTAAATAGAATATCATGGACTAATGGTACACTTAATGATTGTTTCTCATTTACCACTTTTCTTTCTTTACCTTAGGGCTTTTCAGATGAGTACCAGACAAAAGAAACATGCATATCTTCCTCAATATGACTGCCTAGAAATGTTGAATATAAATAAATATTAACAGGCAGAAGTACAGATTTGTTCTTAAGATCTAGTTAAATTTTTAGTTCTTTTAAGATTAAAAATAAACCTTTATTACTGAAAAGAAAATTATATCAAAAAGGCAGCATGAAGATGCATTCACTTCTAAAATTCTTTCTCTCGCAGCTTTTTTATAATTTCTTTTGTATGCAAATATTTACATTAAATAGACTAGCATAATTTCGTATTAGCTAATTCAAAATGCAATTTAGATATAAAAATGTTATTAAATGTGAAAAACTGAGGTAGTATCTGAATAAGTATTAACAATAGATGCCAATTTAATAATTTGCCTTTTAAGGAAAGATTATTTAGCTTTCTAAATCTTTCAAGTGCATTGTTTTTCTTTATGGTTTTATTTATTTCTAAGTCTCCAAAATATGACAATGTTATATAGAACAAACAAGATTTTTGAAAGTATATATAGGGTAACTTAATGGATATTATTGAGTAAATAGTTGAACAGAAGTCTGAGATTGTCTTAATACCCAGCTACTAATTTTGGCATCCTCAGGGTATCTCACCATCATCTGTAACTCCAATTCCAAGGAATCTAGCACCTTCTTTTCTCTATGATTGCCAAGAACAGACATGATTCACATACAAGCATGAAAGCAAAGCACTCATACACATAAATTTAAAATGAATATTTAAACATGTAAAAGCAGTAATGAGTAAGAAAATTGAGTTATAGAATCACACAAGTAATTCTTACACATTTAACATAACTATTTTCAGAGAAAGATCATCTATAGAACAATCAGTTTTGGAAGTTGGGGGTTGCTGTGTGTTTAATTCTTATCGACCTACAGTATTTTGTAAAGAAAGATATCATTGTAAAATTGATGCAGGTAACAACCTTTTGTGCTGCCATATAGGCACATGAGTCTACCTCCATTTTTCTTTACTTAAATTAAAACCATAAAGAATTTGTATAATTCAAGTAATAAAGAAGATGCCCAGTAATATTCTGAACACACCCTCTCTCCCTATTACTTTATTCTATTTAGTATTTACACTTTTATTTTTGAAATGCTTCTAAGAATTATCTACCTAAGTTCTCTATTTTTATCATTTTTTCAAGCCTTCTTCCACCACCAGTCATCATATTTCCCTATACTTCCTCTCAAAATTCATGATCTCTCCTTTGCTTATTATCTGTAAGTGTTGAATACTACTATTGGAAAAACATATGTCCCTAAACAAGGGCAATATATTGTGGTGGCACTAAACCTACCTCTTAAAACAAAATAAGTTGTCTTTTTAATCCTGACTCTACTATATTTTACTTCTGAGATTATACAAAGTTATTATCAATATGGTTGGTTGTGTTATTCTTCTTTACAGTACTATAGATTTAAGATATGTCTTGTACATGCTAGACAAATACTTTACAACTGAGATATATTCCTAGAATTTGAAAATGTGCTTAAGACTATTATTATACATACATATTGCCAATGTATGTATGGCATATTGGCAATATGTATGGCATACTGAAGATATTGACAATGCATTTATTCAGAAATCTATAATATAGAACTCTAATGTTCATTAAAATTCTAAAATATTCAGATGTTTTCTAGAATTTACAACATTTAAAATACAGTGAATGTTGAAATATGTCAATATACATCTTTTGTTATGAGTCTAGCCTTTAAAATTTGAGCAAGTGTCCTCCTAAGTTTCACTATTTGAAATTCCCAAATAATCAATATAAATATTATAAAAAATGATAATTTAAAAAATAATTTTAAGCTAAAAATATCCAGACCCTGCCCTGCCCTGCCCTGCCCCCATGATCCCCTTTTTGTCTCCTGCGTCCTTGGAATACCAGCTATCCCTGTGTCTGTGCTGAGGAATTCCAACCAGAGGGGTGAGTGTGTGCTATCCAGGGCAGACTGTCCCGGAATAGAGCACAGTCCCCTTCCCCCAACTCCTGCTGCAGGAGATCTCTGTGTCCCATTTGAACCTGCCCTGCCCCCACTTTAGCCCTTTTGTCTCTGGTGTCCTTGGACTACCAACAATCCCTATTTCAGTGCTGAGGAGTTCCATCCATAGGGCTGAGTGTGGGCTATCTCGGGAGGACTGTCCTGGAAGAGAGCACAGCCTCCCCAGCTTCTGCTGCAGGGTCTTCTGTGTTCCACTCAGAGCTGCCCTGCTCTGACCTGCCCTGCCCCCACGATTGCCCTTTTGTCTCCTGTGCCCTTGGACTACCAGCTACCCTTATTTCAGTGCTGAGGAGTTCCATCCAGAGGGATGAGTGTGTGCTATCTTTGGCAGACTGTCCTGGAAGAGAGCACAGCCCCCCCAGCTCCTGCTGCAGGGTCTTCTGTGTTCCACTCGACCCTGCCCTGGCCTGCCCTGCCCCCACAACTGTCCTTTTGTCTCCAGTGTCATTCTACAACCAGGAGACACTGTGTCTATGCTAAAGAGTTCCATCCAGACAGGAACAGTTCCTGCTACTGCACTGAAGAGATGCACCCAGAGAGTCAGTCACAGCAAAGACAGAACCAAGATACCAAGAATATCCTGGCTCCATTTGAAGAAAAAGATGGGCAGGTGCCAATGCAAGAATTCCTGCAACAACCTGAAAAACAACATGACATCACCAGAATCCAGGGATCACAAAACAAGAAGAATTGAACACCCTACTCCAGAAGAAATAGAAGACATCAACTCTAAATGGAACTAAATGAAAATGATAGAGGAACTTAATCAGAAGGTGAAAAACTGCCATAAAGAAATGGAGGTAACAAAGAAAAAGGTAGATAAAATGAATAAATCTCAAAGATACCCAAGAAAAACAAGAAAACCAAGAAAAAGCAATCAAACAGGTAAGGGAAACAGTTCAAGACTTGAAAAATAAAATGGATGTAATGAAGAAAACACAAACCAAGGGAAGGCTGGAAATGGAAAATTTGGGTAAACGAAAAGGAACTGCAGAGACAAGTATTACCAACAGAATACAAGAGATAGAAGAAAGAATTTCATACACTGAAGACACTGTAGAGGAAAGAAACTCACAATTAAAGAACAAAACAAATCCAACAAATTCTTTAAACAAAACATCCAGGAAATCTGGGACACCATGAAAAGACCAAACCTAAAAAAATAGGTCTCCATCGATGGATAAAACAAGATATTCCAAGACAAAAAACAGATTTAAACAATACATAGCAACAAACCCAGCCTTACAGAAAAGACTAGCAGGAAAATCACAAACCAAGTGAGCCAACAACACCCATAATAACAAAATCATCTGACAACCCTCTACCAGCACAACTCAAAGAGCAGAAACACACAAACACTACCACCAGGAAAAATAATCGGAGTCAACAGTCACTGGTCATTAATAACACTTAATATCAATGGACTCAACTCACCTATAAACAGGCACAGGATAAGAGAATGGATATGAAATCAGGATCCAACATTCTGCTGCCTACAAGAAACATACGTCAAACACAAAGACAGACACTACCTCAGAGTAAAGGGTTGGGAAAAGATTTTTCAATCAAATGGACCAAAGAAACAAACAGGTGTGGCTATACTAATATCTAACAAAATAGATTTCAAACTAAAATTAATCATAAGAGACAGAGATGGACACTTTATACTCATATCAGGAACAATTCATCAGGAGGAAGTCTCAATCGTGAATATCTACACCCCTAATATAAAAGTACCCACATATGTAAAAGAAACATTACTAGAACAAGAACATACATCAAACCTCACACTCTAATAGTGGGTGATATCCACACTCCTCTCTCCCCAATGGACAGGTCAAAAAGACAGAAACTTAACAGGGAAATAAGAGAACTAACAGATGTAATGAACCAAATGGACCTAACAGATATCTATAGAACATTCCACTCAAACAGAAAAGAATATACCTTCCTCTCAGCATCTCATGGAACTCTCTAAAAAACTGATCACATAATTGGAAACAAAGTAAACATCCATAGATATAAAGAAATTGTAGTAATTACCTGTGTACTATCAGATCACCATAGAATAAAGTTACAATTTAACAACAATTCTAACCCCAGAAAGTCTACAAACTCATGGAAACTGAACAGTCAACTACTGAACCATCCCTGAGTCAAGGAAGAAATAAAGAGAGAAATTAAAGTCTTCCTTGAATTCAACAAAAATAAACACAACAAACCCAAACCTATGAGACACTATGAAAGCAGTGCTAAGAGGAAAGTTCATAGCACTAAATGCCCACATAAAGGAAATGGAGAAAGC
The DNA here is from genome assembly GCF_982192425.1 of Myodes glareolus. Lineage (NCBI taxonomy): Eukaryota > Metazoa > Chordata > Mammalia > Rodentia > Cricetidae > Myodes > Myodes glareolus. The sequence goes on along the minus strand of NC_142053.1, from coordinate 36,602,031 downwards.
ACACATTAGAGACTTAACAGCACACCTGAAAGCTCTTGAAAAAAGGCAGACATACAGGAGGAGTAGAAGACTGGAAATAATCAAACTGAGGGCTGAAATCAACAAAATAGAAACACAGAAAACAATCCAAAGAATCAATGAAACAAAAAGCTGGTTCCTGGAGAAAATCAACAGGATTAACAAACCCCTATTGAAATTAATCAAACAGAAGAGAGAGAACATGCAAATTAACAAGATCAAAAATAAAAAGGGGGACATAACCACAGACACAGAGGAAATTCAGAGAATCATTAGATCTTACTACAAAGGCCTGTATGCCACAAAATTGGAAAATGTGGAAGAAGTGGACACTTTTTTAGATAAATACCATATACCAAAATTAAGCCAAGACCAGGTAATCAGTTTAAATAGACCTGTAAGTCCTGAGGAAATAGAAGCTGTCATCAGAAACCTCCCTACCAAAAAAAAAAAGCCCTGGACCAGATGGTTTCAATTGAGAATTCTATCAGAACTTCCAAGTAGAGTTAATACCTGTACTCCTTTATGTGTTTCACAAAATAGAAACAGAAGAGTCATTGCCTAACTCCTTTTATGAAGCTACAGTCACCCTGATACCAAAACCACACAAAGACTTAACCAAGAAAGAGAATTACAGACCAATCTCACTCAGGAACGTCGATGCAAAAATTCTCAGTAAAATACTGGCAAACAGAATCCAAGAACACATCCAAAAAATTATATATTATAATCAAGTAGGCTCCATCCCAGAGAGGCAGGGATGGTTCAACATATGAAAATCTATCAACGTAATCCATCATATAAATAAACTGAAGGAAAAAAAACATATGATCATTTCATTAGATGCTGAAAAAGCATTTGACAAAATTCAACACCCATTTACGATAAAGGCCATGGAGAGATTAGGGATACAAGGTTCATTCCTAAATATTATAAAGGCGGTATACAACAAGCCAACAGCTAACATTAAATTAAATGGAGAGAAACTCAAACCATCCCACTAAAATCCAGAAAAAGACAAGGCTGTCCACTCTCTCCATATTTCTTCAATATAGTGCTTGACGTTCTAGCAATAGCAATAAGAGTGCATAAAGGGATCAAGGGGATTCTAATTGGAAAGGAAGAAGTTAAACTCTCATTATTTGCAGATGATATGATAGTGTACATAAGTGACCCCAAAAATTCTACCAAAGAACTCCTACAGCTGATCAACACCTTTAGTACTGTTGCAGGATACAAGATTGACTCCAAAAAGTCAGTTGCCCTTCTATACACAAAGAACAAAGATACAGAGAGGGAAATCAGAGAAACATCACCTTTCACAATAGCCACAAATAGCATAAAGTATCTTGGGGTAACTCTAACCAAGGAAGTGAAAGATCTATTTGACAAAAACTTTCAGGTTTTGAAGAAAGAAATTGAAGAGGATAATAGAAAATGGAAGAATCTCCCCTGCTCTTGGATTGGGAAGATCAACATAGTAAAAATGGCAACCCTACCAAAAGCAATCTATAGATTCAATGTAATCCCCATTAAAATCCCTACAAAATTCTTCACATACCTTGAGAGAACAATAATCAACTTTATATGGAAAAACAAAAAACCCAGGATACCCAAAACAATCCTATACAATAAAAGTACTTCCGGAAGCATTATCATCCCTGACTTCAAACTCTATTATAGAGTTACAGTAATGAAAACTGCTTGGTATTGGCACAAAAACAGATATCTTGACCAATAGAAGTGAATCGAACACACAAATATTAATTCACAAATCTATGAAAACCTGATTTTTGACAAAAGAGCTAAAACTATACAATGGAAGAAGGAAAGCATCTTTAACAAATGGTGCTGGCATAACTGGATGTCAACCTGTAGAAGAATGAAAGTAGATCCATATCTATTACCATGCACAAAAATCAAGTCCAAATTGATTAAAGACCTCAATATTAATCTTACCACAATGAACCTGATAGAAGAGAAAGTGGGAAGTAGTCTACAAGACATGGGCACAGGAGACCACTTCCTAGGTAGAACCCCAGTAGCACTGACAATAAGAGCAACAATGAATGAATAGGACCTCCTGAAATGGAGAAGCTTCTGTAAAGCAAAGGACACTGTCATTAAGACAAAAAGGCAACCCACTGATTGGGAGAGCTTCACCAACCCCTCATCAGTCAAAGGTCTGATCTCCAAAATATTCAAAGAACTTAATAAACTAGACAGTAAAACTCTAATTAACCCAATTAAAAATGGGGGTACTTGATTCTAGAGGGGTTCCCAGGTTCAAGGAGAGATCCCCAGATTGTTCTCTGTGCAGCAGAGGAGAGGGTGCATGAACTGGCCTTGTCCCATGGCAATACTGATGAATATTTTGCATATCACAATAGAACCTTCATCTGGCGATGGATGAAGATAGAGACAGAGACCCATATTGGAGCATTGGACTTAGCTCCCAAGGTCCAAATGAGGAGCAGAAGGAGGGAGAACATGAGCAAGGAAGACAGGACCACGAGGGGTGCATCCGTCCACTGAGACGCTGGGACTGATCAAGTGGGAGCTCACCAAGGCCAGATGGATTGGAACTGATGGAGCATGTGATCAAACTGGACACTCTGAATGTGGCTGGCAATGAAGGCTGACTGAGAAGCGAAGGACAGTGGCACTGGGTTTTGATTCTACTGCATGGACTGACTTTGTGGGAGCCTGGATTGTTTAGGTGCTCACCTTTACAGACCTGGATGGAGGGGTGAGGACCTTGGTCTTCCCATGGGGCAGGGAACCCTGTCTGCTCTTAGGACTAGAGAGGGAGGGGGAGGTGGGGAGTAGGAAGGAAAAGGGAGGCGGGGATGAGGTGGAAATTTTAAATTAATTAATTAATTAAAAAAGAATAAAATCTGATAATAGTTAATTGATTTGGTGAAAATAAGGAAGGAAGATAATATAAAGGTACTAGGGTTTCAAGAAATGGTAATTTCCCTTTTTTCTTCCAGTTAGATTTGATTACTTGTTATATGACTGATGACAAATATGATAAAGAATCAGTGAATGGAGATTACATAGTGTCAATACTGTGTGTATTTTGATCATTGGAGTTCATTTACTTTCTTTTATTCATTGCATATGCTAAAAAATCTGTCAGAAAAGTGTTTGTCCTTATAAAATGTGACAATTAATAAAAGTTTGCGTAAAATTGTATCTTAAATGCAAGTTTTTGCTAAAATCATCCTCAACATTTCTGTTTTCTTGTATTTTAAAAAAATTCAGTGATCTGATGTAGTAGGAAGGCAACTTGTTAGTTCCCAAATGCTTAGTACCAATATAATCACTTAGAAACTGTATTAAATAAATCACTGTATTGCCCATTAGCTCTAGTTTCTTATTGGATAACTCTTACATATTAATTTAACCAATTTTCTTTAATCTGTGGATCTCCATGTAGATGTGGCTTACCAGGTAAAGTTCCATCCAGTGTCTCTCTCTGGCAGATCCATGGCTTCTCTCTGACTCCACCTTCCTTTCTCAGCATTCAGTTTAGTTTTCCCTACCTACTTCTCCTCTACTCCATCACAGGCTCAAGACAGTTTCTTTATTTATTAACCAATAAAAGTGACATATAAACAGAAGTACCTACAACACTATTCCCCCTTTTCTGTTTAAACAAAAAGGAAGTTTTAATTTTAATATAATAAAATTACATATAACAAAACAGGTATCATGCAACAATTACAGTTACAATATTTATATCTACTTTACCTTTTATCATAACTAAGGAAAACTAAAACTATGAGTTCTTCAACTCTATCCAGGACTCCAGAATGATATAATATTACCTAAGTAAACAGGAAGCACATTGTAAGGAACATCCAAAACTCTAGAATTGACAGAGACATCTGGCTATCTGAACAGTACTCCAAAGTTCTTCTGTACATTGGGGCATCCATATTCAGCCTACAGGCCCAGACTTTTCCATTAAGCAGGAAATTTCAAAGACAGTTCTGTCTATATTGGCAGCTTATCTGTCATTTTCTTCTGTGTCCTACAGAATGTCTAGCATTTTTCATGAAATGGGAACCCCAAGGGATTGTCTCAACTTTATGCAAGTTCAGCAGTAATTTCTCTGTTGGTCCTGCATGTCCAGTTCACACAGCATACCATCATGCAGACCAAGCAAGAACAGTTTCTTGCCCAAATGGCTACTCAACTCCAATAGGAGCCTCTTTGATGCCCATCTTCCTCTTGAAATAGAATAATTCTGCCAGGAGCAGATGTGTCTCACTCTCATGATATGTCCTAAATTCTTAAAACATTAAAAATGCCATATTCTTTAGTCTTTGAAAGATGTGAAGACTCCCTATCCATTTGAAATACATATGTGTCCATCTAGAAAACCTAAATAACATGATTAGAAGTTTGACTATTATAGATGACTATATATTAACCTATATTTCTTAATTATATATTACATTTTTAAATGAGCTGCACACAATATCTTAATCAAAAGCATAAATATAAATATAACAGAATGGACCTTAATTTTGTATCAATAATCAAAGATCCATACCAATGCAAAGTATCCATCTCTATAGCATATCTCCCTTTAAATGTAAACAGACATTTATAGTCAATATTTAGAAATATGGGCATATTTTTTCTGAAAACTGCTTCCTATTGTTTATTGGGTAAATTATCATTTGAGGGTGTTCATGGAAGCATTTTGGGTGGTCTTAGTGCATCAAACCACATTAGACTGGAATGAATCCACAGATTCTTATTTTCTGTGGAAACAAAAGAAGAACCCCCTTTTCAAATAAATATATATTTAGATCCTTGTTTTGAATTCAAGATGTGTTTAATGTATACATGTTGGTTACTTAGATCTTTTGCAGTTTAAAAATTCAAAGAAAATGCAATATTATATATATATATATATGTATATATATAATCCAGACCCTCTGTCAATTTTCCATATTTATGTAGCTTATTTGTTTTTACTTTATCATGTTTTAATATTTATTTTATTATCTTTACTCCTTTCATCTATGACCACCTGTATTTTTCCTCTTTAAAGACTTTACCTTAAAAAAACCATTTACTTCTTTTTATAACTGTCTTTTTCTTCTTTTTATAACTGCTTTTTCTTCTTTCTCTCAACCCTAAGTACATTTATCCAAATCTGTGACTCATTTAGAAGTATTTTCCAACCGGAATTTTTTAAATTGTTTATCTGTAATTATTTTCTGACCAGGACTGTTTTTTAAAATGCTAAGTACTTCTTTAAAACCTAAGCTGTGGCATTACTAGAGTATATATGGCCCTGTCTGCTTGTTCTGCACAGTCCAACATGGTGGAATGCTGTTCACCACCTCTACAAACTGTGCACATTGTTCAAATTCCAAGTATGAAGCAGGTCTATTTTGAGACATTAAGCAGTTGTAGCACTCTGCTCACAAAACCCATTTAAATGCTCCATAGTCGGACCTCCAGAAAGAGTCAGAGTTCGCACTGGCAGTATAGCCAAGAAAGCATGCATTTCAAAATGGCACAGCTTTTTATCTGCTTCTGCTTAATCAGGAAAACCTCTCTTAAGGGAGCTGTAGCACACCTTCAGTCAGATAAAAACAAATGCCACTAAATATTGTTTTTCTGTGTCTAGAGTTTCTTTCTAAGCTTTGTCAGGTTTTAAGTGAATTTTAGTTGGCCATGTTGGCACCAATTTGTTGATGGAGGTCTGGTTGTTGGTTCCCAGTTTTTCAGCCCAAAAATAATCACAGAGAAAGTATATTAATTAAGTTACTGCTTGGACCATTAGCTCCAGCTTCTTATTGGCTAACTCTTACATATTAATTTAAGCCATCTTCATTAAATTGTGTTTCACCACGTGACTGACTTTCTGGGTAAATTTCCATCTGGTGTCTGTCTCTGGTGGTGGCTCTAACACTACCTTCCTTCTCCCAGAATTCAGTTTAGTTTTCCCTACCTAGTTCTTCTCTACCCAATCACAGGTTCAAGACAGTTTATTTTTTCATTAAGCATTAAAAGCAACACATAGATATCAGGGCCCCCCAACACCAATCTGAGAGTTAAAATTTAACTAAGATTCAATTTTACATGCTATATAGTCATATCCAAGTATTATCACTTTAGAAACATTGTTAAAAGTTTGTTAATCAATTTCCTTACCTTAAAAAGGCAATAAACAATAGCATACTGAATTGCTGTTTTTTTTTTGTTAAATGATCAGTGAAAGTTGGAACTGCATAGCTAAAAACATTAAAACTATGAATGAAATAAAATTAAATGGGCAAAGTCACTCTGAAAAAGCATACTAATAATAAATACTCTCTATTGTTGATTTTTCTCTTTAGAAAATGGACTAATTTGAAGAGTTCATGCTTTCCTTTAGTCTTTGAACATTTCTCTTCTGATCTTCTAAAAGGCTATATCTTCTACTTTGTGAACAAAAATCCTTCTGTGTGTCATAGGTTAGTCATAGATTTTCTTTTCTTGGTCTAATGGTTCAGCTTTGATGAAAGCTTCTTGAGAAAATATGTGTTCATGATTCTGCCTTCTTTGTCACTAATATCCATTTTGTGAAACATAGAAAGAATAACTCTTTTTATCTCATGTATCAATGATAAAATAAAAAAGATGCAAATTGGTTATGTTATTATTATTATGAGCTCTAGTAATCACAGGTTTTTCTTTCTTTGGAGAAGTTGTAACACTTTTGAGAGCATTTAATTATGTAAATTAAGATCCATAAGAATCCATGTAATTGGTATCTAAAAAGGCTTATCCCCACTTTATATTCAAGGAAACAAAGAATCATTAACATTGTTTACCATGCTGATGTTCACTAAGCCATGAGTTGAAAGTATTGAGTCTCAAGCACATGTGTGGTAGTGAAACTTCTGTTTTTCAGAAAAATAACATGCCTGTATTTTGATTTTTACTTTCACAGCAGACATCAATTGCAGAATAGCTTTTTTGCTTAGGGAAGGAAGTTGGTTACACCTGGCCTTCCACATGGTAAGATCTTGTCTGGTCTAACCTTGTGCAAGTCTTCTGCATATTGTCACAGTTTCTGTGAGTTCAAATGTATATTAGCCCTGTTGTGTCTGGAAAATTGATGCTTTCAGTTAACCAGAACCTCTGGCTTTTGGGTATATCATCCACACTTCATGTCAGTTCCTTCCACCCACTCTGCCTAATAGTCAGTCAACACAAGACAGACTTCAATGTATGATATTGCTTGGGATACTGTTTGTTCTATTTTGTTTTTCTTTTCTTTTTTCATTTGCTAAATCTTTACTTTGATTAAATTTTTTGAGATAAAAAGAAAGACCATTAAATTGGGTAAGTGGAGAAGTGTGGAGGTTGTTCGTCTTGCTGTAAAATGGGGAAGAGCATTGCTTGCTTATAATATGGTATGTAAAATAAAAATAATTTCTAAATAAAAACATGTTTTGTGTTCCCATTCAGAGTAATTTAAAGAAACTGAGAAATATGTTCATCAAAATAAAGACTTCAGAAGCCTATCTTAGGAAATAAAAGGGATGCATAGTATAAGTATTTAGAATGAGGAATTAACCAATTGCTTATTAATATATTAGTAATAACAAGGGAAATGAATTATGTTCTTATATATTAACATTTGTACAAGAGTAATATGTTCTCTAGAGATAGAAAAGTAGTTCCTCAATAGTAGAAACATAAAAACTTTAAAAGGAAACAAAAGAAGTACTACAATTAATTTAAATTTGAGTAAAAGAAAATTTCATTTTGAGAAATTTTTGTTGTAGATTTTGTTTTGTTTTATTGTGTCCTTTCGTTACTGTTATTGTTGTTTGTTTTGATTTTTATTTTTGAGAAGTTTTTTTTGAGACAGATGAGAAAGTTACAAAATTTGGGTGAGTAGGGAGGTGAGGAGTGTGTGGAAGAATTTAGGGAGGGGAAAGAATATGACTGAAATACATTATAGAAAAAAGAATTTTATCAAAATTAACACTATTGCTGAAACAAAAGATGAATTTAACAGTGTCAATATATAGACAGCAGTAAATTTTCAAGTAACAACATTAAATATGAGAAAAGTTCAATATATCAAAATTACTATTGTTTGAATATGTATCCAAAAATAGCATTGAAAATTATTTTTATTATAGTAATACTGGGAAATTAATTATTTTAAAAAATGTTTAATCATGCCATAGCTGTTCTCATGCTCTTACAACTATAGGAATGAGTTTTATGTGTCTTGTGCTCTTTTGACTTAAGCCCCTTAGTATATGCAGCACTTAAGGTACCAAATAATACTAAACAATGAAACCATAAATTTTGAATGCCTTATCACAGAACAAAAAGATGTTCTTTGTAAATTACCCAGAATCATGTTTTCTTTGTTATACCCAAAATCATAGTAAAAAAAATTTCTTTCTTTTTTTTCTTTTTCTTTTTGCAATACTGGAGACTGAACACTGTGTCTTGCACATACAAAGCAAGTGTTGTTTTACTGAGATATGCCAGCAAACTGAAAAATTCTTCTGTAAAATATTAGAAAGAACAACTAATTGAGGTTGCCTATGCCTCCTGATTTCACAGATTATCAGTACATGGCACCTCACCTGACCTGACTATTTCATTATTTGATGTTTATGATCCAGCATTTGTGAATTGTATTGGCTATATATTTCCATTCACATGGCTTATGCAGCAATTAATTCTCTAATATTTTTTGACTAGACAAATGAGCAATTATGTGGATAAAGGGGGAAGAAGAATATTACATATTTTAAACCATGCTAACATAGTAGATATTACACATGCACATTATGAAATAAACAAAATCATATGATACTGGAGTGTTAATATCAATTTAATATCATTTCATGCATTTGTCTAACTTTTAAAAATAGCATTGCTAAATTTGAAAGAATCTGAAGGAAAACAACATGTCTTCGAAAGCAAATTTAAGGGCAGTGGTGGTGCATGCCTTTAATCCCAGCACGCGGGAGGCAGAGACAGACGCATCACTGTGAGTTTGAGGCCAGCCTGGGCTACAGAGTGAGATACAGGACAGGCTCCAAAGCTACAGAGAAACTCTACCTTGAAAAACCAAAAAAAAAAAACCATTTTTTGTTTTTTTGTTCAGACTGAATTGCAACTGGTTCAAACTGGTTCAGACTGGTTTCAACAGGCCCCAACCAGTTTGTACCAATTCAAGTCAGTTCCAACTGGTTCAGACCTGCTCAATCCAGTTCAGACCGGTCTCAACTAGTTCCAGCGACTTAAGACTGGTACAGGCCAGTTCCGACCAGCCCAGACCAGTTCGTACCACTCAGGCCAGTTCCAACTGGCTCAGACAAGCTCAATCCAGTTCAGTGTGAAATCAACCAGTTCCAGCAGGCTCAATCCGGCCTCAACCAGTTCGTCCCAGTTCAAACCGGTTCCAACTGGTTCCAACCAGTCCCAATCAGTTCAGGCCAGTTCAAACCTATTCCAACTGACTCAGACTGGCTCCAACTGGTCCGGACTGGTTCTGACCAGTTTGTGCCGGTTAAAACCAGTTCCAACCAGCTCAGACTGGCTTCGACACAGTTAAGACTGGTCTCAGCTAATTCCAACTGGTTCAGATCTGTTCCAGACTGGCTCCAATCAGTTCAGATTGGTTTCGGCCAACCCTGACCAGCTCGTACCAGTTCCAACCGGTTCAGACCAGCTCAGTTCAGTTCAGACCAGCTCAATCTGGTTTGGACTGGACTCAACTAGTTCCAACCAGTTCATACCGGTTCTGACTGGCCCCAACCAGTTTATATTGCTTCAGGCCGGTTCCGAACAGCTCAATCCAGTTCAGACGAGCCTCAATCAGTTCAAGCCAGTTCAGTCCGGGCCAAACAGGCTCCTACTGGTTCAAAATGGCTCCAACCAATTCAAACCTATTCCAACCGGCTCAGACCAGCTCTGACCTGCTCCAACCAGTTCGGACCAGTTCAATCCGGTTCTGACCGGTCCCGACCAGTTCAGACTGGCTCCAATTGGCACGGACTATTTTTGAACAGTTTATACCAGTTCAAAAGGGTTCCAATCGGCTCAGATAGGCTCAATACGGTTAATACCTGTCTCAGTTAGTTTCAACTGGTTCAAACCTTTTCCAAACTGACTCCAACCTGTTCAAATAAGTTCTGGTTGGCCCTGACCATCTTGTACGGGTTCAAACCAGTTTCGATCGGTTCAATCCAGTTGAGACCAGCCTTAACCTGTTACAGCCTGATTGAACCGGTTCAGACAGGTTCCAACCGATTCCAACTGGTTCCAACCCATTAAAACCAGTTAAAGCCTGCTCAGAATGGCTCCGGCCACTTCATGGGGTTCCCAACCAGGTCTGACCAGTTCAGACTGGCTCCAACCAGTTCAGACTGGCTGCAACCGGCTCAGACCGGCTCAAACTGGTCCTAACCAGTTCAGGACAGTTCAATCTGGTTCAGACCGGTCCCAACTAGTTCCAAGCTGGTTCAGACTGGGTTCTAACCGGTTCAGACCGTTTCAGACTGGTTCAAACTGGCCCCGACCAGTTCTGGTCAGTTCAATCCAGTTCAGACCAGTCTCAACTAGTTCCAACTGTTTCAGACTCATTCTGACCAGTTCTGACTGGCCCTGACCAGTTCATACCACTTCAGGCCAGTTTCAACCGGCTCAGATTGGCTCAATCTTGTTTGGTCTGGTCGCAACTAGTTCCAACCGGCTCCAACTGATTCAATCTGGTTCAGAACGACCTCAACCAGTTCCAACGGTCCGGGCCTTTTCAGATCAACTCCTTTCAGTTCTACACGGTTCCAACTGCTCCCAACCAGTTCAGACTGACTCAAACTGGTTCAGACTGGCACAAACCAGTGACTGGTCCAGACCAGCTCAAGACGGTTCAAACCATCCCGACTGGTTCAAGCTGTTTCAGACAGTTCCCGACTGGTTCAGACTGGTCTCAACAAGGTCAGACAGGTTCCAACTAGTACAGTCCAGCCCAGACCAGTTCCCAACGGTCCCGACCAGTTCAGACCAGTTCAAACCTGTTCCGACCAGTTCAGACCAACTTAAACCAGTTCAATGTGTCTTTATACAATGACTTTCAAATATAATTATTCTCCTGCAATTGAAAATAATTTTAACTATTGAAATCTTTATTTCTTTGAAGAATTATGACTTCTTAGTAAAATCGTTTGAACACGAGAGAACAATGACCTGGAGAGTAGATTATTACTGGCATTAAGTAAATTAATGTTTCGTATTCATAGGAAAATGTATCAATTAATTAAATTTTGGGACCATTTTATACTAAAAGTGGCATCAAGACATAAAGATCTCAAGCGTTTGACAGTTCTTTCATTTGTTATATATCCTTGAACTGATTGTTGTGAATCTTTCTGAAATATTTCTAGAAAACTATTTTATTCTGAGTCTTCATTTCAAAATTATTTCAAGAGGGTAATTTATATAAAGGAATGAGAAATCCACATGGGAGATGCACAGAACAATTATAAAAACATTCCCTAAAGGCCAGTACTGAAGTGGAGATGTCAATGCAGGAGATCTTCACAATTTAATGAATACAAACTCAAATACCAGATATGGTCAAATAATAAATATATAGCATGAAGTTGACAATATTTCAAGGGAAGCTACAAATAAAAAAGCTGTTACACTGTCCACTCACTCAGATAAGTTTCCACACATTTTTTGGTTTATCTAACATTTAAGAAAAATCAAAACTTCTTAACTTGTGGCACTGCCCCTTTAGAGGATAATTTGAAAATACAAAGTAGGTAATTAGGGTAGATAAAATAAGATATTAAAGTGAAGATGCAAATAATAAAAAGAGCCCATGGGAGAAATATAGCTATCACTGAATTTCTGCAAATCATTTGCTTTTGGAGGTCAGAAATTGCTTTTTGGGACAGTAAACACATGATGCCAAATAGTAGATCTTTTAGAATTGACATAGGAAAATGAGATGCTGTGTCTAATGATTTTGAAAATTTAGCATAAAACTCCCCAAAAGTACTGATTTAGTTGGTTTAGCTCTCTTTTAGTACACAGAAAATTGAATATGTGTAATAAAAACAAATGGAATCATGTACAACATTCTTGAATATTGTTATTGCATTCTGCCTCCTCTTTCTTCTCAGGGTCCAATTTAAACTATGAATTCATATGTATTATTGATGTAAGAATTAATATGACATATAGACCATAAAATATTATATAAAATATTTCCCTACCAAGTTAATATATCATATGGCATCCATTATATATATATACATATATACATATATATATCTTCAAATAAAATTAAACAAAAAATTGCACATCAGTGTATTTGATTCCTATTATACACATTAAGCAAGAGAACCAGCTCTCCTATTTTATTCCCCTCTCTACACACAATTCCACCTCCTACCTCCACATAGAATAAATATAATATTTTTATTGGTATGAAGTGACAAATCTAGAAATTTAATCTCACTATCTTATCTACAAGGCATGGGATTTCTGCCTTTAGCAAATACTAGAGCCATCTGGAGAGCAGGTGGTTACTCTCAAGTTATGTGTGCCACTATTTTAGAAGTAGGGATATCATGTTACGCTGATTGTTGTGGCTCATAGGCATGATAGCTAGGTAGGACTCTCAGTTAGACTCCAACCTTTAGGCTCTTGCACAAAACTTTCTCTTATCAGAAAGTCAGTCATCAGGAAAATTGTAACATGAGGGCCTGTTTGTTGGGGTTTCCGTCCCACCTGGTACCCCACAGCTGGCAAATCCCAAAGAGAAATCACACACAGGACTCCATAAGGTTATAAACTGATTGGCCCATTAGGTTAGGCTCTGATTGGCCCATTAGGTTAGGCTTCTTGTTAACTCTCATAACATATATTACCCCACTATCCTTATCTATGTTAGCCACATGGGCTCAGTACCTTTCTCAGTGTGACAGTTTACATGTTGCCTCTTCGGTGGTCTGCGCAGGAATGGCAGGGCAACCTCTCTGCTTCCCAGAATTCTCCTGTTCTCATTGCATCACCTATACTTCCTGTCTGGTTTTCCCGCCTATACTGCTTGCCTGGCCAATCAGCGTTTTATTAAAATATGATTGACAGAATACAGACAATTCTCCCGCATCAGAAAATAATATTCACATCATTTAGAATTTAGGACTCCTTTTCTGAAATACATGTTTTCAGCAATATGGACGCTCCATCAACCTCTGGGGTTTAATGAAGGCCAGCAGCAATACACTTTATGTTTTGAAAATCTCTTTGACTGTCTTGTCCAACGAATCAAAAGAGAGTTTCTCATATTTGGTATTGATATTTTGGTTATTTTTAGCTATATTACACATTAAAATAAGCTAAATATTAGAATTTATAGAAATGTTGTAACATGAGGGCCGGCTTGTTGGGGTATCTGTCCCGTCTAGTACCCCACAGTCGGCAACTCCAAAGGAAAATCAATCACACAGAGATCTCTATAAGTTATAAAGCTGATTGGCCCATTAGGTCAGGCTATTTATTAGCTCTTATAACTTACGTTACCCCATTATCCTTATCTACATTAGCACATGGCTCAGTACCTTTTCCAGTGGGGCAGCTTACATCTTTCCTCTCCGGTGGTCTGGGCAGAACTGCAGAGGGAGCTTCCTGCTTTCCAGAATACTCCCAGTCTCTTTGCTCCACCTCTACTTCCTGTCTGGCTTTCCCGCCTATACTGCCTGTCTGGCCAATCAGAATTTTATTAAAATATGATTGACAGAATACAGACAATTCTCCCACACCATTTCCCTCTTTTTTTTTAAACAAGGGAAAATATACATAGTCCATTTGTTGGGAACGTGGGTGTAGTATTTCAAGCTACTTCCTGCTGGTTGAGGGCACTGATGATCTTATGGGGACCTAAAGAAAATTTAGAGTTTTAATCAAGTCCTGACTGGAGTATCCTGTGAGTCTTGATCATCTCAGGCAGCAGTCTTGAATCTGTTCTGGATGTAGAACTCTGTCATCTGGGTCATCTGTTCCTATCGGAGATTTCTCAGGTGGTCTTCCTTTTTTGAACCTGATTTTTCTTAACTCAGAATGAATCCACAGCCTCTCATTTTCTATGGAAACAAAAGCAAAATCTCTTCTCCAAAGTAACATACCTTTTGACTTCAGTTTTGAAGCCAAAGTATTTTCAAAATACCTATCTTGGGTTAGTTCAGCAGCATTTATAAACAAAAGTTTTAGCAGCTGTAGCTCCTTCCTCAGCAATCAAACAATTCAAAGAGAACATAATAGCACACAGTATCAAGATTCTCTGTGTATTTTCCATCTTTATGTGGCTTTATTTTAACCTCTATTTCTTTTATTTTTACTTTTTCTTTTTGAGACAGTTTCTCTGTATATCTTTGTCCTGGAATAACTCTGTAGACCAGGCTGTCCTTGAACTCACAGAGATCCTTCTGTCTCTGCCTCCCCAGTGCTGGGATTAAAGGCATGTGCTACCACACCTTGAACTCACAGAGATCTGTCTGTCTCTGTCTCCAAGGCATTGGGATTAAAGGCGTATGCTACCACACCTTGAAGTCACAGAGGTCAATCTACCTCTGCCCCTTGAAGTCACAGAGGTCAACATAACTCTGCCTCCCAGGCATTGGGATTAAAGGCCTGTGCTACCACAACTTGAAGTCACAGAAGTCAATCTCTACTTCTGTCCCTTGAAGTCACAGAGGTCAATATGCCTCTGCCTCCCAGGCACTGGGATTAAAGGTGTGTACCACCACACCCTATATCTCACTTTCGTTCTTTTTTATTTTTAATGACTTTATCCTTTTAGCCTGCATATATTTTTAACACACTGTAAACCATTTAGAGCTTTTCTTCGTCTTTGAATCTCTCTTTACTGTATGTCTTTCTTTTTCTGACCACATGAGCCTTTAATTTACAAAGCAATACGGAAAGCTGTGGTTTTGACGGCTAGATCAAGCCCATTCCTTAGTTTTCCAGCCTCATGGCTGAGATACCAGCCAGAGCTGTGTTCACTGCCACAACTCTATGGCGTTTCAAACCAGAAAGCAAGCTGCAGCATTCTGCTCACAGACCACACTCATTTGGACTGCCTGCCTGAAAGAATCAGAATTTGCCCTGGCAGGATGGCCCAGAAAGCCAGCATTTTAAAAAAGCACAGCTTTTTTCCTGCTACAGCTGAAAAGCCAAAAACCATGCATTCAGCTTTTCATCAATATCATTTAAGTGTTTCGTGGCAGGACCTCTTAAAGAGCTGCAAGGTTTTACAGCTAAAGCTGAGTCAGGAAGCCTCTCTTAGATGAGAGCACTTGCTTGCTTCTAGCAAGCAGAGCAGATGAGAGAAATTGCTGCTACTAAGAAAGCACGCGCAATGCTATCATTTTGTTCTAGAATTACTTCCCAATCTGTCTCAGGCTTTATGTGGATACAGTTGCCCCACGATGGGTGCCATAGGTAACATGAGGGCCTGCTTGTTTGGGTATCTGTCCCACCCGGTACCCCACAGCCGGCAACACCAAAGGAAAATCAATCACACAGAGATCTCTATAAGTTATAAAGCTGATTGGCCCATTAGGTCAGACTACTTATTAGCTCTTATAACTTATGTTACCCCATTATCCTTATCTACGTTAGCACATGGCTCAGTACCTTTTCCAGTGGGGCAGCTTACATCTTTCCTCTCCGGTGGTCTGGGCAGAACAGTGGAGGGAGCCTCCTGCTTTCCAGAATACTCCCAGTCTCTTTGCTCCACCTCTACTTCCTGTCTGGCTTTCCCGCCTATACTGCCTGCCTGGCCAATCAGTGTTTTATTAAAATATGATTGACAGAATATAGACAATTCTCCCACACCAAAATGTCTTATGTTGAAAAGAATGGTCTTTAGTTGCATTTATGAGTACATTCTTATGTATGTATTCATATTACCCCATTGCATGTGAATATCACATTTTCTATATCCATTAATCCATTGAACCATTGGTACTATCTAGGTTAATTCAATGTGTTAGATATTATAAACAGTATAGCAATTACCTCAGTATGTAAGTATCTATGTTGTATGAAGAGTTTACATCTTTTTATGTGTACCAGAGAATGAGTAGTCTTATATTTTTATTTCCTGTATTTGTTTCTCTTTTAAGGAAGCTCCATGATGATTTTTAGCTATTGAGATTATATTACAGATTACTTTACTACTGTATTTTAAGTGTTTCACTTTCCTGTAAGCTTATAAGAATTTGCTGTCACTTGTTTTCATTATGATAGTCAGTCTTACTGATGTGAGACAGACTCTCAGTATAATTTTGATATGTATTTTCTTGATGGAAAATTTTTAAAATGTTTTAGAGTGTTTTTATTGACAATTTCGGTTAAATTTCTTCAAAAGTCTTCATTTGTCTTTTTATTGACTTTTCTTTTGATAATTATATTTTCTTCAGTAAAAAGGATGAAAACAGAAACTGGTAAAAATTCAGATGAAGTTCACCTTACTTAAATATATAGATACACACCTTCCCTTAATTATCGTCTTATGACTTTGATGTTTTCTCAAAGCAATGAGAAAAAACTGCTCACTTCTAGGTGGCAACTGTATATAAGACACAATTATCTATAAATTTGGCTGATATTACATTTACTAGATCAATTCATTCACAGGATATTCTCATAGGAATGGGGAATGAAATGGTAATATAGCAAGAGTTGAATCCAGAGGACTTTATGATACATTTTAATAAAACTTTCTTATATATTCAGAGTCAGATCAATAAAAATCATGTATTGGTTACAGCTGGTTTGATATTGCTTGTTTGCTTGTTTTTCTGTTATCAAAAACTGATTATAGTTCTCTTTTATCTACTCCTTATGGTTCTTCCCCACCTTCTTTTCAATCCTGTTCCACAGCCTTTCTGTCTTTTCTTAGATAAAATCAGGCATTTAAGGAGAACTATTAAAGTTTAATAAAAAATCAGAATATGATAATACAATCAAGCAAGAAATAGAGTCAAATAAAACTCACAAGAAACACATATAGATGAAGAGATATACATATTTGAACACTAAGCAATCCCTTGAAAAACCTAAAATAGAACACATTAATATATATGTGAAAGTCCTGAAAGGTAGACAAAAGAGACAAAAAAAAGATGGCTAAAATTAAAGCGGTATCATTGGCAGCTGGTTCTGCCCAATTTGTGGGCTTACCGAGAGTCTAGCTTCATGGTGAGGGTACTGGAGGGAGCTAAATTTATTGCCACAACTTTTTGGAATTTCTAAGTCCATATCACCACCAAGATGCATGCTGACAGCTACTCATAAACACTGATTAAGTGTTTGTTAACTGGGCCTCTTAAAAGAGTCTCATGGTTTTTGCCACTTATTCTGAGTCAGGAAGGTTCTCTTAAAGGAGTTGAGCCTCTGCTTGCCTCTAACAAAGAGAGCACATCCCAGAAAATGATGCTACCAAGAAGTCATGCATGATTCTATTCTTTTGTGTCTAGAATCCCTTCCCAAACTCATGTTTAATGTGGATGTAGTTGTTCCATGCTGGGTGCCATGGTAAATGAAAGTTTGTGTTCTACAGATGTTCAGTACTAAATAAACACATAGAAGATTATATTAATTATAAACTGCTTGACATATTATGCAGGCATATTACTAACTAGCTTTTTCAACTTAACACAAAATGATTATCTATGTTAGCCATGTAGTTTGGTAACTTTTCTCAGTAAAGTATTCTCAACTTGCTTCCTCTGCATCTGGCTGGTGACTATGTATCTGCTTTTCCTCTTCCTAGATTTCTTCTAGTCTGCTTGTCCCACCTATACCTTTTGCCTGGCTACTTGGCAATCAGCATTTTATTAACCAATGTGAGTGACAGATCTTTATATTGTAGGGGTCTCTTTTAATTGCTTGTCTGATCTTGATTTAACTTTCGCAGACGGTATATATCATGACAATTATCTATTTGTTTTATATTTTTCAAATTCATGGGAACACAGATTTTTTTAAATGCATGTCCTTACAATTCTCTGAATTTCCTTGGTATCTCCCATTATTTACTCTTTTATTGATAATTCTATTAATTTGCATATTTTTCTGTATATTTTAGTGAAGTTGGCTTAGTTTTGTCAATATTATTAATTTTTTCAAAAAATCAACTCTTTGGTTCATGGATTATTTAAACTATTTTCTGTTTTATTCTTCACTACCCTGTCTGTAATTATTTTTCCTTCTAAACATTTTGAATGTTATTTCTTCTTTTTGTTCTAGAGATTTCAGGTTTCCACATTTGAAATTTCTACAATTTATGGAGGCACTGAGTATTATGAAATTTTCACATAGAACAAAACCTCAGAGTATCCCATTAGCATGGGTATATTATATTTTCATTTTATTCAATTCTGGGAGATATTTATTTTTGTAATTTTTATCTTGACCCATTTTTCATAGTGAGTTGTTCAATTTCCATGAGTGTGTAAGCTCTCTTTTGTTTATGTTGTTTATATCCTGCTTTTAACTGTGTTGGTCAGATAGGATGCAGGGTATTAATTAAAATTTCTTATTTTTGTTGAGACCAGCTTTGTGTTCAAGTGTGTGACCAGCTTTAGAGACAGTTCAATGAGGTGCAGAAAACAATGCATATTCTTTTGTGCTTCATTGAACTGTTTGATAAGCATATTTTAAGTCAATTTGGGTTATGAAGTCAGCTTCAGCAAATTCCTGCATATGTTTTGACTGGATAACCTGTCTATTGGTGAAAGTGAGATCTCAAAGTTACTTACTATCACTGTGTGATGGGTAATGTGTGATTTAAGCTGTATTTCTTTTATTACTTTGATTGCACTTGTGTTTGGTGCATATATGTTGAGAATTATAATTTCCCCTTGGTAGATTTTTTCCTGTGATGTATATGTAGCATCTTTCTGGTATATTCTGATTAATTTTGGTTTGGAATTTATTTTTATCAGATATTATAAACAGAACTGAAATATGTGGTTGGCCATGCAAGTTAGCTGCAAACATATGGGTGCCATTTTGTAAATGGAAACTGTTTATTTCCAGTCACTCAGACCCAAATAATCATACCAAAACTATATTAATTACAACATTGTTTGGCCAATAACTTAAGTGCATTTTTAACTACCTCTTATATTTTAAATTAACCCATTATCATTAGTTTATGTATCACCACAAGACTGTGGTTTACCTACAAATATTTTGGGCATCTCTTTCCTTTGACAGGTACATGGTGTCTCTCTGACTCCACCTACTCTCTCTATATATCTCTTCAATCCTGGCTATATCCTGCACTGAAACAGGTCAAATCAGCTTCTTTATTAACCAATAGTAATAAAACATATTCATAGCATACAGAGGGAAGTCTCACATCAAGTTATTAATATGGCTACACAAGCTTGTTTATTATGTTCATTTGCTTGGAGTATCTTTTACCATCATTTTAATGTTTAGTCCTTTCTCTTGTTGATATCCAAGGGCTGCCTATTTTGATGGTAAGGTGTTTCCTATATGTATAAGAAGAATGGATCCTGTTTTAAAATCCTTTTAGCAAAACTATGTCTTTTATTTGGTGAATTGAGAATGTTTGATGATGAGATTTATCAACGTGTCTATTGATTTTTATTCTTTTTTGTCCTGATATGCTTTTCCCTACTTTTGATTTGCAAATCTGATATTTTTATTCATTGTGTCTGTGAGTGTACTTAGCTCTTTAGTTTTCTTCCTAGTGCCTTTTGTTGAGGTGAATTTTGAGAATGATACTGCATAAATTTATTGTGTCATAAAATATCTCTCTTTTTTCATTTATTGTGATTGAAAAGTTTGTTGTATATAGTAGTTGCTAGTTTCTTGAACTGAATCCTTGGAGTCCATCGGTAGTCTGTTGGAGTGTGCATAACATCTCTCCAGGCTCTTCTGACTTTTATACTCTTCATAAAATAGGTTTATTATCAAGTCTACGCTTATATGTTGCTTGATCTTTTAACCTTTATAGCTTTTAATATTCTTTCTTTGTTCTATATACTTATTGTTTCCATTATTATGTGGGGAGGGGAAATTTTTTTTTGATCCAGTCTATTTGGTGTACCCAATCCTTCTAACTTTAGAGGCCATTCTTTTTTAAAAAAATTTTATTTATTTATTTATTTATTAAAAATCTCCCCCTCCTCCCATCCTCCCATATTCCTACCACTCCCCCTACTCTCCAGTCCTAAGAGCAGTCAGTATTCCCTACCCCATGGGAAGTCCAAGGTCCTCCCCCATCCATCCAGGTCTAGGAAGGTAAGCATCCAAACAGACTAGGCTCCCACAAAGTCAGTCTATGCAGTAGAATCAAAACCCAGTGCCATTGTCCTTGGCTTCTCACTCAGCACTCACTGACAGCCACATTCAGAGAGTCCAGTTTGATCACATGCTCCATCAGTTCCAGTCCAATGGACCTTGGTGAGCTCCCATTAGATCAGTGCCACCATCTCAGTGGGTGGACACACCCCTCGGGGTCCTAACTTCCTTGTTGACGTTCTTCCTCCTTCTTCTCCTCATTTGGACTTTGGGAGCTAAGTCCAGTGCTCCAATGTGGGTCTCTTTCTCTATCTCCATCCATCGCCAGATGAAGATTCTATGGTAATATGCAAGATATTCGTCAGTGTGGCTATGGGACAAGGCCAGTTCAGGCGCCCTCTCCTCTGCTGCCAAAGGAACAATCTGAGGACCTCTCCTTGGACCTGGGAATCCCTCTAGAGTCAAGTCTCTTGCCAACCCTAAAATGGCTCCCTTAATTAAGATATTTATTTCCCTGCTCCCATATCCACCCTTCCTTTATCCCACCTATCCCATTCCCCCAAGCTCTCCCCAATCCTCCCCTTCTCCCTTCTCTCTCCCCATCTCTGCTTACACCCACTCCACCCCCACCCCTGTGCACCCAACCTTTGCCAGGCAACCTTGTCTACTTCCAATATCCAGGAGTATAACTATATGATTTTCTTTCGGTCCACCTTCTTATTTAGCTTCTCTAAGATCACAAATTAAAGGCTCAATGTCCTTTAATTATGGCTAGAATCCACTTATGTGTAAGTACATACCATACTCCCTTTTTGGGTCTGGGTTATCTCACTCAGTAAAATATTTTCTATCTCCATCCATTTGCATGCAAAATTCAAGATGTCATTGTTTTTACTGCTGAGTAAAACTCTAACGTGTATATGTTCTACACCTTCTTTAGCCATTCTTCTATTAAGGGGCACCTAGGTTGTTTCCAGGTTCTGGCTATTACAAATAGTGCTGCTATGAACATAGTTAAACAAATGCTTTTGTAGTATGATAGGGCATATCTTGCGTATATTCTGAAGAGTGGAATTGCTGGGTCCTGAGGTAGGTTGACTCCCAGTTTCCTGAGAAACTGACACTCTTATTTCCAAAGTAGCTAAACAAGCCTGCATTCCCACCAACAACGGATGAGTTTTCCCCTTACTCCACATCCTCTCCAGCATAGGCTATCATTGGTGCTTTTGATTTTAGCTCTTCTGACAGGTGGGGGCCACTTCTCTTTTAGATTGGGAATAATTTTTCTTTGATTTCTTGAAAATACTTTCTGTGTCATTGATTTAGGTTTATTCTCCTTCCTCTCCTCCTAGTATTGATAGATTTAGTCTTTTCATAGTATATCATATTTTCTGAATATTTTGTGCTCAAATGTTTTAGGGTTCAACATTTTCTTTGGATGATTTACTCATTTTTTATATATTGTCTGCAATGACTGAGATTCTATTTTCCACTTCTTATATGATGTGGGTGAGGTTTTTTTTTTTAATTCCTTGTTCAACACTCTAAAAATTTTTCATTTTCCCACCAGTTGGGGATTTCTTTATTGATTCTATTTCAGTTGCAAGTCTTGAACCATTTTCTTTATTTCATTTGACAGATCATGTCTCATAAACTTCTCCAAGGGATTTCTTTATTTCTTCTTGAAGCATTTCTAAAATTTTCATAAGACTCTTTTGAATTCCTTGTATTGTGTTTCAGCTATATTGTTTTTTCTCAGTACTTACTGTAGTAGAATGACTGGAATTTATTAGAGACATACTATCCTGGTTGTTATTTATTGCATTTTTATACTGCTTTCTAGGCATGTGAGTTTTTGATTATTGCAATTACCTGTGCTGACACCTGGTTTTGTGTAGAAGGCCGCAGCCACATTCTCCATTATCAAGATGGCGCTGACATCCGGCTTCACCGCCAGGTGAACGCACATGTGCTCGGTAATTTCCCACTGAGTCCCCGCCTACTCCCGAGGCATTTACCTGGGATTATGGACAATTGACCAATCCAAGAGTGACACGTCCGAAGCAGGGTCTGTTTCCTTTATAAGGGATGGGTTCCATCTTATCTGGGTCTCCGCCATGTTGGCTGATGCCCGCTCTCCCAAGGGGCATTAAAGCTTTACTGCAGAAGTATCCTATGTGTACTGCGTGGTTCTTGCTGGCGAGGAAGCGCGGGACATCTGGTGCCGAAACCCGGGAAGAAGAAGAAGAAAAAGAAGAAGAACTTTGCACCGCCGAAAACCCCTTGGACACAAGGAGGATTCAGAACTGCAGGCATGCATGCTTAGAGAGGTACGCTCTAAAGTCCAGAGAGCATATCAGAAACTGAGCAGCAATGGGAGGTTGTGCGCACACCCAGATAAGTTAAAAAATGACCCTCCGGTAAAGAATGGGGGAGACAGAAAAGAAAATAAGTTAAAAAGGACCCCCCAATGATTTTAAAAAAGTAAAAATGGGGGAGAAGGCTGATTTACAAGGTCAAAAGCTTTATGTTATGTTGTTTGTGTTGTCTGTTATGTATTGGATAGGAGAAAGATATTTAAACTTAAAAACTGCTAAGGATATGATGTTTTGGAAAAGAGGTTCTGTTTTCGTCTCCACAGAAAAGGAGAGCCTAAGGGTGTACTTGGGATTTATGTGGTTTGAATCACCGAGACCTCCTGAAATGTTGTAATGTATACCCCTAAGAATACAATGGCCCAATTTCAGCAGGAAGCAGCCAAAGAGACTAAACGACGCCCAAATTCCCTAAAAGATTAAATGAGGTCCTTTCAAGCCTGCTTCTCTGAGTTCAGCTTTGCTCCATGCACCGGTTTGGGCGCGGAATGGGTGCAGCTGGGGCTGGAGGGTGGCTGGAACGGAGCTTTGCTCTATGGCTATGGTGGGGAGCACGTTGCGCCGGCTCAATTGGTGTGGCTCAGTTGGTGCCTGGCCTGGAGGGTGTCACGTACCGAGAATGAGAGCGGTGCCACAAGCTGCCAGGCCAGAATTGTACCTAATTGTACCTTGCAATGTACCTAAAACTGAGGGTCTCTGAGGCTAAAATGGCTCTGGTTCCATTTGGCTATGCTAAAGGATGCTAACTTCAGACAGGGCTGGTCGTATTTATCATAATAAAAGCGCAATTAAGGTTTAGCCGCAGTAAACAGACAATACCATATTACATCTACATAGTGCGACTTAAGTTTTTAAGAACTGCTTAGCATTTTAAAAACTCAAGTCCTCCTGAAAGATTACTGTGTATACACTTGGCTTGTCTGATGTTTCGGGATCCACAGGGAGGTGGATGCGAAGGGCCCTTGGATTTTGGGGTGATTGGGTCATTGGCTGGATCTATGAGAGTTTACAGCCGCTTTTGCTATGGCACAGGTGTTGAGAGTTGGCTAGTAGGAAAGCGGCCCTGGTCGCCGCCTCTCCCATCGGCCCCTTGAGCCGCAACGGCTCTGGCGCGGACCTTGAGATGTTGCCGCCTGTGCCGCCTCGGTCTGGGTGTCGGCTCCCGCCACACTCTGCCACCAACACAGCCTCAGACCTCAGAGAACGAGGCTAGCCCCGCGGGGAAGGCAGGGGCGCCTGGGGGTGGAGCCGCCACTTCTTGGCTTGGGACACAGGGAGCTGCGCAGCGAGCAGGCCCAGGGCCGCACACAGCCCTTGGATGGCGGGCGGGCTCTGGAGCCCGAGGCCACCGTACTGGCAAGGAATACAGGAGCCAATAAATCCTAAACCTTATATCAACAAACAGAGACCTGTAGATCTCTAAGTTCAAGACCAGCCTACTTCCAGTACTGACTGTGCTAAATTTTTACACTGAGTTTTTTAATACTCTTAAATGTTATTTTGGGAGAAGAGTTTGTTTATGTTTTTTTTCCTAGGAATGCTACTATTCATGCTGTGGATTCATCTGTCCAGAGGCCTGAGGACAAAGCCTCTGCTATGGAGCTGTCTGGCCTGATTGCTGCGGAGCTGGCAGGTTCCTGAGGGATGGTCCAGCTCCTGCCCTTGGTCTGTCAGTTATTGCTGTGCTGTTGTTGCTGTGCCATTGCTATGCTGTTTGATTTCCCCTTGATTTGTCAATTGTTGCTTGCTATCAGTTTCCCTTATCCTGTCAGTTATTTCTGCTAAACACTATGGGTATCTTCAAGACAGGTTACAAAATGCCATGGTTATTCAAATTAATAATTGGATACTACAGACTTCTTGATGCAGCTGGAGAGTTGTGCCCCTGCGATCCCAGATTATTAAGCAATTGTCTAGTTATCTTCTAGGTAATTGGACTGGAGGACTTACCAGTTCTTGTTAAAATTAAAAAATGGGGGAATAATAAAGGAACTGCCCCCGATGCTCTGTTCATTATACATTTTTTAAATGGCAGCACAGCCTATACCATGGAAAACAGAGACCCTCAATCAGTTATCTACCACAGTGGCTACAGCCCTAAATCAGCAGGCTACCATAGATACATCTATTAGAGGTAAAATAATGGTTCTTAATCAAATAATTGACCTAATGCAAGAACAGGTGGATATCTTATGGCAGCTTGCCCAATTGGGCTGTAAATGGAAAACTCCAGCCTTATGTGTGACCAATGTACCATATGAGAACTTTATAAAAATGGCTAACTTGTCCCGAGAATTGTCTTTGTATCTTGCAGGAGAATTTTGATGATTTGCTGTCCTCCTTGAGACGGTCCATCGTGACAATCAACTCCACGTGAGTGGACATAAGCTTGGCCAAAGGATTCCAGTCCTGGATTGTGTCCTTCATCCCCTACTTCAAAGAATGGGTGGGGGTGGAAATGTTTTGGAACAATCCTATGCTATGGAATAGTGTTTCTCCTCTGGATGGTCTGCTGACTCAAATCCCAAAGTCTTAGGGACATAATGGTTTTTGCACAGCGCTGGCTGCCCTGGAACAGGGAGCCTCTTCTGATATATGGTTATCTATGTTAAAGCAGTAAGGTTTAAGCCAACCAGCTCCTGCAGCCCTAGGACTGTGGTCCATGGCACAGGGTGGAATGCTTGGCTTAGCTAGCCCTGAAGGTTGTCGAGCTGAAGAGCATCGCACAGAGAATGGCCCTCTCTGAGAGATAAGTCGCTCCAGATAAGGGTTTCCTGCCGTATATTCCCTTTCCCAAAAAAATGGCAGAGGGCAGGCCGGATAGGTTCCAGGTGTCATGAGCCTAGGGACAGATTCCGTGTAAGCCCATTTTTATGTTTTCATTTTGGGAAGTGCGACCTCTATCTTTACCTTCCTAGGGAGTTGCCTTTCTGCAAAGAAGTAAAATTAGGGGGAGATGTAGAAGGCCGCAGCCACATTCTCCATTATCAAGATGGCGCTGACATCCGGCTTCACCGCCAGGTGAACGCACATGTGCTCGGTAATTTCCCACTGAGTCCCCGCCTACTCCCGAGGCATTCACCTGGAATTATGGACAATTGACCAATCCAAGAGTGACACGTCCGAAGCAGGGTCTGTTTCCTTTATAAGGGATGGGTTCCATCTTATCTGGGTCTCCGCCATGTTGGCTGATGCCCGCTCTCCCAAGGGGCATTAAAGCTTTACTGCAGAAGTATCCTATGTGTACCGCGTGGTTCTTGCTGGCGAGACGGAAGCGCGGGACAGTTTTGTCTTTGTTGGGTATGTATTCCATACCTTGTTTTCTATTGCCCACTATGCTTATGAGGAGATGTTGATAAATGTGGGATGCCTTGTAGAAAATGCTTCTGAGATCCTGCCCACTATGGCCACTGGTAGTTCTGCTTAAAATGTGTTTCTTGGTACTGGTATCTGATAATTATTGATGGAGATGGCCTAAAAGGGGTGAGGTGACAGAGGGAATCCATAAAAAAGAGGAAAGATGAGTGTGTTGTCAGGATTTACTTGGTATCCTAGGAATACGGGCACAAAGGATGGAAACTCACAGCCTATAGTCAGTTATAGATCTGGAGATGAGATTGTGAGATTGGGTTTGAAGGAAAGGAGGGAGAATAAATATCTGAAGATCACCTACCACACCAGCATAGTGATTTTGAAACTGAACTTCCTAAACAAGTCTAGTTGAAATTATGGCTTACTTCCCTAACTTTTAAGCTTATATCCCTGATGAAAACTGACTCTTCCTCCAGTAACCACAAAATGCCAATAGCTCCTCAGCTAGATGTAGAATTAATGAGCCCCACCACAAACCATGCTGGAATTTTTGTTGGATTTATCTTTAGCATGCAGACCTACTCACTCTAAATTCATGTATCTAATTCTTTTGTTATTCTGTGGTGTTTATTTTTACAGTCTTTATTTCTCTACTGGGATTTATCCTAATTACCGCAGATATATATTCTATAGCAATTAGCCTAAACTGCATATGGATTCATATGCACCATTATGTGCACATATCATTCTATAGGTTAATGTGTATTTTTCTAGATTATGACAGAAATATGAATAAATAACTCTAAAATTTTAAAGTAAAATTTACATATAGCCAGTAAAATAATATAGATATAGGGAAACATATTATAAAATTTTAGTTGTGCCTTACACAAGTTATATAAAAAATCATATGTAGTATGCACACCAGTAATTTATTTTCCATGCTTTTTAGCATGTCAAAAAGTTAAATCTCCAGTGTGAGAAATTTTTTTATGAAAATATCTCTTGTTTTCAGAAACTAAACTTTTGTCTGATGTTAATGATTAATAGTTTGTCTTGAGACCATTTAAAATTTTACACTTGATATGTTTACCTATTTTATACTTGGCCTGTTTAATTTTAACTTGCTTTTAAGAAAACAAAGTAAGCAGCATTACTATGCTTTGGACATCTCAAGGTCTTAAGCAAAACTAACTTTTATAAGCTAATCTTAAGCAGAAAACTTTCATAATAATCTATTCATTCTTCCATTTGCCTTACCAAAATAATGTGTGGGTCTCTGTGTATTGTGTGCATCTTTGTGTGTATTATTGTTATCATTAACTGAAAGTAGCCCACAAGTTGAAAACAACATTAAAGGACACATATACTAAGTATTAACATTGGAACTAAAATATGGAATATAGGTTAATAATATCTGTTTATAATTCTCAGTGCTTTTCTGAGTCAATTGAGGTGAGTAAAGTAAATTTGTTTTTAAAGTGTATTTTTAAAAAGTCATTCAGACAAAGATTCAATATTCATTTCTCATATCATATTTTCTGTGCTGTAAATACAGAGTAAAAATTTTTAGGCAAAGATGGAAGATGCACACACACAGAGAGACAGAGAGGGAGAGAGAAGCAGAGACAGAGAAAGAGACAGAGAGAATGAGAGGTTGAATATCCAAACTTGGGCTTATTTTTGGTCTAAACTATTCCACAAGAATGACTTTTTCATTCTTTGCTGTGACACAGTCCAGGCCAAATAGCATAATGATAATCAAGGTAAAACTGATATGAAAGAATAGCCATAAAACAAAGTGTGAGTTTGCTCTGCGTACTGCAATGTATAAGTCTGGAAGTTGGATTGAAAAGGCATATAAAGAAACCATTCAATTAAAAATTTAGAGATATATGAATAAACATGATGCATTCCAGATTGTATGGAGGAATGGAGATTGAGTTACTGTTTTAAATTAAGTAGTATTGCCAGATCAAAATCAACATATATTTTAAGATAGTTATCCTACATTATAGATGGCATGGAAACTACAATTTCAGTCTAAGGCAATCAGGCTGGTTTTCAATAATCATTAATACCCTTAAGGGAGGTACTATATAACTATGATAACATCTTTTCTCTGAGAATGTTTGGGATAGACACTGTTGTGTAGAAGCCACAGGATGCTAAATGAGACGATACTTATGAAAAGATGTTTATAGGGAGGTGAAACAACTGAATGTTCTAAGGGAAGCTGAAGCATTCCATCCTATGGGGAAGTTTATTATCTCAGGGAATAAACAACTCTAAACAGCATTAGGAAGCTCCTTTAAACTTGCCAGATACACTGAGGTACTTACTGGTTTCTCAAACATATAAAAACATCCAGGACTGCTTAGAGGCATTCTAAAGTAAGAGGAGACTTTCAGACAAGTTGTTTGCTGGGAAGAGGCTCAGATAAGTGAACTGCCTAAAAGGCACAGATCAACAAAGCTGTCCACAGAATACAGAGACTTACTGGAAAAGACAGACCAAACTGCCTGTAAGATCAAAAAATCTTTACTAGCTGGAAAGGATACCCTCTAACCTGTTGAGGATTATGCAATGTGCTCTAGATTTCCAGCCTTCATAAGCTAAAATTGACACTGTGGTGGGCTTTGGTGGTACAGCAGTCTTTCAGTTATTTCTACTACTGTATATAACTCCAATAAAATACATTGGTTCACCTATTGGACTTTAGCTGTATCCCATACTTTTGTGTCTCACCAATTCCATATCTGGTATGAGTAGGTATTTATTCATTCTTTTCAGGAATAGGCAACAAAGACTTGAAGAAATAAAAAACTGGAGAAAGAAATAATTAAATGTAAAATGTCTAATATTATAACCAATGTCTCATCCCAATATAGCATCTAGTATTGAAGAGAGTAGGAGACTACTTCTAGGAAAATATTCCCTGAGAAATTTAATTAAGGTCTAGATATTTGTACTTCTTCACTAGAGTTCTGGCTGTTCCAGACAGAATAGAAAAGCATAATTGACAGCTATTAAGTATCAACTTCATGAAGATAAATGAATTCCTCTCATATAAATTTATCTGCTACATCTGCCTTAACTTAGGATCTAGTGGAATGAATAATAAATGCTTTTGTGATCTACTAAATGTTTCTCACAAGCACTCATCCAATGTACAAATGCATTTATTTATTATCAAAGACTTGTTCAAGATTCCATTTACTATTCTTTTAGTGATTCTAAGATTGCATATGATAATGACTTTAAATCTGACATGGTGGCCAATTAAGGTTTGGTAAATTTGACGTATTGGGTCACAATCATTAGACTGGAAAAGACAATGGAATATTATAGATTATATTAAAAGTTGCAGATAAATATAATCTCATAAAACAATTGTTTAAATTATATGTAAAACCATACCAACCCATGCATATGTGCTTATATGTAATATATAAATGGGTACTAAAATATAATGCAAATTATATTTTCTATTGGACATGGTAAAACAGTTTAAATATAAGTGATTCACCAGAAAAGAAGCAAACTCTTTAGCAAAGGACAAAATCTACTGATTCAAATTGTGACTCTGATTCAGTATCAGCAGGTGGGATTTTAAAGCACAAATCCTGGTCTCATCATCTGATGATGCCATGCACATGAACAGTTCTAAACTGCAGGATCCCTTACTAAAGAAAGACTCCTGAGGTGAGACCCAACCTCAGATGGTGCCTTTGCTGCTGCTTTGAGTGATTGCCCACCAACTGCTCTTCATAGATTTGCAGGTTATTTATCTTTAAAAGTCTAGGTCCCCTCCAGAAATAATTTAAGTCCCTAGTTATTAGACCTCTCACTGAATTTCTGTTTTCAGTTCTTCACAATCCCTTTAACTTCATCTTCTTTTGTTCTTTTCCCATTTTCCCTTAATTCTATTCATACTTGTTAAAGTGAAACTCAGAAAGTTTTTCCTGCTGATTCAGACATTTAGGAAAAAGGTCAAATATCAGTAATTTTAAGTTATTTAAATGTGTCTTCTCCTTGACAGGTTTTATAAACTTAAGTAACACATAGAAACTTTAGTTTACTAATAGGACTAAGAACTTTCCCCATGAATTCTTCAGTTGTATGAAGACAATCTACTGACTACTATTACTCTTCACTTTTTAAGTTTAAAATTTTTCTCTTTTTAATTCTTAGAATTAATTCCATATATCTACAAAACAAAATAGGATAATTTCATTGTATTTCTTCATTATAGTATACTTGCAAATTCATGTATTTTGCTTTATTTATATAATTTAGAAAGTTCAGTTTGTACCGAACATATGTGAATAGATACAGAGGTGTCCACTGGAGCAAAAGAAATCTATAGTGTCTACATACTTAATAAAAGGTGATCCTTTCTCTTACAAAAACTAACTATTGCCATTAGCTCCTCAGTATGAAGTTGTACCTGGAGATCATTTGCCTTATGAATACAAGAATTTTGATGGGTTTTATCTTGTATAGATCTTCTTCATATTATTGCAACTTATGAAGTCACAGTAGTTGTGATAATCTGAAGAAGATCTATACAAGATAAAACCCATCAAGTTACTTCATGAGTGTTATGGTCATGTCATGTGCAGAAGACATTTCACAGCACTCTTCTACCTCTTCTGATTCTTACATTCTTTCCACTTCCTTCCATGATGTTTCATAGCCATGGTGATAATAGGGTTAATATATGTTGAGAACCGCATCTTTCATCTTCAGCATTTTGATGTGGTCTGGTTCTCTCCATTTCTGTTATCTATTGCTACAAGAGAATTTTCTGACAATATCAAGAACAGCCAAAGAATAAAGTAAAACATAAATACTTAGAAAGTAATATGGCAGCAAAATAACAATAGTGATTTTGACCCTAGGACTTATGACCTCCCAGTCATGAGCTTTTAACAAAGATGGCAGTAGAGCAAAGTAATTTCTCATTCAGAGAAGGCCTCTGTAGTTGGAGGCTGTTCATTTGATTCCGGCTGTCTACACCTAAAATAATCACTCAAAACCTATATTATTTGTAATACTGTTCAGTCAATAGCTTAAACATAGAGCTATCTAGCTCTTGTATACTAAACTAACCCATCTCCATTAATCTATGCATCACCATGAGGTCTTAACCTACCGACAAAGTTTGACAGGCTTGAGCAGCTGTCTACTGTGTCTGCTTCATGGCCTCTCTCTGACTCAGCCTACTCTCTTTCTGTATATATCTCTTCCAGCCTGGCTTTACTCTGTAAAGTCATTGGCAGGAAGCAGCTTTTAAATAGCCAATGGAAATATAACATATTCATGGCATACAACACCTCACACATCAGGCCTCATTAAGAAAGCAGTTAGCTAATTATAGATATAGATATGCTACTGATGCACCATTATACACAGTTTATTTGACAGGTCATTATTGTAGCATGAAGAATACAGTTGTTGATAAGATCACTGGTGTCATTTCTCATTTTTTTGTTGTCTTTCATTTTTTAACAGCCTGGATAACACTTCTGACACTGTGAAAACTAAATGGTAGGGAGGAAGTTACCTGATTGGTTGGAGATGTATGTCTAAATGGCCTTCAGCCACATTACATGGTATCATCATCAATAGGCCATACAATATAATCATGGTGGGAATCCAAGAACAATCATAATAGTTATAGTTGTTTTGAATAATTTCAGGGAATCAGTTGACCTTGCCCTGTACTATAACATATTCAGTAATCCGTATCTTATTGGAGCAACATTCTTCATCAATATAGGGTAATTCTCTTTGAGCCTTATCAATAAAATATATATTGAAATTAGACTACTAGTTAGCTAGTTTTCATAGGGCTTATTTTAAACATGTCTGATTTTGGTTAACACAATTACACAATGCTTTCTTTCACTCCATAACCCATCCCTGCTTAATCTACTAAACCTTGGTATTATCCCTTCCACCTTTTCTTTATTTTAAAATATGTTCTATTAACCCTAAAATATATATTATGATGATGAATTTCTGTTTGAAAATATGTAAATAAAAATTTATGCCATGCAGCTAGTATAGAGGTCAGAAATATGTTTTCAGGAGTTAATCTTCTCTATTATAGGAAGGGGGCCACTTGTTTTTATCCAGTCAGCCAACTCGCTTACACCTGAAATAATCACACAGAAACCATTTTACCACTGCTTGGCCCATTAGCTCTAGTTTCTTATTGGCTAATTCTTACATCATAATTTAATCCATATCTATTATTCTGTGTATTGCCACATGGTGGTGGATTATGAGGTAAAATTCTGACAGGCATCTATCTCAGGCAGAGGATCCATAGTGTCTCTCTGACTCTACTTCCTCTCTCCCAGCATGCCATTTTGTTTTCTCCACCTACCTAATTTCTGCCCTATCAAAAGGCCAAGGCAGTTTCTTTATGCATTAACCAATGAAAGCAACACATAGAGAGGACCCCCCAGACCATTTCCCCTTTTCTGCTTAAACAAAGAAGAAAGGCTTTAACTTTGACATAGCAAAATTACATATAACAAAACAGTTATCAAACAAGAATTACAGTTAAAATATTTATATCTACTTTACCTTTTGTCACAACTTAAGAATGGTGTGGGAGAATTGTCTGTATTCTGTCAATCATGCATTTTAATAAAACACTGATTGACCAGGCAGGAAGTATAGGTGGGTCAACCAGACAGGAAGTAGAGGTGGGGCAATGAGAATAGGAGATGACTAGGGAGGACGAAGCTCCCTCCGCCATTCCTGCCCAGACCACAGAGAAGCAACATGTGAGCTGACAGTTGAAACAAAGGTACCAAGCCATATGGCTAACGTAGATAAGGATAATGGGGTAATATGTGTTATAAGAGATAATAAGTAGCCAGAGCTAAGGGCCAATCAGTTTATAATCTTATGAAGTCCTGTGTGTGATTTTCCTTGGTTGTTGCCGGCAGTGGGGTACCGGGTGGGACAAAAACCCCAACAAGCCAGCCCCTCATATTACAGAAGAACACTATAACTATCTATCTATTCTTCAATTCCACCAAAGACTCCAGAAGGATATACTATTACCTAAGTAAAACAAGAAGTGTATTGCAAGTAATTTCCAAAATTCTAGAATTGACAGAAACATCTTGCTCTCTGGACAGTCACCCAAAGTTCTTCTGTACCATTGGGGCATCCATCTTCGGCCTACAGGCCCATAGTATCCAGCAGACTTTTCCGTGAAGCATAAAATTTCTAAGACACTTCAGTCACTTTCTTCTGTATCCTGTAGAATGTACTGTTAACTCTTTCATGAAGCAGGAATCCCGAAGGACCACCTCACCTTTAGGCAAGTTCATCTCTCTATGGGTACTGCATGTCCAGTGAAGCAAGAGCAGTTTCTTGCCCAAATGCCTAGCAAACTCCATAAGGAGCTTCTTTGATGTCCATCTTCTTCATGTAGTACCTGGTGCTGCCAGAAGCAGATGTGTCATGAAAAGTTCTAAGTTATTAAAACATTATTATTAAATGCCATATTCTGAATGTCTCTGAAAGATTTGAAATACCTATCTAACTGAAATATAGTTCTATACATCTAGAAAATCAAACTAGCATGACAACAAACTTGACTATTATAGAAGATTATGTATTAACCTATATTTATTAATTATATATTACATTTTTAAGTGAACTATGCAACCACAATACCTTAATCAAATTTAGAAATATATATATGTATATATATATATATATATATATATATATATATATATACATATATATATAACTTGACCTTAAATTTGTACTAATAAACCCTGATCCATATTAATGCAAATCTATATAGCATATCCCCCTTTAAAGGTAAAAGAGAATTTATAAATTATTTTTGGAAATATAGACATAGATTCATTCATACTGCTTCCTGTTGGTTGGGGGTACTATTTATCAGGTCTTTTATGATGTATCCTGTGAGTGAGGTTCATCTCACTCAGCAGTTGGGTGAGAGAATTTTTGAGGGCATTTATGGTAACCTTTTAGGAGGCCTTTGTCCATGAAACTATATTCACCTGGAGGCAATTCACCGGTTCTCATCTTCTGTGAAAACAAAAGAAGAACTTCTTTTCCCAAGCAACATGTCCTTAGACCAAAATTCTGAAGTCAAGATACCTTTACAATATACATGTTGGTCTAGCTTAGCAGCCCATACAATGAGATATCTCTCTGTACTTAGCTCCTTCACAGCCAAAAAATTTCAAGAAAACACAATAATATACAGAATCCAGACTCTCTGTGAATTTTTCATTTTTAAATGTCTTATTTCTTGTTTATCTTTTTAATCTATGACTCTTTAAAGACTTTGCCCTTTTTAAGCATTTACTTTATTTTATGACTCTCTATATACTTTTCCTTCTCTCTCCCAAGCTTATATACATTTATCCAACACTGTGACCCATTTGGAGCTTTTTAATGTCTTAATCTGTCCTATTGTGAAACTGTAATTCTTTACTGTCCAGGAGAACTTCTTAAAATGTTAAGTACATCTTAAGAACTTAGCTGCATCATTGCTTAGATAATACATAAGTGCCTGCTTGCCCTGCCTAGTCCAGTATGGTGGAGCCACTTGTGCCACCAAGCCAGGCACACCACCCCACTTCCAAGCACTCTGCGAGTCCACATTGCCATCAAGCAAGCTGGAGTAATCTGCTCACAAATCCCATCCAAATACTCAGTCTCCCAAAAGAGTCAGAGGTCAGGCTTGTGGTACAGCCCAGAAAGCTGGTATTTCAAAACTGCAACTTTTTTTCTGCTACAGCCAGTCAGGAAAATCTCTCTTAAAGGATCTGTGGCTAGCCACCAGCAAACAGCAAAAAGCTGTGTCAAACTCTCTATTTTTTTCATCTAGAATTCCTTTTTCAAGCCCTCTCAGGTTTTACATGGAGTTAGTTGACCACATTGTAGTGCAAATTGTTGTAGGAAGCGAACCGCTTGTTCTTCCCGGCTACCTGGCTAGCTTATATCTGAAATAATAGCAGAAACCATATTAATTAAAACACTAATTGGCTCACTAACACTAGTTTCTTATTGGCTAATTCTTACATCTTAATTTAACCCAGTTCTATAAATCTGTGTATTGCCATGTGGCAGTGGCTTACCAGGGAAAATTCTAACCAGCATCCATCTCCGGTAGGGTATATATGGCCTCTCTCCTACTCTGCTTCCTCTCTCCCAGGACGCCATCTAGTTTTCCCCACCTACCTAAGTACTTACTGCCTATCAAAATGCCAAGGCAGTTTCTTAATTCATTAACTAATGAAAGAAACACATAGAGAGGAAGACCTCCTACACCACTTTTCTTTTTACTTGATTTAACAAAACGATTCTCTTGTTTCTAATGTGGTACATATTCCAGGATATCTCTTCTATTAGCTTCCTATGCAGGTGTTTCTCCTGTCTCTACTGCCTATCTTAACAGAGGAAGACTAAAGTTAAAGAAGTATACCATCAACATTTGGAATAAAACTGAGACTATCAATCATCTGTTGCAAGTGCTTTCAAGCATTGAGCATTCTTTAGAAAATGAACATGATTTGGTTTTATAAATATTTTAAGATTGACACACTTAACAAGAATATCTGTCTGTTATTCTAATTACTGAAACTCACAAAATTATCAGTATCAATATTTTAGAGATATTTACAATAAACGGAATTAAATATAGTACTATAATATTTAATATTTCTTTTCTTCTTTGACACAGGTTATTTTCAAGCATCTCAGTCTTATTTGACATTCAATATGTATCCCAGGTTGGCCTAAAATTTAAGGCAAATATACAACATTCTCTTCTCTTTTGATAGGTGTCTTACTTAAGTTTTCTATTGTTGTGATAAAGTATCCTGAAAAAAAAGCTAAAGAAAGATACAGTTTATATCATCAAACAAATTGTCATTCATTATCTAGAGAAGTCAGGTCAAGAAATCAGGACAAAAATCTGGATGCAAGCCAGGCAAAGGTAGCACATGATTTAATCCCAGCAATTGGAAGGCAGAGTCAAGCAGATCTCTAAGTTTAAGCCTAGCCTTGACTACATAGAAGGCTCAAAGCCAGCCAGGGCATCTGAGTAAAGAAACACTGTATTAAGAAACAAAACAAAACTAGAACTTGAAAAATGCAAAAAGAAAAAAGATCTGGAGGCAAGAACTTTGAAGAGGCCATGGAGGAGAGCATTTCATAGTTCCTGGCTTGTTCACCCTACTTTTAAATGTCACTCAAATACTCTATCTCATCAGTACCACCACCCACAGTGGTATGATTTCCTTCAAATCAATCATCAACCAAAAAAATCTGCAGGGTAGCCCATCTGTCAATCTGGTACAAGAATTTCCTCAACTGCGATTTCTTCCCAAATAATTACAGCCAGTAGGCCATGGGCCTAGTGATAAAATATAAAATAATGAAGATGGGTCAATTCTATATTTAAGAGCTAGTTGTTGTAAAAGGAGCATCAGACCCCTTCCAGCCACCCAGCTCCTGACTGCCTGGCTAACTTATATCCCGAAATAACAACATATCAATTGTATTCATTTAAATACTTCCTGGCCCATTAGTTCTATCCTCTTATTGGCTACCTCTCACATGTTGATTCAACCCATTTCTAATAATCTGTATGTCACCATGAGCTTGTGGCTTACTGGGAAAGATTCAGCATGTCTGATCTGGAAGATCCATGGTGGGCATCTCTCTCTAACTTCTCTTTTCTTCCTCCCAGAGTTCAGTTCTGTGTACTCCACTTACCTATTTTCTGTCCTATCAGGCCAAACAGTTTCTTTATTAATGAACCAATTAAAGCAACACATAGATAGAAGAACCTCCTACAGCTAGGAGGTTCAATTACACTTGAGTAATTGACAAAGCAGTAATTTAATTACTATAGTCTCCATGTGGTTATTTTAGGAGCTGGGAAGCCAGGAAACAAATAAGCACCCTCCCTACAAGAACCTTTCCTATTGACATGATGTTTCTTATAAAATTCTGAGTCCTTTAACACACTTTCAACCAATAGTCAATTTCTGCATTACCTTGTGCTAGAGGAAATGACAGACCAGTATGGGATTGGTGGTGTTATCTACATGGGGAAAAGCCTATTCCTTATTATATCTTGAATCTGTATGAATAATGAAGTCAATTCTGTATCATCTGGTATAAATTCAGAAGGTTCAATAGGCTAGACAACTATTTCTGCATATTATAAAATAGAAACTATATTGTAAGGTTCTTTAAAATCCCTTAGTACCATGAGAATACCATATACTTCTGCCATTTGGACAGAATTATAAAGGCTTTGTTCCACCTTACTTAAATATTAAGATTTGTAACCTGTTTTTCCTGATTTATTTGTATCAGTATAGAATATATAGGTTTTAGTTATTGGTGTATACCATACAATGCAGGGAAAGATTCAAATAGTTCTCTTTATTATGTTAATGCTATAACTTTTAGAATAATAGTTATTAATCATTCCTGAAAAATAGCACAAATTATTTGCCACGGTTCATTGTCTTTCCATCATTTCTTTTAAAATTTCATCAGTAGTAAAAGGCACTATAATCTCTGCTGGGTCTATACCTGCTAGTTGATGAAATCTCAATTTTCCTTTTATAATGAATTCAGAGATTTTTCCACATAAGTTTTTAATTTTTTACTTGGTTTATGTGGTAAAAAAAAAGATCTGTTCTAAGATAATGGCTTCCCTTTGAATGAAAATTCCTGTCAGTGAAATTCTG
Organism: Myodes glareolus; assembly: GCF_982192425.1. NCBI lineage: Eukaryota > Metazoa > Chordata > Mammalia > Rodentia > Cricetidae > Myodes > Myodes glareolus. Next base: position 36,564,194 of record NC_142053.1, on the reverse strand, counting down.
GAAGGCAATATGACTAGAAGGCAATTAAGGTTGGGATTCATCCTATCCATATGCGCCTCCTTTAATTTTTCTTCAATGGCAATGAATTCATTTTCTACTTCAGCTGTTAATTCCCTGTGAATATTTAAATCTTTGTCACCATCTAAGATTTTGTTTAAATGAATTATTAGATCAGGTATTAACCCAACAGCTAGTTGTAGACTGGAAATGTCTTCTAACAATATTGGAAAGTTATTAAGAGACCACAATAAGTCTCTCCTAATTTGTACCTTTTGTGTTCTATTTTTCTGTAATCCTATATTATAACATAGGTAATTGACATAATGTCCTCTCTGTATTTTTTCAAGAGCCATTTGTCATCCCCGTTTTGGCAAAACTTTCTTTACCTTTTCAGAAATTCTTTTTAAAGTATCTATGTTTGAATCAGATAGCAAAATATCATTCATGTAATGGTAAAGTATAGATTGTGGAAATTGTTTACATATTATTTCCAATGTCTGACTTAGAAAGTATTGGAACAATGTGAGACTATTGAACATTCCTTGTGGGAGGACAGTCCATTGACATCTCTTAGTAGGCTAAGAATTATTATAAGTAGCCACTGTGAGGGCAAATTTTTCTCTGTCCTTCTCTTGTAAAGATATAATGAAGAAAGGTATCTTTTAAATCAATAGTTATAAAAGGCCACAATTTTGGTAATAGATAAGGAAGAGGAATTCCAGATTGTAGAGGACCAATTGGCTGAATTACCTTGTTGACAGCCATTAGTTATGTTACCATTTGCCATGGACCATATTTCTTTTAACAACAAATACAGGAGAATTTTAATGGCTGGTTAACTCTTCAATATGGTGAGAATCTAGTTGTTCCTGTACCAGCTGTTCTAAAGCATGCAGTTTGTCTTCTATTAAAGGCCACTATTTAAGCCCTGTTGGTTTCTTAGTTAACAATTGGAAAGGTAGGGCCATTGTTACCTAAAGTTTTGCTGCTTGCTTTATGTTCTTTTACAACCTAAATGGCTGGTGATCTTTGTGTATAGTACCCTATAATACCCTTCCCAGAAATATGAGTTTCTGGGACTGCAGGAATGTTAATTTGGATATTCCATTGATTTAGCAAGTCATGATCCATTAAATTCATTGCAAAGTTAACCACATATGGCCTCATTCTTTCTCTCTGTCCTTCTGTCCCTATGCATTCAAGTCATGTCCTGCTTTGTTTCACTTGAGATAGGCTTCCAATTCCTAGGAATTGAACATCTTTATCTTGAAGAGGCCAATTTGAATGCCAAAATTGTGGAGTAATGATACTCATGACCACATCCATGTTTATCAAACGCACGATTACAATGCTATTTTGCACTCTTAGCTCTGGTCTTTGATCATTTATAGATGTCTGCCAGAATACATGTTCCCAAATTTTATTGTCCATCACCCAGAAAAGTATGTGTTCTTTTGCTTTGTTTTTTTGTTTGTTTTTTGATTTTTCAGAAGGCGCTGGATTTTTTAATTTTCCTGGCGAGACATTTCCTCAACAGTGACTGGGAATGACTGGACCAATTTTGACTTGGAGGCCTGCAAGAGGTCCCCCAAGGAGTTTTTTGTTGCTATTGGGATGCCTTACCTGTCTTTTGTTGATCTGCATTCATTGATCCAATGTTGACCTTTGTTACACCTTCTACATATTCCAGAAGATTGACAGATACTATTTTTGCTACTCCCCAAAGAGACATCATTATTATTAGAAATAATAATAATAGTAATAGTCCTGTGCTACTTTTGTTTTCTGCCTTGGTTCTGGTTAAATGCTGACAAATATGCTTTGCTTGACAAATTAAAAGCAATGGAATCAATTCTGTATATGAAACAAGAGCCCAGAACTCAGGAGCAGGTTGCACAAACCAGAAAATTTGCAAGTTGCTACATGGCAGGGAATGCGACTGTGGAGGAGTGGATGCGTGCGAGCTTGGGAAAATTCCAAGTCACTTCACACACTTAGCTCCACAGTGGTGGAGGGAAAATAAAACACTTAGTAGGTAAAAGCAAGCCAGGCGGGCAGGGGTGGGAGACTTTCTGGTCTGTGGACCGTTTTGGGGCCTTTTAGACGGGTCCAACCAGTAGGCAAAGTTGGCATCTACCTGGGGTGCCAGATGAAGACAGATGCTAAAAAGAAATCCCACACTAGCTCAGAATTGAGTATAATAAAGAATTATTTATTTAAGGATAGATTCACAGATCATAATCCTCTGTTTGAATGGGGAATAGCAGCCTAATCCAGCAGCTGGAAGAGAGACCGAGCACGCACATTACATCAGTATTTCTAGTACAAAAGCCCATGTCAAAGTGGGAAGGTAACTTAAAGGCTACTGGATGAAGGATTTCCTCCAGCAAATATGTGTAACAAATTAAGAGCAATTAAATCAATTCCTTATACAGGAAGGGTTTTTTTAATTGTCAGAATATCAAAGAACCCGTAGTTTGCAAACAAGAAATACAAACGAGAAAGCCTGTGCTCCCAGTGTAGCAGGCATGGAAAGCTGTGTGGGCAAGCAGGATGTGGGAAATTCCCAAGTCACCACACCAGTCAAAATATTTGACCCTGCATGCCAAAGTTAGAGCTCATCTGTGGAGAGTTTTCAAGCTACATGTACAAGAGGAGGAGAAATTTTCAAACCTTTTGAGCTGGTCCCAGACTCGTATTCAACCATGCTCCATCCCACGTGGGAGCCAGTCTGTTGTAGACTATAATAATATAGTCCCACAATAGTTCAGAATGGAGAATATTAAAGGTTTTTTATTTAGGGGTAGACTCAAGAACAGTAGTCCTCTGCATGAGTGGGGAACAGGGACAGAATTCAACAGACAATGGGGCATTGCATGCTTTTATACACACAGACACAGACACACACAGACACAGACACAGACACACACACAGACACACACACTCACACACAGACACACACACACACACACACACACACACACACACACACACACACACACACATATATATATATATATATATATATATATATATATATATATATATATATATATATATATATAAAACCTTTGACCAAATTGGGGCAGTATCATAAAGGCTACTGACTGAAGAGTTCCCACAAAAGCTTTTGTCAAGTTGACATATAATTACATAGTTCATTAGGCTTAAAGTTGTGTTTCAACATGTTTATCATATTCTACATGGTTTTTAATAATGACCAAGTGATCTTTTGGAACACCATTTTGTATTTTTTACATTTATTAAATATTTTATTGGTATACACTTAAAATATATAGTTACTACATTTAAATTATTAGATGACAACTTTTAATGGCAGTTGTTAGGATAATCTGAATTTAATATTCAATGGAGACTAGTATAAATAAGCACTCAATAGTTCCTATCTAAATTTAACTTCTGGACCCTAACATTGGAAAATTTTATTCGTGGGTGCTTTTTGAAATAGTTCAAGCAAATAGCATAAAACGGTGAAACTAAGGACAGTGTATGGGATTCTGAACAGAGATTAGATGATATGTCATTTATGTGTGGTGAATACTTTGATAGTCAACATTACAATAATCAAACGAAAACCAAAACTCAAGTTGTGGTACTCTGTTTTAATACAATCTGTAGTTAAATTATGTAGAAAAGGAAGCGATTCCTTGCATAGAATTGGTAGAACTAGGAGCTCCTAGCATAATTTTCCTTAATAAATGAGCCTTCTCTAATTTTCATTTTAAAAGATTTACAATATTTCCCTTACATTTGACTATTTTATTAGGACTGTAAAGCTAATTATGTGATTATGATAAATTATTTTATCCTAGTTTTTCTTTGCTTTTGAGGACAAATAAATTATTAATGGTAGGTTAGTTATTGGCAAATGCAGTATGGTATCATCACAAATGAACTCAGATGATCATTTGACACAAGCTGCTGTGCAAAAATGAAAAATTCAGGGAAGATTAAGGGAACTTAGTGCTCTCTCTCCCATTACATAAATGGCAATTAATTTAATTTTTTCATAATTAAAATATAGAAATCACAAAATTATGTAAACCTCTGATATTTCCTGCATGGCAATAATTTAGGTAATATTTGTGGGAGTTAATAAAGAGACAAATATTACATAAACCTGGATTTTTTGTCCCATTTTATACACTAACCATTACACTAACATGAAGTGCCTGATTAAATGATAAAAAAGAATAAATCAAACAAATAATAGAAAACCTTCTTTGAAGACTCCCAGACAAAAGTAATTGTGCAGAAGTTGTATTTCTACATTTGAAGAAAAATTTTTTCTACAAGAAATAAGTATATTTTGTTCTTAAATATGCCTGCCACCAAAAAAATTGGATTTCTATTACAAGAACATCTTGATTAAGGGATATGTTTGACATAAAACAAAGAGTGCTGTTTTTAACACCAGAAATAGAATATGCACTGTCTTTTCTTCTAAGATACTGGCTGGGCAGTAATCAGACTAGAAACTGTCAACAAATGTTGTTCTGTAACACTCTACATAACTCAGTTGCCTTGGCAACTATATCTCTATAGACAAGAAGAAAAGAGAAACATATAGTTTGGTAACAGACTTATTCAGGAAGTATATAATCTATTTAAAGGGTCATCATTTTTTTCAATACCTAAACCTAGAGGCAACTTTAATCAAATATTCCAACATACTAATGAAAATACCATTATTTTCCTAATGAAAGAATTTAAAAAATTATCCTACAGTATTTTCAAGATGCTTTGTTAACGTTAAATGGGACTTAATTTTTTACCAAAATATATATGCAGTAAACATCAGCACACCGGAAACATTACATTTATGGTATCTCTACAAAATTATAAAAATTTATATTTTGCAGTGCTACATCAAAATAAAGGTAAGAAGAATAAGGGAGATCTAATTGATAACCTAGTAAAGAGTGAAACAAGTTTTTTTCTGTCATTTTAATAATTTTCCAGTGATTTTAACCTTTAAAAATCCAAACTTTTGGGGCATGATCTTGTTCCTTTTTGATCCACATTTTCTTTATTTTATGTAAAGTGATTTTGGTTCAATGATTACTAATGCTCTGTGAAATGTATATACAATATGACTTAGTTGTGTTTTAATTTTAAAATAATATATAAAAGACTTCAGACACAGGGTACTAGTAATTGTGAGGTGGAAGTTGGGTTGTCATTAATAAGACATTTCATGGAATCATTCATAGTGAACATTTTGAAATATGGTTCATTATAGCAAGTGTATTTCTTTCATTCTGTGGTATCTGAGCTGGAACCTTGGACCTTACATATATTAAATTATTTAAGTACCATTGAACTATATCCCCGGCTCTAGACACATCTATTTTAGCCTCATGAAAAATATTATCACTACAATTTGGTATGAATCTCAACTTAAAGCAGAATGGCCATGTGGGCCTACAGAGTTAAGAGAAGTTATGTTGTTGCTTTAGAACTATTTCCACATGTTAAATCAAAATATTTTTTCTGTGATCGATTATTTAGTTAGATAAGCACATTTTGCTTCTTTCACATCAGACTTGCTAAAAATGGGTTTTACCATAAAATTGATATATGAAGAATATTTACATTCAGTTAATATATGCATGGTTTCATGGATATTCAAATGAAGAAAGAACTTTTTCTTCATAACTGACTCCAGTATAATTTCAAAGTTATTGAGCATACTCTTTGTTGTTTTTTCTAAAATATTCTGTGCTTCAATAGACTTTAAATAAGTTGCAAAGAACAGAATAAAGAAATCTTTCTCTCCACTTTTCTGAAAGTAAACTAGAACAAATATTTAAAAAATGACTATAGCATATACCTTTGCAACTATACAAAGAGGAACTAGGCAAAGATTTTTTATGTTTATGCTGCATTTTCTTCATTATGTAAAGATATTTTGCTGTAATATTTTGCCTACATAAGGCATGTGATTGGTCTAATAAAATGTTTAATGCTCAATAGCTAGGTAGAGGAGGGAGAGGTGGACCTGGCAGGCAGAAGGAATAAGTAGGAGGAGGAATCTAAGCTAGAGGAGAGGAGAGGAAAAGAGAGGGAACATGAGAGAAAGAAAAGAGAAATGCCCAAGACCAATCAGTCAGGCAGCCACCAGCCAGTCAGACTCAGAGTATGACATAAGGAATAACAGAAAGGGAAAAAATCATAAGGCAAAATGTAGATGAAAAAAATACATTTAATATTTATAAGAGCTAGTGGTACAGGCATAAGCTAATGCTGAACATTCATGACTAATATTATGTTTCTGTGTCATACTTTTCGAGCTGGTTGGTGACCCAAATGAAAGTCTGCTACAGAACCCTATGATTTTTTCTTTTTACAAAGAATCTCTTAATTTGGCATATTTCAGATACAATCACATTTGCTCTGATCTTTGTAGCAAATTATGTCTGCCAATAGATGTTCATATATATGTACATATACATACAAAATGTCTTCCTATAGATGTATATAGATTGATGATAGATAGATAGTAAGACCCATGTTATATATACTTGACCTTGATAAAATTCCAAACTATTCAGCATAACTGCTCTTTAACTCTTTACTATTTTAAACATTTTTGTCAGTTTGTATGTGTGTGCATGCATTTTTTTTGGTCAATCTTTTCTATGGTGGATTAAATGTACTCATTATTTTATTTTATCAGCAAAATATTCTTCTCAGTTAGTGAATTAAATGGGAGCCCTTTAACATGATAGTTCAGTGCTTAACATCTTTAAATTCCCTGATACATTGTGTTAGTGCTTGCCCTACCACTTAAAGTGAAGATTTTGACCTGAAGGATATACATTCATTTTGGAATTTGAAGTTACAGGTCGCCTACATGTCAGACAATTTGCATAAAACCCAGGAAAATTAGCAAAGTTTTGTTATTATAATGATTTTTAACTAATGTTAGACTTTGAACCTTTTATGGAAAATATAAATCAAATTTTCTTAGAGAAATCACATGATTTTTTTATTGGTTAACTTTAATCCAAATCAATTACAATAAAATAGTGTTAAGGTTTTTTTTTAAGATTTATTTATTTATTACGCATACAGTATTTTCAGTACTCTGACTGAAGGCGAGAAGAGGGCAACAGATCTCATTACACATGGTTGTGAGCCAACATGTGATTGTTGGGAATTGAACACAGGACCTTTGGAAGAGCAGACAGTGCTCTTAACCACTGAGTTCAAGCAAGAGCAATAAGACAACATAAGGGAATCAAGGGGATTCGAATTGGAAAGGAAGAAGTAGAACTTTCGTTAATTGCAGATTATATGATATTGTACATAAGCGACCTCAAAAACTCTACCAAAAAACTCCTACAGCTGATAAACACCTTTAGTAATGTGGTAGGATACAAGATCAACTCCAAAACATCAGTTGCCCTTCTATACACAAAAGATAAAAAAGCAGAGAGGGAAATCAGAGAAACTTCAGCTTTCATGATAGCCATAAATAGTATAAAATATCTTGGGGTATCTCTAACAAAGGAAGTGAAAGACCTATTTGACAAGAACTTTAAGTCTTTGAAGAAAGAAATTGAGGAGGATACCAGAAAATGGAAAGACCTCCCCTGCTCTTGGATTGGGAGAATCAACATAGTAAAAATGGCAATTCTACAAAAAGCAATCTATAGATTCAATGCAATACCCATCAAAATCCCATCAAACTTCTTCACAGACCTTGAGAGAGCAATAATCAAGTTTATATGGCAAAACAAAAAACCCAGGATAGCCAAAACAATCTTATACAATAAAGGAACTTCTGGAGGCATTACCATCCCTGACTTCAAACTCTATTACAGAGCAACAGTATTGAAAACAGTTTGGTATTGGCATAAGAACAGAGAAGTTGACCTATGGAATCAAATAGAAGACCCGAATATTAACCCACAAACCTGTGAACACCTGACAAGAGAGCTAAAAGTATACAATGGAAGAAGGAAAGCATATTTAACAAATGGTGCTGGCATAACTGGATATCAACCTGTAGAAGAATAAAAGTAGATCCATACCTATTACCATGCACAAAACTCAAGCCCAAATGGATTAAAGACCTCAATATTAATCTGACCACATTGAAACTGATAGAAGAGAAAGTGGGAAGTAGTCTACAAGACATGGGCACAGGAGACCACTTCCTAGGTAGAATCCCAGTAGCACAGACAATAAGAGCAACAATGAATAAATGGGACCTCCTGAAACTGAGAAGCTTCTGTAAAGCAAAGGACACTGTCAGTAAGACAAAAAGGCTACCTTCTGACTGGGAGACAATCTTCACCAACCCTTCATCAGACAAAGGTCTGCTCTCCAAAATATACAAAGAACTCAAGAAACTAGACACTAAAACTCTAATTAACCCAATTAAAAAATGGGGTACTGAACTGAACAGAGAATTCTCAACAGAAGAACTTTGAATGGTCAAAGACACTTAAAAACATGCTCAACCTCCTTAGCGATCAGGGAAATGCAAATCAAAACAACTTTGAGATACCATCTTAACACCTGTCAGAATAGCTAAACTCAAAAACACCAATGATAGCCTATGCTGGAAAGGATGTGGAGTAAGGGGAACACTCATCCATTGTTGGTGGGAATGCAAACTTGTGCAATCACTGTGGAAATCAGTGTGGCGGTTTCTCAGGAAACTGGGAGTCAACCTACCTCAGGATCTAGTAATTCCACTCTTGGAAATATTCCCAATAGATGCCCTATCATACTACAAAAGCATTTGTTCAACTATGTTCATCAAGCACTATTTGTAATAGCCAGAACCTGGAAAAAACCTAGGTGCCCCTCAATAGAAGAATGGTTAAAGAAGGTGTGGAACATATGCACATTAAAGTTTTACTCAGCGGTAAAAAACAATGACATCTTGAATTTTGCATGCAAATGGATGGACATAGAAAACGCTTTACTGAGTGAGGTAACCCAGACCCAAAAAGAGGAATATGGTATGTACTCACTCATAGGTGGATGATAGCCATAATTAAAGGTCTTTGAGCCTATAATTCGTGACCCTAGAGAAGCTAAATAAGAAAGTGTACCTAAAGAAAATCATATAGTTATCCTCCTGGATATTGGAAGTAGACAAGATTGCCTGTCAAACTTGGGTGCACGGGTGGGGGAGGTGGATGTAAGCGGAGATGGGTAGAGTTAAGAGACAAGGGGAAGATTCAGGATAGTTGGGGAATGGGATGGGTGGGATGGAGGAAGGATGAATATGGGAGCAGGGAAGTAAATATCACAAGTAAGGGAGATATTTTAGGGTTTGCAAGAGACTTGATTCTAGAGGGGTTCCCAGGTCCAAGGAGAGATTCCCAGAATGTTCCCTGGGCAGCAGAGGAGAGGGTGCATGAACTGGCCTTGTCCCATAGCCATATTGATGAATATTTTGCATATCACCATAGAACCTTCATTTGGCGATGGATGGAGATAGAGACAGAGTCCCACATTGGAGCAATGGACTTAGCTCCCTATGTCCAAATGAGGAGCAGAAGGAGGGAGAACATGAGCAAGGAAGTCAGGACCACAAGGGGTGCGTCCACCCACTGAGACGGTGGGACTGATCTAATGGGATCTCACCAAGGCCAGCTGGACAGAGTGTGATGGAAAATGTGATCATAATGGACACTCTGAACGTGACTGGCAATGAAGGTTGACTGAGAAGCCAAGTACACTTTCATTGGGGTTTAATTCTACTGATGGACTAATTTTGTGTGAGCCTGGTTTTTAGGATGCTCACCTTTAAAGACCTGTATGGATGAGGGAGGACCTTGGACTTCCCAGTGTACAGGGAACCCTGACTGCTCTTAAGACTAGAGAGGGAGGAGGAGGTAGGGAGGGGGAGGTGGGGAGGAGGAGGGAAGATGGAGGCAGCAAGAATTGGAAATTTTTAATAAATAGTAATAATAAAATAAATAGTGTTAAGTATAGATGAATACATAGTTTTGAGATTGAAAATTGTATTTATTTTATTTGTACTAATTTGAATGTGATTCAGAGATTTTTACTTAAAATCCTTGCACTTGCAAGGCGTGAGTTTGATCTACTTAGGAAATCCCAGGCAATAATATGCTGTATAATAATCTTGTACACTGTGAAAATGTGCTTCTCTCTTTGTTAATATAAAACAAATAATCTGGTAGCCAAGCGGGAAGTAAAAGGAGGACAATCAAACTAAGGATGCTGGGATAAAGAAGGACATAATCAGAAGAATCACCAGGAGTTACAGAGGAATCAGGACATGTTAGTGGATAGGCAAAGCCATAAGTTACGTGGTAGAATATAGAATAACGGAAATTTGTTAATTTATGTTGTAAAAGTTAGTTAGTAATAAGCCTGAGCTACCAGCTGAATATTTATAACTAATATTAAGAATCTTATAGGCTGTTTGAGAGCAGCTGGCTGCTCAGGAAAACTGTGCCAGTAAGCCTGTATTTTTGAGTTATAGGATGAATCAAAAAAAACTCTATGTCAATAATGTAACATCTATAGGCCATAAAATCAATAGCAGAGAGGGGAAAAGCTCTTTAATGTGGCAGTAATTTTTATTATTTTACTTTCAAACACAGAGAGATGTATCTCTGATGGTTTTAGATGAAGAAAAACAATTCAGTAGAATGGTACTAAGAAGAAGAAAAAACCTAAAATCCATGCTTCAAAATATATTCACGTGAGATTAATTTTCAGAAGATGACACTATTATTATATATTTATTCATACAGGGAAATGGTTTAGATGAACCACAAATGATTCAAAATTGTTTCTGCATTCATGTTTGGTTTTCTATATTTTCAGATTCTTATGAATAATATAATGTTGTGTATAAGTTTGGTAAAAGAGATATGAAATTTATTTTCTCTATTCGTGCCTCAGATATGACAAAGATTTTCAATGTTGGCCACAGAATTCAACATAGTTACATGATGCTGTAAGTGTGGCTCGTGACCCAGTAGCCCAATAGTATAGTGGTAATAATTGTCTGGAACAATATTACAAATGTTTAACATAAGATTTATTTATGAAATGTAAACTTTATTTTAGTGTTAACTCTATGAAATTTCCAAAAATATAATTCAAGTTTATTAAATATAAATGGTATTCATTATTTCTGATTCATAGCTTTCCTTCTAGAAATTATATTAATAATAATAAGTAGGTTTATTCTTTATATTATAGCACAGTTAATAAGAATTATTCAAATTAATATACAAATACTTTTATTTACTCAGAATCTAGTGAAAAGAGAGAAATCAATTATGATGTTAGAACTAGAAGAAATTGTGCAAACAACTAGTTTCAACTTTCTAATTTTATAAATGAGAATGGTAGACTTATGCTAGGATGTTTTCAAGTTGAAATAGTGTATTACTTTTAATTAGGATATAAGCATTCATATAAATGTTATTTTATTATTTTTCACACCATATTTTCAAATATTACTCTGAATTAAATTTCCTTTATGTGCAGTATAAAAATTACATTAACTGGTTTTAGAGTCAGATGTTTTGTACAATGATGAAAGCAAAGCACTTTGAATAGTAATCATATTATAAAAGCATCAAAAGTAAACACAACTAATAGACTCATCCCAGGTCACAAAGCAAATCTACACAGTTTGTTTATTCTAGTTGAAATTGTAATTACAAGAGTTTTATTCCCAGGCTACTAACATGTTACGTTTGAAATATGTCAGATCCCCCAAAGTATCCTTAGACAGTCGTTGAAGAGCATGGAATTTTTTTTGATCTCTCCTTTATTTTCAGTCTCCTTTTACAAAACAAAAAACAAAAAAAACCCGTAAATGGTAACATCTTGTAATATCACCATGAAACTAAATTATTAGAAAAGAAATTTGAGTGCTGCAACATAGATTAGTAATTATATTTGAATATATGCATAATAGGTAAAGACAAAGTTCTGTTCTCTTCAACACAGCTTAATTTCCTGGTAATTGTGATTGACTATTTGACAAATTTATTTGATATTTTTGGGTGCATGTTTATAGATTATATAGGGACACTAACAATTGTCTTTAAATGTCTCAGCCTCCAGAATTTTGCTTTGGTCTGCCTCATACAATTTTCACAAAAAAACTAGAAATTTAAGGAATGAAGATTAATGAATAATAGTGATAATAATGACCATGTCTTGATATATCATAACTAGAAAAGAATCACTATCCTATTATAGTTTGAATTAAGTGCACACCTGTTGTGGAATATTTAACAGTGTAAAGATGTATTACATTTGTTTATGTTTAAGAATATTACTTTAACTATGCAAAGTTCTGTTACACTTTTTATGCTACATTTGTTTATTTATAAAAAGATGTGTTATTATTTCACCTCGCCTACCTAAGGTACCTGATTGGTCTAACAAAAAGCTGAATGGCCAGTAGCTAGGCTGAGAAAGAATAGCCTTGTCTGTTGGACAGAGAGAATGAATAAGAGTAGAGAGAAAGAGTGAAGTGCCAGATGACGATGAAGAGAGAATGAGAAAACAGAGAAGGGGATGCCTGGAAAAAGCTGGGGAAAAGCTAGGCAGCTGCCAGACAACAGACACAGAGTACAACTTTCAGAAATAAAGGTAAAGGACTAAAGGCAAAAGGTAGAAAAAGAGAAATAGGTAACTTAAGTTAAAAGGACTAGCCAGAAATGAATCAAGGCTAGGGTGAGCATTCAAAACTAATAATAAATCTGTGTGTCATAATTTAAGTGCTGGTTGATAACCCCAAGAAACCCTGGTACTGACATATGTTTATCCTGATAAACTATTCAAAAATACACTATTTATGATTATTTAATGAAGTCTTAAATCTGACAGTCATATTTGAATGCAGTTTTATTTCATAAACTGTCCATGCTGCTTAACACTATATGTCCTTTTTCTTATTCTTATTTTTAATAATAGAAAATGAAAAGTTGATTTATTAAGTGTAGTCACTTTGAGAAGTGGAAAAAAAGACTTAACAAATCCTTCAGTTCCAACTTTAGAATCTTGAAATGAGATCAAATTTTAACTAAAGTGCCAAGGATATGTATATCTAAATATTCTTGGTCAAGGTGTGATCTAGTCAACTATTGACCGTCAGTCTCATACTATAAGGTGATTGAACAAATTGTTAAAACTGTTTGAAATTTCCTTTTGAGAGTCAAATTGCCCTTCTGACTGGTGCCTTTTTCTTAACCCAGTATGAAATTAGTAAGAAAAATTCATTTCTTTAAGGTTTCTTTTCTTCTATTGCCCTTCAACCATCAATATTTGATCAGGTAATACTATGTGTAAGATAGTTCTAATGTATTATCTATATTACAAATAGTAGCTAGAACAGTATTAAATCAAATTATTTGCTGCAGAATCTACAATATTAAGTATACCACAATTTTGCCATTATGGATAGCACATTTTTGTACTCATATCAAATTTGAGTCTTTCTTTCATGTAGATGCTAACCTTTTCCAGACCTCTCATGCTTGATAGAATAAATCTCACAGTAGTTAGTAGTGATTACTTCTCTGTTGTCCAGAAACAAAAATGAAGTTTTATAATTCCTTCCCCAATCCATGTTGGGACTTTGGTTGGTTTGATCTTGTTCAGATCTAGGGCATCAAATCTCAGTTGCAAATTCTTGTGAGTTAATATATGCTAATCCTTCATTTATGAATAAAATGACATTGTACTATAGTCATTTACATTTTCAAGCACCATTGATCTTTCTATCCCATCTTCTGCTTTGACTCCTGAGCTTTCATAGGAGGAGGTGTGATATAGTAGTCTGACTACGGTTTGAACAATCCTCACTCAGTCCGTTATTTCTGTACATAGACTGGTTGACAGCCTCTGGATGAATAGCCATCTGCTGAAAAAGGAAACTTCTCTGTTGAATGCTGGGAAACACATCATTCTTTGGGAATGGGAAAAATTCATTAAGAGTTGCTTTAATGCAAAGTCCACTTAGAAGAACAATAACATTAGGTTTCCCCCTAAGTCTATGACCTATTTCACTAAGAAATTTGACAGTATAGGGTTTATTCTCTTCTTCAAAATAATAAAGTAATAGTTTATAAAATATGAGTTCCAAGAAAACACTAACATTTTTAGCTACTTACCTTGGAAATATTGCTAATGGTAATATGCAGTGCTGGCTGCATTATAACTGTATCTAAATTATTTGAGAACAACATGAATATAAATAATGCTTATTAATAGAGCAGATGTATTTGAATATAACCTGTATTAAATAAAATTCTTAATAAAATGTTTTATTTTCCACTGCACTAAAGAATTTTTAATTTTTATTTTATAAAAATAGAAAGCATTTTTATTCATTTTATATGCCAATACCAGTTCCCACTTTCTGGCCACCTCCCAGCCCCTCTACCTTCTCCGCAACCTCAGCCACCATCCATTCCTCAGAGGTGGTAAGGCACATTGCTTTGGGGAAGGTCCAAGGCCCTCCCAACTGTGTCTAGGCTGAGCAAGCTATCCAACAAAAAGAATGCATTCCTAAAAAGCCAGTACAAGGATAAATCCTGGTGCAACTGCCAGTGTCCCCATAGTCTGCCCCAGCCATGCAACTGTCACCCACATTCAGACAGTCTAATTTGTTTCTCTGCTGGTTCCTTTCCCAGTACAGCTGGTGTTGGTAAGCTCCCATTAACTCAGGTAAACTGTTTCAGTGGATGTTCTCATCATGGCCTTGAGCGCTTTGCTCATATTATCACTCCTCCCATTTTTCAAATAGATTTTGGGAGCTCAGCCCAAAGAAGCACTCCACTGAGAGTCCATGCCTTTGCTTGCATCAGCTGCTGGATGAAGGTTCTATGGTGACATTTAAGATATTTACCGACATGACTACAGGAGAAGGCCAGTTTAGGCAACCTCTCCACTATTGCTAAAGGTCTTTGCTGGGATCATCTTTGTGTATTCCTGGGAATTTCTCTAGTGTCAGGTTTTCTTGCCAGGCCCAAAATGGCTGCCTCAATCAAAATATCTCTCTCCTTGCTCTCTACCTCTGTCCCTCCTCCATCTCCACTATTCTGTTTTCTCAAGTTCTCCTCCTCTTTCCCCTTTCCTCCTTCTCTTCCCCTTCCCGTCTCACTTTTCTCCTCACTCCCATACTACCAATTTTGTCAGGAGAACTTGTCTATCTCCCCTTAACAAGTGGATTTCTTTATATATTTTTTTCTTAGGGTTCACTTTTTTACTTAGATTCTCGAGGGTCGTGGACTATAGGCTCATTATCTACTGTTTTACAGCTAGTATCCATTTATGAGTGATTATATACCATGTTCATCTCTCTGGTCTGGGTTACATCACTCAGGATGTTTTTTTTCGAGGTCCCTACACTAGCACACAGCTTTCAAAATGTCATTGCTTTTTACTACTTAGTAGTGCTCCATTGTATAAATTTACCACATTTTTTTTTATCTATTTTTCAGGTGAGGGGCATCTAGGTTGTTTCCAGGTTCTGGCTATTAGAAGTAATGTTGCTATGAACACAGTTGAAAAAATGTACTATGATTGAGCATCTTGGGTATATGCCCAAGAATGATATTGCTGTGTCCTTAGGTACATTGGTTCACAATTTTCTGAGAAACTACCATACTGATTTAGAGTGCTTGTACAAGTTACATTCCCAACAGCAGTGGAAGAGTATTGCCCTTACTCCACATCCTCTCCAGCATAAGTTATCATTGGTGTTTCTTAGCCATTCTGACTGGTGTAAGATTGCATCATTTTGATATGATGGAGTCATTTTGATTTGCATTTCCCTGATGGCAAAGGATGTTGAATATTTCCCTAAGTGTCTTTTGGCCATTTGAGATCATTTTGTTAAGAATTCACCAATGGGAGGGTGTCGAGAGGAGGGGCGGAAATGGAAACTTTTATAATTTAATAAACTTTGAAAAAAAAAGAATTCTCCATTTAATTCTGTACCCCATTTTTAAATTGGATTATTTGGACTTTTCCTGTCTTGTTTCTTGAGTTCTTTATATGTTTTGGAGATCAGTTCTCTGTCTGATGTGGGATTGGTGAAGACCTTTTCCCATTCAGTAGGTTGTCTTTTTGTAAGATTGACTGTATCCTTTGCTTTATAGAGGCTTCTCATTTTCAGAAAATCCCATTTGTTTACTGTTGCTCTCAGTGGCTATGCTACTAGTGTTATATTTAGGAAGTGATCTCCAGTGCACAAGCATTGATGCCATCTTCCCGTTTTCTCTTCTATCAAGTTCAGTGAATTTGGATTTATATCTAGGTCTTTAATCCTTTTGGACTTGAGTTTTGTGCATGGGTATAAACATGGCTCATATTGCATTCTTCTACATGTTGACATCTGGCTATGCAAGCATCATTTGCTGAATAATCTTTCCTTATTCAATTGTATAATTTTAGCTTATTTATCAAAAATTAGGTATTCATCAGTGTGTAGATTAACATCCATGTCTTTGATTTAATTCTATTGGTCAGCTTTTCTGTTTTTATGCCAATACCAAGCTGTTTTAATTCCTGTAACTCCAAAATAGAGCTTGATGTCAGGGATGGTGATGTCTCCAGAAGTTCCTTTATTGTATAGGATTATTTTGTCTATCCTGGCTTTTTCATTTTTCCATATGATATTGGTTATTGTTTTCCCAAGGTCTATTAATAATTGTGTTGGGATTGTGATGGGGATTGTATCAAGTCTATAGATTGCTTTTGGTAGAATTGTTGGTTTTATTATGTTGATACTACCTATCCAAAAGCATGGGAGATTTTTTCCATTTTCTGGTATCTTCTTCAAAGACTTAAAGTTCTTTGCATGCAGGTATTTCACTACTTTGCTTAGAGTTACCCCAAGATACTTTATGTTATTTGTGGCTATTGAGAAGGATGATATTTCTCCGATTTCTTTCCCAGCTTCTTTATCATTTGTATATAGGAAGGCTACTGATTTTTTTAGTTGATCTTGTATCCTGCCACATTACAAAAGATATTTATCATCTGTAGGAGGTCTTTGTTAGAGTTTTAGCATCACTTATTTATACTATCATATCATCCCCAAATTGTGAAAGTTTGACTTCTTCCTTTCCAGTTTGAATCCCCTTGATCTTCTTTCTGTTATCTTATTGCTCTAGCCAGTACTACAAAAACTATGTTGAATTGATATTGAGAGAGTGGAAAGCCATGTTTTGTTCCTGGTTTTAAAGTAATTGATTTGCGTTTCTCTCCATTCAGTTTGATGTTGACTGTTTCCTTTCTGTATATTGCTTTTGTTAGGTTTTGTTATGTTCCTTTTATCTCTGATCTCTCCAAGACCTTTAACATGAAGGGGTTTTTGATTTTTGTTAAATGCTGTTTCAGCTTCTTTATCATTTGTATATAGGAAGGCTACTGATTTTTTTTGAGTTGATCTTGTATCCTGCCACATTACAAAAGATATTTATCATCTGTAGGAGGTCTTTGTTAGAGTTTTAGCATCACTTATTTATACTATCATATCATCCCCAAATTGTGAAAGTTTGACTTCTTCCTTTCCAGTTTGAATCCCCTTGATCTTCTTTCTGTTATCTTATTGCTCTAGCCAGTACTACAAAAACTATGTTGAATTGATATTGAGAGAGTGGAAAGCCATGTTTTGTTCCTGATTTTAAAGTAATTGATTTGCGTTTCTCTCCATTCAGTTTGATGTTGGGTGTTTCCTTTCTGTATATTGCTTTTGTTAGGTTTTGTTATGTTCCTTTTATCTCTGATCTCTCCAAGACCTTTAACATGAAGGGGTTTTTGATTTTTGTCAAATTCTGTTTCAGCATCTAATAAGATTATTGTATTTTTCTCTTTCCATTTAATTATATGGTGTATTACTTTGATAGATTTTCATATCTTAAACCATCCTTGCATCTCTGGGATGAAGTCGACTTGATCATGGCAGAATATTTTTTGATGTGTTCATGGATTTGTTTTGCCAGTATCTTATTGAGTATTTTTCATCTATTTTTGAGATTGGTCTATAATTCTTTTTTTTTTTTTTGATTGAGTCTTTGTGTGGTATTGGTTTCAGGTTAGCTGTAGTTTCATAAATAGAATTTGGCAATGTTCTTTCTGTTTCTACTATTTGGAACACTTTGAGTAGTATAGGTAATAGCTCTTCTTTGAAATTCTGGTAAAATTATACACTGATATCATCTGACTATGGGCTTTTGAGTTTGGGAGACTTTTTATGACTGCTTCTATTTCCTTGCAGATTATAGATATATTTAATTGCTCACCCGGTCTTGATTCAATGTCGGTTTGTGTTACCTATCCAGAAAATTATCCATTTCTTTTATATTTTCCAATTTTGTGGAGTACAGGTATTTATAGTATAACTTAATGATTCCCTGGATTTCCTCTATGTCTGTTTCTATGTCCCCCTTTTTATTTCTGATTTTGTTAATTTGGATGTTCTCTCTTTGCCTTTTGTTTAGTTTGGATAAAGGTTTTTCTATCGTGTTGATTGTCTTATATAATCAGCCCTTTGTTTCATTGATTCTTTGTATTATGTTTTTTTTGTTTTTATTTTATTTATTTCAGTCCTCAATTTGATTATTTCCTGTCATCTACTACTCCTGGGTGAATCTGCTACTTTTTGTTCTATAACATTCAAGTTGCACTAAAGAAATTTAAAATCGTTACTTGTACATTATTACCAAGCAGAGAAACTGTGGATCTGATTTCTATGGACAAATTGTCCATTGATAAGTAATATGTTAATTATTCATATGGAAATTATAGCCATAGGAATGATGGCACCAGCTTCAACACATACCCCTTATAGACTTTTCTCAACTCTTAAAGCTGATATCAAGATGAAAGTACTCAGCCAGGCAGTGGTGGTGCATGCCTTTATTTCCAGCATTTAGGAGACAGAGACAGGTGGATCTCTGTGAGTTCAAGGCCACTCTGGTCTACAAGAGCTATTTCCAGGACAGGATCCAATACTACGGAAAAACTTGGTCTTGAAAAAAAAAAGAAATAAAGAAAAATACAAGATGATAATACTCAGTATATGGAGAATTCTAATTATTTTAAACTTTTAATAAATTGGGGAAAATCCCATATTCCTTGTCTTCTTATTCATGTTAAACATTGTTCAGATGAGTTCATTTATTTACTGGTTATGTAAAATTTTGTTATCCTGCTTAACTGAATGAAGGTGAAGTTATTAGGGAATTCAGCATAAATGATAACAAAAATTAGAAACATGGACTGAATGTTAGCTGTTCCTATTAAGTTTAGAGATAACCATTGTGTTTATCTCTCCCCATTACTAGAGTCCTGATTATATGTATATCATAAATTCACTCTCACATACAAAGAAAATAAATATTCTCTTTTTATTTGAGATCTATGGAAAATATAAAATTGTAACATAATATCATGATTTTCCCACTGTTAATTTGAACATTAACTAATATCAGCATGTAAAGATTTAGTTTATTGCTACAATTATCTTTTAAATTTCAATATACATAAATATTTGCAATGTGTATTCATGTATACTTTTAAAAAGTATACATATCTTTGAATATCTTTAAATTTATCTGTTCCTTTAAGAATATTCATATCATTTCTAGATTTTTGTTTTTATAAGTTTAAAACAAACTTCCTGATCACAGCAATTTATAATAAAACTGCAAAACTTTCAAGAGTTTATTTCTGGAAGTTAAATCCTAATATGAAATTCATGCTAGCACAGGATTGTTTTAAATTGTGGTTTTGTGTGTTCTTCTTTTGAGATATATTGCACAGCTCAGTTTAATGTTTGAATTTTCTGTCTACATGAAGATTTTACTGTTTGTGCATCAAAAACTTAAAGGACATTTTCTATATTCAGAAACTCATGACTTATTTTTAGTATGATACCAGAATCTACATTTGAGTACACAAAATTTGGGGATACAATTTATGGGGGGAAGATGAACATTTGCTACCTGAAGTCTAGCCCATGCTCTGTACAAGTGGAAGCAACAGAATGAGTATTTTTTTCTAAGAGAGTGACAGAGTTGCAAGATACAATGCATTATTATATATACCTATTATATATTATTATATATCTGAAATTTGTCTTTAGGTTATTACTTCTGGCTTTTGTTTCTTTTGTCCTTTCTAGAAACCTCAGATTTTCTCCCACCATCATGGAGAATTCTGTTATGTATCTCCTAAAATATTTTCCTATCTCTTATAGAGCATTTTCATGTGTTGTTAGTAGAGATAGGATAGGATTAGAATGAGTCTTGCTGTGTCAGCTCAGTTTTCCCTATTGATTGGAAGGAAATCAATGAGTTTTTAAATTAAATTCTCCTTTCTAATGCAGTGACACAGGTGGAAGTTGGGTTTATTGACACACTGTTAAAGAGGACACAACATTGCAAAGAGAGAGGCCAAAGAAGTAATTGTGTGAGTTGAATAAATCATCATGCTTTTTCTCTAACACTGAATGAAATGAGTGTACCAGAGGGCTTTTAGCAAGTACACATGTACAGTATATGTTTGTTTTTTATAAATATTTTTTATTAATTTTTATTTATGTTTATATGTGTGTATTGTGTGTGCAGATGCCCTTAGAGGCCCAAACAGTTGTCCAGATACACTAGAGCTGGAGTTATATATGGCCATAAGCCTTCTGAGTTGAATACATAGAACTATGTTCAAGTCTGATGGAATTTCAGCAAGCAGTCTTCTGAGATATCTTCCCTTTCCAGTATATGCCAGTTTTAATGAATTTAATCAAGTAATTTTCCTCTCCAACAGTCAGCATATTTATTTAATAAATTTTGTATATTTGTGATGGTAGTATTAAGATCACTTTAACCACACACACAAATACTTAGCTTGGCCTGAAATCACTTTCATGTCCTTAAAAGCTATTTCATTGGGTGAAATAATAGGTCCCCAAGTTAAGTAGCTCCTGATAGATAAGCTTCATGCAATAATGCAAATATATCAAATATCATGGCTACCTTTCACATTGCTGTCACACAGCATTTTATTGTTTTAGTAGAACTATTTCTAGTTTTACGTTAAGATTTATAAAAGTTGTCATCTCAAATAAAGAAAAATGAATAAGAGAGATTGATATGTAAGCCAACATAGTATGTTTGTATGATAATTCCTTCTGAATATATTGTGTAGAATTTATTATATGAATTTTAGTATGTCAATACTATGAGTATCACTCTATTAGTTAAAAGAGAAATATGCATATTTCAAAATTTATCTTCCTTAGGGTTAGATATGTTTTTACATAAACAGTAATAAACTCTCTTCATCTGTATACACATATGGAAATGAACCAGTAATAGAGTCCAAAATTCTAAAGATTTTGCTATCTTTAGGAAATTTAAATTGCATTTAATAGATATGTAAAGAAGTGATTTTGTTTTACTTGCATATATTGAAAATTTAGGAAACCTCTTTAATTTTCTCTTTTATTTTCTGAGGTTATAACCACTATCAGAAAATATACTTACCTAAACATCTAGTTCTGATCGTTTCCCCAATATTCCCTCTGTATGATCACATTTTTATAGTTCAAATGTTATAGAGAGATCTGATGATAACAGAAACCAATGTACAGCAAAATAAATTTTCTATTCATAATTAAATTTTATTTATTTCACTTTGAAAATCTGTATGATTTAAAGCAATTTTCGTAGTATAAACTAACTTAATGTTTTCAAAATATTTTAATCTAAAAGAGTTTCATTGACAATGTAAAAATGAATAAGAGTGAATATAAAACTTAAAAAAATTCTTTAGAATTTGGAGGGTAACATTGTTACTATAATTAAATAAAAATACTTGATGCGAAACATACATAAAGGAAGGCATGCTTTTCATTCTGGTTTAAGGATTTATGGTGGATACTTATATGGAACACTCTATCTTATAGTAGTAACATGATTAAAAAAGGTATTGTTTCAAAAAATTTAGACTATAATTTGACAGTGAACAACACATATAAAAAGTGAATTTTGGTCAAAGTATGCTGAGTTTACCTCTCACTGTGGTAAACAGTTTATTACACAGATGTGCTAAAAAAATGTCAAAATTTACATGTTACAAAGTTTAAATCAAAACACATAATAATTCAAAATGTTTGCTTCTGGGTTTATTTTTTGTTTTATTTTTTACAATAAAGTATGAGCGAGTCATTACCCATTCTATTACAATGTGCCAAAAAGGACCTGCCTAGAAACTTTCATTAGTGTGCTTGCTTTGAAACAGTGCCACTATGCAGCTCACACTGGCCTCGAGTTTATAAACTTTCTGTTTCAGTTTACCCCTGAGTAAGAGGAACCTCTACTTATAGTTGTGTTTTTCTTTGAAAATGCCAGCTCCATAGTAATGATACAGAAACTTATTAATTTTAAAAGCTCAGCCGTAGTTTAGGCTTGTTCTGAACTAGATCTTACAACTTAAATTAACTCATTTCTCTTTATCTACATATTGCCACACGTCTTGTGGTGTTGCTTGTCTTCAAGCTTGTCTTGCTCCTTCAGCACCTCATGATGATATTGCCTTTCTTCTCAGCATCCTCTCTTGCTGACTGTCCCACTTATGCCTCCTGCTTAGTTAATGGCCTATTAGCTTTTTGTTAAACCAGTAAGAAGTTGCCTTGAAAATGATACATCTTCACAGTACACAAAAAGATTGTTCCACAACATCTATTGTTGCAGAGGCCAAAGAGAGTACAAAAGTCTGGAGGAACTAGATGACTGTCTTCCTAATCAGGAGCTCCCAGGAGCTGCAGTATAAAGGGAACAGGTGACGAGGATGCACAAGAATTGAAGAGGAAAAGGAAGGAGCAAATGATCCATCTACAGAAACTCCTGACTACAAGAACTCCTTCTGTGACATTACTGGCAGTTCCCACAACAGACGAGGAGCAAGTGAGCAGAGCCAGGTTCTTGGGCAGAACGAGTCCTTCTTACACACAGCACAGTCTATGAAAGTTGGTATTGCTGGGAATACGTTTCAAGAGTTAAGAGGTCCAGATTACCATGGTGCCAGGCGGGCCCCAAGTGTCAGTTTAACAGATGTGCATATATGGACACAGCTGAGCCACACAAGCCAATCAGCCTAAATTCTGGGCCATTAAAGCTCTGGCTAGATCTCATGCACAAGAACTCAAAGTTCAATTACTAAGTTATTGCAAAAGTTCCTTTCCATCAATTTCAACCATCAGTGGCCTGCCCTCAAACCTAAGCCCAAATTAAGTAATTAAAAATAGTAAGACAAAGAACCCTATCTGCTTTTTCTGGATATAAGGTCCTGGAGGTTCACATTCTGATGCACTTGCAACTTCTGCTGTTTACCCAGGCCATACTTTCTCCAAACCTAAAACTTCCTTATTGAAGAGTTTAAATTATGCCACATGATGATGAGCTAAGAATATTCACCCTAGAGAGAAAGAACTTGGAGCATGATTGCCTAATAGTTCTTCTCTAGAATATCACAGGCAATACTTAGTGGTCAAACCAAATGAAAAATAGTTTTCTAAGAATCACCTTTGATATTTTAGCCCTCCCTTTACCCCCTCACTTTCCTTCTTCTTTCTCTGTTCCCCTCTTCTCTCTTGATCTCATAGAGTTTATTCTAGTCCTGAACTCACTATATAGCTCAGGGTGACCTGAACCTCTTCTTTTCCTGTCTCGTCCTCCCAATTACTTCAATTATAAGTGTTAGTTACCACACCTTAGTTTTGAGATTGAATTCAGGCCACCATGTGTTCTAGATGCTACCAACCCTGTAACATAATTCAATACGAAAGAAATAATTGGTCCCAATGAGCAATATAGTATGTGTCAAGACAGGGCAGTAATTCTGAAACTGAACTCAGTTTTCATATTGTTGGTGACACGCACAGAGAATCAACAAAAACAAGACATTTCCTTAGCCTGAAGGGAAAGGGAGCCTGTTTCTTTCAGTGCTGCCATAGCCATCACATCAGTTTCTCAAGTATACCATTAACTCTCCCCAAATAATACTGGCTTCAATTTCTCCATTTTCCTGCTTATTCTTTTTTTGTGGAATTGTTTCCAGATTTGAAGGTATCAATATATTGGAGAAGAGTATGCAGCAAGGAAATAGAGTCGATTCACACTTCTTATTCCAATTGGGTAAATCACATCCTCTGTCTGGAAACATCTTGGTGTCAAGGGAAATGATGGAACTATCAAGTCGGTCCCAACAGCTCTGAATTTTCTGACGCTTTAAATAACCTCAATTCTGAGCTCAATAACCTGGAAATATTTAGGATTCAGAAACTTTTTTTTTTTGGTTTCTTTAAAACAACAGCTAGAGGAGAGAAGAAAATAGGGACTCTCCAACTAAAACGGAGTAGGGAGAGAGAAGTCAAAATCTAGAGCTATATAAAGGCTTCATTATAATTGGCCAAACATGAGCCAAATGAACATTGTAATCCTTAGGGGTACTTCTTGTCAAATATTTGTCCGTATTCATGTGAAAAGATACAAACAAATATTTCTCTATTTTCTACCTGCTTACCTGTTCTAATTTTGCTGCTGAAGATTGAACCCAAGACATGTAACATGTACACTCTACTATTTAGCTACATACTTAAGTCTCCAAATATTTCCTGAGATTCAATGAAAACAACTCCCCAGAGCTGAGTAACTTAGATTAATGTCCACAGAGCTGTGTACTTCTTGAATACACTGTATTTTGAACTAATGGTAAAGAATTGACATTGAACATGAAAGAACGGGAACAGAGATTTATGGCTGCATCAGGATGTAACATAAGTGTAAAGTAGCAATAAAGGCTCACTGACTTGTTATGACAAAATAGTTCTAAAACCATGCACAGGAAAGCAACCTGACTGAGCTGATACAGTCTTAGTTAAAGAAAAATAATTTATAAGATTCGAGACTACTGCCCCACTTAAGCAGCATCTTGGTGAAGAGCAAGATCAAACTTCAGTTTACAAATACTTTTCCATTCAAGACACTTGTACTGAAAGTACCACTCCACAAGCAACTTGTGGCTGTGGCAACAGTGAAATGAGGCTGATGCCTTTCGTCAGGCAAGCAGAAATAGACTGGAGCTGGAATTGGGACTGGAATGTAGCTCTCAAGCTGTACACCGAAAGATCCACATCTTTCACCTATACCTCACTTTCCAGTTTCTATACTTTCTCAATATGGTGACATGGCCTGGAGACCAGTTTTCTAACGTAAGAGCCAATGAGGGACATTTTGCATTCAAACTGTAGAAACATGGAAAGAGACCTTTTAGCTGAAATATCAAATAGTGGTTCTGGGAAAATTCTCCAATTCTGGACTGGTGTACTGATGGAATTTACCTTTTTTTGTGATTGAATTTCGGTTTCCACCATTGTTTTAGTCCTAAAGAGTTTGAGACTTGTTGAATGTTATTACCTCTTCCCAGGAAGATGTACAAAGATACATCTACCTTCAGCTTCAGATAAACTTAGAATTCCTGGACTTACCATTCCTATCTTGTATCCCCATCCCAAATGGACATAGCGTATGGAATTTATTGTCAGACAACCCTCCAAGTCAGTTCCTAGAGGTTTAAACTTCAAAGAAGCAGTTCTAGATTATGGATATTTGTTTTATAAGCAATCATTTAAAACTACAATGTTATATCCCCCATTTCGCAATAAAGTAGGAAGTAACATCCATTTATCTATTGTTATGTACAAGATAAAGGCCTTTTAATTCATTAATTTTCAAAAACACCTTAATAATCTATTTTGTCAGTAAATAAATCAATGCACAGGAGAACTTGTGAGTCTGGAAGTGCAATATCTATATGTGAATATGTGTATCCTATGTCGTTTAAGGATGATTAACCTAGCATCTTTAAGTCTCAGGTTCATCATTTCTTCAAAAATTGCAGTCTGTACTATTTTAAACAAAATCAAATTTTGGTAAAGATTTTGTGACCTAATGTAGAATATTGCAATGAAGATCGGTTTTGAAAAACCTGTAAGTAAAGCTCCTCTAAATTTCAATTCACACATAATGGAAACTTAAATGATTAGATTATTTTTCATTTATATATAATTATAAATTAATTATTGTTTATTTATATATAATTATGATACTAAAATGATACATTTAAATTAGACTTTGTGATTCTACTTTATAAAGTTTAGTGAAAAATTTCTGTTTCTTTTACACTTGAATACATGGTGTCACATTTATTTTTAATGTCAAAGGCATGTTCAGTCAAATCTATCAACAATTAGCCCAATGAGGAAAGAAAACAATGAGTACAGCATATTTTGATGTTAAAATATGAAGCTCAGTTGATGTATTTACAAAAATACTTTGGATTGATCCAAAAGAACATAAATATAAAAAGTAAAACTAGTTGCCATTGCTTGAATAAAAATATAAAGTATTGTGACAAACCTGAACAGAATATCATTATCTCTTAGTATCAATAATTAAGGAAGTTTTTATGTGCATGTGTGTATGTGTGTGTCTATTGTGTGTACACTTGTGTTTGTGATTCTTATAGAAGTTTTTTGTCTGTATATAAATGCCACAAGTGTGCATGTTCATGTGTATGGGAACATGTGGGGGGGTGTAGGTACATATGTATACATATATTAGAAGATTAAGATATACACTGATGCCTTCCTCAATTGTTTCTCTACTTTACTTTTTGAGACAAGGTGGTTAATTGAAATTGAAGCTTTGCAAAAGTGCCTTACCTGTCTGACCAGAGCTGCAGAAAGCTCTAGTCTCTGCTACCCGTGTACTGCTCTTATATATGCATGCCACCATGCTCAGATTTTTTGGGTAGTAACTGTTAATCCAGACTCATGTCCTTATGTTTATGTATCAAGCACTTACTGACTGAGCCATCTCTTATTCCCACAATTGTTTTAATTGTTAAATATTTGCTTTATTTTTCTATTACTGTTGTATATAAAGTATTTTCCATGAAAAATGATTTCAATAAATTCCTGATGATTTCTGATATTAGTTTGATAGTGGTATATCTTATAAGGATGAATCAAACTATTCACAACATTAAATAAAACACACCCACACCCCTCAAAATGTATTTTAAGGGTATAATTCTATTATAAGTCAAGAGATAAGTTGTTTTATATGTGTGTGGGGGGAGATAAGATTTATATTTGATTCTTGAAGTTGAGAAATCCAATCGTGTACAGTCTGACACCTGGAACAAAATTATATGTAGACAATAGATTTTAAATACTCATATCTGATATAAAGTAATACATGTGCATATGTGTGTTTGTATGTATTACAAGTATATAGATATTAGAAATATTTCCTCTAAAGAAGTGAATCACAAAATGATCGCACTGAAACATGTTATGTTTACTTTCATATAAAAATTGAAAGTCCAGGAAAATCAATGGTATATTTATAATCCATATCTGAGATTCTGAGAAGCAGATTATATTGCCTCATGACAAAATCAAGACACAGGGACAACTGCTACTCCAGTTTGATATTCCAGACAAGAATATTACTAAGGTCTCATATCAAATACAATAAAACAGGAAGAATTTGATCTCATTCAAACAAGCGAAAACCTTTCCTCTCAAGTCATTCCCTCAGCAACTGGATAAAACACATTCTCACTAAGAGTAATGTATACTCACTTGGCAAACTGGTCAGTTGTTAATAACTTCAAGTGATAAACTCAAAGTAACATTTGGAATAATGTTTTAGTACATATCTGTTTATCTCACAGCCTAGTAGGCATTTTGCATTAATCTTGAAAACATGTGCGTTTCAATTGCTGTCTAAAAGCACATCTCCAAAACATATTTTTTTAGAGAAAACAATAAAATAGTTATTACTCTTAAAATGTAAAATTGTTTTAGGTACAAGGAATTATGTACAATTCCTCTTGGGGATAGGTGTTAAAATCCTTGACTAAAATTTATTCATCTACCCAGAATCCAGTTATATGAAAACTATGATGCAAAAATAAGGAAACAAGGGCTAGAAATATGTATCACTGGGTAAGAACACTAGTTACTATTCCAGAGAGATGAACTTCAATTCTCAACATCTGATGGTTTTACGCTATCATCTGCATCTCCAGTCCTGGGACTCTGATTCCTTCTTCTTGCATGGGGGTATACAAAGAAAAATGCAAACATATATATGTGTGTGTGTGTGTGTGTGTGTGTGTATTATAAATTATCTTAAATTTAAAATAGCAGCATATAATGCTCAAAGTAAATATATAATCATTAGCATGTCAACTGGATTAAAGAAAGAAAAGAACTGTACACAGAGACACACTGAAAAAATTTGGGAAGGAAATGTTTATGAACTTAGTATGTGAACTTGGTAATCCTCTTTCCTATACATTTTACATTGTAGTGTTGTTGTAAACCTTTTTACAACAAGGGAAACTTACTACCCTAATTGGAGATTTTCTTTGGCATTTTCCCTTAACAATAGGCAGGAAGTTTCCATCTCCTTGTGGATATTTTGACCCTGACAGTAAGCTCCCATTTTCTGAAAGGTAGATCCTTTTTCCTCACATGCATCTGAGGACTCTGATGCTGTCATACTGCAGAAATCAGAGGGATGTGAGAAGCCTATTCTTAAGGCAGCCAATGAATAGTCTATTTTGCACTTGTGCATCAAAACAAAGCATCCTATTTCATCTGCTACTTTGATCATATACTAAGATATGGAGACTTATTACAGTCACTTCAATGATCATGGACCCAGATAAAGCATCATTCCCTGAAGATTGCTTCCATTTTATTTTCACTGCATTGGTTAGGAGTCCATTTTTGTGATAACAAGAAATTTTGAATATCACAATTTACTTCTAATTGTCAGCCTAGAAATAGAAAAATACACCTAAATATTACAAGCTCATGATGGATAGCCTCCAAATTATTCAAAATAGTCTTCAAAGTGAAATTGTATAAAGCCATCAACTAATGACTAAATAAATAAAATGAAAATGCTGTTACTATACAATGAAACATAATTCAACTATATGATTAAAGAAAGTATTTGGTACATACTAAATGGGATGAGTAAATTTGAAAATAGTGATTAAAAGACATATATAAGAACCAGTAGTGGTGGCACACACCTTTAATCCCAGCACTCAGGAAGCAGAGGCCAGTGGAACTCTGTGAGTTCAAGGCCAACCTGGGCTACACAGCATTTCCAGAACAGCCAAAGATTCACAAAGAAACCCTGTCTTGAAAAAACAAGTAAGAAGATATATGTGAAATCTTCATAAATGTTTAAATGTTCAGAAAATAAATTATGTTTATTTCACTTGGTACTCCCCCCAAAACATTTTACATCTGAGATAATAGGCAATTCATGAGGTAATAAAAATATACAAAAATTTTACTGTGTAAATGGATTAGAAATCTGAAAGTTTCCAACTATACATTAAATTTTAATGTTAAATTGTGAATTGTGTAATGTAAATAGTGTGAAATAAAGTGTTTTTCTCATGTTTGCATGCCTTTACCAGCAGTGAAGTGGGATATTGTAGGAAATAGATTTTACAGATCTTATCCTTCAGAATATATTCAGCACCCACACCAGCATTTGAAATAAAGTGTGTATAAAAATTAGTATCATTTATATTATTATTCTTATTTATATTTATGATCTGTACTCTACTATTTATATTTTCCAGAGTAAATATTATGTTATATTAATAATCATAAAAAACTAAGATTAATATATTTTAACTCACCATCTGAATTTGAAAATTGTCAAATGGTTGGTGTGGAGTAGATTTATACACAAAATGTATAAATATATAAACAAAGAAAATGTTTAAAAACAAAGCACCTGAAATAATTCAATCAATAGCAGCAAGTAATCACAAGAGGCATATCTCAAGAGAATAATAGTAAATGGCAAATAATTATATTAAAAGTTCTCTATAGAGTTGGCCACTAGGGTAATGCAATTCAAAACTATATTTAAGACTTTATTCCATTCCAATTTGAATGACCATTATTTAAAAAAGCAAATAATAGCATAAACTTATTATATGATAGACAATTGATCTTTATGTACAATCATTCAGCATTTAAACTAGTTTCAGTCATTAGATAAAATGAACATCTGTGTTTTTAAAAACTAAAAGTAGAGCTATAATATGATTTTCTACAGAACTCCCAGGTATATGTACCTGAAGAAAATGAGATAAGCACACAATAGGAATAATATAGGAATGGCAATACTATAACAAATAGTTAAAAAACTGTGGAATCAGAAGTAGTTTCCATCAACTGATATTTAAATAAAACATGGGGTATATAATACATATACAAAATATTTTGTATATAATCATAATATATACATATATATTATAGGATTATCTAGAAAAAACATTGAATAAACATTTCATAAACAGAAGCCATCATGTTAAGCAAATTGAAATAGACATGGAAAGCCAGCCATCATGCAGTTTCTTCCACATAAAAACACAGATGAACAGAAGAATAGAAAACAGAAAGGGGATTTTGGATGATTAGGAATGAGATTGCAGGCAAAGAAGGGTAATGTGAGAGAGGAGAAAGGATGATGGCCTCAGTCATAGAAAATTAATGGATTTATGTTAATATCATAATGGCACCATTAAGTTAACTGATTGAAATCACACGGGGAATTGAAAATAATTATAACAAAACAAATCAAAATGTTAGTAGATATTATTTACATTTCCAGATGAATATATACAGGAAAGTATTATATCATTGAAATATAAAATGCTTATATTTTAGTAGTCATTTCCCAATATATAAAAAGTGATAATAATCCTCCTAATATTCACATAATCCAGTTGGTATCTCATCTATTTAACCTCTTGAAATATGAACTATGACACTGTAATTTCATCAATAATTAGTTTAATGAGATAGATTGTTCTACATTGTGCATTTGATTTCTTTAAGGTACATTTTTCTGGCATCTTTATTATCTCTATTTTTTTTCCTTCGAACTAAGGTGTGACTTAAGTTATATGGTGTTGTCATAATTTCTTCAGAGTGATTCTTAATTAAGTATTTTAATTAATAATTTTTATTCAATTTTTGAGTGAGCAATGTTATAAACAAGACCCAGGGTCTAAAGAGAAAAAAATTATTTCTTGAAAAATAACACATTTTCTTGCTGACAAATTTTAGACAGGGAAATTAACACCTCCAGATTTTGGAAGCCAGTATTCTGAATATCATTTTTTCTGAATATATATTAAGGCTTCTTTTCTTAAAACTATATCTAGTTTTAGTGGGGTTCTATTGATGGGTCAGTGGTTAAAAGTTTAACAATTTTGCTGTTACAGAACATCTAAATTTGGTTCGCAGCACTTATATTACTCACAGTTATCTATAACACCAGTTTCACGAGAACTAACATCATATTCTATATACCAAGGGACACAGGAATTCATACAGTGCACATAAAAGCATTCAATCATATACAAACACATACTAAATATACATATGCATATATGAATATATATAGACAAGTATATGAAAAATTCTACAAATATATTTTAATTTTAAATTTTTAAATATTAATTTATGTTTATTTTAAATGTATTTGTTTTGCCATCACTCTACTTAGTATAGTTAGAAAATATGTATGTGTTCCACAAAAGAAACAGAAGGGGGACAAAACTCCTGGAATTGGAGTTCCAGATAATTGCAATCTACCAAAGAGTTAATGGGAACTAAACTTGGGTCCTCATCCAGAACATCAAGCACTATTAAATACTAACCCATTTCTCTATGCTAATTTTCATGATTTTGAAAATAAATTTTAGTTTTAAATTTTAGAAGCAGAAATTTATAGCATTTTTAAAAATATTTTTTCCAAAATATTATAGCATACAATAATTTTTCTTGAGAAAGACCAAGAAATGGAAATACAGAGACAAGAAATAAATGTAAAGGCACAAACATACTTGGCATATTTTTCTTGGTATACTAAACTATGTGCTATTTTTGGTTTGGAAAAGTTTTTGCAGTGGGTATTAATCTTTCTCAGCTTAAACATTGTGATAAAATTTTTTATTCATTTATAAAAACAATTTATTGTGTAATATTTCATAATATAATGACCTATTTTAAAACATTGCTTCTCCAAAATTAAATTAAGTAAAATATAACTTGGTGGAGAGGTGAATAATTGACCACACTGACAGACAGTCTCAGGGGACTGAATCCAGGCATCCTCCAATTCTCTAAGCTTTTTTGGCCATCCAGGAGGGTAAGTTCCCTGCTTCTGGCTTTCTTACCCCATTCCACCTTGCCCCCAAGCCCACCTTTTCATTTGCAGGGACCTTGGATCCCCTACCACTGTCTGCTTCAGGGCAGAGGGGATCTGAGAGCCTGCTCCAGTGCTGATGGGACCTAAGAGAGGGCAGACCAAGGAAAACTCCCATGTACACCATCAGACACAGCAAAGATTGGATCAAGATGCCAAGACTTTGCTGGCCTCATTTTAAAGAATAAATGAGCAGGCACCAAGACAAGAATTCCTACAACAAACTGAAAAGCAACATGATAGCACCAAAATACAGTGAACACACAACAGGAAGACTTGAACATCCTAACCCAGAAGAAGTAGAAGAAATCGACTTTAAATTTAACCTTATGAAAATGATGGAGAACAATAAAGAGGAAGTGAAAAATTCCCTGAAAGAAATAGAAGAGTAGACTATCAAAAAGTTAGAAGAAATTAATAAATCCCTTCAAGATCCCCAAGAAAAAGCAATCAAACCGGTAAAGGAAACAGTTCAAGACTTGAAGACAGAAATGAAATTAATTTAAAAAAAAGCCACAAACCAAGAGATGGCTGGATATGGAAAATCTGGGTAAACAAACACGAACTATAGAGACAAGCATAACCAACAGAATAAAGAAATAGAAGAAAGAATCTCAAGTGCTGAAGATACTATAGAGGAAGTAGACTCATTGATCAAAGAAAATAGCAAATCCAACAAATACTTAACAGAAAACATCCAGGAAATCTGGGATACCATGAAAAGACCATACCTAAGAATAATAGGGGTACTAGAAGAATTTCAGTTCAAAGGCCTAGAAAATATATTCAACAAAATTATTGAAGAAATCTTTCCCAACCTAAAGAAGGATATTCCTATGAAGGTACAAGAAGCTTACAGAACATCAAATAGACTGAATAAAAAAAAATCCCCTCGCCATGTAATAATCAAAATACAAAACATACAGAATAAAGAAATAAATATTAAGATCAAGTCAACAACCAACATCAAATTAAATGGATAGAAACTCAAAGAAATTCCACTAAAATCAGGAAGAAGACAAGGCTGACCACTCTCTCCATATCTCTTCAATATACTGCTTGAAGTTCTAGCAATAGCAATAAGACAATATAAGGAGATCAAGGGGGTTAAAATTGGAAAGGAAGAATTCAAACTTTCATTATTTGCAGATGATACAATAGTATATATAAGTGACCCTGAGAACTTTAAAAGAGAAGAAGAGAAGTCTTACAGCTGATAAATACCTTCAGTGATGTGGCAGAATATAAGATCAACTCAAAAAGATCAGTAGCCCACTTATACACAAATGACAAAGAAGCAGAGAGGGAAATCAGAGTAACATCACCTTTCATGATAACCACAAATAGCATAAAGTATCTTGGTTAACAGTAACCAAGGAAGTGAAAGATCTATTTGACAAGAGCTTTAAATCTTTAAAGAAAGAAATTGAAGAGGACAACAGAAAATGAAAGTATCTCCCATGCTCTTGGATTGGTAGGCTCAACATAGTAAAAATGGCAATTCTATTGAAGGCAATCAATAGATTCAATGCAATCCCCATCAAAATCCCAACTAAATTCTTCAAAGACCTTGAAAGAATAATATCAAGTTTATATGGAAGAAAAACACAGGATAGCCCAAACTATCCTATAAAATAAAGGAACTCCTGGAGGCATTACAATCCCTGACATCAAACTCCATTGCAGAGCTACAGTAATGAAAACAGCTTGGTATTGACATAAAAATAGAGATGTTGACCAATGGAATAAAATTGAAGACACAGATATTAATCCACAAAACTATGAACACCTGATTTTCGACATAGAAGATAAAATTATACAATGGAAGAAAGAAAGCATCTTCAACAAATGATGCTGGCATAACTGGATGTCAACCCATAGAAGAATGAAAATAGGTCCATATCTATCACCATGCACAAAACTCAAGTCCATATGGATTAAAGATTTGAATATAAATCCGACCACACTTAACCTGAAAGAAGAGAAATTGGAAACTAGCCTGCAATATATGGACACAGGAAACCACTTCCTATATATAATCCCAGTAGCACAAACAATAAGAGCAACAATGAATAAATAGAACCCCCTGAAACTGGGAAACTTCTGCAAAGCAAAGAACACTGTCATTAAGACAAAAAGGCAACCTAATGAGTGGGAGAAGATCTTCACTAATCCCACACCAGAGAAAGGTCTGATCTCCAAAATAAATAAAGAACTCAAGAAACTAGACATTAAAATTCTAAATATCCCAATTAAAAAATGGGGTACTGAACTAAACAGAGAAGTCTCAAAAGAAGAATTTCAAATTGTAAAAAGATACTTAAGGTCATGCTCAACTTCCTTAGTTATTGGGGAAATGCAAATCAAAACAACTTTGAGATACCATCTTATACCTGTCCGAATGGCTAAAATCAAAAACACCAATGATACCCTATGCTGGAGAGGATGTGGAGTAAGGGGAACACTAATCCATTCCTGATGGGAATGCAAACTTATGCAACCTCTCTGTAAATCTGTGTGACAGTTTTTTAGAAAATTGGGAGTCAACCTACCTCAGGACCCACCAATACCACTCTTGGGAATATACCCAAGAGATGTCCAATCATACTACAAAAGCATTTGTTCAACTATGTTTATGGCAGCTTTATTTGTAAAAGCTAGAACCTGAAAACAAACTAGATGCCCCTCAATGGAAAAATAAATAAATAAAGTGGGGCATATCTAACACATTAGAGTACTACTCAGTTATACAAAGCAATGACAACTTGAATTTTGCAATTTTGCAATAAATGGAAATGAAAACACTATGCTGAGTGAGATAACCCAGACCCAAAAATATGAATATGGTATGTACTCACTCATAAGTGGATTCTAGCCATAATCAAAGGACATTGAGCCTATAGTTTACAACATTAGAGAAGCTAAGTAATAAGGTGAACACAAAGGAAAACATATATAGATCCTCGTGGAAATTGGAAGCAGAGAAGATTGCCAGAAGGAAGTTGAGAACAGGGGAGTGGGGGTGGAGTGGGAGAAAGGGGGAAGGGTAGATGGGGAGAGAGAAGGATGAAGTGGAGGGTTGGGGAGAGCTTGGGGGAGTGGGATGGTTGATATGAAGGATGGGTGGATATGGGAGCAGGGAATAATATATCTGCATTAAGGGAGTCATTTTGGGGTTGACAAGAGGCTTGGGGTTCCCAGGTGTCCACGAGGATGTCCCCATCTAGAACTCTAGGCAGTGAAGGAAAGGGTTCCTGAACTGGCTTTGTCTCATAGACAGACTGATGACTATCTTTAATATCACCATTTAACCTTCATCCAGCGATGGATGGAGATAGAGACAGAGACCCATATTGGAACACTGGATTGAGCTCCCAAGGTCCGGTTGAAGAGCAGAAGTAGGGAAAATATGAGCAAGGAAGTCAGGACCACGAAGGGTTGGTCCACCCACTGAGACAGTGTGTCTGAGCTAATGAGAGCTCTCCAAATCCAGCTGGACTGGGACTGAGCAAGCATGGGATCAAACTGGACCCTCTGAATGTGGCTGACAATTGGATCAGACTGAGAAGCCAATGATAATGGCACTGAAATTTGTGTCTACTGCATGTATAGGCTTTTTGGGATCCTATTTTATTTGGATGCTTACCTTCCTAAGCTTAGATGGAAGAGGGATGGCCTTGGACTTCCCACAGGAAGGCAGGGGAGAGGGGAAGGGTGAGTGAGGGAGTGGGAGGAAAGTGGGAGGAGGAAAGAAAGTGGAAATTTTGAATGATATTATTTATAAAACAATAAAAATAATCTGCTGAAAAATAAAATATAACTTGGCATTGATCAATTCTAATTTAATTATATTGGTGTCTCTGGGGCATACACTATTAATATTTTATTTTCTCGGCATGATCTTTATACAATATCTTATATAATGGTGGGTGGAATTATACTATATCTCAGATAGTCTTCATACTTTTTATGACTATAAGACAAAAATTTCTGCTAACTTTTATTTGAAATTATATACAAATAATTAAATATTTGCATTTATTTATTTTTTGTTTTATATCCTAACTGCAGTTTCTTGTCCCTCTTGTCCTTTGTTCCTTCAAGTCCCTCCTCAAAACTTCCTCTCCTTCCCACATCCACCCTTCTTCCTACATTTTTCTTCAGAAAAAGGCAGGCATCCCATGAATATTCATTGACTGTCTAACCTGACTATAGGAGACAGCTAGTTTGTACTCTGTGTTTCCATCCTTGATGTTTCCATTTCACTACCTTTCTTGCTCTTCCCAGAGTGTCTCCTCCTCTCTTTGGATACTAAAACATATGCTACTTTTGGTATGGTTAAATCCTCTATGTATCTTTGTGCCTTTTCCTTTATTTTTTCTGAAGAAATTATTGTAAGAAATATGACAACAGTTTTCATGGTTTCAAGAGTATTAGTTTTGCTATGTTCATTACTTTCTCTAATTGAAAAATTGATCTAATTAGTATATATAATAGAAATATGATATCATTCTGTAGGTTGTCATTTTGTCTTGTTGATCATGCCCTTTGCTTTACAGAAACATCTCAGTTTCAGGAGGTCCCATATATTTATTGTTGCTCTCAGTGTCTGTGCTACTGGGGTTATTTTTAGGAAGTGATCTCCTGTGTCCATGCATTGACGGATATTTCTCACTTTCTTTTCTATCAGGTTCAGTGTGGTCAGATTTATATCAAGGTCTTTAATCCATTTGGACTTGAGTTTTGTGCATGAGGATAGATATGAATCTATTTTTATTCTTTTACATGTTGACATCTAGTTATGCCAGCATAAATTGTTTAAGATGCTTTCCTTTTTCCATTGTATAATTTTAGCTTCTTTGTCAAAAATCAATTGTCCATAGGTATGTGGATTCATATATGGGTCTTCAATTCAATTTCATTGGTCAGCCTCTCTGTTTTTATGCCAATGCCAAGCTCTTTTCATTACTGTAGTGCCACAAAAGAGCTTTGTATCAAAGATTGCGATGCTTCTGAAAGTTTCTTTATTGTACAGGTTTATTTTGGCTATCCTGGTTTTTGTTTTGTTTTGTTTTGTTTTTCCATATGAAGCTGATGATTGTTCTTTCAAGGTCTGTAAATAATTGTGTTGGGATTTTGATGGGGATTGCATTGAATCTATAGATTGATTTTGGTAGAATTGTCATTTTTTATGTTGATCCAACCTATCCAAGAGTATGGAGGATTTTTCTATTTTCTAGTATCTTCTTCAATTTCTTTCTTCAAAGACTTAAAGTTCTTGTCAAATAGGTCTTTCACTTACTTGGTTAGTGTTACTCCACATATTTTATGTTATTTGTCGCTATTATGAAGGGTGATGTTTCGCTGATTTCTTCCTCAGCTTCATTATCATTTGTATATAGAAGGGCTACTGATTTATTTTAGTTGATCTTATTCCTTCCATATTACTGAAGGTATTTATCAGCTGTAGGAGTTCCCTGGTAAAGTTTCTGAGGTTATTTATGCATACTATCATATCATCTGCAAATAGCAAAAGTTTGACTTCTCCTTTTCCAATTTACATCCCAGTGATCTCCTTTTCCTGTCTTATTGCTCTAGTCAGAAATTCAAGAACTATGTTGCATAGATATGGAAAGAGTGGACAGCTTTGTCTTGTTCCTAATTTTAGTGGAATCACTTTAAGTTTCTGTCCTTTTAACCTGATGTTGACTGTCGGCTTGCTTTTACTATGTTTAAATATGATTCTTGTATCCCTGACTTCTCCAAGACCTTTAGGACTGAATCCCAAAATATATAGATAATTCAAGAAAGTAGACATAAAAGTCCAAATAATCCAATCACAAAATAGTGTGCAGAACTAACCAGAGAATTCTCAACAGAAGAATCTCAAACGGCAAAAAGACACTTAAGGAAATGTTCAACATCCTCTGCAATCAAGGAAATGCAAATCAAAATGACTCTGAGATATCATCTTACATCAGTCAGAATAGATAATATCAAAACACCAATGATAGCTTTTTCTGGAGTGGATGTAGAGTAAGGTAAACACTCCTCCATTGCTGGTAGTAATGTAAATTTGTACAACCACTCTGGAAATCAGTATGGCAGTTTCTCAGAAAACTGAAAATCAACCTACCTTAAGACCCACCAATACCTCTCTTGGTCATATACTCAAAGGATGATCAATTGTACTACAAGGACATCTGTACAATGATGTTCATAACAGCATTATTTGTAGTAACCAGAACCTGAAAGCAACCTATATATCCCTCATCTGAAGAATGGATAAGGAAAATATGGTAAATTTACTTAATTGAGTACTACTCAGCTGTAAAAATATGACATCTTGAAATTTGCATGCAAATTTATAGATCTAGGAAAAAATCATATTGAGTGAGGTAACAGGATAAAGAAAGACAAATGTAATATGCTCTCACTCATAAGTGGATGTTAGCTGTAAAGCAAAGGATAACAATCCTATAGTCCAAGAGCCTAGAGAAGCTAAGTAACAAAGTAAACCCTAGGAAAAAAAATACATAGATCTACCTGGAAAGGGGAAATAGACAAGATTTCCAGACAAAATTGGGAACAAAGGGATGGGGGTAGTGGGGAAATCATAAGGGGAAGAGAAGGGGAGACGGGAAGGGGGAAGGAGAACTTAAGGGAACG
Source organism: Myodes glareolus (assembly GCF_982192425.1). Lineage (NCBI taxonomy): Eukaryota > Metazoa > Chordata > Mammalia > Rodentia > Cricetidae > Myodes > Myodes glareolus. Next base: position 36,525,141 of record NC_142053.1, on the reverse strand, counting down.
GGATAGTCAAGGTGGAAGACTGAGATGAGAGCAAGGGGAGAGATATTTTGGCTGAGAGAGCCGTTATGGGGCTTGCAAGAAACCTGCCACTAGAAAAATTCCCAGGAATCCACAAGAATGACCCCAGCCAAGACCCTAAACAGTTAGAGCAGAGGGTGTCCAAACTGGCCTTGCCCTGTGGACAAATTGATCAGCATTGTATATGTCATCATAGAACTTTCATCTAGCAACTGACAGAAGAAGAGGCAAACACCCGCAGCCAGACACTGGTCTGAGTTCCAAAGGTCTAGATGAAGAGAGGGAAGAGTGAGAATATGAGAAAAGAGATCAAGACCATAATGGGGACAACAACTGAAACAGTTTACCTGATCTAATGTGCACTCACCAACTCTAGCAGGACAGGGAAGGAAAGAGCATAGGACCAAACTATATCCTCTGAATGTGGGTGGCAGTTGTATAACTGGGGCAGACTGTGGGGCCACTAGCAGACACAAGGATTTATCCCTCCTGCTTGTACTGGTTATTTGGAAACCCATTCTCTTTGGATTGATACCTTGCCTAGTCTAGATACTGTCGGGACGGCCTTGGACCTTCCCGCAACCAATGTGCCTTACTCTCTCTGAGAAGTGGATAGGGGTTGGGTGGGGACATGTGAAGAGAATGGGAAGAGGGGAGAAAATAGCAACTGGCTTTGGTATGTAAAATGGATACAGATAATTTATTTGTTTTTAAAAAATTAAAATAAAAGATTTATACAGAGGAAAATAATAATAATAATAATATCAAGGTTTTTTGAAAAATAGCTTAATCTGGTATCGTACAGGCCTGATGATAAATTTCTCCCTATACACTATTATATTTTACTACAAAGATATTAATTTAGAGTCATTTGGGTATTATTAATGTGGCAAATGGATCAACTTGAGAATCTAAAATTCTGTGTCAAATATTTTAGTGTGAAAAAGAGAAACAATGTAGGCAATGGTATTATTGCCATTCTTTTTTATAGCAATACAGGATTAAAGTTATTCAACTAACTTAATAGGTAGTTTATGACATAGGCAGTCAGGCTTATATTAATAAGACCTATATGGATAAAATGAGGTACAATGGTCTTTCTGTCATGTAATGTAAAATTAAATTGTGGGATTAAGATTGCTATGGTTAGATTTCTTCAGAACTACATTCTTCTGAAAGAAGTATTCATATAGAAAAAACTTATATCTCTTCACTAGCATGCATGTAGAAAACTATTATCTACTTAAGAGTTTGTCCAGTTAAATGTTGCCTGAAATGTTATTAGTGTTTTAATTTGTTGCATTATGGGGAAGAGTTGTTCTACTTCATTTTACCCTCAGTGTCATCTTTACATAGCTTCTTAATGGCTTAATGGTCCAACTGGATCATTTCCTCTACAAGAGTTTAATTCTATGTAGTAGTTTTGTCATTTGTAGATTTCCAATTTAAATATTTAGAAACATCACATGATGCTGTAAAAGGAACAGCAGGCTGTGTCCCGCCACCCGGCTAGCTTTACCCCCGAAATAATTACACAGAACTATATTCTTTTAAACACTGCCTGGCCCATTTGTTTCAGCCTCTTATTGGCTAATTCTCACATCTTGCTTTAACCCATATTTAGTAACCTGTGTAGCACCATGAGGTGGTGGCTTACCGGGAAAGATCCTAACCTGCGTTTGTCTCAGAGAGGAGAGTCATGGTGACTGCCTGCCTCTTTCTTTCTCCCACAATTCTGTTCTGTCTACTCCACCCACCTAAGGGCTGGTCTATCAAAAAGGCCAAGGCAGTCTCTTTATTAAACAATGAAAGTAACACATAGACAGAAGACTCTCCTCCATCATGATGCCATATTGCTTAAGTGACTTTTTGTAATTGTTTTGAAAGCATTAACAAAGCATGCCTCAATTCTCACCTTTATAAAATCTAAATGAAAGATAATTTATACAGAATCAAAGCCCTGCAAATATGTATATTATTTAGATATCTTGCTCTGCACTAAATGTAAAACACGAACAACTGAAAAAGAATAATTTTATTTTACCTTGTTGGTACCAAGTTACAGAATTTGGAGGTAATGGCCACCAATTTGCACATTTTCCTAATAACCTACTCAAGAATGATATCCAAGCCTGGCGGTGATGGCTCACACCTTTAATCCCAGCACTCAGGAGGCAGAGGCAGGTGGATCTTTGTGAGTTCGAGGCCAACCTTGTCTACAAGAGCTAGTTCCAGGAAAGGATCCAAAGCTGCAGAGAAACCCTGTCAAAAAACTAAAAAAAGAAAAAAAAGAATGATATCCAAGAAATTAAAATATATTAAAATTATATATTTTGGAGTCATTTATAAGAATATAAACATGAACATCTTAAAAGCCATTACAGAGAGAGTCTTGCCTATAAATATTTTGCATAATTACTTATTACAACAAATCTCAGAATCAACTTATATGCCCTAAAATGAAGGACGGATATGGAAGAATCATATAACTAATGGAAAATTTTGAGCCATATGAAGAATGTAAGAATATAGTTGGTGGCCATATAAAAAGGAGTATTTTTTGTTTCTCTCATTTGGTCTTCCTTGATGCCACATAAAATAGCCACATAAAATCACATATGTCTTTATTAACAGATATGAAATTGTCATTATGATTTATAGGAAAACAAAGAGACAAGAAAGTAGATGAAAATTGTGAGAAATCTACAACATATACTTATAACAAAAAATTAGCAATGGTAATTCAAGTGTTCACTTGAATTTCTAGGCAAACAAGAAATTTCAAGGCAACACTATTTGAAAAATAAATTCATAATGTAACTAATTTATTAATTTGATTGCATTGTAGTAGAATTAGTATTATTAAATATGGTAGGTCTATTTAGTTTGGTTTGTCTGGTGAGTTAGAAAAAATGGAGTAACAGATTTTTTTAGAAAGAATTTAGATTGAGGTTTTGCATAACAAATAATGGAGGATTAGAAGTCCCCTGACAGACGTTTTAGAAGGAAATAACTAGCATGACCCCACCCAAACTTAAATGGACACATATGTAGTATAACAGGAAGAAATTATCAATGTCACCATGTTTTTCATTTTTTACTGGATGTCTACTTATGCCACATGAATCTTCACAAATGTGCATGTTTGTCTGATTTTGCTTCTTCCTATGGATCCTTGCAATCCTTACAGTAAAATGAACTGTTTTCTTCTCACATTACATTTTGCAAAATATCAAAACACTAGCTGCTTTTAACTTCTTTTTTGCACTGAATCAGCTAAACTACTGGGACCCAATTGATGGTGTTTTAGTCATCCCTAACATTGCTAATATTTTATGCATGTTTTCACAAAATTTTAGCAGTTATGGTACCTTTTTCATACTGTACGTATGCTAGGAATAATTTAATTGATAAACTGATTAAGTAGAATATTATGCATCTGTGTAAGGGAGAGCTGTAGGAACACAATAAATGAATTGTATAGGGATATTTATTTATGTTTTTAATAAGCTTGCCTGACTATCAAAAGAGAAAACTAAGGTACTAAAAGTCAGGCAGTGGTGACATATACCTTTAATCCAAGGTTTGGAAGACAAAGGCAGATGGGTCTCCATGAGTTCAAGGCCACCCTGAGCTACACAACATCAGTGCAGAAAAAAATCCAGGTGGTGGTACCTCACACGTTTAATAGAAGTACTAGGGTTCAAACACCTGCTCAAGAGGGAATATAAAATGAAGGATAAGGCAAGAGAGGCTCTGCCTGCATAGTCGACTTTGTCTTTGGTCACTCAGCCTTGGTAGAGCTAAGACTTCTCTAGTGGCTTGACTGCTTTGCTTGTCTGGTTTTCAAGTTGAACCCCAATATCTGACTCTGTGTTTTTATTATATGTGCTACAGTATTGTCCCCATTGAAACTCTTTATTTATCAAGAATACTTTGTGATTATACTGGAAATATAATTTAATGGTAAAGAAAACACTGAGCAAGTATGAAAGGCACACCATAGGACAGAACAGAAGAGTATTAAAATGGAGGACTTATGCTTGAGAGATGGCTCAGCTGTTAAAGGCTATGTTCACAACCAAAAATATAAAATGGAGGACTTAGACTAAAATAAAATGGCTTAAAGAATGCTTCAAACCTACTTAGTCTAGAAGATTCATAGTTTGAGAAGCTTCAGGTTGGAAGAGTTTGTAAGTTTCTCCATTAGAATCCAACAGAATTCAGAATCAGAGGGAGAAGAGACATGTTGTGAGGTGCTGTCTTTAGCATGAGCCATTCATTCCACTAATGAACGAACAGTAGCTGTGACTACCCGCAAAAATTGAGGTCATTAATATTTTACTGTAGATAGGAAAGAGTTACAGGAACTCTAAATACATTCAGTTAAAGAAAGAAAGAGAAGGGGAGTGAGAAAGTGAGGGAAGGAGATATGGAGAAAAGAAGGAAGAAAAAGGAAAGAGAAGGAGGGAGGAAGGGAGGGATAAAAAAGTAGAATAAACAGGAAGGGAAGAGGAGACAGTAGTGCTTATGTGATATCACTGATTCAACAGAAGTAAGAAGGCAATGGGAGACAGTAACAATCAAGTGAATATGATCTAAATAAATATATACACGCATGAAAATATCATAATAAAGCAAACTATTGTGTATTAGAATATTTCAATAAATTTTAAGACATTGTTATATACTTAAGATCTTAATCACTTTTATGATTAAATAATTTATTATACATATTACTACTGGTGCCTATCTTCCTATAAATAATCAAACAATATAGAGATAGAATGGTTTGATTCCCTAACTGAGAACTTTTAGACTCCTCTTTCTGCCCCTGTTGCCATGATCAATAAAACACAGTCAAGTAGATAGTCATTTTCCCATGACAGTTATTTTGAACTCTTCATAAGCCCATGTTGGGAGCTATATAATTATTGCAGCTATTTGTTCTGGTGCTCAAGGTATAGCACTAGCCATGACTGCTTCTTTGATTTTGAGCTAGATTTCTCTTTATCCATTTCTGCAAAGAAAAATGGGAAACACTTCCCCTGGGGCTTCAGGAGAGGAGATGTTCTGAAAGTGAAAATGTGCAATGTGATCACAATCCTTCCTTTGTATGAATGTTTGCTATAATCTGTGGAGAAACCCATTTCCTGACTGAATAAGTAGGAATTTCCACTCACTTTTTGAGAAGACTGACAGATACCCTCCTGTATGAACTCACTAACACTATACTTTGTACAAATATGTCTTCTTTGCTTGTTAGGAAAATAGACAGATAAAAAAACAAATAAAAGCAGTTTCAGCACAGATAACAGCAGTATTAAATAGCAGATGTAGGATCCTAGTGAATTTGATAGCCACAGAAGATGTGGAGCCATGATACCTGCAGCAAGAGAGGAGTCAGTACAGCTAGAGGGCCTTTAAAGCAAAGGAGTGACAAAAGATGTAGCAGGAGTGACAAAAGATGTAGCAGTAGTTGTGACTAGTAGCATCATTCACAACCTTAGAATAGCAACAAGATCTGCCTATGGAGTTAAAGAGTGTGACCTGATCAACGAAAAGAGAAATGGGAAGTATATGGAGGTGTACAGTGTCAGAGAACTGAGAGTAATAAAGGATGCCAAGCTGTAAAGTCCAAAGGAACAGAAACTGCAAATACTTATCACAACAAGCATTCTAAATGGCTGTCAATGTTAAGGGACAAAGGTCAGAGGCACCACAATCCCAGGAGCTGTATCACTGCCACTGCTCTCTGCTGAGGAATCCCCATAATTAGACCTGTCCAGAAGTTTCAATGGAAGCCACTGTCAAGGACTGCAGATCAGGACTTCCAATGCCTATGTAAGAGCTGTAATATTAAGATTAAGAGTTTTAGGGACTAGTATACTATATTATACTAAATTATACTATACTATATAAAGTATACTATATTATACTAATCTTAATGTGATCTATCAGCTGATGTTCTTGTCATTTACCTGTGGCCATTTGCTTATTGCTATCAAATGCAAAAGTATTAAAAATGTTGCTAAAAATTAGTTATGCAAGAGCTTCACCTCTCCTAACCATAAAGTCTGTCTGGATTCATCAAAAGAACCCTTACCAGCTGACTGATAACACATTTGTACAGAAATATTGATGTTTGTTCTTCATTTTAGAAAAATGACATAAAAGTACTATTCTATTAATCTGTTACTTTTATGAGCCTACAAATGACAAGTCCGGAATTATTTAAAAATTATCAAGTTTTGAAGTTCAAGTCAAGCTATGGTTCTGTTTGTCTGCTTCATTACATTCTTATACTTTATACTCATAGTGACCAAGCCCAAATAAATTGCAATAATCTGTTAATAATCACTACACTAAAACATACCTTCAGAGGTTTTCTGTTTTGCATTAGATATTTAATTATTAATAGGCATGGATTGTCACTGAGGTTGAATGACATGCTTAAGATAAAAATAAGTCAACTCTTTGATTAAAATATACAAATAAACATAAAAAGGTTTATAAAACGTTAAGGTGAATACATGAGCATTTCATTGTGTCCTAAATTAATCAAAACATATTATTTAATCAGTATGCTACCTGTTCTCTGTAAAGTTAGACCAGATCACTGTCAAAAACACAAAGTAAAAGCTCTTTTCATAGTAGCAGCAAATCAGCATTTACAGTTACTGGACATAAAAGACACTCCTGTCGTATATTTGCTATATTCCACTTTAAATATACTTTTATATGTGTTTTTAATGCACAATTTCAGTTAATGTGATAAACTGGTGTTAAGAGGTCTCCTACAACAATAGACTGCAATTATTTACTCACACTTGCATTAAAAGAAAGAAGGGAGCTTTAGGAGGGTCATGATATATGTGCTTTTCCTAACTCTGCAACTCCAAGAAGTTAGGCTGAAAGTGGGATGTAAACTTGTTAGAGAAAAAAAAAGTTCAAAGTTTTATTCTATTTTCCATAAATTATTGGCTTTGATCTTTGACCATTTATAGAAATCTGCAAAAAACTATGCTTCCTATGCTTCCTATTTCCTATTGCATTTTTTGATTCATCCTCCATATTTATGCCATCATCCAGAACAATATTTTTTTTGATTTTCCTGGTGAGACATGTCCTCCACAGTGACTGGGGATGAATGGACAATGTTTGACTTGGGGGTCTGTGAGAGGCCCCAAAGAATTTTCCTGATGGTACCACATTGCCTTCTCTGTCTTTTGTTGATTTGCATTTATTGGTCCAATGTTGGCCTTTGCCACACCTTCTACATAATCCAGAGTGTTGATACGATACATTTTATTTTTGATATTCCCAGGGGAGACACTATTTCTAAAAATTTCTTATCTACAATCTCTTCTGTTCTACCACAATTAAAACATTTTGCAGTTTGATATCTCCTCATGCATTTGGAAATTGTTTCTCCTACCCTGGCCTCAGTATATTATATTGTATTATATAAAATACTCAATATTATAGTCAAATGTATCAATGTTTATTGTGTTCAGGATTCATTATCCATTATTGCTTATCTAACCTTTAAATGCCCAAGAATTGTTTACATTTTAGGTTGGCATTTTCAAAAGCCAGAGAGATTCAATAACTGCTTATCTAGCTTCTGGGTCTGTCACTCATGTTTTTACATCCTTAGTTAAACTTTGTAAAAAGTCACTAAAGTGTTCACTCTGACTCTATTAACCCTGGTATATGATTCAATTCTTTTTCCTATTCTTGAATCCTGTCCCAAGCATAGGGACAAGATTTGTTCATCATAAAGAGCTTGAGAATGTGGGTCAGCGTAAGTGTCCTCTCCAAGAATCTGCTTTTCAGAAGCCTCAATTCCTTTTGCTTTTCCCTGTTGTTCTAAAAGTTTTGCCTTTTCACACCAATAGCATTTCCACAGTTGTTGTGACCTGTCTTCCAGAGGCGCTGAAACTAACTGAAGTCAATAACGTCTGGTAGACTTATTGCTAGAAGCACATGTCTTTATCATCTTCCTCACAAATGCTGAATGCCAGCCATAAGATATTGGAGGAAGCCGCTTATGGTTCCCAGATGTTCAGCCCGAAAATAATCACACAGAAACTATATTATTTAAAGCACTGCTTGGCCCATTAGTTATAGCTTCTTATTGGCTAACTCTTATATCTTAACCCATTTCTAGTAATCTGTATATTGCCACAAGGCTGTGGTTTACCAGGTAAAGTTCTGGTGTCTATGTCCAGAGGGGTTCCAGGGCTTCTCTCTCCTATGTCCATTTTCTTTCAGCATTTAGTTTAGCTTTCCCTGCCTAGCTAAGTTCTGCCCTTCTATAGGTACAAAGCAGTCTTATATTAACCAATCATATTCATAGCATACAAAGGGGAATCGCACATCCATAATATAATACTTTTAGCTTAATTTCTTCTAGATCATTCATTCCTATAAGTATCCACCTACCTTCTTTGGATACTTTTGGGCACTTAGAACATAATGCTTTTCAAAGTTGATTACAGGGTAGTAAGATAAAATCCTGAGTAAGTCATCTCTGATAAGTACTGGTGATGTTAAATCTTGTCCTTGAAACTTCTTTCCCTCATCATCAACTCCAATAATTTCCTCAATCATTTCAAATCTTTTGACTACTGCCATTTGTAAATCATTTCTTTGTCTGTATATATTTCTAGTGATTACATTGAGGCACCTCTTGTCCTTATTCTGCAATGTGATTCCAAGGTCTGAAGTTTTTCCTTTAAAAATTACATCTCACCCTTGGGCATTATTTGGATAGCATGAAGATTGCCTTCCTGGAGAGATCTATCTGCTAACTTGTCATGACTTTTTACCAGATTTTGATTGTCAAATTCAAAAGTATGAATTCAGTCATATAATTGCTCAGTACCCTTTGACATGTGTTGAATTTTATCTGTCAAATTAATGTTATCCTTTTCAATAGTATTAATTTTTCAGGTAACTTTTGATTTTTAATGATATTAATCCTGTCAGATAGTTGGTCATTATTAATCTATAAATACCACATAATTTCTAAAAGTGCTTCATTTTTGGCTCTGTTATCAAACCAATTTCTTAAGGATTTAATATGAAAAAGAAAACTTAGTCCCAATGGCCAATAAATGGATGTATCACAAAAACCATATAAGCATTGCAGAATACAATCCATATAACATAAGCAAAAATGTTAAATCTTGGATATAATATTGTCTGTAATTATATAACTTTCAAATTTATTTACTTATTTATTAATCAATAGTTACTTTTGTTATGAGAATTTGGTAATTTGTTGTAGGTGTAACAACTGTCCAGCAGGTGTTGCGGTTACAGCCGCATGGCAAAGAGATGCTACTGGTAGCGGCATGAACAGTCTTGCACCGCTTTGTTTTCACTTGTTGGTGCCTGGTTAAATATGCTTTGCTTGACAAATTAAAACCAATTAAATCAATTTTGTATACGGAGCAAAGATCCCAGAGCTCACAACCAGGGAGCACACACTAGAAGCTGCACAAGTCGCTGGGTGCAGTAGTGTGAGTGGGGAGTGTTCTGGAGCCTGGATAATTTTCAAGTCACTGTGCTTAGCTCCACTGTGGTGGGGTGTTGCAAAAAAACCCTTATTAGGTGAAATCAAGCCAGGCAAACAGGGGTGGAAGACCGTCTGGGCCATGGACATTTTGGGCCTTTCAGACCAGTCCACCTGGTAGGTGTCGAATTGGGACCCATATGGGCACCAGTTGAAATCGGATGCTAAAAAGAAATCCCATACAAGTTAAGAATTGAGTATAATAAAGGGTTTTTTATTTAGCGGTAGACTCACAGCTCTACATGATCAAGAAACAGGAACTGAATCCAGCAGCCAGAAGAGAGTGAGTACACACTTTTCATCAGCATTTATAGTGTAAGAAGTCATGTTCAAGCAGCTGGAATCTTAAAGGCTACTGGCTGAAGGAGTTCCTAAATCAGGGTAGACTCACAGATCAACAGCCCTCTGCACAAGCAGGGAACAAGAACTGAATCCAGCAGCCAAGAGAGAGTTACATAAACTTTATAACTGCATTTTACTACAGTAAAAGAGACCACACCCAAGTAGGCTGGTATCTCAAAGGCTATAGGATGATGGAGTTCCCAGAGAAAGTAGCAATAAAATAGTCCTTAAATTTTTGTTTTGTATTTTATGTCCCATATCAAGTGACTCTTCTGAGATGAGACAGAGATTTTTAATTTTACTTTTGTAAGCATGCTTGGGTTAAGAGAAGGAGAGAACTACACTACAACTACAAAGCCAACTTTAATATTTAATTAGACTTGGACTACAAAAAACACCATTTGCATTATGTGTCTGTAGAGAACAGCTGAAATAAACATTTGGGAAGATTTATGAAATTTTGCTGGAAATGTGATATGCCTAAACGCCAATTTATTTTTTTTTCTTGAGACATTTTTTCTGGATGCTTTTTCCTTTTTTTTCAGGCAGTTCATTTGTCCAGAAGTCTTCAAATTCCTTAGCTAGACACCTTAATTCTCCTGAAAAGACAGAAATAAAGACCTTTCCTAACCCTAATTATGGGGATACTCTCTTTTGGCAATTTATTTCTGATCAAATGAAAAGCATTTGTTAGATGATAAATAAAACTGTTAAATAACAAATTCCTTAATGTTTGATTTCATCTTTCTATAACTGCCTAGCCTGTAGGATTGTGCAGTATACTTGTAAAATTCTTTATATTATAATACGCAAAAAATGTTTCATTTACTTAGAGACATATGTCTATTTGTGCAGGAATACCCACAATGGCTATAACTTCTGGCAAATATGTGATTACAGAATTAGGCTTTTCTGAATCTAAAGCAGTTGGCCATTAATAACCTGAATAGGTATCATTGGTGTGGTGTACATATTTTAGTTCTCCAAATTCTATAAAATGGAACAATATAAAATGCCTGATTTCATTACTTTGTGTACCCTACAGGTTACTTCCTGTATATAGTGGTATTTGATTATATAAACAATAAGTAGGACACTTCCTTATAATCTCCTTGGCTTGTTGCCATGTAATGGAAAAGTCCTTTCTAAAACTTTTCATATTTACATGCTTTTTGTGAAAGTTTGAGGCCTTCAACACATTTAAAATCATCAATTGATCAATTTTGGATTACCTCATTATAGAGAATCTGGAAGGCGCATATGGGATCAAATGTGTGTAATGTATATAGGACGATGTCTATTCCTGATTATATCTTGTATCTGAAAATAATGAAGTCATTTCTGTATCATCTGGAATAAATTCAGTTGTTTCAATATACCAAACAACTCTTTCTGCATATTACAAATCAGTAACGATGTTGAGAGGCTCTTTAAAATCCCTTAGTGCCATGGAAATAGCATATAATTATGACTTTTAGATACAATCAAAATGGCTTTTTTCTTCTTTACTTAAATTTTCTGATTTGTAAGCTTACTTTCCCAATTTATTTGCATCACTATAAAATGTAGGGACCCCAGTTATTATTATGTCATGTACAATGCAAGGAAGGATCCAACTACTTCTCTTTGTAAGCTGAATTCTCTCACTTTGGGATAGTTGTGTTTAATCTCTCATGCAAATTTACTACAGCCTTTTTTCTGGCGTTCACTTTCTTTATGTAATTTGTTGATTTTGACATCATTAAAAGGTACTATAATTTTTGCTAGGTCTACTCCTACTAATTGATAAAATATCAATCTTCCTTTTATAATTAACTCAGAGACATTTTCCACATAAGTTTTTAATGTTTTACTCAGTTTATGTAGTAGAAAGATCCATTATAAGATAATACCATCCCTCTGCATTAAAATATCTGTAGGGGATTGTTTAGAGGGTAATATGACCAGAATGCAATTAAGATTCACATCCACATGATCCATTTGTGTCTTTTGTAATTTCTCTTGAAACAAAGTAAATTCCCAGGGTGGGCAGTGGTGGCACACACCTTTAATCTTAGCACTCAGGAGACAGATGCAGTCTGTTTTATAAGAGCTAGTTCCAGGAAAGGCTCCAAAGCTACAGAGAAACTCTCTGTGTTGAAAAACTGGAGAAAAAAAAAGGAAATTTTCTTTCAACTTCAGGTGATAATTCCCTGGGATTATCTAAGTGCTTGTCACTATCTAAGGTTTTGTTTAGATGAATTAGTACATCAGATTTAATCTGAATAGTAGGTCATAGGTGGAAAATGTCTCCTAGCAGTCTTTGGAATTTATTTAAGGTCTGCAACTAATCTCTCCTAATTTTTATCTATTGAGGTCTAATTTTTTGTGAACCTATTTTTTTGGGGGGATCACCCCTAGGCACCCCTTGCACAGATACACTGCATGATTTTTCTTTATTTAAGAACTATCTTCTCTCATTTTACATGTCAATCCCAATTCCCACTTCCTTATCTCCTCCTGTTCCATTTAACCTCCCCCTAATTCCCATACTCTTCTCAGAGAGGATAAGACTTCCCATGGGGAGTCAAAAAAGTCTCACAAATTACTTTGAGGCAGAGCCAAGACCCTCCCCCACTATATCCAAGCTGAGCTAAGTATCTATCCAGAGAGAATGAATTCCAAAAAGCTGCACAAGCAGATAAATCCTGGTCTCATTGTCAGTATCCCCACAGTCAACCCCAGTCATGAAACTGTCACCCACATTCAGAGGACCTACTTTCTTCCTATACTGGTCCATTCATGGTCAAGCCAGAGAGGGAAATCAGAGAAACTTCAGCTTTCATGATAGCCATAAATAGTATAAAATATCTTGGGGTATCTCTAGCAAAGGAAGTGAAAGACCTATTTGACAAGAACTTTAAGTCTTTGAAGAAAGAAATTGAGGAGGATACCAGAAAATGGAAAGACCTCCCCTGCTCTTGGATTGGGAGAATCAACATAGTAAAAATGGCAATTCTACCAAAAGCAATCTATAGATTCAATGCAATCCCCATCAAAATCCCATCAAACTTCTTCACAGACCTTGAGAGAACAATAATCAAGTTTATATGGAAAAACAAAAAACCCAGGATAGCCAAAACAATCTTATACAATAAAAGAACTTCTGGAGGCATTACCATCCCTGACTTCAAACTCTATTATAGAGCTACAGTATTGAAAACAGCTTGGTATTGGCATAAGAACAGAGAAGTCGACCTATGGAATCGAATAGAAGACCCAGATATTAACCTGGAAAATCTTCTAATGACAAGTTTCTTGTTAGCCTCACAATGGCTCTCTCAATCAAGATATTTTTCTTGCTCTTTCATCTCTGTCCTTCCCCACTATCAAGCATTTCATTCCTTCAAGCTTTCCTTTCCCCTTCTTATTTCCTTCTCCCCATCTATTTTCCCTTCTTACCCTCCCACTTTTCTCAGGAATTCTTGTGTATTTTCCCACCTTGGAGATCTATAAAGGTTTCTCTTAGGGTTCTTCATGATACTTAGCTTTCCTGAGGTTGTGGATTTTAGGCTAATTATCCTTCACTTTATAGCTAGTATCCACTTATGTCCTTGGTTTCTCAGTCAGCCTTCATTGTCAGTCACATTCAGAATGTCCAGTTTGATCACATGTTCCATCAGTCCCAGTCCAGCTGATCTTGGTGAGCTCCCATTAGATCAGTCCCACTGTCTCAGTGGGTGGATGCACCCCTCGTGGTTCTGAATTCCTTGCTCATGTTCTCCCTCCTTCTTCTCCTCATTTGGACCTTGGAAGTTAGGTCCAGTGCTCCAATGTGGGTCAATATCTCCATCTCCATCCATTGCCAAATGAAGGTTCTATGGTGATATGCAAGATATTAATCAGTGTGGCTATGGGACAAGGCCAGATCAGGCACCCTCTCCTCTGCTGCCCAAGGAACGATCTGGGAAACTCTCCTTGGACCTGGGAACCCCCCTTTGAGTCATGTCTCCTGCAAACCCTAAAATAACTGACTTAATTAAGATATTTACTTCCCTGCTCCCATACCCACCCTTCCGTCATCCCACCCTTCCCATTCCCACAAGCTCTCCTGAATCCTCTCCTTCACCCTACTCTCTGCCCATCTCTTCTTACATCCAACCCCCATACCCCCGTGCACCCAAGTTTTGCCTGGAAATCTTGTCAACTTCCAATATCCATGAGGATAACTATACGATTTTCTTTGGGTCCACCTTCTTATTTAGCTTCTCTAGGATCATGAATAATAGGCTCAATGTCCTTTGATTATGGCTAGAATCCACTTATGAGAGAGTGCATACCATTTTCCTCTTTTTGGGTCTGGGTTACCTCACTCAGTAAAGCGTTTTCTATTTCCATGCATTTGCATGCAAAATTCAACATGTCATTGATTTTACTGCTGAGTAAAACTCCAATGTGTATATGTTCCACAACTTCTTTAACCATTCTTCTATTGGTTGGCACTTAGGTTGTTTCCATGTTCTGGCTATTACAAATAGTGCTGCTATGAACATAGTTGAACAAATGCTTTTGTTGTATGATAGGGCATCTCTTGGGTATGTTCCCAAGAGCGGAAACGCTGGGTCCTGAGGTATGTTGACTCCCAGTTTCCTGAGAAACCGCCACACTGATTTCAAAAGTGGCTGAACAAGTTTGCATTCCCACCAACAATGGTGTGGGTTCCCCTCTCTCCAGCATAGGCTATCAATGGTGTTTTTGATTTTAGCTGTCCTGACAGGTGTAAGATGATATCTGAAAGTTGTTTTGATTTGCATTTCCCTGATCGCTAAGGATGTTGAGCATGACCTTAAATGTCTTTCGGCCATTCGAAGTTCTTCTGTTGAGAATTCTCTGTTCAGTTCAGTACACGATTTTTTAATTGTGTTAATTGGAGTTTTACTGTCTAGTTTCTTGAGTTCTTTGTATATTTTGGAGAGCAGACCCTTGTCTGATGAGGGGTTGGTGAAGATCTTCTCCCAGTCATTAGGTTGCCTTTTTGTCTTACTGAAGCTTCTCAGTTTCAGGAGTTCCCATTTATTAATTGCTGCTCTTATTGTCTGGGCTACTAGGGTTCTACCTAGATCTGATCTCCTGTGCCCATGTCTTGTAGACTACTTCCCACTTTCTCTCCTATTAGGTTCAATTTGAGCAGATTAATATTGAGGTCTTTTATTCATTTGGATTTGAGTTTTGTGCATGGTGATTGATTTGGATCTACATTCATTCTTCTATAGGTTGATATCCAGTTATGCCAGAACCATTTGTTGAAGGTGCTTTCTTTCTTCCATTGTATAATTTTAGCTTCTATGTCGAAAAATCAGGTGTTCATAGTTTTGTGGATTAATATCTGTGTCTTCAATTTTATTCCATTGGTCAACATCTCTATTTTTATGTCAATACCAAGGTGTTTTCATTACTGTAGCTCTGCAATAGAGTTTGATGTCAGGGATTGTAATGCCTCCAGAAGTTCCTTTATTATATAAGATTGTTTTGGGTATCCTGGGTTTTTTGTTTTGCCATATATAGTTGATTATTGTTCTCTCAAGTTCTGTGAAGAATTTTGATGTGATTTTGATGTGGATTACATTGACTCTATAGATTGCTTTTGTTAGAATTGCCATTTTTACTATGTTGATCCTCCCAATCCAAGAGCAAGAGAGATCCTCCTATTTTTTGGTATCCTCTTCAATTTCTGTCTTCAAAAACTAAACGTTACTGTCAAATCGATCTTTCACTTCCTTGGTTAGAGTTACCCCAAGATATTTTATGCTATTTGTGGCTATCAGGAACAGTGATGCTTCTCTTTTTTCCCTATCTGCTTCTTTATCTTTTGTATATAGGAAAGCAAATGATTTTTTGGAGTTGATCTTGTATCCTGCCACATTACTAAAGAGGAATATCAGCTGTAGGATTTCTTTGGTAGAGTTTTTACATTCCCTTATGTACACTATCATATCATCTGCAAATAGCAAGGGTTTAACGTCTTCCTTTCCAATTCGAATCCACTTGATCGTTTTATGTTGTCTTATTGCACTTGCTAGAACTTCAAACACTATATTGAGGAGGTATGGAGAGAGTGGACAGCCTTGTCATGTTCCTGATTTTAGTTGAATGGCTTTGAGTTTCTCTCCATTTAATTTGAGGTTAACTGTCTGCTTGCTGTAAATAGATTTTATTATATTTAGGAATTAACCCTGTATCCCTAATCTCTCCAACAACTTTATCATAAAGGGGTGTTGAATTTTGTCAAATGCTTTTTCAGCATCTAATAAAATGATCATATTTTTTTCTTTCAGTTTATTTATATGATGTATTCCATTGATAGGTTTGTGTATGTTGAACCAGCCCTGCATCTCTGGGATGAAGCCTACTTAATCATAATGGATAATTTTTCTAATGTGTTTTTGGATTCGGTTTGCCAGCATTTTATTGAGAATTTTTGCATCGAAGTTCATGAGTGAGATTGGCCTGTAATTCTCTTTCTTGATTGATTCTTTGTATGGTTTTGGTATTAGGATAACTGTAGCTTCATAAAAAGAATTTCGCAATGACTCTTCAGTTTCTATATTGTGAAATACATTAAGGAGTATAGGTATTAGCTCTTCTTGGAAGTTCTTGTAGAATTCTGCATTGAAACCATCTGGTCCTGGGCTTTTTTAGGTAGGGAGGTTTTTGATAACAGCTTCTAATTGTTCATGACTAAGAGGTCTATTTAGAATGTTCTCCTGGTCTTGCTTCAGCTTTGGTATATGGTACTTATCTAAAAAAATGTCCATTTCTTTTACATTTTCCAATTTTGTGGTATACAGGTTTTTGTAGTAAGATCTAATGATTCTCTAATTTTCCTCTGTGTCTATGGTTATGTACCCCTTTTCATTTCTTATCATATTAATTTGTGTTTTCTCTTTGTGTCTTTTGATTACTTTGGATAATGCTTTGTCAATTATGTTAATTTTCTGCAAGAAGCAGGTTTTTGTTTCATTGATTCTTTGGATTCTTTCCTGTGTTTCAATTTTGTTAATTTCAACACTCAGATTATTTCCAGTCTTCTACTCCTCCTTGGTGAGTCTGCTTCTTCTTTTTTTTTTCTAGAATTTGCAGGTGTGCTGTTAAGTCTCCAATGTGTGCATTCTCTGTTTTCTTTAACTGGGCACTTAGTGCTATGAGCTTTCCTCTCAGCACTGCTTTCAAAGTGTCCCATAGATTTGAGTATGTTGTGTCTTTATTTTCATTAAATTCAAGGATGATTTTAATTTCTTTCTTTATTTCTTCCTTGACCCAGGGGTGATTCAGTAGTTGACTGTTCAGCTTTCATGAGTTTGTAGGCTTTCTGGAGGTAGTGCTGTTGTTGAATTCTAACTTTAATCCAAGGTGATCCAACAAGACACAGGTGTTTACTAATATTTTTTTGTATCTGTGGAAGTTTGCTTTGTTACCGAGTATGTGGTCAATTTTTGAGAAGGTTCCATGAGCTGCAGAGAAGAAGGTATATTCTTTCCCATTTGGGTGCAATGTTCTATAGATGTCTGTTAAGTCCATTTGATTCATTACCTCCATTAATTCTCTTATTTCTCTGTTAGGTTTCTGTCTGATTGACCTGTCCATTGGTAAGAGAGGTGTGTTGAAGTCTCCTACTATTAGTGTGTGTGGTCTGATGACTGCCTTGGGTTCTAGAAGTGTTTCTTTTACTTAAGTGGGTACTTTTATATTAAGGTATAGATATTCAGGAGTGAAAGTTCATCATGATAAATTATTCCAGTTATGAGTATAAAATGTCCATCTCTATCTCTTCTGATTGATTTTAGTTTGAAGTCAATATTGGTAGAAATTAGAATGGCCACACCCACTTGTTTCTTAGGTCCATTTGCTTGAAAAACCTTTTCCCAACCCTTTACTCTGAGTAGGTATCTGTCTTTGTGGTTGAGGTGTGTTTCTTGTAAACAGCAGAATGTTGGATCCTGTTTTCGTATCCAATCTCTTAGTCTGTGCCTTTTAGTAGGTGAATTGAGTCCAGTGATATTAATGATCAGTGGTTGTTGACTCCAGTTATTTTTTTCTGTTTTGGAGGGAGTAGTAGATTTTGTGTGTTTCCCTTTTTTGAGTTGTGCTAGTGAAGATTTGCTAGATGTCTGAGTTATTGTAGGAAGTGTTGGTAACTTTGCATTCCTTGGGTTGTGATATTCCTTCTACTACTTTCTGTAAGGCTGGAATTGTGGCTACGTATTGTTTAAATTTGCTTTTATCCTGGAATATTTTGTTTTCTTCATTGAAAGTAAATGATAGCTTGGCTGGGTATATTAGTCTGGGCTTGCATGCATAGTCTCTTAGTTTCTGCAGTACCTCTATCCAAGACCTTCTGGTTTTCATGGTTTCCATAGAGAAGTCCGGTATAAGTCTGATTGTTTTACCTTTATAAGTTACTTGACCTTTTTCCTTTTTAGCTCTTAATATTATTTCTTTAATCTGTATGTTTTGAGTTTTGATTATTTTATGGCGAGGGAATTTTTTTTTTGATCCAGTCTATTCAGTGTTCTGTATGCTTCTTGAACCCTCATCGGAATATCATTCTTTAGGTTGAAAAAGTTTTATTCAATAATTTTGTTGAATATATTTTCTGGACCTTTGATCTCTATTCTTCTCCTTCTTCTACCCCTATTATTCTTAGGTTTGGTCTTTTTATTGTGCCCCAGATTTCCTGAATGTTTTGTGATGAGAATTTGTTGGATTTGCTGTTTTCTTTGATTAGTGCATTTACTTTCTCTATGGTGTCTTCATAATCTGAGATTTGTTCTTCTATCCCTTGTATTCTATTGGTTATACGTGTTTCTGTAGTCTCTGTTCGTTTACATAGATTTTCCATATCCAGCCGGCCCTCAGTTTGGGTTTTCTTCATTGTCTGCATTTCAGTTTTCAATTCTTGAACTGTTTCCATTACCTGTTTGATTGTTCTTTCTTTGTTTCCCATGGTATCTTTTACGGATTTACTCATTTCTTCAAACTTTTTGTTATACTTGTCATCCATTTCTTTAAGGTAGTATTTCATATCCTGTTTAAGAGACTATCACTTTCATAATGACATTTTTTTCCACTTTGTGATTAGGGTGTTCAAGTCCTTCTGTTGTAAGATCACTGGGTTCTGGTGTTTTCGTGTTGTTTTCATATTGTTGGAGGAATTCTTGCCTCAGCGCCTGCCCATCTCTTTCTTCAAATGCTCTCCAATGGATCTTGTGGTACAGGGCCAGGTTCCCTTGTTGGCCAGGGACCTCGCTGACCAAAAACCTACCTTACTGCAGGCAGGCTATTGAAACAAAGGAACTCCTTTCTGCCCAGTTGTACTCACCACTACGTCCCAGTGCCGAAACAGGTTGAGCTGGGGGATTTTATATCCCTGAGGAAGGGAGGAAGAAGGGAAGGAGTTCCTGGGTGAAAACTGGGATTGGATAGGAGGAGAGAGGGCATATCAGGGTAGAGCAGCCCCGGCAGAATGACAAGGGAGTTAAGGGTTTCAGGGAATGTCTGTGCTCCGTTTCTGGGCTTCTGCCACGGGTCAGGAGCACACTCACCCCTCTGATGGATCTTCTGCTACTACCAATGATAATTTATAACATAAATAATTAATAGAATTTCCTCTTTTTATTTTTTTTCAGGAGCAATTTGCAATCACCCACAATGTGGTGAAGGAGAATTGTCTGTATTCTGTCAATCATATTTTAAATAAATGCTGATTGGCAAGTCAGGAAGTATAGGTGGGAAAACCAGACAGGAGGTAGAGGTGGAACAAAGAGAACAGGAGTATTCTGGGAAGCAGGAAGCTTCCTCTGCCATTCCTACTCAGACCACCGAAGAAGCAACATGTGAGCTGACAGCCGAAAAGGGTACTGAGACACGTGGCTAACACAGACAAGAATTATAGGTTACCGGAAGATGTAAGAATTAGTTAATAAGAAAACTGAGCTAATTGGACAATCAGTTTTATAACTTATGGAGATCTCTGTGTGTGTGGTTTTCTTTGGGGCTTGCCAACTGTGGGGTACTGGGTGGGACAGATACTCCAACAAGCAGGCCCCCTCATGTTACAACAAGGTAAATTTTTCTCTACTTCTTCTATCATTCTTTCTAAAGTTTCTACATTTGAACCAGATAGCAAAATATTGCCCATATTATAGAAGACATGCTTAGGAAATTGCCTACATTTCACTTAAAATAGCTGACTTACAGAATATTGGCACAGGGTCAGTGTATTTAATATTTCCTGTGGGAGAAACTTCTATTGATATTTCAGTGGGATGAGAATTATTATATATAGGCACTGTGAAGGCAATTTTTTTTGTATCAGTGCAGTGAAGAAGCAATCTTTTAAATCAATAACTATAAGAGGACATCTTTTATGCAATAAAGAAGGAGAAGAAATGACAGAATGTAGAGAACCCATTAACTGAATCACCTTATTAACAGCTCTTCAATCTGTTACTATTCTATATTTTCCAAATTTCATTTTATAGCAAATATAGGAGAATTTCAAGGGCTGGTTGATTCTTTAATATCCTTAGCATCTAGTTGTTCCTGTACTAATTGCTCTAAAGCCTTCATTTTCTCAATTGTTAAAGGCCATTACATAACCCTTATGTCTGTCACCCATTTCAAAAGTAGGGTTATTGGTGCCTTTGAAATATTAACAATTGATGTACCATGTTCTTGTACAAACTGAATGTTTGTAACTGTTCTTTATAAAACATTCTAATGTTTTTCCTAGAAACATATATAGATCTATGGTTTATTTCTATGATTGGGAGAATGTTAATCTGCGAATTCTGTTGCAGTAACAAATCACATCCCCAAAAACTCATTGCTATGTTTGTCACATGTGATTATATTATTGCTCTCTGTCCTTCTGACACAGTACATTTGACCCATCTCACACTCTTCTTTACCTGAGATGAATTCCTGACCCCTAAAAACTGAACATTTATATCCTGAAGAAGCAAATTTGGGTGCCAAGATTATGATGAAATTACAGTTACACCTACATCACCAAACCTTCATTAACAATGGAATTTACTTGTATTTTTAATTTTTGTCTTTGTTCTTTTATAGAATTTTGCCAAAATACTCTCTTTATGGTTTCTCCTGATATTTTTTCTCTTCTATAGCTATTCTATTATCCACAGCAGCATGGTTTCTTACAATATGCATTAGGTTCTTTAATTGCCCAGGGAAGGAGATTCTTCTACAATGGCAGGAAAGAATTGAACTGGTTTTGGCATAGAGGCCAATGAGAGGCCCCTTATGGAGTTTACCTATAGCAAACAATTACTATGACTATTGCTTATTGATCTACACTCATCAGTACAATGCCTTCCTTTGTCACATGTTCCACATAACCCAAAGGGGGGGGTCATTATGAATGGATTGTTCTTAGAAAAATTATTGTTTCTATGAATGTTCTGTCTATAATCTGTTTTAAAGTGATCTGGTTTGCCACATTTATAACATTTGACATTTTGATTTTTCCTCAAAACTATGGAAATCACCTCTCTATTCATGTATCATCATATTCAAGAGATTCTATATTAATTGTACCTCAGATCTATTCCTCCTAAAGTGGTGACTTTGCCATGAATGACACAATTATCATTTTGCATAGAGAACTGTCACTCTCAAAAGTCAGAGTTTCAATTATTATTTGTCTAGCTTCTCAATTTGGAATCTTTCTATTTACTGCTAAAGTCAATTTTTGTAAGAAATATGGAAAGACTTCCTGTGGGCCCTGCTTAACTTTAAGAAATGACTCAGTTTTCTTTCCTATTTCTCCAATTCTGTCCCAAGTATCCAAAGCTGCTGTATGGCATAAATCCAAGGTTTGGTCATCATAGACAGCCTGCCTTTCTATAGTACTGTAATTTCCTTCTCCAAGAATTTAATCTTGGGAGGTTTCTTAACTCTAGCTTTACTCTGTTGTTTAATAATCTTAGCCTTTGCTGGGGCATGGTGTTGCACTCCTTTAACCCCAGAATTCCAGAGGCAGAGGCAAGTAGATCTCTGTGAATTCAAGGCCAGCATGGTTTACAAGAGCTAGTTCCAGGAAAGGCACCAAAAACTACAGAGAAACCCTGTCTTGAAAATAAAAAAAAATCTTAGCCTTTTATCTGAAGCAGTCACTCCATTATAATTGTGTACCTGTCTCCAAAACATTATTAACCAAATCTTTCAAGTCATTAAGGATAATTTAACTAGAAACTGATCACGAGTTTAATATTTGCTTCACAAAAGTTGAATGCATGCTATATAAGACTATTTTTCCTTAAGTCTCTTGAAATCTTATAATGACGCATGAATCCAGTTAGCTATAACAGATCCTCTGCCATTTGACAATTCCTGTAAAATTACTGGATATATTAAGACTAGTTGACTGGAAACTTTAGGCTGTTCCTGCCTATTCTCATAATGCAGGGCTGAAATTGGCTCTCCATTTATTTCTTTTGTCTGGATTTGAATCTCTCTGTGATCTGTTTTATACGATTTTAATAAAGCTTGTATTTTAACACTCAGATTATCAAAACTTTTAGTGGTAAGATAAAAATTATAATGTTGACAATGTTTACAATTGACAATACATGAGTCCCATCTAAATTAGATATTCTTTCCTTTAATAATTCCATTTTCAAATTGTTTAGTATATCATCATGCAGAGACCAAATCCATCCATTGTGATGGTTTTTCCCATTTTTTTTTAATGTTGGAATTGTCTTAACAAGGCTACCATTGATATTGATGAAGATGTAAGGCTTATTGCTTCTTGACAGAATAGTAAAAGCTTGAGTGAATCTGGAGAACTACATGCAGCTATGGTGCTATCTCCATTTGCAGCCCAGGCCTGTATTGTTGGCTGAAAAGCCTCAGACAAATGGTTTTTCATGAATTCTTACCCCAAATGTTGGGAACCAAATGTATTATGAATAATAAAAACCTAGAGACAGATATTGAGATTAACCCCAAAACCCAAAAAACAAAGCTGCCAAATCACTAGAAAAGTCTTACTTCTGCCAAGGGTGGATGACTGAAGACTAAGCATATGAAACCTCTCTCGCTTCTCATTTTAAATTTCCCCTAGTTCTGGGATTAAAGGAGCATGACTCCATAGTCTGGGATTGAAGATGCAGACTACCACCCCCTGAATTTGTTACTGTATTGTTCTTGTGTAGCCCAGGGTGGCCTTGAACTCAGAGATCCTTCTGCCCATGTCACTCAAATCCTGGAATTAAAGTTGTGTGTCACCACTGCCTGACCTCTAGTGTCTTAACTTGGTGTTTCTGATATTTAGGCAAGTTTTATTTGTTAAAACTTTATTATTATTTATTAAATAAAATATGACTATATCCCACCATATAAAATAGGTTCCAAAGAGCCAGAACATGCATCAGGGACAGGTCTTGATCTCACTGTTAGGGGTCCCATGAAAGACCAAGCTATTCAATTGTCACCCAGATACAGAGGACCTAAGTCAGTCCTAGGCAGGTTCCCCAACTGTCAGTCAGGAGACAGTGAGCTCACACTAGCTCAGGTCAGCTGTCTCTGTGGGTTTCACAATCGTGATTTTGACCACTCTCTCGCTTATATAATCATCCCACCCTCTCTTCAAATGGACTCTAGAAGCTATGCCCAGTGCTTGACTACTGGTCTCTGCAAATACATCCATCATGTACTGAATGGAGGCTCCATGATTACAATTAGGGTAGTAACCAATCTTATTAAAGGCAACCTCAGACAGCCTTTTCACTATTCCTAGCAGTTTTAGCTTGGGTGATTCTTTTGGATTCTTGCGAGTTTCTCTGTTACAAAATTTCTCCCTGAGCCATAAGTCACCTTTAATAAGATATCTCTTTCATTAATCTCCTTCTCCTTCCCATCGCCAATTTAACACTCCTGAATGCTTAGGTTCCCATCCTGATCCCCTCCGTTCTGCTCCCCCCACCCTCAGATTACCCAGGATATCTCATCTATTTTCTCTTCCCAGTGATAGCCATGTTATCCTCTTAGTATCCTGTTTGTTACATAGCTTCTCTGGGCCTGAAGATTGGTATCCTGATTATCATTTGATTTATATCTACAATTCAAATATGACTGAGTACATACTGTGTTTGTCTTTCTGGTTTTGTATTACCTCACTCAGGTTTTTTTATTATTATTATTCCATCCATTTGTCTGAAAATTTCATGATGTCTTCTTTTGATAGTGGAGTAATACTTCATTGTGTAAATTTACTATATTTTCTTTATCCATTCTTAAGCTGAGAGGAATATAGGTTGTTTCCATGTTCTGAATATTATAAATAATACTTCTATAAACATTGTTTTTGGAGTTTTCTTGTAGTATGATGGAGCTTTGTTTTGGTATATTCCCAAGAGTGGTAATGCTGTTCCTTGAGGTAAATTGATTCTCAATTTTCTGATAAACCACCATACTGATTTCCAAAATGGGTGTACAAGTTTGAACTCCCACAAGCAGTGGAAGAGTGTTCCCCCTACTCCACATCCTCTCCAACATAGGCAGTCATTACCAGTTTTGAACATGGCCATTCTGACTGGTATAAGATATTATCTCAGAGTTATTTTAATTTGCTTTTCCCTGGAAACTAAGGATGTGGAACACTTCTTTAAGCCTATCTTGGCAATGTGAGATTCTTCTGTTGAGAATTCTCTGTTCAAGTATGTACCCCACTTTTAATGGGTTTATTTGGTATTTTGATGTCCCTTTTCTTGAGGTCCTTGTATATTTTGGAGATCAGCCTTCTGTCAGACAAAGGTTTGGTTAAGATCTTTTCCAATTCTGTACGCTGCTGTTTTGTCTTACTGGCAGTGTCCTTTGCCTTACATGAGCTTTTCCGTTTCAGAAAATCCCATTTATTAATTGTTAATTTCACTGTGTACTACTGGTATTATATTTAGAAAGTAGTCTCCTATGCCAATGTGTTCAAGGCTACCTCCCAATTTTTCTTCTATCAGTTTCAGCGTAACTGGATTTATGTTGAGGTATTTGATCCACTTGGACTTGAGTTATATACAGTGTGATAGATATGAATTTATTTGTACTCTTCTACATGTTGTCATCCAGTTAAATCGGGATCATTTGTTGAAGATGATTTCTTTTTTCTTTGTATACTTTTGGTTTATTTGTCACAAATCAGGTTGTCATAGCTGTGTCGGTTTATGACAGGATTTTCAATTTGCCTCCACTGATTTACTTGTCAGTTTTAATACCAATACCAAACTGCTTCTATTACTATAGCTCTATAGTAGAGCTTGAATCCAGGGATGATGATACCTCCAGAAGTTCCTTTATTTTGAAAAATGCTTTTAGTTACCCTGATTTTATTTTTCATTTTCCATTTGAATGTGCACACTTTTTTGAAGTCTGAGAATAATTGTGTTGAGACTTTGATGGAGACTGCATTGAATCTACAGATTGTTTTTGTTAAGATTTCCATTTTTGCTATATTAATCCTACTGATTCATGATAATGGGAGATCTTATATTTTTCTGACATCTTCAAATTATTTTTTAAAGACTTAAAATTCTTGTCATATAGGTCTTTAGCTTGTTACCACAACATATTTCACATTATTTGTGGCTATTATAAATGGTATTGTTTCTCTGACTTCTTTCTTGGCCCACTTATCATTTATGTACACAAGAGCTACTGACTCTTTGAGTTAATCATGTATCCAGTCACATTACTGAAGATGTTCAGCAGCTGTAATAGTTTCCAAGGAAAATCTGGGGTCACTTAAATGAACTTTCATATCATCTGCAAGTTGTGAAAGTTTGACATCTTCCTTTTCAGTTTGTATCCCCTTGATCTGCTTTGGTTGCCTTATGATTCTAGTTAGGGCCTCATGTGCTACATTGTACAGATATGGAAAGAGTGAACAGTCTTGTCTTGTTGTTTTAGGATTCTCTCAGTTTGATTTGATGTTGCCTATTGGTATGCTTTATATTGCTTTTATTATGTTTAGGTATGTTTTTTATATCCTTGTTCTCATCAGAATTTTTTTAATGAAGGGGTGTTGAGTTATGTCAAAGGCTTTTTGAGCATCTGATGAAAGGATCATGTGGGGTTTTAGTTTTTGTTTATATGGTGGAATACATTGACATATTTTATATGTTGATCCATTCCTTGCATCTCTGAGAAAAATGCTCCTCGATCATGGTGGAAGTTTTTTTTTCTTTTTTTTTTTCTTTTTGATGTATACTTGGATTCAGATTGGTGGTATTTTGTTGATTATTTTTTGATCACTGTTCATAAGGGAGATTGGTCTGTAATTCTCTTTCTCTGTTCAATCTTCATATTGTTTGAGTATCAGGGAAATGCATCCTCATAAAAAGAAATTGGCAACATTCCTTTTATAGTTTTTATGTGGAACTATTTGAGGAGTATTGGTATTAGTTCTACCTTGTAATTCTGATAGAATTCTGTACTAAAACCATCACTACTTGGGCTATTATTCTCTATTTTTTTGATTGAAAGACATTTATTGACCAACCATTTCTGTTTTCATAGGGGTTATAGGTCTGTTCAACTTTTTTAGCTGGTCATGATTTGATTTTGGTATGTTCTACATATGAAGGCAGTTGTCCATTTCTCTTAGATTTTTCCAATTGTGTAGAATATAGGTTTTTTTAAGTAAGATCTTATGATTCTCTGTATTATCTCAATGTCTATTGTTATGTTCCCCCTTTTCATTTCTGTTTTTGGCAGTTTGGATATTCTTTCTCTGCCTTTTGATTAATTTGGGTAAGGGTTTGTCTATCTTCTTGATTTCCTCAAAGAACCAACTCTTTATTTTAGTAATTCTTTGTATTATTCTCTTTGTTTATATTTAATTATTTCAATATTCATTTTGATTTGTTACTGCCATTTGTTGTTCCTGAGTGAGTTTGCTTCTCTTTGTTCCAGAGCTTTCAGATGTGCTCTTAAGTCAGTTGTATGAGATTTTCCCAAAATCTTTATGTAGGCATTTAATAGTATGAACTTTCCTCTTAGTACTTACTTTCAGTGTGCCCTATAACATTGGATACATCGTGGATTCATTTTCATTAAATTCAGAGAACTGTGTAATTTCTTTCTATTTCTTCATTTACCCAGTGGTGGTTCATTTGAAAATTGTTCAGTTTCTATGAGTTTTTAGGCTTTATGTAGTTTGTGTTGTTATTGAACTCTAACTTTAACCCATGGTGATCCAGTAAAATAGAAGAGTTTATTCCAATATTTTTGTATCTGTTGAGATTTGCTTTACGACCGAGTATGTGACTTATTTTAGAGAATGTTCTTTGATGTACTGGGAAGAAGAGATAATCTTTTGTGTTTGGGAGAAATGTTCTGTAGGTATCTATTAAGTCCATTTGAGTCATAATATTTGTTAGTCCCCCTATTTACGTGTTAAGTTTCTGTCTGTAAGACCTGTCCACTGATGAGAGTGGGGTGTTAAAGTTTCCCACTATTAATGTTTTGGGTTTGATATGCGATTTAAGCTTGAGTATTGTTTCTTCTACATGGTGACCTTGTATTTGAAGCATTAATGTTCAGAATTGGGACTTTATTTTGATAATTTTTTTCCTGTGATAAATATGAAATGTCCTTCTCCATGTCTTCTGGTTAATTTTAGTTTGAACTCAATTTTGTTAGCTATTTGGGCAGCTACCTGGCTAGCTTCTTGGATTCATTTGTTTGAAAAATCTTTCCCCAACCCTTTATTCTGAGGCAATATCTGTCTTTCAAGTTTAGGTATGTTTCTTGTATACAGTGCAAAGATGGATCTTATTTCCTTATCTGTTCAGTTAGTCTATGTCACTTCATTGGTAAATTGAGTCCATTGATATTAAGAGATATTATAGATTAGTGATTGTTAATTCCTGTTACTTTGTGGCTTGATGTTGGTGATGGTGGTGTGTCTTTCCTTTCCTTTGGTTTTGCTGTTGTGAGATTATCTACTGCCTGTGTTACCATGGATAAAACTGAGTTAGTGTGGTTGGAATTTTCCTTCTAGTATTTTCCATATTGCTGGAATTTTGGATAGGTAATGTTTAAACCTCTTTTGTCATGAAATGTTTTGGGTTTTTTGTCTGTGTTGAATGAATGCTTGCTGGATAAAGTAATCTGGGCTGGCATCCATGGTCCTTAGCATCTGTAAAAAAATCTGTCCTTCAGAGTCTCTGTTGAGAAGTTAGGCGTAGTTCTAATATATGACACTTGACCTTTTCCCTTTGCAGCTCTTGATATTCTTTCTTTATTCTGTTTGCTTAAGGTTTTGATTATTATGTCGCAAAGGGATTTCTTTTAGTCCAACTTGTTTGGTGTTCAGTAAGCTTCTTGAACTTTTATAGGTATGTTCTTCTTTAGGCTGTGGAAGTTTTCTTCTATGATTTTGATTAATATGTTGTCTTTGCTTTTAGCTAACATTCTTCTCCTTCTTATATACCTATTATTGTTAGGCTTGGCTTTTTTATGGTATCCCAGATTTCCTGCCTATTTTGTATTAGGAATTTATTGAATTTAAAATTTGTTGACTGATGAATCTATTTTCTCTATCATATCTTCAACACTTGAGTTTCTCTCTTCCATCTCTTATATTCTATGGGTTAAACTTGCATTTGTATTTCCTGTTTGCTTCCCCAGATTTTTCATTTCCAAAATTCCCTCAGTTTTTGTTTTATTAATTATATTTACTTTTCAAGTCTTGAATAATTTCCTTCACCTTCCTAAATTTTTTTTGGATTTCTTTTCTTTTTTTGTGTGATTTACTGATTTCTTCCAAATTTTTGTTTGTTTTTTCTTTGACATCTTTAAGGGAATTTTTCATTTCTTCTTAAGAGCCTCTATCATTTTCATAAAGTAATTTGTAAGTTACTTTACTTCTGTTTTCACTACTTTGGAACCTTCAGGTTTTACTGCTGTAGGATCACTAGGTTCTGGTTGTACATATTTGTCTTTCAGTTGTTGAATGCATTCTTACACTGGTGTTTACTCATTTTTTTCAAACCAGTATGACTTGTGCCTCTATCTATTCTTGCAATTGTTGTGGTTTGCATCTGTGCCTATGTTGTAGTTTGTTGGAGTTGCAAAGGAGGGCTAGCCACAGGGAAGATGTTCAGGTGAGTGGTGTTGGGCAGCAGAGTGTGTCTTGGCAAAATTATGTAATCTGGCATGAATATGCATGTCATCCTTGCTCAGGGGCCATGCTAATCTTCTCTATATTGTTCCAATTTTATTATATGTGCTGCCAAAGTAAGAACAAAAGTATCTTTTCTGTGATCAAGCTTTCCTCTATCCAGAAAATATTATGTAAGATGTCACAAAATGAAAACAGACCCAACTGTAGACCAGCAACCAGGAAAATTACCAGCATAATAAAATATGCAAAGTGGTGCAATAAGCTTCATTCATATGCTAATGATTCACAGCAGCTATCTAATTTTTGCTAAGGCCCAGGGAATAGGAGGGAAGTCATGGTTGGTACTGGAAACCTATCCAGCTTCCCTGTGCAAGAAAATCATCTGCTATCACCATGATGCTAGATTAAGGTAACTTCTTACTACACTCGAAACATTTTCCTTTAACTCACATATAAGTGTTGCTATCATGTCATCATCAAAAAAATTTCTTTTTTTCAGCAAATGAAGAACCATCAAAGAAAATCACACTGGGCACCATTCAGAGATCTATAAACCATGGTGAGCCACAACTGATATATCTACTTGACAGCTCTTTCTTCTAAGGTTCAGGACACATCATAGAAGAGCACACGGAATGACTCTTAGTTTATTTTTAAACATTAAACCACGAAACCAAGTATCAGGTATATGTTATGTATTCAAAAATGTCAGTTTGCTTTTATCCACCAGATATATCTAAATAGCATTTTTTAAATGGGTAGAATTGTGTAAATGGGTTGCATTTCAACTTACCTTATTATCACACTATTCCTTTGACTTTTGGAGACTTTCTTTGAAGTATATGATCTGTTATTTATGATTTATAGGGAATAATTTGTATTTTCACTATAAAGCCTTGTTACCACTATTGAAAATATAAGGAGATTTATATTTCTGTCTATATGAACACACTAAGATTATCTCATTGTATTAGACCTAAAACCCTACTGATGAATAAATCATACAGAAAGCAAACATTAAATATTTAAATTATACTTAGAAAGCTTGTAGAGATAAGCCACACAAAAACATAGAATATTACATAGTTATTCCATACCTTGCTTTTTACCCAAACTATACACAGTAATAATCTCTGCCAACTGGAAACATAAAATTAGCATTTTATAATCCAATAAAAATTTTGGAAAGTATTATTATTACTTTCATCTTAAAATATAATTCAACAGCATGTAAGGGCTCTCCAAAATATTTAAATTACTTTCTACAAGAGAGGGAAAGTTAAATTGTAGCTCTACCAAGAACTATATATTTTAAACTGTTTAAGTAATTACTTCCATAGCAAAAATAATTTTTAACATTTTGAATTAATTTTTAAGACCTCATATGTTTTATGCAATGATGAAGTTACCACAATATACTAACAGGCCTCTCACTTTTTTGAAACCCAAACAGTCCTCAATTATGTTGAGAAGAGATTCAGAAGAAATATCATTCATATTTCATAGCTTTAAGTAGTTTAAAATTTGGACTTGGAGTATATATCAATGAACAAGCACTTGTCTACCATGGGGGAAGCTAGAAGTTGAAATCTTAGAACTGAAAAATAATTTGAACTCTAATTTAGAAGGAAGGATTGCATGATTACAACATGCTATACAATCAAGCAATAGTTTTGTGACTCAAGCAAACTATGTAATTTGAACTTAAAATATTACTCTAGTTTGATGGAAAGAAAATAATCTTCAAATCAACCAAAAAGAATGTTGAATTTTGTTGAAAATATTCCAGTCCAATAATCAAAGGGGATGATTCACT
The DNA here is from genome assembly GCF_982192425.1 of Myodes glareolus. Taxonomy (NCBI): domain Eukaryota; kingdom Metazoa; phylum Chordata; class Mammalia; order Rodentia; family Cricetidae; genus Myodes; species Myodes glareolus. The sequence goes on along the minus strand of NC_142053.1, from coordinate 36,494,196 downwards.
TATAAAATCATATGCATGGAAGCAGCAAAGTCATTAACAGACAATTGAATGTAGTGCAACATTGTGGAAGGAGCAGAAGAACACATATCAGTGTAGATGCAAGCTATATAGAATTGGATTAGAACATTTTTAAAGAACGGAACAGAAGCAAAATAGTTAGAATCCATGTCTCTTTTTGACCCTATTATATGGAAGACATAAACATATGTCTATTAAAGCTACATAGGGAACCAAAAACAGACCAAAGTAAGGATATCTTCAAAGCCTAATTGGATTTTTTGTTGTTGTTTTGTTTTTCAAGACAGAGTTTCTTTGTAGCTTTGGAGTATGTCCTGACCAGGCTGACCTCGATCTCACAGAGATCCTCCTGCCTCTGCCTCCCAAGTGCTGGGATTAAAAGTGTGAGCCACCACTTCCCTGCTCCCAAAACCTAATTGGCAAACCAATAAATTTATTGAGTTTATTTGCAGGAATATTAGTGAGGGATTACTTAAAGAAGCAAAAATGGTTCAAAGACTATTTCACTGCCAAAGATCACCACAACAGGAAAGCTGGAAACCAGAAACACACTGCACAGCTTGCAGGCAGCTGGAAAAGTGTACTGTCCAGATAGTTTGATTATTCTGTACTCTTTTCAGGAAGTTCTGCTGGGCTCTACTTCTAGTTAGATCCTCTGGTCTCTTTCTTCTAGGAAGTTTTGTGGATTGCTGTGCCTTCTATGTACTTCAGCTTGTTTGAGAATCTTCTAGGTATGTCAGGTTATATGAGAGAATCTCTAAGAAGTTCTTATGGTTTACATATATTTGGAAATGGAGTGACCTAGTTATTCTGGACAGTTACAGATATTTTCTGGAGATGTGTTGAAGTGTTTACTTCCTGGACTTAATGAACTTCCCTGCAGTGTGGGATATTTTAGTTCCCCTTAGGATTTAATTAATGTCTTAATGAGCTTTCCACAAAGGTGGAAGTTTTTATCTAATAGGAAATTGTTTCACAGCATATTTTAGGAAATATCATAGAATGATGTGCATAACCCAAAATTTTTGCACTAATTCACAGTTCTCTTCAAATAAAAGTATAAAAATTAATTCATTTGTTAAGTGAACTATAGAACCTATTTCAAAAAACATATTTGTAATGAAAATATGTATAGATTTTTATATTTACTCATTTCGTCTGTATCTAAGTGGAATGATGCATGTGTCACTTTGTGTATGTGGAAGACAGATGCCTTGAGCTCAAGTCTTCAGACACAGCTTCAAGTGCACTTAAATGCTGAGCCATGTCATTGGATCCTGTAATTATTTTTATTCACCTTAATTTTATATTTTTATACATGCACTAAATATGATAAAACTAATATTTTGATAACAAATAACTACCATGAGGAAAATAGTAGAATAAAGTGATTTTATCTTATTTGCTGTTATTTATTTTTTATACAAAATGGTCATTTCATATACATGCTATTTTTTTATAAAAACTTAACTTTACTGAAACTACTGAAATAATAAGAGGAATATGAAATCATCAAATGATTCCATCCCATATTACAAACAGTCTGTCTTAAATGATTCAGAGAAAACACTCCAGTGATATTGTGATGCATATGCAGGTGTAGATGTGAAATACTGTTTCTTTAACACTTTATCATTTTATGACATTTTAATTTTCCAGTGAGTATGATTAATATTACTTGGAAATAATTTATCACTAACACTAATTCAAATGGTAGATCATCTCTGAAAATCAGTTGGCAGTGAATCTGATATCCTGCTGATGTCCTACCAATTTAATGCATTAACATACTCTCTCATTAATACTATGTTTATCCTTGTTGACAGATATCACATTTTCTGATTTTCAAGAGTATGTTTCTCTAATTCAAAGATATCTTGGTCTTTAGAAAAATAAATTATGCTAAGGAAATAGACTGATGGATGCAAGCTTGTTTTTGTCAATGTGTTTAAAACAATCAAAAGTTGAAGTGTAAAAGGAAATAAGCATTGCGAGGGATGCGATCACCCACTGATACAAGGGGACGGATCTAATGAGAGTTTACCAAGACCAGTTGGACTGGGACTGAACGAGGATGCAATCCAACCAGATTCTCTGAATGTGGCCGGATTCTCTGAATGTGGCTGGCCCTGAGTCTTTCTGAAAAGCCATTGACAAAGACACTGGGACTTGTTTCCTCTGCATATACTGGATTTTGCTGATTGAGTCTGTCTGGACACTCACCTTCCTGGACCTGGAGGGAGGGGGGAGGAACTTGAACTTCCCACAGGGCAGGAAACCCTGACTGTTCTTAGGGATGGAGAGGGAAGAGGAGAGGGAGTGGGGGGAGTGGGAGGGTGGTGGGAGGAGGGGTGGAAATGGAAACTTTTATAATTTAATAAAATTACTTTCAAAAGAAAAAAAAGTTGAAGTGTTGGCAGGCAGGGAGATTTCTGACCAGCAAGTGGCATTGATCCTGTAGCAGAAGATACAATGGAGGGGTAAGTGTGTTCCTGACCCACCACACAAGCCCCATAAGGAAACACACAAATTTCCCACTATCATTATCTACCTGGGTATTCTGAAGGGGTGGCTTCCCCCAGCTAAACCCTCTCTCCTCCTACCCCATCTCCACTTTCAGCCAGGAAACCCTTCCCTTCCTCTCTCCCTCTTTCGGGGCATAAAATCCTCCAACACAGATCCAGTGGGCACCACCGGGGTGGGGCGGTGAGTGCAAACAGGAGGGAGTTCCTTTGTTTTAATAGCCTGTCTGCAGCAAGGTAGGACTGCAGGCAAAGTGATTCCTGGCCAGCAAGGGGCATTAATCCTGTAGCAGAAGACCCAGCAGAGGGAAGAGCCATTGGAGAGCATCTGAAGGAAGAGATGGGCAGGCGCCAAGGCAAGAATTCCTCCAGCAATCTGAAAAACAACATGAAAACACCAGATCCCAGCGATCTTATGACAGAAGGACTTGAACACCCTATTCCAGAAGAAGTGGAAAATAGTGTCATTATGAAAGCAATAGCGTCTCTTAAACAGGGTATGAATAACTCACTTAAAGAAATAGAAGAGGAATATAATAAAAAGAATGAAGAAATGAGTAAAGAAATGGAAGAAAAATATAACAAAATGTTTGAAGAAATGAGAAAATTCGTAAAGGATACCCTGGGAAACCAAGAAAAAACAATCAAATAGGTAATGGAATCATTTCAAGAATTGAAAACTGAAATGGAGGCAATGAAGAAAACACAAAACGAGGGCTGGCTGGATATGGAAAATCTAGGTAAACAGAGACTTCAGAAACAAGCATAACCAATACAATACAAGAGATAGAAGAACGAATCTCATATTATGAAGACACCATAGAGAAAATAAACGCTCTGACCAAAGAAAACAACAAATCCAACAAATTCTCTTAACAAAACATTCAGGAATTCTGGGACATAATAAAAAAGACTAAGAATAATAGGGGTAGAAGGCAGAGAAGAATTGCAGATCAAAGGTCCAGAAAATATATTCAACGAAATTATAGAAGAAAACTTTCCCAACCTAAAGAACGATATTCCTATGAAGGTTCAAGAAGCATACAGAACAGCGAATAGACTGGATCAGAAAAAAAATCCCCTCGCAATATAATAATCAAAACAGAAAACATACAGATTAAAGAAAGGATATTAAGAGCTGCAAAGGAAAAAGGTCAAGTAACCTATAAAGGTAAACCTATCAGACTTACACCAAACATCTCTATGGAAACCATGAAAGCCAGAAGGTCCAGGATCGAGGTACTGCAGAAACTAAGAGACCATGGATGCAAGTCCAGACTACTATACCCAGCCAAGCTATTGTTCACTATCAACGGAAAAAACAAAATATTCCAGTATAAAAACAAACTTAAACAATACATAGCTACTAATCCAGCCTTACAGAGAATATTAGAAGGAAAATCACAACACAAGGAATCCAACATTCCCAGCATTGCCTACAATAACTCAGAAATCTAGCGACCCTTCACAAGCACAACTCAAAGAAGGAAAACACATGCACTCTACTACCCAAAAAATTGACCAGAGTCAACAACCATTGGTCATTAATATCACTTAATATCAATGGACTCAAATCACCTATAAAGAGGCACAGACTTAGAGATTGGATACGAAAACAGGATCCAACATTCTGCTGTTTACAAGAAACACACCTCAACCACAAAGACAGACACCTACTCAGAGTAAAGGGTTGGGAAAAGGTTTTCCAAGCAAATGGACCTAAGAAGCAAGCGGGTGTAGCCATTCTAATATCTAAGAAAATCGACTTCAAACTAAAATCAATCACAAGAGATGGAGATGGACATTTCATACTCATAACAGGAACAATTCATCAGGAAGAAGTCTCAATCCTGAATATCTATGCCCCTAATATAAAGGCACCCACAAATGTAAAAGAAACTCTTCTAGAACTCAAGGCAGTCATCAAACCACACACACTAATAGTAGGAGTCTTCAACACACCTATCTCACCAATGGACAGGTCAATCAGACAGAAACCAAACAGAGAAATAAGAGAATTATAGGAGGTATTGAATCAAATGGACTTAACAGACATCTATAGAACACCCCACCCCTATAGGAAAGAATATACCTTCTTCTCTTCCCAACACCCTCCCACTCCCCCCACTTCCCCTCCTCCTCCCTCTCCATCCCTAAGAGCAGTCAGGGTTTCCTGCCCTGTGGGAAGTTCAAGTTCCTCCCCCTTCCCTCCAGGTCCAGAAAGGTGAGTATCCAAACAGACTGGATCTCAAAAATCCAGTATATGCAGAGGAAACAAGTCTGAGTCTCATTTTCAATGGCTTTTCAGAAAGACTCCGGGCCAGCCACATTACCATGGATGCAAGCCCAGACTACTATACCCAGCCAAGCTATTGTTCACAATCAACGGAGAAAACAAAATATTCCAGGATAAAAACAAATTTAAACAATACGTAGCTACTAATCCAGCCTTATAGAGAATATTAGAAGGAAAATCACAACCGAAGGAAAGCATCTTTAACAAATGGTGCTGGCATAACTGGATGTCAACCTGTAGAAGAATGAAAGTAGATCCATATCTATCACCATGCACAAAACTCAAGTCCAAATGGATTAAAGACATCAACATTAATCTGTCCACTTAGAACCTGAAAGAAGAGAAAGTGGGAAGTAGTCTACAAGATTTAGGCACAGGAGACCACTTCCTAAGTAGAACCCCAGTAGCACAGACAATAAGAGAATCAATGAATAAATGGGACCTCCTGAAACTGAGAAGCTTCTGTAAAGCAAAGGACACTGTCAGTAAGACAAAAGGTCTACCTTCAGACTGGGAGAAGATCTTCACCAACCCCTCATCAGACAAAGGTCTGATCTCCAAAATATACAAAGAACTCAAGAAACTAGACACTAAAACTCTAATTAACCCAATTAAAAAATGGGGTGCTCAACTGAACAGAGAATTCACAACAGATGAACTTCGAATGGCCAAAAGACACTTAAGGTCATGCTCAACCTCCTTAGCGATCAGGGAAATGCAAATCAAAACCACTTTGAGATACCATCTTACACCTGTCAGAATAGCTAAACTCAAAAACACCAATGATAGCCTATGCTGGAGAGGAAGTGGAGTGAGGGGAACACTCATCCATTGTTGGTGGGAATGCAAACTTGTGCAGCCACTGTGGAAATCAGTGTGGCGGTTTCTCAGGAAACTGGGAGTCAACTTCACTCAGGACCCAGCAATTCCACTCGATGCCCTATCATACTACAGAAGTATTTGTTCAGCTATGTTCATAGCTGCACTATTTGTAATAGCCAGAACATGGAAACAACCTAGGTGCCCCTCAATATAAGAATGGCTAAAAAAGGTGTGGAACATATACACATTAGAGTTTTACTCAGCGGTAAAAAACAACGACATCTTGAATTTTGCATGCAAATGGATGAAAATAGAAAATGCTTTACTGAGTGAGGTAACCCAGACCCAAAAAGAGGAATATGGTATGTACTCACTCATAAGTGGATTCTAGCCATAGTTAAAGTTCTTTGAGTGTATAATTTGTGATCTTAGAGAAGCTAAATAAGAAGGTGAACCTGAAGAAAATCATAGTGTTATCCTCATGAATATTAGAAATAGATAAGATTTCCAGGCAAAGTTGGGTGCACGGGGGGTAGGGGTGAAAGTAAGAGGAGATGGTTAGGGAGAGGGGGGAGAGGGAGGGTTGGGGATGGCTTGGGGGAATGGGAGGGGGAGGGAGGAAGGATGGTTCTGGGAGCAGGGAAGTTTATATCTCAACTAAGGGAGCCATTTTAGGGTTTGCAAGAAACTTGATTCTGGAGGGGTTCCCAGGCCCAAGGAGAGATCCCCAGATTGTTCCCTGGACAGCAGAGGAGTGGGTACCTGAACTGGCCTTGGCCCATAATCATACTGATGAATATTTTGCATGTCACCACAAAAACCTTCATATGGCGAAGGATGGAGATAGAGACAGAGACACATATTGGAACACTGGACTTAACTCCCTAGGTCCAAATGAGAAGCAGCGGGAGGGAGATTGTGAGCAAGGAAAGCAAAACCAGAGGTAATCTTCATCCGAGGATGGATGGAGATAGAGACGGAGACCCACATTTGATCACCGGACTGAGCCCCCCATGGTCCAAATGAAGAGCAGAAGGAAGGAGAACATGAAAAAGGAAGTCAGGACCACGAAGGGTGCTTTCACCCACTGATACAAGGGGACTGATCGAATGAGAGCTCACCAAGGCCAGCTGGACTAGGACTGAACGAGCATGTGATCAAACCGGATTCTCTGAATGTGGCTGCCATGGGGGCTGACTGAGAAGCCATTGACAATGGCACTGGGTCTGGTTTCGTCTGCATTGACTGGCTTTTTGGGATCCTGGTCTGTTTGGATGCTCACCTTCCTGGACCTGGAGAGAGGGGGGAGGAACTTGGATTTCCCTCAGAATAGGAAACCCTGACTGCTCTTGGGAATGGTGAGGGAGGAGGAGAGGGAGTGGCGGGAGTGGGATGGTATTGGGAAGAGTGGAAGAAGTGGAAATTCTTTAAATAAATAAATAAGTGGAAAAAAAGAAGAGTATGAATAAACCTAACCAAAAAATAAAAAAAATTGAAGTGTTCCTGTGGTGTTTCTTTCACTATGAAAGGATTAATACAGTGGTATCAAAAAATGAAAGTCTCTCTCCTTGTTTTCAGTTAAAATTTGGCTTGAAGTATCAGTGATAGTATGTATAGGTTATACATAGAAGCTGAAAATAAATCATTTGCCATTTTATCCAAAATTTGCTGGCTATGCCTCATGCAATGTGAACAGATAGATACAGGTAATGGTTTTATGCCACAGTAAGAAAAAGAACAAACTTAGCAAAATCCTGTGATTATCTCAGTTTCTTATGAATGTGAAACTTATTTGCAATTCTTCATATAGACCAACAAACAGCTTAAACCATTAATAGGTTACTGACTCCAGTGATAAAGACATAAAACATGTCAAGAAGAAGTCTAGTCTATAATCTGCAAATATTTCTCAGTATCAATATTCATTATACAATTAAAATAAGAAGTGGAGAGGAGAGGTATGACTGTCTTCCCCTCTCTTATTAATGTCAACAAGCTCTGGTAAACAAGCAATAAATATTTCAGGGTTTTTTACTGAAAGTATGTTGGCAGGTACATTAGTCTCTGATCTCTACAAATTTTGTAACTTTTCTCAAACCAACTGATAATAATATGAATTTATTTGTAATTAAGTTAATGTTATAGTATGGGGTATAAAATGAATAGCTTTTTCCTGATCAAGATCTAATGTCCTCCTATGCATGTACAGTTACCAAATGCAATTTCCTTTGCTACAATAAATCACCATATGCAGAGATCCGAGAAGGAAATCTACTTATTTTCAGGTTGCATGTTGTTGTTTTTTTATCCTGAAATATATTCAACACCACCTGAAGAGAATAGTAATTAGATTAGAATTCCTAGGATATTACTTGGAATTTTTGATGTGAGAACAGATCTGATTAATATAAAGAGATTTGATATGAATCCAAATTAAGTATATAGAGTCTTTGGGAAAATTATCATCCGTGCTGGATCTAGTCTGTGGTTCTCAGAAGGGAATGTTTGTTGTGTGAGACACAATAAAAATTACTCAGTGGTTATTCCACTTTATGACTATGTGCAGAAAGTATCTGATGACCGAATATGTTTGAATATTGTGGAAAATTATTTTAAGATGTGTTATATTTATGCTGTGAAATATTTATTTAATCATGCAAAGTTGTGTTGCATTCGTTTAACTGTTCAAAGCTGTGTTACTTTGCCTGTCTAAAACACCTGATTGGTCTAATAAAGAGCTGAATCTCCAAAAGTGAGGCAAGAGAAATGATAAGAAGGGCTGTCAAAAAGGGAGAATAAGATAATGGAGAACTCTTGGGAGAGAGGATCAAGGAATGAGAACAGGTGGGCCAACCACATAGCCACGGAGTAAGAGTGAAAGTAGGATTACAGAAGAGAAGGAAAAAGCCGAGAATCAAAAGGTATATGGTATAATTTAAGAAAAACTGTCTTTATCCAGCCAAGCTATCATTCACTATCAACGGAGAAAAGAAAATATTTCAGGATAAAAACAAATTTAAACAATACGTAGCTACTAATCCAGCATTACAGAGAATATTAGAAGGAAAATCACTACCGAAGGAATCCAACATTCCCAACATGGCCTACAATAACTCGAACATCTAGCGACTATTCACAAGCACAAATCAAAGAAGAAAAACACATACACTCTACTACCTAAAAAAAAAAAAAAAAAAAAAGAAATGACCGGAGTCAACAACCACTGGTCATTAATATCACTTAATATCAATGGACTCAATTCACCTATAAAGAGGCACAGACTTAGAGATTGGATACGAAAACAGGATCCAACATTCTGCTGTTTACAAGAAACACACCTCAACCACAAAGACAGACACCTACTCAGAGTAAAGGGTTGGGAAAAGGTTTTCCAAGCAAATGGACCTAAGAAACAAGCAGGCATGGCCATTCTAATATCTAACAAAATCGACTTCAAACTAAAATCAATCAGAAGAAATGGAGATGGACATTTCATACTCATAACTGGAACAATTCCTCAGGAGGAAGTCTCAATCCTGAATATCTATGCTCCTAATATAAAGGCACCCACATATGTAAAAGAAACTCTTCTAGAACTCAAGGCAGTCATCAAACCACACACACTAATAGTAGGAGACTTCAACACTCCTCTCTCACCAATGGACAGGTCAATCAGACAGAAACCAAACAGAGAATTGAGAGATCTATTGGAGGTATTGAATCAAATGGACTTAACAGACATCTATAGAACACTCCACCCAAATAGGAAAGAATACACCTTTTTCTCTGCAGCTCATGGAACCTTCTCGAAAATTGACCACATACTCAGTAACAAAGCAAACTTCCACAGATACAAAAAAATATTAGTAACTAACTGTGTCTTGTCAGATCACCATGGACTAAAATTAGAATTCAACAACAATGATCCCCCCAGGAAGCCAACAAACTCATGGAAACTGAACAGTCAACTACTAAATCACCCCTGGGTCAAGGAAGAAATAAAGAAAGAAATTAAAGTCTTCCTTGAATTTAATGAAAACAAAGACACAACATACTCAAACCTATGGGACACTATGAAAGCAGTGCTAAGAGGAAAGTTCATAGCCCTAAGTGCCCAATTAAAGAAAGCAGGGAAAGCACAAATTGGAGACTTAACAGCACACTTGAAAGATCTAGAAAAAAAAGAAGCTGATTCACCCAGGAGGTCTAGAAGACTGGAAATAATCAAACTGAGGGCTGAAATCAACAAAATAGAAACAGAGAAAACAATCCAAAGAATCAATGAATCAAAAAGCTGGTTCTTGGAGAAAATCAACAAGATTGACAAACCCCTATCCAAATTAATCAAACGGCAGAGAGAGAACATGCAAATTAGTAAGATCAGAAATGAAAAGGGGGACATAACCACAGACACAGAGGAAATTCAGAGAATCATTAGATCTTACTATGAAAGTTTATATGCCACAAAGTTGGAAAATGTAAAAGAAATGGATATTTTTTAGATAAATACCATATACCAAAGTTGAACCAAGAACAGGTGAACAATCTAAATAGACCTGTTAGTCGTGAAGAATTAGAAGCTGTTATCAAAAATCTCCCTACCAAAAAAAGCCCAGGACCAGGTGGTTTCAATGCAGAATTCTACAAGAACTTCCAGGAAGAGCTAATACCTATACTCCTTAATGTATTCCACAATATAGAAACAGAAGAGTCATTGCCTAACTCCTTTTATGAAGCTACAGTTACCCTAATACCAAAACCACACAAAGACACAACCAAGAAAGAGAATTACAGGCCAATCTCACTCATGAACATCGACACGAAAATTCTCAATAAAATACTGGCAAACCGAATCCAAGAGCACATTAGAAAAATTATCCATTATGATCAAGTCGGCTTCATTCCAGAGATGCAGGGCTGGTTCAACATACGCAAATCTATCAATGTAATCCATCATATAAATAAACTGAAAGAAAAAAACCATATGATCATCTCACTAGATGCTGAAAAAGCATTTGACAAAATTCAACATCCATTTATGATAAAGGTGTTGGAGAGACTGGGGATACAAGGATTATACCTAAATATAATAAAAGCAATATACAGCAAACCGACAGCTAACATCAAACTGAATGGAGAGAAACTCAAAGCCTTTCCACTAAAATCAGGAACACGACAAGGCTGTCCACTCTCTCCATACCTCTTCAATATAGTGCTTGAAGTTCTAGCAATAGCAATAAGACAACATAAGGAGATCAAGGGGATTCGAATTGGAAAGGATGAAGTTAAACTTTCATTATTTGCTGACGATATGATAGTTTACGTAAGTGACCCCAAAAACTCTACCAAAGAACTCCTACAGCTGATAAACACCTTTAGTAACGTGGCAGGATACAAGATCAACTCCAAAAAATCAGTGGCCCTCCTATACACAAAGGATAAAGAAGCAGAGAGGGAAATCAGAGAAGCATCACCTTTCACGATAGCCACAAATAGCATAAAATATCTTGGGGTTACTCTAACCAAGGAAGTGAAAGACCTATTTGACAAAAACTTTAAGTATTTGAAGAAAGAAATTGAGGAGGGTACCAGAAAATGGAAAGAACTCCCCTGCTCTTGGATTGGGAGTATCAACATAGTAAAAATGGCAATTCTACGAAAAGCAATCTATAGATTCAATGCAATCCCCATCAAAATCCCATCAAACTTCTTCACAGACCTTGAGAGAACAATAATCAAGTTTATATGGCAAAACAAAAAACCCAGGATAGCCAAAACAATCTTATACAATAAAAGAACTTCTGGAGGCATTACCATCCCTGACTTCAAACTCTATTATAGAGCTACAGTATTGAAAACAGCTTGGTATTGGCATAAGAACAGAGAAGTCGACCTATGGAATCGAATAGAAGACCCAGATATTAACCCACAAACTTATGAACACCTAATTTTCGACAAGGGAGATAAAGGTATACAATGGAAGAAGGAAAGTTTCTTTAACAAATGGTGCTGGCATAATTGGATGTCAACCTGTAAAAAAATGAAAGTAGATCCATATCTATCACCATGCACAAAACTCAAGTCCAAATGGATTAAAGACATCAACATTAATCTGTCCACTTTGAACCTGATAGAAGAGAAAGTGGGAAGTAGTCTACAAGATATAGGCACAGGAGGCCTCTTCCTAAATAGGACCCCAGCAGCACAGACAATAAGAGAATCAATGAATAAATGGGATCTACTGAAACTGAGAAGCTTCTGTAAAGCAAAGGACACTGTCAGTAGGACAAAAAGCCTGCCTTCTGACTGGGAGAAGATCTTCACCAACCCCTCATCAGACAAAGGTCTGATCTCCAAAATATACAAAGAACTCAAGAAACTAGGCACTAAAACTCTAATTAACCCAATTAAAAAATTGGGTACTGAACTTAACAGAGAATTCACAACAGATGAACTTCGAATGGCCAGAAGACACTTAAGGTCATGCTCAACCTCCTTAGCGATCAGGGAAATGCAAATCAAAACCGCTTTGAGATACCATCTTACACCTGTTAGAATAGCTAAAGTCAAAAACACCAACGATAGCCTATGCTGGAGAGGATGTGGGGTGAGGGGAACACTCATCCATTGTTGGTGGGACTGCAAACTTGTGCAGCCACTGTGGAAATCAGTGTGGCGGTTTCTCAGGAAACTGGGAGTCAACCTCCCTCATGACCCAGCAATTCCGCTCTTGGGAATATACCCTAAAGATTCCCTAACATACTACAAAAGCTTTTGTTCTACTATGTTCATAGCAGCACTATTTGTAATAGCCAGAACCTGGAAACAGCCTAGGTGCCCCTCAATAGAAGAATGGTTAAAAAAGGTGTGGAACATAAACACATTAGAGTTTTACTCAGCGGTAAAAAACAATGACATCTTGAATTTTGCATGCAAATGGATGGAAATAGAAAACGCTTTACTGAGTGAGGTAAGCCAGACCCAAAAAGAGGAACAAGGTATGTATTCACTCATAAGTGGATTCTAACCATAATTAAAGGTCTTTGAGCCTATTATTCTTGATCCTATTGAAGCTATATAAGAAGATGAACCTGATGAAGATTATTTAGCTATCCACCAGGAGGTAGGAAATAGACAAGAGTCACAGGTAACCTCGGGTGCATGGGGGGGGGTGGGAGGGTTGATGGAAGGGGAGAGTGTTAGAGAGAAGGGAGTAGGGGAGGAACGGGGACAGCTAGGTGGCCTGGAATGCGGGGGGGAGGGAGGAAGGATGAATATGGGATCAGGGAAGAATATATTTCAACTAAGGGAGTCATTTTAGGGTTTACAGGAGACTTGATTATATATGGGATCCCAGGTCCAAGGAGAAATCCCCCAGATTGTTCTCTGGACAGAGGAGAGGGTGCCTGAATTGGCCGTGGCCTATAACCATACTGATGTATATTTTGCTTATCACCATAGATCCTTCATCTGGCGAAGGACGGCGATGCAGTTGGAGACCCACATTGGAGCACCGGACTGAGCCCCCCGAGGTCCAAATGAGGAGCAGAAGGAGGAAGAACATGAAAAACGAAATCAGTACTGCGAGGGATGCTATCACCCTCAGATTCAAGGGAACGGATCTAATGAGAGTTTACCAAGGCCAGTTGGACTGGGACTGAACGAGGAGGTGATCTAACCAGATTCTCGGAATTTGGCCGGATTCTCTGACTGTGGCTGGCCCGAAGTCTTTCTGAAAAGCCATTGACTATGATACTGGGACCTGTTTCCTCTGCATATACTGGATTTTGGGGATCCAGTCTGTTTGGACACTCACCTTCCTGGACCTGGAGGGAGGGGGGAAAAACTTGAACTTCCCACAGGGCAGGAAACCCTGACTGCTCTAGGGGATGGAGAGGGAGGAGGAGAGGGAGTGGGGGGAGTGGGAGCGTGTTGGGAAGAGGGGCGGAAATGGATACTTTTATAATTTAATAAAATTTACTTTAAAAAAAAAGAACAACTGTCTGGAAACAAATCAAGCTAAAGCTGGGAATTTATAAGAAATATTAAGCCTCTGTGTTTGATCTATTTGTGAATTGAGTGGTGGGCCCCCAAAGAGACAAAAGTAAAACAGCTAACAACTATTGAAATTGTTTTTGCAACTGATACTGAAATCGGTCAAATTCATCTTTGCTAGTAAGTGTCACTGGTTACTCTTTCTTCCTGACCTAAAATAAAACACAAATGACAGAAAACAATTATATATCATTCATTCATTACTTCTCTCTTCTTTGTTAGATAGATGGCATATTAATTCTAATCTTCATATGCATCCCTATTGATGTACAAAAAATTTAAAAGCTTGTAGAGGCCATGTTTCCTGTCATAGTTTGTTAATAAATAGTAGGAAAAATTGTAGTAGAGTTTAGAGCAATAAGAAATGTCATATTGTTTCCATTATACCATTTTATATATATAAAATTATATATATATATATATATATATATATATATATAATTGTATGATAGAGTGTCTCATTGTGTAGCCTTGGTTGGACTGGAGCTTGCTATATATATCAGACTAGCTTAGAAATTTCTAAAACCCACATTTCCTGTATCTGTATATGCTTTTGTAGTAAGGAGAGGCAGCTTGTTTGTTCGCGGCTGCTCAACCCCAAAATAACCACACAGAAACTGTATTAATTAAATCATTTATTGGTCCATTAGCTCTGGCTTCTTATTGGCTAACTCTTACATCTTCATTTAACCCATTTCTAGTAATCTGTTTATCACCACATGTCTGTGGCTTACTGGGTAAAGTCTGACTCCTGTGCAGCTACATGACTTCTGTCTGATTCTGCCTCCTTTCTCCCAGCATTCCATTTAGTTTCCCCTTCCTGGCTCTTCTCTACCCAAAACAGCTTCTGTATTAACCAATGATATTAACAGCCTACAGAGGGGAATCCAACATCATGCTTTGAGAATGCTGGTGTTAAAGTTATTTGCCATCACTCTTAGCTCCCATTATATAACTAAACTGATGGTGAGATGAGAGAAAATTTCTGAGTCCCATAAATGTTGAAGACATATGAAAATTTTATATTTCTACAGTGGTATAACACTACTATTTATCATTTTTACTTTTTTATCAGAATATAATATGTGATAAAATAAGAATTTCTACTGTAAGTCATTATGTATTGAGATTTTTGGTGGAAAATTAACATTTAGCTTGGAGAAGGAAGAATAATAATCTCCTAGTGATATAAATAGTTTAGTCCCTAGAATTTGTGAGTATTACATTTAATAAAAATATTAATGACTTAATTGCATATTTGATTAAAGCTAGATGGACATTCTGGTTTTGAATATAATAGAATTTTAATGTAATCAAATGATACCATAAAAATAAAAGTTTCATAAAGAAAACTGATAGATAAAATTGTAAAATTGTGAAGATTAAAACTGAAATTGTCTTGGTCTTAAGTTTTAGACAGGAAGATATGAGTAAAGTAATGACAGTTCTAAAGTATTCCAACTAAAAAAGAAGAAAGTCCATTTTATGGTACAAATACTCAAAGTGAAAATATAAATAATCAGACAAACATATTAAAACCAAAGATTTGCTTAAAATAAAGGTAAACTTGTTTAGTTTATACCTCCACAAGATACATAAATTATTTTTGGCCTATGGAGCTGTATGGTAATAATGTTTTATTAAAAGTTTCCACAGTGTAACAATTAGGTTAATAGTAGAAAGCTAATGAATAATTGTTTTTTAAAGACTTAACTTATTTCCTCTAGTACACATGCTGATATACACAGTTATTTTACTTCACACATTGTTGTTGTATTACTATGATCATTACTAAGAATTTATGCACACTTAAACAAAATATAAATTTTAGGTATTCCTATTCTCTTTCTCCCTCTCTCCCTGATTCTCAGTTTCTTTTTCTTTTCTAATGTGGTTTTCAGAGTCCATATTTTGAGTTGTCCCTAAAATTCTCATAATTCACACAAATTTATCACTGCCTATATATACTAACAGCCATATTAGGCACAGTCTACTTGTAATAAACTTTTATCACTTTATGATTTATTTTCACATTACATAAAAAAATCTTGAAATCTATAAGTCTACTCAAGATGTTATGGCAAAGAAAGTCATAGGCATTTGTGAGGAGCTGAATACTATTGAATAGCAAAATTTATTAGCATAGAATTTTCTTCTAAGTATTTATGTTTAAACAGATAGACAAATGGTACTCTCAGCCTTAGTTAGGGAATCTTCTGTCAGTAATTGTGGGATAATGTAAAACCTCTCGGGCACAGAAATTGCTGAGGTTATGATGTAGGTAAATGCTCAAACTTGAACAAGCCATTTATACAATCTGTATAAAACTTATTGAACACTATGGAAGATTAGAATAGAAACAATTAAAAACCCTGGTGCCAGGATTTACCTTACTGCTTGTACTGGCTTTTTGGGAACCTGTTCTCTTTGGATGAATGAATACCTTGCTCTGCTTAGATGTAGAAGGAAAGGCCTTGATACTTCCCCAGAGCAATGTGCTGAAGAGTGAATGGAGTGGGGTGGGGGAAAAGGTAGAGAGGGTGGGAGGAGGGGAGTGAGTGGGAAATAGGATTAGTGAAGAAAGATTGTTTTCTTAAAAAAAAACTGAAGAAAGAAGCGCTGAAGATAGGGGGAAAAACTAACCAGAGTATTCTCCAAAGATGAAATACAAATGGCTGATTTCAAAAATATTCAGCACCCTTTAGCCATGAGGAAAACGAAATTGAAATCTATTTTGAGATTTTCTCTTACCCCCATAATAATGGATAAGATTTGAGTTTTTAAAAAGTCCTACAACAAATCTTGGCATGGATATGGTGAAATTTAAACACTTATTTGTTTTTGATGGGATTACACACCATTGTAGCCATTGTGAAAACCAATGTGGATGTTCTTTTGATATCTTGATGCAGAAATAATTAATATTATAATATATTATATATTACAATTAAATGATTAATATATATAATAATTAATATATAAAATCAAACAAAGTTGGACAGGATAAATTTGAAATAACAAAAATAATGGTTGAAGCAAATATTCTTTTTATTATCATTTTATGAATTAAGAAATTGAGACTATATTTTTCTAAATTGTGATTTGAACTTTTCTGCATGATTGAAAACATAGTATTTTAATGCTTTCTCTATATGCCAGTTCACCTGCACTAATTGTATAATATCATAGTAATGTGTATTCTTGAAACCTTGATATCTATCATAATATTCACATATAAAAAGAAAATGAGTAAGGGAAATATAGATATAAAGTAAGTAATATATTTACTAATACAATATAATGTAAATATATGGTATATATTTTGATTTTACTGTTATAGATTAAATAATAAATCAAATGCTATTTTTCACTAATTACACATTATTAATCAATATGCCATGCTCTTGCAACCACACAAAAAATATAGGTGACTTTAATAACCAAAAATATTTCTATCAGCAATTCTGGGTCAGTTTCCAAGGGAAATAATTTCTTATAATGCCTCCTGACAGCTTCCATTTTAACATAAGTGGAAAAACATGTAAGTACATAACACTCATGATGGCTCTTCTTAATAATCATTGTGAGATCCACGTAGTTTTCCATTTTCATTTCTTTTTTTTAGCCTCATTTTATTACATTTGTGTACTGTGATTTTTATCATATATTCACTTATTCAGGCATAATTAATTTAGATTTGGTCATAAACATTTGTTGCATATCACTAGTATGTTTGTAAAATAACTGCCTAATTAAAATTAATATCAGTAGTAAAGAACACATGTTCAACACTTTTTTTCACTGTATATCACTCACAGGCATCACTACACAAATTAGATACTGCTCTTCCTCCCTAGAAACTTTTTTCACTGTTTATATGTACTATGAGCCATGATAGTCTTGCTGTACATATTCACTAATCCATTCTTCATATTCATGTAAAGAAATCACTGTTTACACATATGTCAAGGTTAAAGAAACTGATGCAAAGACAGATTAGGTACTCCTGCTGCATAACATAATACAAATATTGACTGTGATGGGGCTGAGATTTATTGTGGAAAGCTAGATTCAAGCATCCAGGCTCTCAATCACTTAAATGATTTACATTCAACACATTTTCATATGGATTGTTTGATATTCATCATTTTATTTTCTTCTTTTAGTTGTCAATTAGTGCTCATCATAATTTTTTTCTTGAGTGCATAGAATTTGCTTGGATTTGATAGAAATCTTTATATACTAAATATACTGGCCTCTTTTCTCATATGTGTTTCAATTAATTTTCTAGTTTTAATTTGCTTTTGTTTTACTTCAAAATTTTTTATTACAAAGACATTGAATATGCTCAAAACTCATTTAATATTTGAGAATTTCTTATCTATTTCAAAATTATTTAAATATTTATGTCTTATACCTTCTCTATTTTAATATTTGTTGGGATATGTAACACATTTATAACAATTTTTTTATTAAAAACTTTAAATCTTCTGTACCATAACAACTACATACATAAAGAAGGAATTTAAATTTCTTTTTTTCTTTCTAAATATTCTCTATTTCTTTCTTACTGTTTATTAACAGAGTTCCAGAAAATCATTGGCTTGAAAATCTGTAATTTTCTTCTCCAATCATTGTAAAAGTCTAAAGACTGAAATAAATCTTATTGTCTAAAATGAAGTGTATAAACAGTGCTAAATTTATGGTAAAATTTGTAGTGTAAAATATCTTCCTTAGTGTTATAAACGTTCTGAATATTGTTCAAAATTCTTGTCTCCTCTTTCCAACCATCTTCCATGCTACCAATAGATTATGATATTTCTTATCTTGTGACGCTCTAACACTGACTCCATTTATACCTTCTATTTGCACATTGAGGAACTTTTGGCATTATATTTTATTTACCTTCTTAACATAGGACAATCTATTTGAAGTCAAATAGAGCACAAACTTAATTACCCTTTTCTAACCTATGTACATATTGGGGGAGTAAGATGTACAAGTTCCCAGAAGTTCTTTGAATGACTCTTATTTGTATTTTTCCATAGATCCATATGTGAAAAAGAATATTTCTGTTATTGTTGCACTTAATTTTTAGATGACAGTTGTTTCATCTATTTTATATTTTTTATTAAGAAAACTTATGGTGGGAATGACTTTTAATGCAGCCATGAACTATTATTGCAATAAACTTAATACATGATTAAGAACTACACATGTGAACATAATACACATATATAAATATGTATATATCTTATGTGAATGGCTTTTTAAAGACACTTAATCATTATTAGTTATAATTTTAGAAATATGTCAGATACATAGGTTTTTAAATAAAAACAAAGAATATATCCATTCATGTAGAAAATTATAGTCACAAACTTAGGAAGAAAGTCCTAAACTTAAATATGCATTAAGCTTAGGTGCTTAAGTACCAAGAATTCTTGAGCCTTGTAAAAATTATAGCAATTAATAAAGCTGTTACTATCAAAGAAAGAATCCTGAACTTTATGCATCATTAGATTAATTCAGAGAAGCAATTACAACTCTTATGGCGTGATAGTTTAACTATATAGTATAGGTTGAATTGTTAATTAGCAAAACACCTGAAAGGCAAATAATGGCTTTTTAGCCATGGAAGTTTTATTTGA
Organism: Myodes glareolus; assembly: GCF_982192425.1. NCBI lineage: Eukaryota > Metazoa > Chordata > Mammalia > Rodentia > Cricetidae > Myodes > Myodes glareolus. The sequence continues at coordinate 36,474,832 of NC_142053.1, read as the reverse complement.
AACCATGTTTAAAAGTGCTTCATAATTGAAATAATAGAATATTTAATCTATTATGTTTACTAATATCATTTAAATCAGAACTTTTTTTAATTTAAAAGAGAAATCTCTAATATACTGCCCTTCTGTGACATGAAAGAAAGTTTCCATGATATTTAATATTTATGAGATTAATATGTGTTAGCCAAGGTTACTTGCTTTAAGAGATATCTATTTTTACTTTTGTCCATAAATACATAAAATGTATCAGTAGTAATAGAAGTAACTGAGGTAATGTAAATGCAACAGTGATGTACATACTTTGAAAAACATAATCAGTAGAAATCTGCAGATATAGTAAGATAATTATTTTCACAGCTCTAAATAATTCCATTTGTGGAAGATGACCACACACACACACACACACACACACACACACACACACACACACACATCCATCCAAAATGACCATTCTCCCGGTTTGTTGGGAAAGTCCAGATCTCTAGGTAATAAGTCAAGGACACTTTTCTCCTCTCTCCCCAACCCATCCCAGACATAGCACCCCATCATAGGCAAGTGTTCTGTGGTCAAGCCACTCTACCACCATCCCCAGCTTCATCAGTAGGATCCCTGAGTCACAATCCCCAACTGTACAAAATGGAAGAAGAGGTAGTGACTGCTTTCCTGGTTAGGACAGGCCACTTCACTAGCCCCTAAGCTGGAACACTTCCTGCATTCCTGCCACACCCACTCCAGCCCCAGCACCCCATCACTGGCAAGTCTCCTGTAGCTAGACTGTTCCACAACCATCCCCAGGTGCATCAGAGGCCCTTGGAGGCACAGCCCCCACCTGTGTTAATTGGAGGAAAAGCCTCAACAGCCATTTATTTAGCAGGAAAGACTACCAAGGCCAGGCCACTCCACCATCAGACACAGAAACATCAGAGGCCACACAGAGGCACAAGCTCCACTTACACCAATTGGAGGAAAAGTGCCATCCTAAGGCACAGACACCACTAACACAAATTGGAGAAAGAATCAAAGCCTGTAGCTGTAATTGCTCCAAACCCAGGTGAGTAGAAGACAGTGTAAGAATGCATTCAACAACATGAAGAACAATATGGTGCCATCAGGACCAAGTGGTTCTACAACAACAAGAATTGAATTTTCCAGAAGAAAATGATCTTACAAAAACTTAGAAGCCCATAAGACAAAACAAAATTCATGGATGCCAGCCCAATCTCCATACCAAGCAAAGATTCCAAGCAACATATACAGGGAAAAAAAGATATTCCATTACAAAAGCAGATTTAAACAATTCCTATCAACAAATTCAGTCCTGCAGAAGTAGGAGAAAAACTCCAAACCAAGGAAGTTAGCTACACCCACAAAATCATAGACAATAGATAATCTCACACCAGAAAATACCAAAGATGGAAAACACAAACACACTACCAGGAACAACAAAACCAGGAAATAACAGGAATTGACAGTCACTGGTCATTAATAACCCTTAATATCAATGGACTCATGTTGCCTATAAAAAGACACATGCTAATAACAGAATGGATAAGAAAACAGGATCCATCCTTCTGCTACATATAAGAAACAAACCTGAACTTCAAAGACATAAATTACCTCATAATAAAGGTTGGGAGAAGATTTTCTAATCAAATGGACCCAATAAAAAAGTTAGTGTAGTTATCCTAATATCTAACAAAACAGACTTCAAACTAAAATTAATCAAAAGACATGGAGAAGAATATTTCATATTTATCACAGGAAAAATCCATCAATATAAGGCCTCAATTCTGAACATGTATGCCCCAAATAAAAATAAGTTAGTAAAAGAAACATTACTAAAGTTTAAAGCACACATCAAACCCCACACATTAATAGTGGGGGATTTCAACACCCCATTCTCATCAATTGACAGGTGCCAGACAGAAACTTAACAGAGAAATAAGGGAACTCACAGATGGTGTGACTCAAAAAGACTTAACAGACTATATGGAACATTTCAACCAAATATTCCTCACATTGCGTCATGACACCCTCTCTAAAATTGACCACTTAGACACAAAGCAAATCCCAAAAGATACAAAACAATAGAAGAGACCTCCATATCTTAACAGATCACTATAGTTTTAAGTTAGAATTCAACAACAACACACACTACAGAAAACCTACAATCTCATGGAAGCTGAACATTGCTCAACTGAATCACCAGAAGATCAAAGAAGAAATAAAGAAAAAAAATTAAAAATTTTCTACAATTCAATGAAAATGAAGTCACAAAACACCCAAACTTATGGAACACTATGCTAGTAGTGCTAAGAGGAAAGTTTATAGCACTAAGTGCCTACATAACTTGGAGAATCTCACATTAACAATTTAGCAATACAATAAAACTCTAAAACAAAAAAAATGCAGATTCACTCAGGAGCAATAGATAACAGGAAATGATCAATGAAATAAATAAAATAGAAACAAAGAGAACAATACAAAAAATCAATGAAATAAAGTGTTGGCTCTGTGAGAAAACCAAGAGATAAAATAAACCATAATCAAAAGCAGAGAGAATATCCAATTTAACAAAATCAGAAATAAAAAGGTGTCATAGCATCAGATATTGAGGAAATCCAGAAAATAATTAGGTCATACTTTAAAAACCTGTACTCCACAAAAATTTGAAAACCTGAAAGAAATGAACAGTTTTCTTCTGAATAGGTAACACTAAACAAGTTTAAATCAAAGCCAGATAAACAATTTAAATAGACCTATAACACCTAAGGAAATAGAAGCAGTCTTTAAGAGTCTTCCAACCAAAAACTGCCCAGGGTCAGAGTATTTCAATACAGAATTCTACCAGAATTTTAAAGAGGAGCTAATACCAATACTCCTCAAATTGTTCCACACAATGGAAGCAGAACAAACATTGTCAAACTCTTTATCAGGCTACAGCCACCCTGAACACAAAACACAAAAGTATGCAACCAAGATATAAAATTATAACCAACCTCCCTCCTTCATGAACATTTGCTGTGGTTGTATGTGGGTATGGTTGTGCACACCTTTAATCCAAACACTTGGGAGGCAGAGCCAGACAGATCTCTGTGAGTTCAATGTGTGGTGCCACACAACTTTAATCCCATCACAAAGATATTTATTTATAAATGCTGCTGAATTAATAATCTAAGATAGGTATTTTAAAAATACATTGACTTCAAAATTGAAGTTAAAAGGTTACTTAGGAGAAGAGGTTTTGCTTTTGTTTCCACAGGAAATGAGAGGCTGTGGATTTATTCTGGTTTGATCAAAGAAGACCCCCCTAAGAAATCTCTAATAGGAGCAGATGGCCCAGATGTCTGAGTTCTACATTCAGAACACATTCAAGATTGCTGGCTGAGATGATCAAGACTCACAGGATACTCCAATCAGGACTTGATCATAATTCTAAATTTTCTTTAGGTCCCCATAAGTTTATCAGAACCCCCAATCAGCAGGAAATAGCATGGCAAACTATGCCCACATGCCCCAAAAGTGGCTTATGGATATTTGCCTTTGTTTAGAATGTGAATTACAAGTTTTTATGGTTAATGGTCAGTAGAAAAGCTAAACAAAGGATATTAGATTCAGAGTTCTTGTTTAAAAGGGGGGGTGTGCTGTGGAACAAAGGCCTTTTATCCTGTAACTTGTATTATTTTTAATAAAATGCTGATTGACCAGGCAGGAAGTATAGAAGGGATGACCAGACAGGAAATAGAGGTGGGGCAATGAAAACAGTAGAATTTTTGGAAGAGGAAAAACACAGCCTGCAATCGTGACCCAGCCACAGAGGAAGCAAGACAGCAAGATGTGACTACCTCACCAAAAAAAGTAGAAAGCCACATGGCTAACACAGACAAGAATTATGGGCAAGTATAAATTATAAGAATCAGTTAAGAAGAAGCTTAAGCTAATGGGCCAAACAGTTTATAACTGATGTAGACCTTTGTGTGTTTATTTGGGTGTAAATGGCTGTGGGAACTCATGGGACAGAAACATCAGTCAACAAACACTGATGCTAATGTACTCAATAGAATACTGAGAAACCATATCCAAGAACACATAAACAATCACCCACCATAATCAGGTAAGTTTCACCCCAAGATACATGGATGCTTCAATGTATGGATATCTGTCGATGTAATCTGCCATATAAACAAACTGTAAAAACAAATCATTACATGCTGAAAAGCCTTCAACAAAATTTAACACCCCTTCATGATAAAAGTATTTGATTTATGAGGGATACAATAACATTGAGTAAGACCCAGAAAGACAAATATAATATGTACGCACTCATAAGTTTATAAGTGGCTTTTAGACAAAAAGGGAAAAAACAGCCTACAATTTACAATCCCAGAGAACCTAGACAGCAAAGTGGACCCTAAGAGAAACATATATGGACCTAATCTCCATAGGAATCAGAAAAAGACAAGATCTGCTAAGTAAATTGGGAGCTTGGGGATCATGGGAAAGGGTAAAAAAGGAGGGAGGAGAGAGGTAGGGAGAGAGAAAATATACAGCTCAAAAAAGACAATTAAAAATGTATTGTACTCCAGTTAACCCAATGAACTTCACACAGATTGTAAATTAAAAAGAAGGAAAGAAAAAAGAAAGAAAGAAAGAAAGAAAGAAAGAAAGAAAGAAAGAAAGAAAGGAAGAAAGACAGAAAGAAAGAAAGAAAGGCATTATACACCAAGGCAACAGCCAACACCAAATTAAATGTAGAGAAACTCAAAGTGATGCCACTAAAATCAGGAAGAAGACAATGCTGTCTAGTCTTTCCATATTTATTCAAAACAATACTCAAAACTCTAGATAGAGCAATAAGACATCAAAAGGAGATCAATTGGATTCAAATTGGAAAGGAAGAAGTCAAACTTTGGCTATTTACAGGTGATATGTATGTATATGTATATATACATTCCCAAAAACTCTTTAAGGGAACTTCTACAGCTGATAAACACCTTCAGCTGATAAACACCTTCAGCAATGTGGTGGGACACAAGATTAACCCAAAAAGTCTATAACACTCCTATAAACAAATGATATATGAGGTGAAAAAATAATCAGGGAATCATAACCCTTTACAATAGCTACAAATAATGTAAAATATCTTGGGGTAACTCTAGCCAAGCAAGTGGAAGTTCTTTATGACAAGGACTTTAAGTCTGTGAAGAAAAAAATTTAAAAAGGTATCAGAAAATGAAAAGATATTCCATGTTATTTGATAGGTAGGATCAGCACAGTACAAACACCAGTCTTACTTAAAGCAATCTACAGATTTAATGCAAGCACCATCAAAATCCCAACACCATTCTTCACAAACGTTGAAAGAATAACACTCAACTTTATGTGGTCAAACAAACAAACAAACAAAAAACTGAGAATAGCCAAACATCCTGTACAATGAAGGACCCTCTGAAGGCATGACCATCCTTGATTTTAATCTATTCTATAGAATTATAGTAATAAAACAGTATGGTTTTGGCATAAATACAGACCATGATAAACTGATCTGAATTGCAAAGCCCGACATTAATCCACACACTTATGAAAACCTGATTTTTGACAAAGAAGCTAAAATTATAAAATAGTAAAAAGAAAGAATCTTCAACAAATGGTGCAAACATAACTGCATGTTAAAATGTAGAATGCAAATAGACCCATATCAATCACCATGCATGAAATTCAAGTCCAAGTAGATGAAAGAACTCAGCATAAATCTAGTTATACTGAAACTGATAGTAGAGAAAATGATAAGTAGCTTTGAACACATTGGAATAGGAAACTACTACCTAAATGTAATACCAGTAGCATGAATTTTAAAATCAACAATTAATAAATAGAACCTCCTAAAACTGAAAACTTCTGTAAGGCAAAGGACACTGTCAATGAGACAAAATGGCAGCCTACAGAATTGGAAAAAACCAAGTCCACATCTGACAGAGGACTTGCTCTCCGAAATATATCAAAAACTCAATAAACTAGACATCAAAATGCAAAACAATCCAATTTTAAAAATGGAGTACAGATATATACAGAATTCTAAGCAGAAGAATCCAAAGTGGTTGAACCAAATTTATGGTATGGCTCAATATCCTTAGTTATTAGGGAAGTACTAATCAAAATGGCTAAGATAAAAAACAAACAAACAAACAAAAAACAAAAAAACATTAATGATCCTTTATCCTTGAAAGGATTTGGAGTAAGGGAAATATGCCTCTACTGATTTTGGAGTGCAAACTTTCACACCCAGTTTGGAAATCTCATATGGCAGTCTCAGAAATTTTGAAATCAATCTACCTCAAGACCCAGCAATACCACTCTTGTGCATAGAGCCAAGAGAAGGTGTAAGTCACAAACAATCCCATACCAGTTTGGAATTATGATTAATAGAATGGTTATTTATTCAAAGGGGAAAAACTTACAGATCACCATCCCAGACAACAGCCCCTCTGCGTGATCAGGAAAGAAGTCTAGGAGCAGGAAGTGGAGCCAGAAGCCAGAGAGCAAATGGAGGAGAGCCGCTGCTTTTTTAAAGGAGAGGGAGACCTCACCCCAATGGGCTGGTATCTCAGCAGCTATTGGCTGAAGGAGCAGAAATAGCTCCCACAGTGCTTCCCCCTTTTGTTTAAGTAAGAGAGTTCTAAACCTACTACAAAATTATATACAATAAGTACAAATATCCTATTCTAACTAGCTTAAGTCTTGTATAATAAATAATTTGGCCAAGTCATGGGAGGAAAGTAACTACGTTTATATAGTCTTCAACCCCATCAAAGATCTGAGAAGGGAAATAATATTACCTGAGTAATTAGGAAGTGCAATTAAACAACTTCCAAAACATGTAACAAATCACAGAGACAATTGGCTACCTGGGCAACCACCCAAAGTCATATTTGCAGCGCTGAAGCAACCAACTTTGGCTAAGGCCTAATGTAACTGACATACCATTTTCAAAGGCAAGAAACTTTTCAAGGGTATTCCGAAGGGGCAGCTTCCCAAAGTTAAACCCTCTCTTCTCCTACACCATCCCCGCTTTCAGTCAGGAACCCCTTCCCTTCCTCTCTCCCTTTTTTCAGGCATAAAATCCTCAAACTCAGCCTGTGTGGGTGCCGCCGGGATGGAGCAGTGAGTGCAAACTGGAGGGAGTTCCTTTGTTTTAATAGCCTGCCTACAGCAAGGTAAGACTGTAGGCAGGGAGATTTCTGACCAGCAAGGGGCACTAATCCTGTAGCAGAAGATACAATGGAGGGGTAAATATGATCCTGACCCACGACACAAGCCCAGTAAGGGAACACACAATTTTCCCGCCATCCTTATCTCCCTCGGTATTCCGAAGAGGCAGCTTCCCCCAGCTAAACCCTCTGTCCTCCTACAACATCCCCACTTTCAGCCAGGAGACCCATCCCTTCCTCTCTCCCTTTTTTGGAGCACAAAATCTTCCAACACAGCCTGTGTGGGCACCACTGGGATGGGGCGGTGAGTGCAAACAGGAGGGAGTTCCTTTGTTTTAATAGCCTGCCTGCAGCAAGGTAGGACTGCAGGCAAAGTGATTCCTGGCCAGCAAGGGGCATTAATCCTGTAGCAGAAGACCCAGCAGAGGGAAGAGCCATTGGAGAGCATCTGAAGGAAGAGATGGGCAGGCGCCAAGGCAAGAATTCCTCCAACAATCTGAAAAACAACATGAAAACACCAGATCCCAGCGATCTTATGACAGAAGGACTTGAACACCCTATTCCAGAAGAAGTTGAAAACAGTGTCATTATGAAAGCAATAGAGTCTCTTAAACAGGGTATGAATAACTCACTTAAAGAAATAGAAGAGAAATATAATAAAAAGAATGAAAAATGAGTAAATTTGTAAAGGATACCTTGGGAAACCAAGAAAAAACAATCAAACAGGTAATGGAATCATTTCAAGAATTGAAAACTGAAATGGAGGCAATGAAGAAAACACAAAATGAGGGCTGGCTGGATATGGAAAATCTAAGTAAACAAACAGAGACTTCAGGAACAAGCATAATCAATAGAATACAAGAGATAGAAGAACGAATCTCATATTATGAAGACACCATAGAGAAAATAAAATCTCTGACCAAAGAAAACAGCAAATCCAACAAATTCTCATCACAGAACATTCAGGATATCTGGGACACAATAAAAAAAATTCTAAGAATAATAGGGGTAGAAGGCAGAGAAGAATTGCAGATCAAAGGTCCAGAAAATATATTCAACAAAATTATAGAAGAAAATTTTCCCAACCTAAAGAACGATATTCCTATGAAGGTTCAAGAAGCATACAGAACACCGAAAAGACTGGATCAGAAAAAAACATCCCCTCGCAATATAATAATCAAAACACAAAGCATTCAGATTAAAGAAAGGATATTAAGAGCTGCAAAGGAAAAAGGTCAAGTAACTTATAAAGGTAAACTTATCAGACTTACACCAGACATCTTTATGGAAACCATGAAAGCCAGAAGGTCCAGGATAGAGGTATTGCAGAAACTAAGAAACCATGGATGCAAGCCCAGACTACTATACTCAGCCAAGCTATTGTTCACTATCAAAGGAGAAAACAAAATATTCCAGGATAAAAACAAATTTAAACAATACATAGCTAGAAATCCAGCCTTACATGGAATATTAGAAGGAAAATCACAACACAAGGAATCCAACATTCAAAACACTGCCTACAATAACTCAGAAATCTAGCGACCCTTCACAAGCACAACTCAAAGAAGGAAAACACATACACTCAACTACCCCAAAAAAATTGACCAGAGTCAACAACCACTGGTCATTAATATCACTTAATATCAATGGACTCAATTCACCTATAAAGAGGCACAGACTTAGAGATTGGCTACGAAAACAGGATCCAACATTCTGCTGTTTACAAGAAACACACCTCAACCACAAAGACAGACACCTACTCAGAGTAAAGGGTTGGGAAAAGGTTTTCCAAGCAAATGGACCTAAGAAGCAAGCGGGTGTGGCCATTCTAATATCTAAGAAAATCGACTTCAAACTAAAATCAATCACAAGAGATGGAGATGGACATTTCATACTCATAACAGGAACAATTCATCAGGAAGAAGTCTCAATCTTGAATATCTATGCCCCTAATATAAAGGCACCCACATATGTAAAAGAAACTCTTCTAGAACTCAAGGCAGTCATCAAATCACACACACTAATAGTAGGAGACTTCAACACACCTATCTCACACCAATGGACAGGTCAATCAGACAGAAACCAAACAGAGAAATAAGAGAATGATAGGAGGTATTGAATCAAATGGACTTAACAGACATCTATAGAACACTCCACCCCAATAGGAAAGAATATACCTTCTTCTCTGCAGCTCATGAAACCTCCTCGAAAATTGAACACATACTCGGTAACAAAGTAAACTTCCACAGATACAAAAAAAAAAAAATATTAGTAACCACCATGTCAGATCACCATGGATTAAATTTAGAATTCAACAACAATGCTCCCCCCAGGAAGCTAACAAACTCATGGAAGTTGAACAGTCAACTACTAAATCACCCCTGGGTCAAGGAAGAAATAAAGAAAGAAATTAAAGTCTTCCTTGAATTTAATGAAAATAAAGACACAACATACTCAAATCTATGGGACACTATGAAAGCAGTGCTAAGAGGAAAGTTCATAGCACTAAGTGCCCAATTAAAGAAAACTGAGAAAGTACACGTTGGAGACTTAATAGCACACCTGAGAGCTCTTAAAAAAATGAAGCAGACTCACACAGGAGGAGTAGAAGACTGGAAATAATCAAACTGAGGGCTGAAATCAACAAAATAGAAATACAGAAAACAATCCAAAAAATCAATGAAACAAAAAGCTAATTCTTGGAGAAAATCAACAAGATCAACAAACCCTTATCCAAACTAATCAAATGACAGAGAGAGAACAAGCAAATTAATAAGATCAGAAATGAAAAGGGGGACATAATCACAGAAACAGAGGAAATTCAGAGAATCATTAGCTCTTACTACGAAAGTTTATATGCCACAATGTTGGAATATGTAAAAGAAATGGACATTTTTTTTAGATAAGTACCAGATACCAAAGTTGAACCAAGAACAGGAAAACAATCTAAATAGACCTGTTAGTCACGAAGAATTAGAAGCTGTTATCAAAAATCTCCCTACCAAATAAAGCCCAGGACCAGATGGTTTCAATGCAGAATTCTACCAGAACTTCCAGGAAGAGCTAATACCTACACTCCTTAATGCATTCCACAATATAAAAACAGAAGAGTCATTGCCAAACTCCATTTATGAAGCTATAGTTACTCTGATACCAAAACCACACAAAGACACAACCAGGAAAGAGAACTACAGGCCAATATCACTCATGAACATCGACCCGAAAATTCTCAATAAAATACTGGCAAACCGAATCCAAGAAAAGATTAGAAAAATTATCCATTATGATCAAGTAGGCTTTATCCCAGAGATGCAGGGCTGGTTCAACATGCGCAAATCTATCAATTTAATCCATCATATAAATAAACTGAAAGAAATAAACCATATGATCATTTCACTGGATGCTGAAAAAGCATTTGACAAAATTCAACACCCATTTATGATAAAGGTGTTGGAGAGACTGGGGATACAAGGATCACACCTAAATATAATAAAAGCAATATATATCAAGCCAACAACTAACATCAAATTGAATGGAGAGAAACTCAAAGCCTTTCCACTAAAATCAGGAACACAACAAGGCTGTCCACTCTCTCCATACCTCTTCAATATAGTGCTTGAAGTTCTAGCAATAGCAATAAGACAACATGAGGGGATCAAGTGGATTCGAATGGGAAAGTATGAAGGTAAACTTTCGTTATTTGCTGACGATATGATAGTGTACATAAGCAACCCCAAAAACTCTACCAAAGAACTCCGACAGCTGACTAACACTTTTAGTAATGTGTCAGGGTACAAAATCAACTCCAAAAAATCAGTTACCCTCCTATACACAAAGGATAAAGAAGAAAGAGGGAAATCAGAGAAACATCACCTTTCATGATAGCCACAAATAGCATAAAATATCTTGGGGTTACTCTAACCAAGGAAGTGAAAGACCTATTTGACAAGAACTTTAAGCTTTTGAAGAAAGAAATTGAGGAGGATACCAGAAAATGGAAAGACCCCCCCTGCTCTTGGATTGGGAGAATCAACATAGTAAAAATGGCAATTCTACCAAAAGCAATCTATAGATTCAATGCAATCCACATCAAAATCCCATCAAACTTCTTCACAGATCTTGAGAGAACAATAATCAAGTTTATATGGCAAAACAAAAAACCCAGGATAGCCAAAACAATCTTATACAATAAAGGAACTTCTGGAGGCATTACCATCCCTGACTTCAAACTCTATTACAGAGCTACAGTATTGAAAACGGCTTGGTATTGGCATAAGAACAGAGAAGTCGACCTATGGAATCAAATAGAAGACCCGGATACTATCCCACAAACCTATGAACAGCTAATTTTTGACAAGGGAGCTAAAGGTATACAATGGAAGAAGGAAAGCATCTTTAACAAATGGTGCTGGCATAACTGGATGTTAACCTGTAGAAGAATGAAAGTAGATCCATATCTATCACCATGCACAAAACTCAAGTCCAAATGGATTAAAGACATCAACATTAATCTGTCCACTTTGAACCTGAAAGAAGAGAAAGTGGGAAGTAGTATACAAGATATAGGCACAGGAGGCCACTTCCTAAGTAGGACCCCAGTAGCACAGACAATAAGAGAAACAATGAATAAATGGGACCTGCTGAAACTGAGAAGCTTCTGTAAAGCAAAGGACACTGTCAGTAAGACAAAAAGGCTGCCTTCTGACTCGGAAAAGATCTTCACCAACCCCTCATCAGACAAAGATCTGATCTCCAAAATATACAAAGAACTCAAAAAACCAGACACTAAAACTCTAATTAACCCAGTTAAAAAATGGGGTACTGATCTGAACAGAGAATTCACAACAGATGAACTTCGAATGGCCAAAAGACACTTAAGGTCATGCTCAACCTCCTTAGCGATCAGGGAAATGCAAATCAAAACCACTTTGAGATACCATCTTACACCTGTCAGAATAGCTAAAGTCAAAAACACCAATGATAGCCTATGCTGGAGAGGATGTGGAATGAGGATAACACTCATCCATTGTTGGTGGGAGTGCAAACTTGTGCAGCCACTGTGGAAATCAGTGTTGCGGTTTCTCAGGAAACTGGGAGTCAACCTCACTCAGGACCCAGCAATTCCACTCTTGGGAATATACCCAAGAGATGCCCTATCGTACTACAAAAGCATTTGTTCAACTATGTTCATAACTGCACTATTTGTAATAGCCAGAACATGGAAACAACCTAGGTGCCCCTCAATAGAAGAATGGTTAAAGAAGGTGTGGAACATATATACATTAGAGTTTTACTCAGCAGTAAAGAACAATGACATCTTGAATTTTGCATGCAAATGGATGGAAATAGAAAATGCTTTACTGAGTGAGGTAACCCAGACCCAAAAGAGGAATATGGTATGTACTCACTCATAAGTGCATTCTTGCCATAGTTAAAGGTCTTTGAGTCTATAATTTGTGATCCTAGAGAAGCTAGATAAGAAGGTGAACCTGAAGAAAATTTATGTAGTTATCCTCCTGGATAATAGAACTAGGCAAGATTGCCAAGCAAACTCGGGTGCATGGGGAGTTGGGGGGTGGACGTAAGGGAAGATGGTTAGGGAGAGGGGAGAGGGCGAGAATTGGGGATGGCTTGGGGAAAGGAAGAGGGGAGGGTGGAAGGATGGTTCTGGGAGCAGGGAAGTTTATATCGCAACTAAGAGAGCCATTCTAGGGTTTGCAAGAGACTTGATTCTGGAGGGGTTCCCAGTAAAAATTAAATATAAATAAATAAATAAATAAATAGAAAAATAAAAAAAAAAGTAAAAGAAAATGCTTTACTGAGTCAGGTAAGCCAGACCCAAAAAGAAGAATAAGGTATGTATTCACTCATAAGTGGATTCTAGCCATAATTAAAGGTCTTTGAGCCTATTATTCGTGATCCTAGAGAAGCTAAATAAGAAGGTGAACCTGAAGAAAATTCAGGTAGTTTTCCTCCTGGATATTGGAAATAGACAAGAGTTCCAGATAACCACGGGTGCATGGGGGGTTGGGAGGGTTGTTGGAAGGGGAGAGGGTTAGAGAGAAGGGAACAGGGGAGGAAATGGGAATGCTCGGTGGACTTGAGGGGGGGGAGGGATGAAGGATAGATATGGGTTCATGGAAGAATATATCTCAACTATGGAAATCAGTTTAGGGTTTACTAGAGACTTGACTGTAAATGGGATCCCAGGTCCAAGAAGAGATCCCCAGATTGTTCTCTGGACAGAGGAGAGGGTGCCTGAACTGGCCTTGGCCCATAACCATTCTGATGAATATTTTGCTTTATCACCATATATCCTTCATCTGGCAATGGATGGAGATAGGGACGGGGACCCACGTTGGAACACTGGACTTAACGCCCTAGGCCCAAGCGAGAAGCAGAAGGAAGAAGAACGTGAGCAGGGAGGGCAAGATCAGAGGAAACCTTCATCCGGCGATGGATGGCGATGCAGACGGAGACCCACATTGGAGCACCGGACTGAGCCCCCCAAGGTCCAAAGGAGGAGCAGAACGAGGAAGAACATGAAAAAGAAAATCAGAACCGCAAGGGGAGCGATCACCCACTGATACAAGGGGACTGATCTAATGAGAGTTCACCAAGGCCAGTTGACTGGGACTGAAGGAGCACTTGATCCAACCAGATTCTCTGGAGGAGGCTGGATTCCCTGAATGTGGCTGGCCCGAAGTCTTTCTAAAAAGCCATTGACAATGACACTGGGACTTGTTTCCTCTGCATATTCTGGATTTTTGGAGATCCAGTCTGTTTGGATACTCACCTTCCTGGACCTGGAGGGAGCGGGGAGGAACTTGAACTACCCACAGGGCAGGAAACCCTGACTGCTCTTAGGGATGAAGATGAAAGAGGAGAGAGAGTGGGGGGAGTGTGAGGGTGTTGGGATGAGGGGCAAAAATGGAAACTTTTATATTTTAATAAAAAAAATAAAAGAATAAAAAAAGAAGGTGAACCTGAGGAAAATCATATAAATCATATAGTCATCCTCCTGCATATTAGAAGTAGACAAAATTTCCAGGCATACTTGGGCGCACGGGGGGGTGGTGTGGGGGGGTGGAAGTAAGTGGAGATGATTAGGGAGAGGGGAGAGGGGGAGGATTGGGGATGGCTTGGGGGAATGGGAGAGTGAAGAGAGCAAGGATGGTCATGGGAGCAGGGAAGTTTATATCTCAACTAAGGGAGCCATTTTAGGGTTTGCAAGAAACTTGATTCTGGAGGGGTTCCCAGGCCCAAGGAGAGATTCCCAGATTGTTCCCTGGACAGCAGAGGAGAGGGTGCCTGAACTGGCCTTGGCCCATAACCATACTGATGAATATTTTGCATGTCACCACAGAACCTTCATCTCTCGATGGATGGAGATAGAGACAGAGACACATATTGGAACACTGGACTTAACTCCCTAGGTCACAATGAGAAGCAGAGGGAGGGAGATCATGAGCAAGGACAGCAGAACCAGAGGGAAGCTTCATCCAACAATGGATGGAGATAGAGATGGAGACCCACATTGGAGCACTGGACTGAGCCCCCAAGGTCCAAATGAAGAGCAGAAGGAAGGAGAACATGAAAAAAGGAAGTCAGGACCGCGAAGGGTGCTTTCACCCACTGATACAAGGGGACTGATCGAATGAGAGCTCACCAAGGCCAACTGGACTGGGACTGAACGAGCATGTGATCAAACCGGATTCTCTGAATGTGGCTGCCATGGGGGCTGACTGAGAAGTCATTGACAATGGCACTGGATCTGGTTTCGTCTGCATTGACTGGCTTTTTGGGATCCTGGTCTGTTTGGATGCTCACCTTCCTGGACTTGGAGGGAGGGGGGAGGAACTTGGATTTCCCACAGGGCAGGAAACCCTGACTGCTCTTGGGAATGGTGAGGGAGGAGGAGAGGGAGTGGGGGAACTGGATGGTACTGGAAGGAGGGGAGGAAGTGAAAATTCTTCAAATAAATAAATAATAAAAAAGGAAATTTTTCAAAACTATCTTACCCTGTTTTGGTAGGATATGACAGTCCTGTTTTATCCATTTATGGATACTCTGTATCTCTGTCAGTGGTTGAGGAATGGGCATTTCTTTACCCAAAGACCAGTTCTATCCAGAAGATAGGCTCCAGATGGAGTGTCTTTGGTGCTCAACATTCTCTCAGGAAAACATCGGTGTTGCCAGGAGCAGTTGTGTCTCACTACCACGGCACTCTGAATTAGATTAAAGGCCATTTTCTACAACTCTTTGAAGAGGTTGAAGATTATCTATCTATACTGAATATAACCTCTATGTATCTAAAGTACCTGGTTAGTCTAATTATAAATGACAAACATAATTGACTATTGATCTATATAATTCTCAATACCTATCTAATATAAAGACTAAGGCAATAAACAACTGTGCAATAAATGAGGACAATATGATCTCCAAATATAAACAATTATAAATGAAAAACATAGATGACTATTGATCTATATAATTCTCAATACCCATCTAACTTAAAGACTAAGACAATAAACAACTATGCAATAAATGAGGACAATGACCTCCAAATGTAAACAATGTAAAAAGACACATTGCAATATATATATATATATATATATATATATATATATATATATCAATACATGAAATATATATAAGTATCTTAATCAGAGGTAGAAATGTATACTGCAATATGGTAAATGTACCTATATCAATACTATATATGTGTGTGTATATGTGTATATTTATATAAATACATAAAAATGTTTTAATCAGAGGTAGAAGCATGCATGCATACAATAGTCATTACAATTTAACTTTGTATCAATATACAAGTGTCAATACCAATATATTTGTCTAAAATCAATAACTCACAAGTACCAATCTGTTATCCCATCATCCCATTATCTCTCTTTTTTTCAAAAAGATCTCTGAGCTTATAAAATTCCTCCCCCAACCCTCAACTATATACCAATTAAAGTCAACCCCTAAATGATGTCCCTAAACCTAAGGACAACTTGGAGAGAGGGGACGCTGTCCTCTAGAATTACTTCCAGTTGTCATGGGGGTGACGTTCTTCCTGGGGGATCCTGTGAAAGTAAAATCATGGTTAGATTTCAAGATCAATGTCTTTTAAAATTGCAAATAGTCAATGAGTATTTTTTGGAGGTCTGGCCAGAATGTTGTACAGGATGTGCACCATTTCAGCTAACCACGTTGGAACCGTCTTGTGCAGCTGGTACTCAAAACAGGTATTGTAGTAGTGCTATCAGTAACATGATGTCATATCAACCAGGTAGAGTTGTTGTTATGGTGCCCCATCTTCGTTCTGGAAACTTCAGATGTCACTGCAGGAAAAATTCATTGTTCATTGTGGAAAACTTCAACATTAATCATAAAGACATATACAGACATATATATATATATATATATATATATATATATTCAATGAAAAGCATAATAGATATATTCAATGAAAGATATGATAGATATGAAGAAAAGAAAAGCTGTTTACTAAACTTATATTTCTTTCTGTCCCATATCATGATTCTTGAGATGAGACAGAAACTCCAGATACTCTGGGTTTTTCTCTTAACAACAGGCTTGGAATTAGAGAGGGACTGAACCAGAGTCCAACTCCAAAACCAGCTCTATAAATTTAGAAATATGAATTAGTATATTGTATTTACAGAAAATATTCAGTTTTCTTGACAGTCCCTATTGGGTAGTTATTTTTCCATCTATCAGTATTCAAACATCCAGGGTCCCTTGAATTTTTTCAAAGATGAATGTTTTCCTGCGGAGATAAGAACAGAACCCTGCCTCCATTCTACATGTTTTCCTTACCACCTGTATGATTATCATCATTGTGGATGTCCTGTCATTTCTCTATTCCAAGAGGTTTCTCCTCTTCAAATTGAACCTTTATTAATTTTGATGGTATCCACAATTTTTTTCTCCTGTGGAAACAAGAGCAAAACCCCTTCCCCAATTTAGCACATCTCCTGGCTTCCATTGAGAGGTTAGCACATCTTTGAAATAAACCGGTTTATTTAGTTCAGCAGACTTTTCCATTATCCAATGTTTTTCTGCCACTGTTGTTCCTTTCTCATTAGTGTTAAAAAAATTGAGGTTAATAAAGCATTATTCAATCTATTTCTGGGGGTATTTTCCATCTTTTTCTGTTTGTTCAGCATATCCTTTATAGTACTATTTGATCTTTCTATAACTGCCTGACCTGTAGGATTATTTGGTATACCTGTAATGTGTTTTATATTATAGTAATCAAAAAAGCATTTCATTTCCTTAGATACATATGCTGGACCATTGTCTGTCTTTATTTTTGCAGGTATACCCAGGATGACCATAACTTCCAATAAATGTATGATTACTGAATCAGTCTTTTCTGAGTTCAGGGCAGTTGCCCATTGAAAACCTGAATACGTGTCTATGGTATGATGTACATATTTTAATTTACCAAATTCCATAAAGTGGAACACATCCATCTGCCAGATTGCATTGTTTTGAGTACCCTTTGGGTTACTCCCTGCATGCAACAGTGTTTGATTATGAAAAGAACAAGTAGGGTATCCTTAGCTTGTTGCCATGTAATGGAAAACTCTTTCTTTAAGCCTTTACTATTGACGTAATGTTTTTTTTTATGAAATTCTGAGGCCTGCAACATGCTTCCAATCAATAATTGATCTATGAAGTCAACTCTGTGTCATCTTGTATGAATTCTGCAGTTTCAATATGCAAGATAATTCTTTCTGCATATTGTGAGTCTGTAACTATATTAAGAGGTTCTTTAAAATTGCTTAGCACCATAAGAATGGCATCTAATTCTGCCTTCTGGACAGAATTATAAGGGCTTTGTTCCACCTTACTCAATTCATCTGATTTGTAACCTGCCTTCCCTGATTTATTAGCATCAGTATAAAATGTATGGGCTCCAGTTATTGGTGCATCACATACAATTCGAGGAAGAATCCAAAAAGTTCTCTTTTTGAGGTTAAGTTTAGCAATTTGGGGCTTGGTCTTGCCTCAAGTTGATAGGCCAGACTTTGTTCACTCCCCACTGAAGGCCATACCCTTTCTAAGGAGTAGGGGGAGAGTGGGAGGAGAGTATGGAGGAGAAGCTGCTGTTGATATGCAAAATGGAAAAAACCTTTTAAATAAAGAATTCAACAATAAAGATGTAAACTTATTTGTATATTTGTTATTAGCATTAAAAATATTTATAAATGAAGATATATGAAGCTCTTAGTTGAAACTGCTTCTCATGTGGGATTATAGATTTAATAGAAAATTCTATGAATAAAATCCAAAATTTGTGTACAATTGTCTGGTTTGATCACATGCTCATTCAATTCGGTCCAGCCGGCCTTGGTGAGCTCCCATTAAATCAGTTACACCGTCTCAGTGGGTGGATGTACCACTCGTGAACCTGACTTCCTTGCTCATCTTCTCCCTCCATCTGCACTTCAGTTAGACCTTGGGAGCTCAGTACAGTGAGGCAATGTGGGTCTCTGTCTCTATCTCCATCCAACGCCAGGTGAAGGTTCTATGGTGATATTGAAGATATTTATCAGTGTGACTATGGGAGAAGGCCAGTTCAGGCACCCTCTCCTCTGCTGCCCAAGGACCTAGCTGGGGACATTCCCTTGGACACCTGGGAAGATCTCTAGAGCTAAGTCTCTTGCTAACCCTAAAATGGCTTCCTTAATCAAGATATTTTCTTCCCTGCTCCCATATCCATCCTTCCTCCATCTCAACCATCCACTCCCCCAAGCTCTCCCCAATCCTCCCCTTCTCCCTTTTATCTACCTATCTCCCCTTCCCCCAATCCCACCCCCACCCTTGTGCTCCCAACTTTTACCCAGTAATCTTATCTACTTCCAATTTCCAGGATAAATATATGTTGTTCTCTAGGTTTACCTTATTATTTAGCTTCTCTAGGATCACGAACTATAGGCTCAATATCCTTTGTGTAAGGACGTACCATATTCATCTCTTTAGGTCTGGGTTATCTCACTCAGTAAAGTGTTTTCTATTTCCATACATTTGCATGCAAAATTCAAGATGTCATTGTTTTTTTACCGCTGAGTAGAACTCTAATGTGTATATTGCCACACTTTCTTAATCCATTCTTCCATTGAGGGACACCTAGGTTGTTTCCAGAATCTGGCTATTATGAATAGTGCTTGTATGAGCATAGTTGAACAAATACTTTTGTAGTATGATTGGACATCTCTTGGGTATATTCCCAAGAATGGAATTGCTGGATCCTGAGGTAGGCTGACTCGCAGTTTCCTGAGAAACCGCCACACTGATTTCCACAGTGGTTGCATAAATTTGCATTCCCACCAAAAATGGATGAGTGTTCCCCTTACTCCACATCCTCTCTAGCATAGGTTATCATAATTGTTTTTGATTTTAGTCATTCTGATAGGTGGAAGACGGTATCTCAAAGTTGTTTTGATTTACATTTTCCTGATTGCTAAGGAAGTTGAACATGACTTTAAGTATCTTTTGGCCATTTGAACTTCTTCTGTTGAGAATTCTCTGTTAAGTTCAGTACCCCCATTTTTAATTGGGTTATTCTGAATTTTAATGTCTAGTTTCTTGAGTTCTTTACATATTTTGAAGATCAGGCCATTGTCTGATACGGGGTTGGTGAAGATCTTCTCCCATTTAGTAGGTTGCCTAATTGTCTTAATGACAGTGTCCTTTGCATTACAGAAGCTTCTCCGTTTCAGGAGGTCCCATTTATTCATTGTTGCTCTTATTGTCTGTGCTACTGGGGTTCTATGTAGGAAGTGGTCTCCTGTGCCCATGTGTTGCAGACTACTTTCTACTTTACTTCTATCAGGTTTAGTGTGGTCAGATTCATATTGAGGTCTTTAATCCATTTGGACTTGAATTTTGTGCATGGTGATAGATATGGATCTATTTTCATTCTTCTACAGGTTGATATCCAGTTATGCCAGCACCATTTGGTAAAGATGCTTTCTTTCTTCCATTGAATAATTTTAGCTCCTTTGTCGAAAATCAGGTTTTCATAGGTTTGTGGATTAATATCTGTGTCTTTGATATGATTCCATTGGTCAACATCTCTTTTTTATGCCAATACCAAGCTGTTTTCATTACTGTAGCTCTAGAATAGTTTTTGAAATCAGGCATAATAATGCCTCTGGAAGTACTTTTATTGTATAGGGTTGTTGTGGCTATCCTGTGTTTTTGTTTGTCCATATAAAGTTGATTATTATTTTTTCAAGGTCTGTGAAAAATCGATTGCATTGAATCTATAGATTGCTTTTGGTAGAACTGCCATTTTGACAATGTTGATCATATCAATACAAGAGTATGGGAGATCCCTCCATTTTCTGGTATCCTCTTCAATTTCTTTCTTCAAAGACTTAAAGTTCTTGTCAAATATATCTTTCAATTCCTTGGTTAGAGTTACTCTAAGATACTTTTTGCTATTTATGGCTGTCATGAAAGGTGATGTTTCTCTGATTTCCCTCTCTGCTTCTTTATTCTTTGTGTATAGTAGGGCTACTGATTTTTTTGAGCTGATCTTGTGCCCTGCCATATTAGTAAAGGTGTTTATCATCTGTAGCAGTTCTTTGGTAGAGTTTTTGTTGTCGCTTATGTACACTATCATATCGTCTGCAAATAACAAAAGTTTGACTTCTTCCTTACCAATTTGAATCTACTTGATCTCCTTATGTTGTCTTACTGTTATTGCTAGAACTTCAAGCACTATATTGAAGAGGTATGGGGAGAGTGAACAGCCTTGTCTTGTTCTTGATTTTAATGAAATGCCTTTAAGTTTCTCTCCATTTAATTTGATGATAGCTGTCGGCTTGCTGTATTTTGCTTTTATTATATTTAAGTATGAACCTTGTATCTTTGTGTTGAATATTGTCAAATGCTTTTTCAGCATCTAATGAAATGATCATATGTTTTCTTTTCTTTGTGTTTATTTATATGATGGATTACATTGATAGATATTTGTATGTTTAACCAGTTCTGCATCTCTGTGATGAAGCCTACTTGATCACAATGTGTAAATTTTTTGATGTACTCTTGGATTCAGTTTGCCAGTGTTTCGTTGAAAAATTTTGCTTCGATGTTCATGAGTGAGATTGCTCTGTAATTCTCTTTCTTGTTTGAGTCTTTATGTGGCTTTGGTATCATGGTAACTGTAACTTCATAAAAGGAGTTTTCCAATGACTCTTTTCTATTTTGTGACTTGTAGGTCCATTTAAATTTTTCACCTGGTCTTGATTTAATTTTGCTTTATGTTACTTATCTAAAAACATGTCCATTTTTTTTACATTTTTCAATTTTGTGGCATACAGGCTTTTGTAGTAAGCCTATTGTCTGTGAAGTCCTTGGCCCAGGAGTAGTTCCTGCTCCTGCACTGACGATATCCACCCAGAGGAGAGTCCCTGTTCCTGTGCTGAGGAGATCCATCCAGAGGGCCTGCCCTATCATCTGCGAGATCCTTGGCCCAGGAATAGTTCCTACTCTCTCACTGAGGAGATCCACCCAGAGGGTCCTTGACTCAGAAACAGATCCTGCTCCTGCACTAAGGAGATCCAGCCAGATGGCGCTCCTTTCCATTTGTGGGGTCCTTAAATACACCAACATAACCAGCTCCAGTGCTGAGGGGTCTCCTAAGAAATGCCAGACCAAGAAAAATTCTCCAAGTACATAGTTAGTCATAGCAAAGATTGGACCAACACCCCAAGACTCTCCTGGCTGCGTTTGAAGGAAGAAATGGGCAGGCACCAATGCAAGAATTCCTCCACCATCCTGAAAAGCAAATGACAACACCAGATTCCAGTGATCACACAACAAAAAGACTTGGACACACTATTCCAGTAGAAGTAGATGAAATCGACTTTAAATATAACACTATAAAAATAATAGAGGCCCGTAAACAGGATGTGAAAAATTCCTTTAAAGACAAATGAAAAAGTAGAAGAAATAAATAAATCTCTCAAAGATAACCAAGAAAACCAAGAAAAAGCAATCAAACAGGTAATCAAAGCAGTTCAAGATTTGAAAAATGAAATGGGGTTCATGAAGAAAACACAAACCAAGGGAAGGCTGGATATGGAAAATCTGGTTAAACGAACAGGAACAACAGAGACAAGTATAATCAATAGAATACAAGAGATAGAAGAAAGATTCTCAGACTCTGAAAATACTATAGAGGAAATAAACTCATTGATTAAAGAAAACAACAAATCCAACAAATTCCTAACACAAAACATCCAGGAAATCTTGGACACCATGAAAAGACCAAACCTAAGAATAATAGGTTTAAAAGAAGGAGAAGAATTACAGCTCAAAGGCCCCCAAAATATATTCAAAATATTAAAGAAGAAAATTTCCCAACCTAATAAATGTATTCTTAAACATATTTGACAAGAAAATATTCAACAGTATTAAATTCAATTATTTTAGTTAATTTTAACTAAAAATGATTTATGGATTTTGGAACTCTAAGAACAATGTTTCAGAAAGTTGTATTTAAATTTAGTTGTAGACATAATTTTCAAAACACTGATTTGAGATACAGAGATACTTGATATCTAGGTATGTACAGTTACTGAGTGTGACTAACTGTAATGGAAATATATGCAAATAAACACATTGTGCTATGTGATACAAATTTAGACATATTATTGTCTATTTGACATACTGAAGTTTATGGCTATTTCTTACACAGAACTATATAGCATGGACAAATTCAGCCCATAGACTACTGTTCAGTCATTCTGTATGTACAAAGATAAAAGTAGAACTACACTACATGAATAAATTATACAAAATTAAGGAACAATGAAACCATTATTTTTCTTTTTAAAATGCCACTGAATATGTGAAAAAGCAAGCCATGAAATGATGAAACATGTTTTTGGTAGTGAGACAGGATCTTCCTTTGCAGTACAGAATAATGTGTTCATGATCTTCCTGCTTTTGTCTCCAGGTTCTGAAATTATACGTATGTGCCACCATGTTAGTTTGCAATAATATTCTCAAATTTCATATATGAGAGGTCTATGAACCATAAGTATAATAGAGTAGGGAAACTACTTTGGTAAATAGTTTGTCAACTATTCAGAAGTTAATGTTACCATAAGATACAGCTAGTCAACTTCTAATTTGTTGGATTTGCTGTTTACATAGAGAAATGATAATACATATCAGCACAAAATCTTGCACATGAATGCTCATAGAAACATTGTTTATATTAAACAATAATTGTAAAGGCCCTTTAAGTGGTGGACATGTTATAATGAAATAAATCTATATAGCGGACTTGTCATTATGTAAGAAAATAAAAGAAAGGTTTCGATGTGCTCGAAGAATGAATATTGAAATTATTACATTAAATAGAAAACAGATACAAAGGCCTTTGTTTCTGTTGTTCCATGAATACAAATTTTTCAGAATCAAAAAATATATCAAAACAGAAAATATGTGGGTTTTTGTTGGAGGTTTAGTGATCAAAAGTGGGTTCTGAGTGTTTATGTATATTATGTTCGTTGTGGGATAATGAAAATATTCTTTAGTTATATTGGGAGTGCAGCAAAATATATGGATATATTTTAAAAACTACATAGTTGCACAATTTAATATTGGATAGTTAAATATTTGGAAGAATTCAATAAAATTATTGTAATAAATTATATTGATAATGACAGATGATACTAGGCATATATGACAAGCAGAATTTTGTAGAATATTGATGTTTTGCCTATTAAATATGAGATATACAACATAGGTTTGTGAAAAATTATAGTAATACATATGGAAAACTGAGGAATTGTGCAAGTATCTCTGACCAAAATAATGTTTTCAGAAATACAACATGCATAATAAAAAAGATTATTGACTTTGGCCATTATGTATTGAGCAGAATTAAGTTAGCATTTATCAAGGAAATAGATCAAGAGAAATATCTGTGCACTAAAAAAAATAATTCTATCAATGATTAAAAATGCATAATCCATTTGTTAAGTGGACAAATAAAATTGACAGATATTTCTCAAAGGAAGAAATACAGATGATCAATAGGTATATGGAAAAAGTTCAATGATTTTTGTCATAGGTAAATTCAAAACTACTTTGAGTTTCCATTTTGACCTTATGATAAGCACTAATACTAAAATGAAAACATTTAAATTCTCAATGAGAATGGGAGGATATGCAAGAATTTTTATATATTTAAAATGGGGTATAATGTACCACAGTTTCTATAGAAGTAATAATGGAAGTTCTTAAAATACAACCTGCCATATAATCTAGCTATAACACTCCTGGAAGTGTGCCCAAAGGAATTGATGTCAATATTCTAAAATGATATCTGCTTATCCTTGACTATTTTGTCACTGCTAACAATAATGAGTCATTAAATTATTCTATATGTCTATTAACAGATGAATGAATAAAGAAAATGTTCTATACACACTGGAGTTTTATACAGTACTAAGGTTAAACAAAGTCACATTTGCAGAAGCATGCACTAGAGATAATTATATTAAGTATGATAAAGCAGACCCAGAAAGAAATTATGTTCCCTCTCATATTTAGAAACTAAAATTCGCATACTTATGCATGTACACTTAGAAAATACAAATAAATAGAAGTTAGTCTACTTTGGAAAAGCAAGAGAAATATCAGGAAAAGTATCATGAAAATAGTGAATGATTAAAGTACAATAGAGAAAATAATACTATCAGTAGTATAACAAGAGATACACCTCAATAACAGTATTAGAGATTTGATATATAAAAATCATTGGCTATTTTTATGGATTAGCTACATGAATGTAGGGTTTTACAATGATTATTCTGTAGCATGGACTGATGAATGCTCATGTAAATTTTTATTGCTAAATTATCTCAGATTCCTTTCAGTTCATAGTATAACTGGAGTGTTATGATTAAAGGTCAGTTCCAGCAGCGAGACACATTAAGCTAAGTAACTTGTCCAGATATATTAATTAGAGCCAAGAAATCTTAAAGGCTGAAGGAGAGGAGATTTAGTAAACAACTTGTGTTGAGTAACATAAGAAATACAATAAACTTCAAGTCCAATCTCAGATTTAAAAGTTCAAAGAAATTTGTAGATATATATGTTCATGTTCCTCTATAAATTAACTTACAAAGTGATGAACACAACTATCAGAACTGAAACAAAAGATATGTTTCAATTATTTTTCTATTCACACTTAATCACACTTAAGTTCATTATTTATGTTCTATCAATTTGTATTACAGTAATTTGGAATCTAACCAGTTAGTTGACCAAATGTTATATTTCACAATCAGAACAAAGGCTTTGGAAAGTGGAAGATGAAAAATTTCAGAAGAATCTTTAAAAGATGCTTTGTTGTATTTGAAAATAAGAGAAAATAACTATGAACATACATGTATATATGTATGTTGTATATGTATGATATATATATATATATGTTTTCCTCCTCTACTATTTAGAAAGAAAATATGAGTATGTATTATGTACTTTAAAGTGATTCAGAAAAGCATAAGGTCTCACACATACCACTTTCTAAAGTGACTTCAGTTCTTTAAATTTATGAATTATTTTGAATCCTATGTAGGTGGTACTCATTAATGAAAAATACAATGTAATGATTATAAATGATAGGTTATAAGTATATAAAATTCATTCCTAATGAGTTCAACTTAAATATGAATACTTTCTGAATGTAGAACAGTAAAATTAAAACTTATTGAGCACTTTAAGAATATTCTAAACAGCAACTCAAAAACATTCTTTTGAAATAATAAGAAAGCAAACAGAATTTTTTAAATCCTCAGATTAAAGGAAACAGAATATATGTCTATAACATAAAGATAGTGACTTAAATTAAAGGGAAAAAAAGGCAAGTTAGTAAAATGCAAAACAGTATTTTCTTATTTAAATGTTTTATTTAAAATAGATTCTTCTCCTACTAAATACATTCCAATTACAGTTATCTGTACCTCATTTTTCCCCTAGGCCCACTTTTTTTTCCAGTTTATTCTTCAAGAAAGAGCAGGCCACCATGAGAGGACAACCAAACAAAACAAAACAAAATTTAAAAGGACAAGGTAAAAACCCACCTATGGAAGACAGAAGAAGAAACTAATAGGAGGAAAAGTGTCCTGAGAGTAGGCAAAAGATTCAGAGACACACCACCTCCAAATGTAAAGAGTCCCA
Source organism: Myodes glareolus (assembly GCF_982192425.1). Lineage (NCBI taxonomy): Eukaryota > Metazoa > Chordata > Mammalia > Rodentia > Cricetidae > Myodes > Myodes glareolus. The sequence continues at coordinate 36,448,379 of NC_142053.1, read as the reverse complement.
TAAAACACCAAGTTATCAGCCATAACATGCATGCAGATAACCTGGTACAGAATCATTTAGGTCCCTTGTATTGCTGTTTCAGTCTCCCATGATAATTCTGCTTACTTGATTGAGTGGGTCATGTTCTTCACATGTTCTCCATCCCCTCTGACTCCTACAACCTCTCCTCCCCCTCTTTCATGAAATTTATCAATCTTGGAAGTGTGGGACCCAATGGAGACCTGAAATTTAGATGCTCTCTCTTGCTCGTTCTCTCTCTCTCACTCTCTCTCTCTCCCTACCTCTCTCTCTCTCTACCTCCTTTCTTTCTTCCTTCCCTCCTCTCTCTACATAATATCTGGCTGTGGGTCTCCATCCCTCTGTACATTATGTGACCTATATGAATATGAATACTGTTCTTGGAAATGGGTTGCCTGGCCTCACAGCTAAAATAATATTGTCTATTGAAGGCAATTGACACTTTAAAAATCATTTAAAATTAATATCAAACATATATTATGCAAATAAATATAAATTTAATATGTTTTCTGTTTACAATGTACCATATAGTACGTGCAACAGTGTTATGCATGTTAGTATTCATTACTCATTCTCACTTTGTTAGATATGGTCATTTCTTGATGACCATTTATCTAAGAAAATTGTGACTCTGAAAGAAAAGCTAAGATTCATCAAAACCCAAGATTCCCAGACATGCTATTTGTTACAGTTTCCTGTTTAATTGTTATGAACTGGAAAAGAAATAAATAAATTTAAATTATAACATGGTAAATGTTTTGCAGTTTCCACATTGAACCTGTGTTTCCTTAAAGTACAAATACACCTTAACTTTGAGCATCAGAAATATCAATTTAAAAGAAACTATTAAAGCACAGACTACCAAGTTCTAAACCTACCCTTTTTCATTCAGCAAAACTGTCTTGGGGGTCCCCTAGTTGGCATTTGTAAATAGTATCTAGTTGATGCTACCGTTTATATTTAATGAGCTAAAAATTGAATACTGCTCTGATGTAGAAAAAAGGAGTGGCAGGCTGCGTCCTGCCACTCGGCTAGCATTACCCCTGAAATAATTACACAGAAATTGTATTCTTTTAAACACTGTCTGGCCCATTATCTGTAGCCTCTTATTGGCTAACTCTCACATCTTGACTCAACCCATTTCTAATAATCTGTATGTCACCACGAGGTCGTGGCTTACCGGGAAAGATACAGCATGTCTGACCTGGCAGCTTCATGGCAGCGGCTCTCTTGACCCTACTGTCTTCCTCCCAGAATTCAGTTCTGTCTTCCCCGCCTACCTATGTTCTGACCTGTCAGGCCAAGTAGTTTCTTTATTAAACAATGAAAGTAACACATAGACAGTTGACCCTCCTTCATCACTCTGAGAACAGTAGCTAAGGAAAACAAAAATAGAAAATAATAATCTTATATACACAAAATATGAGAAGGAGAAAGCATATGTTGTCATAGACACAATAGCAATTTATCAGCTTTATTTGAAAGACAAAAGAAAGTCATTGATGGCATTTCAAGGTTTTTGTCAGAAAATGGACTAAAAATGAGAATTGTAGATCTAGGGGAGCTGAACATTGAGTGCAGTGCATTCATATTCTTGGGCTTTTACTCTAATTGATAAAGGATTTTAAATGGACCCAAAATATTGCTCATGGTCAATTTTATTACAGCTTGAGATGAAAACAAAAAAGCAAACAAATGAATGGAATCTCTTCTTTTTCTATGTTAGTAGTTCCATAATCTATCATTATAGGACGTCAATATATGCAAAGAAAAGCCTTCTACCACTAGCCAGAGAATTCTTAGCAAGACAACCTTTTATACTTTCCAGATATTCACAGAAGTTAGTTTCTGAGGGCATCTCTAATGATTTTTAACCTTTGAATGTGTCAGTTTGCATATTGTAAACAAAAATATTCTGCTGGCTACATTAAGAGAAACTTTAATTTTTTCCTATTTGCATAATGAGTGGGAATACTAAAAATGCCATATCCTTACTGAACTGCTTGAAAATGGTAAACAACACTAGAGAAAAGAATAACTCATATTTCTGCCCCCATGTACTCCTTTCATAGTAACCTTATTCTCCTTTCCTGCACATGACTATGTAAAACTATTGCAATAGTATGAGGATCTTCCAAACAATGAGGACTTACAAGGCTTGTCCACTACACTTTATTTCTTTATTTTCTTATTTATTTATCTTTATGTGTGTGCATATTTTGCCTCTGTGTATGTTCTGTATACCATGTTTATTTCTGTTGCCCTTGGAGACCAGAAGATGGTGTTGGAATTTCTGGAACTGGAGTTACAGATTGTTAAAAATCATCATGTGCAGGGAGGCAATGAAACATGGGTTCTGTGCAGGAAAAGTAAGCATTCATAACCACTGAACCATCTTTCCAGCCTATAGTTTAACCTCCATCATTGCTGATATGTATGTACATATTATTTTCACCCTCTAGGTGACTTCATTGGCTACATTTCTCTTTAACTCCAAGAACTTAAAGGTGGGGGACAAATCTTAACTACAGCAAGTTGCGATATTAAATCTCAGACACAGCAGACAGAAGCAGTCAATAAAGAAAGGCTTTATAGGGTGAGCAAGCCATGAGAAGCAAGCCAGTAAGGAATACTCCTCCATGGCCTCTGTATAAGCTCCTGCCTCCAGGTTCCTGCACTGCCTGAATTCCTGCCCTGACTTTCTTTTCAGGTGACCTGTGATGTTGACATGTAAGTTGAATAAATCCTTTCTTATTCAGAAAAAAGAAAGTCTTTATTGTGGGAGGGAGAAACCATGATCAAAATACACTGTATATTTTTCAGCAACAATGGCAAAAAGAAAGTGAGGAAATATACCTTAACAGAAAGGATTTGCAGAAGGGAAACTGAGGAAGCTGAAGCCTGTTCTTTCTTGGAGAATTGGGAGTTTTATCTTTGAGTTGATTTTCCTTTTCCAATTTATAGTTGATTAGTTTGAAGAGACAGGAAAGATGATAGTGTGTAGCAAACATGTCTTGTTCGCTCCTTGAACTTGGTGAATAGGTCCAAAACAGGGAGACATTATTGGAAGGATTAATACACATCAGTCCTTTTTTATTTTAAAAAAAAGTAATCAGTCTTTTGTTTCAGGTCAGGAGAATGAGGAATAATTTACTTATCTTGGGAGTTCAGCATATAAATTATCCAGTAATGTAGTAGGATATAGAACTATAGTTATGCCATTTCATGAAAGTATTCTTAAGACTTTAACGGCTAAAACTAACTTAGATAAAACTGGTCTTTGGACCATGCAAAAATTCCTAAGGAAATTGGTCTCTGAATCAGCCTTAAGTTCATTTGCAATGTGACCCTGAGATAAAGGTTAAATGCATGACCATTTAACTGTTAACTTTCTGCTTCTGTAATCAATGCTTTCTTGTTTCAGATGTCAAAAGCTGCCTTCCTCTGTATGTCACAATTGTGTTTTTTAGCCAATGCAAACAAACTTGAACTCAATTCTGCTTTAGAATAATCTTGAAAAGGTCCCAACAGTGCTTAATAAAGATTTCATTCTACTTATTCAGTCCTATCTTTGGAGTTTTTTCCTTCAGGTATTCATAATAATCATGATCCTTCTTTCTATCAGAGTATCTATTTAATACAAAGTCATTTATTATGACTAAAATCAAAGGAAAATTGACATTATTTCTACTAGTGACAAAAATCACAAAGACTGGGATATAATGATCTATTACCTACTTTCATGAAAATGAAATGCTAATTAAACACATGAAATATATCCATGGGAATGTTGCATTTTCTGGCTCCCCAAGTCAAGGAACCTCTCTCATTAGAGTTATCTGAACATTCAACTATCAATGAAAATAACATTTGTTTAAAACTCATTAATTTCAAAGACTTCAGAATATGAGAATGTTAAAAATTCATTTGAAGAACATTCTAATCACAGCAAACAATGAATGAAAAAATACTATTTTTTAACACCTTTTGCCCTGGAAGCAAGTTTGTTTTGGGGATTTTTAGCCTCATTAATAAACACAGTTTTCAAAGAGACTCTGAAAGATGTTCATAGATTATTTTATTTGTTTTGACAAGAAAAACAAAGTAAAGAATACAGTAGCTAAATTGGCAACGCTGACACCTAAGCACCGAATGGAATAAGTGAGATACAGAAAAGGTGGAAAGGCTGCTAAGAAATTCTTTTTTTTTTAAATAAATGTCTACAAGCATACACCAGGCAGGAGGAAAGGAAATGTTAATCCCACCAGGTAGAAATAAAACCATTACCAAAATTTTGAGACAAATTTGAAGCAAGTTTTATTTAATACTGGCTAAGGGCACATTCAAGATTCCCAGAGTATGATTCAGAATTATATTAGACAGGACCTTTTAAAGATGGTAAGTACTTTCCACCTTTGTCCGATCAGGGGCTAGTATACATCCTGACATAGTTCCTGCCTACATACCTGCGACTTTTGTGTGAACAAGAAGCATATATCCTGTGTAGTTGGGGCAAATAAACTTGTTTACAGAAGTGAAAACACAGGGTTTATCTTACATAAACAAGAGCCCCCAGTATTCAAAAAAGTTATCTGACCTTGGGGCTTATAGATTAGAGACATTTTTGTTTCATGTAATTTAAACATGCCCTCACAGAGACAAGGATGTCTGAGAATGAGAAAGAAGAAGCAGAATGCCTGCCTTGAAAAGTATGCATGGGTTTTGGGTCTGCATCTAAAAGAAAAAGAAATGAAAACAAGGAAAGGGAAAAAATTCTTTTTCCTAGTTTGGATAGCTTATAGAAGCACTGAATTGCAAACAGATGTACCAATTCGATTCAGGGAAGGGTCAATATTTATCTCATTAAACTGATTGTCAGCTCTCTTTCTACTTGAAAGTTACCAGGTAAATACAATTTGGGTGGAGGGGTTAGGGTGTTATGGGATTGACACTGAGAGTTAAATTTGTTTAACTTTTAAAGGAAGAAATGCAGTCTACCATGTTACCTATATCTTAGAAGGTCAAGTCTCTACCCTGGGATTCTATCTTAGTTTCATATTCTATTTTGGATGTTACTTCCCTTAGTAAACAAAAGAAAAATGTCAAATAGTTCCACAATTTTTATATGGAAATTTAAATCTAAAGAAGGGCTACCCATTTCTCCTATTACCATGGAACAGGAAGCTGAATACCAAGGTAGGAATTAGGAAAGAGTTCATCCTTAATAGTCCCCATGCTGTATAATATCTGTCTAATGCCTAACATTCTGAATACATTTGGAGAAATTTTAACAAGACCATTGAGAAAGAAATTAAACAGCTGGCAGCAAAGTAATTGAAAATTAGGTCAAAGTTTTCACAGAAAATGTGATGCATATCATGTAAGCATTCTAAATAATAGCATGATAATAACTTGTACTATATGTAATAAGGGCATAAAACAGAATTATAACTCTTTGAAATAATAGTTTAGCTCTAGTGTTGAGGATATTTTTTAGTATTTAAATCAATTTTATTTAAGAATTTCCAACAATGACAACTCTTATAAAGAGCATCCAAGCACAAGACAGGGAACTATAGCAAATAGAATTTTATGTTATCTAACAGACATGAAAATATCTACCCTCTTTGAGACACCTGAGCTCACTGGTGAACTCTGCTTCCAAGTTCTGAAAAGCACACCACAAGCTCAGTCCATGTTCACAGCCCTTCAGCTTCACTTCACATGCCAACACTTCCAGCTCAGTAACAGAAAACATACACCACACAGCATTCACAGCAGTTTACAGAGGGGGGTGGAAGTAAAAGTATTTTACTGAACACATTCATCTAAAGTGGGTTTTCTAAGAACAAAACTCAAAGTCTTCCAATAGATGTGGATGTCCTTTGATATAAAACATTCATACATTATTTGCTATCATTGCTCTCTGCACACTGTCTCACCAAAACCACAGGATTGAGTGACACATCTCTCCAAGTTAAAAAATATCCATTTTGCACCACCAAGTCTCTTCAAGCACTCTCTCCTTCTTCCCTCATTCTAGCCTTTCATGCCTCAGCACCACCATCATCCCACACAAGGTTTGATAAGTTCAAACAGCTTTCTGGCTCTATATCACAGACTTGTGTTGATAGCATTGATCTGACTCCATGAAATAAAGAGTAACTGATAAAAATGGAACACCCACCATCAAAGACACAGCCTGTGCAGCATTATGACAAATTTTTGAATGAGAAACCATGTAGACAGAAGTATTTTTATGGCAGAATATATACAGTATTACTTTCAATGAGATGCTTCTATAAACATTTGAAATGAGATGAAGGGCAGAGATTAAATTTTGTATATGAAGGAAAAAGGCATGAACTGAAGAAGGTAAAAAAATTTAAGGCAGTAGATATTAGTGCTGAGAGTAGGTTTCTGATAATAAAAGTTATAAAAATAGATTTTTAATTTGTATTAGTGAAGACTTAATAGACAACAATTAAAGGATTATATGAAAAATTAGCATAAAATAGGGATTAGCAAATGATACAATATCAAGATTCTCCATATGAGAATTTGAAAATTAGAGGTCCTCATCAGTGTAGTACAGATTCAATACATCAATTTCAGACATTGATTTTGAAATATTTGCTGTATATTCAAATAGAAAATCCTAATAGGCAGGTGGACAAAACTATAAATATAACTGTTGGAGTTCTTAGCTTAGAAGAGGTCTTGAAATTCACTAGAGTACCCAGACACTATTAAAAGAGATAAGCAAATGGTGTTAAGGAAGGGTAGAAGATTTGCTCCTGAACCATCGTTATCTCCAGCATGAAGGGATTATGAAGTGATAAGAATCAAAAACATGCCTAAATGGAGTGTTCATGAAAGTGGGTTAGCATAATTGCTGGGAAGAATCACAGAAGATATTAATGGAAGTTCTGAAGATAGTCTCTACACCTGTAAACAGTAGGCTAACTGCAAACAAACAGAATTTGTGGCAGGGCAAGGCATTGCAAAAATTCCTCTATTTTGTATTCTTGCTGAGGCCACTTTATGTTTAACTATGTTTTGTTCTCCCTGATAAGAAGAACCATGAAAATTACCATCCTTTATTCTAGGATCCCAAGGCCAAGTTCCCCAGTGAATTTCTTTTACCTTCTGTTAAACTATACTTTTGTTCAAAACCTCTTCCTCCAGCTGTTAAGATACAAGGATGCGGTTAATGTCTTTTAGAACCCCTTGTTTTAAGTGCTCCTCACTAAAGATGGCTGGAATAAAACCTTCAGTTTTCTATAAAATTTGTCTGAGTTGTTACCTATGATGGGCTCCTTTAACACAATCACATTTCCTTAAGTTTCTTATTGATATAAAAGAATGCATAACAAAAGGAAATTATAAAATGAAAAGGTAAAATTTAATTAGCAGTAAATCTTGTTTTAAAAAAAAATGTCTTGTGACCTATACATTTTTTCATTTAAATTTTAAAGTTGTTCACACATCTTTCTGTAATAAGGAGGGCCCGCTTATTTGTCCCAGTTGCACAGAATTGAAATAATCACACGGAATATGTATTAATTAAATCACTACTTGGCCCATTAGTTCTACCTTCTTATTGGCTAATTTATTACATATTCATTTAACCCATTTATATTAATGTGTATATCACCACAAGGTCATGGCCTACCAGCAAAGTTTCATCATGTCTATCTCTGGAGGCAGATCCATAATGTCTCTGTGAATCTGCCTTCTTCCTCTCAACATTTCTTTTGTTTTCCCCATCTAGCTCTGTTCCCCTATAGTTGTCCTCTAGGCCCAAAACACTTCATTTATTCATTAACCAATAAAAGCAACACAAAGACAGAAGGACCAACCACACCACTTTCTCCTTTCTGTTTAAACAAAAAGGGAGGCTTTAACATTAACATAGTTAAATTACATATAACAAAACAGTTATTAAGAAAGAATTAAAGTTACAATATTTATATCTACTTTATATTTTATCATAACTATGGAAAACTATAACTATAAATTCTTAAACTCCATCAAAGACTTCAGAAGGATATGATATTATCCAAGTTAACTAAGGAATGATGCTTAAAAGAAATCCCACACTAGCTGAGAATTGAGAATTATATAGAGTTATTTATTTAGGGGTAGACTCAAAAACCAATATCTTCTGCTGGAATGGAGAACAGCAACTGAATCCCACAGCCAGAAAAGAGGCAAGACATGTTTTCCATTGGCATATATAGTATAAGAGGCCACACCCAAGTGGGCAGGTGACTTAAAGACTACTGGCTGTAGGAATTCCTACAGCAGTAAATAGGAGGTGCATTGTAAGCAACTTCCAAAACTCTAGAATTGATAGAGACATCTCACTGTCTAGACAGTCACCCAAAGTTCTTCTGTACCATTAGGTATCCAATCTTCAGCCCACAGGCCCATAGTATCCAGCAGACTTTTCCATGAAACAGGAAATATCAAAAAACAGTTCCATCTATACTGGCTGCTTGTCCATCACATTTTTTGTGTGTCCTGCAAACTGTTTAGCAGACTCTTTCATGAATCAGGCACACTGAAGGATCGTCTCACCTTTACACAAGTTTAGCAGTCATTTCTCTGGGGGTCCTGCATGTCCAGTTTAGTAGTCCAGGCAAGAGCAATTTTTTTTTTGCCCAAATGGTTAGCAAACTCTTTAAGGAGGCTCTTTAATATCCATCTTCCTCTTGAAGTTGTTTGGTGCTGCCAGGAGCAGATGTGTCTCATTGTCATGAAAAGTCTTAACGTTTTAAATATTTTAAATGCCATACTATGAAAGTTTCTAAAAGAGTTGAGGAATACCTACCTAACTGAAATATATCTCTATACATCTAGAAAATCTAACTAACATGACTATAAGGTTGACTATTATAGATGCTTATCTATTAGCCTATATTTCTTAATTATACATTACATTTTAAAATGTGCTGCATAAACACAATACCTTAATCAAGAACAGAAATATAAATATATCACAAAATTGACTGTAAATTTGCATCAATAGAACAAGATCCATACCAATGCAAAGTATCCATATTTATAACATCTCCTCCTTTAAATGTAAGCAAACATTTCTAGACAATATTTGGGAATATGGGTGTAATTATTTCTCTACAAACTCTTTCCTTCTGTTCAATGAGCAAAGTAATTTTTTGTGGGTATTTTTGTGTGTTCACGGTGACTTCTCATGGGATCATGGTCTATCAAACCAAATTGTTCTGGAAGCAATTCATAGGTTCTTATCCTCTTTGGAAACAAGAGAAAAACCTCTTTTCCAAAGCAACATATCTTTAGAACTAAATTTGGAAATCATGATATCTTTATAATATACATTCTGATTTAGCTTAGCAGCTCATACAATAAAATATTTCTCTGTATTTAGCTTATTCACAGTCAAAAAGTTCAAAGATAACACAATAATACACATAATCCAGACTCTGTGTGAATTTTTCATTTTATGTGGCTTATTTTTATTACTCCTCTTAATCTATGACAATCTGTACTCTCAGTCTCTTTAAAGACTTTAACCTTTTTAAAAGCATTAACTTTATTTTATGACTCTCTTTGACTTTTTTTCTCTCTTCCAAGCCTATGTACATTTACCCAAAAATATAACTCATCTGAATTTGTCTTTATTGTATATCTGTAATTCTTTACTACCCACGAGCTGTTTTTAAAAATGCAAAACACTTCTTAAAATTGAAGCTGCAGCATTACTAGGTCAAATATGATACTGCCTGTATGCGCCACCCAGTTCAGTATGGCAGAGCCACCTGTGCCTCTGAGATGCACACAACACCCCACTTGCAGGCACAGAGCCAGTCCAAGTTGCCATCAAGCAAGCCCCAGCATTCTGCTCACAAACGCCACCCACAATCCTTTAGACTTTGCTTTCTGCTTTTCACCTATAGACTTAAATGATAAAAATAAGCAGTTATGATAATGCAGCGTGAATATTATCCTCTATGTTTTAGCACATTGTGCCCTGCCATAAAGTCATCACAATAGTCAAAATAAACATTTATAGTCCTTCTAGATTCCTTATGAAATTGTTGGTTGCTTTATTTGTCCTATATATGTTCAGGAAATTGTAGTTTGAAACTCACCATATGAAATATTTTGTATTTTACATAACTTATACAAATGAAAATTCATTATATTGTATCTGTACTCTTCAATTTTATTATTTATTTAAGGTTTATAGAAATTTGAGTAATTTTTACTTTATCATTCTTACAAATACAATTGTGAATATTTATACATTAATATTGATATGTATATATGCCAATTTTTCATGGATAATAATCTTGAAGTACACTGTCTGAATCAGATGATACAATTTTTATATATTTAAGAGACTGTTTACATATATTCTGATGTCATTTTATTTTGTTATATTTCTGAAGTCAATGAGTTATTTCAGTTACACTTTCTTGCCAACATTTAGAATAAAACATTATTTCTTTCTAATTTATTTGCAACAATCACTTTTATTGGAAATAGATCATTTTCTCATATAATACTTCCCAACCACAAATTCCCCCCATTCCACACCTCCCAGATCCTTCAACTTCCCCTCTCCCACAGAGGTGACAGTCAAACAAAACAAAATAACATAAAATAAGAGGCAAATATACCCATAACTCACAGCCAGACATTATATGGAGAGTCTAAATTGGAGGTCTCTGCCAGGTTCTTCCCTTTGGAGATTGGGGAACCCCATGGAAGAGAGAGAGAAAAGATTGTAGAAGTTCAAAGGGGAGATCAACAGAAGAGGAGAGGAATACATGGCTTGTCAAATCAGTGAAACAGGGCCTAAATGGACTCTTGGATACTGAAGTGGCAAGCACAGGGCCTTGATATGTATGTACCAGATTTTCAAAATATATATTCTTGCTTTCAGATTTGTGAGAGGTTTTTTTTTTAGGAGCCTCTTAACAGTGAGAATAGGAGTATCTCTCCCATTTGCCTATTCTTGAAATGCTTTCTTTTGTTGGATTGCCTTATCCAGACACCACCTTTCTATAATTTCACTGAGGATTTAGCTTACATTTAAAGACAGGGAAGTATATTTCATTCTAAAAAAATCAAAAACAAATTGATTTTTTTGCTTTTGCTTTTTTTTTGCAAAAAAAGAGAGAGAAAAAAGAAAATACCATCACTGAATTTTAATTAAGGTAAATACCTACTTGTAAAAAGACCTTAAAGCAGTAGTTGTCAAACTTCCTAGTGCTGTGTTTCTTTAATACAGTTCCTCATATTGTGGTGATCCAAAACCATAAAATTGTTTCATTTCTATTTCATAACTGCAATTTTCTACTGTTATGAATTGTAATATAAATATCTGACATGAAGAATATCTGATACCCGTGTGGAGGTAGCAACACACATATTGAGAACCACTACCTTAAAGGATGTATGTGACACCATTAAGCATACCAACACATACAAACTGACACTTCTATTGAAGCAAATCAGTTAGTGGCAGAATGGTTATGTGATGACATGATAGTTCAAGTGTATGAAGTTTTATAAAACATATATTTGTAAAGCATAATTAAGCCCAAAATCATTAGATGAAAAACAATAAGAGCAGTAACAACAGAAAAGTTACACAGAAAAAAATGATAAGCATACAGTCATAAGACAAAAACAAAGAATATTAAAAATAGAAACATGACATATCACATAAAGGAATCACTAATACAATTATATACAGTTAATTTTTTCAACTAAAGAATTAAAGACCAGAAAATATTGTTTGAATTCATTCAGAGAACTAAAAGAAAAAGATCTGTTGATTAAAATTCTTTATCTGGATAAACTGTTTTAAAAAAGAACAGTATATTAAAACATTTAAGATAAGTAAAGCTGGAAGAATCTGTTATCACTAGACATATCCCACAAGAACACTGTCTCTTCTAGGTTGAAATAAGCCTAGACCATAAATAAAAACTGTATAAAGAAATAAAGATCATGATAGAATAAATACTTGGGCATTGTGACAGTAAAAATCAATGTAACTCTAACATACGTTCATGTTATTTTATTAAAAGTTTTAATTGATGTTGAAACTACGTATGTAGAGTTAAGATAACTTACTTGGGAGATTTTCATTAGTTTATCAAACTGAATGTTGGTTATTTGTCATTTTTTCTCCATAGAGAAATCTTTTATTTTTTCTTTTGTTGAAAATTGAATTTTCATAAACTGCATTCTGATAATTTTTTCCTTTACACCGTCCTCCAAGATCCTTTCCACATTCCCTTGATTGAATTCCATGTCTTTTCTCCCTTTCCTTAGAAAACAAAGTGTTCTAAAGACTAATAATAAAAAGTAAGACCAAAAAAAACAAATTTATATAAGATAAATCAAACAGAAGGAAAGGAATCAGAAGGAAAGGAATCAGAGTAGGATCACAAGAAACACATATAAAAACAGAGGAACACACATTCACACATACAGGAATCCCATAAAATCTCTAAACCAAATTCAGTGATAGAGGAGCAAAGGTACTGTACAGAAAAAACTAATAAAAAAGAAGAAAAACAAATATGACAAATATTATGAGACAAATCAATCATTCAAGAATGTCATTGAGTTTTTTTTTTATGTTGGCCATCTATAGCAGGGCATAGGGACTACACTTAAGAATAATATCACCAGCTGGTGGTGGCACAGACTTTTATTCCCAGCACTTGGGAAGCAGAAGTAGGTGTGTAGCATGAATAATAAGAAAACGGAGACAGATAATGAAGTTCAAGCTGAAGATCAGAAAAGCAAAGTGTCTAGCCCCTGGCTCTTATCTCTGCCTCAGACTCGAAATGGGCAATCCTGCCTCCATAATTTTTAGACTGCGACTGACCTGAGACCTGTATCCTCTCATCTTATATTCTTCTCTAGTGATGGTATTAAACTCATGCAACCCCACTGCCCCGACTATATAGCTATAGCTAACTGTTGTGGCTTCTGGGATTAAAGCTATGTGCCACCACTGCCTGGCCTGGCCTGCATGGCTGAATAGTGTGGTTCCTTTGCATTCTGATAGTAAGACAAGCTTTATTTCTTTAAACAAAAGTAATATACAACTACACAGGTGATTTTTGTGAGTTTCTAGCCAGCCTGGTCTACAGAGTGAGTTACAGGACAGACAATGCTGTTAAGCAGACAAACCCTGTCTCAAAAAACAAACAAACCAAAAGCAAAATAAAAAAGAATGGTTTTTATCTTTACCGAGACTCCATTATTATTTTTTAATCTGGAAGCAATTATTAATTTAAGATATCTTCTTAGTTAGGGATGCATACTGGTGCCCACTTCCACTCTTAGCACCGAGACTGTCTGGCTCTAACCTGTAAAGGCTCTGTGCTTGCTGCCAAAGTCTCTCAAAATTCAAAAGGGTGTCAGTCCTGCTCTGTTTAGACAAATTTATTTTGTTAGTTTACTCAGTTCCCTCTGGCTGTTACAATAAATTTTCCTCCTCTTCCCCAAGCTTCCCTGAACACTGAGGGAAGGAATTTGATGGAAACATTCCATTTAGGACTGAGTATACAAAGGACTCTCACTGTCTGAATAAAAATAAATAAAAAAATAAAAGATTTCCCTTTTGAGAAAAAATTGACATATAATCAGCATTCAGTTTGACGCACTAATGAAAATCCCCCCAGCTTAGTTATCTGGATCCTATTCAGTCATACATGTAACGTTCCAACATCGGTTAAAATTTTCAATAAAATAAGATGAAGTTATGTATAAGTTACATTGATTTTTCAGCCACACTGTTCATGTATTTTCTTTACCATGACCTTTATTTCTTTATTGCCTGATTGTGAATCACTATATTTGACCCCATCAGTTTCAGGAGGAATGATCTCTGATGATTACTGAGCAAGGCACTGATATGAGTGTAGCAGGATAGCATTAGGAGTCATTATATTTCTACATTCCTTTAGCAGAATGGTAGTATCTGATCTTCCTCTACTTATGTGAGCTGTATAGTCACAAGTTCTTGACAGTTGAAGCACATTTGTGATTGATTTTATCTCATAGACATGGCCTTAAATCAATGGAGATATTGGCTGACTAGTTCCACAATTCATGTGCCACTATTGCACTAGCTCAAATCACTGCAGATCACAGGATTGTATCTGGGTTAGTGCTTGTCTTTCTTCTTTTCAGGGTACTTTCAAGTATCATAAGCACTAGCTCTTAGGGGTAAATGAATGGAGTTATCACAGATATTTTTAAGGTTATTGTAAAAATATTATTTCCTTCTCTATCCATTTGTTATTTTTATACAGGAAGACTACTGACTTCATGTATTAATTTTTCAGCCTTCTAGTTTGCTGAAAGTATTTATTGTCTACAAAAATTCCCTGGAAGAGTTTTTATAGTCACTGATGTATATAATCATACAATTTGCAAATACAAATATTTCCATTTCTTTTGTTGCTATCTGTATCAACTTGATTTCATTCATCTTTTGCTATAGTCAAGATTTCAAGTAAAGCCATACTTATTACCTTGCACAAAATACAACTCCAAATTTATCAAAGACCTCAAAATATGGCCAGAAACATTGAGTTTTATACTTAATCTCTGTGGTTCCACATTATAGAATGTTTATTGAATACTTAATAGCTAACAACTTATAAGAAAATATATGCCATATGTATCTTTATAGGTTTGGATTATCTCACTTATGATGAGTGTTTTCTGACTCCATCAATTTACCTGAAATTGTCATGATTTTATTTATGGACTGAGTAACATTCCATTCTGTAAATGTATCATGTTTTATTTATATAGTCATCCATCTACAAAGATGAAACCAGTATCCAATTACTGGCTATTATGAATAGAACAGAAATTAACATGGTTGAGCAAGTGTTCCTTTAGTAGAATTAAGTAAAATTTTGGAATAATTTCAAGAGAATCATTGCTGGATTTTGAGATAGATATATTCCCTTCATAGTTGTTAAACATACTTGCACTCCCACAAGCAATAGAGGAGTATCTCCCTTATTCCACATGCCAGCATGAGCAATCATTTGTTTTACTGATATTGGTAAATATGGGATTGGCTTAATATGGGATCTCAATGTATATTTGATTTGCATTTTCCTTTTGACTAAGAATGTTGGACATTTCTTACGTGTTTTTCAGCCATTGAGATTTCCTCCTTTGAGAATTTTATATTTATGTCTGCACAGTATTTTTTAAATTGGTTTATTTGTTTCCTTGGTGTTAAGTTTTCTGAGCTATTTGAATATTATCTCTATGTGGGATGTAGGTTGGTAATTTTTTTTTCTATTTTTATAGCCTGACACTTAGTCCTGACACTGTGCCCTTTGTGGCAAGAAGCTTTTAAGTTTTATGAGGTCTTATGTATTATTTTTTTTTAAATTTTAGGTTCTGTACTATCAGTGTTCTGTTCCAAGTCTTTTCTGGTCTAGTTCATAACTATTCAGCACTTACTTTTGCAACATATTCAATATTTCTGGCCATATTTTGAGGTTTTGATCAATTTAGAGTTGAATTTTGTGCAAGATAGTAAGTATTGATTTACTTGAAATCTTGGCTATAGCAGAACACAACTGGATGAAATCAAGTTGATACAGATAGCAACAAAAGAAATAAAAATATTTGTATTTGCAAATTGTATGATTGTATACATCAGTGACTATAAAAACTCTTCCAGGAAATTTTTATAGATAATAAATACTTTCAGCAATGTAGAAGGCTGTAAAATTATTATATGAAGTCAGTAGCCTTCCTGTATAAAAATAACAAATTGATAGAGAAGGAACTCATAATTTTACAATAGCCTTAAAAATACCTGTGATAATTCTAACCAACAGGTGAAAGATTTGTATGATAAATACTTTAACACATTTAAGAAATAAATTGAAGAAGATCACAAAATATGAAAAGATCTTCCATATGTAACCTCCCTGTTTGATCATAATCATTTGTTGACGAATTTGTCTTTTTCCCATTGTGCATTTCTTAATTTTTCTCTTTCTATCCAGTACTACATTGAATAGACTTAAAATGTAGAAAACCTTGTCTTATTCCCGAATTTAGAGGAAATGCCTTGATTTTAATTCCATTTATGTAAATTTGTGATTAGGTTGGTACTTATACCTTTCATCCTTAGTTTTACCAGGAATCTTGTCTTGAAGGGTTGTAACAATTTGCCTATGATGATATTTTGTTTGTGCTCTAAAAAGTAAAGCCTATGTGGAGATCAGTGTGTTAAACTAGCCACCAGTTAACTATAGAGACCAGGCAGTTGTGTCACACACCTTTAATCAGAGCACCTGGGAAGAAGAAACAGGGAATTATATGGCTGGGGTGAGAGAGACCTAATTACCCTTTCTACTTGTGCATTGACATTTTCAAAAACAAGATTCAATTACTATCTTTCAAGCTAATGAATTTGCAACCATTCTATTACTGCTGAAGTCAACCTTTGTAAGAAATCAGAGAAGGTTTCCATTGGACCCTGCATAACTTTGCTAAGCAGCTCAGTTTTCTTTCCTATTTCTTCAATTCTGTCCCAAGCATTCAAAGATGTTGTATTTCATAAAGACAGGGTGTGGATATCATATGTAGAATGCCTTTGTACATTGACATGATGTCCCTCTCCGAGAAGTTGGTCTTGGGGGACTTCCATACCTCCAGCCCCACTTCATTGTTCAATGATATTACCCTCATCTTTCCATCAGGTCCTACATTGTAAATGAGGACCAGGCTCCAAGACTGCTGTAACCACATTGCTCTTTAGAGAGACAAAGGATAAAGCCACAGTCACCTCTTACTTTGCCAACTTGATAGCTGAAAAGGGGCCAAGCTCTTGTCTTCACCCTGCTTGATCACTTCCTCTCTCAACCCAGTCTTATCATTTCCTGTTTCTTTTTTGAAGTTGTGGTTATAAGACACAATCAATATTGAATGTCATAACTATGATATAGGGAGATGTGATTTCGAATGTTTGAAGAAAATTTGAAATATCAAGTGTATCAATTGTTATAAACAAGATCACTTAAAGAGACTGTAAGCAGTGCATTCCAAGAAACGATTTTTTTCTAAGCATAGCCCAAACAGGACTCCAATACCTTCTGAATTATGCAGAAGGTGTGACATAGGGAGGCACTGTACTAGTTAATGTAGGTCAACAAGGGACATTGGAAGTAACTCCTTGCCATCAGGAAATGCCTTGAGGAAATCATAGACCCCCATGTCAAATTCAGTTCAGTCATTTCCTGTCATCATGGAGAAAACTCTTTCCCACAGCAATTAAACCCTTGAAAACTCCTTCCCAGAGCAATTAAAGAACCTAATGCCTGTTGTAAAAAAAAAATACTGCTCTAGATGATGGAACAGCAATAAAAGAGAAGAAAAATTTAGGAGAAATCATAAAGCAGACAATTTGACAGACTTCTATAAATGAACAAAGACCAAAATTAAAAATACTAATTTATTTATGGTAAATGTCTTACCATCGAAAGTTTGGTAGATACAGGTGCAGATGTAACAATAATGGCACCAGAATCTTGACATCCAAATTGACCTCTTCAGAAGGTAAATGTTCAACTTTTAGTGATGGTAACTTAATCTCAGGTATAACAGCATGAGATGGGTTGCATATATGAGACCAGGAAAACAGAAATATGGCTAACATGGCAATGAACTTATGGGGATAAGATTTGTTACAGCAATGTAATACTCATATTAACATTCCTCCAATCTAAAAAGCAAACCATAAATTAATGTATGTTACTGGGAAAAATATTAGAAGGTATTACAAGGAACGACCACCAACAATTTGGGTTGTATAAGAACACGTTACAGCAACTGCTGATCTCCCCAAGGCACCAACAGCACTACCTTTAACATGGTTGAAAGACAAACCTATATGGATTAAGCAAGGACCTTTAACAACAGAGAAAATGCATGCCTTAGAATACTTGGCCCAGGAACAGCTAAATATTCAAAAATTGAAAAATCAAACAGCTCTGGAATTCTCCTGTATTTGTTATTTAAAAGAAATCTGGATAATGAAGAATGGTAACAGATCTAACAGCTGGTAATAAGGCCATTCAGGTTCTCTACAGTCTGGAATTCCTTTGCCTTCTCAAGTACTTAAAGGATGGCCTCTTATAGTTATTGATTTAAAAGGTTGGTTCTTCAGTATATCTTTAAAAGAAACATTTGTCTTCACAGTGCCTACTTATAATAATTCTCAACATTTTGAGAGATATAAATGGAAGATTCTCTCATAGAGAGTGTTAAATAGCCCCATCCTGTGTCAATATTTTGTATGATAGCCATTGGAGATGATAGTCTACCATTAAATGAATTATACCTCACTAGCTGTTTCAAATGTAGATACTTCAAAAAGAATATTTGAAGTATCAAAGACAATTTTGTCATTTGGAGGATAACAAATTGTTCCTGAAAAAACATAAAGAGAATATTCTATTAATTATTTAGGAAATAAAATAGGTCTACAAAAAATTAGACCCCGAAAGTTGTAAATTAGGAGAGATTGATTGGAGACTCTTAACAATTTTCAAAGATTTCTAGGCAATGTTTCCAATCTAAGGCCCACTGTTGAGGTAAAAAGATAATGAACTGAGTAATTTGTTCAAAACTTTAAATAGTAATAAGAACTTAAATAGTCCAAGAGAATTATAGCTGAAACTGAGAGAAATTTGGCTTTGGTGGAAAAGAAATTATAGGATGCACACGTGGATCATTTGGATCCAGAGTTTGATCACATTATGGATATTTTGGCCTCTATGCGTTTTTCTATGGGAATATTAATGAAGAGGGATGATATTGTTCTAATGAATCTTTTTTAACCAAATAAACTCAGTAAAAATTCATGTGGAAATACTGATTTTAAAAGGAGTATTGAGACTTCATCAACTAGCAAGAATACACATAGCTGAAATTTTAGTACCTTGTACTATTTGACTAATGATGAAATTGATGATTATGGGCATAAAGAGAACTTTGGAAAAGAGGTTTCAATAATTTTTGAAGGAGATTAACAATATCCCAAAAGCAAGAGAATTCAGTTTTGGGTGTGATGTTTTCATTTCCATTCATTTCTAGAAAGTCTTTAATTTCTTAACTTCTGTCTTGATTTATTTTTAATTCAATAGTGAAATGTTTGGTTTCCATTAGTTTGCAAGAATTCTATTGTTTTTGCAGTTGTTTACATCCAGTTTCAATCTGTGGGAGCTGTGGTCAGATAGAATGCAAGATACTGTATCAATTTTCTTGTATCTATTGAGATTTCCTTTGTGTCCAAGCATGTAGTCCTTTTTGGAGAAAGTTTCATGAGCTCCTAATGTTTGGAAGAGGATCTATGGTATCCTTTGGACAATGCATCATTAGTGTCTTTTAATGGTATAGCCTATGATATATATATATATATATAACACTCCATTGTAGCCTCTTCACTCAAGAATGGTTGGTCAACCAAAAAAAGGGACTCAGATTTACAGAGAGATTGAAAGACAGCAAGAGAGGGAGAAAAATTTAATGTATATGAAAGTAGTGCTGAGTATGAAAGGAATTTTGGGGTGCGATATATTAAAAATACTCTACAAAATAGTCAAGGAACTGATAAGCATATTTTTTTTAAAAAAATCAACATGACAAGTTTTTTTTCTTCTCAAAATGCCCATCTTTGATGTTGCCTTTCCTTCATAGAATTTTTCCACAATAAAATAGCTTGAAGAAATTGCCTCACAGCTTCTGTAACATTCTGTTTCAAGGTATCTGAACCTCATAAACTTCAATAAAAATGCAATTGCAAGGAGGGACTACTTGTTCATCTGAGCCGCCCCGCTAGGGTAGCAAAAAAATAACCACACAGAAACAGTATTAATTAAAACACTGCTTGGCCCATTAGCTTTAACTTCTTATTGGCTAACTTTTGCATATTAATTTAACCCATCTCTATTAATCTGTGTATTGCCACGTGGCAGTGGCTTTCCAGGAAAGATTCTAACTGGTGTCCATCTCAGGTGGAGGATCCATGGCATCTCTCCAGACTCTTCTTTCTTCCTCCCAGAATTCAGATCTGTCTTCTCTACCTACCTAAGTTCTGCCCTATCAGGCCCAAAGCAGATTCTTTATTCATTAACTAATGAAAGCAACATACAAACATAAAGAACTTGAAGCTACCAGAAACTCTTCACTGTGTTTCACCACTCTCCACTGTTTTTCACCACCACTCCTGAGGTTGAGGTACCTGAATTGTAGCAAGTAGGTAGCCATAGTGAGTTTCAATCCACTAAAGTTACTGAAGAAGACCTTTAAAAAAATCAAGGACTAAAATGATACTAAAGTTAGCATTATATTCATTTCAAGCTATAACTATGGAAAGAGTGGTTTCTTCAGTGACACATGTGATAGCTCAGTGGATTTAGATATTTGCAATTTACAACTTTACAAACATTTCTCCTTATTAATGGCTCGGAGAAACATATTTCAGGTTGATGTTATTGCATAGAAATTTCAGTTCAGCTTCTATTTTGGGGATTTCAGAGGGTGTCCATTTATTTGATTATTATGAGAATGTCAACAAGAAAGACGCTAAAACATTTAAGTTACAGATTTTGGTAAAAAAAAAATCATGTAGAGAATTCTCAACAGAAAAAGTTCAAATGGCCAAAAGACACTTAAGGTCATGCTCAACCTCCTTAGTGATCAGGGAAATGCAAATCAAACAACTTTGAGATATCATCTTACACCTGTCAGAATGGCTAAAATCAAAAACACGAATGATAGCCTACGCTGGAAAGGTTGTGGAGTAAGGGAAACGTTCATCCATTTTTGGTGGGAATGCAAACTTATGCAACCACTTTGGAAATCAGTGTGGCGGTTTCTCAGAAAACTGGGAGTCAACCTACTTCAGGATCCAGCAACTCCACTCTTGAGAATATACCCAAGAGATGCCCAATCATACTACAAAAGCATTTGTTCAACTATGTTCATAGCAGCACTGATTGTAATAGCCAGAACCCAGAAAAAAACTAGGTGCCCCTCAATAGAAGAATGGATAAAGAAGGTGTGGCACATATATACTTTAGAGTTCTACTCAGCGGTAAAATCAATGATATCTTGAACTTTGCATTCAAATGTATGGAAATAGAAAACACTTTACTGAGTAAGATAACCCAGACCCAAAAATATGAATATGTTATGTACTAACTCATAAGCGGATTCTAGCCATAAACAAAGGACCTTGAGCCTATAGTTTGTGATCCTAGAGAAGCTAAATAAGAAGGTGAACCCGAAGGAAAACATATATTCATTCTACGGGATATTGGAAGTTGACAAGATTGTCAGGCAAAACTTGAGAACAGGGGGGTGTGGGTTGGGGGGAAGGGGAGATGGGGAGAAAGAAGAGAGAAGGGGAGGATTGGGGAGAGCTTAGGGTAATGGGGTAATTGAGATGGAGGAAGGGTGGATATGGAAGCAGGGAAGAAGTTATCCTAATCAAGGGGACCATTTTAGGGTTGGCTAGAGTCTTGGCTCTAGAGGGGTTCCCAGGTGTCCAAGGGGATTTCCTCAACTAGTTTCATGGGCAGCAGAGGAGAGGGTGCCTGTACTAACTTTATCCTATAGCCACACTGAGGAATATC
This sequence comes from Myodes glareolus, assembly GCF_982192425.1. Taxonomy (NCBI): domain Eukaryota; kingdom Metazoa; phylum Chordata; class Mammalia; order Rodentia; family Cricetidae; genus Myodes; species Myodes glareolus. The sequence continues at coordinate 36,426,663 of NC_142053.1, read as the reverse complement.
TTGCATATCACCATAGAACCTTCATCCGCGATGGATGGACATAGAGACAGAGACCCACATTGGAGCACTGGACTGAGCTCCTAAGGTCCAAATGAGGAACAGAAGGAGGGAGAACATGAGCAAGGAAGTCAGAACTATGAGGGTGTGTCCACCCACTGAGACAATGGGACTGATCTAATGGGAGCTCACCAAGGCCAGCTGGACTGGGACTGATGGAGTATGTGATCAAACCGGATTCTCTGAATGTGGCTGACAGTGAGGGTTGACTAAGAAGCCAAGGACAATGGCAAAACTTGAGAAAGCTTAAAAGGGAATTCTAGACACACAAAAGAACAGAGTTAAGCATGGCTTTTTGGTAGCAACATCTTCTCTGGTGGGCTTTGTTTGCTAGAAGCACTATTCTTTTTGACAAGGTTTCCTGACTTAGCAGTAGCAACAAAAACTTCACAGCTCCTTTAAGAAGGCTTCCTGATTCGCCAGTCAAACTCTTTCAGGAGGCTTGGCTATGGAGCATTTAAATGGGGTCTGTGAACAGAGTTCTACAACTTGCTTAATGGTAAATATAGACCTGCTGTGTGCCTGAAAATGGAGAGATGTGCATGACTCTCGGAGGCAGCAAACATGCCTCAGCCACATTGGACTGGGCAGAACAAGCAGGCACAGCTATGTTTAGCCATTCCCACTTAGCATTTTACAAAACCAGTTCTGGTCAGGAAAAATTACAGATGCACAATAAAACAGATTCAAATAAAAAAAGACCCCTAAATGTGTTACAGTTTTGGATAAATGCATATAGTCTTGGGAGAGAAAATAAAATGAGTATAAAAAGTTATAAAAAGAAATAAATGGTTTTAAAAAATAAAACAAAGTCTTTAAAGAGACAGAGAACAGGCAGCCATAGATTAAAGGAGTAAGGATAATAAAAGAAACTTGTAGAAAAAATAATAGATTAAGAAAACTAACCCACCTAAAGATGGAATATACAGAGAGTCTGAATAATGTATACTATTGTTTTTATTTGAAATTTTTGACTGCAGAGAGACACTTGATTCTGGGGACTGCTAAGTTAACTCCACACACACACACACACACACACACACACACACACACACACTTTAACGTTATCTTGACTTTAGAACTCAGACCTAAGGATTTGTTGCTTTGGAAAAGAGGTTCTTTTTTGGTTTCCATAGGATATGAGAACGTATGGATTTCTTCCACGTTAATTTGGTTTTATGGGATAAAAACCCACAAGAGGTCACCATAAACACCAAATTTTACTTCAGAATTTAAAAGGTCACTGTGAACACCAAAAATTACTTCACCCAACAAAAAGCAGGAAGCAGCTTGGAGAGAACTACACCCAAATTCCCAAATGTTGTTTATAAATTTTTGTTTACAGTTATAGAGATTTGCATTGGTATGGATCTTGGTTTATTGATAGAAATTCTAGATCAATTTTGTTATATGTATATTTTTGTTCTTGATTAAGGTATTGTGTTTGTGCAGCTCATTTAAAAATATAATGTATGACTAAGAAATATAGGTTAATAGTAAAGTTTGTAGTTATTGTAGTTAGATTTTCTAGATATATAGAGATATATTTCAGTAAGAAAGTTATTTTTCAAATCTTTCAGAGAGCATCAGAATATGACATTTGAAATATATAAAAAACTTAGGACTTCTCATGACAGTGAGATACATCTGCCCCTAGCAGCACCAATTATTTCAAGAGGAAGATGGGCTTTGAAGAGGCTTCGTGTGGAATTTGCTATCCATTTGGGCAAGAAACTATTCCTGGCTGGACGGTTTTATGTTATGCTGTATAAACTGGATATGCAGGACCCCAAAAAAGATATGACTGTTGAATTTGCGTAAAGGTGAGACAGTCCTTTGGACTTCCTGCTTTATGAGTCTGTCAGACATTTTGCAGGACACATAAGAAAGTGACTGAAAACCTGCCAATATAGGTGGAAATGTCCATGAAATTTTCCGCTTCATGGAAAAGTCTGCCTGATTGTATGGGCATGTAGACTGAAGATGGGTGCCCACACACAACAGAAAAAAATTGGGTGACTGTCCAGGGATTGAGATGTCTCTGTCAATTCTAAAGCTTTGGAATTTGCTTACAATTCACTTCCTGTTTACTTAGGTAATATTATTTCCTTCTGAAATCTTTAAAGGAGTTGAAGAATAGATAGCTATAATTATAGTTTTCCGTAGTTATGATAAAAGAAAAAATACATATAAATATTGTAAATGTAATTCTTGCTTGATACCTGTTTTGTTATATTTAATTTGACTATGTTAAAGTTAAATACTTCCTTTTCATTTAAACAGAGAAGGGGAAATGGTGTGGTAAGTCCTTTTGTATATGTGTTGCTTTTATTGGTTAATGAGTAAATCTGTTTTGGCCAGTAACTTAGCAGAAATAGAGCTAGATGGGAAAACTAAACTGAATGTTGGGAGAAGGAAGGTGGGGTAAGAAAGACAACATGGAATCTCCAAAAGGGAAAGGCATGATTTGCCAGCTGGAACCTTGCTGGAAGGCTATATACCTTGTGGTAAAATATAAAATGATAAAAATGGTTTAGTCAAAGATATAAGAGCCTGCTAGCAATACACTTAAGCTATTGGTCAAACTGTATTGCAAATAATATAGTTTCTGAGTGATTATTTCAGGTCTAAGTGGCCAGGAACGAAAAAGTAGCCTCCCCTCACAGGCAGTAGTTCTGTTTCTCTTCTCTACTTTGGAAATAATTTCTATGTACCTTTCTTAAATCAGACATTGGAAGTATTGACTTAATACCTATAAAAAATAATTGACATATAGTATCACATTAAGAGATCTGAAGTTTTAAGTAAAATAATTAAGAATCCTTTCCTATTTCTTCTAATGCATATTTAATTATCATGCCTCTAGAAATGTTCTAATTTAGTCAGAACATTAAATTCTTGTAGATATGTAGTTGTTATTTTTATATTTATGATTAAAATTATATTTTTCATTTTCCTGTGATATGTTTGAATTTTTCTTTTTTCTTTTTTATTTAACATGTGTGTGATGTTTTCTTATTTATTTATTTGTCAGTTTTCTATAGAGGAAGAAAAAGAAGACACAGAGTTTGGTAGATGGGAATGTGGGAGTATATATGATTGGGTATATTGTGATTAGAATACACTATATAGAAAAAAACATTGTTTTAAAAAATTAATTAATTAAAATATTTTAATACATTTGCATCAGATGTACAAAAACAACACTATTACTTCCAAATTTAAGTTTTGAATTGTGGATTCTTGGCTCTTTGTATTTACTTTGTCTTCCATTAATTTTTAGTAGAATTACCTATTTTATTTCTGTTGACAAAATATACTGGAATAGATTCTCAGATCATCAATATTTACAATTTTCTTAAGTGTACATTGAACTTGCTACATTATTCTATAAAGAAAGTTACCTAAATCTTAGAGGACTTTCATTTGTAAAATGTATTTTAATTTGTCTTTCAAAACCTCATATTGTCATAATTTCAAATATATTGATCACATCTACACAAATATCTTCCCATGTATCTCCATACTTTATATCTTTCTAGTATTTTTCTTTAATAATGTACTCCAGTGGGTCTAATTATAATTGTTTATGTGGTTACAACTAGAGTATGGGCAATCTAATAAGAACTATGCCCCTCCCTGGTACTATGAAGGTAGGCTCTGTCATGTTAGAAGTTTTATAGTCTTGATCTTGTGCATGTTTTGTGTACATTAGTCATGTCCTGCCTAGTATTTCTCAGTACACCTCTTAAAACTCTGGCCCTTGCATTCTTTCCACATACTTCTCCATAATATTCTCTAAACCTAGGACTGGTTACTCACAGAAATTTAACATCAGTATTTTGGCCAGTCTTGAGTCTGCATTTAATATTACTCATTGAAAAATGAAGCTTCTTTGACTGAAGTTGAGAGCAAAATATATTTATTTGTAAATAACTAGAAGCCTATTTGACATGCTAACATTTGGTAAAAAACAACTACAGTAAGCTTTCTGGTACAATCTAAGATCTGTCTAGTTAATGGAGGTTACTTTTAAGATTGCAGATATTTTGCCAAGTATTTAAAATTTTGCAGTTCACATAGTACAATATGGTGTTATAAAAACTAGTCCCCAATGAGGTAACTTTTTTTTACTTAAATAATTTTACTTTGGTGAAAGACCACATCTACATGATTTCACAATCTTAAATTTTTAACATTGCTTTATATAAGGTTAAAATTCTCTAAATAGTCTGTGCATTTTAAAAAAATCTATTTTTTTGTGAAGCAGTTGATATATATATATATATCAGGTTTATTAAGTAAAACTTATATGTATATATTGAATTTCTGTTTATTATATGTAATTTTTGTTATTAATAATAGTTAAAACACACCATGGTCATATTCTTACTTATTTTCTATTCTGGATTTGTACTTGACAAGTTATAAAACTCATCTTCTAAAGGAGATGAAGCATATTTTAAAAATAAAACTTTGATGAACTTTTGCTTCAAATTTTATTTTCCTTATGCTAATATTATTTCTGGAAAGCCTCAGAATGTTGGATCCTAATTTCATATCCGTTCTCTTAACCTGTGCCTTTTTATAGGTGAATCGAGTCCATTGATATTAAGTGATATTAATGACCAGTGGTTGTTAACTCTGGTTATTTTTTTGATGGTAGTGTTCGTGTGTTTCCCTTCTTTGAGCTGTGCTGGTGGAAAGTTTTCAGATGCTTGTTTTATGGGTATTGTTGGCTTCCTTAGTTTCTGATTTTCCTTCTAGTATTTTCTGTAAGGCTGGGTTTGTGACTATATATTGTTTAAATCAGTTTTTGTCCTGGAATATCTTGTTTTCTCCATCGATGGTGAATGCAAGCTTTGTTGGGTATAGTAGTCTGGGCTTGCTTCCATGGTCTCTTAGTGTTTGCAGCACATCTATCCAAGACCTTCGGCTTTCATGGTTTCCATTGAGAAGTCAGGTGTAATTCTGATAGGTTTCCCTTTATATGTTACTTGACTTTTTTCCCTTGCAGCTTTTAATATTTTTCCTTTATTCTGTATGTTTTGTGTTTTGATTATTATATGGCAGGGGGATTTTTTTTTGATGCAGTATATTTGATATTCTGTATGGTTCTTGTAACTTCATAGGAATATTCTTCTTTAAATTGGGAAAGTTTTCTTCAATAATTTTGTTGAATATATTTTCTGGGCCTTTGGGCTGTAAATCTTGTCCTTCTTCTACCCCTATTATTCTTAGGTTTGGTCTTTTCATGGTGTCCCAGATTTCCTGAAAGTTTTGTGTTAAGAATTTGTTGGATTTGTTTTGTTCTTTAATCAGTGAGGTTATTTCATCTATAGTATCTTCAGTGTCTGAGATTATTTCTTCTGTCTCTTGTTTTCTGTTGGCAATACTTGTCTCTGTACTTCCTGTTTGCTTACCCAAATTTTCCATATCCAGCCTTCCCTCGGTTTGTGTTTTCTTCATTATCACCATTTCATTTTTCATGTCTTGAACTGTTTCCCTTACCTGTTCGATTGCTTTTTCTTGGTTTTCTTGGTTATCTTTGAGAGATTCATTCATTTCCTCTACTTTTTTGTTTGTCATCTCCATTTCTTTATGGCAGTTTTTTTTTGTGTCCTGTTTAAGTTCCTCTATTATTTTCATAAAGTTTCATTTAAAGTCGATTTCTTCTATTTTTTTCTGGAGTAGGGTGTTCCATTCTTGTTACATGATCCCTGGATTCTGGTGATGTCATGTTGCCTTTCAGGTTGTTGGAGGAATTCTTGCATTTGTGACTGTCCATCTCTTTCTTCAAGTGCAAACAAGAGAGTCTTGGTGTCTTGGTCCAGTCTTTGCTGTGACTGACTCTCTGGATGGATCTCCTCAGTGCAGGTGCAGGAACTGTTCTTGTCTGGATGGAACGCCTCAGCCCAGAAACAGGGACTCCCATCTGTATGGGACTCCTTGGCACAGAAATAGGTATGCCTGGTATTTCAAGGACCCTACAGACAATACGGTAGCTATGGGAGGAGGACAGGGTCGAATGGAACACAGAAGACTCTGCAGCAGAAGCTGAAGGTGCCCTGCACTCCCTTGTGGGACCTTAAGACCTGCCTGGCCAGCAGACACTCACCCCTGTGGGTGGGTCGCCTTATTGCAGTAGCAAGAATTATTCCTGGGCCATGGAATTTGCAGACAATAGGGCAGGCTTAGGGGAGGCCCATATATGTTTTTAGTGTAATGTTGGATAGCATATCATTTTGACACTTTTATAAATAGGCTGTTAACTTATATTCATGTATCAATATTAATTTTATAATATTTCTTAAGGTGCTACATTATTTATTGTCTAACTCAATATTATATTTTCTCTATGCTTCTAAGTTTCTCCTGTATATTGGCTTATCATATAAAGGAAATGTTGATTTTTCCTCTTTTTTCAATTGAAAAATGAAATTCTTGTGTTTAATTTATCTCTGATATGGTAAATTAAGAAAATTTACATCTTTGTCTTGCTTCTGAATAAAATAGGAAAACATTTAGAATTTTTTAATCAAGTTTTGAATTAAAAATAGATAAACATTAATGTTTTAAAAACATTAAAAAATGTTCTGATGCAGTTAAACTTGCTTAACTGATAAATTAAAATATATCTTTTTCTCTTAAAAGATAGCTTTTAATCAATAAAATTGTTAAAAATTTTCTTAATTCTGTCATAATACACAGTGCATGTATTTCCTTACTTTATTTCTTCATTTACATATTTTTGAATTGATGTGTCTTTTGTCTGTTCTTGCATACAAATAACATAAAATAATGCAAAGCTTTGTCATTTAATTTTTTAAGTTATCACTTTCATGACCATAATTTAATACATATACTTATTTAGTATTATTAATGAAACCTGTAGTATAACAACTGAAAATTTTTATACCTTGATGCTACTAATTTTTTAGACCTTTCCCAACATATATTTTAAATATCGTTTTGGTTCTAATATATTTTATTTAACCATAATATATATTAACTGCTTTTTGGACGCTCAGGACAACAACCTTATTTAAAATATCATAGTTTTGCGTCCTATTGCTTCTACCATGGCAACCTTAAGTTAGGAAGTCATACTATTGGTATATTACTATGATTGATAATATTCTGCCTAAAATTGTAATTCTATCTGCCTAGTTTGAGACCTAAAGTTCACATTCACTATTTCCTTAATTGATATATATTTTCTTTTAACCACTATTCCACAAAAAGTATTAGTTCAGGAAGACATTGAAAATGTCTCCATAAGTATATGTTATTTAAAAATTATAATATATTCCCATTTTTATCTAAACCATATTTTCCTAGATAATAGCTTTAAAACACACTTGAAAACTTCATTATTGTTTGGATGCCTTCTTGAGAAAGATTATATGAAAGGATTTATGACATCTCTGATTACATTCTATAATTTCTAGAAATGTTTCACAAACTCCAGTTTAAGTGTTGACTTATCTTCTTTTCATTTGATTCCTTAAGAATACCAATAACTCATAATATAGTAAAATTTCTTATATTCTAGGGATATTATATAAAATATTTTCTAAAGTTTTTCTATCTGTATTTTTGCCAGAAGCATTTTCTAAACATTTTTGCTACATCCTTTACTTTATCTCAACAGTTTATGTACCTTTATATTAATTCAAATATATGGCAACTTTGATTTCTTTTACTTTTTTATTCATTTAGTATCTCTAGCTTATATTCAATATTTTTTCATATTTTGTTCCATTGCCTATCTCTTTTTGGAATATTTGTTTTAATGATATGATTATTTAACTGTATTCATTGATTCCTAAATAGTTTAGTTATACCATCTGTAACTTCACATTATTTCTTTGTCCATACTCTTTGCATGTCTTATGCTTGTTTGTTTCTTTGTATCAGTGTTATAGTATTTGTAATGATTAAAGTAAAATACAGTACTGTTTCCCAAGTGGCTTCAACAGAGAGCAGGTCAAGAGACCCTGGAGGGCCACGGATAGGCACAGCATGCATAGTGAGGTTGGATATTTATTTAGTGGAATATGGACGAGAAGTGAAAAAAGGAAGGGGAGAAGAAGGAAGAGGAGAGAGAGAGAGAAAGAGAGCACTAGAGATGGGGAAGAGGGGAAGTGAGGAGAAGGGAGAAAGGCAGAAGCTGCCTCTTCAAGAGAGAGACAGAAAGGAAGGGGCTTAGACTGGAGGCAAAAGTAAGATCTGCCTGCCTCAGGGGTGAATGGGGGGAAGTAGGTGGACAATTACAGTATTTATCATTTCTTTATTATTGTCTATGTATATTTGAATAAATCAAGTGTTATAAACCAGCAGATTCCAGTGCTTTATATAGAGAGATAACTCGATTTTATTTTACTTATGATACTGAACTATATGTCAGTTAGTCATGGACTTTTGACTTCTTCCCAACCAACTATGTATCGGTTCATTTTTAATACTCTAGTTAGCTTCATTTGTATATATGCTTTATTGAATATAAGTAGTAGAGGCAAGTACTCCTAAAAAAGCATGTTTGCCTTTTTAAACAACAGATTTTCATTTTGTCTTTTATGGTATATCATATACATTTGCAATCTTATATTTATTATTTTAAAATTTGAAGCTATAAACTTTCTTTATAGGTGTATTTTTAATTGTCTTCCAAGTCTATCTTCACCTAACAGATACTTTTCATATTATATGAACAAGAGTTATAGATTTTTCATAACTTTACTAAAAAATCACTTTTACAAAACAATAGTGTTAAATTGGAATAATTATGAGTGTGCCATATATCAGTTTATTATTCTTAAAATTCATAATATTTAAGTTTGAAATTTCTATAACATAAATTCATTCACCTTTTCCATTTAAATTATTTTTTATTTCACTACTTATATAATCAAATCATAATACAGAGTATTTTCAAAATAACAAAACACTAAAATGAAGTACATTTTCTTTCTAAAGGTGTTCATCAAAGTACTTTTTATGATCAGTTTAAGGTGAATTCCATATAATTATTCATCCACCAAGTTATGTTTCTAAGAGCTTTCTAATGTCCTGAAAGAATGCTTATGATAATATCTCTGAAGAAAAAATAAACTTCAGGACACTGAAACAAGAAATTATTGTTAATATAGTATTATTAATATGAATAGCTAATTTATAATGGACTCTTACTAAAATATAGTGACTATACAAAGAATGCTATATGATTTTTTTACTCTTCACAACAATGTGAATCAGTTGATATTCTAATTTTTCAGATGAGATAAAGATAGATCACTATGCTTAGATAAGTTATTTGAAATTATACAGCTAGAGAATGGAAGAGGAAAACAGTTATCTATTTAATTAAAATGAGCACAAAATATGAATAACTTGAGATAAGCATATTGAGTTAAATCGGTCTTAATAAGACAAATATCATATGTTTGCTCTCATTTCTCTGTCCTACACTTTATATGCATGCATAGAGTCAGATATTTAAAGATGCTATAAAAGTAGAAATGATCCAAGGGAAAAAGTCTTCACTGTGAAATATAAAAGGTGGAAAGGTGGAAATGTGGAAATGGCGTAAGAATGGTAATGTATAGGAAGATTATGCTCATGAAAAAAGCTTTATGTGACCCAGAATAATAAAACAAAATAAAAACACATATTATTATAGCACCAGATAATACCATAAAGGAAATAATTACTTTAACAATAAAAATATCTTCTTGAATGATTGTCCAATGTAGCACATTGCAAATAATATACATTTTTAACTATAGGAAAACAATAATTAGAAATTTAAATACTTGTCCCTTGTATATGGGATTGCCTATTGTTTTTGTGTTTTCTTTCATTTTCCATGTTTTACATAATTTATATTAAATATGTATTAGAGTTAAATTTAGAAGCTATGTTTTGCCTGAACTGATAGCTGACAGACAACACAAGAAAAAGAAAAGCGTAAGTATAAGGTAGATAATTTTGTTCTTCAGATACCACAGAGCTATTAAAATTATAAAGTGTATTATATTAAGCATCAGATAAAAATTATTTGAAATTTAATGAGGTTGAAACAGTTTAATAACTAACATACACATTTTCTATGTGTGCAGAAGAAATTTATAAATAGACTATTTCAATGGCATTGCAGAAAATAAGCTGTTTATTAATAAAATATCAAATTTAAATATTTACCAACTATGTCAATTTTAAAAATTCATAGTATTATATACTTCATATTTTATATACTGACAGAAACCTAGTTGAATGTGTAATCATAATTTTACTTATGTAATTTTATCTCATATAAATTAAAGACATCAAACATTCATTTAAATATATATATATTTAAATATATATAATATTTCAAAGAATAGCCAATATACAATCAATATAGGAACAGGAGCTGCATGAATGTAGAAACTACCTATAATAAAGAGATGAAAAGTTATTTCTATGAAGTTGGAAGCTGTCGTATTAGAGACCTATGTACTAACCTATCAGTAAAATATACAGTTGAAGTTTCATTAACAAGAATTTATCCAGCAAAATTTCATTTTTACTTATACTTTTAAAAACCATTTCATTTATTTTTGTGTGTATGTTTGTTATTGTTTTCTCCCATGTTTTTGCATGTAGAAGCAAGAAGTCAATGCTTAGAGTCTTTCCATTACTTTCTTCCTCATTTTTCAATAAAGAATTTGTCACTGAACATGGAACTCATCCATTATGTTTTCTTTTTCTGGCAAGTGAGGCCCAAGGATTGTCTCCAGTATCCAATATTGTTATTGTAGACACATGAAGTTGCATCTGCAGCTAAATATGTCGGGAATCTGAGTACAGATCTTTGTGCATAAATAGCTAACACTTTATTTTACTGACTCATTTTCCTATACATGAATTTTACTTTTATGCTTAAAGTAAGGACCTGGTTTGGTTTCCTATGTATATTTGTGTTGAATAACAATAATTCCTATAGTACTAGTTGAAAGAATTATCAATGATTTCACTATAAAATGATAAATGTTTGAGAAGATAGATGTATTTAAACTGGTATAAGTATTATGAAATACATACAAATGCTAAAATGTCTCATAATATTTAAGTTCATATAGCTGAAATGTTTTATGCATCAGTTTAAAAATGAAACTTAATTTAACAAAATGAATTAAAAATGGAAAAGTAGAAAGTATACAAACAAAAAATAATGAAAATAATATGTGGGGAGAAAGTTAAGTGGGAAAATGGAATTTGTTCTGAATATTGTATTTATGAGTTTGTTTGGATGTCATTCAAAATCATTGAACAAAGTGAACAAATGTACATGCCAAATCCCAGAGCCAATGTTCGACTTGTTCAGCACACATGGCAGACTAAGAATCAATGCTACAAACAGCTACAAATGCCAATAACTTGAAAACATAACATTTGGAAATTTGAGAGATAGAGATGTATTTTACTGAAATAGAGATGGACAAGATACATGGATTGTTCTTATGTTTCTTTCTTGGGGTTCTCTTTTATTCCTCTGAAAATAAAGGTAGAAATGAAATTTTCTATAAGTGAACAAATGTCTGAATTATTATGAAAATTTGCTTTTAAAGATGGATTGTTTCTAACTTATTTTCAATGGGTTTTGCCTGATTATTTATTTTGGGACAATTTTAGTGTTACAGAATAGCAATAAAACCATGTACTTTATTACACGTTTAGTTACTTTAGTTCAAAATCAATCTTTCAAAGCCATAATATATAGCAAACAATATACATGATAATCCTATCATTAGAAGGATCCCTTAACTTCATATTATATATATATATATATATATATATATATATATATATATATATATAATGAGACTTTTCCTGGTGAGACTTAAAGAAATTCTTTTCCTGCAGAGGTAAAAAGGAAGTCAACAGACTCAAAAAAAAATATTATGTGTAAATCCTGATTTGTAAACTTGTGGGAACACACCCAGATGTGAGCCTGTTCCACCTTGACAAGAAGATAGTTTGACCTTATATTTGCTCTTTCAAAGTAATTGACAACAGGTGTGGCTACAAAACAAGATGTCCTGATCTAGGGTGTGCTTATTTGGTGTTTTGGACAAAAAGATGGTCAAAAGAGATATCCATGAGCAAGAAAAGAAGGGACCAGTAACCCAGCCACCAAGTCAGTCATTGAGTAAGTGTGAAAATAATAGTACAGAATTAAGAAAAGTAAAAATACAAAGGCAAAAAGTAGACTAGATAATTTAAGACAAACTGTCTAGAAATAAGGCAAGCTAAAGTTGGGCATTTATAAGTAAAATAAGTCTCTGTGTGTTTATTTGGGAGCTGGTGGGCAGGCCCCCAAAAGAGCAAAGAGAGAAAAATAAACATCCAACAACAATAAACCAATAAGTTTATTGAATTACTTTATGGAAGCATAAGTAATTAAAATTCAACCACACCATCAGATAATCTCTGAGTAATTTATAGGTAGCCTCTCTCCTGTGTAGGGAATTACATGTAAGACTCAAAACAACATGTATCACTGTGTTACCAATACTCTAAGGAAATATCCAAAAAGCAACATATTTCTGCCTCCTAGGAAACATCTTGCAGGGGCAGCAGCTCTTGAAGATTCATGAATCTTGTGAGCTTTATATAAGCCATGTAACCATAAAATACATGTGCCTTTTGCTCTACATGAGACATATGAGTTTCTTCGGTCTCATGAAACTTTCTAGTCCTTGCATGAGGGAGTGTTTGTGGGCTCAATCTTGTTAGGATCTCTGGGAGATCTGAGCTGCCCTGATTCAAGATGACAGTGGTTTCATGAATGTTATCACTTCTTCCCACAAGGACGCTGTTTTAAGCTTTAAGGAATATGGTGAATAAGACACATAAGTAATGAATTCATAGGAAATTTTTATTGTAATTTAAAGAAGCAATGAATATTTTTTAAAACACAAAATACACATATTTTGAGCCAATCAGATAGAAGGTATTCCTCATCTATCCACATACATACAAGAGATAACTTCTGTTAGACAATACTCCATGAAATCAGACATTTAATTTTGTCTTGTTAATTACTTTACTATGATATTTAACAAGATACAAGACAAATAGCTTATCATTTATTCAGTAATTATTTCTGGTAGTCCATGGTGTGGTTTGTGGCATAGTTCTAACTATCAATAATTTCACATTGATCATACATAACTATTTTCTCTCACAGAGTTTTAGGATAACACAAAATAAGATTCAATAGACTACCAATAGTAGCAAGAGCATTTTCATTGATTTTCCTATTACAACAGTATTGTAACAGTAATCTTCAGAATGTAATAACAGAGGTGTATGAAAGACTGGTATATAATTGTGCAAATACAAAGAATAACATTTTATAATTTTTTGATCCTTTACTTGTAACACATACTAATTTTCCCCTGTGAAAAATAATCTTGATATTGTTTCCCATACTTATTGTTTAGTTTACTGTCATCTCTGAGCACTCCATGGGGTACAAATACTCAGTCATCAGAGAGGAAGGGAGTATTACTCAGTTTTGTACACAGCAAAATGGTACAAAAAATTTGGATTGCTGTCAGATAATTTCAGTAAACTGATTATTTATTTGCTTTTATATGTTGTAATGCTATTAGGTATATTTCAAAACTTTTATAATTTAGTTTAAAGCAACAGTGTCTAGTATTGGCCTAAGTTCAAAGAACACATACTAACAATACTCTATTGAAAACAGAAAATCACAAGTTGTCACTCAGTATTTAATTGAAGAAAGCAACATTTATAGATTACTGGGGATTTTTGTTCCTCTTGTGATGCAGAAAGTGTTCTTTCATTTAATGCAACTTCAACTTCAGGAGTTATGTAAAGACAAATTGTGGAATAAGAAGTGATCTTATCTGAGACTTTCCTCTAATTCTCTTTTATCTTTTTTCTACTGCTTTGGTGCTTCCTGTTTTCAGAAAGGAAACCCACATTTGTTGAGGACATTTTATTCTCTTTAACTTCTACTTTTGCAAGGAAGAAAAAGATTTGAGGATCAAATATAGTCTCAGGGGAAGATCAAGCTTTTCTTTTCAATGAAAGGCTCCTCATAGAAGAACTCAGGCCAACAGGATGACATTTCTAACAGTGAATTTTTGGTGGTTTATTTTATACAGATGTAAATTTAACATTATATGCCCTTTAGCAGAAGATCATGAGGGCAAGACAAAAAATCACTCCCAAACTCCTGAGAAAAACAAACCTGTCGAAATGTCCAACATTAGTAGCATGCGTTTTGCACCACCATTGTCAATTGTCACTCTCTTGTTGTCAGCATGTTCTCTCTCTCTCTCTCTCTCTCTCTCTCTCTCTCTCTTTCTTTCTCTCTCTTTCTTTCTCTCTCTCTCATATAAATTTTAAAAAAATACTGTAACAGTCCAATCAGTGGATAAATATGCCTCCACCAAATTTAATGACCTTTTTGGATTTTTGGGACCAATATAACAGAAATTCAGAAGTTGAAAATCTCCGTCCACAAGCTGTTCTGATTTTCCACCTGCACAATGTGGCACTCATAAGTGTGAGTACAAATACACACACATCATACACACATTTACACACACATATATACACACATGCATGTACCCAAAAACCTAAATAAATATAGTAAGTAAAAATTTAAAGAACTCACATGCAATAATATGTGTGCCTATTTCTCTCTGGAGTCTAATCCCCTTACCATTCTCATTTCATTCTGTGTACTTTGCCAGAAAATGTCGTTTTCCTAAGAACTTTTTGTCAATTCTATTGTATTACTGTAAATATATAAAGAGAAACAAAACATGCATACTGTACTCTTTAGAGTGCCAAATGTAGAATAGAATACAGTAATAAATAACTATATATTAATATATATGTATATTAGTTTCTAAGTATCTTAGAAATGCATATAAAAATTGGGAGTTGCTGTACTGAAAGCCAAACCAAAAGACTTTGATATGCTATTCAAAGCCCAATTTCTTGTCAAATGGAAGCTATTACATTTACCTGAAAATAATAAACTTTATTCATTTTAATGTATCCTAATCAACTCAGGTATTAACTAGATTTCCTATGACCTATCTAAGACAAGCGCATTTTTAATGAAGTTATAGGTCTCAAAATGAGAGACTGTAAAATACTAAGTTACTTTTTTTTATTTTCAAATCCTGACTTAAAAAAGATTCTCATTTCCTCATTTCAATGAGTGCTAGAAGCCCTATGACTAAAGCATGTGTATAACATAAAAATTAAAACAATGCATTGAATGATATTGCTACAATGAAAATAACTTTTCTTTTACATGTAAAAATTTCATTGTTCTGAGCATATTTGGTTGTTATTGAAACTGCTTTTATTGAAAATGAACATTATTACAAAAGCTTCATTGCACTAAGCGTAAATATGTTCAAGTAATTTCAGAACCTGACTATGATAAAGAAGGTATTAGGCATCACATGTTAAGCAGAACATCTTATTCAAAATATGGAATTATTTATGGGCAGACATGGTGATATATCACTGTGGTCACAGCATTCTTAGGCAAAAACAAGGTTATTACTACACATTTGAGGCCAATATAATCTATATAACAAGTTTCAAATCATCTGGGACTACATAGTGAGATTCTTTCTAAAGGAAAAAATAACAAAAGAAAGAGATTAGATGATTTAAGTCAAATTAACTTATGTTTTCAAAATTGAATCAACACTTTCCAGAGTAGTAAAGACTTAAAGCATTAGGTTTAGCCGTTGCTAAAAACTTAATACAACAAAAATTCATATTTTAATAGGTCATGTTGTTCTAATAAAGATAGTTCATTGTTAATTGTGCTCTTGAATTATACCAAGCACACTTTGTTTTAAAAGCAAATATACCCGAAGGACACAGGAGACAAAAGGGCGACCGTGGGGGGTAGGGCAGGGTCGAGTGGAACACAGAAGACCCTGTAGCAGAAGCTGGGCAGTGGGACTGTGCTCTATACCAGGACAGTCTGCCCAGGATAGCGAATAGCACAGACTCACCCCTCTGGATGGAACTCCTCAGCACTGAAATAGGGATAGCTGGTATTCCAAGGACACAGGAGACAAAAGGGCAATCATGCAGGCAGGGCAGGGTCGAGTGGAACACAGAAGACCCGCTCTGGATACCAGAACCTGGAAACAACCTAGGTGCCCCTCAGTAGAAAAATGGTTAAAGAAGGTGTGGAACATATACACATTAGAGTTTTACTCAGCAGTAAAAAACAATGACATCTTGAATTTTGCATGCAAATGGATGGAAATAGAAAACGCTTTACTGAGTGAGGTATCCCAGACCCAAAAAGAGGAATATGGTACGTACTCACTCATAAGTGGATTTTAGGCATAATTTAAGGACTTCGAGTCTATAATTCGTGATTCTAGAGAAGCTAAATAAGAAGTTGAACCTAAATAAAATCATATAGATATCCTCCTGGATATAGGAAGTAGACAAGATTTCCATGCAAAACTTGGGTGCATGGGGGTGGGAGGTGGGGGATGGATGTAAGGGGAGATGGGTAGAGAGAGGGGAGAAGGGGAGGATTGGGGAAAGCTTGGGGGAATGGGATGGGTGGGATGGAGGAAGGGTGAATATAGGAGCAGGAAAGTAAATATCTTAATTAAGGGAGTCATTATAGGGTTTACTAGGGACTTGTCTCTAGAGGGGTTCCCAGGTCCATCAGGAGAGGTCCCCAGATTGTTCCTTGGGCAACAAAGGAGAGGGTGCCTGAACTGGCCTTGTCCCATAGCCACACTGATGAATATCTTGCATATCACCATAGAACCTTCATCTGGTGATGGATGGAGATAGAGACAGAGACCCATATTGGAGCACTGGACTTAGTTCCCAAGGTCCAAATGAGGAGCAGAAGGAGGGAGAACATGTAGGAAGTCAGGATCACGAGGGATTCTTCCACCCACTGAGACACTGGGACGAATCTAATGGGAACTAAACAAGGCCAGCTGGACTGGGAGTGTTGGAGCGTGTGATCAAAATGGACACTCTGAACGTGGCTGGCAATGAAGGCTTACTGAGAAGCCGAGGACAATGGCACTGAATTTTTATTCTACTGCATGGACTGACTTTGTGGGAGCCTGGTTTGTTTGGATGCTCACCTTTATAGACCTGGATGGAGGGGGGAGAACCTTGGACTTCCCACGGGGCAGGGAACCATGACTGCTCTTAAGGCTAGAGAGGGAGGGGGAGGTGGGGAGGGGGAGGGAAAAGGGATGTGAGGAGGAGGTAGAAATTTTTAAAAAATAAAATATAAATAAAAGCAAATATACAAGCCAAGCTGGGCAGTGGTGATGCACACCTTTAATCCTAGCACTCGGAAGACAGAGGCAGACAGATCTCTGAGTTTAAGGCCAGCGGTCTACAGGAGCTAGTTCCAGGACTGGTTCCAAAGCTACAGAGAACCCCGTCTCGAATATATCAAAATAATAATAACAAAACTAAACAGAAAAACAAAAAAAACAAAAATGCTAGCCAAAGAGTTATATATGAAGAAGTTTTTCAGAAAATAACATATCTGCCTCTGATATACAGCTGTAAATGGTCATTGTGGTCATTGTCTGTTGCTATGTAAAATTCCATCAAACTGAGTATTCCACAACTTAGAAATGCCTCAGCATGTATTTGCTGCCAAATCTTAGGATCTAAATTGAATTTTCAGAACCCATGTGGTAAAAGGAGAGAACCACATTGTAAAGTTTGTCTTCTGACCATCATATGTACCATGGTATGTGTACATGCACACACACACACACATACACACATAAATAATAAATAAATAAATAAATAAATAAATAAATAATAGGTAACAAAAGACACTGTTGTAAATTTAATGGGACATTATATAACAGATTTCAGGACTTAGGCAATTGGTGATAGCATATCAGAATGATTTTGGTTCAGTTGAATCTGTGGGATTCACTGTGATATCCTTGACACCTCTGTATCCTACAATCCTTCCTCTCTTTTTTCGAATAATTTACTGAGCTTGGTCTAATATTCTGTGACTTTCTGAATCTGTGTTTTTTAGTTTCTGATGAAACCTCTCTAATGATAATTGGGCAAGGCACTAATCTATGAGTATAGAAGAATATTTTTAGTCATAATTACATTGACTTTTTTCTCCAGTCTTGCTTTGTTTTGTCCTAGGTCTCTGGGCCTTCCAGCCTCTGTTCTGACATTTCTGGCAGTATCATATGTGGGTACACTCTGATGATATATATTTCAGGCTGGACCAGTTATTTGTTGACCACTCACAAAATCTCTGCACCACTCTTACCCCAGAACATCCCATAGGAAGGAGAGACTGTAAGTCAAAGATTATGTGGTTGGGTTGATGTTCCAATTCCTCTAACAGAAGTCTTGCCTGATCACAGGAGATGACCAGTACAGACTACATATCAGTTATTGCTATGAGATTTACCGAGGTTATCCTTGTAGATTCCTGGGTGTTTCCCTTGCACTTTCCTTTTAAGGCCTGCTGTTATCTCAGGGTCTTCTTAAGTTGACTCCACTGACACATAATGCCTGGTGTCAGTGGCTTTCTGAATATGTAGTGGAAAAATGAATGATATCTTTAATCATTCATTATGCATGCCTCTAAAGTCAGCACTAAATGTTAACAGTTCTAATTTTGACTGTCAGCTTGAGAGATTCTGCCCTCCTTGAATCACAGTCTCGGTAGCATTTTTATTCAGTACCTTCCTGGAGCAGGAAACTCCATAGACTTCCTTTTTATATGTTAGAATGTATAGCCTCTATTCTAGTAATTGTTTGGCTAGAAAATACAGAGTCTCCTAGCTCTTTTCCTCTCCAATGTATGCAGGATTTATTGTTTTGTTTCCACTTGCTGTTTTGCATTGTGGGCATGTGTAAGAGTTATTAATGAACAAACATGCCATAGATTCAATTTTATTTTATCTTCAAATTTCTTCTGCCAACAAAATTATTACATTACTTTGAAACATACCCTCATAATAGTTCTTAGGACATGGACAGAGGGGAGTTGGATCTTTGGTAAAATATCACAAGAATGGATTCTTTCCCTGTTGCTAATATTGTTCAAGTGTTAAACCTTTGGCATTGGGCCAACATAGTCTTCATTGCTGTTGGTATTGCATTCTGGATTCCTACCAAAAAGGCTTTACCTTCTTATTCAGCAGTCAACTCTTTTTCTATCCCAAAATTATAAAGTTACAAAGTTTTCACATTCTGTCAAAAAACAACTTGGTCAAGTCCTTCCCAACAGCAGCTCCACTTTTTAAAACCAACTTTTTTTTTACTAGTTTGCATCTTTCTTTATATTTTAAAGCATGGACAAAAAGCAATTTGGGAGGAAAAAGTGTATTTTCCATGCATGTGCACAGTCCATCAGTGAGGAAACTAAGTGAGGAACTAAAGGAGGAGTGGAGGAGAGACCCATGGAAGAAATCTGCTTCCAGAATTGCTTTTCAAACGTGCATGGCTTGCTTTGACAACCTAAATCCACATTCCCATGAGTGTCATCCTTCACAATACATTTGTCCCTTACTCCTACATCAAATATTGATCAAAAAAATGTCTCACATACATGCTCACAGTTCAGTTTGATGACTACTGTTTATCAGTTGAAATCTCTTCCCAGGTGATGTCAGATACAGCCTTTTGAGCACATTGTCACAGAGACCTGGAGTAATTTGTTATTCTCTTTTTATGCCAACTGAATTAGATAAAAATGAATGTTCTAAGAAATAACAATGAGGAAGTTATAATACATTTTATTCCTGGCTGGGGGATTTTAATCTTTGTTTAGGCATTATTACCAAACCATTAAATTTATTTGAAGGAATGGAGGAACTATATTTTTGCTATGGTAGAAGAAGCTATCAATATTTGTCTTTATTACCACCACAGGGATTTATTAAATTCATATTAGATTATATATACATATAGATTCACACAAATACACACAAACACAAACACATACATACACACGCAAATACTCTTTTCCCAAGAAATGAAATTCACACTAATTTGGTTTTCTAAATTAATTTCCTTAGAAGTGTACCATTGCAAATTAGTTAGAAGGTGTTAAATGATAAGGTTAGTAATATCAATCCAAATAATATTTCACAGTAGATAGCCTTTTATATCAAGAAATTGTGCAATAAAAAACCTTTCAGGAATTTTACAAACTTTCTTTCAACATGACACTTATTTTTTTCTCCAATAATATGCACTAGTGATCAATTAATTATCTATATGAATTTATTTATTTATTTATTTTTTATGACTTATTTATCTTTATTTTATGTGCATAGGTGTGAAGGTGTCAGATGCCCTGGAACTGGATGATTTTCAGACAGTTGTGAGCTGCCATGTGGGTGCTGGGAATTGAACCCGGGTCCTCTGGAAGAGCAGTCAGTGCTCTTAACAGCTGAGCCATTTCTCCAGCCCCTATCTGAATTTATTTTAAAGATGAATCAAATAAACTAAAAATGCTTTAATTTTCTCTTATTGTACTATAACATTGTACTACCCCTATCAAATATTTGGATAATAATAACAAATCTTCAAGATATGTTTCAAATTACATGCATCCCTCATGAGCAAGTTACATGAACAGCATTTCACTAAACTATTTTATGCAGTGGATGATATTTAAAATAGTGAGCAACAAACTTGCATAATATTTAGAGATTAAAATGTCTTCTTTCTCCTTTTTAGGTGCCAAAATGCTGTCAAAAATAAAAAAATTGATATTAAAGTTCAACTATCCATGAAAATGAATACTAAATGATATCTTGAATAAAATAAAAATAACAAAAATAATATAAGGTAAATTAGATAAAGTTTACTTTGCTATTCTTGATGCTCTTGTGTCCATGTTTATCCACAATTATGCAGTTTGGTTTCATAAAACTATAACCAATTTTGGGTTTGATTAAGGTGTTAAATATTACTTTAAAACTGAGAAATTACATAATATTTCTCAAGTCATTGTAATTTCTAACATTGTTCCCTAATAAAAAATGCATTTAATATGTGTCTTTATGAAATGAAGAGCATAAATACACTATTTAAAAGATGAATATTTTATTCTGGAAATTTATTGTGCATATTTAAAAGTTCTGAGAAATTCAAAAGATCCAGTTTTTGGATTGGTGATGTTGAAACCATCCACAAAGTATAAACATCAAACTGTCATAACTGATACTTAATACTGTTAATACACACTAACATTTACCTACTAAACAGTTATTTTAGTGTAACTCTTCATTCATCTTCTAAAATGGTTTGTGATCAAAATATGCTCAAAAATAAATTTCATACATGATCAATGTTTGCATTAACTTAGAAAGATACCAGGCTCTCACACTTGGGTTAAGAGATAGCCATATAAGGATTGGTTACTAAGTTTAGCTTACCAACATTATCAGTGCTTGAAGAGCATCAGTTAAATGAACACAGCGAAATTCCTCAATTGGACAGTTGTGTTTGACAAGATAACTAATTTATCAAAAACAATTTTGTTTCAGAAAATAGAAGATGTGATAAATCCTCTTTTTATGTATTTACTTTGGACCAGGTTTTTATTTATATTACCAAGTAACAGGGTTTTTTTTTCTAGTATTTTTACACACACACAGTTTTTCTTTTCACTCATGCTTCTTCTACTTCCTTGTTCCCATTCCCTCTTAAATCTTTCTACACACAGTATTCCTTGTATTCCTTATTCTACGTTCAAATTGCATGTATTCTTTTCAACCTTCAGCCTTTTACTCCATCCCTTAAGGAGTGTATTCATTCCTTTCTCAAGTCTCTTTCAAATTTCCTGACTGTAAATACTCACACCCTCATAAATACAAATATAAACAAATTAGAAATTTCAGGTTAAAATGTTAACATGTTATATTCCGTATGTGCTGAGTAGCTGTTTTCTATAAATTGAAACTGGAGAGTGAAGAGAGGCTATAAAGCTCAGGAAGCTAATGAAATACCAGACTCAGGAAATTCATGGAACGTCCAAAGTTAGTTATAATAAGTGAGAGATATGTTAACTGAATAGATGGAAATAACTATTTTAGAGGGAGTATATATGCCAACATATCATATTCTGAAACATAATTAATTGCAAATTATATTGTTAGGCTATACTTTAGTAAAGCAAGATAAGAATAAAAATTAAATCTCAAAATTATATAAGAGCAATTGTCAGACAAATGGAAAATTAATATAGTTTAATATCATAATATATTTGATTTCAATCTAGCTTATATTGCTTTAAATGTAAGCAAAACATAAACAGTCAAGGAACTTGATTTTTTGCACTCTTTCATCACATTGATTGCAATATGAGTTTAAAAGGAATCATTCTGCAATAAACTTCATTTCAGGTAAAGTTTGAATGTGTCTCTCAGAATTCCTGTGTGGGAAGATTGATGCCAGTGCAGCAGTTTCATGAGTGAGGTTTCTATAAAAACGTTTGATCATGGACTCACTGCCCTTATTACTAAACTTAAGGTTTAGTAATTGAGGAATTTGAAAAGAAGAAAGGAAAGGAAGAAATGATGGAAATATAATCTCAAAACATAAAAAATGGTTAAAATATGTTTAAAGCATGGCTCACACTTAGAAATTAGTATTGCCTGCCTTTAAAAAATAAGCTTCTCCTCTACTACAGAGCAGCGGTACTGAAAACAGCCTGTTACTGACATAGAAACAGACAAAAGGATCAATGGTACTGAATCGGAGACATGGATACTAATCCATACACTTTCGAACACCTGATTTTTGACAAAAAAGCAAAAAATATCAAATGGAAGAAAAGAAAGCATAGTTAACAAATGGTGCTGGCATAACTGGATATCAACATGTAGAATAGTTCAAATAGATCCTTATCTATCACGATGCAAAAAACTCAAAGTCTAATGGATCAAAGACCTCAACATAAGGCCAACCACACTGAACCTTATGGCAGAGAAAGTGGGAAATAAACTTGAACTCATTAGCACAAGCCACCACATCTTAACTATAACCCCAGTAGCACAGACATTGAGAGAAACAATTAATAAGTTGGAACTCCTGAAGCTGAAAAGCTTCTGTAAAGCAAAGGACACGGTCAACAAGACAAAATGACAGCCAACAGAATGGCAAAAGATCTTCAACAACCCCACATCACACAGATGTCTGCTCACCAAAATATACAATGAAGTCAAGAAATTGGTCATCAAAAGAATTAATAATCCGATAAAAAAAATGAAGTACAGACTGAAACAGAGAACTCTCAGTAGAGGAATCTAAAGTGGCTGAAATGCCCTTAAGGAAATGTACCACATTCTTAGTCATCTGAGAAATGCAAATCAAAACAACTCTGAGATTTCATCTTACACCTGTAAGAATGGCCAGGATCAAAAACACTGATGACAACTTATGCTGGAGAGATTGTGGGAAAAGGGGAACACTTCTGCATTGCTGCAACCTGGTACAGCCCCTTTGGATATCAGCAAGGCAATTTCTCTGAAAATTAGGAAACAACCTTCCTCTCCACCCAGCAGCACCACTTTTGGCTACATATCCAAAAGTTGCTCAATAGTGCCACAAGGACATGTGCTCAACTATGCTTATAGCAGCATTATTTGTCATAGCCAGAACCTGAAAACAACATAAATGTCCCTTGACTGAAGAATGGATACAGAAAATGTGGTACATTTATACAATGGAGTACTACACAGCAGAGAAAATTAATGACATCATGATATTTGCAGGCAAATGGATGGAGCTAGGAAACATTGAGTGAGGTAACCCTGACCCAGAAAGACAATTATCATATGGACACAATTATAAGAGGTTTTTAAACATAAAGCAAAGAAAACTAGCCTAAAATTACAATCCCAGAGAATCTAGAGAACAATAAGGACCCTAAGAGAGACATACATGGATCTAATATACATGGAAAGAAGAAAAAGACAAGGGGCGTGCCACAACTGGTGCTGAGAACCCTGAACACTGGACAACGTATGGGTCACCGAGCGAGAGGGCTGCAGAGGATTCAGAACTCGACACACATGGAGCAGCGACGTCAGTAAATCCTCCAGGTATGCTGATTGCTGGGGTTGGTCCAGAGTGGTTCGGCTTTGCAGTAGTATTGGTGTTTGTGTTTGTCCTTCTCTGCTGTTTTTGGCTGCACTGCTATTAACCAGGTTGTGAGTGTCTTTGCTGCTGCAACCGCGTCTAGTCAAAAGTGAAAGTAAGTCCACAGTAGATCGAGCAGCGTTTTCTACTAAGAATGTAACTCCCTTGTAAATAAAAAGGGGGGTTCTTTAGCCCAGGGGGTAAGTCACACATAGTTAAGTGTGAACCATGGGCAATTCTTATGGAACTGCCTCGGGCTCCAACGAGATCTACAGCCCGATCCAAGCGCTTTTACAGCAGCACGGTCTAAAGATCTCTTCCGGGACGGTCGCTACGATAGTTAAGGATATCGATAAGATCTCACCCTGGTTTGCAGTTTCAGGTGACTTAACTTTGCCGTTATGGGATAAGTTAGGCAGGGATTTGGAACAAGCTGAAAGAGAAGGAAGGATTGGAAGGGGCACATTTCCTCTTTGGAGGTTGGTGTAGAGTTGTTTAAAGGATGAGCATAATATAGAGATATTTAAAAAAAGTCGTAAGGCATTACAGAAATATCAGGACAGTCTTTCAGAATCAGATCATAAAGGGGAGGATAAGGATAGGCCTAAAAGAAAAAAGGAAAAATCAAAGGAAAAGGATCCAGAAATAGTAACAAAAGAAAAGGGGAAGAAAAATCCCATGAGTTCAGTGCAGGAGGAGTTTGTAAATCTAGATTTATCAGAGGAGGAGTTAGATCCTCAGGAGGAGGATCTTGAGGAAGCAGCCGCTAGTTATGAGAAAGAGCGGCATGACCAAAGGCCAGGCAAAGATGACGTGTTTAAGAAGGGAAACAGAAGACCCATGGTGCCTGTGGCTTCTGCCCCTCCCTCGTCCACCCCCCCATCCATGTATTCGCAGACTGAGGGCTGCAGTTTTATAGGAAGGCAGACTTGATCGTGCTTGGCGACCGCCTTCCCTTTTTTTGAAGATGTACACACTCATGCTAGATGGTATGAGCCAGTGCCTTACAAACAGCTTAAGGATTTGGTTGAGGCTGCGTGTTGGATAACAAATGGTACGGACTGGATCCGGTGATTACCAGATCCAGGGGAGCTGTTTGTGTTTTCCCCCAGAATCGAGAGGATCCAATCTGGGTGCCAACAAGACTGACCAGAGAAGTGAAGGATGCTGCAAAGGATGAAGATGATCCAGTGGATGCTGAATGTCCTACTGTGGACGATTCATGTGGAAGCAGCAAGGATGACCCTCTGGGCGGTGACAAGGGCATGGCCCATACTGATACCAGTTCATGTTAATTCATCCCATTTGCCCACATTATTTTCCACCTCCTGTGACATGAGTGCGCCGTGTATGCCTACATTATCACCTTAAGCAGCACCCGTGTGCAGCCTCTCACCTTTGAGCAATTTTCTGACTGACTTTATTCTGCCTTTTCCTTCTTTAAGGAATGGGTGGGGGTAGGGATATTTTTGGCATGCTGCCTAGGTGGATGTGCGATATGTCTGTGTTTGGTGTGCCGTCTGCGAGTCCAAACGAGGATGGACAAGGTCATTGTGGCACAAGCCTTGGCTGCCTTGGAATGTGGATCTTCACCCCAAGTTTGGCTTTCAGCCTTAAAGAGCTCGTAGACAATATGCTATGCATAGCCTTTGCACCCTCAAGCGACCCGATAGTCCCATTGCACAGAGGAAGGTATGCATAGAGGAGAGTGTGTAGATACAGCCGTTGCACTCCCAGGGAAGTATTTGTCTCATTGCATGGGGAGGGTGTATCTTGCTTATTGCTTTCCCCTGATCGATCCACACATCATGAGGTGGGGACCTGATTGGAAAATAGGTTTTGCCTTATTGCTCTTAAAAACAAAAAGGGGGAACTGTAAGGAGCCGTCCGGTTATCGCCATTACAAGATGGTCCTGGCGGTCCACCAGCTTGGAGGTAAACAGGTCCTTATTTGGTATTGCCGCATGGGGTTGAGCGCCCTTTGCCTGTACATGCGCAATTGAGCCTTGTCCATGCCCAATCCCGAGGCTTCTGGCATTAGCAGACTGGTATTCACCAATCAGGACAGTACCCGAGTCCCTTCAACCAATATAAGCAGATGCCGCTTGGCTTTCTCTCTCTCTTGCTTTCTCTCTCTCTCTCTCTCTCTCTCTCTCTCTCTCTCTCTTTCTCTCTCACTTTCTCTCGCTTTCTCTCTCTTGCTTTCTCTCTCCCTTTCTCTCTCTCTTGCTTTCTCTTTCTCTCTTCTTTCACTTATTGTTCTCTCTCACTTCCTGCACTCTCTCGCTTTCCGCTCTCTCTTCAACCAAGAGACTCCAATAAAGTGTGATTTGAGAAGGATCCTCAACTTAGTGATCGTTCTTCCTTGCTGGTCAAGGGGTGCCCCACAGTTGCTATTGCATAGCAGTGCCTAGAAACAATATGAAGGAGAAAGGCTTTACTTTTTTCAGTTGTTTCAGAAGATTCAATCTGTCATTGCTAATTCTATTGTGTCTAAGTTTATATGGATGCAAAGTGTTATGGTATTATAGGCAACATATCTCTCATTGTACCATTACAGAGCAGTCAGAGTTCTCTGCCCTGTGGGAAGTCCCAGGTGCTCCCCACTCCATCTAAGTTCAGGAAGGTGCACAACCAGACTAGGTTCTCACAAAGCTAGTACATGCAGTATGATCAAACCCAGTGCCATTGGTCTTGGCTTCTCAGTCAGCCCTCATTGTCTGCCACATACAGAGAATCTGGTTTGATCCCATGCTTTTTCAGTCCCAGTCCAGCTGCCTTGGTGAGCTCCCATTAGATCAGCCCACCGTCTCAGTGGGTGGGCACATCCCTCACTGTCCTGACTTCCTTGCTCATGTTCTCCCTCCTTCTGCTCCTCATTTGGGCCTTGGGACCTAAGTCCAGTGCTCCAATGTAGGTCTCTGTCTCTATCTCCATCCATCGCCCGATGAAGGTTCTATGGTGATACGCAAGATGTTCATCAGTGTGGCTATGGTATAGGACCACTTCAGGTGCACTCTCCTCAGCTGTCCAAGGAACTAGCTGAGGACATCTCCATGGACACCTGGGAACCACTCTAGAGTCAAGTATTTTGCCAACCCTAAGATGGTTCCGTTAATTATCTTCTTCCCTGCTCTCATATCCACTCTTCCTCCATTCCAATCATCCCATTCCCCCAGGTTCTCCCCATCTTCCCCTTCTCCCTTTCTCTCTCCCCATCTCCCCTTACCCCTATCCCACCTCCACTCCCAAGATCCCAATTTTTGCCTGGCAATCTAGTTTACTTCCAATATCCACGAGGATAACTATATGTTTTTTGGGGAGGTTTACCTTCTTAATTAGCTTCTCTAGGCCCACGAAATATAGGCTTACTCACGTTTATTTATGGCTAGAATGAGTACATACCATATTCATCTTTTTGGGTCTGGGTTATCTCACTCAGAACAGTGTTTTCTATTTCCATCCATTTGCATGCAAAATTCAAGATATCATTGTTTTTTACCGCTGAATAGTACTCTAATGTACATATATTCTACACTTTCTTTATCCATTCTTCCATTGAAGGGCATCTAGGTTGTTTCCACGCTCTGGCTATTACAAATAATGCTGCTATGAACATAGTTGAACAAATGCTTTTGTAGTATGATTGGGTATCTCTTGGGTATATTCCCAAGAGTGGTATTGCTGGATCCTGGGGTAGGTTGATCCCGAATTTCCTGAGAAACCACCACACTGATTTCCAAAGTGGTTGCACAAGTTTGCATTCCCACCAGCAATGGTATAACCTTTACTCCGCATCCTCTCCAGCAAAGGCTATCATTAGTGTTTTTGATTTTAGCCATTCTGACAGGTATAAGATGGTATCTCAGAGTTGTTTTGATTTGCATTTCCCTGATCGCAAAGGAGGTTGAGCATGACCTTAAGTGTCTTTTGGTCATTTGAACTCGCTGACAATAGGCCTACCTTGCTGCCGACAGGCTATTGAAACAAAGGAACTCCCGCCTTGTCTGGTTGTTCTCACCACCAAGTCCCAGAGCCCAAACAGGCTGAGCTGAGGGATTTTATGGTCCCGAGGAAGGGAGGAAGAAGGGAAGGGGTTCCTGGGTGAAAGCTGGATGGGATAGGAGGAGAGAGGATGTAGCAGTGTGGAGCAGCCCCTGCAGAATGACCAGGGAGTTAAGGATGTCGGGAAATGTCTGTGCTCCGTTTCTGGGCTTCTGCTGTGGGCTGGAATCTGTCTACAGCACATCTGGGATTTTAGAAACTCCATTGAGAAGTCAGGTGTAGTTCTTAGACATCTATCTTTACATGTTACTTTGTCATTATCCCCTCCTGTTTATAATATTCTTCCTTTGTTCTGGGTGTTTAGTGTTTTCATTATGTGAAAAGAGGATGTCTTTTCTAGGTCCAATCTATTTGGTGTTTTGTAAGCTTCTTATACCATTTTATGCATATTCTTATTTAAGTTAGAAAAATTTTATCCTATGATTGTGTTGAAATTATTTTCTGGAACTTTGAGTTAGGGTTTTTCTCCTTTCTCTATTCATGTTATTCTTAGGTTTGATCTGTTCATGGTGATCCAGATTTGCTGGATGTTTTATGTCAGGAATTCTTTAGAGCTAACATTTTCTTTGACAGATCTATTTCTTCTATCATATCTTAAATATCTGAAATTCTCTCTTCTATCTCCTGTATTCTTTTGGTAAAGCATCCCTCTGTAGTTTCTGCATAAATTGCTAAATTTTCCATTTTCATACTTGCCACAGTTTTGCTTTCTTTGTTGCTTCTGTTTCCATTTTCAGGTCTTGAACATTCTTATTTGTTTTCTTCAATTATTTGTTTGTTTTTCTTTGTTTCCATTAAGGGATTTACTCATTTTGTCCTTAAGGACCTGTATCATTATCATAAACTCGATGTTAAGGTCTTTTTCATGTGCTTCACTATGTTGGAATATTCAGTGCCTGTTGCAGTAGGATAGCTGGTACATAAAAACTGTCTTACACTGGCTTTTAGGCATCTGGGTTTGAGATTATATGTCTAAATGCTTATTTCTGAGTTTGTCTTTGTTGAGTAGATGTTTTGTTGCTTGGTTTCTGTTTTATCTCTGGATTTCCAGAGACTTTGATGAATGTGTTGTTTGTTTTACTGACCTCCTTATCTGGTATATTCACAAGGAATTCCTGGACATGGAGTCCTAACTTCTTTAGCAGAGGGGGTATGAAGGTGCAGTGTCAAGGTCTCAGACACCAGTAGTCAGGTAGAAGGCCTACAGCAGATTTGAATATTTAACAATGAGAAAAAACTTTTATACATCCTTCAAGCACTCACACATTCCTATCTGTTGATATCATGTCATTTCCCCTCATTGTCAAGACACAATCATGACCTCTGACAGCACCAACAGACTCCATGTTGGCTCCTCTCAACCTGGTAGATCCTAATTTCCTATATATCCACCCTTTATTATGTATTACATGGGCATTTACTGGGTGTCAGTACTTTGGTCAGACCTTGTTGACCCTGTCTCAGGAGGTCTCAGTAACTAGACTGTGCCTATCTTAGGTTGGCCTGCCAAACAAGCTCTTACTTGTCATTGACTACAGCCTTCAAAGAACATTCATTCCTGGAGAGCTGCCAAGGTAGGGGGACTCAGCAGCTTTTTGAATGACAGATAAGCAGACATGTATAATCTGCTGCAGAGGATCGTGAGACAGGATCCTAAGTGCCATTAACACTTTAGTTGCTACCTGAAGTTGTCAGATCTGATGCAGGAGATATTTAAAGAGGATAAGGATTAACAATACCACCCTGCCAATAAAGGCATATATGAACATCCAGGAGGGATCAAACGGATTTTTAATATTTTGCCAAAATTTTTCAAAAAAAAATGAACAATCAAAGGTTGGAATACATCTATGAGTGGGAGGAAGGAAGTTAGGAAGAAATGATCTGTGGGATCCACATGAGATGTGGGTAGAGGAAAGAGATACTTCAGCTGGTGTTCTATTTTAATGCTATGGATGAGACTGATGAGTTGGGACTTGGAGCACAGAGAAAAAGGAGATCTTTGTGCAGCCTACCTGACAGGGATGGCATATCTGAATGATGTTCTTATACTCTGAAAATGTCACTAATCTTTTAAAATTCAAGTAAAAGTCCCATTCCTTTTACAACTTTCCAAGTTGTTCCATTTTATTTGCCAAAGTCAAATAATAAAAAAATCAAACTGTGTCAAAAGAGATAGTAAATCCTACTGAAAAATTAAAATAGTTGTAATTAGAAAATTTGAGCTACATAGAGCATATTTGATAAAAAAATAAAACAAATAAATAACAGAGTACAACATAAAATAAATATCTCTGTTGGTAGCCATCTTTTTGGGGATGACTTTTGCTGCAGTGCTAGCTATGGCGAGTTTATATGTTCAAGGGTAGGGGCATGAGAATTAGAAAAGTTAGATAGAAAGAACACAGATAAGAAGGGAATGCACAGAGACTTGGGATAGTTTTTGAAGAGCCACTCGGTGTCTCCTGTATACTGAGATCTAACTTCTGAGTTCTGGGGTGCCCATGAATAATTTTCTATTTACTTTTATACCCTCAATTCAAAAGGGGGAAGCAGGTAAAAAGACTACTTTAACATGATACAAAGGGCAACTAGAACCATTACTTGCTTTAATACTTTGAGACGTCATGCCATTAGTTCCTGAGAAAATTATTCAGTTGTTTAGGCAGTGAACACACCCTAGACTAAGTATCCTAAAGGCAGCTACTCCCTATGCCAAACCTCCTATTTCAAAATGAGGAGCAGACGCCTGAATTCTCTGACCTTTGTTCAAGGTAGAGTGGATTTACTTCTAGTGGGCCTTCTTAATGTCCAAAACACTAAGGAAGCATACCCTTAGGTCAGGGTGTGTAGCCACAGTTGTTAACAGCATTGAACAAGCTCAAACTCTCTGACCTTCAGATAAGGTAGAATAGGCTCACATTTTTTGGGCTTCCACATATTTCTGAAATGATGTCTATATTCCTGCTAGAAATAAAGTACTAAATAAGTAAATACACTGGGAAGATGGAAGGAGAGGACAAATATCTGTTACTATAAATTACTATTCAAATTGCAATGCAGTGAATATTGTCATTTATTGAGAAAAAATCATCAATGGAAAAGGAATAAATCATCTGTATGGACATGAAGTTGTTGTGGGACAATGGTCTTCTACCCTGTAAAGATTTGTCACTTGTATGCTTTAATAAAATGCTAATTGGCCAGTAGCCAGGCAGGAAGTATATGTGGGGTGACCAGGCAGGGAAGTACAGAGTTTATAAGTTGAAAATCATCCAGAAATTTAAGATTTGAATCACTAGAAGGAAAAAAAGACACAAAATTAATTAAGACACAAAACCTGAGTTCAGACTTTGCCATCATGTATTAAATTATACAATAACAAAAGAAAGTCAGAAAACCACAAAACCTCCTCCAAATGAGAAACATACAACTTTATAACATTTTACCCCATGTTGAACAGTTATTATTGAGATAAAAAACAGACACACAAGCAAAAATAAATGCTGACAAGCCTGCAGGAAAAAAGAAAACTTATACACTAGTGGCAAGGATTAAAATTAGTGAAGTCACTATGGGATACATTATGAAGATTGCTCAAAATAGGAAAACATAATTACCATATCATCTGGCTAAAATAACTGAAGGAATCCAAGTCAGTCTACACCATATATATATATATATATATGCACATGTTTACTATACCACTATTTATAATAATCTGTGATGAATAGGCATAGGCAAAATTGAACAATAACTTGAATAATTTTATCTTTCATTTGACCTAAAATAGATGGACTTGGTAGCAATCATGTTTAGCAAAACAACATAGTCACAGAAATTTAAGTATGATATCAAATTTCTCATTTCTTGGAAAAGAATAACAAAACAAAACCAGATATACCCAAAAGTAGAAATGTAATTACTTGGCACTAGGGGGATCAGATCAGGCAAAAGTGGGATGAATGGATATAAATAATACATATTATATGCACACTTAGAAGCATGTCAGTAAAATTCCAGTATTGTATACAAATAAATTAGTAATAATAGGTATTAGAAGGAACTTACAGCAATGATACAGCAATTTTTAATGGAAAAATTGAGAAACAATGGGAAAAATTTTGAGGTTGATCCTTTGTAAAAGTATAATAATTACCCAATGAAGATGGCTTGGAAAACTAGAATAGTGAAATCTGCTGTCTTAAAATGTAAGATGACACAGGCTGAAGATGTGAAACTAGTTAATTTTGTTCTTTAAAAGGCGAGCGTGTTCCCTGGCAGGCTCGCAGAGCAGCTGCTAGTCTGACAAGGATGGCTGTGGGTCCCTGCAAGATCTCCAGGGTGGCAGGCTGGTCCCGCCATGCGGCCGGAGAGCAGGCAGGTGGGTGCGATGGACGACGGAGTAAATGGACATAAGGCTATACATAAAGCTAAACATTTATTACTTAAAGAAGAGGCAGAGAGTGGGTGCTAGCCTGGGCAGCCTGCCTGCCTGTCCGGGAAGGGAGCACAGCCCTTCCCCCTCAGCTTCTGCGGCAGGGTCTTCGGTGTTCCAAGGGACCCCTCCCCTCCCCCCACTGCTGCGGGCCCTTTGTCTCCTGAGTCCTGGGAAGACCAGCTAGCCCTGTTGCCCTGCTGAGCAGTTCTTCCCAGAGAGGTGAGTGGGTGCTCACCGGGGCAGCCTGCCTGCCCAGGAAGAGAGCACAGCCCCCCCCAGCTTCTGCAGCAGGGTCTTTGGTGTTTCAAGGGACCCCTCCCCTCCCCCCACTGCTGCGGGCCCTTTGTCTCCTGAGTTCTGGGAAGACCAGCTAGCCCTGTTGCCCTGCTGAGCAGTTCTTCCCAGAGAGGGCTGAGGAGCTCTATCCAGAGAGTGCTGTGAAGTCCTACCCAGAGAGTGCTGAGGAGTTCTATCCAGAAAGTGCTGAGGAGTTTCATCCAGAGTGGGGGAGATGGGCAGGCGCCAATGCAAGAATTCCTCCAACAACCTGAAAGGCAACATGACAACGCCTGAATCCAGGGAGCTCGAAAGTAGAAGAATTGAACACCCTACTCCAGAAGAAATAGAAGAAATCGACTCTAAGCGCTTCTTTATGAAAATAATAGAGGAACTTAAACAGGAGGTGAAAATCTGCCCTAAAGAAATGGAAGATAAGTATAACAAAAAAATTGAGGAAATGAGTAACGAAATGGAAGAGAAATATACCAAAAAGTTTGAAGAAATGAGTAAATCCGTAAATGAAATTCTGGGAAACCAAGAAAAAACAATCAAACAGGTAATAGAAACAGTTCAAGATTTGAAAACTGAAATGGAGTCAATGAAGAAATCACAAACCGAGGGCCGGCTGGCTATGGAAAATCTGGGTAAACGAACAGAGACTTCAGAAACAAGCTTAACCAATAGAATACAAGAGATAGAAGAAAGAATCTCAAACTCTGAGGACACCATAGAGAAATTAAACACTCTGACCAAAGAAAACAGCAAATCCAACAAATTCTCATCACAAAACATTCAGGAACTGTGGGACACAATAAAAAAAACAAATCTAAGAATAATAGGAGGAGAAGAAGGAGAAGAATTGCATTTCAAAGGTCCAGAAAATATACTCAACAAAATTATAGAAGAAAACTTTCCCATCCTAAAGAACGATATTCCTATGAAGGTTCAAGAAGCATACAGAACACCGAATAGACTGGATCAGAAAAAAACATCCCCTCATCATATAATAATCAAAACACAAAGCGTTCAGACTAAAGAAAGGATATTGAGAGCTGCAAAGGAAAAAGGTCAAGTAACTTATAAAGGTAAACCTATCAGACTTACACCAGACTTCTCGATGGAAACCATGAAAGCCAGAAGGTCCTGGATAGAGGTACTGCAGAAACTAAGAGACAATGGATGCAAACCCAGACTACTTTACACAGCCAAGCTATTGTTCACTATCAACGGAGAAAACAAAATATTCCAGGATAAAAACAAATTTAAACAATACGTAGCTACTAATCCAGCCTTACAGAGAATACTAGAAGGAAAATCACAACCCAAGGAATCCAACATTCCCAACACTGTCTATATTAACTCAGACATCTAGCGACCCTTCACAAGCACAACTCAAAGAAGGAAAACACATACACGCTACTACCCAAAAAAATGACCGGAGTCATCGATCACTGGTCATTAATATCACTTAATATCAATGGTCTCAACTCACCTATAAAGAGGCACAGACTTAGAGATTGGATACGAAAACAGGATCCAACATTCTGCTGTCTACAAGAAACACACCTCAACCACAAAGACAGACACCTACTCAGAGTAAAGGGTTGGGAAAAGGTTTTCCAAGCAAATGGACCTAAGAAACAAGCGGGTGTGGCCATTCTAATATCTAACAAAATCGACTTCAAACTAAAATCAATCACAAGAGATGGAGATGGACATTTCATACTCATAACAGGAACAATTCATCAGGAAGAAGTCTCAATCTTGAATATCTATGCCCCTAATATAAAGGCACCCACATATGTAAAAGAAACTCTTCTAGAACTCAAGGCAGTCATCAAACCACACACACTAATAGTAGGAGACTTCAACACTCCTCTCTCACCAATGGACAGGTCAATCAGACAGAAACCTAACAGAGAAATAAGAGATTTACTGGAGGTACTGAATCAAATACACTTAACAGACATCTATAGAACACTCCACCCAAATAGGAAAGAGTATACCTTCTTCTCTGCAGCTCATGGAACCTTCTCGAAAATTGACCACATACTTGGTAACAAAGCAAACTTCCACAGATACAAAAAAATATTAGTAACCACCTGTGTCTTGTCAGATCACCATGGATTAAAATTAGACTTTAACAACAATGGTACCCCCAGGAAGCCAACAAACTCATGGAAGTTGAACAGTCAACTACTAAATCACAACTGGGTCAAGGAAGAAATAAAGAAAGAAATTAAAGTCTTCCTTGAATATAATGAAAACAAAGACACAACGTATTCAAACCTATGGGACACAAAGAAAGCAGTGCTAAGAGGAAAGTTCATAGCACTAAGTGCCCACCTAAAGAAAACAGAGAAAGCACACATTGGAGACTTAACAACACACTTGAAAGCTCTAGAAAAAAAAGAAGCTGATTTACCCAGGAGGAGTAGAAGACTGGAAATAATCAAACTGAGGGCTGAAATCAACAAAATAGAAACACAGAAAACAATTCAAAGAATCAATGAAGCAAAAAGCTGGTTCTTGGAGAAAATTAACAAGATTGACAAACCCCTATCCAAACTAATCAAACGGCAGAGAGAGAACTTGCAAATTAATAGGATCAGAAATGAAAAGGGGGACATAACCACAGACACAGAGGAAATTCAGAGAATCATTAGATCTTACTACGAAAGTTTATATGCCACAAAGTTGGAAAATGTAAAAGAAATGGACATTTTTTTAGATAAGTACCATATACCAAAGTTGAACCAAGAACAGGTGAACAATCTAAATAGACCTGTTAGTCGTGAAGAACTAGAAGCTGTTATCAAAAATCTCCCTACCAAAAAAAGCCCAGGACCAGATGGTTTCAATGCAGAATTCTACCAGAACTTCCAGGAAGAGCTAATACCTATACTCCTTAATGTATTCCACAATATAGAAAAAGAAAAGTCACTGCCAAACTCCTTTTATGAAGCTACAGTCACCCTAATACCAAAACCACACAAAGACACAACCAAGAAAGAGAATTACAGGCCAATCTCACTCATGAACATCAATGCGAAAATTCTCAATAAAATACTGGCAAACCGAATCCAAGAACACATTAGAAAAATCATACATTATGATCAAGTAGGCTTCATCCCAGAGATGCAGGGATGGTTCAACATACGCAAATCTATCAATGTAATCCATCATATAAATAAACGGAAAGAAAAAAATCATATGATCATTTCATTGGATGCTGAAAAAGCGTTTGACAAAATTCAACACCCATTTATGATAAAAGTGTTGGAGAGACTGGGGATACAAGGATCATACCTAAATATAATAAAAGCAATATACAGCAAGCCGACAGCTAACATCAAATTGAATGGAGAGAAACTCAAAGCCTTTCCACTAAAATCAGGAACACGACAAGGCTGTCCACTCTCTCCATACCTCTTCAATATAGTGCTTGAAGTTCTAGCAATAGCAATAAGAAAACATAAGGGGATCAAGGGGATTCGAATTGGAAAGGATGAAGTTAAACTTTCGTTATTTGCTGACGATATGATAGTGTACATAAGCGACCCCAAAAACTCTACCAAAGAACTCCTACAGCTGATAAACACCTTTAGTAACGTGGCAGGGTACAAGATCAACTCCAAAAAATCAGTGGCACTCCTATACACAAAGGATAAAGAAACGGAGAGGGAAATCAGAGAAACATCACCTTTCACGATAGCCACAAACACCATAAAATATCTTGGGGTTACTCTAACCAAGGATGTGAAAGACCTATTTGACAAGAACTTTAAGTCTTTGAAGAAAGAAATTGGGGAGGATACCAGAAAATGGAAAGACCTCCCCTGCTCTTGGATTGGGAGAATCAACATAGTAAAAATGGCAATTCTACCAAAAGCAATCTACAGATTCAATGCAATCCCCATCAAAATCCCATCAAACTTCTTCACAGACCTTGAGAGAACAATAATCAAGTTTATATGGCAAAACAAAAAACCCAGGATAGCCAAAACAATCTTATACAATAAAGGAACTTCTGGAGGCATTACTATCCCTGACTTCAAACTCTATTACAGAGCTACAGTATTGAAAACAGCTTGGTATTGGCATATGAACAGAGAAGTCGACCTATGGATTTGAATAGAAGACCCAGATACTAACCCTCAAACCTATGAACACCTAATTTTTTGACAAGGGAGCTAAAGGTATACAATGGAAGAAGGAAAGCGTCTTTAACAAACGGTGCTGGCATAACTGGATGTCAACCTGTAGAAGAATGAAAATAGATCCATATCTATCACCATGCACAAAACTCAAGTACAAATGGATTAAAGACATCAACATCAATCTGTCCACTTTGAACCTGATAGAAGAAAAAGTGGGAAGTAGTCTACAAGATATAGGCACAGGAGGCCACTTCCTAAGTAGGACCCCAGTAGCACAGACAATAAGAGAAACAATGAATAAATGGGACCTGCTGAAACTGATAAGCTTCTGTAAAGCAAAGGACACTGTCAGTAAGACAAAAAGGCTGCCTTCTGACTGGGAGAAGATCTTCACCAACCCCTCATCAGACAAAGGTCTGATCTCCAGAATATACAAAGAACTCAAGAAACTAGACACTAAAACTCTAATTAACCCAATTAAAAAATGGGGTACTGATCTGAACAGAGAATTCACAACAGATGAACTTCGAATGACCAGAACACACTTAAGGTCATGCTCAACCTCCTTAGCGATCAGGGAAATGCAAATCAAAACCACTTTGAGATACCATCTTACACCTGTCAGAATAGCTAAAGTTAAAAACACCAATGATAGCCTATGCTGGAGAGGATGTGGGGTGAGGGGAACACTCATCCATTGTTGGTGGGAATGCAAACTTGTGCAGCCACTTTGGAAATCAGTGTGGCGGTTTCTCAGGAAACTGGGAGTCAACCTCCCTCAGGACCCAGCAATTCCTCTCTTGGGAATATACCCTAGAGATGCCCAAACATACTACAAAAGCGTTTGTTCAACTATGTTCATAGCAGCACTATTTGTAATAGCCAGAACATGGAAACAGCCTAGGTGCCCCTCAATAGAAGAATGGTTAAAAAAGGTGTGGAACATATACACATTAGAGTTTTACTCAGCGGTAAAAAATAATGACATCTTGAATTTTGCATGCAAATGGATGGAAATAGAAAACGCTTTCCTGAGTGAGGTAAGCCAGACCCAAAAAGAGGAACACGGTATGTATTCACTCATAATTGGATTCTAACCATAATTAAAGGTCTTTGAGCCTATTATTCGTGATCCTAGAGAAGCTAAATAAGAAGACGAACCTGATGAAGATTATTTAGCTATCCGCCAGGAGGTAGGAAATAGTCAAGAGTCCCAGGTAACCTTGGGTGCATGGCGGGGGGTGGGAGGGTTTTTGGAAGGGGAGAGGGTTAGAGAGAAGGGAGTAGGGGAGGAATGGAGAAAGCTCGGTTGACCGGGATGGGGGGAAGGGAGGAAGGATGAATGTGGGATCAGGGAAGAATATATTTCAACTAAGGGAGTCATATTAGAGTTTACAGGAAACTTGATTATATATGGGATCCCAGGTCCAAGGAGAGATCCCCAGATTGTTCTCTGGACAGAGGAGGGGGTGCCTGAACCGGCCTTGGCCCGTGACCATACTGATGAATATTTTGCTTATCACCATAGATCCTTCATCTGGCGTTGGATGACGATACAGATGGAGGCCCTCGTTGGAGCACCGAACTGAGCCCCCCAAGATCCAAATGAGGAGCAGAACGAGGAAGAAAATGACGAAGGACTGCGAGGGATACTATCACCCACTGATACAAGGGGTCGGATCTAATGAGAGTTTACCAAGGCCAGATGGACCGTGACTGAACGAGCCTGTGATCCAACCAGATTCTCTGAATGTGGCCGGATTTTCTGAATGTGGCTGGCCTGCAGTCTTTCTGAAAAGCCATTGACAATGACACTGGGACTGGTTTCGTCTGCATATACTGGATTTTTGGGATCCAGTCTGTTTGGATGCTCACCTTCCTGGACCTGGAGGGAGGGGGGAGGAACTTGGACTTCCCACAGTGCAGGAGACCCTGACTGCCCTTGGGGACAAAGAGGGAGGAGGAGAGGGAGGGGGGGAGTGGGAGGGCGTGGGGAGGAGGGGTGTAAATGGAAACTTTTTATAATTTAATAAAATTACTTTCAAAAAAAAAAGAAGAGGCAGAGAGACAGGGAGGCAGAGATAGAGGAACATAAAGACATAAAAACATAGAGTCAAAGGAGACACATGTGCACATGCCAAGAGACGGGGGACAGAAGAGAGAGAGTTAAGATGGCAACAACGGAGGTCAGAAGTTGCTGAGAGTGGGCGTGACTTGCCCTTAAAGGGACCAGAGCATAAGGATTAACAGTTAAAAATTTAATAATTTCAAAAGACAAGGAAATTACAGATGTGATTAACTCCAGTATAGACCTTAAATTCTAGTCCTAAATTTTTGGAATACTTTTGACTGAACAAAATCCAGGATGCCAGTTTTAAAGGATATAACAAAAATATAGTAAAAACTCTGTAAGAAAGTATTGTTGTCTAATTTGTTGTAAGGTCTCAATGAGATAACTTCATATTAGAATGATAATAAAATTCCAAGAAAAACAAAGCAGAGCTAAAGGTCATTGAAATATATTACCTAATCTGTATAGTATTATAAATTCTCAGGGATGGGAGTATTTGATTATAAACTAAACACAATACTTAGAGGTTAAAAAAAAATCCTTTATGGGTATGTAGAAAAAATGCTCCAAGAAAAATATTCAAAGCATATTACCAGGCATAGACACTTAACAACAATAGAGAATCAGTATGTTGACTAGAAAATTATACATGTGTGTACTTGTATGTCTTAACACATAAATAGCTGTCCAGCTATCCCAACCAGGAAGGTCTTCTGAATGAGGTGTCCAAAGCATGATTTGGAGCCTCTAAAATATTTCTGGTTTTCTAAAGGGCAAGCTGTGTATTCTTACATATGCAGATGTTCATAACAGTCTAAACAATTCCAAAACTCTAACACCTCTGGATGATTCTGAGGAGCTGCATGAGCAAAAAGTAAAAGCAAGACAGAATTCAAATCTGCCTATCAGGCACTGAAACCACAATTGAGCATGTAGAACATAGTGTTTCTTGGCAAAGAGAGGAAGACTTCTTTGCTAAAGATTCTTAATGAAATCCCTATCTAATCATTGAATAAATACTAACAACACTAATTGATCAGGGTCATCACTGCCCAAACACCAGAGGGCCTCCAGCAAAGTTTCTCTAGGAAAATCACTAAAAGATCAAGTTACAGCAGCAAAATCAAAATGCCAAAGAATAACAAGAAGCATTAGAAAATTTGGACTTTACTTCCAGCTTTGGAACACTTAATTATTTTTTTTTATTCATTTTTTTTATTAAATTATAAAAGTTTCCATTTCAGCCCCTCCTCCCAACACCCTCCCACTCCCCCCACTCCCTCTCCTCCTCCCTCTCCATCCCCTAGAGCAGTCAGGGTTTCCTGCCCTGTGGGAAGTTCAAGTTCTTCCCCCCTCCCTCCAGGTCCAGGAAAGGTGAGAGTCCAAACAGACTGGAGCGCCAAAATCCAGTATATGCAGAGGAAGCAAGTCCCAGTGTCATTGTCAATGGCTTTTCAAAAAGGCTCCTGGCCAGCCACATTCAGAGAATCTGGTTGGATCACGTCCTCGTTCAGTCCCAGTCCAACAGGCCTTGGTGAACTCTCATTATATCAGTTCCCTTGTATCAGTGGGTGCTCGCATCCCTCGCAGTCCTGATTACTTTTTTAATTTTCTTCATCTTTCTGTTCCTCATTTGGACCGTGGAGTGCTCAGTTCGGTGTTCCAATATGGGTCTCCATCTGTATCGCCATCCAACGTCGGATGAAGGTTTCCTCTGCCCTTGCCTTCTTTGCTCACGTTCTCTTTCCTTCTGCCTCTTATTTGGACCTAGGGAGCTAGGTCCAGTGTTCCAACGTGGTTCTCCGCCTCCATCTCCATCCATCGCCAGATGAGGGTTCTATGGTGACATGCAAAATATTCATCAGTATGGTTGTTTGCCAAGGCCGGTTCAGGCACCCTCTCCTCTGTCCAGAGAACCATCTGGGGATCTCTCCTTGGACCGGGGATCCCCTTTATAATCAAGTCTCTTGTAAACCCTAAAATGATTCCCTTAGTTGAGGTATATAACACTTAATTATTTTAATTGTCTAATTTCAATGAAAGAATAAATGGCATTAGAGAAAAAAGGGAAATGTTGCTCATATACAAAAAAATCAAATCAACCAACAGAAACTGCTCCTAAGCAGTACATATAGTTGACTCCCTGTACAATCTCTATATGTTGCTTGAATAATACACAAACTATGATCAGAATGAAGCGAATAAAATAAAATATGTCTGAAAACTGTTGCATTAACTGTAAGTGGATATTTCATGCCATGGTTGAACAACTTGGAGATTGTATTTAAATTCATAATTATTCAGAATAATTATATACTGCTTCTAATAGGCATATGTTATATCTAATGTAAGTAGTAGTTTTATAATCAAAATGCTATAAAATGATAGGAAATGGTTTCCTTTATCTTAAAGTAGAATTTCAAGGAGATTGCAAGC
Organism: Myodes glareolus; assembly: GCF_982192425.1. Taxonomy (NCBI): domain Eukaryota; kingdom Metazoa; phylum Chordata; class Mammalia; order Rodentia; family Cricetidae; genus Myodes; species Myodes glareolus. The sequence continues at coordinate 36,384,959 of NC_142053.1, read as the reverse complement.
ATGAGTAATTCAAACATTTCTCTCTTGATATGTTAGAACTATGGACCAGAATATCCATGCAACCTTGAGGAACTGAAAGAGAGTGCATTAAATGACAACAGAAAATAAAGTTAGGCCCTAGTTTCAAAACCCAAAAGATAATAATTCTTCAATGGCATTTTATGAATCCCAGTCATAAAGCTAGGAGTCTCCAAATAAAAGCCCATTCTGAAAAATGTCTTGATTTGATTATTGATAACATAAAGAGACAATGCAACCAACCCTGCATAGACATCTATCTCATATCTCTATGGGCTGGGTTAATAAAGTAATATTGCCTTAATACCAGTAAAAGCTTGTGAGGATTCATTAAATAAAAATCTAAAATTAATACACTGCCATATCTTCTAAGTGTTTCAATTGTTTTTCCATGATAAATAAATATTATAAATACTTAAATGACATATGCATAGAACTCATAACACAGTAGAAAATAAATTATAAAGAACAGTTCAATTAGTTAAAAATAATCATTTATATATTTCTGATAAATTTTCTATTAACATGCATAATATTCTCGCAAAAGAGGTAATTATTACAATAAAACATTATACAATTGTATAAGTAGGACAAGAATGTGATTGATATGCACAATTAGTTAAAATTGTTAATTAAATAGGATAAAATATAAAAAATAATATTATCCTGTGTCTGAGAAGTCTCAAATATTTCATGATATCATTTAACAGAAAATGTAAGTTGTCTAACTGTTCATATATAGAAGGATGGAGGATATGGGATTCAGCACCTATCATGAGTTTCTCTCTTTATCTTGTTTCCTTTATACAACTTCTTGCATATAGTGACACTAATTGCTGTTCAATAGTTGGCATTTTTTGTCTTAATTTCCGATAAAGTTACAATATGTTCACTAATTTACATACTGTTCTTATGTAATGACTTTTTTTAACAAAAGTATAACAAGAAAACAATGAATTTTTAGAATTAGGAGAGCCTCCTTATATATTGTTACATGTTGAACTTCCTTAAGAGAATTGCTTTATCTTTAATACATTGTTTTTAATTAATACTCTATTGAGGGTATATAAGTGCTAAAACTGCAATCATGTTTGGTATAATATCCATTAGATTTTAGAACAAAGTAAAAGTAACATCTCTTCTTGTAAAGATCATGAACAATTACCAAGTAAAACTACAATTTCACAGATAGTTGACCATCTAAATTCATTTGGACTTAGAGAAGAAGTAAGGCTACATTAAATTTTAATCAAATTTTACAGCTGCTGAAATGTATTCATGAAATACTTGATTGGCATTCCTAGCACAAACAGGATGATCTATAAAAAGGACCATTTCATATTAAGGTCAGGGATGTTGTTTTCGTTTCCTTGTGTTCCAAATATGCATTATGAAAGAGTGTAGTTATGTTCTTAATTTCCTATTCTATTTTACACAACTTTTTTTCTATTTTCACAGCAATGGTAGAAAATTCTTAAAATTAAACAAAAAGTAGATCATGCTCATGTGATAAAGAATTTTAGATTTGAAATCTGCTATCTTACATAAACGTTTTTGACCTTAACACATGTGAACGCAAATATTATATATATATATATATATGCAATGTAAAGAATATTTGATGCTCTGAAATATGTGTATATATAATATATAATACATATGCATATAATATTGTATGTGAACCATCCTAAAATAACTATTTTCTCAATCATCATATACCATTTCTTCATTATCACCCTTTGGATATTTGAATATAGTGATTATCTGTATTGTTGAAGGCATATAAAATCCTTGTGGTTTACTTTATTGAAAGTATATTAATTTACCTATTCTTGGATAACAATAAGCATTTATCTTACTCCATATTTGTTATTACATTTATAAATATTTAATTATATATGGCACAAACAGTAATTCTAGATATAAAAGATGCAAACATAAAACCAATCAATGAATGTAACTATATTTTCTCCAAAAGCTGCTGGTGGTAGTGCTGCTTTTGGTGTTGCTGCTAATGATGATGATGATTTTCAATAAAATCTCTCTCACTACGTCATCGATGCAGGCCTCAAATTTGTGGTGACTCTCTCTCATCTTCCCAACTAGCTGTGATTATGTCATGCAACATCATATGCGAATGGGACACACCTTTAGACACATGCCAGACAAGAGAAGAAAATGCAACCCACCCCACCTTTGAGCTTGTATGTTGAGACAGGAACTGTCAGATTACTGACTCTAAAATTGCCAACTTTGAAAAATCGCAGGCCATAAGGATAGAGGACCAGATGAAGTTATTAGGTTTGAGCTCTTGGCTACCATCATAGTGTAGCAATAGACAAATCACATCTGCTCCCTGATAAGTGAATGGAGATGCATTTAAGATATTCTACCCCAAATTTTTTTGTTTTTGTTTTTTTTAATTAATTTATTTATTTGTTTATAAAAATTTCCACTTCCTCCCCTCCTCCCCATACCCTCCCATTCCCCCCACTCCCTCTTCTCCTCCCCCCACTCCCTCTCCTCCTCCCTCTCCAGTCCTAAGAGCAGTCAGGGTTTCCTGCCCTGTGGGAAGTTCAAGTTCCTCCCCTCTCCCTCCAGGTCTAGGAAGGTGAGCATCCAAACAGACTAGGATCTCAAAAAGCCAGCACATGCAGACAAAACAAGACCCAGTGCCATTGTCAATGGCTTCTCAGTCAGCCCCTATGTCAGCCACATTCAGAGACTCCAGTTTGATCACATGCTCGTTCAATCCCAGTCCAATTGACCTTGGTGAGCTCTCATTCGATCAGTCCCCATGTATCAGAGGGTGAATGCACCCCTCGCGATCCTGAATTCCTTTTTCATGTTCTCCCTCCTTCGCTCCTCATTTGGACCTTGGGGGCTCAGTCCAGTGCTCCAATGTGGGTCTCCGTTTCTGTCTCCACCTATCATTAGATGAAGGTTCCCTCTGGTCCTGCCTTTCTTGCTCACGTTCTCCCTCCTTCTGCTTCTCATTTGGACCTAGGGAATTAAGTCCAGTGTTCGAATATGTGTCTCTGTCTCTATCTCCATCCATCGCCAGAGAAGGTTCTATGGTGATATGCAAAATATTCAGCAGTATAGTTTTGGGCCAAGGCCAGTTCAGGCACCCTCTTCTCTGCTGCCCAGGGCACAATCTGGGGACCTCTCCTTGGACCTGGGAACCCCTCCAGAATCAAGTATCTTGCAAACCCTAAAATGGCTCCTTTAGATGAGAAATATACTTCCCTGCTCCCATATCCATCCTTCCTCCCTCCACCCATTCTAATCCCCCAAGCCATCCCCAATCCTCCCCCTCTCCCTTCTCTCTAACCATCTCTCCTTACTTCCACCCCCCAGCCCCCCACCCCGTGCACCCAAGTTTGCCTGGCAGTCTTGTCTACTTCCAATATCCAGGAGGATAACTATATGATTTTCTTCAGGTTCACCTACTTATTTAGCTTCTCTAGGATCACGAATTATAGGCTCAAAGCCCTTTAACTATGGCTAGAATCCACTTATGAGTGAGTACATACCATATTCCTCTTTTTGGGTCTGGGTTACCTCACTCAGTAAAGCGTTTTCTATTTCCATCCATTTGCATGCAAAATTCAAGATGTCATTGTTTTTTACCGCTGAGTAAAACTCTAAAGTGTATATGTTCCACACCTTTTTTAACCATTCTTCTATTGAGGGGCACCTAGGTTCTTTCCATGTTCTGGCTATTACAAATAGTGCTGCTATGAACATAGTTGAACAAATACTTTTGTGGTATGATAGGGCATCTCTTGGGTATATTCCCAAGAGAGGAATTGCTGGGTCCTGAGGGAGGTTGACTCCCAGTTTCCTGAGAAACTGCCACACTGATTTCCACGGTGGCTGCACAAGTTTGCATTCCCACCAACAATGGATGAGTGTTCCCCTCAGTCCACATCCTGTCCAGCATAGGCTACCATTGGTGTTTTTGAGTTTGGCTATTCTGACAGGTGTAAGATGGTATCTCAAAGTGGTTCTGATTTGCATTTTCCTGATCACTAAGGAGGTTGAGCATGACCTTAAGTGCCTTTTGGCCATTCGAAATTCATCTGTTGTGAATTCTCTCTTCAGTTCAGTACCCCATTTTTTAATTGGGTTAATTAGAGTTTTAGTGTCTAGTTTCTTGAGTTCTTTGTATATTTTGGAGATCAGACCTTTGTCTGATGAGGTGTTGGTGAAGATCTTCTCCCAGTCTGAAGGTAGCCTTTTTGTCTTACTGACAGTGTCCTTTGCTTTACAGAAGTTTCTCAGTTTCAGTAGGTCCCATTTATTCATTGATTCTCTTATTGTCTGTGCTACTGGGGTTCTACCTAGGAAGTGGTCTCCTGTGCCTATGTCTTGTAAACTACTTCTCACTTTCTCTTCTTTCAGGTTCAAAGTGGACAGATCAATGTTGATATCTTTAATCCATTTCGACTTGATTTTTGAGCATGGTGATAGATATGAATCTACTTTCATTCTTCTACAGGTTGACATCCAGTTATGCCAGCACCATTTGTAAAAGATGCTTTCCTTCTTCCATTGTATACCTTTAGCTCCCTTGTCGAAAATCAGGTGTTCATAGGTTTGTGGGTTAATATCCGGGTCTTCTATTTGATTCCATAGGTAGACTTCTCTGTTCTTATGCCAATACCAAGCTGTTTTCAATACTGTCGCTCTGTAATAGTCTTTGAAGTCAGGGATGGTAATGCCTCCAGAAGTTCCTTTATTGTATAAGATCAAATTTTTGAATTGCCCCTAGACATAAGGAACTCCAGAAAATAAGCTGAGACAAGTCACTGAAGTTAAACTTCATACACATTCCTAATTAACAGAATCTTTCATCACAATAAAATGCTCATTTTAAGCTTCCAATTTGGGGGCAATTTCTTATATAGAATAAATGCAACAATAGAAATCTGGAATAAAGAAATAAGTCAGAAAGTGTCTTCGATAAATGTTACTAGAAATACTAGATGTCCATATATAGAAGAATTAAATTATCTTCTGTCACAATTAATTTCAAATATCAATTTGATGCAAGCTAGAGAAACCTAGGAAGAGGGAATTTCAACTGAAAAAATATCTCAATTATGTAGGCCTGTGGTCATGATTGTGTGATATCTTCTTAGTTGATAATTGAGTTAGGGAGTCTTAGCCCACTACGAGTGATACTATCTTTAGGTTGGGGGACTTTTGTTGTATGAGGAAGTCAGGTGAGCAAACCAGAGCAGCAAATCAATAATCAGACTTCTTTGAAGGTTGCTATAAGTTTCTGGCTCCATGTATCTGCTTTTACCTCTTACATTGGTTTTCTTTGATACTTAGCTTTAACTTGCAAACCAAGTAAACTCTTGGAATTCAATCCACAATTGCTAGGAAATGGAATCAACCTATTGATTGATGAATGTATAATAAAAATATGATATGTATGCACAATAAAATTATATTTAGCTGTGAAGCAAATGTTGCTTGATTAACTTCTTTTATAGAAAAACTCTCTCTCTCAACAGCTATCACTTGCCAATAGCTCCTCTCCAAGTGGTGGAACTCTGTTCTCACTTCCACCTATCATTGATGGGATTTTGCCTGTCTTAAACTTTTGCATGTCCTTAACTATTTGAATATAAAATCCAATGATATTAAAATTGCATTCTTTTTTCTTTTTTCTTTCTATTTTTATTTTTTTATTAAAAATTTCCACCTCCTCCTCTCCGTCCACTCCCCTCCCCTCCCCTCCGCCTACTCCCCTTCCCCCTCCTTCTCCAGGACAAAAACACTAATGATAGCTTATGATGAAGAGTATGTGGAGTAAGGGGAACACTTATCCATTGCTGGTTGGAATGCAAACTTGTACAATCACTTTGGAAATCAGTATGGTGGTTTTTAACAAAGTTGGGAATCAACCTACCTTACGATTCAGCAATAGTACTCTTGGGCATATATACAAAAGATGCTCAATCATAAATCATACCACAAAAGCATTTGTTCAACTATGTTCATAGCAGCATTATTTGTAATATCAAAAACCTGGAAACAACCTAGATGTCCCACAATCAAAATATTGTTAAAAAAAATGTGGCACATATAAATGCTAGAGTACTACCCAGCAGTAAAAAACAATGACATTTTGAATTTTGAATACAAATGGATGGAATTAGAAAACACTATCCTGAATGAAGTAATCCAGACCCAGAAAGATGAATATAGTATGTACTCACTCATAAGTGAATACTAACTATAAACCACGGACACTGAGCCTATATATAGTTCATGATCCTGGAACAGCTAAATAATAAGATGAACCCAAAGAAAAACATATGTAGACCCACCTGGAAACTGGAAACATAGTAGATTGCCTGACAAGACTGGGAGCAGGGAGATGGGGGAAAAAGGGAGGGTAGAAGGGAAAGAGGAAAGAGAAGAGGAGAGTTGAGGAGAACTTGGGGGAATGGGATAGTTTAGATGGAGGAAGGATAGAGATGAGAGCAAGAAAATAGATATCTTGAATGAGGGAGCCATTATAGGGTTAGCAGAAACCAGGATCTACAGAAATTATCAGGAATACACAAAGATGAACCCGCCTAAGACCCTAAGCAATAGAGAGCAGGCCCGATCTTGACTTGCCCTATAATCAGACTTATATTAATCTTATTAATATTAATAATAATTAATTATTATTAAATTATTAAATATCGTTAAATATTAATTAATATAATTAATATTAATTAATCAGACTTATATTAATCTTAAATATAACCATAGAACCTTCATCCAACAACTGATGGAAACAGAGGCAAAGATGCACATCAGAGCACTGGACTGAGTGAGCTACAAAATTCCAGTTGAAGAGTGGAAGAAATGAGAACATGAGCAAAGAGGTCAAGACTATGATGGGTTCACCCACTAAAACAGTTTACCTTATCTAATTGGAACTTACCAACTCCAGCCACTGGGAAGGTATAAGCATAAGACCAAACTAGTCCCGCTGAATGTGGCTGACAGGTGCTTGGCCGGGGAAGACTGAAAGGCCACTGGCGTTGGAACCAGGATTTATCCCTACTGCATGTACTGGCATTTTGGGATCACATTCTCTTTGGATGTATACCTTGCTTAGCCTTCATAAAGTAGGGAGAGCCTTGGATCTTCCACAAAGCAATGTGACTTAACCTCTCTGATGCTTAGATGGGGCTGGGGTGGGAGGTTGTGCGGAAGGAAGAGCAGAAAGAGGAGAGGGAATAGAAACTTGGATTGATATATTTTTTTAAAAAAATTAATATTTTTTTAAATAAGAAAAGAAGAAGACTGGATATATAGGACATAAGGATCATTGTGGACATGCTCTCAGAGAATCTCCAGCTCCTTTCACTACTTTTTAGCTAGAAAATGACAGTGTTCATTGTGATAATTTCCTGGGAGCTAAAACATTTTCTCCTTTTCATGAGATAATATCTTAGTTATGCCAATGCAGTGAAGAAAAAATAGCATACATGAAGTTAAATTCATGTTTTAAATTGTGTCTCAAGGTTTTTTAAAGTGGTTTTGTATGAAACTCAAAGACTGAATATCAAAAGATAAATTTAATATGCTGCTTATATAACTATTTTCCACAACTTATAATTGGATTCTAATAAAGAAATTTCGGTAAAGAAGAATAATAATTTATGGGAAATTTAGACTCATGGAAAATTAAGTTTAATCATAAATAAACATGAAATGTTAGAATTTCATGTAAAGAACAGCTTTTGAATATATCCTTAGTAGGATTCTCATAATTGATCTTTTGTATGTAGAACTTAATGTGTTAGGTAACAACGTTCTGATTTTCTATTATTTTAGAATAACTAATTATTTGATAGCTTTTATAGCATAATCCTACCATAGTTACAGTTGAATAGATGCTGTGTTTGTATCTGAAACAAAATTAGCTAGTAATATAGTGTATCCAGAACTTTATAACAGAAAATAAAATACAAGAAATATATTTTATTTTTATGCATATTGTTATAAAATTAATAGGTGAAGAGTGTCAGGGAAATTGAAGTACCACAGAAAGTGGTTTTCCAAAGAAGGAGAAACTAGAAAAAGGCAAAGAATAGACATTAAAAAATAATAAAATGAAAATTCAGTGAGGTCCTTAGTTTCTTTCTAGTAACTCCCTGATTTCTTTTTGTTCTTGAGTTCCTTGAGAATGCCTGCTTATCATAACTAATGATCTTGATATTTTAAAAAATGATTAAGGCTTAAAAAAATAAAATGATTAAAGTAGATAAACATTAACAAAATTTATGCTTTACTGCACACATTAAGCTGTAATCTTTATGGAGTATTATTTGACATCTGGACGTTCTTTAGATGTTAGCTCTGAAAATTAAAAAAGTTGCATGCCATGAAAACTGCTCAGTTTTAATTTTATAATATTTTTAGAACTCTGTGTGTTTGCATGTGCATGCTCACATGCATGTGTATATACTTGTGTGTGTGTTTGTGTGTGTGTGTTTGTGTGTGTGTGTGTGTGTGTGTGTGTGTGTTGAGGCTTTCTTGAAATTTGCTATCTATTCAGGCAAGGCTGGTTTTGAGAACATTGGTTTTCCTCACTCTCCAGAGTACATGAATTGTGAGACACACCCCTTGACCAGCAAGCAGGGATGATCACGAAATCGAGAATCCTTCCCAAATCACAACTTTATTGGAGCACTCGGTTGAAGGGGGAATGGGGGACAAGAGAGAGAGAAGCCCAAGCGGCAGCTGCTTTTCTAGGGTGGAGAGGCTCGGATACTGATTGGTTAATACCATTCCACTGGAGCCCGGGGTTTCAGGATAGGCTAGGGAACCAAGGCTCAGTCATGCAAAATTTTAGCCCAAGGCACTCTGGCCCGCGCGGCAGCATCAAAAGGATCTGTTTACCTCCAAGCTGCAGGACGCCAGCACCATTTAACAACGGCGATGATCTGACGGCTCCTTACAACTCCCCCTAGTTTGTTTTAAAGAGCAATAAGGCAAAACCTATTTCCCAATCTGGTACTCACCTCATGATGTGTGGATCGATCAAGGGAAGTGAAAAAACACGATACACCCTTCCTGTGCAATGGGATAGATTTTTCCCTGGGAGTGCTAGGGCTGTATCCATACACCCTCTCCTATGCATACCTTCCTCTGTGCAGTGTGACTATCTGGTACCTAGAGGATGCAAAGGGTCTTGGATTCCTGGCCCTCTCTCAAGTAGGGCAGGAGAGGGAGGAGGGTTGTGTGGGATTGGGAGGGGATTGGCAGGAGGGAAGGAAGTGTATATAATTGAATGGAAAATTAAAAATTACAGAAAAGAATTTCACAGTAATCTCCCTGATCTGATTCTTACAAACTTACCACCCCTCTTTTGCAATATTTTCTTAACCCTTGATGTAAGGTATTTTATGAATGTATCTCCTGGAACCTGGCTACATATCTCTGTATTTTAATTAGTTATGAGATTTTCTATATTGGTGTTCATCACTTGAGAAGGGAAGTTTTCTTGATGAAGGGCAAAGTCTACACTTAATATGTGGGTATATGGACAAATGTTCATATTGTTGTTAGGGATTATGATTTATTAAAGTAATAGCTATAGATTTTCCTCCAATATTCATGACTTCAATATCATTGAATAGCTATCTAAGTTTCCATTACCAGTCGTGATTTTGCTCCTTTGGAGTAAGTCTTAAATCCAATTAGAGAAGTGTCGGTTTCTACCAAGGTATGTGTGCCATCTGTGCACAATACTTAGGGTAAGTGTGCCATGCTGTTCATTGATTTGGTTCAAAACTGTCATATCTCAGTAAGATTGCCGGATGTCTTCCTCCTTTAAAAGCTTATATAGTCATTCCAGTATGTCAAAAGCCAGTTCTCAGGGAGAAGCCTTTCATGTCTTTTTCAGCACATAGATCTCTGGGATCTGTTTCTGAACAGCATGGTGTTCATAAGCACTAAGGATTTATATTCCATCTCTGGGAGCAAGGGAAAAGCCAATAACATTTTGGAAGTCTTTTGAATATGGGCTCTCACTAGAGTTAAGTGAATTGTAGATTTTAGGTTTTTTAGGTAAAATTTAGCAGTGTATTTCCTTATGAATTTTTCTGAAATCCTTATTGTTATTTTACAGGCTTCTCCCTTCTGTATTTATATCAATCCCTTTTCCAAGAGACCATTTCTTTTCCCATTCCCCAATCTGATCATTTATACTCTGCAATTCTTTTATAGATCTAATAATTGCTTCTATATTTACCTCCTATTTCTTCCCTAACTAGACCATTATTACCATTTTTTTCTAGAGAGATTTTTTGTGGCCTGCTAACCACTTCCTATTGCTTTCAAACCACAGTGGTCACATTTTACTTTTTTGGTTTCTGCAATTATTCCAGGCTATAGATTAACATCTAAAGATTTGGAGGTAAGTGCCTACAGTGAGAGATCATGTGGTGATTGTTTTTCTGGATTTGAGTCATCTCTGTCGATATTTTATTTTACTAGTTCCATCCATTTGCCGGAAAAGTGCATTATTTTGTTTTCCTTAATATCTGAAAAATATTCCATAGTATATATTAACTACATTTTTAATATTCTGTTGAAGGACATTTAAGTTGTTTCAGTGTCCTAATGTGTTTGACTACAGTAGCAATGAATATGACTAAGTATTTGTGGTTTAACTAATTTATATGATAGATTACTTTTTTAGTTTTCTTGAAAATTCTCCATATTGATTTCTATAATGGGTATGTGAGGTTTCCATCCCACCTACAATGTACTGGGGTTCCCGTTTCCCAGCATCCTCTCTATCATTTGTTGTTGTTTGTGTTGTTAATCTTTGTAATTCTGACTGGGGTAAGTTGAAAACTCAAAGTTTTTTTTTAATTTACGTTGTTCTAATTGCTGGTGACAATAAATGTATATATATATATATATATATATATATATATATATATATAAAATTTCTTGGCTATTTTTTAAAGTTCTTTTGAGAACTCTCTATCTCTCTATTCAGGTCACAGTACCTTTAATGGGGGGGGAGAATTTTTAACTCTTTATTTTTAGTCTTTTGTGCATTCAAGATATCAATACTCAGTTGTTTATTGAATATTACAATTGTAAAATTCCATTCTTCTAGTGGTAAAAATGGAAAATGATATTTTTCAGTCTTGTATCCAAATAGCTAAGAATTATTATGCTGTAAGACAGGATACCATTGTGTAATCCAGGCTAGTATGAAATACTATGTTGCTCAGGATGACCTCATACTTGTGACAATACATCTCTGCGTCCTGAGCACTGTTTTGATCACTCACTGTTAGGAAAATTTTATTTTGACTTATATATTCAGACATTTCAGTTGCTTATTTCTGTTGTGTTTGGGATATGACAAAGCAATTCATCATTGCTGTCATGCAAGGTGAAATAAACTGTTTAAATAAAAATGACTGATCTTATGGCTTCTAGAAGGAAATGAAGAGTGGTAAAGGACAAAGTCCTAATATACTTGATAAAAATATGTTTTCATTGACCTACATCTTCTAAGTATGTTCTAGTTCTAAATGTTTCTACCACCTTTCATTTGTGTCATTACTGAAGAACTAAGCCATCAGCACGTGAGCATTGAGGGAGGTGGGTAAAAATTCCTACACACACACAGGGACAAATACAGAGACAGACAGACATACAAATTCACACAGAGAAAGAGAGGGGACACCGTGATTTGAAATATAAAACTTTAAGAATTCAAAATAGATATTCATTTATCCATTTAATGTTTCTAGGATCATAAGGGTGTGAATACAAAGCAAAAAGACTTAAATATACTGATATAAATATTGTTTAAAGAATTAATGTTAGAAATAATCCATATGGCTTTAAAGTATTTTAATTATTGCAATTAAAGTTTATGACTATTAGTAACTTTTAATAATTATTTTAGTAATTATAATTATGATGTTATGTATGATACCACTTATACAATAATTGTCTTTCCACAGTTATATTCAATAACACAGGGAAAGGTTACTTTCATTTTAATGAGAAAATACTGAAAATTTTATATCAAATTAATTTGGTTTCTTAATAGTGAACTGTTGAAATTCTCATCATTTTACAGTGATTCATACTGGATAATACACCCATTTTCTGGTGCTTTTTGCATTCTCTGAACATTAAAGATTAACATTCTTTCATACTATATTTAGCATCATCTTGTCCATGGGAAATATTATCCTTTATCAGCCTCTAAATATGTATCATTATATCTGTTTGTATTGAAAATATTTGTTGTTTTGCATAAAATATGAATAAATAATAAATTTAATAATCTAATAAATCAAAAGTTGGGTGGAATTATGATTTTCTGAGAAGTGCTTTTTATTGTCTTTGTTACTGTTCAGAAACACCACTTCTTAATGGTTCTCTCATTTCATTCATGCTTTTGGTTGTATTTGGTATATGTTAATACTTTTATTAAGCACTTAGTTTGTGTTCATTTTGTGACCCAGTGCTCCAAGCCTCTCTCATTTTATTCTATTTTTCCTTAACATGGTATTTACACTGTACTAATCTATACATTTATTAAGCATTTAGAATAAATATGTCTATATTTTATAATAGAGCTAAATAGGAATTTTCATGTAGTTAATACCTGTTATATAAAATTTAATAAACACAGAACTTTTCAAAGCACAATATTTAATTTAGACATTAAGGAATTTTACTACAAGTTTACGGTTAATCACAATTGTAGTTTATTGCTGTAGGAGAATGCTCTTGTACACTGTAAAGATTTGTCACTCACATTGGTTTAATAAAATGCTGATTAGACAGTAGCCAGACAGGAAGTATAAACATGACAACTAGACTAGAAGAATTCTGGGAAGTGGAAAAGCAGTGTCTTACTCAGCAGCTGAATGTAGAGGAAGCAAGATGAAAATGCATCACTGAGAAAAAGTACCAAGCCACATGGCTAAACATAGAAAAGGATTATGGGTTAATTTAAGTTGTAAGAACCAGTTAATAATAAGCCTGAGCTAATAGGCCAAATAGTTTATAATTAATATAAGACTCTTTGTGTTTCTTTGGGAGTGAACTGCTGTGAGACCTGATGGGACAGAAACGTCCATCTACATACTGGTCTTTCATTTGTTTGGGTAATATCCAAATATTATTTATGGGTTTTTTTGTGGATAATGTGAAGAGTAATGTTTCTCTGATTTCTTTCTCAGCCCATTTCTCATCTGTATATAGGAGGTCTACTTTTTTTTTTTTAGTTCATCTTGTATTCTGCCTCTGTGTCTTTCTTTGGAAACAAATGACTGCAGGACCACGCAGGAATGAAAATTGTATATACAATTTATACGCTATAAGGACTATTTTTGTAAACATATTTTATTTGTAACTGAAGCAATTCTATTATATTTTCAAAAAGTCAAATATAGGTTATTGTATTTTGGGTTTTGGGCCTAGCCTTTAAAGGCTGAGCCATCCCCCCAGGCCAAAAAAATAGGTTATTATAATAACACATAATAATCTAAATTATAATTATGTTTTATATAATTTAAAAGCAATGAAAATAGCAAATGTAATGATCATTTTCATAATACCTTCTATAACTATTTTTACATATTTCTTCCCACAAGGCAGGGCACCCTGACCTCTTAGGAATGGAGAGAGAGGGGGTGGGGGAGTGGGGGGGAGTGGGAGGGAAAGGGGAGGATGAGAGGAAGTGGAAATTTTAAATAAATAAATAAATTTAATAAAAAAAGAAAAAAAAATCACAGAGCCAGGAGAGAAGAGAAATTGGTTCATGCAGTTCTGGAGTTTAAAAGTCCTATAGCTGCTAACCTGCAATATGTAGGTCCATAAAATCCCAGGTACTGATGGCTTAAGTTCCAGTCCAAATGTGAGACAGACCTAGTCTCACCATCATCAAACATCGTCACATGGTGATGGTTAGATTCATGGTTTCAGGATGTGTCTCCCGTCCACACCTTATGTCTTGGAAACACTCTCCAGTGCCAAAGTATTGAGAGATGTGGGCTGACGGGTGTTGTAGGTCGTGGGGAATCCCCCTTCACAACTGGACTAGTGTTTTAATTAAGAGGGCATGTGGGAGTGAGTTTCACTTTTTTTCTTTGCTATATAAAAAGCAACTTTCCTCCTACTGCTCAAGGCACTACTATAGAACTAGAGACTGAGCCCCAATAAACGTTCAAACCTGCAAAAAAAGTAAAAAATTATTTTTGATAATAGTTCTCCATTTTGTGTTTCTATTATTTGCTAAGATTTCACATATCATGAGAAGTTGAAAAAAATAATGCTACCCATGATTTGGTCTGTATTTATAAATAATTGTTACACAATGTTAAATGTAATATCTCATTTTCCCTTCAAAACAATAAACTATAAAATAATGTCATAAACAAAAAATGAGATGATTTGGTAGTTAAGACACCAATGCAAAAAATATTTATTTCTTAATGACATAGTTATTATTGAATCCTAAGAAATATCCTGACGATCTGACTTATTGTTATCCTATCAATTGTTATAATATTCTGACATATCTGAAAGAAGATACTGCCAAATTAATTTACTCAGATTTTTTATCATGTTTAATGATTTAAAATACTGTTTTATTTTCATTTCTCTCAAAACTAACTACTTATTTCAATTTATTTAACTTATCAACATATTCCATATTGATAATACATGGTGATATAAAGGACTGAAAGACCAAAATATATCAGAAGATGTACTTCAAAATGTTCCATCAGTCCCAGTCCAGCTTTCTCTTCTAACAGGTTCAGTGTGGTCAGATTAATATTGAGGTCTTTAATCCATTTGGACTTGAGTTTTGTGCGTGGTGATAGATATGGACCTATTTTCATTCTTCTACAGGTTGACATTCAGTTATGCCAGCACCATTTGTTAAAGATACTTTCTTTCTTCCATTGTATACTTTTAGCTCCTTTGGTGAAAATCAGCTGTTTATAGTTTTGTGAATTAATATCTGTGTCTTTAATTCGATTCCATTTGTCAACATCTCTGTTTTTGTGCCAATACCAAGCTGTTTTCATTGCTGTATCTCTGTAATAGAGTTTGAAATAAGGGCTGACTGAGAAGCCAAGGACAATGGCACTGGGTTTTGATTCTATTGCATGCATTGGCTTTGTGGGAGCCTAGTCTGTTTGGATGCTCACCTTTATAGACCTGTATGGATGGGGAAGGGCCTTGGGCTTCCCACAGGGCAGGGAACACTGACTGCCCTTTGGACTGGAGAGGAAGGGGGAGAGGGAGTTGGGGAGTGGGAGGGAAATGGGAGGAGATGGAAATTTTTAATAAAAAAAATTTAAAAATGTTATACTATTAATTATTTTATGGTTATGATAAGAAGAATTATTTTAAGCAACACACTGAATCTTATTAAAATTCTATGAACTCTCCCTCTCATTTCAATGAATTAACCCATTTTTATTGTTTTAAGTTTTATGAAACAATAAACATATTTTAAATACACATAGGAAAGAGAAGAAAAAATAATCTCTATTCATTTACAAGCTAATGTAATGAAATTTAATGTTCTATAATTTACTGAATTTCATTATCTCCCTTCTTTATGACAGCATGTGGAGACATGCACAGACAAAGGAACAAGGTACTGTGCACAGCCTGTTTTCTTCTATCTTCTAAGATAATTTGCCACAGATTTTTAAAGTGTGCACACCATCTGTAAGGAATTGTGTTGACTCCATACTCATTCCCAACTTCAGACTAAATTCTAAAACAAAACGTACACTAATATACATTAGACAAATGACATTTATATGACAGCAAACTTAAGGAGCCACAGGGTTAGTAAATGAGATGAATGAGAGCTAATTAAATTTTGTTTTGACATATCAAGTCAAATTGATTATGGGTGTCAATTCAAAATATGACCCTGAAATTAAGTAACTCATAACTGGTATTTAAGGCTCTAAATAAAATATTATTAAATATGTAAATATGATGTTTTAAATATATTTGATACCCAAATTTCACAATCTAGTTTAATAGATTAAATATTTTAGATAAATTACAGTGAATACCATGTTTATGTCGGAATTTGAGATTTTTTTAAAATTCATTTTTATTCTGTTTTACTTTGGTTTTTGCACACTCAGAACTCCTGCACATGGAAGAAAAATGAGAATATGTTCTATTATTTTAGCTTATGATATAACATTCACACTCACAAAATCTCTTTTCTGTTTAATAAGGTATCTCTAAAATAAGGTCATTATCACACTGTTGTTATAAATATTCTCTGAAGAAACAAACCAATTAAGTATTCATCTATCCACATAAATACCTTTCTCCATATCTACATTTATACATACATCTTTGTCTTTTGTGTAGTTGTCTATAAGTTCGTTATCTGATTACTTTATTGACAGACATACATGCAAACACACTAATGTATTGTCTGCATGTCTGTTGTCTATCTCTCAATACATTTGATATCTCTTATATTTTAAATATTTTATAGAGTTCACTTACAATAGCATATAATCTATGTTTTGGACATAGTATTTTGGACATATGTATTCTGAAATACATAATATGCCATAGCAAACTGGGAAAATCACATAACAGTTTAGAAGACTGAGAAGCAGTCCAGTAGGATAAAAAAAATCAGATATGACTTGTATTCAGGTATATTCTTTTCATTTAATTGACACAAATTATTATGCATATGGTAAGTGAAATGTGAGTATATATAGACATTGTATGATAGTAAATTACTTTAATATGTATATCTATGACATTGAACGCTTCTGTGATTAGAACATGGTAAAACTACTCTTCTTGGAATTTTGAAATAATTTAACTGTAGTAACACTGCAATGTAGAACACCAGTGTTTATTTCTTTTGCCTAGTGATAATTATATATTTATTTATTGACTTTCCTTTTCCTCTCAGCCCTTCCTAAAGTTCCATTACCACTATTCAATTTCCCATTTCTACACAAACTTTACTTATTTTCTGTGCATGAAAGGGATCATTGGATATTTGTCTTTATTTCCCTTAGCATAATATCCCCTTGGTCTGTCTATGCTGTTACAATTGTAAGATTTCAGTATTTTAGTATGAATAGTATCATGATGTTAATAATCTTTATTCACTTATTGAATAGTAGTCACAGGCTGATTTCATATATTGGCTATTGTGAGTAATGCAATAAAAACAAATAGGGTATATCCATAACATAGCAATTTCATTTATTTTGTAAATATACTCAATATTAGAATTTGTTTGTTATATAATGGTACAACTTACACGTTACTACTGGTCTGCATCGTTGTTAAACTGGATTAATCATAACTAGTATTGTAGAAGGTGTTTTTTTCTGTACTTTCATTTTTCACCTTAAGAAATGTAGTTGAATAGATTGCATTTAGCCATACTGCAGTGGATAAGTTGCCTTAACATGAACTAAGTGTAAGTTAATCTTATGAAATATTTTTCAAACATCTATATGAGTATTTGATAAACTACTTGGGTACCATAACCTAGGTCAATTTAACACATGCACTCATTACCACACCTTCACAAGTTCTATCTCTCTTTATCCATTTCTGTTACACACACATTCATTAATTAAATATATATATATATGCTGTCATCAATGTTTTCCAAACAGAATAAATTAAAATTTTATTTTAATGAAATTAAAACACTTAAATAAATATTTAAGTAATGAATTATTAAATATTTAAAGTACAGAGATTTCATTAATACCTGACTAGGAAATGCATTTTCTCTTTCATAAAATGATAATCATTAATGTGTTTGTCTTTTGAAGATAAAATACAATTTTTTCAGGAGTTATCTTGTTTTTATAAATTTTGGAGGCCAACCATTCCAAAATGCCTCAGACACTTAGCTGTGCTTTACTAATATCAATAAACAAGAATCTTGCTATTAGAACATTTACCCTATTGGATACTGGCCAAAAGCACTTTAACTAAAATCTAAAATATTAACATCCAAATAATTTACCTTTTTTATCTAATGCTTTTTTACAAATGAAATACTCACCTCCCACTGAAATGTTTTGACTGGCTAGTTTGATTGGCCCATTTCTGGATTATTCTGATTGTGCATGTTCCTGACATTCTGTGACTTAAAATTGTTTAGCTCTGAGTTCAGGAGCAATCTCATGACATATGTTTTGTATTCACTACCTGTTATATTTATTACATACGTATAATAACAAAATGACTCATTAATATTAAGTATGCCACTGATTTTACTCATTTATTTTAGAAGTCAATATATAAATAAATATCATTTCTAGACAAAACAATATTCTTTTACAAAGGTGTGTAATGTTACCAGTTTCTTGTGGAAAGTTTAAAGTATATTGTACCTCTTGATCAAAATCTCATTTCTATCAATAGCAAACTAGCCTACAATTTGACCTACAGTCAAGGCAATTAAAGCACACACTCTATTAAACCTTGGTCATGCCCATTAAAATTAATTGAGACCTTAGCCCTTTGCTGGACTCTTTCTTAATGAGCTCAGAGGAAAAGATAATAAATCCAGCAAACAAGATCCTTCTTTAATGACTATGGTACCATTCCCTTTCTGTTAGTGTAACTAAAATTAATTGAATATTTCTACTTTTGATGTTGACTATTGTATTCCTGGAAATTTATATATGCTTCTCAAAAATATAAAGTACATAATGTATAATCAAAATACAGGTATGGAAATACAAGTTAAAACAATATAAAAGGCCAGCATCTCCTTAAAGGTCAGATTTCACTAGGTGAAAGGACATTTTAGCAAGTGGATTATTAAAAGCTCCATTAATAGTCAATGAATTGCTGGCTGTGGTCATACCTTTGCTAAAGGAGGGATGGAATTTATTCATTTAACTTAAGTCTAATGCTTACAATTCTCAATTGGTTTCAATTAGATAGTTGAGCTCACTCTAGATTATGGCATAACTTTCCTTGAAAATCTTTATATACTTACCATACATTGATACTTCCAAGCTGCCAAAGTAACTTGTATTCATATGATTGTTTGATATATAGAATTTAATTACAGAGAGATAGATGAGATAACTTAACAGAATCCCTTATCTCTCTGTATACAACTAAGTTCCCTAATGCTTCATTACGGTATCACTAATTTTAGTTAACAAATCTACATATATTTTTATCTTGTGAAAAACAAACATACAAACAAAACCTGCTGATATCATGAAAAATATCTAACCACAGTTTTAAGTCATGGGATAGACACTCATTCATAATATTTATAAGTATTCACAAACTCAAAAAAATCTATTATGAGCAAATGCATGCAAGTACTTTAAGCTAATTTGTGAACACTTAAGCCTATGCATTTTGAATCTGAATTTCTGCAACTTAGGAATATTTTGAAATATTATCTACCATCCACTTTCCCTCCTATAGTAACAAGTAGATACTACTTGAATAGATGTATCTCAAAAATTGTTGGGTAGACACCATAAAAAGTATTTGCTAACACTGTAGTGATTATATTTACTGCATATCTTTATAGACCTCCTGAAATCAGGAAATTATAGAAATTACATATATATAAAATATACTTTTTTTCAATCTCTACTAAAACTAATAGTTAAATAGCAGGGTAAAAAGCACTTCTCTAGAGTACAAAGAGAACTTTCCACCAAATTATATAATTTTTGTCAAATAGAACAAGACAACAGTGTTGTAAAAATAATTTATGATGGCTTATTGGATGTTATTTACATTTACTTATTGACTAAGACATGGTTTTATGAGGTTACTAAGTAAAAAAATAATGTAATATATAGCTATTTTCAACATTATCTTTTAATAATGTTATGTTTGCATGTAATATAATGATTTGGAAATGCATTTGCTTTAAATGCATTTGTTTAAAAGTAAGTAATCTGCAAATATTTATATCTGACAGAATTTTAAATTTTCTACATAACAAATTAAACCATAATAAATGAAATACAGATAAGTCTTAGAGAAGATAGGCATTTATGGATTTCTGTTGTTTTTGAGGCATGTTTTCTCTGTGTAGTATTTAGCCTGTCCTGGAACTTGCTTTATAGATCAGGCTGGCCTCAAAGTCATTGAGATCTGCCTCTCTCTGCATTCCAAGTGCTGGGATTAAAGGTATATGCCTCTACCACCCAGCTTTTTTTGAAGACGAATATTCATGGATATTGAGATTATAAACCATTCAAATGAGAGATTTTTTTTTCCTAAATTGAGCTACAGATTTAATTGTACAAGTTGCTTGTGGATATCAGCAAACAATATTCATATTTATATAGAAATAAAATATCTAAATTGTTAAATATTGCTCTTAAGGAAAAAGACCAAAATAAACAAAACACATAGTCTACACTTAAGTTGGATCCAAAAACTACGAAAATAAGACAATGAGGTATTAATGAAAGAACAGGCAAACGAAAGAAGTTGAGGCAATAATTCAGAAAGTTATTTCTATAAATACAAAAAATTAGTAAGAATAAACAGTACTGAAACAATTAAATAGCCACAATTTATAAAGGTGTCTGGGTGTCAGAGGTAATGAAGTCTATAATCCCAGTATCAAGAAATTGAGTCAGCCTTGGAAAACATAATTGTAAGTTCTAGGCCAAATAAAATATTTGTCTACATTCTCTTTACCTCTAAATACAAAATTCAGGCATTGAGTTTACAGGATTTACAAATTAATCCTAGACAAATCATTAATGTGCATAAAAATCAAGCCAAAAACTTTCATATCTAATATAGGTAAGAATAATAATCAGGCAGTCTTGGGTCTGATAACACATAGTTAAATACTATAGTCATCCATCAGACATAATTTTGATGAGTTGAACTTCATTGAAAATACTTATTTTGTGAAAGTCTCTTAAGAAAATTGACACATGATTCACAAATTATACAAAATAGTGTTTCTAATATAGAGAAACATGTCTTATACTTCAAGATTAGGAAAAAAGAAGTTAGCAAGAATGCAAAAAATATTTCAATACAAACCTCCTTAAAGAAGATATACCTACTCAGATAAGTTTATAAAAGTTCAGAAGTATAGTATGATATTACAGAATTGGAATTAAAAGTAGTTATGATATGAAAAACAAAGTTTTTTGCAACCATGTAAAACTTGTTAAGATGAAGCCATGACTCTTAATCAAATTCATGAAAAATAATTTGTTTTAGCTGATAATATTTGACAATTGCACACAAAATTAAGTATAGATTAAGGTTGTTACTCAGAAATTATTTTCTTAAGTATTTTCCACAAGTGAATGATATTTACATATTCACACATATATGTATATATTTACATATACACACACATATTTGAGTATGTTAAAACCTAAAACACAAACAGTTCCTGCAGATTTGTATATAATTTTTAATAGCTGAAACATATAATGACCATCAGTTAGTAAAAGAATTGAGAAAATAGCAGTTACTGACTACAGAATGTTACTCAGAAACACAAGATAAATTATATATCTAATATTGACAGACAGAAATTGTTAAAGCATCCGCCTGTAGGAATGACTGTATGTTATCTAAAAAGTCTATTCCATTTCAGTGATATGGAATCCTAGAAAGACTCTCCCTGGTGTTTTCACAAGGACCAAGAGGAATTTTGGAGAATGGAAAATTGTAAATACAGTGAAAATATAAACAGCAACCAAATGTTTATGGTTAAAGTGAGAAAGGCTTCTGATGATGAAAAAATAATTCTACATAATATTGTAATGGTTAATTCATGGTATTATGAATTTGCCTAAGTACAACTGAATAACTTGCTAAAACGCTGATACAAGCTGCAGAGATTTCATAATACCTAATCAATACATTGATTTCACATTTTAACTACACATTAAAATATATTCATAAATTCTTCAAATTTTGTCTATTTGTCATAACATTGTGCCTATTAATATGAGACATAATTTGTAGCTCATTATTTAGATATAAACATCACAATGCTACAGTAAATAGCATATTCTATAATAAAGTATTGAAAATTTTCACTGTTGTACTAGAAATGAGACCCAAGTTGTTTGTTAGTTAATTACTTAGTTAATTTACTTATGTCTGTGTGTGTTTGTCTGTCTTAGTGTTTCTATTGGGAGTGTCACTATTAGGAGGTATGGTTTTGTTATACTAGGTGTGACATTATTAGAGGAATTATGCCACTGTGGAGGATGGTTTTGAGGTCTCATATATGCTCAAGCCACACACAGGGTCTTAGACTACTTCCTGTTGCCTGCATATCAAGATTTAACTCACTCAGGTCTTTGCCTGCCTGCATACCACCATGATGATAATGAACTGAACCTCTGAAAAATGTAAACCACCCCAATCAAATATATTTTCATTATAAGTATTGCCATGGTTATGCTGTCTTTTCACAGCAATAAAAATGTTAGCTAAGATGTGGGTGCACAAGTTCCCCACTTTTCCCGAGGCGCTTTGCAGGGCTGTTCTGCTTCCTGGTTCCACTGCATCAGCTTGAGGGTGTAGCATAGAACTGCCCTCTCCTGTTATGTTAATTTTACCTACGGCCCAAGGGTGTAGCTTAGAGAGAACTCTCCCTCTACTGTCATGGTAATTCCACCTACAAGCAAGGTTCTCGCCAGCAGGCAAGGTTCCCGGGTCAGCTCGTCCCTGAACCTGAGCATGCCCACCTGGCTTCCTCTTTTCTCTGTTCAGCTGCTGTCCGACCTTGGGTGCGGCCCCCTGACTTTTCTCTTTCCTTGATCCTGATGGGGGGCTGGTGTCCTTTTGCCCCACAGTATATATATCCGACTTATGCTTAATAAAGCTGCCATTTGCCACTTGCTCTTTGGCAGATGAGCCGGTCTCTTTGTGTGTGTGTCGTCTGTTCAAACCCCTAGGACATGCGTCCGTTCTCGTGGGCTCGAGTCAGGAAAAGCGTGCGCCTGTTTCGAGGTTCGGGTGTCCACAGAAAAGTGCGGAAGCTTACACTAAGATACATGGCAAACCTTACAAAGAGTTAAAATCATTTTATTGCATGGCTTTTAGTTTTAGATGTTTAATCCATTATCATCATGGCAATACATGTTGGCATTCATGCAGACATGGTTCCAGAGAGGGAACGGAGAGGGGAAAAAAGCTATATTTTGATCCCACAGGCAAAAGGAAGTTGTCTGAGACACTGTGTGTGTCTTGAGCATGTAGGAGACACCAAAGTCCTCCTCCATAGTGCATACTTTCACCAGCAAGGGAACATCCACTCCAGCAAAGCCACACCTCCTAATACATGTATAAAGATAATAGGAAAACTCTAAGGAAATGTTTCTCTACTGATACACTGTAGTACTTATTAACTGAACTTATGTTGTCAAGGTTGTGTGAGAATAGCTTTACTCAGTGAGCATCTTTTTCCCCCACTGCCACAATTTCAATTCAACCAAGTAGTGACTATGCAGAAAGAAGATGAATTAATAAGGAGAAGCATTAAAATAAAAGTATAAGCATATGAAATAAATATTTATTTCAGTTTTGAGAAATAAACAGGTAAATTAAAAAGGAGTTGGCATGAAATCCCACTCTTAGCAAGGGGAACATTAGCAATTATTAGCTTCTGAGAGAGAGAATCAGTTTTGTCTTTGAGTATTGCCCATGATAAATTGAACAGTATCTATTAGAAACTGCAAATCATTATCACAAATTAGAAATTATGGTATAAAAAAGATACAAAAACTGGGGGAGTAGCTGAGAAAAAATAGGGGAGGTAGGTGTATATTTATCAAAACACATTACATGAAATACTTAAATGTTTTTTTTAAAATGAAATCATTCACAAACATAATCAAAAAGAGCTAGAATAAGTAAAAATTTTCTTTATTCCAAATAAAAGATGTACTCACCAAAATAAAAATTGAATTCTCTAAGTATTTACCTTTTGAGACCAAGAATAGAGCCATAGTGGAAAACCTAGTTTAGCTTTCATTTAGAAATTATATGTAGTTTAACATTTATCTTATATCTGCATAAGTTTTGAGATGATTATATTCAAGATAAAATGCCATAAGCTTTTTAAAATGTATATAAAATTAATGAAACTAAATTTTGCCTCTACCAATTGCTGGAAAAACTTTTGAAAATTTACCTCAGTACTTTTTATGCAGTTCTCTTTAAAAGTATTTCTTCATATAGAAACAACCTTAGTGCAGAAACAATAAGCTATTAAAAGTAATTACAAGTGCTTCAATAATTATATAGAGTATCAAAAGATTTTAAACTCTTTTGAGAATTAGTAATTACACATCCAACCCAGAATCTGTTCATTGGTAGCTATATGACTTTGACAAAGATTATTAATTCCTGTAGCATATATTTTCCTCATATCAGTAATGGAATAGGAAATGTCAAATTCCTATAACAATTTCCATAAGTAAATAATTGAAATTTATTTATTTATTGCTAAATTTGTTATAACAAGTAGAATAAATTTAAACATAAAGCAGAAATATTGTTTATTACTTAATTAAGTACATTCTCATGAAAGTGGAGACAATAATTAAAGTGATAAAAACTTACTGGTAAGAAATATAGGAATGGAGACATCCTGAGTGTCATTTGTTTTCCTTTTTTCAATTACCATTTTTTATAAGGCAGTTACTTTTACATCAAAAATTAAAGAACAAATAATCAAACTAAAACATTTAAATATGTCAAACTAAGCACAAACAGCGTGAGACAATAGTTAAAACCTTATGTTTTTAGTACATTATTTTGCTAGATGTTATTTAACTTTCTGAAACAGCCTGTGAAGTCTCTTTATATTAATTATTGTTTTCAATAGTTTTAGAGTAGCTATTTTTTTCAGTCCTGTTTTTAGCAAAAGTGCAAGTAGTAGAGCCTGTGGATTTCTAGTTATCTATTCACATATCCTCATTTATTTAAAAATTTATTATTTGAAAATATTAGATCATGCATTCTGATCATATCTATCTCTAATTCTCCTCTTCAGCTCCTCCAAGGAATACCTATTTCTCTAGCTCCTTCTCAATAAGATCTGCTCATTTCAAACTTAAGAGTGTATATGAAATTTGTTTCTACAACATCTACAGCATAACATTTATGCCAGAATTGTGTATATGCTCCATCTCTCCTAAAACAACTTATGGATGAAATATCAATCCTTGAGTTCTATATAGGAAGCAGGGATAAAGGGTTTGCTTTTCTCCTTTTCTTTTCCAGATAGTATTTCATTGCCTTTACAGAACTATAAAAACAACAACCACTCCTCATAAAAAGAAAAAAAAAAAGAATCACTAAAGGTTTTTTAACACCAGAAGTTTATTTAAACTCTAAGATTAAAGGTATAAAATAACAGTGGAAATTAATGAATAAAGCATGAACTGTTAGAGAACTAGATGGTGAATGGACAAAATCTGATAAGCACACATCAATCTAGATCATCACTACGTCAATCTATTGAGAGTTAGTAGAATTTAGCACATAGATGTAAAAGAAGTGTGTGTTTGGGATATTTAAACAAAACATACAAGTGCAATACCAAGTTTATTATTATAGGCTGGGAGATATTTATTAGTTTTTGTCAGTGAAGATCAGTTGTTAAATGTAAGAGCTGGATGAACCTAATAATTTGTCATGGAGGTGTGTGTGTGTGTGTATTCTTCCACAATTATAGGATTTTTTTTTGTTTTGCTGTGCTTGTATTCTGGGGAAACAGCATATATTTTAAAATTGACTCTAGGTTTCCACATGTGAGTGATACATTTATCTTCTTTTGAGTCTTAATATAATCAGTACAATGCATCATTTTGTTTCTGTGCATGTCATTATCCTGTGTGCATGAAGTAAGTGTGACAGATTTTGTGATGGTAAGAGCAACTTTACTCTCATTGGAAATCTAAAATAACCCCCACAACACAATTACCTGTATTACAATGTTCTTAAAGTAACACTAGTTAGGTGTTGAAAGTGATATTTTAAAATCCTTAAAAGGATGTTGCAAGTTCAGATTCATGAGAAACAAATGCTAATAATAAAAATTGGATTTAGTTTATTAATATGTGCTTTTGACTACAACATATGGCAAGAAGTTAAAGAGGCACCTAATAAGGGAAAAGAAAGAGCTCTAAACTAACAACAAAGGTCTCAGAGGAGCCCATAAGGAAGATTTAAACAAATATTTACCATCAGTCTTGTCTTGTACTGAATGGAAGGAAGGGAAAGTTGGGCTTTATACACTTTTTATACGTGGTCAACATTCAACTGTTGAGAGTCAGTAGATCCATAGAAAAATAAAGTGAACATTAAGTCAGGTTTTCTTCACCATAGTGTAAGTAGTGGGAAAAGACTAAGTTTATTTTCACTAGAATTCAAAGCTGACTCTAGCTAGATGAATCAGAGATGCCATCTTGCAGAAATCAGGAAGTTTGGAATAGAAAATATTCTGTATATAGTGACAGTAAATGGAACTTTTGTTAAAAAAGGTGCTTCCACCAAACCTGAGGACCTGAACTCTCTCAATAGGTATCAGACAGTGGGATAATAGAATTGAGTCCTATGAATTGTCCTCTGATGTGCACATGTGTGCTCTGACATGTGCAAGCAGATATAATATCCTCTAATTAAATGTACTTTGACAACAAAAGGCATGATGGAGAGGAAGAGGGAAAGCCCAGGGTTCTTCAACTCTATACAAAGAGCTATAGGAAACTAAGGAAAAATGAGAGTGGAAGAATCTTTCCCAGGGACAAGAACGGCTGCCAACCCTAAAAATATGCATAGAGATAAGATTCTAGCAACTGAAATTGGTTTAATAAAAAGAGAACCCATGAAATTTAAAGAGATCAAGGTAGGGCATATAGAAGAGTTTGGATGGAAGAAAGGAAAGGGATGAATGATGTAATTAAAATATCATCTAAAAAGTAAAATAAGCAATCAAAAGTATTTTGGAATAATGTATTTTGAAAATGTACAATACTATATGATATTAAATCTTTTCCTTCTGGGATGCCTAACACCTGAACCTATATGCTCAATTTCTGCATCTGCAGTACTTATTTCTACACTATAGCAAAAAGAATATCATTTGCTTTATTCTAGTTGCATTAAAAATCATCTTGAATATATAGTCACATAGTCTCTTTACCTACAACTTTATTAGGTTTCATTAATTTTGTAGTCCTGAAATTCTTAATTATGTCCAAAGGGAATATATATATATATATGCATATGTATATGTATATATACATATACATATATATATATATATATACAAATACATCGTATTTATGGAGACCCTACATTAGGGATGATATCATATTAGTATTTTGACATAGATAAGAAGAAGACGCCATCTTTATTTTCAAGTATTTCATTTTATAATGCGGCACGTTCATTGACTGTGGTTCTGTACTCAATAAAAGGGAAACATGCTGAACATCAGTATTCATCTCTCTTTGCTACAAATCTTCACAAGCAATGTGACAGGCTACCTTCCATTCCCAGTATTATATTTTTCCTGCCATGGTGGATTTCACACTTGAAATATTAATCAAAACAAACCTTTCATTTCTTTTGAAATTTTTTCATTTCTGCTTGTCAGATATTTTGTCAGTGAAATGAAAAGAGTGACTAATGCTACACTCATCAGAGATATTAGTCTGTGATTCTCTTTTACTGCAGAGCTCTTGTCTTGTTTGGACATTCACACTATTCTGAACCAGAAATTCTGAATTTGAATGTGTTCCCTGTTTGGAGAACATTAAAAATACCATACCTCTTAGTTCTTCTTTAAACACTGAGTTTAGTTCAATAGTAAAAGCTTTGCATCCTAAATTTTTTTCAGATGTATGTTTTCTATTGTTTATCATGTCTGTTTAGTTTTATTTTCATTCGTTACTTATTTTTGGAAGACTGTATGTTTCTAGAAATTTATTGTTCTAGGATAATAAAATAATAATTTGTTATATTTCAGAGAGATTCCTTATGATCATCAGTATTTGAGCAATAGTGAATATCAAGTGTATTTTGACATTTATTATTTTGTTTCTTTGATCAATCTTCTCATTTTACATCATTGGTACAGCTAAATGTTTGTCTATATTGTATATGTATTGAACAAAAGTACTCTCAGTTTTACTAACTTTTTTCATAGTCTTTATTGGACTTGCTTTTGGACTGACCTTTATTTCCTAATAAAGAGAATTAGGTTAGTATTTTCTAATTCCATGAGGTATAGCATTAGATTATTCTTGACCTTTGTTTTTAAATAGGCATGTCATCCCTTTAGGACTGATTTGCTGTATTCATGAACAAAATGGTTTTATTGTTCAATCCTACTAAACTAGAACTCAAAATTAATCTGAATTGCCTAAGATCTCATATGGAAAATATAAACGAAAATGAATCTCATTCAGTGAGCAAGGTGAGTACCAGACAAAACCATTATAAGATAAAAAAGATATGAATATCTTTAATCATTATAAACTCAACATCAATAAAAATTGCTTACAAACAAATCTAACAAAATAGAAATAAGACGCTATGAAAGCATGGTACCTATCTACTGTAATAAGTAACATATTTATTATGACAAATGAAAATAAATCAATAAAATGATGCTCAAAAATCTGATAATAAAATGTACAAACAATCACAGAAAAGCAATTATCAACAAATATTTAATTCTTTTATAGTTAAAAATGAGCAATTGTATTTATAGAGCAAGCTTTTCTGAACATTTTATGAAAATATATAGGCAATATCTTTTTTGTTTGTTTTGTTTTATGAGACAGGGTTTTTCTGTAGCTTTGGAGCCTGTCCTGGAACTAGCCCTTATGGCACAGGCTGGCCTTGACATCTCAGAGATCCCCCTGTCTCTGCCTCCCAAGTGCTGGGATTAAAGGCATGCACCACCACTGTCTGGTAGGTAATACCTTAGTTAGTAAAAATATATTTTTTAAAAAATAATATGTTTGAAAGTTTGAAAAGTAAATAATTTCTTTCATGACTCATCTTTTATTTGGTAGCTGAGGTTTTAGAAAATATAATCAATCGCAAAATGTAAAATAAAGATATCAAAATTTTAAAGGAATGAGCAAATTGTGTACATTGACAATCATGCGAGGGTATGCATAGATAATTTATGTGACTCTACCATATTACCTTTAGAACTAATAAACTTTCTGAAATGTAGTATGAAGGCTGCTTGTTCGTTTCCTGGCTGCCCAGACTTCTGAAATAACCACACAGAAACTGTATTAATTAAATCACTGCTTGGCCCATTAGCTCTAATTTCTTATTGTCTAACAATTACATCTTAAATTGACCCATTTCTAGTAGTCTGTGTATCACCACGTGGCTGTGGCTTACTTTCAAGATTCTGACTGGTGTCTCTCTCTGGCAGGGCTACATGGCTTCCCTTTACTCTACCTTTTTCTCCCACAATTCAGTTAGTTTTCCCCAGAATGCTGCCATTTCAAAATGGTGTGGCTTTTTTCTGTTACCACTGAAAGAAGAAGACCTCTCTTAAAGTGGCTGTGGCATGCCACCATCAAAACGCTGGCTACCAAGAAGCCATGCTTGACTCTGCTCCTCTGTGTCTAAAATTACATTTCCAGTCTTTAGGTTCTACGTGGATGCAACTAGCAAATGTTAGAGCACCAATTTATAGTATGAAGGCTGCTTGTTCATTTCCGGGTTGCCAAGACTCTCAGAGTAACTACATAGAACCTGTATTAGTTAAATCACTGACCCATTAGCACTAACTTCTTATTGGCTAACTTTTATTTTTAAATTTATTTATTTATTAAAAATTTCCACCTCCTCCCTACCTCCCATTTAGCTCCCACTCCCCCCTCCCCCTCCCCCTCCCTCTCCATTCCCAAGAGCAGTTAGGGTTCCCTGACCTGTGGGAAGTCCAAGGTCCTCCCCCCTCCATCTAGGTCTAGGAAGGAGCATCCAAACAAACCAGGCTCCCACAAAGCCAGTCCATGCAGTAGAATCTAAACCTAGTGCCATTGTCCTTGGCTTCTCAGTCAGCCCTCATTGACAGCCACATTCGAAGAGTCCGGTTTGGCCACATGCTCCATCAGTACCAGTCCTGCTGGCATTGGTGAGCTCCCATTAGATCAGTCCCACTGTCTCAGTGGGTGGACGCACCCCTCATGGTCCTGACTTCCTTGCTCAAGTTCTCCCTCCTTCTGCTCCTCATTTGGACCTTGGGAGCTCAGTCCAATGCTCCAGTGTGGGTCTCTGTCTCTATCTCCATCCATCGCGGATGAAGGTTCTATGGTTATATGCAAGATATTCATCAGTGTGGCTATGGGACAAGGCTAGTTCAGGCATCCTCTACTCTGCTGCCCAAGGAACAAGCTGGGGACATCTCCTTGGACCTGGGAACCCCTCTAGAGTCAAATCTCTTGCCAACTCTAAAATGGATCCCTTAATTAAGGTATTTACTTCCCTGCTCTGATTTCTACCCTTCCTTCCTTCATCCCACCTATCCCATTCCCCCAAGCTCTCCCCAATACTCCCCTTCTCTCTTCTCTCTACCCATCTCCCCTTACACCCACCCCACCTACCCCCCATGCACCCAACTTTTGCCTGGCAATCTTGTCTACTTCAAAGCATTTGTTCAACTATGTTCATAGCAGCACAATTTGTAATAGCCAAACCTGGAAACCTAGGTGTCCCTCAATAGAAGAATGGTTAAAGAAGGTGTGGAACATATACACTTTAGAGTTTTACTCAGCGGTAAAAAACAATGGCATCTTGAATTTTGCATGCAAATGAATGGAAATAGAAAACGCTTTACTGTGTGAGGTAACCCAGACCCAAAATGATGAATATGGTATGTACTCACTCATAAGTGGATTCTAGCAGTAAATAAAAGACATTGAGCCTATAATTCGTGATCCTAGAGAAGCTAAATAAGAAGGTAAACCCAAAGAAAATCATAATGTTATCCTCCTGGATATTGGAAGTAGACAAGATTGGCTAACTGTTACATCTTTTTTTTTTCTTTTTTTTTTATTAAATTATAAAAGTTTCCATTTCAGCCCCTCCTCCCAACACCCTCCCACTCCCCCCACTCCCTCTCCTCCTCCCTCTCCATCCCCTAGAGCAGTCAGGGTTTCCTGCCCTGTGAGAAGTTCAAGTTCCTCCCCCCTCCCTCCAGGTCCAGGAAAGGTGAGAGTCCAAACAGACTGGAGCGCCAAAATCCAGTATATGCAGAGGAAGCAAGTCCCAGTGTCATTGTCAATGGCTTTTCAAAAAGGCTCCTGGCCAGCCACATTCAGAGAATCTGGGTGGATCACGACCTCGTTCAGTCCCAGTCCAACAGGCCTTGGTGAACTCTCATTATATCAGTTCCCTTGTATCAGTGGGTGCTCGCATCCCTCGCAGTCCTGATTACTTTTTTTATTTTCTTCATCTTTCTGTTCCTCATTTGGACCGTGGAGTGTTCAGTTCAGTGTTCCAATATGGGTCTCCATCTGTATCGCCATTTCTAGTAATCTGTGTATCACCATGTGGCTGTGGCTTACCAGAAAGATTCCGAATGTTGTCTGTCTTTTGTGGGGCAACATAGCTTTTCTTCTGACTCTTATGACTCCACTTTATTTCTCCCAACATTCATTTTAATTTTCCCCACCTACCTCTGTTCTGCTAAGCCACTGGCCAAAACAGATTCTTTATTAACCAGTGGTATTCACAGTATACTGAGGGGAATCCAATACCATTGAACCAATTTACAAATTTCAAGGTTATGACACAAGTACATTCTATTTTCAATTGATTATTTTTGAGATTATAGTATAATTACAACACCCCCTCTTCTTTATTCCTTCCAAACGCTCCCACATTCCCATACCCAGTCTCCTTCACATTCATTGCTTTTCTTTATGAATTGTTTACACACACACATGTATAGCCTGACCAGTCCATAAAATGTTATTTGTATGTAGGTTTTCAGGGCTTGCCATATGGCACAGAAAAATCAATTGGTATGCTCTTACTTAGAGAAGACCACCTCTACCACTCACAGTTTTCCTCAGGTGCATATAATTCTTTGTGTATGATTGAATAATTGTGGGTGCCTTGCTGTGCTCATGGTTGGGCAGTCATGTTCTTGAGACTTTATGCATGTAGTTTCTGATACTACTAGGAAACATAATCTCACATCTAACTCCCTGATCATTTTCTTTTAAATAATTTATATGTATGGGCCTGTGTGTGTGTGTGTGTGTGTGTGTGTGTGTGTGTGTGTGCATGTGTGTGTGTATGTCACATGCCTGTGGGTATCATGAAGTCCAGAAGAGGGTTTTTGATTGTCTTGAAAAATGGAGTAACAATGAGTTGTGTAAGGACCAATGTGTGTTCTGAGAAAAAGTATCAAATCATCTGGAAGAACAGCAGGTGCTTTGTGTTATCTCTCTAGCCCCAAGATACAGAGATCAATAGAATTTGGAAGCTACCAGATAGCAAATCTGAAAGGAATTGAGTGAGGGGTGATCAAATAAGACGCATAGCATACAGAACACATGTGCTCATATATCAAATGCATATATCCCCCACAGTCACACAAAATCCTTATATATTTTAGTATGTTTGCTGATTTCCTCCTTCTATTGTGTCTAGGAACCTAATCATTGAAGTGACTCCCCAGGCATTCAGGTGAGATCATTCCCAATTAATCTCTGTGAGTCCCTTACAAATGTACCTACACTGGTCTTGAGTTTTATACCAGTGCACCCTTAAAAATACTTGCAATGATTTCAATTTTCAAGGTCACAGAAAGAATACAAAATGAGTGTATCAATACAAACACCCTGACCAAACACAGACACATTTTGTTCTTTGACTTTCTATCCCTAGAATAATAAAAAATAATGATTTATTGTGCTAAAAATGATCATTTTAGAATTCATCAAATATGTATTACTATGCTGATCATATATTTTAAAAATTGTTAGATTATAAAATATCATTCATGTAATGATTTTTGGGAACCTGCAATTTTTCTTTTACTGTATTTTTAGCTACACAGTGTTGTAGAATATTTACCAATATAAAGATATGTTACATTTGCTTCTTCTTTTTTTGTCAATGATGTAAAAATGTGTTATATTTACTTATGCTGGATTTGTCTAATTATGCAAAATGTGTTGCTGCTTCACCTTGCTCCCTAAGGCACCTGATTCGTCTAATAAAAAAACTCAATGCCAATATGTAGGCAGAAGAGGGATAGGCGGGGTTTGTGGGCAAGGAGATTAAATAGGAGAATACAATAGAAGAGAATATAGAAGGAGGAAATAATAAGGGAGAAAGAGAGGGACATGCCTGAGGTTAGAAGCCAGGCTGCCACTGGCCAGACATATACAAGAATCAGTAAAAGTAAGATATACAGAAAAAAAAGATAAAAGCCCCCAAGGCAAAAGAAAGATGAAGAAAACAGGTTACATTATGAGAACTAGCAAGAAACCATCTGAAGCTAAGGGCAAGCATTCATAACTAACAAAATGTCTCTGTGTCATAATTTGGGAGCTTGATGGTAGCCTAAAAGAAAGCCTTGTATATTGCAGAGTGTAGAATGTAGGTAACATAACATGATTCTTTTAGCTAACATTGCTACTGAGACACAAAAGGAGAGATGATATTTGTTTTTTATTGTTTTAGTGTGACAAGGAACTCTTCCTGCAGAAGGTCTTTGAATTGTCTTTGATTATTTTAAGCACTGAATGTGAGCATAAAAATAAAATTTTTCGAATAGTTGAAACCTTTAAAAAATAATTGATATTATTCTACTATTATGTTCAAATGTATCATAAAAGATTTACTCAGCATTCATTCAAAAAGTATTTTCTGAGTCCAAATCTTAATCCAGTACAAAATATTACAGCATTACTGTGGTTTAGCTTGATCCTGTTTAAATATCTAACTGAACCATGAAATCAATAGTCTAGATCACAATAATCATTATTTTTCTTTACAAAAACTTTTATTGAATCATTTAGCTAACATGTATGAATTGTATATATTACGATAGTTCAATGGAATAGTTCAGCACACAAATATGGCATTCATTCATAAAGCTCCCTTTGTCTCCCATTTCCTTGTCTTCCTTTCATGACTACTCTCAACATTATCTTGTAAGTCTGAACTTTCTGCAATTTTCACATTTTATAGTAAACATGGGGTTCTTGTCCTAATCTTTCTTGTTTTATCTTATTTCATTTTGTATATTGTCTTCCATTGCTATGAATTCTGACACCAATGACAGGCACCATTCTTGTGTATGGCTTACAACACTCCATTGTATACACATAGGTAATTTTCTTTATCCCTTGACCTACTGATGAGATGCATTTAATGTGTATCGATGTCTGTGGAAAGACATACATATGAACAATGATTTTCATGATAGGAGCCCCAGAGGTCATCATGTTGCCAAGCAATTATTCTTTGTACTCTTGTTTTAAGAAGGTGAATAATATAAATACTCCAATTTAACAAGTAGAGGGTGTTGCTATAGATAGTACTGTAGACTATGACATTTATTCAATGATCAATTATCTAACAAAAATAAAGTTAATGAATGTGTTTGCAAACAATTGCAATTTATAGAGGCATATATTTTTTCTCATGAATACAAAAAAGGCAGTTTTTAGTGGGATTTCATAGCTTTCTGATATTAGCTATAATCAGTTGTAATTTTACAGGTGATTCAGACATAAATGGAAACACCCAGATTTGCTGGTACAATAGAAAATGGTGTTACTACATTATACAGTGTAATTATATTTGAACTGTCTTCAAAGATTAATGCAAGTGGTTAATTAAATAGCATCAAATTTTATTTATGTAAAAATACATGAAAACAAATTCTATAATGTTCTTGTGTACAAAACAATTTTGGGAGCTTACATTTAGACTCAATGTTAAGAACAGTTATTTTTTTTAAAACAGAATTTACAAATGGATTGTCCTTTCTTTTGGCTATCAGTTCCTTTTTAAAATTGTTCAGGAAAATGCACATGACCATAGATGATAATACTGTCATAGAAAATATTTCTCCATAGACACTGAAATTGTAAACAGGGGCCATCAGGGCCTTTTGCATTCAATTTCTTTGAGAATGTGCTTCTAAAATTTGACTTTTTTTTCATTTGCTCATCTGTTTTAAACCAAAGTTATTTGCTCAAGATTTTGTCCCAAGTTATTAGTTCTCCCACTCAGGACTATACTGAGATCATATAGAAGCTCATTTAACCACCAAACCAACTTACTTTCCACTTCTACAAGTCTGCATTCTTTAACAGTACTACAGGGGCACAGGGTATTATTATTATAGAAATCAATCCCTTGCTCTCTCTTCAGTCTGCCTATTTGCCTCCACTTAATGTATCATTTAATATACTGCTTACAGTAAATAGTGAATTACCAAGCACCTACTAGAAGCCAGAAAAAATGTGCAAAAGTAGAGCACACTTTTAACTGTGATATTTGTGCTTTCAATTTCTGCATACTTTTATGAGTACTAAAGGCTATTTAAAAACTCATATTTTTCCCTTTGTTCTCTATAAACTTCTATTTATAAATACCTCTATCTTTTTGCATCACAGATTGTGTCAGTAATAAGTAATTGCTCCTACCTACCTTTAAATGTATATATATATATGAATTATGTATTGTGTATGTATAATGTGAAATATATATTAATATATGCCAAAGTGATGACTTATTCTGCATTTAATTACTGATACTCATATAGCTCCTTGTTTATATTTGACTTCTTCCACTGATAAAAGGTAGAACTGATCAGAATTTTCTGAATTTCAAATGCAAACATCAAAGAATAGTAATATTTTTTGAAATCCCTGGCTAAATATCATTTAAGTAGTTTATCCCATGTTTGTGTTGCTCATTTTACCTTATAGATATTTTATTTCAGAGCTATATGTGTTTGAAGCACCTATGCTGTGGGACAATTGCATTGTACCTTCAAGTTTTGTAACTTCTATTGTTTTTATAAATGCTGATTGACCAACAGCCAGGCAGGAAGTATAGGCAGGGAAACAAGAACAGGAGAATTCTGGGAAGAGGAAAAGCTCAATCTACAGTTGTCATTAGACACAGAGGAAGAAAGATTAATATGAATCACTGATAAAGATGCCAAGCCACGTAACTAATAGAGTCAAGAATTATGGATTACTGTAAGATATAAGCATTAATAAGAAAGCCTTGCTAATAGGCCATCCAGTTTTTAATTAATGAAGATCTCAGTATGCTTTGGGATTAAATGACTGTGAGACTGGTCGAGACAGAAACCTCCATCAACACACCTAGGAATTCCAAAGTACCAACTCGATGACCTCTATAAAAAAGAAATATAGAAAAGTGCTTCTAAGTTTTATTTTTGACTCTTTGAGTTAATATTTATTGAATTTTTGTGTAGCTGAATTATTAAAGGAGCCAATAATGTTTTGTTTTAAGAAACTCAGACCGTTCTACCATGTGTGTTTCATTAAAAAAAACTCTTTCCATCGTTCCATTTCTAAATACTGCAATACCCATAAAAATAACCTATTCTATATTTTGAAGTTTGTCTTTTAACACATGATCCCAAATTTTGAACAATAAGGTTAATAATCAGAAAAAAAAAACAGAAAAGACCATGGCATGGGGAGAACTATAGAGAAACTCTAGATCAGTGAAGGTTTCTTTTTCACTTCTACTGACTCTCTCCATTAGTTGTATGTCTACATCTGCTTGAACTTTCTTTAATGTCTCTGAAGATGATTGATGCCTTTTAAGAGAGTAACAGCTTGGCCCTGTCAGACTTTAATCATAAATAAATAAACACAAAGTGTTTCATTAATAACTATCATTGTCCCAAAAAGAATATCTAAAATGAGTTTTAATACTCCTTCCATGTTTTCTAATATTTATATTTACTTAGGATTTTTTAAAAAAATCTTTATCAACCATCCATAATATTTATCAAAGTTAATCAACAAGCTTTCAATAGAGCTTTCCAAATTGTAACTATCCTCCGTGTCCTAGATCATAGTTCAAATTGGAAGGGTAGGAACATATTCTGACTTCTTCCCTAAACTGTTTTGAATTTATAGCATTAAAAACCCTCTGACAGTTTATTTTCTCTTACTTGGGTCATCTCTAAATAGGTGATTCAGAATAACCTAATCTTGTAAATGGTGATCAATAATAACCACAGCTTCCAGTGCCATGCATCCTATAAGGGAATTAAATAAATACATATATTCTTCTCAGGCTGCAACATAACACTGCTTATGGTTCTATGTAGATTCTCACAAATGCTTCAAAATGTTTTGTCACAAGTCAAAACTATATTAAAATACTATGCTGCTAAACTTGCCCACAAATAATGCATAGGTTTTGTTTAATACTCATCAGTGTTTTCTATTATTTTTATTGTATTTGTCAGGTATTTAGCTTTAACAAGCAAATTTCATTTTTTCCAATTAGTAGTATTTCTACATTTCTTAACAAAATTAAGTTTTATGTAGAACAATTTTTTCATAGAAATATACAAAATTCTTAAAATGCTAATCTATACATATAGAACTTACAGATTTAACAGTATTGTAACTGACAAGAAGATTTGAAGTTTTCTGTATTTGTGTTGCATTTAACCTTACCAGAGTGAGGCACTGTCATGCAGTGGTAAAATGTATAGGTCATATTTACATGAAATACACTTATCAGAAAATAATAAATATCACCTTTACCTCTGATTACATATAACACAAACATTCTCAGAAGCTCACTGTATTATTCTGTAAAAAGCAAATAAATGTAAAAAATAAATAAATGACTGTACGAAGTCTAATTAAAATTGTTGAGGTGCACACATACAAAATAACAAAAAAAAAGAGACTTCAGCTAGTTGGGAAGATAAAGTGAATCAGTGAGAAAAGAAAGAAAAGGTAGGATATTGAATCCTGTAAGAATATGATCAAAATACGTTATATTCATGTACAAATACATCATAATGAAACATATAATTTTCTATAATTATCTATGTTGAAGATGATTGATTAATAAGTTCATACTACTATTACAATAGTTTGTACAAGGTCATAGAAACAGTAGTTGTTCTATAAGTAATTAATAATTTAAAAAGTAGGGTTCTTATATATAAATAACACAAAAATAAAAACCTAATTTAATATAATACATATACAATACAAAGCATGTAATAGCAATGAAGATTTTCCTAGCACATATATTCAGTAAATAGATTAATTAGTGGCTCAATTTGAAAGAAGCCAAAAGTTATTTTTCCTATCAGTCTTACCATTTATCACTTTTTAAAGGGATTTTGATAATCGCATATTTTATTTGGTTAAATGCCATTGACCTTCAGAAATATTTTAAAAATATTGCTTGTACTTGTATGATACAATAGGAGTGATGATAAGGAAAATTACATATTCAAGTTTTAGTTAAAGGATTTGATCCAACAAGATTTCTCCAACCACTGCCATAAGAGGGAGTATTGGATTGAAGACCATATAGCACAGTGAATGTAGATGTAAGTCTGTACTTCCTCACTAATCTCCTAAGATTTTTAATGTTAAATAAGCTTCATAGCTAGAGCAGAAGGTGGAGAACTCATGTTTAAAAATGTATCTCAGTCATGTTCTTGGTTTTCAAAAACTATTTGAAAATTTCTGGTATGTCCTTGAAGGCAGTTTAGTCTTTGTTTAAAGATATGAAGGCATGCACATGTTCTGGTGTTTGCTAATCTTTTCAAAGAATAAATATTCTGTAAAAAAGAGGGGTCTGATGAAGTTGTTTATGTATAAGAATATTATGATTTAAACATACACCCATAAATATATACCTAAATATTTAACATTTTAACTAAAGTATATTCAATTTGATATCTGATTTAGCACTTCATACTGTTATGTTTCATATAATTTGAAAAATTTAATACATTGAACTTCTAAGTACTATTCTGTTTGTTTTGTTGTTGTATATAGATAAAGTTTTGAATTTTCAAAGTTCCTATCCATAATCTAGGGGCAGCAGTACCATTCATGCGATTGTTCCATGCCTGCATGAATTCATATAAAGACTCATGGAGACAAGATTACTTATTATTTTGTGTAAAGTACACAGAAACAAAATAAAATTTTAAACAGAATTTTCTTAATTAATATCAAAATACATGGACACAAATGTTTCACTTGTCCATCTAAGTAATATTACCCTCTTTGAACTTTGATAAGCATGAAGAAAAGTAGTCTACTTGACAATGATTCAGAGTGGAAAACATGTAGGGAATTTGGTTGTTTGCCAAATTGAAGGACACAGTAAATAACTCTATCATGTTATTAGAGAAGATAATGTTGCCTTAAAAAGAACCCAGCGGCATTTGAGTTTAACTGTACCTACTAGTACAATATCTGGTTGAACTATCCTAATATGAAAAGAAGAGAAAATACATATTCATCTTAAAATGAAAAGGTTGAGAGATTCCTGGAAATATTTTTTAAAGTAAAGTAGTATTTCTTACAATGGAAAAGTCATGGTTATTTTCTCTCCACAGTCTCTGAAAAAACTTTGAATTTACAAAACTCAAACCAAAATTCTTCAATTTAAGTTAGGACATCTCATCTTTTCAACATGTTATTTTTATTGGTTATTTGGAAATTTTATAAAATATACACAATCACACTAACTGCCTAATTCTTCAAGATCCACCATCTCTCTTAATCATGATTGAAGGAAAGAAATAACAAGTCATTTTTTAAAAAAAGTACAAATAATGAAAATCACATTTATAGTCACCACAATGTTACTCTGTGGAAATAAGGCAGAATTTTGCCTAACTTGTTTGAATTTAGACAGAGTAGTAAACTTTGTAACAGTTTTAAATAGTTAATTTCTTTTATTTTTACAGAGTAGTACCTCTGAAGCTGGCACAAAGTTGGCAAATGCTACATTATCATTTTACAAAAGAGAACAGAGGTGAAGTTTCTCACCCAGACTGTAGCATAGCTAGGAGATGATAGAAGTAGAACCATAACTATGTGTTCCTAATTCCAAATTCATTGTTTTTTTTCCGTTTTAAATA
This sequence comes from Myodes glareolus, assembly GCF_982192425.1. Lineage (NCBI taxonomy): Eukaryota > Metazoa > Chordata > Mammalia > Rodentia > Cricetidae > Myodes > Myodes glareolus. Next base: position 36,344,725 of record NC_142053.1, on the reverse strand, counting down.
TCATTTGCCTCATTGTAGTCTTATATGTCATATATATATATATATATATATATATATATATATACATACACAGTTTTTGAAATTCTTAATGTACTTCTTCACACAATAATTGATAGAGTAAATTAGTTTCTATAAGAATTCATTTCTTCTCTGGCAGGAGTATCCTACCTCATCAGACGCCAGTTGAGTGTCCTGAACCTCAGGTAATACTATCCCTCTATCACATCCACCTGCTCTGCATAAGATCAACTGTCCCTCCCCTCATTCTCACCATAACACAGCCTTCATCTCTGGTTGATGTCGCTTATTCCACCAGAGGCCAGACCAACATCTTCATACCCCAAAACTCAGGCCAGCTCTCTGAAAACCTGGTAGAAGCCACCAGTTCGACTAGAAGCCAGGCTCGTATCCTGAACATCAGAAGATCCTAGCCAGATCAGATGCCATGCACATGGTCAGAAATCTAGGCCCCAACATGGGCTGCAAATTGTTGCTGGACCATGTGGTATCCAGGCCTTCAAATATCCAACCCCTAACATTTATAGAAATCCTTTACTCAACCACAGGCAGCTCCAGCCAGAAGAAACAGAAACTAAGAAAAAAAAAAAAACACTTCATCCAACAAGGACCAACACATAAATTGTCACCTAGACCTATAATCATTCCAAATCCAGATGCCTAAACATCAGTGTTAGAACACAATCAACAACTAGGGCAATATATCACCAACAGAGTTCAGCCATTTCTACTACACCAAGCTCTGAATATTCTAACACAGCTGAAACACATAAAACATGGACTTGAAAACAACTCCATTGGTATTATAGGAGTTTTTAAAGAGTGAAATGAATAAATCCCTAAAAGAAATCAAGAGAAGACTATCAAAAATTGAAGGAAATCAATAAATCCTTTAAAAAATGTCAAAAAAGCCAAGAAAAAATTGAAAGAAAGAAATAAAACTGTTGAGTACCTGAAAATGGAAATAGAAGGAATAGAGAAAATATTAACTTGGGAATTCCAGAAATTAAAATATAGATAAGCAAACAGGAACTAAAGAAACAAGCATCACCAACAGAATCCAAGAGATGGAAGAGAGAATCTCACAAGTTGAAGACACAATTGAAGAAATAGATGCAACAATCAAAGACAATGTTAAATCTAAAAAGTTCCTAGAACAAAACATTAAGAAAATCTGGGACATTGTGAAAAGACAAAACCTAAGAATAATAGGAATAGAAGAAGAGAATATTTCCAGCTCAAAGGCCCAAAAAGTATTTTTAACAAAATCATGGAAGAAAATTTACCTAACCTAAAGGAGGAGATGCCTATAAAGTTACAAGAATCTTACAGAACCCCAAATAAATTGGACCACTAAAGAAAGACATATTGCCACATAATCAAAACAATAAATACAGAGAAAAAAGAAAAATTAAAAGCTGCAAGAGAAAAAGTCTAAATAAGATATAAGTGCAGACCTATTACAATTACACTCAACTTCTCAATGAAGGTTCTAAACCCCAGAAAAACCTGGACAGATGTGCTGCAGACTCAAAGAAGACACAGATGACAGCCAAGATTACTATACCCTGCAAAACTTTCAATCACAATAGTTGAAAAAAGCAAAATATTACATGATTAAGTCAAATATAACAACATTTATCCATAAATTCAGCCCTACAGAAGATTCAGAACGTTCTAGAAGGATAAAACCAACTCTAGGAAGTTAACTATACCATCTAATATAGCAGACTTTTGTTTGGTTCACCAACAAGCCCCCAAATCATGGTGTAGAGACTTATTACTAGCTTTGGATGTTTAGCCTTATCTTATGCTTGTCTCACTAGCTCTTATAACTTATTTGATGGTTTCTCTTCATCTATGTTTTGTCTGGGGACATTTTAACTTCCTTTTATTCTGTATTTTCTATTCTACTCTGTATCTGTCTGGCTGTCAGGTTTCTGTCTGACTGTCCCTGGGCCTCTCTCTCTCTCTCTCTCTCTCTCTCTCTCTCTCTCTCTCTCTCTCTCTCTCTCTCTTTTTCCCTCTTCTCTGGAGAATAGATTCCTACTACTACTTATTCTGTTTGTCTGTCAGCCCCAACTCTTCATCTACTGTCGAGCTATTGGTCATTCAGCTTTTTATTAGACCAATCAGGTGCCTTGGGCAGGCAAAGCACAAAATTTTGTATCATTAAACAGATGTAGCATTAAAAATGTAATAAATCTTTACATCGTTAAGCAAATACAGCATAAACACATGTAACATATCTTTGACCAGCTAAACAAATACACCACTGCACACAAAAACAGAGGCAATAGATAATCTCATACCAAGATCACTCCAAATAGGAGCACACTCACACACACAAAACCAACAACACCAATGATGACAAAATAGCAAGAATTACCAATCATTGGTCAATGATATCTCTCAATATCAATGGACTTAATTCCCCAATAGAAACGCAGAGACTAATAGAATGGATTCAAAAACAAGATCCATCTTTCTGCTGCGTAAAACAAATACTTCTCAACATCAAAGACAAAAATTAACTTAGAGTAAAGGGATGCAACAAATATTTTCCAAGCAAATAACCCCAAGAAACAAGCTGGTGTAACTATTCTAATGTCGAAACAAACAGAATTCAGACCAAAATTAATCAAATAAAATAGGAAAGAATACTTCACACACATCATGTTTTTTTTTTTAATTCAACCAACCTTCTTTGGACCATTGTGTTCTTTGTTACATTTGTGTACAAAGCTACACTGAAACTCAAGTAAGATTGTCAACAGCATTAAGACTGTAGTCACAGTCTTTGAGCCTATTACTCATGATCCTAGAGAAGCTAAATAAGAAGGTGAACCTGTTGAAAATCATGTAGCTATCTGCCTGGAGATTGGAAATAGACAAGAGTCCCAGGTAACCTCGGGTGCATGGGGGGGTGGGAGGGTTGTTGGAAGGGGAGAGGGTTAGAGAGAAGGGAGTAGGGGAGGAATGGGGAAAGCTAGGTGGACTGGGAGGGGGTGGAGGGAGGAAGGATAGATTTGGCATCAGGGAAGAATATATCTCAAGTAAGGGACTCAGTTTCGGGTTTACTAGAGACTTGATTATAAATGGGATCCCAGGTCCAAGGAGAGATCGCCAGATTGTTCTCTGGACAGAGGAGAGGGTGCCTGAACCAGCCTTGGCCCATAACCATACTGATGAAGATTTTGCTTATCACCATAGATCCTTCATCAGGCAATGGATGGCGATACAGATGGAGACCCACATTGGAACACCGGACTGAGCCCCCCATAGTCCAAATGAGTGGCATATATCATGCTTTTTGTTTATTTAACATATCCTTTATAGTTTGACTTGATCTTTCTATAACTGTCTAACCTGCTGGATTATCTGAAATACCTATAATATGATTTATATTATAAGGGAAAAAATGTTTCATTTTATTAGAGTCATATTCTGGAGCATTGTCTGTTTTATATGTACAGATACAATCACAACAGCCTTATTTTTTATTAAGTGTTTTATTACTGAATCAGTATTTTCTGAACTCAAAGCATTTTTCCCTTGAAAACTCAAATAGATATCAATGGTGTTATCTACATATTTTAGTTTTCAAATTTCTAAACAATGGAACACATTCATCTGCCAGATTTTATTTCTTTGAATACCCTTTGGGTTGCTTCCTTGAGGTAGTGGTGTTTGGTTTTATAAAGAACAAGTAGGACATCTCCTTATAATTTCCTTGACTAGTTGTCATGTACTGAAAAAGTCTTTTTTTAACCTTAACTATTTACATGACATTTTTAATTAATCAGTGAGGCCTTCAGCCCTTTTCCAATCAATAACTGGTGGATTTTTACATTACTTGTGCTAGAGGACCTGAAAAATAATATGGGATTACATGTATGCTGTGTTAATGGGATGATGCATATTCCTGATTATATTTTGCACCTGAATAAATAATAAAGTAAATTCTGTATCATCTGGTATAAATTCAGTGCTTTCAATATGCAAAACAACTCTTTCTGCATATTGTACATCAGTAACTATGTTGATAGGCTCTTTAAATACCTTAGTACCATGAGAGTAGCACATAATTCTGACTTTTGGACAACATCATATGACTTTATTCCACTTTACCTAATTTTTCTGATTAGTATCCTGTCTTTCCTGATTTATTTGCATCAGTTTAAAATGTAGGGGCTCCAGTTATAGCTGTGTTCTGTACAATGTGAGGAAGGATCCAATCTCTTTATAAGTCAAATTCCCTTACTTTTTGGATAGTTGTCATTAATCCCCCGCCAAAAAATTACTACAAGCTCTTTTCTAGTGTTCACTTTGCAGAAGTCTGCCAAAATATGTTTTCTTTTTCTATTGAAATTTTGCTTCATCCTCCATGCTTATTTTATCATCCAGAGAAGCATTTTTTAACAAAAGGCATTGAATTTTTTAATTTTCCTTAGAAGGTGTGTTTTTTACAGTGACTTGGAATGACTAGACCACTTTTGATCTTGAGTCCTATGAGAGGTACCCTGCACTGAGGAGTTTCTCACTGGTAATGAGATGTCTTGTTTGTCTCTTTTTTATCTATATTCATTTGTCTAAAATTGGCCTTTGCAGCTTCTTCTGCATATTCCAGAAAGTTGGGGCCTTCTATTTGGATCCTTCACAAAAGAAACATTATTTCTTGGACTGCCCTGTCTCCAATGCCTTCTCAAATAGCCTATTCTAACACAATTAAAACATTTTGCATTTTGATGTCTCGTCCTACCTTTGGAAATGGTTTCTCCTATACAAACCTCAGTGATCTAGTCAAAGGACTCAACAATGGCTGTGTGTAGGATCCTGTTGGAGAGAGGCTCCTTGATAGTTTTGAGCTGTTTTCTGCTTATTAATCTGTGCTGCCCAGAAACTGAATTAATTTAATCACTGCTTGGTTCATTATCTCTAGCTTCTTGTTGGCTAACTCTTACATATTAATTTAACCCATTTCTAGTAATCTATGTATCACAACCTGGCTGTGGCTTACTGGCTAAAGTTTTGGTGTCTGTCTCCAATGGCACTACATGTTTCTCCCAGTTCCTGCCTTCTCTCTCCCACGATTCAGCTTAGTTTTCTCCACCTAGTTCTGTTCCCCTATAGCTCAGCTATAGTCCCAAAGCAGTTCCTTTATTCATCAATGGTAATCACAGCACAAAGAGGGATACCCCATATCACCTCCCCTTTTCTGTTTAAATAAAAAGGAAGGTTTTAACTTTAACATACTAAAGTTACATAAAACAGTTATCAAGCAAGAATTATAGCTATATATATTTTATTGTTTATCATACTAAGGAAAACTATATTATTGTTATCTATACTTTAACTCCATCAAAGTTTCCAGAAGGATATAATATTACCTAAATAAACAGGAAATACATTGTAAGAAACTTTTAAAACCTTGGACTTGACAGAGACATCTCACTGTCTGGACAGTCATGCAAAGTTCTTCTGTACCATTAGGGTATCCATCTTCAGCCTACAGGCCCATAGTATTCAACAGACTTTTCCATGAAGCAGGAAATTTCAAAGACAGTTGTGCCTATATTGGCAGTTTGTCACTCACTTTCTTTTGTATACTACAGAATGTCTAGCAGACTCTTTCATGAAGCAGGAACTCCAAAGGATCATCTCACCTTTAGGCTAGTTCAGCAGTCATTTCTCTGTGGGTCCTGCATGTCTAGTTCATCAAGCAGTCCAGGAAAAAGCAGTTTTTTGCCCAAATGGCTAGCAAACTCTATAAGGAGCATCTTTGACATTCATCATCTTCTTGAAGTAGCATGGTACTGTCAGGTGCAGTTGTGTGTCACTGTCGTGAAAAATCCTAAATTCTTAAATATTTTAAATGCTATAATCTTTATTCTTTGAAAGATTTGAAGAATGCCTATCCACCTTCAATATATCTTGGTACATCTAGAAAATCTACTTAATATGACTATATGTTTGACTATTGATTATTATAGATGATGAACTATTTCTTAATTATATATTACATTTCTGAATGAGCTGCACAAACACAATATCTTAATTAAGATCAGAAATACATATTATAACAGAATTGACCTTCAATTTATATCAATAAACCAAGATCCATTCCAATGCAAATCTCTATAGCATATTCCCCATTACGTGTAATAAACATTTATAGACAATATTTGGGAATATGGGTATAGTTCTCCTCCAAACTTTTTCCTGCTATTTGTTGGGTCAAGTATTTCAGGAGGGGGATTATTCACAGCAACCTTTCAGAGGATCTTGGTGCATCAAACCATATTAGTCTGGAAGCAATCCACAGGTTCTCATCCTCTGTAGAAACAAAAGAACAACCTCTTTTCCAAAGCAACATATCCTTACACCCAAATTCTGAAGTCAAGATACCTTTGTAATATTCATGTGGATTCTGCATATTCAGTTTATCTCACAAACTCTATAAGGAGCCTCTTTGATGCCCATCTTCCTCTTGAAGTAGATTGGTATTGCCAGGATTTGATGTGCCTCACTGTCATGAAAAGTCTGACCTAATGGGTCAAACATTTTATAACTAATGTGGACCTCTATGTGACTCTTTGGGACTTAATGACTGCAGGAGGGGGTGGGATTAAAAACCTCAGTCAACAGAACGGTGCCCACATTTACAACAGCATCGACATAAAGCCTTAGAGAGCTTGGGAAATAATTCTAGACAAAAAATAGAGTAAAGTGTGGCTTATTGATAGCACCATTTTCTCTTGAAGGCTCTGCTTGCTAGAGGCAATCACTCTCATTTAAGAGAGGCATCTTGAGTCAGCTTTAGCTGCAAAATCTTGCAGATTTTTTAAGAGGTCCTACCACAAAACACTTAAATGCTGTTGATGAAAAGCTGACTGCATTCTTTTGGTTCTCATCATGTACATATGAATCCAAGTATTTAAGTTTTTCACATAATGATATCGTCTCATCCTTACAGATTATTTGGATGACATGTAGATTACCTTCCAGAACGAATGTTCTGTCTGCTAGATAGTCATAACTTTTTAACAGATTTTGATCGTCAATTTCAACAGTATGAATCTTTTTTAGAAAATCTCTCCATACCATTCTGTAAGGCTTCATATTCCATTGTCATGAAGTGAATTTTTATTTTCAAATTATAGTTATCATTTTCAATTGTATGAATCCCTTTAACTAACATTTTATTACTAGTCTGTAAAGTCTGTATCATTTCTAAAAGTTTCTCAGTCATGACTCTGTTATCAAACCATTTTTATGAATATAATATGAATTATCAAACTAATAACAGTTATGGTAAAGAATGTATACATCCAAGGTAGGTCATATACCTCTTCTAGAATTCCCTCCATAATAGATATAAAAGTTTATTAAATTCCTGGATGGTGACATTATTTACTATAATCAGATGACTTACCTCCATTAAAATATTTAGTCAGATGAGAATTTCAAGGTATAATAACAATGTGGGCCAGTAAGCGCCGCAGTTATGCCACTAAAGCAATTCAGAGATGCTGGAGCTCTGGTCTTACATTGTCCGATGTCAATGTCACTGATCTCTGGATTTTCTAAACAGAACTCAAAACCAAACAGATGTTTGTTAAAGAGACCCCGGTGCAGGCAGCCCTGCAGTGAGTGCATTTGGGCTACTGTAGCTGTGTGGAAGCCACATATGGTGTTGACAGCAAGCCACTGGGACCACAGAAGCCACAGAAACTTGTGGAGGGGGTTGATGTGGGAAGCTGTGTGGGCACCATGTGGTGTGGCAGCAAGTAGCAGGTGTCAGGGGAAGCCATGGGCAGACAGATGGCTGAGGAGAGAGAGGAAACTAAGCCAGAGTGGATGGGAGTTGGGAGCACTAGATTTTCTCCTGAACTCAGATAGCTGATTTTTGGATCCGGCTCTGGCCTGTACAAGCAGCTAAAAAACCTTAGGCAAGCAGCTTTTTTGTTGTTGTTGTGAATTTGTAACCCAAACATTGAGCACCAAATAAAATTTCAGAGACAGAAATTGGGGTTCAACCTGAAGGTCAGAAAATAAAAAGAGACAGCCACTGGCTCTTTGATCTACCTCAGTCCAAAACGGTGATCCTGCCTCCAGGAATCTCAGAATAAAACTGAGTGTGAGAATTGTCTACTCCAGTCTTATATTCCTCTCTGGTGGTGAGATTAAAGGCATTCACCACTACTGCCTGGATTCTATGGCAAACTACTACGGTTTTTGGCATTAAAGATGTCTGTCACCACTACCTTGTCTGTAAGACTAATCAGTGTGGCTATTTTACTCTCTGAACTTTAGGCAAGCTTTATTAAAATACAAATGAAATGTCACTACACCACTAGGTCAAGGAAGAAATAAAGAAATTAATGACTTCCTAGATTTCAATGAAAATGAATGCGCAACATACCAAAATATATGGAACATTATGAAAGCAGTACTAAGAGGAAAGTTCATAGAATTAAATGCATACATAAAGAATTTGGAGAAGTTTCACACTAGTAACTTACCAGCACACTTGAAAGTGCTATAATAAAAGAAGTAAACTGACCTAGAAGGAATAGATAGCAGGAAATAATAAAATGCAGGACTAAAATCAACAAAATACAAACTAAAAAAATACAAATCATCAGTGAAATAAATAGAAGGTTCTTTGAGAAAAATCAAGAAGATAGACAAGCCTTTACCTAAGCTAACCAAAAAGCAGAGAAAGAATATCCAAATTAATAAAATAAGAACTGAAAAGAGGGGCATAACAACAGGCTCTGAGAAAATTCAGAGAAACATTTGGTCATATTCAAAACCTTGTACTCCGTAAAATTGGAAAATCTAAAAGACAGGGACAACTTTCTTGATAGGTTCCACTCATGAAAATTAAATCAAGGTAAGATAAACAATTTAAATAGACCTATAAACCCTAAGGAAATAGAAACTGACATTGAAAGTTTCACAACCTAAAAGAGCCAAGGGTCAGATGGTTTCAGTGCAGAATTCTACCAGAATTGCAAAGAAGAGCTAATATCAATACTCCTCAAATTTTTCTACACAATAAAGGCAAAAAGAAACTCTGAAAAACTCCCTTTCTGAAACTACAGTTTCTCCAAATTATATGAAGAACTCAAGAAACTAGACATCAAAATATCAAATAATCCATTTAAAACATGAGGTACAGATCTACACAGAAATTTCTCAACAGAAGAATCTCAAATGACTGAAATACATTTAAAGAATTATTCAACATCCTTAGTCATCAAGGAAATGATAATTAAAAACAACTCTGAGATATCATCTTGTACCCATCAGAATAGCTAAAACAAAAACACTGATGACATTGGAGAGGATGTAGAGTAAGAGGAACATTCTTCCACTTCTCTTGGGAGTGCAAACTGATACAGCCACTTTGGAAATAAATACAGCAGTTTCTCAAAAACTGAGATCAATCTATCTTAAGACCAAGTTATTCCAATTTTGGGCATATATCCAATGGTTGTTCAATCATATCACAAGGACAATTGCTCAGCTATGTTCAAAGCAGCAATGTCTGTAATATCTAGTGTTAATGTTTATTTATTTTTATTTATTTATTTATTTTTTATTCAAATATTTACACTTCCTCCCTTCCTCCCATTCCCCTGCTGCTCCCCCATTTTCCCTCCTCCCTCCCCCTACCTCTTTAAGAGAGGGCAGGGAATCCTGCCCTATGGGAATTACAAGGCCCTCCCCTGTACATCCAGGCCTAGGAAGTTTTGCATCCAAATAGAGTAGGGTCCCAAAAAGCCAGTACATGCAGTAGAAACAAGTCTCAGTGCCTTTATCAATAGCTTCTCAATCAGCCCCCACTGTCAACCACATTCAGAGAGTCCGGTTTGATGGCATGGTCATTCAGTCCTGGTCCAGCTGGATTTGATGAGCTCACATTAGAACAGGTACACTGTCTCCTATTATTCTTAGGTTTGGTCTTTTCATTTTGTCCCAGATTTCCTGGATGTTTTGTATTAAGAATTTGTTGATTTCAATACTGTTGCTCTGTAATAGAGATTGAAGTCAGGGATGGTAATGCCTCCAGAAGTTCCTTTATTGTATAAGATTGTTTTGGCTATCCTGGGTTTTTTGTTTTGCCATATAAACTTGATTATTGTTCTCTCAAGGTCTGTGAAAAATTCGATGGGATTTTGATGGGAATTGCATTGAATCTATAGATTGCTTTTGGTAGAATTGCCATTTTTACTATGTTGATTCTCCCAATCCAAGAGCAGGGAAGGTCTTTCCATTTTCTGGTATCCTCCTCAATTTCTTTCTTCAAAGACTTAAACTTCTTGTCAAATAGGTCTTTCACTTCCTTGGTTAGAGTTACCCCAAGATATTTTATGCTATTTGTGGCTATCATGAAAGGTGATGTTTCTCTGATTTCCCTCTCTGCTTCTTTATCCTTTGTGTATAGGAGGGCTACCGATTTTTTGGAGTTGATCTTGTATCCTGCCACATTAGTAAAGGTGTTTAACAACTGTAGGAGTTCTTTGGTAGAGTTTTTGGGGTCGCTTATGTACACTATCATATCGTCTGCAAATAACGAAAGTTTCACTTCATCCTTTCCAATTCGAATCCCCTTGATTTCCTTATGTTGTCTTATTGCTATTGCTAGAACTTCAAGCACTATATTGAAGAGGAATGGTGAGAGTGGACAGCCTTGTCGTGTTCCTGATTTTAGTGGAAAGGCTTTGAGTTTCTCTCCATTCAATTTGATGTTAGCTGACGGCTTGCTGTTTATTCTTTTATTATATTTAGGTATGATCCTTGTATCCCCAGTCTCTCCAACACCTTTATCATAAATGAGTGTTGAATTTTGTCAAATGCTTTTTCAGCATCCAATGAAATGATCATATGGTTTTTATCTTTCAGTTTATTTATATGATGGATTACATTGATAGATTTGCGTATGTTGAACCAACTCTGCATCTCTGGGATGAAGCCCAGAGAAGTCGACCTATGGAATCGAATAGAAGACCTGGATATTAACCCACAAACTTATGAACACCTGGTTTTTGACAAGGGAGCTAAAGCTATACAATGGAAGAAGGATAGCATCTTTAACAAATGGTGCTGGCATAACTGGATGTCAACCTGTAGAAGAATGAAAGTAGATCCATATCTATTACCATGCACAAAACTCAGGTACAAATGGATTAAAGACATCAACATTAATCTGACCACTTTGAACCTGATAGAAGAGAAAGTGGAAAGTAGTCTACAAGATATAGGCACAGGAGACCACTTCCTAAGCAGAACCCCAGGAGCGCAGACAATAAGAGAAACAATAAATAAATGGGACCTACTGAAACTGAGAAACTTCTGTAAAGCAAAGGACACTGTCAGTAAGACAAAAAGGCTACCTTCTGACTGGGAAAAGATCTTCACAAACCCTTCAACAGACAAAGGTCTGATCTTCAAAATATACAAAGAACTCAAGAAACTAGACACTAAAACTCTAATTAACCCAATTAAAAAATGGGGTACTGAACTGAACAGAGAATTCACAACAGATGAACTTCGAATGGCTAAAAAGCACTTAAGGTCATGCTCAACCTCCTTAGCGATCAGGGAAATGCAAATCAAAACCACTTTGAGATATCATCTTACACCTGTCAGAATAGCCAAATTCAAAAACACCAATGATAGCCTATGCTGGAGAGGATGTTGGGTGAGGGGAACACTCATCCATTGTTGGTGGGAATGCAAACTTGTGCAGCCACTGTGGAAATCAGTGTGGCGGTTTCTCAGGAAACTGGGAGTCAACCTCCCTCAGGACCCAGCAATTCCACTCTTGGGAATATACCCTAGAGATTCCCTAACATACTACAAAAGCATTTGTTCTACTATGTTCATAGCAGCACTATTTGTAATAGCCAGAACCTGGAAACAGCCTAGGTGCCCCTCAATAGAAGAATGGTTAAAAAAGGTGTGGAACATATACACATTAGAGTTTTACTCAGCGGTAAAAAACAATGACATCTTGAATTTTGCATGCAAATGGATGGAAATAGAAAACACTTTACTGAGTGAGGTAGGCCAGACCCAAAAAGAGGAACACGGTATGTATTCACTCATAAGTGGATTCTAACCATAATTAAAGGTCTTTGAGCCTATTATTCGTGATCCTAGAGAAGCTAAATAAGAAGATGAACCTGATGAAGATGATTTAGCTATCTGCCAGGAGTTTGGAAATAGACAAGAGTCCCAGGTAACCTCGGGTGCATGGAGGGGGGTTGTTGGAAGGGGAGAGGGTTAGAGAGAAGGGAGTAGGGGAGGAATGGGGAAAGATCGGGTGACTGGGATGGGGGGGAGGGAGGAAGGATGGATATGGGATCAGGCAAGTATATACCTCAACTAAGGGAATCATTTTAGGGTTTACAAGAGACTTGATTATAAAGGGGATCCCAGGTCCAAGGAGAGATCCCCAGATGGTTCTCTGGACAGAGGAGAGGGTGCCTGAACCGGCCTTGGCCCACAACCATACTGATGAATATTTTGCATATCACCATAGAACCCTCATCTGGCGATGGATGGAGATGGAGGCGGAGACCCACGTTGGAACACTGGACCTAGCTCCCTAGGTCCAAATGAGAGGCAGAAGGAAAGAGAACATGATCAAAGAAGGCAAGGGCAGAGGAAACCTTCATCCGACGTTGGATGGCGATACAGACGGAGACCCATATTGGAGCACCGGACTGAGCACTCCACGGTCCAAATGAGGAGCAGAAGGATGAAGAAAATTAAAAAAAATTAATCAGGACTGCGAGGGATGCGAGCACCCACTGATACAAGGGGACTGATATAATGAGAGTTCACCAAGGCCTGTTGGACTGGGACTGAACGAGGACGTGATCCAACCAGATTCTCTGAATGTGGCTGGCCCGGAGCCTTTCTGAAAAGCCATTGACAATGACACTGGGACTTGCTTCCTCTGCATATACTGGATTTTGGCGATCCAGTCTGTTTGGACTCTCACCTTCCCTGGACCTGGAGGGAGGGGGTAGGAACTTGAACTTCCCACAGGGCAGGAAACCCTGACTGCTCTAGGGGATGGAGAGGGAGGAGGAAGGGGAGTTGGGGGAGTAGGAGGGTGTTGGAAGGAGGGGCTGAAGTGGAAACTTTTATAATTTAATAAAAAAAAGAATTTGTTGAGTATGTTGTGTTCTTTAATCAATAAGTTTATTTCTTCTATAGTATCTTCAGTGCCTGAGATTCTTTCTTCTATCTCTTGTATTCTGTTGGTTATACTTGTCTCTGTAGTCTCTGTTCGTTTTCCCAGATTTTCCATATCCAGTCGTTCCTCGGTTTGTGTTTTCTTCCCTCAGTTTGCATTTTCTTCATTACCTCCATTTCAGTTTTCAAGTCTTGAACTGTTTCCATTACCTGTTTGATTGCTTTTTCTTGGTTTCCTAGGGTGTCTTTGAGGGATTTATTCATTTCTTCAAACTTTTTGTTATTCTTCTCATCCATTTCTTTAAGGGAATTTTTCACTTCCTGTTTAAGGAACTCTATCTCCTTCATAATGTTGTGTTTAAAGTCTATTTCTTCTACGTCTTCTGGATTAGGGTGTTCAAGTCTTCCTGTTGTATGTTCGCTGGATTTTGGTGTTATCATGTTGTCTTTCAGATTATTGGAGGAATTCATGTATTGGCGCCTGCCCATCTCTTCCTCCAAATGCCCTCCGGAAGGACGGATCTTCTGGTACAGGATCTAGGCTGCTTGCTGGCCAGAGACCTCACAGGCAAAAAGGCACACTTGCTGGGGACAGGCTCAGCGGGACAAAGAAACTCCTGCAGCAGTTGCCCTTACCACTTTGTCCCCAGACCCTCAGCCCCGAAGCAGGCTGAGTTGCAGAATCCTATGACCACGTAGATGGAGATGGGTGCTTGGAGGGAAAGCTGGGATGGGATAAGAAGAGTAAGACAGCAGCCAGGGGGAAGTCCCCCCTGAATGGCCAGACAGTTTAGGGGAATGGGGGGTGCCTGAACTTCCCTCTCAGGGGCATCAGGCCGGCCGCTGGTCGGGCACTCACTCACCCCTCCAGAAGGATGGATCTTCTGGTACAGGATCTTAATGTTTATTTTAAAATGGTGTTAAGGAGTCAAGTCACAATTGGGCTCACATGAGAGGTTTATTGGAAGAAGAGAGAGAAGAGGTAGAAAATGAGACAAAGAAGGTTGCAGAGATGGGAGCCAGAGAGGAGGTAGAAGAGAGAGACAGAGACTGGTTCACTGGGACAAGAGTGCCAGAAGAGAATGAGATGGAAATAAGAAAGATCGACATTTTATAAAGGAATGTAGCAAATGTGCTTAGTGACTGTAGCTGAGGATGTATCCTCACAGGACTCTAAGTGCAGGTCCGTACAGATGCCTCAATACTAATAGTCAGAATCTGGCAACAACCTAGATGTTCCTTAACTGAAATATGGATAAAGAAAATGTTGTACATTTGCACAATGAAGTATTTTTCTGTAGTAAAAAATCAATGCCCTCATGAAATTTTCAGGCAAGCGGATTGAGCTAGAAAAAAAAATAATTCTGAGTGAGGTAACCCAGACCCAGAAGGACAAACATGGTATGTACTCACTCATAAGTGGATATTAGGAGTAAAATACAGGATAACAAAGTTAAAATCCACCACCCCAGAAAGGCTAGATAACAAGGAAGACCCCAAAAGGGATGCATGGATCCTCTAGGAAAGGTAAGTAGAAGATATCTCCAGGGTAAACTTGGGGATGGGGGATAGGGGGATGAGAATTTGAGAGAGTAGCTTGTGTCACCTAGGTGCTAAAGTCAGATTGGGGACAGGAGGGAGGGGGGAGTAAGGAAAAAAACATCTTAATCAGGGGCACAATATCAGGGGTTAAGGAGAAGCTTAGTACCAGAGAAACTCCCAGGAATCTATAAAGATGACCCTAGCTAAGACTCCTAGCAATAGTGGAGAGGGTGATTGAACTGGCAATGTAAAGTAATCAGATTGGTGACTACCTTAACTATCATCAGAGAGCCTTAACCCAGTAACTGGTGGAAGTAAATTCACAAATCCACAGCCAAGTACTGGACCCAGTTCCAGGAGTCCTTCTGAAGAAAGGGAAAAGGGAATATTCAAGTCAGGAGGGTCAAGGTCTTGATGGAGGAATTGGGAGAGACAGCTGGCCTGAGCTCCTGGAAGCACATAGACCCTGGAGCAGCAGTGAGGGACCCTGCAGGTCTGACTCAGGCCTTGTGCATGTGTGTAACAGTTTTGTAGCTTGATCTGTTTGTAAGATCCTTAGCAGTGAGGTCAGAAACTGTTTTTGGTGCTTAGCAGAGTTTTTTGAACCTATTCCTCAGTCTTTATGCAGGAGAAGGTTGGCTAGGTCCTACTTCAACTTTATGCTCAATGCTTTGTTCAAACCAATGGGAGGCCTGCCCCTTTCTGAATGGAGATAGAAGAGGAGTGGATGGGGTAGGTGTTAAAGGGGAGTCAGTGGACAAGAACTAGAGGAGAGGAGGAAGAGGAAACTATGGTAGGTATGCAAAATAAATGATAAAAAGATTAATTAAATAAATAAAATTTAAAAGGATGCAGAAAACACCCTAAGTTTATTGCAATTAAAATACTATAAATTACATAAATTATAACTAAAAAATAATTGTGTAGAATCAGCACATTTTTATAATGGTAAAAAACTAAATGAAAGGACAATTTTGCCTTAAGGAATTCTTAGTTTCCTTATATAATCATAAATTCATAAAACATATTTAACTACAGTGGTTATTCTTGCAACATTTAAAAATCAATTATAAAGGAGGAGGAAGAAATAACAACAAGTTGTTTTTTTAAACCATGGGGAAGCATTATTTCATACTTAAGTAAATCTAATATAGTAAATAAACTACACGGCTTGGATAAAATACACTCCCAAAGCATAGACTATCATTAAAGAATCCTGATTTCTTGTAGGTTTTTGGTCAGTAAGGTCCAAGAAAGCCCTCAAAACAATATAGACTTTTAACATTGCCCTTACAGGGTGACTTCCAAAATATTTAAGACAAGTGCCCATTGCTAAAGATGCCTCATAATTTGAACACAAGGTTTGAATTGAATAAAGAATCTACTGATCTGAAAAATCTCCCCAAATAACTTTCATTATACTAGAAGGTGCTATACAAGATGCCAATGGACTAAATCAATCAAAAGCCCCATACATCTGTGACACCTACAGACCACAAAATGAGAACCAGGCAAGATATCTCTAAAGGTGCAATAGTACCACTTACACCTTGATGTTAGACTTAATGAATTTTCTGATTCAACATAAAACTTACTTAATAGGTAAGAAGTTGTGCCTGGTACTGCAAATCTAGACGAAGACCGGTGGTTGTAAGATTATGTAAACCAAAGGAGAATTTGCTACACTGTCATGTCCCTAAATCATTATAATCTCTGAGTTCTAAATTCTTATCTTTATACTAACAAGTAATTTTTGTTCTCACCTATCTTATCATGGCATT
The DNA here is from genome assembly GCF_982192425.1 of Myodes glareolus. Lineage (NCBI taxonomy): Eukaryota > Metazoa > Chordata > Mammalia > Rodentia > Cricetidae > Myodes > Myodes glareolus. Next base: position 36,328,166 of record NC_142053.1, on the reverse strand, counting down.
GCTGACAGGGATTTGACTCTGACTGAAACAGTGCAGACAGACTGACAACTGGAATCAGGTGTTCTGGGTTCTCTCCTAGAGAAACTGTAGAAACTATAACTGCTGCAATAGGCATCCTCAGTCAGACTCAGAACACTCCATCTGATCCCAGCTTCTTCATTGCCTTGCCACTCCTAGTCAGAGTTCCAGAATCCAAGCCATATGACTTGCAGTATGTGTGAAATTATATACAAATGTTATTGTTATGATTGATATCTAGGATTATAATGACATTAAATGTCAAAAACTTTTCCGGTATGATATTTTCTTTATAGCATTACAATTTTCCAGAAAACACATTTAAATATTTATATCTATTGTTAAACTTTAACATGTACTTTATGGAATGAATATTCATAACATTAATGAGTATTAACACTAAGTATCAGTGAGACTATAAAAAATCTAGCTCAACATTTTCCATAAAAAATCTATTATTGAATAAAGAGTAAGTATTCTAAGTTTATATAATATCATGATGGGAAGAATTCCTGATTTTCAAAATTTAAATTAGGAATGTTATTCTCTAGATTGTCACCTACAATACACTTGCTTTTAAAATCATATTTAAATTGATTTCAGTATGTTGTCTATATTTTCCTCAGTGACCATAATTCAAATTCAATGATGTATTTTTAGATAACAAGCATCATTAAGTGTTTGAGATAAAGTATAGTAAGATGAATCTGAGAGTCTTCAATTCTAGAGGAATAATTATAAAACAACGTATTAGTAGAAGGTCAATCATTGAGTAGAAGGTCAATCATAGGTTTTCATGATTTGAGGAAGTAAATATGACTTGAAATAAATGTTTCCCATGGATAGAGAAGGATTTTGGAGAGAATTTGAAACTTGTAAAGTAGAAATGTAAAACTCAGCCCAGTAAACAGAAATTTGAAAACAATGGTGGGAAAAGAAATATAATCTGTATAAAATAAAATTTTCTCCGGATAAAACAGGTCATGGATAAAAGACATACTGGTGTACACAAAAGGCTTTTGGTAGGTTTGTGTTATTAAGGCATAATGCATGAGGCAGAGAGTGGAAAAAATGAGAGTACAATTTTAAACAAAGGGTGATTCATAAAGAATACTAATATCATCCATTATATTGTTGCTGAGCTTTCAAGTGGCAAAGCAGAAGACTTAAACAAAGCAAGTTTAATTGTATATTCATCTTAGTGGGCACATAATAAATATCTGATGAATGAATAAATTAATTTTAGTTGGTTTTTAAGAGAACTTAATGACTCAGAGATAGGAGCAGGGAAATTCATTATGAAGACAATGCAATAATTTACAAATGATATTATCAATACTGCAACAGCTCTAATATAGATGAGTAGAAGAAAATATCTTGAAAATCTAACTTTTGGCAAAACTATAGCTGACTATATGGTACGAAAATTTTTACTAATATTAATATTAAGGCCAATGACAGAATAGTGAAGAAGATAAAATATCTTTCCTCATGAGTTTTCCATTTGGGACAAACTTACAAGAAACGAAAGTAAATTAACAGAAAATAGACTTAGCATACATTACATAAGAGAAGCTCATTCGAAGTTCTTCTGTTGAGAATTCTCTGTTCCGATCAGCACCCCATTTTTTAATTGGGTTAATTAGAGTTTTAGTGACTAGTTTCTTGAGTTCTTTGTATATTTTGGAGATCAGGCCTTTATTTGATGAGGGGTTGGTGAAGATCTCCCAGTCAGAAGGAAGCCTTTTTGTCTTACTGACAGTGTCCTTTGCTTTACAGAAGCTTCTCAGTTTCAGGAGGTCCCATTTATTCATTGATTCTCTTATTGTCTGTGCTACTGGGGTTCTACCTAGGAAGTGGTCTCCTGTGCCTATGTCTTGTAGACCACTTCCCACTTTCTCTTCTATCTGGTTCAAAGTGGACAGATTAATGTTGAGGTCTTTAATCCATTTGGACTTGATTTTTGTGCATGGTGATATATATGGATCTACTTTCATTCTTCTACAGGTTGACATCCAGTTATGCCAGCACCATTTGTTAAAGATGCTTTCCTTCTTCCATTGCATACCTTTAGCCCCCTTGTCGAAAATCAAGTGTTCATAGGTTTGTGGGTTAATATCTGGGTCTTCTATTCGATTCCATCGCTCAACATCCTTAGCAAGCAGGGAAATGCAAATCAAAACATCTATGAGATACCATTTTACACCGGTCAGATTAGTTAAAGTCAAAAACACCAATGATAGCCTATGCTGGAGAGGATGTGGAGAAAGGGGAACTCTCATCCATTGTTGGTGGGAATGCAAACTTGTGCAGCCACTGTGGAAATCAGTGTGGCGGTTTCTCAGGAAACTGGGAGTCAACCTCCTTCAAAACCCAGCAATTCCACTGGAATTTCCACTGGAAATATACCCAAGAGAGGCCCTATCATACCACAAAAGCATTTGTTCAACTATGTTCATAGCAGTACTATTTGTAATAGCCAGAACCTGGAATAAACCTAGGTGCCCCTCAATAGAAGAATGGTTAAAGAAGGTGTGGAACATATGCACATTAGAGTTTTACTCAGCGGTAAAAAACAATGACATCTTGAATTTTGCATGCAAATGGATGGAAATTGAAAACGCTTTACTGAGTGAGGTAAGCCAGACCCAAAAAGAGGAATATGGTATGTATTCACTCATAAGTGGATTCTAGCCATAATTAAAGGTCTTTGAGTCTATTATTCGTGATCCTAGAGAAGCTAAATAAGAAGGTGAACCTGAACAAAATCATGTAGTTATCCTCCTGGAGATTGGAAATAGACAAGAGTGCCAGAACCTTCATCTGGCGATGGATGGAGATAGAGACAGAGACCCACATTGGAACACTGGACTTAACTCCCTAGGTCCAAACGAGAAGCAGAAGGAAAGAGAACGTGAGCAAAGAAGGCAAGACCAGAGGGAACCTTCATCCGACGATGGATGGCGCTACAGATGGAGACCCACATTGGAGCACCGGACTGAGCCCCCCATGGTCCAAATGAGGAGCAGAAGGAGGAAGAACATGAAAAAGGAAATCAGGACCTTGAGGGGTGCGATCACCCACTGATACAAGGCGACTGATCTAATGAGAGTTCACCAAGGCCAGTTGGACTGGGACCGAACAAGCACGTGATCAAACCAGATTCTCTGAATGTGGTCGGATTCTCTGAATGTGGCTGGCATGGGGTCTTTCTGAAAAGCCATTGACAATGACACTGGGACATGTTTCCTCTGCATATACTGAATTTTTGGGATCCAGTTTGTTTGGATACACACCTTCCTGGACCTGGTGTGAGGGGGGAGAAACTTGAACTTCCCACAGGGCAGGAAACCCTGACTGCTCTTAGGAATGGAGAGGGAGGAGGAGAGGGAGTGGGGGGAGTGGGAGGGTGTTGGGAGGAGGGGCGGAAATGGAAACTTTTATAATTTAATAAACTTTGGAAAATATTGAAAAAAAGAGAATCTCAATGCAAAGTGTGTGAGAGCAATAGCTTTGCCCAGTACCTTAATTTGCATCTTCAGCAAGCCAAAAGCATTTGTAGAGACATGAGAGGCCTAATGAAAGGGTACTAGGCTTTTAAGAATAACAGACATTGAGAAGATAAATATTTGGAGAAAACTAATAAGGTGAGGTTTGTTTGCAGATTTTCTGGGGCTGATACTGGACTGATAAGACCATAGACTTTTCATGAAAAATATTGGAATTATTTTCTGACTTTAGGCATAATTCATGGGCAATACATAATTGTTACTGCATTTGCTACCTGAAAATGTGGTACATCTACACAATAACATTTCATTTGGTCATGAAAAAATCTATGTTTGAAGAGAAAAAAACGAATCTACAAATTAGTTTATTTAAGAATTCCAGACTCAAACAAATACTGAATTATCTCCCTTGTAGATTCTATCTTACTTTGTATATATGTCTATTTATATGGAAAAGAAGTATGGATAAAGGATGAAGCTAAAAGGAGATTCATAGTAAAAAAAAAGTATAGGATTTTAAAGAAATGATATCAGAAAGGTGTCTTAGCTATCATTTCTGTTTTCTATTGTTATGGAGAGACACCATAACTAAGGCAACACTTTTGTTTTGTTTTGTTTTGTTTTGTTTTGTTTTTTGAGACAGGGTTTCTCTGTAGCTTTGGAGCCTGTCCTGGAACTAGCTCTTGTACACTTACATTTGTCATTATATTTTTTCTGTTTGTAATTTCTTGTGATATCTAATTTCATACTCATAAATCATTTTTAAGATAGGAAATTTATGCATCTTCATTCATATTCCTTACATTATTTTCATTCTAGGGACACATGACCTAAATCATAGATTGCCTTATTGATACTGCCTTAGACTTATCTTCTCTTTAGGCCAAATTCATATGTAAATATGGATAGGATTGGGAATGTCAAACACTGGAACAAGAATAACATTTTACTACAAACATGAGGGGGGGATTGTGGTATAAATTTTATTGTCTAAAAGACAGGACATTCAGAAGAGAGATTGTAAAACATTATAATATACAGATTAATAATAACTCAATGAGCATGAACAAGAAAAAAGTGTTTTTAAAAATCCAAAGAGCTAATCTTGTCCATCTGTGTTGATATTTTCACTGGCTTGGTCTTGTAAAAATCCTATGAAGGTATTTACAGCTATTGTGGGATCATGATTGTTAAATATTTCATGCTATAGTGTATATCCCCAAACCTATCAATATATACTCAGAGCAAACAGAACTTAATAGGTTATCTTTCTTCCAGATTAAAAAAAAAAAGACATGAAGTTGGGAGGGCTTTGATGGAGAATATTGGTAGAGTATGAGTCTGAAATATATTGTTGTTATGATCACATTTTATTCCATACATATATAATTTTTAGGAAAAAATGAGATTAATGAATAGAAATGAAGAAAACAAATCCAATATATATGCAGAAACGTTACAAAAGAAGGAACTAGATGGCTAATGCACATATAAAAAATGTGCTCATTTACTTAAAAGTAAGGGAAGGCATATTATATTTAAACAAATTAGCTAATATTTCACATTAAATTCTTTAAAATCATAAACAAAATAAACTAGGACTCTGTTGTCCCAGTCACCCAGAACTAAATAATCACACAGAAGCTGTATTAATTAAATCACTGCTTGGCCCATTAGCTCTAGCTTCTTATTGGCTAATTCTTATATCTTAATTTAACCCATTTCAATTAATCTGTATATCACCACGAGGTCATAGCCTACCAGTAAAATTTTAGTACATCTATCTCTGGTGGTGGTGGCTCCATGGTGTCTCTCTGACTCTGCTTTCTTTCTCTCAGCATTCAGTTCCATCTTCCCCCACCTACCTAAGCTCTGCCCTATCAGCAAGCAAGTATCTTTTTGTTTTTCTTTACTGGTTTTGATACGCATGTTATCTTTTAACCAAAGTTATTTTCTACGTGTATAATCACTCATGTTTTAGAAAGTAGACAACAATAATATACATTAAATATGAAGATGATAAATAAAATGCAATGTTTGATGTAGTTAAATATAAAATTAATGGTTAGTATAGAGCCCTAAATTTTGTTTATTCTTTTACAATTTATATGTAGGTAAAACTAGTATGTAGAATGCAGCAAATGATGGATATATACAGTTAATTAAAATGGTGCAATTATATAATAATTTATAACTACAGGTCTAGAATATTCCACATCTCAGGTTTTGTAAAATTGATCTTAACTTCTATGTATTCAAAGTCTTGAATACAATTAATATTCAGTATATAGAGAATACATGATTACACAAGGACACAATTTATTAATAAAATTTATTTCTAGTTATCATATATTAAGTAGCTGTTATAACAAAAATATTTACAAATATCAACTGTTTTATAGGGAAATAAATGTTTAGTTACAAGTGAATTGACATCAGTATTTTGTGAAAATAAGTCCTCCAAATCAAAGAAATTTCTGGAAGCTGTGTATTAATCCATATTAGTAATGTATGGTCTTTATAAAGTTACGAAACACAATATTCTGGAATACTGGAAAAACATACTACTGTTTTTGAATGAATCATCATAATTTGACTCTGTATATCATGCATAATTATCTTTCATTTTATTTCATGTATTTGAAACATCTTGCTTGGCTTCACAAACAAGGCAGATGAAATTATTTAAAACAAACTTATCATCATTTCTAAAGTTCACCATTAACTACTAATTTTCAAATTCCTGCTCAAATTGAATCTGACTGAAATTACTCCTGAAATTTGTGCACTTCTCCAAACTCCTTTTTTGTTTGTTTTGCTTTGTTTTGTTTATTGTTGTTGTTTTGTTTTAAGTTATTCAGATTTTATACATAAAATCTCTCTAGTGTTATCATATGTGCTTTAAAATTTTTAGCATGCTATAATTTTTCATGTTGTTTTATTATTTAAGAGAATTGTTAAACCATGCCAATTAATTTAAAAATGTAGCCTTCTAATATACTTACTATTCAATTAACCACAGTCATTGATTCTTTAAAACCTATATAGTATTATAAGTGAATATCTTACCTTGCTTATATCAGACAACTTCATCACAGCAACTGTAAACAAGACTAGGACAGTTGTCAATAGAACAGTTTTGGGATATTGGGACCTTTTGAGTTGTGTTTAGGTCCCAGAGGGATCTACTCTTTTGTGAATGGATTAATATCATTATAATAATAAATTACTAAATATGTTTGTTATTTCTCATCCTTAAGAGACTTTTCTTAGAAGCACATAGTGTCTCTGTCACCTCCAGGATACAAAATGGCAGTTCCAGTTTGAAAACAGTAAATTATTGTTCTAATAATGCCATAGGACAGTGGTCTTTCATCTTGTCACTTGTATTATTTTTAATAAAATGTTGATTGGCTAGTAGCCAGGCAGAAAGTATAGGTGGGGCAACCAGGCAGGAAGTAGAGGTAGGGCAATGAGAAGAGGAGAATTCTGGGAAGAATACGGAGTTTGCAGTCATGACCCAGCCACAGAAGAGGCAAGATGTGACTGTTTCATTGAAAAAGGTACCAAGTCACATGGCTAACATAGACAAGAATTATGGGCTAGTTTAAGATGAAAGAATTAATTAATAAGAAAGCCTGATCTACTAGGCTGATCAGTTTATGATTAATGTATACCTCTGTGTGTTTATTCGGGACTAAACAGCTGTGGGACCTAGTGGGACAGAAACCTCTGTCAACATATTAACCCACATTAAGATATTCAGTTTTTTTCATGAAGATAAATGAAATTTTGATGCAATTTAACCTGTTTTTCACTCAACAATATCAACGCAGATGTCAAACTTTCCTCTCAACATATTATTTTTATAGTTTATATACATTTTAGGTGAATCTTTTAATTGATGAAACTAAAAAAAAAGGAATTGAGGAACATATTAAGTTAGCATTTTAGTCATTAGTTGAATATTTAACACAGTTACACAGTATGTTATTAAGTAATGATATCGTTATTTATAATAGCTACTAATGTTTGGGCAAATGATGCTCACCACTTTTTCATTTAAAATTTTAGATACTAGTCCAGTTCCTCTTTCTTCCACCTCCCACTTCCCTCCATTCCACTCCTATTCACTCCTCAGAAGAGGAAAGACCTTCCTTGGGGAGTCAACAAAATCTGGTATACCAAGTTGAGGCAGGAACTCCCCCCATATCAAGGTTGAGTAAGATATCTCACCATAGGGAATAGGCTCCAAAAAGTCAGCTCATGTACCCAGAGTAAGTCCTGATTCCACTGCTCACACTTTCCAACAGATCAAGCCACATAACTGTCACCCACATTCAGAAGAATTAGCTCAGTCCCATGTAAGATCCTCAACTGTCAGTCAAAAGTGGGGAGGCTCCCTCAGCTGTCTCTGTGGTTTCCCCAATTATGATCTTGACTTCCCCTTTCTCATATGAACCCTCCTCTCTCTCTTCAACTATGCTCCCAGGAACTTAGCCCAGTGCTTGACTATGGATCACTGCATAGGCTTCCATCAGTTATTCCATGTAGGTTCTATGATGAAAATTAGGGTAGTTACTAATCTGATTATAGGGAAAGACCAGTTCACGTACCCTCTCACCTATTGTTTTGCTGATCCTTATCCATTCCTGGGAAATTCTTTAGCACCTGATTTCTTTCTAACCACATAAGGATTCTATCAAGATATTTCCTTCATTGTTCCCCTTTCTGTCCCTCAGCCATTTGGAGCCCTCAAGTTCCCATCACCTCTCTTCTACTCCCCTTCCCAGTTTACCCAGGAGAACTTAACTATTTTCCTTTCCTGGGGTCCTCCCCTTATGTCCTTCTTAGGGTCCTCCTTTTAACCTAGCTTCTCTGGGATTACGGATTGTAGCCTGGATATATCCACTTATGAGTGAGTGCATATCATGTTTGTCTTTCTGGGTCTGGGTTACCTCATTCAGGATGGCTTTTTCTAGTTCTATCCATTTGCATGCAAATTTCAAGATGTCATTGTTTTTTACTACTGAGTAGTATTCCATTGTGTAAATGTACCACATTTCCTTTATCTATTCTTCAGTTGAGGGGAATCTAGATTGCTTCCAGGTTATGGCTATTACAAATAATGCTGCTATGAACATAGTTAGATGCTCAACTCTTAGCATGTTTCAGAATTACATGGAGTGCTTGTTAAACACAGATACTGGTATACTATGCCCCAAATTTCTGTTTGAGTAGATCAGAAGTGGAACTGGAACATTGATATCAGCAGCTTTTAATGCTGAATAATAGACCAAACTTCAAAATCAATGATTTAGTTTAATGACTTTAAACCAAATGATACATCTTATAAAACTCTGTGACTATTGGCACATTAATATTTAAGCCTTTACTTAGTAATACGCAAATAATACACACTTTGTGTGGATTTAGCACAAAAATAAATTGTGAAATGAGCTCTGTATGGTATCTATGGAATCTGATATTTAATTGTTATCAGGTGTATCTTTATTACAGTTTTCTGTGCATTTAGAAACACCAATCACAGATCACTGCATATTAAGAATATTCTACTAACACTGTTTGGGAATTTTATTTAATATTGTAAATAATGGAGGATTTTAATATCTTATTTACATAAAAACACAAGTAATTCATTTCTACTGAAAAGAACTGAAGTTGTTTCTTAACGTAAAACAATTGATTGCCTCTCATTTACATTGTGCTTAATATACTTTCAATTTATTTGCTAAAATTCACTTTTATTTTCAGAAAGTAAGTAGTGTATATTGCCACCAATTTGAGTAAACAAGCTTTGCATTAGGGATGTGGTATGGCTTGTAACAGTGTATGAATGGTAGTGGGCAGTTTTTTTTTGTTTGTTTGTTTGTTTTTAGAAAATAAAGTGGTTTTGGAGGTCAAATGCATATATTGATTTTTTGAAGAAAATCTCTTCAAATGCAAATGCTTTCTGTTTGGAGGTAAATAATCTCCAAGACATTTGAGGAACAGATAGGAAAACAACAATAACAACAACAAAGACATCTCTTTAAACCCCAAATGCCAGTCAACTGGTTAAAATGATTCTTTTGATTTTATTCTGGATGGAATGTATTTTTCACTGAGATCCCCTTGTTACTGTGCCACTCTGTATTCCAGAGCTTGCCTCTTGCCAGATTGTTTCATTATCCAGTAGTATCATTAATCTTTTTTTATTAGCACCTTAAAAATAAACAAACAATGATTTTGTTATGTTTGACTCAAGTAGTGCATTTTAATTTTGTAGGCTTGTATTATTGACTTAAAAAAATTTGCAACAATTCAGATTGAAATACTGCACTCAGTTCTCAACAATATGAAAACACCATTCAGATGTGTAGAAATATAATGGCATCTGTTATGCATATTAAATGAAGCAAGCTATTTTTGCATCCTCCACATGGAGCTTTGGATTAACTAGGAAAGTTGGTATTAATTACCTCTGAAAAATTAAAACTTGTCATTCAATTTTGTTCTCTCCATGAAACTTGCTGTGAAATTGAATTAACACTTCATGAAATTCTTTCCTTACAATCATCTTACAAAGATCACTTAAAAAGAATACACATGGTTTGGTTAAAAGATAAGATGTATATCAAAACCAGAAAATAAAAACAAAAAGATACTTGCTTCAAAGTTTCTAATTCATGATATAATTTTCAGCACTTTTTGTTTGTTTTTTGAGATGGAGTTTACTTTGTGTAGCCCTAGCTCTCCTATCTTGAAAGTAGCTCTACAGACCAGGCTGGCCTTGAATTCACAGAGATCTGCCTGCCTCTGCATCCAGAGTACTAAATAAAGGTGTGTTTCATTACTGTCCTGGGTAGAATATTAATTTTTTAATGTTAATTTTTTCATATCTTTTGGTTGCAGGACTTCTAGGTTTCTTTCTCCCCTGCTCAGAAACAAGACCATGCATTGCTGCAGCCATGATTGGAAAGAGAGCATGTTGTGTCCTCAGAACCCGTATTAAGAGTTCAATTTTCTTCCTATCGATTGCAGCTATCAGCAAGCTTAGTGTGTCTGATCCCTAGACCAGGCATAACCTTGCGGGAGAATTGTCTGTAATCTGTCAATCATATTTTAAATAAATGTTGATTGGCCAGGCAGGAAGTATTGGTGGGAAAACCAGACAGGACGTAGAAATGATGCGATGAGAAAAGGAAAATTCTGGGAAGGTGGAAGTTGATTTCTCCCACTCCTACCCAGATCACCGAAGCAGCAGATGTGATCTGCCCCACTGAAAAAGGTACCAAGACATATGGCTAAAATAGATCAGAATAATGAGGTAATATCAGTCATAAGAGCTAATAAGTAGTCTGACCTAATGGGCCAATCAGCTTTATAACTTATAGAGATCTCTGTGAGATTTTCTTTGGGCTTGCCAGCTATGGGGAATCAAACATAACCTTTAATTAAAATTTATTTTTCCTAGTATCTTCTGACCAGGTGAATATGCCTAGTCTTTGATAAAGATCATCTGAAGACTAATTTTGTGACAACTTCTTTCAATACACCACCACTTATTTATTACATAGATAAGTAAATCCATTACTTATAACCAAGAAAAAACTAAATGAAATCAAAACTAGACCTATATGTATATTTGCTTTTGTTCAACTTATACATTTATTTATTTACTGTAATGTAGATTTACCTATACTTGTGCATATAATGAAATCTTATTGTATTTTTTTGCAGGTTTAAAAGCAATTTCATTATTTAGTAAACCTCACGCTTTAAGACAAAAGCCAAAAACTTTCTTTTACAATCCAAATTACCTGAGATTATAACAAACACACACACACACACACAGAAAGAGAGAGAGGGAGGAAGAGAGAGAGAGAGAGAGAGAGAGAGAGAGAGAGAGAGAGAACAACAGACAGCAAGTTAGGGAGCAGGTATGAAGTCCCATCACTGGGTTAAAAACCTTGTGGCAAATGATAGCTGTTGAAACAGAGTGGGTCACTTTTCTTTAGATGTATGCATTAACCCACACCCAAGAGCATGGTTTTAGTACAAATTGCACCAACGTTGATAAAACAGAACAGAAATATAACACTGAGGTAAGTAGGGAAGGATGTATGCATTGGGGAGAAGCTGGGAGATAATACATAAATATGAAAGAAAATTATTGTATTAAATTTTCAAATAATCAATAACTTTTTATTGACTCTAAAATAATATTTATTTATCAACCATGTTTTTGAAAAGAAAATTGAACTGGACTCTGAGTTTTATGAAAAATCAACATATAACACTGTTCAGAAGAAACTAGTAAACATTCACAAAGTTGCTGTCCTTGAAACTTCAGAATGGGAGCAAATCATTAAAAAAATATTCAAACTAACTTAGGGTTCAAATAAATTAAAACATATCAATTTCCTTTGAATCTTGACACACAGAAATAAGATAATAATTGAATGAGAAAATAAAAGTCATTTGATTAGGTGGCACCCACATGTTGTGATAAATATACATTACTTAATAGCCACTTTTAGAAAATTAGCTCTTGATATGGAATGGGAAAAAACAAAAATAATTATATAATAACATTTAAACAAAGCAGAAGTAGGTTACAGACCTAAATGTAAAACCTGGAAGAATAAAATCAATGACAAAATGAGAGGAAAATATTTGTAATATCAACATTAAGGGCCTAAGACACAATGAATTCACTAAAATAAATTCACAAGAATTCACTAAAATAAATAGATAATCAATATCATAATTATGATCAGAATATTTGTGAGGACTCTTGTTCTTAGTTAGTTTATAGTCTTTCGGCTACTGGCAGGCTGAGTACCTGGTTTCCAAATAAATACATAGAAATTTATTCTTACTTATAAATGCCTGGCCTTAGCTTGGCTTGTTTCTGTATGGATTTTCTTATTTTAAATTATACCATATACCTTTTTTCTCTGAGCCTTTACCTTTCTTTATTCATTCTTTATTTCTTACTCTATGACTTGCTATGTAGCTAGTGTTTTGCCCCTGACATCTTCCTCCCCTTCTCCTTTTATCACTCTCCTATCTTCTCATCACAGATTTCTCTTCCTGTTCATTGTCTCTGCCTGCCCTCCCTGCCCACCCTATCCCATGCCTAGTTATTGGCCATTCAGTCTTTATTAGACCATGCAAGTGTTTTGGACAAGCAATATAACACAGTTTCACAGATTAAAACAAATGCAGTATAAAAGAGCACAATACATGTTTTCACCAAAAAACAAATGTTCCATAGCATAAACAAATGTAACACATCTTCAATCAATATTCCACAACAGTGACCAAATTAATATCAACTTAATCAATTTATTCTCAGATATAGTCTTAATTAAGCATATATTAAAAGGAAGATAGTTTAAATATTATATAAAAGAATGAAATTGAAATGAAAAGAATAAAGAATGGAAAGATAAAGACAGGAAGACAGTCTTTACAAAATACCTATTTATAGCATTAAATATCAAGTTTCAGCTTTTTATTGTTTCTTCTCTCTATATATAGTTTCTTGTGCCTTTGTGTGTACATATGCACATACATGATGATATCATAAATTTACAAAAAAATAAAATTGAAATTCCAAACTTGATTTTAAAGAAAGCAAAGAAAACAGAGAAACCCTGTCTCAGGAAAAAAAAGAGAAAAAATAAAGTGGAGAAAAATAAGGAAAGATTTCAAGAATCGAGGGAAAATTAAATATTCTATAAAACTGAAAAGTATGAGATAAGAATAGACACTCATTATGAGGATGAAGATATACAAATGAATATTTGGTGGTTGCATATATGAAGAACAGAGTTTCAAGACAAGGTTGACAAATGTAATTAGACAATATTACCATCTGACAAACTCATATGTCTGTATGTGTTGTATTTTTGTATATTCATACCTACAAAATACCTTTTGGGAAAGAAAACCTTGTCCTTTAATCATCTCTAGGAGCTTCCTCCTGGGATATTAATTCTAAAGTATCCATAGTTGTCTCAATTCCTATGTTTTCCAATTATATATTATATTCAAGAACTTTAATTAATACAACTATAGGGCTCAACTCTGCAGTATATAAGAGCATGAATTATTAGCAATATTACATTCAGCTTACATCTTCTTTACTCATATTAAAATCACTATTCTAATAGCCCCATGACTTAATTATAAGAATGTGTTATTCTTCCTTATCTATAAATGTTATAAAACTTTTGGTAACTTTTTAATATTCAATAAATATATCAATATTACAGCTTTCCTATTCATCCCACTTCCTACCATCAATTTTATTGATAGCTACAATGATACATAAAATAAATAATATACCTTTATATTTTTATCTTTTTCTCATTTGTTAGTCAATATATTAAAATAATACAGTGTGGCCTAGAAAACAGTATGTTGTACAGGTTATGTTGAATTCATAATCATCTTACTGTGGGCTCTTTGTTACTGGTTTATGGGTTTGTTCAAGAATGCTAGACAAAGGAATTATTTTAATTGATGTTAAATTAGTATGTCTATAATCCTCCACTTTCATTATATCCCTTTGATGAAAATATAAGAATTCCTCTCTTCCCTTTTGTTACATTACAATATATATTTTTTAATTTGAATGATCACTGTTGTGTCATAAGCAACATGTTTATTTCTCTTGTAAACAATAAAATACTCAGAGATGCCTTTTTTTCTCCCTCCATCCTTCTTTTTGCAAACTTTGATTGTTGACCTGTATTCTGTTCTCATCATCTAAAAAATCAATTTTCACTTTTAAGTTCTTCTTTAATCATGATATTATCTTTGCAAACTTATGTGTTTTGCTTAATATTATGTGTTATATGTGCATTTCTGTTTTCGAAAATCATATCTTATTTATTCATCTGTTCATGATTATGTAATTTGTACTATTAGCTATTGTGAATATCATAGGAAAAAGCAAGGTCATGTAGATATTTTTTGATTTGCAGAAAAACATTTCTGTAATGAGTCTTTTTCTTCCCATTTGACAGCTCCCAAATAACCGCACAGAGACTTATTAATTTTGAAAGTCTAGGTGATAGCTTATGTTTGTTTCTAACTATCTCTTATAACTTAAATTAACTCATTTCTGTTAATTTACTTTCTGCCTCATGGCCTTATCACCATTACTCTGTTCTGTTCATGCTGCTTTTCTGATTCATCCTGTGTAGCTGGTAACTCTGCCTTCTTATTCCCAGCATCTTCTCTACCCAGAAAATCCTACTCAGCTATCAACAGCTCAGGATTTTATTTAACCTATCAAAGTGATATATCTTCATAATTTGCAAAAAAAGTTATTCTACAACATTTCCCCTCTTTTATCTAAATTAAAAATAAAGATTTTAATTCTAAAACAGTAATACTTTCTAAACTAGGAGCAATTATCAGATTAAAAATTGTATTCAAATTGTATAGTCCATTAATATTTGTCAAAAACAGAGGAAATATTCCATTAAATATTCTTCCTTGATGAATCCAGAGTTTTGTCCCTTGTTTAATTTCTATCCAAAGGAAGCTATAACTATAACTACCTTGTCTTCAACTCCATTAGAGACTTGGGAAGGGTGTATTACCCATGTAACCATGAAGTACAGAGCAAGTAACTCCCAAAACTGTAAAATGATAGAGAAATCTAGCTGCCTGGTGTGTCACCCATGGGTTCCTCTGTAACATTGGAGCATCCACCTTTGAAGAAGGAATTTGATCTGGGATGTGTCTATACATGCTGTGAATATATTTGATTACCACTAGTTAATGTTTTGGCCTAAGGCAGGAACAAATATAGCTAGTTGGAAAATCCAAACAAAGACATAGGAAAAAAGAAGGCACTGTCAGAGAGATGATAGCAGTATCCAGAGGAATAGATGTGAGACAAAAAGCCATGAGCCTTGTGGTAAAATACAGAATAATAGTAATAGGATAATTTAAGTTGTAAAATCTAAGTAATAATAGTCCTGAGTTAATAAGCCCTCCTCCATGTTGAAAAATTGAATGGGGTGGAGCTACCAGTCAAAACCACAGTTTTAGTCCTAGCCATACCTGCTTAGCATTTTTAAAACTTTCCTTGTCAGAAAAAATTCCAGATACAAAACAAAGACAGATTCAGACAAAATCAATACCTCTAAACCGGTCACAGAGTGTTAAAAGAAACACAAAGGCTAAGAAAGAAAGACGATGGGTATGGGCAGTTATGTAAAAAAAAATATAAAAAAATAAAATAAAGTCTTTAAACAGAAAATAAAATGTAATATCTTGTTTTGGAAAAAATGTTCTGCTTTTATTTTCACAGATGATAAGAAGATATAGCTTCCTTCCATGTTGATATGGTTTAATCACAGAGGAACCCTGAGGGGTTTCCAATGTGAATAAGTCCCAAGTAATCCAACATCCAAAAAGGACTCCACAAAATACCCCTGTCAGGAGTAGACCATATTCTAAATTTTCTCAGGATCACAATAATATTATCAACACTTCCAATCAGTAGGAAGTAGTATGGATAATTTTCTAATATGCCCAAATTCCTCAAATATGGTTTATGAATGTTTGTTTTCACATAAATGGAGTTGAGTATAAAAGATTAATGAGCATAATCATTCTCTTTCTAAGTAAAAATATGAGAATATAATATAAAAATAATAAAATGGTAGGTTATTAAATCTACTTTAAACCAAAAAAAAAACAACTTTTAGTCTCAAAATATTTTACACTACTATGGATATAGTTTATTGATACAATTTTAAGGCCAATTTTGGTATACTATATGTATATTTCTACTCTTGTTTAAGGTATTATGTTTATGCAGCTAATTTTAAAATGTAAGAAATTTAAGAAATATCAAGAAGTAGTAATCTATAAATCAAACTTATATTCATGTTAGGTTTTTTAGATATGCGGAGATTTATTTCAAATAGAAATGTTATCTTCAAACACTTCAAAGACCTACAAAATATGTCATTTAAAATATTTTCAGAACTTAAACTTCTCTTCACAGTGAGAGATGTCTGCTTCCGGCAGCACTAATTATTACAACTATAATTATTGCTTGATAATTATTTTAGTTTATGTAATTTTATTACGTTAAAGTTAAAACCTTCCTTTTTGATTAGACAGAAAAGGGAAAATGTTATGGGATATCTTTCTATATGCTCTGAATATGTTAGATTGTCATTGGTTAATAAAGAAGCTGCTTTAGTTATGGCAAGACAAAATATAGTTAAAATCCAAACAGAGATACACGGAGAAATAAGATGGAGCCTTAGAGACACTAGCAGAAGCTGGAGAAGCAAGATGTAAGGTAACACAAGTCAGGAGCCTTGTGGTAAAATATGGAATAATAAAACATGTGTTCATTTAAGTTGTAAGAGGTAGTTAACAATGAGCCTGAGATAGTAGGCAAAATATTTTGTAATTAATATTAACTCTCGAGTAGTTATTTGGTAATATGGGATTCCCCTCTATATCCTATAATTATCATTGATTAATAAAGGAACTACTCTGGGTCTATAGTAGAGCTATAGGGGAACAGAGCTAGATGGGGAAAACTAAATGTAATTCTGTGAGAAAGGAGACAGAATCAGGGAAATGCTATGTAGCCCCACCAGAGACAGATGCCAGAACTTTATAGTCATCTATATTTGTCATACTTATAGTTAGACTAATTAGGTTCTTTAGGTACATAGAGATTGTATTCTGCATAGACAGGTAGTCTTCAACCACTTCAAAGAGCAATAGAATGTGTCATTTAAATAACTTAGGGTTATGATGTGTTCTTGGACTTGATTTGACAAAAAGCAAAAAATATCAAACGTAAAAAAGAAAGCATATTTAACAAATGATGCTGGCATAACTGGATATAAATATGTAGAAGAATGAAAATAGACTCATATCTATCACTATGTACAAATCTCAAGTCCAAATGGATCAAAGACCTCAACATAAAGCCAGCCACACTAAACCTTATAGAAGAGACTGTGGGAAGTATAGTTGAACACATTGGCACAGGAGACCACATCCTAAATATAACCTCAGCAGCACAGACACTGAGTGAAACAGTTAATAAATGGGACCTCCTGAAATTTAAAAGCTTCTGTAAAGCAAAGGACATGGTGAACAAGACAAAATGACAGACTACATAATGGGCAAAGATCTTCACTAACCCCACATCAGACAGAGGTTTGATCTCCACAGTATACCATGAACTCAAGAAATTAATCATCAAAAGAACAAATAATCCAATAAAAAATTTAAGTATAAACCTAAACAGAGAACTCTCAACAGAGGAATCTAAAATGGCTGAAATACACTTAAGAAAATGTACCACATCCTTGGCCATCAGAGAAATGGAAATCAAAACAACTCTGAGATTCCATCTTATACCTGTAAGACTGGCCAAGTTCAGGAACACTGATGACAACATATGCTGGAGAGGTTGTGGGGAAAAGAGAAAACTTCTGCATTGCTAGTGGGAATGCAAGCTGGTACAACCCCTTTGAATGTCAGTGTGGCAATTTCTCAGAAAATTAGGAAACAACCTTTCTCAAGACCCAATAATACCACTTTTGGGTATATATCCAAATGATGCTCAATTGTGCCACAATGATATGTGCTCAACTATGCTCATAGCAGTATTGTTTGTCATAGCCAGAACCTGGAAACAACCTAAATGCCCCTCAACCAAAGAATATGGATACGGAGAATGTGGTACACAATGGAATACTACACAGCAGAAAAAATTATGACATCTTGAATTTTGCAGGAAAATGGATGGAACAAGCAAACATCATCTTTAGTGAGGTAATGCAGACCCAGAAAGACCATTATCACATCTACTCACTCATAAGTGATTTTTAAACATAAAGCAAAGGAAACCAGCCTATAAATCATAATCCCAGAGAACTTAGACAACAGTGAGGAAACTAAGAGAAACATACATAGATCTAATCTACATGGGAAGTAGAAAAAGACAAGATCTCCTGAGGAAATTGGGAGCATGGGAACCTTGGAGGAGGGTTGAAGGGGAGGGGAGGGGAGAGGCAGGGATGGGAGATGCAGGGAGGGGAGCAGAGAAAAATGTAGAGCTCAATAAAAATTAATAAAAAAAACTTAGTGTTCTGTTGATGCAAGATGCATCTGCTCCTAGAAGCACCAATAACTTCAAGAGGAAGATAGGCATCAAAGAGGATTCTTATGGAGTTGGTTAGCCATTTGAGCAAGAAACTGCTCTTGCGTGGACTACTTGATGAACTGGACATGCAAGGCCCAGAGAGAAATGATGGCTGAACATGCCTAAAGGTGAGACGATACTTCAGGTTTCCTGCTTCATGAAAGAGTCTGCTAGACATTCTGCAAGACACAGGAGAAAGTGACTAATAAACTGCCAGTATTGATGGAACTGTCTTTGAAATTTTCTGTTTCATGGAAAAATCTGCTGGATACCATGGGCCAGTAGACTGAAGATAGATGCCCCAACAGTACAGAAGAACTTTGGGTGATTGTCCAGGCAGTAAAATGTCTCTGTCAGTGCTAGAGTTTTGGAAATTGCTTACAATGCACTTTCTGTTTATTTATGTAATATTTTATCTTTCTGGAGTCTTTAATCGAGCTGAGGAATTTACAGTTATAAATATAGTTTTTCTTTCTTATGATAAAAGATAAAGTAGGTATAAAGATTGTAACTGTTTTTATTACATGTAATTTTACTATGTTGAAGATAAAGACTTCCTTCTTATTTAAACAGAAAAGGGGAGGTGATGTAGGATTCCCTCTGTATGCTGTGAATATCATTGGTTAATAAAAGAATTGCTTTGGGCCTATAGCAGACCTATAGGGAAGCAGAGCTAGGCAGGGAAAACTAAATGGAATGCTGGGAGAAAGGAGGCAGAGTCAGGGAGATGCCATATAGCCCTGCCAGAGACAGATGCTGGAAATTTAGTTGGTAAGTCACAACCAAGTGGCCATACACAGATTAATAAAAATGGGTTAAAATAATATGTAAGAGTTAGCCAATTAGAAGCTAGAGCTAATTGCCAAGCAGTGATTAAATAATACAGAATAATACAGTTTCTGTGTGCTTAGTTTGGGGCTAAGCAGCTAGAAACTAACTAGCAGCCTTCTCACTACAACTTGGGAACTGTCAGTTTAGAGAAAAATGTCCAGTTATAGGAATTTTTGAAGGATTTTTCTACTCTGTCTTAGCAAAGTATGAGAGTTACTTTCTTTTGTATCCTGCTTATCAAGTTTGGAGAGCACACCCTCAGAAATATAGGCAAGGGCAGTAAATTGCACAAATGGCAAGCTTTCAACACAAAGAAACTAACTCCATATAGAGGATCTTAGATGTTCATTATCCTTTTATAAAGTATATTGCTGCTGTCAGGAGCAGATGTGTATCACTGTCATGAAAATATCTATGTTACTGAAACATTAAAAAGCCATATTCTCTAGTTCTTTAAAGTGTTTGAAGATCATCTGCCTATTAAAATATGTTTATGATTGACCTTGAAAATCTGCCTAACATGGGTATAATTTTTATTGTCATAGATGACTAACTACTAACTTGTATTCCTTTATTGTTCTGCATAAGTTTCAAGGACAAGAACTTTATATTGCATTTAAAAAGGTACTGTGTAGGTACAATACCTAAAATAAGAAATAAAAACATATAGTACTGTATAACAAGGAGAACTTTAAATTTGTATCAATATATAAAAATATCTTTCACAACAGTAGAAATATATACAATAAAACAACAATAATTTTAAATTTTAATCAATATACCATAATTTCTTCAACACGATTCAAAACATATATAATTTTGTAACAAAATAGCCTTAAATATGTGTCACTATACAAAAGGCTATACCAATGTAAAATATTTGACATTGTTAGTTACTTTTTAGTTGAAAGTAGATTCAATAATCTACCCTTTTATCCTATCATTTCTATATCCACCCTATCCTATTTTTTTCAGAAAAAGATTCTTAATTCTAATTTCCTTTTTTAAGTTTCCTCCCTTAACACAGCCAGTAATAATTTTAACCAACTCTCTAAACAATGGCAAACATTCATAAAATATCTAGCAACCATCCATCCCATCTCTTAGGAATATGAGTATCATATTCTTAATATTACTTTCTTTTGTCTGGAGGGTGATAGCATTTTAGGGAAACCTGAGAAAATTAAGATTAAAACAACTGTCAAGTCCTAAGGGAAATAGCAGTTGTTCAGGCTCTGTGTAATGGAAAAGTTCAGTGCTTATTTAAAGTCTTTGCTGGAGTATTCTATGAGGCTGGACCACCTTAGTAAACCACCTTGAAATTGTCTTGAGCAGTTCATAGTCCAGAGCTGATCTTTGGATGATGTTTTTACTATAGTACCATTATTACAATTCAGATTAATTTATCATTGTGGGACATCACCATTCTTTTGGAGACTTCAAAGGTCACTGTTAGAAATGATTATGTTTTCTGCGGGAAACTTAAAGAATTTAAATGTCATATGCAGCAGATATCAAAGGTGTTAAAGGACCACAATCTATTAACACATTCAAATACACAAACTTAATTCTTAGTTATTTTAGACAGACTCAAGACAGATATCATGTGCAGGAAGCTAGATGAGGCCTATTTCTAGAATCAGTTAGTACTCTTTATGGCAATATCACAACAGAAAGTACGTATGTATATATACAATCATGTATATTAATCTTACAAATTTAGAGATAATATTTATACCTTAGTGATTATAGAATATTTCCTTAACATTGATTTTCTTCTGTCCCATAAATTTTTTTAATTATTCATCCAGATTTAAGAACTTGTTTTATATGTTATACCAGATTTTTAATTTTGAGAGCAAACTTCCCATAGTTCTCTATTGCATCTTCACTATTTTATATGGCTATGACAAAATGCCTCTCTGTCAACATCCACATAGAATAGATTGTCTTAGCTTTCATTGATATTAAATATCATCGCATATGCTTATTGGCTAATTGTATATCTTCTTTAGAAATATATTTATTCAGAAATAAAGGTATAAAAAGATGGGATTTTTTTTATTTTGCTGTGTTTGATATTTAGTGTCCTCTATGGTCTGCTTCTTAATCCCTTCTCAGACATTTAGCTTGCACATATATTTCCAATTCAGTAATTAAACTGTCTATTCTTTTGATTCTTTCCATGTTTTCTCAGAAAACATTATGTTTGGTGAGAAATTAAACATAAGATCTAACACAATTAAAAAAATTAAAAGGAAACACAAAATGAATTATTCAGAACCTTATTCTAGTTCGTGATCTTTTATTAAAAAAAAACTATAGCTTTACTTTATTTATAGTAGCCAGAACCTGGATACAGCCTAGATGCCCACCTATTAAAGAATGGATAAAGAAAATGTGGCACATTTGCACAATGGAGCATTATTCAATAGTTAAAAGGAATGACACCAAGGAATTTGAAAGTAAATAGATGGAACTAGAAAAAAAATCATTCTGAATGAGGTAGCACAGTCCCAAAAAGACAAACATGGTATGTATTACTCAGAAGTGAATATTAACTGTAAAGTAAAAGATAACCAGGGTATAAGACACAGACCCAGAAAGGCTAGGTAACACAAAGCAGACTAGGGTGATGTATGGATCTACCTGGAAAGGGAAAAAAGAAGAGATCTCCTGGGTGTTCAGGGAGTTGGAGGGGATAAGAACTCGGGGGAGCAGGTTCAGAGTTGGATAGAGTGGGAACACTGAAACAAAACTGGAAAAGGGGTCCTTTGGAATGTCAGGTAAAAACCTAATGCAAGGATGAATCTACATGGATGTAGAATCCCATGAATCTACAAGGATATCCTTAGCTAAGACTTCTAAAAATAGTGGATACATAGACTGATGTAGCCATCTTCTATTATCAGATTGGTGACTACCTCGATTGTCATCATAGACATTCATCTAATAATTATAGAAACAGGTGCATACACCCTCAGCCAAACATTAGACCAAGCATGGGAATTACTGATGAGGAAAGGGAGGAAAGTTTGTAGGAGCAAGATGGGTTAAGAATATCACAAGTAAACACACAGAAACCACTAACCTGCCTTATAGAAACAGAGTTTGAACCAATAACCAGGGCACCTGCATGTGTCTAACATAATCCCTGTGACAATTGTGTAGCTTTGTCTATTTGTGTTACTCCTTAACATTATAAGCAGAGCCTGTTCCAGAGGCTTTGTCTGGGTCTTGGTAGCCTGTTCCTGTTATTGTATTTTCTTGCCCTGGCTAAATGAAAGGAGAGGTACTTAGTCTTAACACCATTTGATATGCTATTCTTTTTAATACTCATTGAAGGCCTGCCCCTTTCTGAACAGAAACAGAAGAGGAGTAGATTAAGATGGGGGTATAACAGAAGACAGTAGGGAGGAGAAAGTGTAATCAGGATGTAATAGACATATAAATTAAATTTAGAAACTATAGGTTTAAAGTCACAGGTAGAAATGATAAATAGAACTTTTTTATTATTATTATTCCACACTGACCATTTGCTCTGTCACCTTGAAATTTTTAGGGCATGTAATATTGATATCTCTAAAACACTAAAGTCAAATAACCTGGTTGCTAAAATAACATCGGGTCTTCCCTTCCCTCCACTCAAATAAATATTCTCTTACTCCCTTGGTACTTCATTGTCTGCACTTTATTAGACTTCAACTATTCATTTCTTTTTCTAGCCATTGGGTTCCTCCATAATCTATTAAATTATTATTTATAATACCCCTTAATTATCTGGTCTAACTCCCTTACCTTAGCATTCATTATATAATTATTTTCCTGTTGTTCCATTGATCCACACAACAATAAGCTTCAGTGTCACCTTTATTATGACTTGGTAACTATACTTGTCTTTTAATTCTTACCAGTTTTATTTCTGTTTCATCTATAATTCAAACTTTCAATAAAATATTGAGTGCCTCTTTATACAACATTATATTATATTATATTTAACTTATAAACATGATTATCTTATTTATTATAAGATGCTCAGTATCTATCATTCTTCCACTACTCAGTGAAAATATCTTTTCCTTTCAAACCTCATCAATTCCTACTGCTCACTTCTTTTTTCTAAATGAAATGATAAATACATGCATATGCCCAAAATGTAAATTGTTTTATCCTAAGTCCTTGCAATCCCAGGAAATCTTCTTAGTTTAGATTTTTAGAAATTAGCTAAATCCTTCTTGCCCTGTTCTTTTCATTTATTTAGCTTTACCACAGTATTGATTCTGTATAGGAAAATGCTACTCAACCTAAATAACTAAATAAATATTGATTATTCATGAATGTTTATATGGCCTATCTTTATTTCTGATACTGTGGTAAAATATTCTGGCTAAAAGAAACTTAGAAAAGAAAGTGTTTTGTCTTAGAGTTTTAATGCTGTGAGGAGACACCATGAACACGGCAACTCTTATAAAGAAAAATATATTTGATTGGGGCTGACTTACAGTTTCAGATGTTTAGTCTATTTATCATCACAGTGAGGAATAAGACAGCATGCAAGAAGACATGCTGCTGGAGAATGAGTTGAGATTTTTGCATCTTGATATATAGATAGCAAGGAGAGACCCTGAACCTAGATTGATCATATAAACCCACCTCCACATTGATTCACTTCCTTTAACAAGGCCACACATACTCCAACCGGACCATATCTCCTAATAGTGTCACTCCCTATGGGCCAAAATTTCAAATACGTGAGTTTATGGGGACATTGCTATCCCCACTATCACACAGTTATTTGGCTTATAATACCAAGTAGTGTTGAATTGCTACAGAGAACTCAAGGCCGTAATTTATAGCATCAGATATAGAGTCAAAACCTGAGAGTGAAAAAAAACAATGGATCCCTGTTTGTTGTTTTTCCTCTTATTCATTTCAGGGCCCAATTCCTGAAATGGTGA
Source organism: Myodes glareolus (assembly GCF_982192425.1). Lineage (NCBI taxonomy): Eukaryota > Metazoa > Chordata > Mammalia > Rodentia > Cricetidae > Myodes > Myodes glareolus. The sequence continues at coordinate 36,303,636 of NC_142053.1, read as the reverse complement.
TGCCAATACTCAGGAATGTTCTTCACATTTAAATTTAGAATAAAAACAACCTCCTTATAATCATGAACACAAGCCAACCTAATCTAAGACATCTATTATTTATTCTGTCATCCTGGGTGATTCACGATTGTAGAAAGTTGGCATTTAAAACTAGCCATGACAGTATGTTTTAAAAACATGAATCAAGCAATGCTGACAAGAACCCCTTGTACAAAGGAAAATCATTTTAAAATACTCTAATGTTAAACAATAGATGTTATTAAAATTTACCAAGAGTTTTCCAAGTCATAGAGAACTGATGTTATACTTTGATAGAACTTAAGAAGAATTTTTTTGTATTTATTGGAAATTTTGTAAATTATGTCATGATCATGATAACATACATTCACTTGTAGGTTAAAAGGTAGGCACGGCGTTGAATTTATCTATTTATGATTATAAAACTTATATGAATATCTTTGTCAAACTTTTTCTTATTTATAAAAATGAGATAATAAAACTTTTTGTCCTAATTATTTGTATATATTAAATTAAATGATGTAGATAAAGAAGAGGTCTTTACTAATCACCTAATTTTGGACTATGAAAAGTTGCAAATATTTTGCTTCTAAACTATTTGACTAGAAAAAGATTTTAGAACAAAAAATATCTGACAGACTGATTCATTCAAACTAAATTAGGAAGATGTCAGAACAATAAAGAGGGGATAAGTAAACAGATTATAACAATGATACATCACATTTAAGTTGTCAATGGTAGCAGACAAGGGGGTGTGTAGGGATTGATAAGATTTGTCTACGTTCTGTGGAACTGTAGTGACTTAGTAATGTCACTACGGATCCTTGTTATACATAGGCTATATAATTTGGAGCCATTTGAAAGAATATCTCATACAAGCCACTGGAGATACTTGCTTAACATTAATGAGATCCCAATGTCTATGTCTGAAAGAAAATAGAGGATATTCAGCCATTACTGGAGGAGTTCAGTCTAAGTATGTTTCATTTCTGGTCTGAGTAAGACTTTGGTACACAAGAGAGTTTTAAAAAAAGAAGAAGATAAAGGAAAGAAAGTTAATTCAGCAGGGACACAGAAATGGAATGAAACTATATGTCACTTGACTGAGCAAATGGTGGTTTGACTTTATGGTGTAGGAGACATGCTGGTGAGTCTGAATAATTTAAACTGACATGACTTGGGAGAAGACGAAGCACTAAGGAATATAGCAATGGTACATTACTAACAAGTTATGTTAGAAGACAAAGAGAAAATTCTAAAAACAATTAGAGATTGCTATCACATCATTTATTTGACCAAAGGGTATTTTCTCAACAAATCATTGTAGCCCAGGAAACAATATAAAACATTATCCCAACTTCTGACAGAAATTGACTCTCAACCAATAATAATATATGTGCAAAGCTATCCTTTAGAAATGAAAGGAAAAAGCAAGCCATAAGCCCTAGATGAGAACTAGGAAAGAAAATGTGGCAAGATTTGTGTGAAGACAGATATACTAGGTGAAATAAAATGATACAAGGGTACATGTTGTGCTCATGATTCGTTAGAGGGCTCTAAAGGCTGAGCAACAGTTCACTGAACAGACAATAGGAAGCTCACCACTGTATTTTTTCATGTCTAAGCAGGAAGGAATTGCTCTAGTTGATAACTCTTTACTCTACTGTTCTTAAAATAGTTTGCCCAAGATTATGTGCACATAGAGAATGTGAAGAGTGGTCAGACTGTCTCATATCAAATTGTGTGTTTTCTAATCACCTACTAATTTAAAAAGTACTAGTGCTTTGATGAATGCTGCAACAAATTTTAATTAATTCATGGAAATATCCAAGGAAGATGAGTAGCAATGAGAGATATGAAGTTAGAGATGAATAAGCACAAATGTCCAATCTGCCACCTGTGATTCCAGTAAGTTATAAGATATGTTTACTTGTAAAATAGTGGAACCAATTTCATATAAACAATAAACCATTTTCTTATGCAATATAGGTTTTCTCCATGAGATGATAACTTTAATAAACACTGATAATGAGACCAATATCCCATGTCTAGCCAGGCACTAAGACCTATGGGATAAACAGTCTAGTGGCTAATTGTTATACATATAGGTTGGTTTAACATTAGCCCTCGTCAGAGAAGATTCTGCTGGCAGTAAGTGACAATAAACACAGAGAACATAACTGTCTAACACAGTGAATAAGTGGCTAGAGTATTAAGCCCTGAATGAGAAAAGCATATGATGCCCTTTCTCCCAGGGCTCAGGGACTTTCATGAAATAGGGGATGGAAGCAGATTGAAAGAACTAGAGGTGATAGATACCTTAAGACATATGGTGTTTTCCAGATACAACAGTGTTATTGCACATATGAAATCACTGCTACTATAACACTAAACAAACAAACAAAAAAAACCTGAGTTACTCAAATCATACAAAAGTCCTACCATGGAGGAAGGAAGGTAAGCAGGTAATTTCACCAGCTGAAGATTTACTGGTATTTACTGAGAAAGAAGAAATCAGTTTTCTTTAAAGATGTGAAAATGGGCAGACAGAAAAACTCTAGGGCAGACTCATATGTTCAAGATGAGTTAGGCAACACAAATTGAACTTGATGAGTTTACAGATTTAAAAAGTGAAATCACATTGTTTTGTAGGGAGGGGTTTAAGGATAGAGAGTATAGGTATGGAATGATTTGTAGGTGAATATGATCACAATGTACATTATATGAAATTCCAAAAGAGTAATAAAATATTATTTTAATAGCCTAAAAATTGTGTACAATAATAGACTAACATCCCACCTCTGAGTAAACATTCAATGGAAGTTTTATCAAGTATATAGGGATATTTAAACAGTCTTTTTATCCTGCACTACTTATAGTATCAAAGATATGAAAAAAATCATAAATATTTTATAGAGGATGAATTGATAAAAAGGAGATATAAATATGTGTGTTTATAAGTTTTTATTATCTAAAGAATTATAAACTATCGTTTATAGTAGCTATTAAGTTATGTGAAGTAAGTCAGAAAGAATGAGGCAAATATAGTATATGTAACATGTTTAAAAGGGTGATGAAAAATACCAAGTAGGAATAATTAGTAACTAGTAATGTGAGAAAATCAGAAAATGAGTTCCAAATAATATATAGTATAAATTATGAGAAGATGGGGCTTAAATATCCAAATACAAAGCACCAAGAATGAAATGGAGAGATTAATTATATTAATATTACTTACTACAGATTATGAAATACAAAATATTATAATATTACTCCATGTCTGACAAACATGGGCTATTTTCTGATGAGGAAAACTAATCTTGAATACTTCAAGGGGCACAAACTGTTGATAACCCTGATGAGATTGTGACCAAGTGACAAGTGACACACATTTTAAATTCCATTATTATTTCACAAGCTAATAAAATTAAAAGAAATATAGCAAATCCATAGTATATTAAAATCCCTTAAAAACTATTTGTTATCTTTACCACTGTATATATATAGTCAGATCTTGAAAGGATCCTATCATCTTCATGTTCCTGTTTGAAAAAATAGTCACTATCCTTTGTACAGCCCTGACTAGTTTACTTTTCTGTATTATGCTATTAAAAGTCAGCAGTAACATCTATATTTTTCAGCGGAAAACCTTATACCAACATATGGGCACCTTAGAAAATGTAAGAAATCTAATATTAATAACATATAACTTTTTCATGGGAATTTTGAAATGTTGTTTCACAATTTAAGCTAATGTCAACATATACATCCACAATCATTTTGTTCTAGTAATAATTCCAGAATCATAATCATATTGAACAAAATTCAAATAATTATCAAATTATTTTGGGACCATAGGCTACAGCCACCCAAAACTAAACAATATACAGACAGAAACCTCTGAGCATTGTTCTAAGTGGGATGTCTTCATCAACCCCCTCCTTTTGGTGCTCAGGGAACTATGCTGAAGAGAAAGTTGAAAACTTGTAACAACCAGAGGGGATGGAGAACACCAAGGAAACAAAACCAACAATGAAATTCTATTGGACACAATAGAATTGATACACAAATGAGCTCACAATGACTATGGCAGAATGCACAGGTCTTGAAGAGGACCAGGATAGATGAGGTCCCATTGCTGAAATGGGAAGTGAACATGAGTATCCAGAAGGTATCTCTAATTGAAAACCACTCATGTTGCCACTTTCGATGGCAATATGAGCCGCAAACATCAATACATACCCTAGCTACATGTGGCCAGACATAGCCCTGGCCACAGCTTGGGCCCATACAACTCAATGGCACGGAGAGGCAGCACATTTTCCTAAGATCTATATATGCTCAGCTGGTCCAAAGTCCTTGAACACTAATATGACTACAGGTGGCAGGTCAGATCCTGAGCATCTGTGTGGCCTTTGTTTTGACAGCATGAGCCAAGGTCATTAGCACAGACACAGTCTTTGGTAGGACCATGGTCCCAGACATGGTCTATGGCAACAGTCTGGTTCCTGATAACATCGTGGTCCTTGCTGACATTGTAGTTCATCCAGTATCTCATGGCACCAGTGACAATGTGGTGCTTGATTACCAACATGTCCCCAATTGGTAGCCCAAACCCTGGGCATCTGTTTGGTCTTTCATGGCAGCAGGAGCCATGGATATCAACACAGGAACCCATTACTGCATCAGGGCCGCAGATCAACACATGGCTCTAGACATCACTATAACCCTGTGGCAACAGGCCATCTACTTTAGCACGTTCCTCACTACTCTTGCCTCCTCAGATCTGCCTCTCTTGCCAGCACATGAATTGTTCTGCTTCTCTCTCTCCCATTTCTCCACCCTGTAATTGTTCACCTAAAAGGTGCCAAGTACTGGGCAGGCTCATTGTTGATTTCAGCCTACCTAGGCCAAGAGACTTGGGGAGGAGATATGGCTGTCCCCAGCACATCTCTCTTGGTCTAGAAGCTCCAAACTATTTGTGGTAGCTGATTTCTTGTCTCACAACGTTTTATTTGGGCATTATTACCCTTCTTCACTTTTGCTTTTGTATTATGGTTCCAAAATTAATGATTTTATTGATTTCTGTGTGTGGATGTAAGTGAGTTTGTCTCTTTGTGTATATTTTAGTTTGAATTTTTTTAATCTGTCAATTTGTTTGCTTTGTGTTATTTTGGTTTATTTGTTTTGTTATTTGTCTATTTTCTAAAGAGAGGAAAATGGTGTGTACTTGGAATGATGGGGCAGAGAGGAGGATCTGGAAGGAAATCAAGGAAGGAAAATCACAATTAGAACATATTGTATAAAACAAATTTATGTTAATAAATAGAAATATTTATGATACTTTTACTGTTAGATCATGTTATGATCAATACCAACACCTTGATATATGGAAAACAGTAATAACTTAGCCTCTTAACTTTATCAGTCTATTTTCTTAGATGAAAACTTTCTATATTCTGTAACACATATTTCTCCTGTCTTTGAAAATATTGACACTTTTGGTTCACATAATCACCATGAGCTTTGTACATTTTCTAAATTTTAAACAACAGGTTTTTTTTATTTATGTCTATTCAGTAACGTAGAATTACTATAAAAGAGCTGCTAGACTGCTTCTATGGGCTTCAGGTTTTCTTCTCTCTTTGATTTCATCCAAAATAAAATTTATTTAATCTGATTGCTGCTGTTCTAAAAGTTACATCTGTTCAAATTTGTACTTCTTATAATGACTGAAAAGTTATTTGTGTTTGTTTACCTTAAGCTTAGTTCTAACTGCCTCATGCTGATAATTTGTGACTTCTTAATTTAGCATATTGTAGGTTTCTAGGCATTATACTATGTTACCCAAGTAAAATCATATTTTCAATACTTTTTTTAACAGGAGGGGCTGCTTCTTGTTGCGGTTTCTGTCCTGCCCAATTCCCACAGCCAATAAGCACCAAAGAAAAATCACACATAGAGTTATATTAGATATAAACTGATTGGCCCATTAGCTGAGGATTCTTATTAACTCTTATAACTTATGTTAACCCATTATTCTTGTCTAAGTTAGCCACATGGCTCGGTAACTTTTTCAGTGGGGCAGATCACATCCTTCTTTGGTGGTCTGGCAAGGACTGTGAGGAATGAACTTCCTCCTTCCTAGAATTGTTCTGTTCTCATGGCCCCACCTCTACTTACTGTCTGGTTGTCCCACCTATACTTTATGCCTGGATACTGGCCAATCAGCATTTATTTAAAGCATAATGGATACAATACAGAATTGTCCTACCCCACTTCCCCCTCTTTTTTTTTAAACAAAAGAAAATATCCATAGTCCATTTTTGGGAATGTGACCATAGTATTCCAGGCTACTTCCAGCTGTTTGGGGGTGCTGATAATCTTATGGAAACCTAAAGAAAATTTAGAGTTATGATCAAGTAATTTGCAGCATGCTGCCCACAAACCCCATGTAAGTGCTCTGTCTCCTGAAGGACTGAAGGAGCCAGAGTTGTTCCTGCAACTAGCATGAACCAGGAAGCATTCTTTTTTTTTTTTGAATTTTTGAGACAAGGTTTCTCTGTTGCTTTGGAGCCTGTCTTCAAACTAGCTCTTGTAGACCAGGCTGGCCTCGAACTTACAGAGACCCACCTGCCTCTGCCACCTGAGTGCTGGGATGAAAGGCATGCAACACCACAGCCCAGTCCAGGAAACATTCTTAAAGGAGTCAAGCAGTTTTATTGTTACCAATGAGTCAGGAAGCCTTCTTTTAAGGAAATCATGTCTCTGCTTGTTTCTAGAAAACAGAGCCCACCCAAGTAAACGCTGCTACTATGAATGCCACCATGAAGTCATGCTATAATTTACTTGTGTGTGTGTGTGTGTGTATGTGTGTCTATAATTCCTTCCCATGCTCTCTCAGGTATTATTTGAATGTAGTTGTTCCACATAGTTGGTCTATTTGTAAGTGGAGACTGCTCATTTGTTCCCCTACTTCTCCAACACAAATAATCACACAAAATTCCAGAGAGAATGTTGGGCAGCAAAGACACTCCACTTGGAGCTTGTTTTTTTCTTAGCAAAACTGGTCTTTTGGCAAACAATGGCACCTGCCTCAACCACTGACAAAATGCATGGTGTCCAGACTGAATAAGCAGGATACAAGCAAAAAGAGTGCCAAACCTTGCCAAAACAGAGTGATATGGTTTTTAAATTTCATCCTATTCTTAAAATGATCTGTCAATTACTCTAGGCCTTAGCCAAAGTTGATTCCCTCAGCATTATAAATGAGACTTTGAGTGATTGCCCAGGTAGCTGATTGTCTCTGTTATTTCTTACACCTTTTGGAAGTTGCTTGATTGTGCTTCCTTTTGACTCAAATGATATTATTTCCATTCTCAGGTCTTTGATGGGTTTGAAGACTAGATAGTCATAGTTACATTCCTCTCATGATTTAACCAAGTCACATCTAATATAAGACAGACTCTGTAGGATAGAATAACTAGTGAAACATTTATTATGTTTCTTGCTTGATGTTGTTTATGCTGGTTATAATTCTAATTTTTACACATGATATTGTATATAGTTCTTGTATATAGTTCCAAAAATGGGAGGCAAGCACAGCTTCTTTGTAGCCACATATTTTCAAATAGACTCTGTTTGCTAGAGGCAAGCAGGGGAGCAATCTCTTTAAGAGAAGGCTTTCTGACTCAGCATTAGCAGCAAAAATTGTGAGGCTTCTTTGAGAGACAGCTTCCTGGTTCACGCTGCCAACATGAACTCTGACTCTGGGGAGGTTCTGCATTTAAAGGGGGTTTGTGAGCAGCATGCTACAAGTTGCTTAGTGGCAACATAGATCTGTTGTGTTCCTGGAGCTGGAGCAGTGAGCATGGTTCACAGAGGTGAACCTCTGTCATGCCTCTGCCATGTTGGAAGGGTAGAACTAACAGGCAGGGCTACAGAGTTGGTTATAGCCATGCCTGCTTAGCATTAAAAAGAAAAAAGGAAAAGGTGCTCCTGTTCAGAAAATGATTACAGATATGCAATAAAGACAGATTCAGAGAATAAAAAAGACCTCTGAATGTATCACAATGTAGGATAAGGTACATGAGCTTAAGAGAAAGAGATGAAAGAGTACAGATAGTCATAAATTAAAGGAGAAAGGATAATAAAATAATAATTTTAAAGTAATAGAGTAAAAATGCCAAGTAAAGATTAAAATACTCAGAGAATATAGATTAAGAATTATTGTATTTTCTTTGAATTTTTGCCTGTTAATGAACTAACTGCAGAGACACATGTGTTTGTGGGGGCTGCTAAGCTAAAACAACATAAAGGTATCTTGATTTCAAAATTTGAGTCTATGGATATGTTACTTTGGAAAAGAGATTCTGATTTGGATTCCACAGAAGATGAGAACCTATGGATTTCTTCCAGACTATTGTGGTTTGATGGAATAAGACTTTATGAAAGGTCTCTGTGACCACTAAGAATACATGGCACAAATTACAGTAGGAAGTAGCTTGGAAAAAAACTATGCATGCCCAAATTTCAAAAATGATTGCATATAAATGTGATTGCTTTTATTTAAATAAGGATATTATATAGAAATCAATATTTTATATTGGTATGGATCTTGGTAGATTGACACAAATTTAAGGTCAATTTTGTTATATGAAACTTTCTACTCTTGTTTAAGGTATTACAATTATACATATCATATAAAAAATATAATAATTTAAAATTACAGATTAATAGACATTTATAGTAGTCAAACTTGTAGTTGTATTAGTTCAGTTTTCTAGATATACAGAGATACATTTCAGATGGCTAGGTATTCTTCAAACTTTTCAAATATCCACTCAATATGTCATTTAAATGTTTTGTTAACTTAGGAATTTTCATAACAATGAGACACATATACTCCTCACAATACCAATCTTCAAGGGGATGATAGGCATCAAAGAGGTTCTTTATGAAGTTTGCTAACCATTTGAGCAAGGAATTGTTCTTTCTTGGACTGCTTGATAGTATGAGATATGAGGACATGAAGGACCCACAGAAAAGTGACTGTTAAATTTTCCAAAAGACTAGATGGTCCTTCATGGTTCCTGCTTCACAGAGGAAACTACCAGACATTCTGCAGGATACAGAAAAAAAGTAACTGACAAACTTCCAATATAGACAATGCAGTCTTTCAAATTTTCTGCTTCATGAAAATTCTGCCAGATACTATGGGCCTTTAGGCTGAAGATGGATGCCTCAATATATCAGAAGAACTCTGGGAGACATTCCAGGCAATGAGATATGTCTTTCAATTAAAGAGCTTTAGAAGTTGTTTGTAATGCACTTCTGGAAGTTCCTTGATTGTACTTTGTGTTGACTCAAGTAATATTATTTCCATTCTCAGGTCTTTGATGGGTTTGAAGACTAGATAGTCATAGTTACATTCCTCTCATGACTTAGCCAAGCCACATCTAATATAAGACTTAGACTCTGTAGGATAGAATAACTAGTGAAACATTTATTATGCTTCTTGCTTGATGTTGTTTATGCTGGTTATAATTCTAATTTTTACACATGATATTGTATATAATTCTTGTTGTATATAGTTTTGTATTAGGCTTAAATCTCTCTTATTTAGACAAAAGGGAAGATGCTTTGGGAACTCCTTAAGCAAATAACTTTTAAGATACTAGCCTACTTTGGGCAAGATCTCATGTACCATACATGCAGACAGAAAGTGTGTGCAAGCCCCTTGGCTGCTGGATTCTGTTCCAGTTCCTTGACCATGCAGAGGGCTGGGGACTCCTACTCGTTCTGTGAGTTTATTCTCTAATAAATTCTGTAGCTTAATCCCTAGTAAATAAACCTTTATCATTCTCCATTCTGGATTAGAGTGGAAATTTTTTATAATGCAACAGAAATAAATGTACTATCTTAAACATTGATTCCTTACTTAAATGATCTGCTTCTGGGCAATTATGTTTAGAGGATGTTTTAATTTGTTTGACTCATTTAATGTTTCTCTAAGTGAAGACAATTGCTATTAAGTATGAAAATTTCAAATGGTTAAAGGAGATTCTGAAAATATTTTTTAAAAAGTAGTAGAAATTTTATTCACATACATAATGATAGAAATATAGATAGATAAATGGATAAGTAGATAGATTTAGTTCTCTTAAATGAGAAATCAAGTTTATTTATAACGCATTTGCTTTGTAAAAATATCAAGAAGCATAAAATCCTTTTAGGTATTGAAATATATTTCACCAATTTTATTGAGTAATAATTGTAGATAAACTGGCTGCATGTCTTACTAAAGTATTATTTTATTCTTCTTGGCCAGAGAGATGTTTTATTTCTTGACATTGAAAGGTATGTTCATTTTGGCAAATGTCAGCTTTCAGAAAAACATAAAAGTGTTATCATTTTCAAGAATTTTCCTTCAATGCAGATTTTTGAAGTCACTATATAAGCATAACCATTTTCCAAATATATTAGCAATATTGCAAATTTGGTATATTTAATGTAAAATATGTTCAGAATGAATTATAAAACTTTCAGAAATATGCTATAATTCCTCAGGAAATATTTTCTTTTTTAATTTTTTTGTTTAATAAATATTTTATCATTCATTTTACATACAGACTATAGTTTCCACTCTTTTCTCTCCTCCTTCCTAACTCCCATCTCCCCCCATCTATCCATTTAACCTCAGTCTTCATTAGGAAATTGTTAGGCCTTCCATGAACTTGAATAAAACATGGCATATCAAATTGAGATAGGACTGAGTCACTCCCGCTCCATAAAGTCTGGGCAAGTTAATCCCAATTAAGAAATACGCTCCCAAAAGCCAGCAAAGTGACAAGGCCAGGCCTTGTTCTCACTCCAAACAGCCTTATAAACATACTAAACTACACAACTGTAACCCATTTGCAGAGGGCCTAGGTTGGTTTAATGCAGATTTCCTAACAGTCCATCCAGAGTACATGTGCTCCCACAAGCTCAGCTTACCTGTCTCTACGGTTTAATCTCTCAAGACCTTGAAACCTCTGGTTCATACAATCTCTCATCTATTTACAATAGCCACAAATAATATAAAATATTTTTGGGTAGCTTTAACCAAACAAGTAAAAGATCTGTAGAACAAGATCTTTAAGGCTTTGAAGAAACAGATTGAAGAAGATATCAGAAAATGAGAAGATCTCCCTTGTTCTTAGAGAGGTAGAATTAACATAGTAAAAATGGTGATCTTCCAACAGAAATCTATAGATTCATTGCAATCCCCATTAAAATCTCCACACAGTTCTTTACAGACCATGATAAAAAAATGCCCAACTTCATATGCAAAACCCAAAAAAAAAAAAAAACCCAGGATATCCAAAACAACCCTCTATAATAAACGAACTTCTGGAAGCATCAAAATCCCTGAGTTAAAACTCTATTATAGAGCTATAATAATAAAACAGCTTGGTATTGTCATAAACCAGTCATATGAATCAGTAGAATCAATAGAAGACACTAACATTAATCCGCATGCTTATGAAACCTGATTTTTTGCAAATAAAAAGCCAAAACTATACAATAAAAAGAAGAAAACATCTTCAATAAATGGTTCTGGCATAACTGTATGTTAAAATGTAGAAGAATATAAATAGATTTATATCTATACCCATGCACAAAATTCAAGGCCAAGTGGGTCAAAAACCTTAATAAAATCCAGTCACACTGAGCCTAATAGGAGAGAAAGTGGGAAGTAGCCTTGAATGAATTGGCACAGGAGACCACTTCCTAAATATAACACCAGTAGCACAGACTGAGAACAGCAATCACTAAATGGAACCCATTAATACTGAGATGCTTCTGTAAGGCAAAGGCTCTGATCATTAAGAAAAAACGGCAGCCTAGAGAATGGGAAAAGATCTTTACCAACCCTACATCTGACAGATGGATGATTTCCAATATATAAAGAACTCAAGAAACAAGACACCAAAATACCAATGATCCAATTAAAAATGGGGTACAAATTTAAACAGAATTCTCAACAGAAGAAATTCAAATGCTTAAAAGAAATTTAAGGAACAGCCCAATATCCTTAGCCATCAGGGAAATGCAAAGCAAGATGACTCTGAGATACCATCTTATACCTGTCAGAAAGGCTAAGATCAAAACCACTGATTACTGCTTATTCTGGAGAGGATGTGGAGTAAGGGGAACATTCCTCCAGTTCTGGTGAGAATAAAATTTGGTGTAGCCACTTCAGAATGCCATATTGCAGTTCCTCCGAAAATTGGGAATTAATCTATCTCAAGACCCAGTAATACCAATCTTGGGATATATATCTAAAAGATGCTCAATCATACCACAAGGACACTTGCTCAAGTATGCTTATTCCAGCATTATTTACAATAGCCATAAACTAGAAAAAACCTAGATGCTCCTAAACTGAAGAATGGATAAGGAAAATTTGCTACATTTACACAATGACATCATGAAATTTGCAGGTAAATGGATGTAACTAGAACAAATCATTCTGAATGAGGTAACACAGACTTGGAAAGACAAATATGGGGTGTACTCATTCAAAAGTGGATATGAAGAGTAAAGTACAGGATAATCAACAGCCCTGGAGATGTTAGATAAGAAGGAGTGCCCAAAGAGGGAATCATGGATATTCCTGGGAAGGGGAAATAGAAGGATATCCTGGGTAAACTGAGGGCAGAGGGATGATGGGGAATGGGACTTGGGGTAACATGTTGGGCAATTAAAAAAGGAAGGCATGTTAGGGGTAGAAATGAGAGAGATTGGTCTGTAATTTACTTTTCATTGCATTTATTTCAGTTTGGACATCAGGGTATCTATGGACTCATAGGAATAATTTGGCAATATTCCTTTTGTTTTTATTGTATAGAACATTATGAGGAGTATTGGTATTAGCCCTTCTTTGAAATTCTTTGAAATTTGAAATCTTTGTTGAAACCATTTGGCCCTGAAATTTTGTTTTGTTGTTGTTGTTGTTGTTGTTGTTGTTGTTATTGTTGGAAGACATTTAACGTCTGTTTCTATTTTCTTAGGAGATGCAGGTCTATTTAAATTGTCTATCTGACCTTGATTTTATTTTGGTATGTGGTACCTATCAAGAAAGTTGTCAATTTCTTTTAGATTTTCTAATTTTGTAGAGTACAAATTTTTGAAATGTGACCTAATGATTCTTTGAATTTATTTAGGTTCTACAGTTAAATTCCCCTTTATGTTTCTGATTTTGTTAATTTGAATATTCTATCTGCGCCTTTTACTTAGTTTGGATTAGAGTTTATCTATCTTCTTGGTTTTTTCAAAGAACCAACTCTTTGTTTCATTAGTTCTTTGTATTATTTACTTTGTTTCAACTTTAATGATCTCTGCCTGATTTTGGTTATCTACTGCTGTGTACTCTTTTATTTAGTTTGTTTCCTTTTTTCCAGGGCTTTCAGTTGTTCTGTTAAGCTGTTCATGAGATATTTCTCCAAATTATTTTTGTAAGCATTTAGTACTATGAAATTTCCTCTTAGTCCGACTTTCATTATGTCCCATATATTTGGATATGTTGTGGATTCATTTTCATTGAATTCCACAAAGTCATGAATTTATTTATTTTTTCCTTGTCCCAGGATTGGTTCAGTTAAGTTGCTCAGTTATTTTGAGTTTGTGGGTTTTCTCTAGTTTGTGTCATTGTTGAGCTTTGACTATAACCCAGGGTGATCCAATAAGATATAAGGTGTTTCAACAAAGCTTTGTATTTGTTGAGATTTTCTTTATGACTATGTAGTCAATTTTATATGATATGATGTATTGCAAAGAAGGTATACCTTTTGGTTTTGGATGGAATATTCTGCATATGTCAATTCCTTGTTTCTCTGTTAAATTTCTATCTAGCAGTCCTGTCCATTGGTAAGAATGAGGTCTTGAAGTCTCCCACTATTAATGTGTATAGTTTTATGTGTGATTTAAGCACTGAGACTTCATCTTGACAGCTTTTTCTTTAATGAATATGAAATTTCCTTCTCCATCATTTTTGATTAATTTTAGTTTGTAGTCTGTTTTATTAGATATTAGGATAGCAACAAAAGCTTGCTTCTTAGCCCCATTTGATTGGAAAATCTTTCTCTAACCCTTTATTCTGAGGCAATGCCTGTCTTTGAAGTTGAGGTGTGTTTCTCGCATGCCACAGAAGGATGGATTCTTTGTTGTATACATTCTGTTAGCCTGCAATTTTTTTTTTGGCAAATTGAGTCCATTGTTATTAAGGGATATTATTGACCAGTGATTGTTAATTCCTGTTATTTTTAGGTTTTGTTGTTGTTGTTAGTAGTGTGTTTGCTTCCCTTCTTTGATTTTTGCTGTTGTGAGAGTATTTCTTGTATTTTCATGAACGTACATGAGTTCCTTGGGGTGCTGTTTTCCCTACTAGTACTTTCTGCACTGATGTATTTGTGGATAGGTATTGTTTAAACATCTGCCCAGGACCATCTTTTCGCTTTTAGAGTCCCTATTTATTTATTTATTTATTTTCCCATTCAAAAATTTACACTTCCTCCCCTCCTCCCATTCCCCTCCCAGTCTCCCACTTTCCCTCCTCCCTCCCCCTTACTGCTTGAGAGAGGGCTGGGAACCCTGCCTGTGGGTAGTCCAAGGCCCTCTGCCCTACATCCAGGCCTTGGAAGCTGTGCATCCAAATATACAATTTACAGGGTCCTAAAAAGCCTGTAAATGCAGTATAAACAAGTCCCAGTGTCTTTATCAATGGCTTCTCAGTCAGTCCCCATTGTCAGCCACAATCAGACAGTTCAGTTTGATCACATGCTCATTGAGTCCTGGTACAGCTGCATTTGGTGAGCTCCCATTAGAACAGGCACACTGTCTCAATGGGTCGACCAATCCCTTGCGGTCCTGACTTCCTTGTTCATCTTCTCCCTCCTAGAGTCCCTATTTAGAAGTCAGGTTTAGTTCTGATGGGTCTCCTTTATATGTTACTTGGTCTTTTTCCTTTGTAGCTCTTAAAATTCTGTCTTTACTCTGTATGTTTAGTGTTTGATTATTGTGTGGCGAGGCTTTTTTTCCCAGCCTATTTGTTGTTCTGTAAGCTTCTTGTACCTTTACAGGCATGTCTTTCTATAGGTTGGGAAGCTTTTACCTATGATTTTGTTAAATTTATTTTTTATGTCTTTGAGTCTCAATTCTTATCCTTCTATTCCTACTAATCTTAGGTTTGGTCTGTTCATGGGGTCTCCGATTTCCTGGATATTTTGCATTAGGATTCTATCATATTTGACATTTTTTGACTGATTGATCTATTTCCTCCATCATATCTTCAACACTTGAGATTCTCTCTTTTATCTCTTATGTTCTGGTGGTGATGCTTGCATTTCTAGTTCCTATTTATTTCCCCAGATTTTCCACTTCCAGAATTCCCTCAGTTAGTGTATATTTAGTGTTTCCATATCAATTTTTGAGTCTTAAATGTTTCTTTCACCTGCTTTATTGCTTTATTTTTTGATTTTGTCTAAAGGATTTATTGATTTCTTCCAAATTTTCCTTGTCTTTTCTTCAGTTTTTTTTTTTTTAAGAGAATGCTTTAATTCCTCTTTAAGAGCCTCTCTCGTCTTCAAAATGTTTGTTTTCTTATATTTAAGCTGCATTGGAATGTTCAGGTCTTGCTGTTGTAGGATTGTTGGATTCTGGGGGTACCATATTACACCTTTGGTTGTTGAATGTATTATTAAAGCAGTGTTTAGACATCTGTTCTTCCAATTGGTATGGCCTGTGACAGTGGGTGCCTGTGTTATCTTCTGGGGTTGTGAGGAAGGACTGGCCATGGGGAGGATGCTCAGGTTCATGGGGTTAGGCAACAGAGTGAGTCTTTGAGGAACAAAGCCCAATGGAGGACAGGGGTGGTGGTGAATACTTGAGGCAGTCGTCTCACTTACTTCCTGGTTGGTGGGGTTTCTCTGAAAATAATTTTTAATAATATCAGTAGGATATAATAAATTCTTACAACCTGCACAATATCAAAGAAAATAAGGATTATTTTTGATGGTTGATCGTAATTGCACTGATCTAGGTGAATAGAACTTTTAGGCCTAATTTCATTCTAGTTTGTGCAAATTGACATAAAGGAATGAGAAAAATAATAATGAAAGTTTAAATTTCAGGAAAATTTCAAGAAAATACAGAAAAATTTAGCAAGGGACAATAATGTGTGATCTCAGATGCATGTAATTCAAAATCTTCGGCTCAGAAGTTGGAAGACTGAATAAACAAATACAAACCCAAAAATGCATTGGAGCAATGAAGTACAAATGCTTGAAAATTCTCATTCCTCTTTTAATGTCACGTGAATCCAAAGATATATTAGACCCCCGAGCATATTTAATTTTATCCCGCCTAAAAATGAAAACATCCCATCAAGAAATTTCCTTTTCTGTTTTATAAAACACTTTACTTAATAGTAGTTTTAAAAATGTAGTGCCAAATCTAACTGCCACCTGTGTCCTGATGTGTATTTTTCCCTTATGTTGTTCTTTAAACAAATGTTCTCCATTCCCACTCCATGGAGAACAAATGATTGTATGGCAAGTGGCAGTCCAATTACATAGCATCCTTAAAAAAAAAAAAACAAGAGCATCAACAATCTATAGAGGAAATTGAGCCGGGGTCCATTAGGTTGTCACATACTTCCAGTTTAGTGCTTTTTTAGTGTCCACGCAATGATCGCAAACTACCTTTGGAAAAGTACACTTATTGTCGTTATGTATTCTGCTGTTTTAGTTCTGCATTGAGTTTAGCTTTTTGAGATTAAAGGTAGTCTCTTTCTTCTTTTTGTCATTGCTTCCTAAGTAGAGAAGAAATTGGAGAAGACAGCTTTAATAACTTTACATACAGTAAGGAAACAAGGCACAGGCAGAATATAAAAAAGTAATTAAAATTCAGCACTTTAAGTGCCTAGAGTTTCAAAATGACAAAGGTGTTATAGCTTAATAACATCTTTTTGGAATCACATTTTGCAGTTAGAAAAACTAAGAGGAGGAAATGCAACGCGTGATTGGTGGTAGAGTATATTGCCCCTCTGAGGATAATCTGTTGCCTATTCATTATTACAAGAAGTCTGCTAAAAGTAAGCCCATGTTTAAATTAGACTGTGCAGATCATTGCCATCTTAATTTACAGTAAGAGAGGTTAGTAATTAGAATCTGTGTTTGGTAATAAACTGTTGTTGTAACCTTTCTGGGATGTTCAAACCTAAATATTACATAAGATTTAACAAAAGATGAGAAAACTTAATTTTTAGTGTAAAAGGAATAAAAGGAATCTTTATAAGTAACTTGCATAGTTAAAGTTTTTATCCCCCCCCCCCGCCCGCTATATTTGTTAGAAGAAGTCATTTGAAAACAAGTGCTAGGGTTCACACTAAGAATTTTTATATATTCATGTTTTTATTCCCATAAACACAATACACACTTGATGTAGTATTTGAGAATCAACATGGTGTACACTTTTTAGATTGGCCAGCTTGATCATATTATTATTGTTTTATTTCACTCTTTCAATGTTCTCATGACTGTAGACATAGACAGAGAGAGAATGAAAAGTATTCATTGAAAATACACATAAATCAATGGATGGATCTAGAAAGTAAGATAAATAAGATAACCCAGACCTGGAAAGACAATTATCATATGTACCCACTCATAAGCGGTTTAAAACAAACAAACAAACAAAAAAACAACAACAAAAAAACCAATGAAAATTAGCCTACAAATCACAATTGAGAGAACCTAGACAACAATGATGACTCTAAGAGAAACATACATGGGAAGTAGAAAAAGACAAGATCTCCTGAGTAAATTGGGAGAATGGGGACCTTGGGGGAGGGTTGAAGGGGAGGGGAGAGGCAGGGAGGGAAGCAGAGAAAAATGTAGAACTCAATAATATTTTATATATATATATATATATATATATATATATATATATATATATATATATATGAACACACATATTTTATTGCAAAATACTGTATTCTCAACTAGAAAACATCATCCTGACTGAGGTAGCCCAGGCCCAGAAAGACAAATATAGCACATACTCACTTATAAGTTGATAGTAGGTATAAAGTAAATGATAATCTTGCTATGGTCTACAGACCAAGAGAGACTATGTAACAAGGAGGGCTTAGGGAGGGGTACACAAGGATCTCCCTTTGAAGGGAAAAATATTAGATTTAATGGGTGAACTCATGGACAGGTGGGATTGGGTACAGGAGGGATCAAGTTGAGATAGGAAGGAAGAAAATATTGGGGAAAACAACTGGAATTGGGAGGCATTTTAGGAGCAAGGTGGAAATCTAGTGCAAGGAAGTTTATGAAAGTAACCCTCCTAGAGACTCTAATAATGAGTGACAGGAGCATGAACTGGTCATCTTCTTTAACTAGATAAGGCCTCAATTAGAGGGAGTAGTAGGGCACCAGTACCCACTTAAACATACAGTTTTTCCTACCTGCACAGTGTTTTGGGACAAGAACCTAGTAGAATTCTCATCAAAGAGACCAGAGAGATTTCAACCAGCAACTGAAGGGAGCAGATGCAGAATTTTAGAGTCAAACATTAGGAAGAGCTCAGGGCGTCCTGAAAAAGACAAGAAGGAAAGTTTGAAGGAACCAGAGGGGTCAGGGCCACCATAAGAACACAGCATACAGAATCAACTGAGCAAGACTCATTTGTGTTCATAGAGATCAGGAAGCCTGTAGAGTCTGACCTAAATTCTCTTATTATATGTTATGGCTGAATGGCTTGATGTTCTTTTGGGCCTCCTAACAGTGGGAGAGAGTGTTTCTCTCTTTTTTTCTGCTTGTGGGATCATTTTTTACCATACTGGGTCACCTCGTCCAACCTTGATATAATTACATATACCTCGACTTACAGTAGCATATTATGTTGTGTTTAATTGATGTCCCTTCTATTTTTTGAGGAGAGACTGAGTGTGTAGTTTGTTAGGGCAAGAGGAGGGGCAGAAAAAAAGACAGGAGAAACTTCAATAGGGATGCAGTTTATGAAAGGGTAAGAAACAAAATAACAAAACAAACTAAACAAAAAACATAAACAAAACCCCCAATAAGTTATCACCTCTTCCTTGTTCATATGGCTGTTAGAATCTAAGGGGGAAAAATAAGTATAGAAATTTCTATCATTCTGCACCGATGATGAGAATGTTACTAATACAGCCATTGTGATAAAGAGTATGGAGGTTCAAAACCATATAATAAACTATGATACCATTTCTGGGTATTTAACTAAAGGACTGAAATCAGGATTTCAAATATCTGCATTCTCACACTCACAGCAGCAGTATCCACAACTGTCAAGATATGGAAACCACCTGATTGTATATCACCAAATAAAAGAGTGCCAGTGAGATGACTCATCAGAAAAGGTGGTTGTCCCAAATATAAACACCAGAATTTGACCTTTAGGACCCAAATGATAGGAGACAACCAAGTTCTACATGCTGTCCTCTCTCTTCCACACACCTTAATCTCCACATGAAAGCCTTAGCATGCACTGTCACTCTCCAATAAACAAATATATGATTATATTTCATAAAAAGCAAAGAATGATAAAGAATGTAATTCATACAGTAATATTTACTTTACCTTGAAAAAGAAGGAAATTCTGCTGAATACAGCACAGAAGAACCCAAAAGATATTATGCCAACTGAAATAAGCTAGGCACAGAAGCACAGATATTATGGGATCCCATTCATATGAGGTATCGAAAATAATCAAGCTAACAGAAATTTAAAGTTGGATGAAGTCTGGCAGGGTCTGTACAGAAATGGAAAGAAGAACTGTCTAATGGGTATAAAGCTACTGTGATAAAGATAAACAGTGATCATTTGAACAACATATTGAAAATTTTAGAGTAGACCTTAGGTAATGTGTTCTTACTTCTCATACAAAAGGAAAGTAGGGAAAAGGTTTGGTAAGACAGACATGTTATTACTTTAATCATCATGATGGGTTTTATCCATACATATATGAATGTTATCAAAGCCACCAAATTGTACAGAGTGAATATATAGATTTTTAGTAAAAGTAATTTTGCTTCAATAAAGCTTTCAAAAAAGGAGAGAAGAAAATATATATATTAAAAATAAAATAAAAAAGATTGAAATTAATAAAAATAAAATTGAAAGTCCTGTTGAAACTTTATGAGATAAGAAACCTCCAGAAATGCCATTAAGTTTGTTTTCTGCTCATCATCTATTTCTAGGCATATACATGCAGTCAATCCTTAAGAGTAGTTTGCTTTCTTTTCTTTTTTCCCAATGAGTCTTTCTTGAAGAAAACAAAATTTTTATTTGAAAGTATCGCTCAATTGAAGATTGCTTCTGTGTTAAAGATGGGAGCATGTGTTTACTTCTGTTTTCAAGCCTAGAATCTCATCTGGTGCAGAGCTATGCAAGATCTGTACCTGCCGCCTCAGTCTCAGAGTTCATATAACCTTTGATCAGTTGATTTAGAGGGCTTTTCTTCTTTGGTGTCATCCATTTCCACTGACCGTTACACACCTTCACTCTTTCTGCTTCCATTTCCACAGGGTCCCCTGAATGCTGGGGGAAAAATATGACGGAGCCATTTGATTTAGAACTGGATGTTCCTAGGACTCTCACCATGATAGCTATGTAGTTTGGCTACATCTGGAATTTACTAAGACATTAAAATGGAAGGGCATACATGTGAAGGATATTTGCCTAATTTGAAATGGGAAGTAACTCTTCTAATTTGGATTTTGGAGATGGGAAGATAGAATTTAAATACATATGTACAAATTGGGAAGTCACATGTCTAATTTGGGCCAAGTCTTCTGTTGGAAGTTTATATAAGGACAATGTGGAAGGAAGCTTTGACTCTTTGCTTGATTGTTCTGGCCTCACAAGCAAGTCCATTTTTTTACTGGTATTAGAGCCTACTTCTCTGTGACTCTGGAATATGCTGAAGACCAATTGAGACATCCAGTCTTGTGGCCTAAAATCTACTGGATTTTTTGACCTTCAATGTATAGGCACTCAATGTTGGATTATCTGTACTATAGCCTGTAAATAATCCTCAAAAATTACACATATGTAAATATATGTAAATATGCATGTGATATATATATATATATATATATATATATATGGAGAGAGAGATTCATTGAGATTCATTCATTCTGTATGTTTTGCTACTCAAAACAATCATGACTAATACATTCACTTTCTGCATAATGCCTGGCTATTGATCTATGTATTTGTTCCCACATTCTAATGAGAGTTGAGCAAGGTATTTATCTATGAGTATTGAAGAATGTCATTAGTCATTTTATTGCTATATTTCTTGTTTCTTTTTTTAAAGTAATATTATGTATGACTCTAGGTCCCTGAACTATTTAGTCTCAAATAACCCAAGCAAATTTTTTATGTGTTGTGTTACATCATATGGAGGGGCCTTACGTAAAATTAGATGTTGGTTGGTCAACATCTAATTTCCACATGGTTTGTACCACCATTGCCCTAGCATGTATTGCAGACAGAACACCATTGTAGATGAAAGGGTTAGTGTTTACATTTCTCCTTTGGTGAAAATCATAGTACTAACCTGTACCAAAGACAGTTGAGCACAGTGTTCAAGGGTCTATGTAGGTAACAGTTTGATTTTTTTCATTTTCAATGAGTTATAGAAGTGTTGTCTTCAGCAATAGTGCCTTGTCATCACTTTGTAGAGAGCAATTTGTAGACTTGGCCAGAGCCTGGATTATTTGGTGTTCCTATAGAACTGCTTTGAACAACGACTCAATTAGATATGACCCAATACCGGTTATAGAAGCTTCATTTGGTGACAAGGGATGTCAATTGGAGTGCTGTAGTGAGGGCCAGCTTGTTGGGGTATCTGTTCCCACCTGGTACCCCACAACCGGCAAGTCCCAGAGAAAATCAATCACACAGAGATCTCTATAAGTTATAAAGCTGATTGGCCCATTAGCTCAGGTTACTTATTAGCTCTTATAACTTATGTTACCCCATTATCCTTATCTACGTTAGCCACATGGCTCAGTACCTTTTCCAGTGGGGCAGCTTGCATCTTTCCTCTCCGTTGGTCTGGGCAGAACTGTGGAGGGAGCTTCTTGCTTGCCAGAATACTCCCAGTCTCTTTGCTCCACCTCTACTTCCTTTCTGGCTTTCCTGCCTATACTGCCTGCCTGGCCAATCAGCATTTTATTAACATATGATTGACAGAATACAGACAATTCTCCCACACCAGAGTGTAGAGATCCACATTATTTAGATATTTCATTTAGATCACACTGTGTGTTTGTGTAAGTGTGTGTGTGTGTGTGTGTGTGTGTGTTAGCAACTTCTAATTTATTAGTTTTCCATACTACCCATCTGTGATGATATCTTTTGTACTTTAACAAATAAAACTTGCCAGAAGATCAGAGTGTGGAGCTAGCCACACTAATTAGCCATAGAGGCCAAGCAGTGGTGGTACACACCTTTAATCCCAGCACTTGTGAGAAAGAGTTCAATGCCACTCTGAGATACATGAGATTGATTCAGTTTAAAAGAGAAACAGAGCCAAGCAGTGGTGTCTCACACCCTTCATCCCAACAGTAAGGAGGTGAAGACAGTAGGTGATGTGACTGAGCAGTGAGAGAAATATAATGTGAGAGAAAACAGGAGCTCCAGATTCAGACTGAGATGTCATAGAGATGGCATTCATTCTGAGGATTCATAGGGATAGGATCTTGCCTGTTTAGTCTTAGAATTTGGAGAGGTAAGAACTCTAGTGGCTGGCTGCTCTGTTTCTCTGATCTTTCAATGTAGAACAACCAATGTAGAACCAAAATTTCCACAGAAAATCTTTTTAAAAAGTTCTAAACACACAAAATTAAAGTCAAACATGGCTACTTGTCTGTTTTTTCTTGGATAGGCTATGTTTGCCAGTAGCAAGAAGAGGTGTGTCTCCTGTAAGAGATGGTTAACATTAGCAGCAACATTTTCATGGCTCTTTTAAGAGGCCTTTCCACCAAATACTTAAGTGAGGTTTATGAGCAGCAGCTAGCACACTTCTCGGTGGCGGCATGGACTCAGAAACTTCCCAAAGCTGCATTGGTAAGCATAGCATCAGCTAGGATCTTCAACATAAATCTAGACTCTCAGGAAGCTAAGGAATGGGAAAGAGCCAACTTCCAAAGTTTGATTACTGAGGAAGGAGAAACAGCTGCTAAAAGATGTTTAATTGTAACTGTTTCTGGATTAATCCAACCTATGTATTTTGAAATGACTTGATTTCATTTTTACTTTCATTTTTACTTTTGATAAAAGGTTCTGCTTTTATTTTTCCCAGGAAATGAGAGACTTTGAATTCATTCTCAGTTAAGAAAAATCAGGTTTGATCAAGGAAGACCCCTCCAAAAATTTTTTTTCACAAGGAAGCAGATGGCCAGATGATTCAAAATTTTGAGTATCTATCTCTGTTGCAGTTTCCTGAGTTCTACACCCAGAATACCTTCAAGGCTGATGGCTAAGATGATGCAGCCTCACAGAATACTCCAATTAGGACCTGACCATAATCCTAATTTTTTTCAGCATTCCCCAAAGATTACCAGTTCCTCCAATCAGCAGGAAGTAGTCTATAAGTCCTTGCCAAAATTTCCAAAATATAGGTCATGGATACTTATCATCATTGAAGGGGGTTTGGGTACAAGTTGTTATTGGTAATGTTCAAGAAAAATGCTGTTCAAATAAGATTAGATTCAGAGATTGCATTTATAAAGAAAGGGGGGATACAGAAATGTGCTAATGCAAGTTAGAATAGAAAATGAATTCAGTACAACCTTTTGGACTCACAAAACTAGGATAGATAATAGAATATTTTCTCTGAGTTTGTCAAATGTTTGTGGAATACACATTGTTGATGTATTTTTGTCTATGCATGCTGTATATAGTTATTGTACTTATTGTATATAGTTTTTTATACTAGTTATTAGTTTTTAAATTTTACACAAAAAGGATAAATGTGGTGATATTTTGTTTGTGCTTAAACAAATAAAATTTGTCTGATGATCAGAGTACAGAAATAGCCACACTAGTTAGCCATAGCGCCCAGACAGTGGTGGGACACATCTTTAATCCTATCACATGAGAGGCAGAGGCAGAGGCAGAGGCAGAGGCAGAGGCAGAGGCAGAGGCAGAGGCAGACAGATCTCTTTGAGTTTAAGGCACCCTGGAATACACAGGATTAAATCAGTCTCAAAGAGTAACAGAGTCAAATCACTGCTGTCTCCCACCTATATTCCCAATACTAGGGAGGTGGAAACAGCAAGTTACATGAAGCGTGGAGAGAGGAATATAAGGTGGGAGGATACAGGAACACAGAAATTAGTCTGAGGTTTCATAGAGATGGCATTCAGTCTGAAAATTCATAAAGACAGGATCTTGCCTATTCAGTCTCAACATTTTGAGAGGTAAGAACTCTAGTGGCTGGCTGCTCTGCTTCTCTGATCTTTCTTTCAGCTTTCACCCCTAATATTTGATTCCAAGTTTTTACTTAATAAGACTAATTAGTATTGTCTTACTCCCATCAAATGCCCCTTAATTTCATGTCTCTCCCTATATTCTGTCATCTCCTCTCCCCACATTCCCCCTCCCTACTTGATCCACTTGCTTCATGTATTCATCCATAACAATGTATTCTATTTTGCTTCCTAGGAAGACATGCCCCAACCCAGTCACTACTCTTTATGTACCCTCTGTGGTTGAGGTACATAATAATTAGCTTGATTATCAGTGATTTAAAAGTTAATATCCACATTTAAATGAATATTTGCCCTATTTGTCTTTCCAGCCCTGGCCAATCTCAGTCAGGACTTTTTTCCTAGTTTTGTCCATTTACCTGAAAATTTCATGATTTAATATCTTAATGGTTGAGAAATATTCTATTATGCAAATATACCACATTTTCTTTATCCATTTATTTTTGAAGGGTATTTAGGTTGCTTTTGCTTTTTGACTATTCTGAATAGAACAACAGTGAATACAGTTGATCAAGTGCCTCTCTGGTAGAATGAAGTTTTATTTAGGTGTATGCCCATGAGTGCTTGTACTGTTTAATTTTATCTCAACTTGACAAAAGGTAGAGTCATTTGAAAGGAAGAAACCTCAATTAAGAAATTTCATCCAAAAAAAATGTTGTATGCAAGCCTGTATGGCATTTTATTAATTAGTAATTGATAAGGAAAGGTATAACCCATTTTGGGTGATGCTATTTTGGGACTGGTGGTCCTGAGGTCTATAAGAAAGCAAGTTGAGCAAGCCATGAGGAACAAAACAAAGCAGCAACCCCCATTGCCTCTGCATCAACTCTTGTCTCCAGATTTCTGCCCTGTTTGATGTCCTGTATTGACTAAATTTGATAATGAGTGATATGGAAGTGTAAGAAATACAACTTGTCTGGTCATGGTATTCTGTTATAGCAATAGAATGCCTAAGTAGGAAAGTACTATAACTGGACCTTGAAGTATGTTGATTTCCATCCTTCAAAGGAGCTGCAACACCTATAGGGGATGAACAAATTTGCACTTCCACCAAAAATGGATGAGTCTTTTCCTTAATACAGTTTGAATTATCTTTTGTTTTATTGATTTTAGTCATTCTGACAGGTGTAAGATAAAGTCTCAAAGTAATTTTAATTTCTGTATCCATGAAAACTAAAGATGTTGAACATTTTTAAGTGTTTCTCGGGCATTAGAGTTTCTTATTTTGAAAATTCTCTGTTCAGTTCTGTATCCCATTTTTAATTGGGTTATTAGTTTTCTTGATACCTAGTTTTTTAATTTTTATATATTTTGGATAGTAGATCTCTATCAGTTTTAAAGGTGTTAAAAGTCTTTTCTCTTTTCATAGGTTGATGCTTTCTCCAAATGACCACGCCCTTTGCTTTGCAACTTTTCAGTTTCATTAGATCCCTTAATTTTTTTTTTTCTTAGTGGCTATGATAATGGTATGTTCTGTTCAAAAAATCTTTTACTGTTTCAGTGAAGTCAAGAACTTTCCTGCTTTCTGTTCTATAACAGTAAGTGCATCTGGTTTTATATTAAAGATGTTGATGCATTTTGTGTTGACTTTTGTGCCAGGAGATAAGCATGGATCTACTTGCATTATTCTACATGAATTCATCCAGTTAGTCCAGCACAATTTGTTAAAGATGATATCTTTTTTTCTAGTGTATGTTTATGGCTTCTTTATCAAATATCAGGTGCCCATAGATATTTGAACTTATGTCTGGATCATCAGTCTGATTCCATAGATCACCATGTCTGTTTTTATTACAATGTCATACAGGTTATATTACTCGAGTTCTGTGGTACAACTTGAAAGCAGGGATGGTGATATCTCCAGTAGTAATTTTATTGTTCAGAATTGTTTTATACTTTCTGGGGTTTATGTTTTCATATAAAGCTTGAAATTGTCTTTTCAAGATCTATGAACAATCATTTTGACATTTCATTGCGGAATGCATTGAATCTGCAGATTGTTTTTGTTAGAATGGCTATTTTTTTCATTTTTACTGTACTAATACTACAGCTCCATGAGCTGGCTACCATATATTAAGCCATCTGATAAACATATAATTGCTGAATTTGATAAATACACATCCTGTGTACTTCTATCTTTAGTGAGTTTACCAAGAATTATGTTAAAGTAAGATTAAAATAGTGAGGTGATACTTTCCAAACCTGGATCCTGATCATGAAGAAATATTTATTTCCTTCTTAAATTTTCATAATTATAACTAGGCAGTAATTATAAGAATGTATCTTTATTTATTTTTAAATTGTATCAATACCAGTACATACTATCCAAGAAAAACAATTAAAATGCGTGGTTGCTGGACTTCAGAATTTTCACTAAAATTTCTTCACGTACTGAAACTTTTGTTTCAGGTTTGCACAATGTGTATCTGCTTTATAGTGTTTTGAAGGTAGTACTAGCCAACTCACACAGTTATATCTGGCTCCCAGGCCAGATATATTAGAGAATAAAATAAATATAATTTATATGTTTGTGTGCATTAGTCTGTTACATCACTTAAACCTGAAAATCCAATTATGAGTGCTCTCAAAATGATTTAATTGAAACTATGTTTTCAGCCGATATTTTCTTGTAAACTATCAGATCATTTCTGAATATATATCAAATAACATCATTCCATATGATATTTTTCAAGTACATATTTCTAGTAAACACCCCTCTGTGGTAATATAAAGTTTCATAAATCATATTTCTGAGAGTTACATGCACAATATATCATTAAATATGGACACACAAATAAGTAAAGTACATATTTTATTTATGTAATTATTCAGGAAATTCAACATCAGTTTTCAGGACAATAAAAAAAGATGTTGCCAGAGGTTGTAAAGTGTACTGCCATATCAGGAGTTTTTCTTTAATCTAAATGAAGCCATAATTTAAGAACTGGATGTAGAATATTTTCATCCATGTGTATTTATAAAGATTACCCTACTGCTCTTTCTAACAGACTTTGTTTTGATATGGAGAATTACAATGTATATACCAAAGTTTCTTAAATCTTTCTCTTTTAACTTTGTTTTTGTTTAGAGTACACCAGCAATGAGGATTTCATTTTATACTTTTACCTGCCATTAGAAATTGAAACATGAGCAAATGAATTAGAAATTGAATGTTTCTTTCTTGCTAATTGATTCAAGTAGAGCCTGTATCATATAACATGGGGGGAAAGGCAGAATTACTGTTTTATGAAGATTTACTAAGGGAGAACGTACTTCTAGGTAGATTTTGCATAAATGAGTACAGTTACAATTTTATATTCAAGTAAAAATGTCAATCATTCACTGGAAATAAACTTAGCTACTTCTTGAATCACCAGTTAAGCCCAGAAGCCGTCACTGCTACTTACAGACAATTACATCCTGGGAAAGTTTTAATACAGAACTAGTTGAAGGACTCAACTTTTATGAACTTTATAGATTGTTTCTGTTCAATATTTATATGTGATCAGTGTCTTTATATTTGTTAAGAGATATAACTATTTTGTTTTATCTTATTTAAACAGATATGCCATTTTTTGTCAAATGGGTTGACATAGGTTTTAGATGTGATTGTGTTTCTATTATATTCTAGAGATCATTGTATTATTCAATATATTACATCTTATAATACATATTTTCAAGTGTATTCAAATAGAATTAATAGCATTAATCAATCAATGCTAAGATTGTTGTTGTGATTTTGGTTTAATATAATGCTGAATTTATCTAATTTGCATTTATTTATTTGATTACTAGAAAACTTCAATTCAACAAAGCAGTGACTTCACTTGAACACCACTAGTTTAAAAATATAATTATATCTTGTTACTATCTTGATGTTTCTTATATGATATGTAATAAGGGCTGAAGATATTTTAAATCATTTGTATTATCTCCAAAATGAAACAGAAATACTTGAAATAGTTATAGAAATATTAACATAAGAACTTGGGAAAGTGCCACAGAGGAAGATATGATTTCAACAAAGCAATTTTATTTGCAATTCAATAATATTCACAAATAGTAAAATATCTAAATTATAAAGGGTGAATCTTAATATCCTATGTAGTCATCCTATTTTCTAGGACTCATTGAGAATCTTCTTCAAATGTGACTTAAGGTTTACTGCAGGCTGGGTGGTGGTTGCACACACCTTTATTTCCAGCACTCTGTAGCAGAGGCAGGGGATCTCTGTGATTTCAAGGCCAGCCTGGTCTATAAGATCTAGTTATAGGACAGACTCCAAAATTACAGTGGAACCCTGTCTCAAAAAAAATAAAAAATAAAAAATAAAAATAAAGTTTGCTGCATAAGGCATTAGCTATTTTGCCCATTCATACCAAAGCATATGTGTAACACTGTGTCAAAATTAAGCCAGATGCTATAGGGATTAATTGCATCTCCTTATGGTTCAGCAGAGGGAGGTAATTTGTCAGTGATGGATGATTTACTAAAGCATAGTACACAAGTCAATTCTTTACTATAAGCTATGTTACACTTTCTACTTTTAAGACATTTTAAATGAAATAAAAACATCAATATATGTATGTGTGTTTATACCCACTCTCGGAATGGCTTGCTATTTATTTAATTGGATTTAACTTATGCAATAAAAATACATTTAGATGCTGAATATTAATATTTGGGAAAAACTCCGTGTGTGTGTGTGTGTGTGTGTGTGTGTGTGTGTGTGTAGTGTAGTGTTTAAAAACAGAGATAGAAATGAGTAGACAGAGTAAGGACAAGTGCCAGGCAATTTATGACAATTAGAATATAAACCATAGTCTTAAGATAATAACATATTTCTACATATAATAATTTAATACTTAAATTATTTCAGTAGAAATTGAAACTTACATGTTAAGACTCAAAACACACTAGAATTTCATCATAAAATTACCAAAATTGTATTGTTTTTTTCATAGAGTTGTAGCATCTTCTCAACATATGCAAGTCAATAACTATGTAAATAATCTCATGGACATAAGGTAAATGAGCATCTCATTAGGCAAAGTAAAGTAATTTGGTAAAATCCAATACTCTTTCATGAAAAACGTTCTGAGGACCTTTGGACTACATGTGACATTCCTAAACATAATAAATGCAATATACATCAAACCCATAGCAAAAATATTGCTAATCAAATAAAAAAGTATTTTTATTAAAATAAGAAATAATAAAAAGATGCCTACACCTCTTGAATACAGCATTTAACATTTTCGCTACATCCAAAAGACAAGTGATGAAACAATAGGGGTTATAAATAAAAAAAATGAAAAGAACAAAATATTCCTTGCAGGTGATAAAATTACATGCATAAAAATTCTAAAGAATCCATTATAAAATTTCTAAATTTAACAAACATATACAGCAAATTAGCACCATTCAAATGAAAACAGAAAAATAAGTACCCTTCCAATATAAAAATAACAAACATGTCAAGAAAGAAATCAGGAAACAGTACATTTACTATAACAAAAAAACCTCTGATTACATCTAATCAACAAAATGAGAGAATTGTGCAATTAGACAAGACAATGAAAATATTGATAATGGTAGCAGAAAATATAAGGTGCTCTCCTGATCATGTGCTGTTCTGTTTAATATTGTGAATATGCCCATCCAATAAAACAAAATCTGGAGATACAGCATAGTCCCTTTCAAAATGACAGTGTAATTCTTTCCAGGCATTGAAAATTATATATTAAATTGAATACAAAAGTAAAATCACAGAATAGCACAAAGCATCCTCAACAATAGAAATACTGCTAGAGGCATTATCATTTTTGATTTTCAGTTATACTGTAGAGCTATAGTAATTAAAAAAGAAGGCACAGGCATAAAGCAACACCATGGTATAGAAACGAGTACTCACATAAAAGACTATTCTTCCAAAGTCACCCGATTTTTGACATACAGGCCAAAGGTGCAGAGTGGAGAAAAGACAAAATGTTTAATCAATGGTATTGCTCAAACTAGGGCAGTTACATGTTAAAAAAATGAACTCCCATACTTATTTCTTACTCTGTACATAATCACCTCCAAATTAATTAAGGACCTCATCATAAGATCAGATACCCTGATTCTGAAAGATAAAATGTAGGCAATATAATTGTACTCATTAATGACACAGAAAAGGACTTTCTAAACCAGATCCCATTAGCACATGACTTAAGATCAACAATTAATAAATGAGATTCTATGAAAGTAAATAAAAGGTTTTATGCAACAAACATAAATTACATGCACTGTAATTTGAGTGAAGAGGTAGAATACAGATTGGGAAATAATCTTTGCCAGTTACTTACTTGATAGTGCTATTAAATAGAATATATAAATATTTCAAAACATTAAACATCAAAAAATGGGGTACAAAAATAAACAGAAGATTCGACAGAAAATTATAAACAAGTGGCTGACAAACAATTTTAAAAGATTTAACATCCTTAGCCATCAGGGAACAGCAAATTAAAACCAGTATTTTTGATTCTTCTTACTCCATTAAGAAAATCTAAGATAAAATTAAAACCAATCAACTAACCAAGCAAACAAACAAAACAAATTATGACAAGTGCTGGTGTAGATATTAGGAAAAAGGAATATTTAATTACCATATTGAGACCAGCCACCTGGTGATTGTTTATTCATTTCCTGGAAACACAGACCTGAATAATCAAACAGAAACTATATCAATCCAATACTGTTTGGCCACTGGTTCATACATTTTTTTCCATTTTTACATCTTAAATTTACCCATTTCTATTCATCTATATATTGCTACAAGGTTGTGGCTTACGTGAAAAGGTCTTTCTTCTTTGGCAGCTACATGGTGTCTCTTTGACTCTGTCTACTCTCTTTCCATATCTCTGTTTAGATTACCTGCCTGGCTTTACTCTGCTAAGCCATTGGCTGAAGAAACTTATTTATTAACAAATGATATATATATATATATATATATATATATATATATATATATTCACAGCATACAAGGGGAATCCCACATCTACTACCATGTTCTATATAAATGAAAAGGAAGATTTTAACTTTAACATGCTATAATTACATATAACGAAGCAGTTATCAGGCAAGAATTGGAATTGCAATATTTATATATATTTTATCTTTTATCATAGCTAAGAAAAACCATAACTATCTGTCTTCAACCTAATTATACATAATCTATCTTTAATAATTATTGCTATCTTTCTTCAACTCCATCAAAAACCTCAGAAGTATGTAATATTACCTAAGTAAATAGGAAATGCATTGTAAGCAACTTTCAAAACTCTAGAATTGACAGAGATGTCTCTGGACAGTCACCCAAAGTTCTTTTCCAAATTTGGGGCATCCATCTTCATCCTACAGACCCATAGTATCTGACAGACATCTTCATGAAGCAGTAAGTTTAAAAGGCTGTTTTGCCTATATTGGCAGTTTGTCAGACACTTTCTTCTGTGTGCTGCAGAATATCTGAAAGACTCCCCAATGAACAGGAACCCAAAAAACTGTCTCATCTTCCTCTGTCAAGCTCAACAGTCATCCACCTGTGGGTTCTGAATGTCCAGTCGACATAGCATACCATCAAACAGTCCAGATAAGAGTAGTTTCTTGCCAAAATGGCTAGCAAACTCCATAAGGAGATTCTTAGATGGCCACTATACTCTCTGAAGTAATTAGTGCTGTCAGAATCAAACATGTCTCACTGTCAAGAAAAGTTTAAGTTCTTAAAACTTTTTAAAGGGAATATTCTGTAGGTCTATGAAGTGTTGAAAATTATCTATATAACGGAAATATATCTCTGTATATCTAGAAAACCTAACTAATGCAATGAAAAGTTTGGTTATTATAGATGAATATCCATTAATCTGTATTTCTTAACTATGCATTGTATTTTTAAATGAGCTGCACAAATACCTTAAACAAAAATAGAAATATATATATTGTGACAAAATTGACCTTGAATTTGTATCAATAAACAAAGATCCATACCAATGCAGAGTATTCATCATATTCCCTTTATTTTTATTTTAGAAACTGACTTTGATCATTAATCTTTTATAATCAACCCTCTTTAAATAAAAATAAACATTGATAAACAATCATTTTTGGAATTTTGGCATTGTTTTCTATAAACTGTTTTCTGCTGTTTGTTAGGTAAAGTATTTTTAGAGCCAATGGAGACCATTCATGGTGTCTTGTTCCATCAAAGTACAGTATTGTGGAAAAATCTTCAGGTTCCCATCCTCTGTGGAAACAAATGTACAATCTCTTTTCCAAAGTAACATATTCTTAGATTCAAATTTTGAAGTAAAGATACCCTTAAAACATATATGTTGGTTTAGCTTAGCAGCCCATACAATGAAATGTCTCCTGTACTTATTTCATTCACATTAAGGAATTCAAAGATAACACAATAGTTTATATAATCCAGACTCTGTGTATTTTTCATCTATATGTGGCTTTGCTTTGAGTATATTAGTTTTTAACATTTATTATATGTACTCCTTTGGTTGCTCTTGGCTTTGCTATGCCACTGGCTGAATTAGCTGCTTTATTAATCAATGGTAATAAAACATATTCACAGCATACAGAGGGGAATCACACATCACCCAGGTAATCAACTTAGAGATTCCTTTAAAGACTAGAAATTCACTCTATTTCTGATACTCAAAAGTGTCCTATATCCTATTGCAGAGT
This sequence comes from Myodes glareolus, assembly GCF_982192425.1. Lineage (NCBI taxonomy): Eukaryota > Metazoa > Chordata > Mammalia > Rodentia > Cricetidae > Myodes > Myodes glareolus. Next base: position 36,270,290 of record NC_142053.1, on the reverse strand, counting down.
TACATATCAACCATATCATTTTTTGCTCTGTTCATTATATTCAGGAAGAGCTAAAGTGTTCATCAAGCAAAGACTAATTAATGAAATGTGGTAAATTTATACAATGGAAGCCTAGTAAACTGTTAATAAAAATATAATTATGAACATTCAGGTAAATGGATGGATCTGGAAACAATCATTCTGAGGGAGGTAACACAAACACAGAAATACAAATATTTCAAGTTTTCTCTAATTTGTAGATATTACCTTTGAACCAACATGTATTTGTGCTACATTTAAAGCATACAGTGAGGTCAAAAAATTAGAAAAGGGACACAGGGAGATGTTTTCAAGAGACAGGGCATAGTGTCACTATTATAAATTGTTAAAGAGGAATAATGCATAAGGGAGAGTTAAACTGGACAAGGGATAGGAAGGTCTGGAGAATGGTATATGCAGAAGGGAAATTAATAGAGAAGTCCTATTGTGAAATCTTATAAAAAATGTACTATTATAAAAGCCTTGTCAAATACACACATAATGTATATAAAAAAGAGTTTTAATGAGTTTACTCAATAATGAGACATCAGCATGTCTACTAGATTACACTGACTAGCAAATAAAAAGATCAGTGTTAGGAATGGGAAATTTATTTTGCATTTGCTAGTCAATAAAATCTCATAGACAAACATTCCTGAAACATAATAGGCTATTGACAATACATTCCTGTACAGCGTGATTAATAAAAACCCAGACAGAAATTGGGATTCAACCTGAAGGTCAGAAAAACAGAACAGTCAGTAATTGACTCTTATCTCTACCTCAGTCCAAAATGGCGATCCTTTCACCAAGAATCTCAGAATGAGACTGTTTGTTAGAGCTGTCTTCTCCCATCTTATATTCTTCTCTAGTGATGGGATTAATGGCACTGCTACCACGCAAACTAGTGGGGCTATTGGGAATAAGGGTCTGTGTCACTACTGCTTCATTTCTAAGGCTGTTCAATGTGGCTCTTTTACTCTCTGAACTTTAGGCAAGCTTTATTTATTAAAATACAAATGTAATATCACTACATACCTAACATATAGAACATGGAATAATCAAGCTGGTGCTTACCTACAAGCTTAATTCTTACTAAGTAGAAGGAAAGAAATGTCTTAAAATATATTCAAATATTCGCTCTCCTATAGAAACATCAGAGCATGATTATCATTATTACTATATCATTTAATTTTCCATAGTTTTTCTTTAATGAATAATAAGAAGTTAGCATTTAACTCAATGGCAAAGGCCAATGGAGGCAAATTATTTGAAAATAAACTTTATAAAAGAGACATGTCTTGTTTATTTAAATACATGGAAAAATTCAGGGTGCATAGACCATATTATGGAAAGGAAGATGATTTATGCAAATAAGTAAAATTCAGTACTGAAAAAGTATGTTCCCATAAGTACTTGTTTACTGCCAAAACTTAAAATCAAAGATCCAAGCATACTGAACTCATAATTATTTATATTATTTATATTATATTATAAATATATTTATAAATATATTTATAAAATATTATAAATATTTTCAATTATATTTATATTTATGTCTGATTCCTTTTACTTTGCTGTAATAGAATCTAGTAGTGATGGTTTCAGAATCTTTATCTAAGTGGAACTTAGATCAGTGGATTGTGTAAAGAAACAATTTGCTTATTAAAAGCATTTTAAACACATTTGGGATGGTTTTGAGGGTGAAAATTGAAGTGAATGGCTTGACTGATATGAAACTTTGGTAGCTATTTTTTTTATTGTGTTACAAAGTTCTTACATGGACAACTTTAATTACCATCACAGAAAACATCATTCAAATATTGCTTAGTTTTAAATACCAAATAAGGCTTAGTTTTAAATAAAATGCACAATATTGAAAGATTTGGTTTTTAAATTTTTGCTAAATGTGTTCATGCCTTATTTAGTGAGTTTTCTATTTCCAAAGATCCTCTGTCCTGCCTTTTATCTGTCTTTCTTTACAGGGTTCTAGTGATACTTTCAGATGTGGATAAGTTTTTGCGATATAAAAGTCAAAAACAGAGGCTCAACAGACAGCTCAGTAGCTAAGAGCACTTACTGCTCTTCTAGATACCCAAGTTCTGTTTACAAAATCTACATTTTCAGATTCACAATCCCCGGTAATTCCAGATCCAGAGAATGTGATGCCCTCTTATGGCCTTCATAAGCACATGCAATTATGTTCATTCTTACATACAGACCTACACATATAAAAATAATTTTGAAAAAAGATAAAATTTTGTACAAAACAAAATCAATTAAAAAGCACTTAACCAATTTTGTAAAAGAAATAAATGCTCAATACATAATTGATCTTAAAATAACAAACCCATTTAATACAAATTACTTCACATCAGTGTTGTCCTAGATTTTGATTTTATTGCTGTTTTATTAACTACTCATTAGGAAAAGCATTTGTTTAGAGTAAGTAACTGTGATTATTTGGAGCAGGAGCTTCTCAACTGTATAGGTAAAATTAAAAGCAAAAAAAGACACCAAGAATATGTATCAGTTACTACATCTGCAGATAATCTCATTTAGTCAATTGTTTACAGATAATTCCAACTGAATTTGATCATTAGCATTTTCAACAGGGACATGTTGGTTCATAAACCCCAAGATTAACCAAAATGTTCATATCATATGAGTGGATTGAGCCTTCCATTAAACTCATACCCTTGTTACACTAGCGCTTCTCATAATGAGCCTGGGTCTTTCTAAATGACTTTGCCCTCATTTAAACAATTAGCACAGTCTTAGAGTTCATCACTTGAACTTGAACAATTCAACAAAACAATTTTATACAGCACATTACACAGCTTTTTTTGAACATACTATGCAGAGAAAGCAATTGCTGCTTGTTTTCATTTAATTAACAATGAAGGATAAATGACATCAGATCAGAAACAAAATATCAGCCAAAGGGGACCAAGTATATTTGTTGTAGATCGCCTCATTAGCTTGCTTCCAAAATATGCTCTCTAGGATGAAAAGTAATCATGTGACAAGCTGGGTGACAAAACATCTGTTCTATTAGCTCCAATAAGGCTACTGGGGATGGATAAGGACAAAGCATGCTTTTATTTCATCAGGTTAAGTGGAAAAGAAAAGACAGCTTGTCATTTCTGGTCTTGTCCCTTGGTGTTATTATTTGTAAAATAAAAGTAACTTAAAAGGTAATGGTTACTATTTAGAGTATTATGCTCTTTGCATTAGTAAATGATTTCCATCTGTTTTGTGATGAATATAAATACTTTAGTTCTAAATTGTCAAAAAAACCCTGCCTGAGCTCTTGTAAGAAATGTACAGTGACTGTGAGAATGCAATATAACCAAATAAAGATTTTATTAGTTTTCACATGATTGATTCTCCTTGAAAATAAACTAATTGTTCAAGGTAATACTTAATGATGAAGATGAAAACATTTGAAATAGAAAATTTCAGAGTTCTGTATGTTTACAATCAAGATAGAATTTATTGAAAAACAAATGGTTAACTATTGAAAGGATATATCATTAATCAAAACAAAGATTTAGAACATTTTTAATGAGAAAAAATGATTCATTAATCTTCTTTAATAATTCACAAGATAAAGAATTTCCTCACATACAAAGGTTGTGTATAAGTTGTGGAGGCCAAAAAATTCAGGCTCATTTACCCCTTCTCTGACAGTCAGAGAGTTTGGAGACTAACAGGCTTAATTGCACCTTCGAATTCAGGAGGTGGTTGCCTGGTTCTTCTGAATTTAAGATAACTTGGTGCCATCCTGACAGGTGGGCAGGATACGTTAATGTACTTCTGCTTCTTTACTTTGTAACTATGATGTCACCTAGGGAAGAGCAGTCTCTTTTGTGACCTAGAGTGTGTGACTTTCAGCACCTTAGCTATATTGAAAACAGAATGCTAATGATTTGATGTCTCAAAATTGACTCTGTGCCTTACCCTTTGCATCATGTTAATAAAATCTTTTGTTATTTTCTCCCCTAGTTTACACTGGTTATAAAAGCTGTAGAAAAATTAATGGAAGTGAATTTCAGAATTTCAGTCACTGGAAAGTCCTCCCGATACTTTATGTGTTCTGTCTTACTATTTTTATATGTCTTCAGATTCTTATATTTCTTCAATGTCCATGCCCCTACCCTGACAAGAAGTATTTTTGTCGAGACTGGTCCATGGCAATAAGTACACAAATAAATACAATTTTCAATAGATAAAATATTTTATTACTTTAGAAAGTGTAATGTTTCTATTTGGTGTAATCCATTAGTAAACCATCACTTATTCATTGCTTTAAAGAGTTCATTATATATGGAAAGGAATGATTTGCTTGAGAGAATGGAACTCAGGCTACCAAATGATTGCAACGTATTTTTGATTAGAAGCTTATGCTTTCATTTTACTTTTCAGACATTCAGCCTCCCTTTCTCTAATAGAATGGAAAAAAAAACTTTGAGAAATATTTTAGCATCCAGAAGGGAGTAGTAACATCAAGTTTTCATATAACACACTATAAAATGATTTATGAATTTCTTATTCCTAATAGTAAACAGACTATTCCATATTATAATTGTGAAGCCAACAAATAAAAGCATATGCATCTTTCATTTTAGAAAGTGTAGAAGCTTCCCAAAAACTAAAAAACAGAGCTACTATATGGCTCAGTTAAATCACTCCTGGATATGTACCTAAATACTTAATATCCTACTACAAAGATACTTCCACCTTAGTGTTTGATGTTACTCCAGTCACAATAACTAGAAAATAAAATCAATCTAGATGTTATTCAGTTGATTAATGTACAATGAGAATGTACTACAAATACATAATGGATTTTTTTCAACTTTTTTTTGACACAGTTTCTCTATGTAACAACCCTAGCTGTCCTGGAACTAGTTCTTGTAGACCAGACTGGCCTTGAACTCACAGAGGTTCACCTACCTCTGCCTCCCAAGTGCTGGGATTAAAGGTATATACCATCACTGCCCAACTATACAATGGTATTTTATTCAGTCATAAAGAAAATGAAATAATGAAATTTATAAAACTGGAAAATACATTAAGTAAGATAATCCAAATTCATAAAGACAAATGCTAAATGCTCTCTCTCACATGTGGATGCTGACTTCTAAATTTTCTGTGTGTTTTGGTCTGAAGATGACTGTGTTTAGATGATAAGAAACTAGAAAGGAACTTATGACATAAGAAAAGGTGACATAAAAAGGCAATGATGCTCCGAGAACACAAAAGGCATGAAAATTGAATGTGTAAATACTCTAGGATGGAAATTTATATGTGAGAATGAGCGCTCAGGAGTATGAAGAGATGATGATGGTGTGGAGACAAGAAACAATTAAATCTATGTATGTAGGTGTTAGGAAAAATATTAAGAAGAACCTCTTTGCTGATGCAAAATAACTCCAATTAAACTAGATTAGACCAAATTAAAGATGCCCATGTTTAATAAATGCACCCTCTCGGGTGGCTGGGATCATGGCAGGGAAGTGGGAGAGAAGACAGAGAGGGATAGACCATACAACACCCTCCCAAGACCACCATGTGTTCCTTTTTCCAGCATGAGCCTAAATAACCTAAATAAATAAATAAGGTCAGTTGTCCTGACCTTCCATGGGGAGGGGTCAGCATTTCACCGACTTGCTCAGAGGTGTATTGAGGACCAACGCAATTCCCAGGCCAGGGGCTGGGATGATGCTTTCAACTTAATATTACTTTCCAGACTCTTTGGATATAAGGGTGTTAAAGGGCTGGGTTCTTGCTTTCAATCAAACAGTAGGAAAATGTCATAAGGAAACCTGATAATTTATAAATTAAAAATAAATTTACTCTATAAGTAAATCTTAACTAAAGAAAGAAATGATGAGATCTGCTTTGGTTAGGGAACATTCTTATGTGTTGTGGAATATTATTTTAATGATGTAAAGACTTGTTACATTTATTTTTGTTATGAAATATTATTCCAACTGTGCAAAATATGTATTATATTTGTTTATATTTGTTTGTTTAAAAAGTAAGGAATGTTACATTTGTTTATGCTGCATTTGTTTCATTATGTAAAAATGTGTTTCTTTAGTTTATCCTTACCTGCCTAAGGCACCTGACTGATCTAATAATAATATGAATGGCTAATAGCTAGGCAGGAGAGGGAAAGACAGGCTGACTGGCAGAGAGAATAAGTAGAAAAGGAAATTTAGGCTATAGAAAGAAGAACAGGAAAAGGACAAGGGAGAAAGAGAGGAACACTCCCAAAGCTAGAAGCCAGTCAGCCTCCAGCCATCCTGACACAAGAAGCAGGAAAGTAGGACATATAACAAAAGAGAAAGAGAGGGAGAGAGAGAGAGAGAGAGAGAGAGAGAGAGAGAGAGAGAGAGAGAGAGAGAGAGAGAGAGAGAGAGAAGAAAGAAAGAAAGAAAGAAAGAAAGAAAGAAAGAAAGAAAGAAAGAAAGAAAGAAAGAAAGAAAAGTAAAAATACTCCCCAGGCAAAACATAGAAGAAGAGAAACAGGGGTTTGGTTATAAGAGCTAGCAAGAAATGAGCATATATAAAGGCAAACATTAATAACTAATATTAAGTCTCCACATTATGATTTGGGAACTGGTTGGTGGTCTAAAAGAAATACCCTGACAAACTTATGGTCTACTTTTTGAATGAACCCAGTGTCAGAGCATATTTACTACTATACTTGCTCAGCCATTTCCTTATTGTCATTTTCTCAAGCAAATTCTGACACACTTTCTTAAAACAGAAAGAATGTCATGCATTAATATATTTGTTTAGGCCTGAGTGAAAATGAGTTCCTGAATATTAGGTGCAAATATTAAACATTTTCTGAAATTTATCTGATTTCTTCTGTCCACATAACATGCCACCTATTATTTTTGAAGATGTCTAATTTTTGTGGCATTGATTTTATTTCTGTGAGGCATAGCAATTTAAATGCATATCACAGAGAAGTTAATGATTGAGAATGCTGGTAAAAGATTGATACTTTAGTGGCATTTTCCTTGAGAACTTTATATTTTAGCAAAGAAAATATATAAGGTCAAGCTTACAGTGATCTCGAAAAATTATCTGTGTCTTTTTGAAGATTCTCAAGGAAGAAGTGTGAGTAGGGTGTAATGATCAGGAAAGAATGGGGTTCCTAATTAGGAGAGAGAGTTAATGATGGGTGAACTTGTACAGATCCTTGTAGGCTATTTTTCCCAGAATCCTAAGTAAAGAGGTATTTGTTAACTTGAATCAAATTGCCTTGTTAATTAGCTTATGTGACCTCATGATCTACTCTTGGATATGTGGAACTCTCTGTCCAAAGAACTCCATCAGTTCTCACATAATTGAAATGAGATAATGGTCTCTCATAAAGTAATCATGAATGGGAACTAGAAGGGAAAAACATATACAATATTTTCAAGTTAATGTTAAATTTAAAAACACGCCCTTTGGCAATGACTTAGTTAGGGTTATTATTGTTATGATGTGTAGGGGACACACACAGATGTGAGCCTGTTCCATCTTGACTGGAGGTCAGAGAGTGTGAGCTTATCTTTGTTCTTTCAATGTTGTTGACAAGTATGGCTACATACCCTGACCCAGGGTGTAGTTACTTGGTGTTTTGGACACTAAAATGGCCCATAGAGGTAGATCTGCTCTACTCTGACAAAAGGTAAGAGAATCTTAAGCCCACTTCTGCTCCTTCTTTTAAAACAGGAGGTTTGACATAGGGAGCAGCTGCCTACAGGGTACTTGGTGTAGGGTGTGTTAATTGAATATACTGCCCAGGACAGCAAATGCTTTATTTAGGAAATAACAACTTGATTCCTCAAGTATTGAAGCAAATAACTGTTCTTGTTGTCTTTTGTGTCATGTTAAAACATTCTTTTATAGTCCTACTTTTGTATTGGTGCATAAAGTATATAAAAATTAAATACGGGTGAATTCTGTATTCAGTATACACCGAGTTGCCCTCCTGTTACTATCCTGTGTCTCTGTATTTCTTTCATATCTCTGTTCCTCATACCTAACTTTTCTAATTCTCATGTCCCTACCCTGTAACATACAAACCCCTTTGTGGTTGAACCACATCAAATGTCACCCCAAAAATGTGGCTTCTGACAATTATGAAATATAACCAATAAGCTAGTAAGGGGCAAAGGGGCTTATTAGGTTTACACTCCATAAAACTGTTCATCATCAGAGGGCTTTAATGGGGCAAGAACCTAGAGGCAAGAGGTGATGCAGAGGCCATGGAGTGGTGCTGCATACTGGGTGCTCCTCATAGTGTTTCCATGATTACCAGCCTATGGATGACACCACCCACCATGAATTTCTCGCCCCATCAACCACTAATAAAATGTACCACAGCCTGATCTAATGGAGGCACTCTCAGTTGAGGCTCCCTCCTCTCAGATAAGTCTAGCATGTGTTAAGTTGACATAAAACAATGTCAAAGTAAAGTTCCAAATCAGCATTTGTCTTACGTTCACTACAAAATAAACTAATCTCTAATGTCAAAATGACCTTCTTCAGCTATAAATTGATATTTTTCATCATGAATATGTGGTGATTTTCTATAAGGACATATTAATTTCTCTCTAGATTCATTGTCAAAATGCTAATGTTTAAATAAATACTTGAATTGGTAAAAACAAAACAGTTGTTTCTGGTGAAAGAGATAACAAGATAAAATACCCCAAATTTTTATTCATTTGATATATGGATAAAAGATAGTCAAAAATATAGAATTTTCTATTCTTAAAGCATGCCATTGGAGCACTGAACTGAGCTCCCAAAGTTCAGCTGAAGACTGGGAGGAATGGGAATATGAGCAAAGCGCTCAAGACCATGATGGGTACACCCACTGAAACAGTCTACCTGAGCTAATGGGAGATCACCAACTCCAGCCAAAGTGGAAAGGAACAAGCATAGGATCAAATAAGTTCCTCTGAATGTGGCTAACAGTTGCATGGCTGGGCAGACTAGGGGCCACTGACAGTGGCACCAGGATTTGTTCCTATTGCATGTACTGGCTTTTTGGGAACCTATTCTCTTTGGATGATACCTTGATCAGCCTATGTATAGTAGAGAGGGTCTTGAACCTTCCCCAAAGCAATGTGTATTACCCTATCTGAGGATTGGATGGGGGGAAATGGAGGAGGAGAGGGAGCGAGAACTTGGATTAGTTTATATAATGAAAAAGATAGTTTGTTTTTTTTAAAAAAAATAAAATAAAAAATTTGAAATATCAGGAAAAAAAGTATACCATCAAACAGTGTTGAATATTTTGCTCCTGGATTTTTATTGAACTTATATAACAGCTCCTGCAGAACAGGGTAATAAAATGAGAAACAAGAGACTCTTAATATAGCTCACAATTAACACAGAAAATAGAATGACAGAGAATTTTAGCTAACAAAGCTTACTTAAATAAACCTTAGCAAGACATAGGAGAATATTAGCAGTGACTTCAAATTTACCAATCAGATATATAGTGTTTTTCATCAAACATTTGAAGTTTCCCCCTAAAGCAGTACATACATGATTCAAGTACACATACATAAACAAGGTGCTAACTATTCTATTGATTTTCAAATCTTCCAATAACCTGTCAATGAACTTTTATCTGCACAGTCCTTAGAAAATGCCAAAATAAGTTGTGTACTTTTTATTGAATAAATGTTTGCATGTTACAGTAAGGCTTCATCGTGTGACTTGTCATTATTTTTTAAACTTGCAAAAGAAAAACAAATGGCAATTTGAGACCTCAGAAATCTAAGAACATCAAACAATGCACTAATGGCTGTTTTTGTTGTTGTTTTGTTTTGTGCTGAACTTTTATAAATCAGAAGAAAGGTCATCAGACACTTAAGGTGCTTAGTAGGTGATTAATGATCAAATGATCAACCCCCCCAAAAAAACAAATGGTTTTTGAATTTCTGAAGTAACATTGAATAATTGTATTACAGCTGTTGATACAACACCTATACTTCTGGTAAAATTTTCTGTAATTCAAATGTTCTGTTTTGTATGATTACCTATATTGTCTCATGTTTTTGGACAGGTAGGTAAAAGGTGTCATCAAAGAAATTAAATTACGTAACTTGATTCTGTGCAGAATTTTTGATCTTATTTAAACCTTCAATGTTTGGGTCACAGTTATTGCCAGTTTATTTTTACCCTACTTTTTAGCTTTTAATTTTTTATGAAAAATTATAAAACTGTACTCTTACTTGCATACAGAATAAAAGAGTTGACACACACCCCATTTTATATTATAAACATTATAAATAACATGCTATTGACAAATTCTCTTTAATTATTTCTGTATCCAAGAACAAAATGACTATTCCAAACAAATGCAAGAATTTAAATAATAGAATAAATTTGACTTATTTGATTTGAGAAACACACAAGATTACCAGTTGATGTAAAGTCATTGAAATATCATTACTCAGAGACACATATCTTTTGTTTAGTTTTTCAAAATAGGACTTCTCTGTATATCCCTGACTGTCCTATAACTCTCTCTGTACACTAGGCTGCCCCACCACTCAGAGATCTGTCCACCTCTGCCTCCTTTGTATGCCAATACACCCAGATTCTATTAAAGTTTTAGTGCTAAAAAATAACATTAAAATATGGTGAAATTGCTTTGCACATAAGCGCATGAAATTATGCTACCTTACATTTATCTACATTGAAAAACTGTCATGAAAAAATACATAGAAATAGTGCTTATGAATGTCTATATAAAATATATTCTTTTATTTTAAATTCTTATTCAGGAGTTGATTTATTTTCCTTATAACAAAGATAAGTATTTATTATAACTTTGATATGAGAATTCATTTTTAACACCTTCTAATATGTGAATGTTGCCTTATTTGTAGCATCTCTCAACATCTGGGTTGGTAGATACATTATAATGCATTACAGTAGCAAAACTGACATTATGAAGTAACAACAAAAATAAAATTAATAATAATAATAATAATAGTTTTATGGTTCGGTCACGACAACATGAGGAACTGAATTAAAGGATCAAAGCAAGGGCTGAGTGTTGTAAAATGAGTGGCGGGCTGCATTCTGCCACCTGGCTCCTGGCCACCTGGCTAGCTTATACCCCAAAATAGCAACACACAAATTGTATTCATTTTAACACTGCCTGGCCCATTCGTTCTAGCCTCTTATTGGCTAAGAAAGCAGAGAAACATCATCATTAACAATAGTCACAAATAATATAAGCTATCATGGGGTAACACCAACCAAAGAAGTAAAAGATCTGTATAACAAGAACTTTAAGTCTTTGAAGAAAGAAATTGAAGTAGATATCAGAAAATGTAAAGGTCTCCCATGTTCTTGGATAGGTAGGATGAACATAATAAAAATGGTAATCTTAACAAAAGCAATCTTGTTGGAGGAGGGAGCTGCTTACTCATCCCAGCCACCTGGAACCAAAATAGCTACATAGAAACTGTGTTAATTAAATTTGCTGTTTGGCCCATTAGCTCTAGCTTCTTATTGGCTAACACATATATAAATTTAACCTATTTCTATTAATTTATGTATTGCCACAAGGCTGTGACTTACTGGAAAAAGTTCTGGCATCTATCTCTGGTGGGCCTATATGGCATCTCTCTGACTCTGCCCTTCTTCCTCTCAACATTCAGCTTAGTTTTCCCTGCCTAGCTAAGTTCTGCCCTGCTATAGGTCCAAAGCAGTTTCTTTATTCATTAATGGTAATCACAGCACACAAAGAGGACTCCCACATAACCCCCTTTTTTCTGTTTAAATAAGAAGTGAGGTTTTAACTTTAACATAGTAAAATTACATATTAGAAAACAGGTATCAAATAAGAATTACAGGTACAGTATTTATATCTACTTTATTTTTTATCATAACTAAGAAAAGCTATAACTATAAATTGGCACCCACGTGATCAATGAAAATCCAGGTAAAACCTGAGAAAGCTTGAAAAGGAATCCTAGGCACAAAAGGACAGAGTTAAGCATGGTTTGCTAGTGGCATTTTCTTGGCTGGGGTCTGTTGACTAGAAGTAGGCAGAGAAATGGTTACTTTAAGAGAGGTTTTTCTGATTCAACCATAGCAGGATAAAATCCAAACCATTTTTAAAAGTCCTGCCAACACAAACTCTGACTATTTTAGGCAGGAGATCTGGCTACAGATTATTTGAGTGGGGTTTGTGAGTAGAATGCTGTAATTTGCTCAATGGTGGCATGGACTGGCTATGTGCCTGAGAATGGGGCTGTGCTCTCAGAGGCAGTGAGCAGCTCCGCCATGCTGGTCTAAATGCAGCAAGCAGACAGTACTGAATTTTACATAGCAATGATGCAGGTCAAGTTTTTAAGAAGCGCTTAGCATTTTAAGAAGTATTCCTTGACAGTAAAGAATTACAGATTCACAATAGGACAGATTCAGACATGAAAGACCTCTAAATGGGTCACAGATTAGAAAAACATATGTAGATTTAAAAGAGAGAAAAAATAGTATAGAGAGTTGGAAAAGAAGTAAATGGTTTTTAAAAGGGGTTTTTAAAAGGGGGGTATAGACACTTGTAGATTAAAAGGAGTAAAGAAAAATAAGCCATGTAAAAAGGAAAATTTACAGAGAGTATGGATTATGTATATTATTGTGTTATCTTTGAATTTTTGACTGTGAATGAGCTAAATTCAGAAAGGCATTTCATTTTATGGGCTGCTAAGCTAAACCAGCATGTATATTAAAAAGGTATCATAACTTCCAAATTTGGATCTAAGGATATGTTGCTTTGGAAAAGAAGTTTTTATTTTGTTTTCACAGAGGATGAGAACCTGTGGATTGCTTCCAGACTGGTGTAGTTTGAAAGAACAAGACCCTCTGAAAGGTTATCTTGAACACCCTCAAAAATTACATTGCCAAGCAACAGGATGAAATGAACCTAGCACACATAATACACCATGAAAGGCCTGATTAACAGCACCCCCAAACAGCAGAAAGCAGAATGGACAGAGCTACACTATATTCCCAAATACTGTTTATAATTGTTTACATTTAAAGAAGGATATGCTATAGAGATGAATAATTTACATTTTATGGATCTTGGTTTATTGATACAAATTTAAGGTAAATTTTGCTATATGTATATTTCTGATCTTGACTAACATATGGTGTTTGCCCAGCTCATTTAAAATTGTAATGTATAATTAAGACATATAAGTTAATAGATAGTCATCTATAATAGTCAAACTTGTAGTCATGTTGGTTAGATTTTTGAGATGAACAGATATGCATTTCAATTAGAAAGGCATTCCTCAAACATTTTAAAGACTACAGAATATAGCATTTAAAATATTCAAGAAATTAGGAATTTCACAACAGTGAGAAATATCTGCTCTGCTCCTGACAGCACCAATCTACTTAAAGAGGATGATGGACATCAAAGAGGCTCACTATGAAGTTGGTTAGCTATTCGGGCAAGAAACTGCTCTTGCCTGGACTGCTTGACTGAACATTGAAGACCCATAGGAAAATGACTGCTGAACTTGCCTAAAGGTGAGATGGTCCTTTGGGTTTTCTGCTTTATAAAAGACTCTACTAGACATTCTGCAGGATACAAAAGAAAGTAACTGGCACACTGCCAATATAGGCAGAACTGTCTTTGAAATTTCCTGCTTTGTAAAAAACGTCTGTTGGATACTATGAGCCTGTAGGTTGGAGATGTATGCCTCAATGGTATAGAAGAACTTTGGGTGACTGTCCAGGTAGCAAGACATTTCTCTCAACTCTAGAGTTTTGGAAGTTGCTTACAATGTACTTCCTTTTTACTTAGGTAATATATTTTTCTGAAGTCTTTGATGGAGTTGAATAATTTAGTTATATTTATAGCTTTCCTTAGTTATGACAAAAGATAAAATAGATATAAATATTGTAACTGTAATTCTTGTTTAATACCTGTTTTGTTATAAGTAGTTTTACTATATTAAAGTTAAAACCTTCCTTTTTATTTAGACATAAATGGAGAGATGATGTAGGAGTCTCCTCTGTGTTCTCTGATTACCATTAATGAATTACTTTGGACCTATAGCAAGGTAGAATTTAGATAGGCAGGGAAAGCTAGGTGGAATGTTGGGAGAAAGAAGGGTAGAATCAGTGGGAAGCCATGGAGCCTCTGCCAGATTCAGACAAGCTGAAATTTTGCCAGTAAGCCATTGCTATATGACAATACATAGATTAATGGAAATGGGATAAATTAATATGTAAGAGCTAGCCAATAAGAAGCTAGAGCTAATGGGTCAAGCTGTGATTTAATTAATAAAAATTCTGTGTGATTATTTTGGTTCTGGGCAGCCAGGACAAACAAGCAGTTTCTCATCCTATATTCTTCAACTCCATCAAAGATTCCAGAATGATATGTTATTACCTAAGTAAACAGGAAGTACATTGTAAGAAACTTACAAAACTTTAAAAGTCTAATGATATTCCACTTTGGAAAAGAATTTCTTCTTTTGTTTCCATGGAGGATGAGAACATGTAGATTGCTTCCAGACTATATGGTTTGGCAGACCACAACTGCCTGAAAGGTCACCATGAACATTCCCCCAAAATTGCTTCACCCAACTACTGACTGAGATGAATCTGGCACACAGGATATACCATGAAAGACCTGATTAACAGCACCTGCTTACAGAAACAAACTGTGTTAATTCTGTATTTTTGTGTCAAGAACTCCTTTTTAAGCCCTCTCAGGTTTTATATGGATTTAGTCCCACATTGCACACCAATTTGTTGGAAGAAGGAGTCACTTGTTCATCCCAGCATAAAAACAGACAGGTTTACAGTGAAATCTAATCAAAGACCAGAACATTATTCCGCATGCCTATGAATACCTGATATTTGACAAAGAAGCTAAAATTATACAATGGAAAAAAGAAAGCATCTTCAATAAATGGTACTGGATGTCAACATGTAGCAGAATTAAAATGGATTCATATATATCCCCATGCATAAAACTTAAGTCTCAATGAATTAAAGACCTCGATATAAATCCAACAACACTGAACCTGATAGAAGAGAAAGCAGGAATTAGCCTTTAATGCACGGGCACATGAGACCACTTTCTAAATATAATACCAGTAGCATTGACACTTAGGACAGCAATACATAAATGGAACCTCCTAAAACTGAGAAGCTTTGGTAAAGTAAAGGACACATTCAATAAGACAAAAAGGTGGCCTACAGAATGGGAAAAGATCTTTACCAACCCCACATCAGACAGAGGACTGATCTTAAAAATATATAAAGAACTCAAGAAATTAGATATCAAAATACCAAATAACTCAATTAAAAATTGGGTACAGAACTAAACAAAGAATTTTAATCAGAAGAATCTCAAATGGCTGAAAGACATTTAAGGAAATGGGATAGATGGGATGAAAGAAGGGACAGAGATGAGAGAGAAAAAGAGATATTTTGATTGAGGGAGCCATTATAGGGCTAGCAAGAAACCTGGCACAAGAGAAATTACCAGGAATCCACAAGGATGACCCCAGTTAAGACCCTAAGCAATAGAGAAGAAGGTCTTGAACTGGCCTTTCCCTGTAGTCAGACTGATGAATATCTTAAATATCCCCACAGGACCTTCATCCTGTAGCTGATGGAAACAGAGGCAGAGACCTTCATAGGAACACTGGACTGTGCTCCCAAAGTCCAGTTGAAGTGTGGGAGAGAATAATATTATGTGATATTTAATTTATTGAATATAGTATTTAAACTGAATTCCAGCAGATTGCCTTAAGTATATGTATTCACTTGAAGACATGAATCATCATAATTTGACTTAAACTCTATAGAATTGTAAAGATATTATTATTGTTTCAATTTTAATTTACAGATCAGATAACAATTTTGAGTGAGCCAAATTGTGACTATCTAACATAATACTATTAAAAGATAACAGGAAAATATATTTTAAATCACAATACAACATTGTTCAAGGAAGTTTATTCCCCTTCTTAAGTTCTATAGACTTAAAAAATGAATATTTAGCATAATCTCTTAAGGATATTTTTGGGACAATATTTGGCTATGGTTTCCCCTGACTGAAGTGAAATTTAAGGAAGTGTGGTCTTGACTAAATGTCTGAGTAAGTTGAACACAAGATTAATGTTTATCAACAAAGATATAATCTTATACTCTTTCCTACATGTGCCATTTTTATCATGATACTGTAGTAAATTGTCAATATTAGTACTGAAAATTAGGAATGAGGCAGAGTGTAAGAAATTCTTATCTACAAAACTGTTTTGAAAAAAATTCTATAATCATCAATTTGGAGACTCTATGATCTCAATATATATCATCCATTACATACTTCAAATGATAGAGGGGAAACTATTGAAATGTGGAACTTTACTTTCAGAATTATTTTTTAAAAAGTTTAGAAAGCTTTGACTTTGAGTTCATTGAAATTCAATTAGACCACTTGTGTTAGAAGAAAATTTGAGTTCAAGATCCTCAAAAAGTTCAAGTTCTACTTGAGATTCCGTGCTACACAGCTTCTATTTTTCATCAGACAACTGAATGTGCTGATGGGTTAATTAATCACATCAGCCCAACCTGAAGGCAACAGTTTCAAATTATTCAATGGAGTGTTGTCAATGTCAATGATTTCTTATTATATGCCTTCATGAAGGAGAGTATATTATTAATGAACAAGTGTTTAACAGCCCTGTTACACACCAAAGGGTTTAAATTTAATCCCCAAGTTTCAAAATTTTTGTTACTAAAATTTCATTAAGCTCATGAAAGTTTTAGGATTCATGTACAGCCTCTGGAAAAAAACACATTTTAAATTTTTTGTTAAAAATAATAATACTATTTATCTCAACACTAAATCTTTTTTAAATATTCGTAACCAATGTTCTTTCTCGTTCCAAGACTTATTTCCCTCATTTTTCTTTACTTCTTTCTTCCTTCCTTTTATTTTTCTTTCTACTTTTTTCTCACTATGTAGCTCAAATATCTTGATCTAATATAGTATAGAATAGTATCAAACTTGCTGTCTTCCTTCTTGCCCCATCTGGATATATAGGTGTGGATTACCATAAATAAAATTCAAGTTATATTTTATTTTATATTTTTAACTACATGGGTTTCTTTAGTAACATATGGGTTAGTAGGAAAGATCTAGTTAACTAATTGTCAAGATACTCTATTTATAGAAACCTTTATGGTTCATTTTATAAACATACCATATTTGTATTATATATTCATCCCTTGATTGACATTGAAGATGTTGCACTTTCCTGGCTATTGCAAATAGAGTGATAATTAAAAAACCCACAAATGACTCTGCAGTGTTATATAGTCTCCTTTGGGTATAAGCTAAAACCAGTGAGTGGATCTGCATTATTTGGTAGTTTGACAAATTTTTATTGGTCTCAGTAATGACTGTAACACTTTTTACTAGTACTGGTACTAAAAAACTGTTCTACTTTTCCCACATTCATTCAAGAATTTTCATCATTTGTTCCTTGGATTTAGTCATTCTGTTTGGGATAAGATGAAATTTTATAGTAGCCTCATTTTGCATGTTGTTGGTACCACATTCTGTATTGATTTTTGTTGTGATAAAACACCAAGAACAAGACAACTCTGGAAAAATAAGAAAGAAAGAGGATTTTTTTTGATTTATGATTAAAAAAGTTTTAGTTTATGATGGTGGAAAGTATTACAGGAAAGAACAGGCAAGGCAGTTGTAGCAGCAAGCTGAAAATGTGAACACTAGAAATAGTTCTAGGCTTGTAACCTAAAAGCCCACCCCCAGTAAGATACTTCCTCCAGTAAGAAAAAACTTGTACCTACAGAAATAACAAGAATGACTATGGTCTAAGTGTTCAAATACATGAACCTATAGTATTCTATTTTAAACATTCTATTTTAAACCATAATACCACTATTTCACCAGTAGGCATGTCTGTATGAACCAGTCATTATTATACCTCATGAAGTTTAAATCTGTGAAATTAAGGTGATTATTTTTCTTCTTTAGTAGGATACAGAGCATTTTCCTGTGCTATAAAAGAAAACCAGTATGAATCAAGTTGTGTACCATCTTGATTTCACAATATTCTATGTCTCAATTAGGTAGTATCTTCAACAGTAAAGTCTTACCAGCAAATTATGGAGGGTAACCAAGAGCAACAGAAATAGGTTGCAATTTTCTGGTACTTGTGAGACCTCATTACCCAAGGACTCAAAGTCAAAGAGAAGTAACCCAATCCCGATACCAGGCATTTTATTTGTTAGCATCTGTTATCTTGCAGGGACATATATGAGATAATGTCACCCAAAGCTATAGATAAATTTAATAATAACTCTCCTACTGGGCATGAGAAACCTTTGTTCAAGTTGTTGGCAAAACACTGCTCTCACAAATCATATGCTATTATCATTTCATTAGGTAGCCTCAAAACAGCTGAAGGCAAATCCCTATTTCTGATGATACCACATACAGGAGATTTTGAGAAATCACAATAGAACTGACTTAGAAGTGTCCACCCTGAGGAGCACCAGATTGCTCATCATACCAGAGCATGTTATGTAAGCTGCCAATGCTAGAAAGTAAGTAATAATTCTACACAACTCTGAAACTGCAAGCCAGTCCCAATTAATTATTTTTCTGTAAAAGAGCTCTCATGGTCATGGTGTCTCTTCACAGCAATAGATACCCTAAGTCAGACAAAAGTTGATATCATGGACTGGGGTTTTGCTGTATAGAGCTGCCCATGCTTATATTTAGAGAAATATAGTCTTAGGGATTTTGGATTAGGAAATCAGTGGGGCATCATGGGCCATTCTACTAGAAACATGGAAAACAGTGGTGCTGAGGGTGATGTGAACTGTAGGGAATGAACTCAAGAGGTTTCAGAGGAGGAGAATGTTAAGGAATGTTCTAAAGACAGATCTTGTGATATATTGGTGAAGAATGTAGTACGTTTTTGCCTTTTTCTGAAGAGTCTGAGTGAGGCTAAATTGAAGAGTTTAAGACTAACTACATTGTCAAGAAATTTCAAACAGCTTAATGTTGACTTTCTCATAGGGGTATTAGCATTCACTGTTATGAAGATAAATAAAGGAAAGAAGCAAGCTGAGCAAGGAAAAATTAAAAATTTACTATTGCACTAGGAAGTAGAATAGAGAGCTAACTCCCATGTTTAAAAGATAAATAGAATAAAGAAAATCCTGATATGAAATTGAATCAATGGAGTGGTGTCCTCACAGAAAGTCCTTAACAGCCTAATCTTCCAAATTTTGAAAAGAACAGTTTTGGTTCAGGCACGGTGTTGCAGGACTTTCATACCAGCTCTTAGAAGGCAGAGACTGGAATCCTGGTTGACCGTTTGTGATTCAGGACAATTAAACTTAGGCAGTGAAGTAAACCATTGAAACAGAATGTTAGTTAATATGTAACTGAGTGAAGGGCCCATGTTCTAGCCCCATAATGAAGAAGAACGTGACAGAATCTTACTCTGTGACTAAGGAAAGTCATAGGACAGGTGTGTGGCAGGTGGAGACCCTGACGGGCCATTGTGTGAAGCTGTGAAGGAGAAATCTGGATTACCTCAAAGACTCCAGATATTAGAGAGGCCAGAGTCTTGGGATACTTACTGAGGAAGACTAATACCAGGGAGTGGAACCATGCCAAGAAAAAAAAGTGAGTTGAAATCAACAATGCTGAATGCAGTTGAAGATCTGAAGGGCATTTTGACATTAGATATGGAGATGTAGAGATTGGAGTTTGTAACATGAAGGGGTCTGCTTGTTGGGGATCCTGTTTTGCCTGGTACCCCACAGCCGGGAAGCCCCAAAGAATATCACACAGAGGACTCCATAAGATTATAAACTGATTGGCGCATTAGGTCAGGCTTCTTATTAGACCTTGTAAATTATATTAACCCATTATTCTTATCTATGTTAGCCACATGGCTCCATACCATTCACAGAAGGGTAGGTTACATCTTGCCTCTCCGGTGGTCTGGGCAGAACTGGGAGGAATGGGCTTCCTCCTTCCCAGAATTCTCCTGTTCTCATCAACCCACCTCTACTTCCTGTCTGGTTGGGCAGCCTATACTTCCTTCCTAGCCAATGAGCATTCATTTAAAATATGACTGACAGAATACAGACAATTCTCCTACACCAGAAGGTTGCCCACCTAACTTTTGGTCTTGTTCTGGTAGAATTATTTTTTATTAATTTATTTATTTATTAAAAATTTCCACCTCCTCCCCACCTCCCTTTTCCCTTCCCCTCCACCCACCCCCTTCTTCTTCAGTCTTAAGAACAGTCAGGATTCCCTGCCCCATGGGAAGTCTAAGGTCCTCCCTCCTCCATCCAGGTCTAGGAAGGTGAGCATCCAAACAAACCAGGTTCCCACAAAGCCAGCCCATGCAGTAGAATCAAAACCCAGTGCCATTGTCCTTGGCTTCCTAGTCAGCTTTCATTGCCAGCCACATTCAGAGTGTCCAGTTTGATCACACGCTCCATCACTCCCAGTCCAGCTGGCCTTGGTGAGCTCCCATTAGATCAGTCCCACTGTCTCAGTGGATGGACGCACCCCTCGCTGTCCTGACTTCCTTGCTCATGTTTTCCCTCCTTCTGCTCCTCATTTGGGCCTTAGAAGCTCAGTCCAGTGCTCCAATGTGGGTCTCTGTCTCTATCTCCATCCATCACCAGATGAAGGTTCTATGATGATATGTAAGATATTCATCAGTGTGGCTATGGGAGAAGGCCAGTTCAGGCACCCTCTTATCTGCTCCCCAAGGAAAAAGCTGGAGAAATCTCCTTGAACCTGGGAACCCCTCTAGAGTCAAGTCTCTTGCAAACCTTAAAATAACTCCCTTAATTAAGATATTTGTGTCCCTGTTCCTATATCCACCCTTCCTCTATCCCACCCATCCCATTCCCCAAAGCTCTCCTGAATCCTCCCCTTCTCCCTTCTCTACCCATCTCCCCTTACACCCACCCCAACCAACTCACCCATGCATCCATCTTTTGCCTGGCAATCTTGTCTACTTCCAATATCCAGGAGGATAACATTATGATTTTCTTTGGGTTCACCTTCTTATTTAGCTTCTCTGGGATCATGAATTATAGGCTCTATGTCCTTTATTTATGGTTAGAATCCATTGATGAGTGAGTATATGCCATATTCATCTTTTTGAGCCTGGGTTATCTCACTCAGTAAAGCGTTTTCTATTTCCATCCATTTGCATGCAAAATTAAAGATGTCATTGTTTTTTACCGATGAGTAAAACTCTAAAGTGTATATGTTCCATACCTTCTTTAACCATTCTTCTATTGAGGGCCACCTAGGTTGCTTCCAGGTTCTGGCTATTACAAATAGTGCTGCTATGAACATAGTTGAACAAATACTTTTGTAGTATGGTTGGGCATCTTTTGGGTATATTCCCAAGAGTGGAATTGTTGGGTCCTGAGGGAGGTTGACTCCCAGTTTCCTGAGAAACCACCACACTGTTTACCAAAGTGGCTGCACAAGTTTGCATTCCCACCAACAATGGATGAGTGTTCCCCTTACTCCACATCCTCTCTGGCATAGGCTGTCATTGTCATTGGTGTTTTTGATTTTAGCTATTCTGACAGGTGTTAGAAGGTATCTCAAAGTTGTTTTGATTTTCATTTCCCTGATCACTACCAACAGCAATATATTGATTCAATGCAATCCCCATCAATATCTCAACAAAATTCTTCATAGACCTTGAAAGAACAATAAAAAAGTTTATATGAAAAAAAACCCAGGATAGCCAAAACAATCCTATACAATAAAAGTAATTCTGGAGGCATTACCATCCCTGATTTCAAGCTCTATTACAGAGCTACAGTAATGAAAACTGCATTGTATTGGCACACGAGCAGAGATATTGACCAATGGAATCGAATTGAAGACCCAGATATTAATCCATAAAACTATGAACACCTGATTTTCGGTAAGGAAGCTAAAATTATACACTGGAAGAAAGTAGGCATCTTTAACAGATGGTGCAGGCATAACTGGATGTCAACCTGTAGAAGAATGAAAATAGATCCATATCTATCACCATGCAGAATATTTTCTTAGTATGCTCCCTTCTCTATGTTTTGGAATGGTAATGTATGCTCTGTACCATTATATGTTGGAAATATATAATCTGCTTTTTGCTTTTGCTTTTAAAGTGGATTACAGTTACAAGATTGCATGGATTTTAGAAGAGACTTTGAAGTTTGGATTTTTAAACATTATTGAGACTGTGATAGACTATGAGGACTTTTGAATTTAAACTAAATTAATTTTGCATTATTTTATGGCTAGAAGCCTATGGGGGTCAGGGAGTAGAACTGGTTGTTTGAATAGGAATGGTCCTCATAGACTCTTGTTTAAGAGTGTTTGGCTAATATGACTTCTCACTATTAGAAAATAAGGCCTTGTTGGAGAAGGTGTGGCCTTGTTGGAGAAGGTGTGGCCTTGTTGGAGGAAAAGTGTCCTTGTGGAGGTGGTCATTGAGGTCTCATATATGCTCAAGCCATGCAGTGTAAGATTAATTTTTTGTTGCTTGTGGATCAAGATGTAGAACTGTCAACTCCTTATCCAGTATCATATCTGTCTAAAATTGAGGAAGTGGAGAAAAAAGATTTTAAAGTCAAGAGACCAGGGAATTCATTTTGAGACGATGTGTGCCATATGCCACAGGAAAGTTGCATCCTGGAAATCTCAACAATATGGTTGCCTACATGCTACCATTATTCTCACCAAAATGATAATGGACTAAATTTCTAAGCTGTCATCCAGTTCCAATTAAATGTTTTCCTTTATAAGAGTTTTCATCTTCATGATGTCTCTTCACAGCAGTAGAAACCCTAAGATAATTCCCAAATGTACAATACCAGCACTTACATCTTGATAGTACCCAATAGCTATCCATATATACTGAAAATTATGCTCACTATGAAGAAATTCATGCTTGGTTCTGGAAACCTAGCAAATTTTCTCTGGCTAGTGAGGTCCTTGATTTAGAAGTAAGCTTAATGCTGTCACTGTATAATGATTAATAAAACTCAGAGACAGAAATTGGAGTTCAACACCCTGAAGGTCAGAAAAGCAAATCAGCCAACCACTGGCTCTTATCTTTACCTCAATCTGAAATAGCCATCCTGCCTTCAGAAACCTCAGAATGATCCTGTGTGTGAGACCTGTCTCCTCTCATACTCCTCTTTAGTACTTGGGTTAAAGGTGTGCAACACTACTGCACAGTTTCTGTGGCAAACTATTGTGGCAACTAGGACTAAAGGTGTATGCCACCACTGCTTTGTCTGTTAGGCTGATCAGTGAAGCTCTTTTACTCTCTAAAGTATAGGAAAACTTTATTTAACAAAATAAAAATGAAATATCTATACCTATTTCTATATCTATGTCCATATCTATATATATTCTATATATGTATATATCCATATCTTTCTATATTTCTAGGATAGTGATATCTATGAGAGATGGATAGATGATAGATACAAAGATAAATACATAGATGGATGGATAGATAGATAGATAGATAGATAGATAGATAGATAGATAGATAGATTCTATTATCCCAGATAAGTTATGTGGAGACAAAAAAGTGGAGATTTTAATGTGTATATCTTAATTTACTTTTAAGCAATATATCATGCTAACTGTATAAAAATAAAAATCATACAAAATTGTATGTTATACTATTGTAACTATTTCTAATCAAATTCCTTTGTTTTACTGTTACCTTGTCTAAATAATCAAATGACAAATTTTAATAAGGAAATGTTTAAGGAATCCTGATATGCTAAACAAACTTATACATGATATTTTAAAGTTAATTGAATTTAGGCATCCCAATATCCTTTTGGAGAAGTTAAAGAGGTAAGAGCTTTCTATGCAAACAGAATGGATAAAGGAATTAGATGACTATCAGAGAACTAGATACAACAATAGGAGAATAGTCCAAACAACTTTTTTTTTTACCTAAATTAATATAAAAGTACTTTCTTCTGTTCTCTAAACAACATGGATAAACTGTGCAGATCAATATCTGCTGTATTAGAAATCTATGGATTTGGACTAGAGGCGATCTTCAGGGCTTTGCTGATCAATTTTCTTGTCTTCAGGTGAGATTGTCTCTAAAATACTTTAGACAGCTGAGTATTATAATTTCAATAATTTCAAGCTAGAGCAATCAAGTTGCCTTCTCTATTTAATCAAATTCTTTGTTGAAGAACTTTTATTATTTAAACATTTATTTACAGCAAAGTACAAACCTGAATCTGCAGAATAGACAAAACAGGCTATCTAGAATGAAGCATGACTTTGTACATACACTTACTTGGAGAAATGAGAGTGAAAGTATGTGTCCTTTTCATGTGTTTCCTAGTAGGCTAAGTTCTATGTGCACTATACAAAAGAATTACTAAAGTATGAGTTCATATGTTAAAGAATCTGAAAATAATTTTATATTTCCGAACTCAATTTTGAAGTTCAATAACATCAACATATAGTGCCAAAAGAAGCAGTAACAAAAATAAATTCGAATGTCTCATGATAAAGATACATATGCAGAAATTTACCCCGTAAAAAATGGAAGAGCATAAGCCTCTGGCATTGCAACATGATTTAAAAATGATTTAAGAAATTATTGATATACTAGAAAAGAAGCTCATTTGTGAGTCATTTGCCTAGCATATACCAGAACCTAACACTCAGACCTAGGTTCCACTCATGGTGTGGTAAAAATAAATAAATAAGTAGACAAAGTCCAAGAAGTTACAGTCATTTCTCATTTTTTCTTTCTTCTCCTTTTATTTGTTTGTTGATTTATTTTTTGGTGGTTGAGAAAGATACAGTGCCTCAATCATTATAGCATGCAGTCTATTTCTAAGTTATATTACCAATGCTTGCATAGTTTCTTTGTAAATTTGAGGAAAATGCTATTTTCTTTGAAAATTATTATTGTTTTGTCTATATTTTTACGTGTATTTATCAATTCACGAAGTGCTTTTTTTTTTATCAATTCCAGTCTTTTGCTCCCCTCTGCAGCTTGTGACATGGTGGCAGGCAATGCCTCTAGGTCTCTTTTATTAAGCTTAAAATCTCTGCAGCTTAAAACTTGTGGCTTTTCCATACAACATGTGACTGCTGTCATTTTTACTGGGGTCAGGTGACTTCGTTGCCATATTGGCTGAGAGCCAGGTCAGGTGACCAAGTTTCACCATCTTTACTGAGGTATTCCCTGCCTGGTTCACCAGTATGACTTTGCCACCATCTTGGCTCACAGTCAGGTCAGGTGACCAAGTTCTCCCATCTTTATTGAAGTATGCCCTGCCTTGTCCCCTGGTTTATTTATGTTTTTTCACTAAATTCCTCTTGTTGATTCTGTTGCCTGTGTTTTGCACAGTCACATGCCTTTGGTAGGGCCCACCAAGAACATCCACCTTGCCTAATTCCTGTTCACTCTCTCTGTGTGTGAACACACATGTAACTTAAATGTACCTATGCTTAATGTTATAATTGTTTATTGCATATCATTTCAGACTACAAAAACAGTAAGTCTCATGTTGGTTTTTTTTTAAGTAAATTTTATTAAAGTACAAAAGTTCCCATCTCCGCCCCCCCCTCCCAACACCCTCCCACTCCCCCATCCCCCCTCCTCCTCCCCCTCCGTCCCCCAGGGCAGTCAGGGTTTCCTGCCCCGTGGGAAGCCCCAGTTCCCTCCCCCTCCCTCCAGGTCCAGGAAGATGAGCATCCAAACAGACTGGATCCCCAAAATCCAGCATATGCAGAGGAAACAGGTCCCAGTATCATAGTCAATGGCCCTTCAGAAAGACTTCGGGCCAGCCACAGTCAGAGAATCCGGCCAAATTCCAAGAATCTGGCCAGATCACCTCCTCGTTCAGTCCCAGTCCAACTGGCCCCGGCAAACTCTCATTAGATCCGTTCCCCCGTATCAGTGGGTGACAGCATCCCTCGCAGTACTGATTTCATTTTTCATGTTCTTCCTCCCTCCGCTCCTCATCTGGACCTCGGGGGGCTCAGTCCGATGCTCCAATGTGGGTGTCCGACTGCATCGCCGGCCTTCGCCGGACGAAGGATCTATGGTGATAAGCAAAATACACATCAGTATGGTTATGGGCCACGGCCGATTCAGGCACCCCCTCCTCTGTCCAGAGAACAATCTGGGGGATCTCTCCTTGGACCTGGGAACCCATATATAATCAAGTCTCCTGTATACCCTAAAATGACTCCCTTAGTTGAAATATATTCTTCCCTGATCCCATATTCATCCTTCCTCCCTCCCCCCCCATCCCAGGCCACCGAGCTTTCCCCGTTCCTCCCCTACTCCCTTTTCTCCAACCCTCTCCCCCTCCACCAACCCTCCCACCCACCCATGCACCCGAGGTTACCTGGGACTCTTGTCTATTTCCTACCTCCTGGTGGATAGCTAAATAATCCTCATCAGGTTCATCTTCTTATTTAGCTTCTCTAGGATCACGAATAATAGGCTCAAAGACCTTTAATTATGGTTAGAATCCACTTATAAGTGAATACATACCGTGTTCCTCTTTTTGGGTCTGGCTTACCTCACTCAGTAAAGCGTTTTCTATTTCCATCCATTTGCATGCAAAATTCAAGATGTCATTGTTTTTTACCGCTGAGTAAAACTCTAATGTGTATATGTTCCACACCTTTTTTAACCATTCTTCTATTGAGGGGCACCTAGGCTGTTTCCAGGTTCTGGCTATTACAAATAGTGCTGCTATGAACATAGTAGAACAAATGCTTTTGTAGTATGTTAGGGAATCTTTAGGGTATATTCCCAAGAGAGGAATTGCTGCGTCCTGAGGGAGGTTGACTCCCAGTTTCCTGAGAAACCGCCACACTGATTTCCACAGTGGCTGCACGAGTTTGCATTCCCACCAACAATGGATGAGTGTTCCCCTCACCCCACATCCTCTCCAGCATAGGCTATCATTGGTGTTTTTGACTTTAGCTATTCTGACAGGTGTAAGATGGTATCTCAAAGTGGTTTTGATTTGCATTTCCCTGATCGCTAAGGAGGTTGAGCATGACCTTAAGTGTCTTCTGGCCATTCGAAGTTCATCTGTTGTGAATTCTCTGTTAAGTTCAGTACCCCATTTTTTAATTCAGTTAATTAGAGTTTTAGTGCCTAGTTTCTTGAGTTCTTTGTATATTTTGGAGATCAGACCTTTGTCTGATGAGGGGTTGGTGAAGATCTTCTCCCAGTCAGAAGGCAGCCTTTTTGTCCTACTGACAGTGTCCTTTGTTTTACAGAAGCTTCTCAGTTTTAGTAGATCCCATTTATTCATTGTTTCTCTTATTGTCTGTGCTGCTGGGGTCCTACTTAGGAAGAGGCCTCCTGTGCCTATATCTTGTAGACTACTTCCCACTTTCTCTTCTATCAGGTTCAAAGTGGACGGATTAATGTTGATGTCTTTAATCCATTTGGACTTGATTTTTGTGCATGGTGATAGATATGGATCTACTTTCATTTTTTTACAGGTTGACATCCAGTTATGCCAGCACCATTTGTTAAAGATGCTTTCCTTCTTCCATTGTATACCTTTAGCTCCCTTGTCGAAAATTAGGTGTTCATAAGTTTGTGGGTTAATATCTGGGTCTTCTATTCGATTCCATAGGTCGACTTCTCTGTTCTTATGCCAATACCAAGCTGTTTTCAATACTGTAGCTCTATAATAGAGTTTGAAGTCAGGGATGGTAATGCCTCCAGAAGTTATTTTATTGTATAAGATTGTTTTGGCTATCCTGGGTTTTTTGTTTTTCCATATAAACTTGATTATTTTTCTCTCAAGGTCTGTGAAGAAGTTTGATGGGATTTTGATGGGGATTGCATTGAATCTATAGATTGCTTTTGGTAGAATTGCCAATTTTACTATGTTGATTCTCCCAATCCAAGAGCAGGGGAGGTCTTTCCATTTTCTGGTATCCTCCTCAATTTCGTTCTTCAAAGACTTAAAGTTCTTGTCAAATAGGTCTTTCACTTCCTTGGTTAGAGTAACTCCAAGATATTTTATGCTATTTGTGGCTATCATGAAAGGTGATGCTTCTCTGATTTCCCTCTCTGCTTCTTTATCCTTTGTGTATAGGAGGGCCACTGATTTTTTGGAGTTGATCTTGTATCCTGCCACGTTACTAAAGGTGTTTATCAGCTGTAGGAGTTCTTTGGTAGAGTTTTTGGGGTCACTTATGTAAACTATCATATCGTCAGCAAATAACGAAAGTTTAACTTCATCCTTTCCAATACGAATCCCCTTGATCTCCTTATGTTGTCTTATTGCTATTGCTAGAACTTCAAGCACTATATTGAAGAGGTATGGAGAGAGTGGACAGCCTTGTCGTGTTCCTGATTTTAGTGGAAAGGCTTTGAGTTTCTCTCCATTCAGTTTGATGTTAGCTGTCGGCTTGCTGTATATTGCTTTTATTATATTTAGGTATGATCCTTGTATCCCCAGTCTCTCCAACACCTTTATCATAAATGGGTGTTGAATTTTGTCAAATGCTTTTTCAGCATCTAGTAAGATGATCATGTGGTTTTTTTCTTTCAGTTTATTTATATGATGGATTACATTGATAGATTTGTGTATGTTGAACCAGCCCTGCATCTCTGGAATGAAGCCTACTTGATCATAATGGATAATATTTCTAATGTGTTCTTGGATTCGGTTTGCCAGTATTTTATTGAGAATTTTTGCGTCGATGTTCATGAGTGAGATTGGCCTGTAATTATCTTTCTTGGTTGTGTCTTTGTGTGGTTTTGGTATTAGGGTAACTGTAGCTTCATAAAAGGAGTTAGGCAATGACTCTTCTGTTTCTATATTGTGGAATACGTTAAGGAGTATAGGTATTAGCTCTTCCTGGAAGTTCTGGTAGAATTCTGCATTGAAACCATCTGGTCCTGGGCTTTTTTTGGTAGGGAGATTTTTGATAACAGCTTCTAATTCTTCGCGACTAACAGGTCTATTTAGATTGTTCACCTGTTCTTGGTTAAACTTTGGTATATGGTACTTATCTAAAAAAATGTCCATTTCTTTTACATTTTCCAACTTTGTGGCATATAAACTTTCATAGTAAGATCTAATGATTCTCTGAATTTCCTCTGTGTCTGTGGTTATGTCCCCCTTTTCATCTGATCTTATTAATTTGCATGTTCTCTCTCTGCCGTTTGATTAATTTGGATAGGGGTTTGTCAATCTTGTTGATTTTCTCCAAGAACCAGCTTTTTGATTCATTTATTCTTTGGATTGTTTTCTCTGTTTCTATTTTGTTGATTTCAGCCCTCAGTTTGATTATTTCCAGTCTTCTGGATCTCCTGGGTGAATTAGCTTCTTTTTTTTCTAGATCTTTCAAGTGTGCTGTTAAGTCTCCAATGTGTGCTTTCTCCGCTTTCTTTAATTGGGCACTTAGTGCTATGAACTTTCCTCTTAGCACTGCTTTCTTAGTGTCCCATAGGTTTGAGTATGTTGTGTCTTTGTTTTCATTAAATTCAAGGAAGAGTTTAATTTCTTTCTTTATTTCTTCCTTGACCCAGGGGTGATTTAGTAGTTGACTGTTCAGTTTCCATGAGTTTGTTGGCTTCCTGGGGGGAGCATTGTTGTTGAATTCTAATTTTAGTCCATGGTGATCTGACAAGACACAGGTAGTTACTAATATTTTTTTGTATCTGTGGAAGTTTGCTTTGTTACCAAGTATGTGGTCAATTTTCGAGAGGGTTCCATGAGCTGCAGAGAAAAAGGTGTATTCTTTCCTATTTGGGTGGAGTGTTCTATAGATGTCTGTTAAGTCCATTTGATTCAATACCTCCAATAGATCTCTCAATTCTCTGTTTGGTTTCTGTCTGATTGACCTGTCCATTGGTGAGAGAGGAGTGTTGAAGTCTCCTACTATTAGTGTGTGTGGTTTGATGACCGCCTTGAGTTCTAGAAGAGTTTCTTTTACATATGTGGGTGCCTTTATATTAGGAGCATAGATATTCAGGATTGAGACTTCCTCCTGATGAATTGTTCCAGTTACGAGTATGAAATGTCCATCTCCATTTCTTCTGATTGATTTTAGTTTGAAGTCGATTTTGTTAGATATTAGAATGGCCACACCCGCTTGTTTCTTAGGTCCATTTGCTTGGAAAACCTTTTCCCAACCCTTTACTCTGAGTAGGTGTCTGTTTTTGTGGTTGAGGTGTGTTTCTTGTAAACAGCAGAATGCTGGATCCTGTTTTCGTATCCAATCTCTAAGTCTGTGCCTCTTTATAGGTGAATTGAGTCCATTGATATTAAGTGATATTAATGACCAGTGGTTGTTGACTCCGGTCATTTTTTTTTTTTTTTTAGGTAGTAGAGTGTATGTGTTTTTCTTCTTTGATTTGTGCTTGTGAATGGTTGCTAGATGTTCGAGTTATTGTAGGCAGTGTTGGGAATGTTGGATTCTTTCGGTAGTGATTTTCCTTCTAATATTCTCTGTAAGGCTGGATTAGTAGCTACGTATTGTTTAAATTTGTTTTTATCCTGGAATATTTTGTTTTCTCCGTTGATAGTGAACAATAGCTTGGCTGGGTATAGTAGCCTGGGTTTGCATCCATGGTCTCTTAGTTTCTGCAGTACCTCTATCCAGGATCTTCTGGCTTTCATGGTTTCCATAGAGAAATCCGGTGCAAGCCTGATAGGTTTACCTTTATAAGTTACTTGACCTTTTTCCTTTGCAGCTCTTAAAATTTTTTCTTTAATATGTATGTTTTGTGTTTTGATTATTATATGGCGAGGGGATGTTTTTTTCTGATCCAGTCTATTCGGTGTTCTGTATGCTTCTTGAACCTTCATAGGATTATCATTCTTTAGGTTGGGAAAGTTTTCTTCTATAATTTTGTTGAATATATTTTCTGGTCCTTTGATCTGCAGTTCTTCTTCTTCTTCAATCCCTATTATTCTTAGATTTGGTTTTTTTATTATGTCCCAGATTTCCTGAATGTTTTGTGAAGAGAATTTGTTGGATTTGCCGTTTTCTTTGACCAGAGCATTTATTTTCTCTATGGTATCTTCAGATTCCGAGATTCGTTCTTCTATCTCTTGTATTCTATTGGTTATGCTTGCTTCTGTAGTCTCCGTTCGTTTACCTAGGTTTTCCATATCCAGCCGGTTCTCCGTTTGTGTTTTCTTCATTGCCTCCATTTCAGTTTTCAATTCTTGCACTGTTTCCTTTACTTGTTTGATTGTTTTTTCTTGGTTTCTCAGGGTCTCATTCACGGATTTACTTAGTTCTTCAAACTTTTTGTTATATTTCTCATCAATTTCTATACTCATTTCTTCAAACTTTTTGTTATATTTCTCATCCAATTCTTTAAGGGAGTTATTCATATCCTGTTTAAGGGACTCTATTGCTTTCATAATGGCACTTTTTTCCACTTCTTCTGGGTTAAGGTGTTCAAGCCCTTCTGTTGTAGGGTCCTTGGGATCTGGTGTTTTCATGTTGTTTTTCAGATTGTTGGATGAGGTCTTGCCTTGGCGTCTGCCCATCTCTTACTTCAAATGTTCTCTATTGGAACTTCTGTTACCCGGGTCAGGTTCCCTTCTTGGGCAGGGACTTCACTGACAGAATGCCCACCTTTCCTCAGGCAGGCTATTGAAGCACAGGCTCTCCCTCTTTCCTGGATGCGCTTACAATGCAGGCTCAGTTTGCAAGGCAGCTGAGCTGGGGAAAATATTATGGCCCCAGGGGGAAGGGAGAAATATAGGAATTCGTACCTGGATGGGAGCTGGGATGGCAGGCAGGAGGGGGTAGCCAGCACTGCAGGGCGACCTGGGCGACCGTGGGTTCAGGGAATGCCAAAGCTCTTCCTCACCAGGACCCTGTCAAGGCCCGAAGCAAACTCACACCTCCGATGGCCCTCTGCTAGAAGTCAGGGCCCCTGCTGCTCAGGAATGTGGCTGAGCTGGCACCTGGACCACCTGTCCTCAGGGAGGCCTTTAGGACCCAGGAACTGCCTGGAGCCGAGCTGCGCCTACAGCCAAGGCCCAGCTTGCAAGGCAGCTGAGCTGGGGAAATTTTATGGCCCCAGGGGGAAGGGAGAAATATAGGAATTCGTACCTGGATGGGAGCTAGGATGGCAGGCGGGAGGGGGTAGCCAGCACTGCAGGGCGACCTGGGCGTCTATGGGGTCGGGGAACACCCAAGCTCCTCCTCACCGGGACCCTGCCACGGCCCGAAGGAAACTCACCCCACCGATGGTCCTCTGCTAGAAGTCAGGGCCCCTGCTGGATGGGAGCCGGGATGGCAGGCGGAAGGGGGTAGCCAGCACTGCAGGGCGACCTGGGCGTCTATGGGGTCGGGGAATGCCCAAGCTCCTCCTCACCGGGACCCTGCCACGGCCCGCAGTCTCATGTTTTAAACTGGTATGTACTTTTAAGTCTCTTACAAAAATACTTTATATTTAATCCAACCTTCATTCAAAATATATTAAGCTGTTCTCTACTATTGTCAGTTCTGCCATTAACCTTCTATTGCAAATAGGTTTTTCTTCTTTTTGTCTTTTTACGAGCGTAAATCTTGCCTGTTAAGTTGAGAGCCAGTGCAGTCAAGCTCAGATCCAGCCCTCCAGGCAGATTCTATACTGTAGTTATACCTGATAAACAGCCCTCAACTGCTCTGAGATCTAGGGTATATGACATTTAAATATTTAATTTATAAAAACTTTTCATAACAAAAAGAGACAGGTTAGTTTCTAGCAACAGCACTCTATTTCTTCCAAAGAAGACAGTAGAAAAATGGGCATAGAACAACGTCCAACTGCAGTTTGCTTCAACTGCCAAGCACTGACCACTGGGCAAAACTTCTTTTTATATAAACTGAAGATCATCTGACGTGGACAGAATCTCTAGAATTGGCAGCCTAGCTGCTCAGGTCAAGGTACACTCTTCTTCCTACAGATTTCTTATCCCACAGGATCTTCTGGAGCCTGGCAAGCCCTGTGTTAAACAGCAGAAGGCAAATACAACATTCAGTGACCATGGAGGACCCTGAGGAGTAGCTCTGGGTGCCAACCAAGTAAGTTCTCTATCGTTGCTATCACTGGTGTTTTTGATCTTAATCAGTCTGACAGGTGTAAGATGGTATCTCAGAGTCATTTTAATTTGAGTTTCTCTAATGGCTAAAGATGTTTATCCTTTCCTTAAGTATCTCTTGGCCATTTGAGAGTCTTCTGTTGAGAATTCTCTGTTTAGATCTGTATCCTAATTTTGCCTTAAGACCTCATTTCTCCCATGCATCTCTGAATAATTGCTTATTTTTGCCTATATCTTTTTTTTGTTCAGATGGGAAAGTAGACATCAAAGTTCCACACCTATCGCATAAAATCCTGGAGTTTCAGAGTACATTTTACTTAAACTGCAGTAACTTTACACTCCAGCTCATAGGACAGTATAACTTCTTCACATTTTCCAAAATATCAGAATTTGTCATTTTTAGACATCATATTATCAATTGCAACCAGGTTTCCCTGAGACTGAGGGATCTGTTTGGTAAGCTTTTTGAATTAAATTTTATATTATTTGTTGTTCTTGTTAATTAGAAAAATTCCAACATAGATGCTATTCCATTTAGTTTTGGAACTTTAGGGTAAACTTTAACTGAGAGAAAAGGACCATAGGAGTTTGATAGGATAAAGAATACTAAGAGAACAACTAACCAGTGCTCACATGGGCTCAGAGAAACTGAATGGGCAAGTACTGGACCTGCGTGGGCTTTTACCATGTTCTCTGTGTTTATGTTATGATTGGTAGCTTGGTGTTTTTGTGGGACTCCTAACAGTGGGAGTGGGAGTGTTTCTGACTCTTTTGCCTGTTCTTGAGTGTCTCTTCCTCCTATTGGATTGTCTTGTTCAATTTTGATATGAAGGTGTTAGACTTGTTTTATTTTTTTTTTGATGCTTATTTGTTGTCTCTCTTCTAAGCCTCATCTTTTCTCACAAAAAAAAATTGAGGGGAATGGTTATGGTAGAAAGGGGAAGTAGCAGAAAGCTAGGAAGAGTGGAGGAAGTAAAAACTGTTTTGGGAATGTATTTTATGAGAGAAGAATCTGTTTTCCACAAAAAAATCTAAAAAAGAAACAAAGAATAAAATTTTGTTTTTAAAAGCTATAAGCAAAATGAAACTAAACAAACCAAATGAACAAATGAGCTATCAACAAGAACCAAGTATTTATAAATTCAAGATAATATGGACTGATAAGATATATGCAAGACAGTTTCTTCTTTCTGATTTCTTGCAATCTTTTGGGAACTCTCTGAAAGTTTTGCAAGAAAAAATGAAATAGTCTCTTAAATAGTTATTTTGAAACAAAGAAAATTGATAAGCCCAAGGGAAAGAAATCTTTCTATTTATTATCCAAATACATTATAAAAAAATATATGAGATGTGTAACTAATTATACTTAAGTTATAATTCTCTGATGTTAAACCAACAGATGTGTTCAGGTTTAATTTTACCTTCTAAAGTTTTAATTTCAATAACAAGTTGGAAATCTATCATTTGTTAAGAACGTACTTCTGTTTAAGCAGTATCTGACCCCAATATCTCATTAATTTCTTCTTTTAAGAGAAACAGAATATTTCAAAACCTATTTGAACAACTCTGTCAATTTATTTGTCTTCAGTTGAAATGGAACACTTGCATGAATTCTGGAGTTTCTAGGTCAAGAGTAGATCATGTGTTTACTTTTATTGTGTTAAATTTAGTATGTTTATTAGGCAGCTAAATAAAGCTGTTATTTACTGTGTTACTAAGTTCAAAGAAGAATGAATACCATAGTAAATGAAGGACAGTAGCCAGACCCACATAAAGGTAGCAAACAAGAACTTAAAATAGGGCCAATTGTAGATTTACTCGATTGCTTTTAGTTGCATGTTACTACTGAATAGGCAAAAATTATAATTATTCATGTATGTGCTGTTCTAAATAATTATAATAAAATGGAAAAGAAGAGGAAGAACTGAGAATTAATTTACATATACAATAATAATTGCTAATAGAATTTAAGACCTGATAAAATAAATGTAGGAATATAAATAATTAACAAATATTGATGTGTTGAGTTCTGTGTGTGCTATAAAGCAGAATCTTCCATTATGATTTCAAAGAAAATTTTTCTGAAACAGTGATGAAGGATGATTTTCCTTGGGAGTTGCCGACTGTGGAGTACTGGGCGGGACAGAAACCCCAACAAGCCAGCCCTCATGTTACATATGGCACCCAGACATGGATAACTGAATCCACAGAAAGCTTGAGAAAGCTTGGGAAAGAATAGAGTAAATCATGTTTTCTTGGTAGCAGCAATTTCTTGGGTCTGTTCTGTTTGCTAGAGGCAAGCAAGGCTCTCAACTAAGGGAGGCTTCCTGACTCAGCTTTAGCTGCAAAACCCTGCAGCTCTTTTAAGAGGTCCTGCCACGAAACACTTAAATAGTGTTGATGAAATGCTGAACACATGCTTTTCGGTTTTCAGCCGTAGCAGGAAAAAAGCTGTGCTGTTTTAAAATACCAGCTTTCTGGGCTGTCCTGCCAGGACAAACTCTGAATCTTGCAGGCAGGCAGTCCAACAGAGTGTGGTCTGTGAGCAGAATTGCTGAAGCTTGCTTGCTGACAGGGACCTTGAAACACTGTAGAGTTGTGAAGGTAAAAATGGCTCTGGTGGTACCTCTGCCACGAGGCTAAGGAATGGGCTGGATCCAGCCAAAGCCATGGCTTTAATTCTCTCGATAAAGACACATGTGGTCAGAAAAAGAGAGATATACAGTAAAGAGAGATTCAAAGACAGAAAAAAAACCTCTAAATGGTTTACAGTGTGTTAAAAATATATGCAGGCTAAAGGTTAAAGTCATTAAAAATAAAAAGAAAGAGAGAAGTAGGGTGTGGTAGTACACACCTTTAATCCCAATGCCTGGGAGGCAGAGGTACATTGACCTCTGTGACTTCAAGGTGTGGTAGCACACGCCTTTAATCCCAATGTCTGGGAGGCAGAGACAGACAGATCTCTGAGTTCAAGGTGTAGTAGCACATACCTTTAATCCTAACACTGGGGAAAAGAAGACAGGCGGATCTCTGTGAGTTCAAGGACAGCCTGGTCTACAGAGTTATTCCAGGACAAAGATATACAGAGAACCAGTCTCAAAAAGTAAAAGTAAAAATAAAAGAAATAGAGGTTAAAATAAAACCATCATAAAGATGGAAAATACTCAGAGAATTGTGATACTGTATGCTGTTATGCTCTCTTTGAATTGTTTGAATGCTGAGGAAGGAGCAACAGCTGCTAAAAGACTTTTGTTTATAAATGCTGCTGAACTAACCCAAGATAGGTATTTTGAAAATAACTTGGCTTCAAAACTGAAGTCAAAAGGTATGATACTTTGGAGAAGAGATTTTGCTTTTGTTTCCACAGAAAATGAGAGGCTGTGGATTCATTCTGAGTTAAGAAAAATCAGGTTCAATAAAGGAAGGACACCTGAGAAATCTCCAATAGGAACAAATGGCCCAGAAGACAGAATTATACATCCAGAACGGATTCAAGACTGCCGCCTGAGATGATCAAGACTCACAGGATACTCCAGTCATGACTTGATTATAACTCTAAATTTTCTTTAGTTCCCCATAAGATCATCAGTGCCGCCAACCAGCAGGAAGTAGCCTGAAATACTACGCCCACATTCCCAACAAATGGACTATGGGTATTTTCCTTTGTTTTTTTTTTAAAAAAAAGAGGGAAATGGTGCGGGAGAATTGTCTGTATTCTGTCAATCATGTATTTTAATAAAACGCTGATTGGCCAGGCAGGAAGTATAGGCGGGAAAACCAGAGAGGAAGTAGAGGTGATGCAATGCGAACAGGAGAATTCTGGGAAGCAGGAAGCTTCCTCTGCCATTCCTGCGCAGACCACTGAAGAGGCAACATGTAAGCTGTCATGCTGGAAAAAGTACTGAGCCATTATGGCTAATGTAGATAAGGATAATGGGGTAACATAAGTTACACGGACTAACAAGAAGCCTGACCTAATGGGTCAATCAGTTTATAATCTTATGGAGTCTTGTGTGTGATTTTCTTTGGGCTTGCCAGCTGTGGGGTACTGGGCAGGACAGATACCCCAACAAGCCGGCCCCCTCGTGTTACATATATGTAATTGAATTTATGGAAAAGTAATAGTGAAGAAGACTATGATTTAGTCATTAAAATAAGTATGTGTGGTAGGTTCCACTACAAGTTCATTAAAGAATATTTAATTTAGTTGCTTCGAAGCTATTGAAACATCAACTATATGCATGTTTGAAATAGCTGGTAAGATTATAGGAATCTTGTTCCAAACAATTCAGCATATATAAAGCTACATTTTTTTTAGAACAACTCATGAGGGACTAGATATATGGTTCCATTAGAAAAAAACCCTTGATATGTAAGCAAAATTGCCTTAGTTCATGGAGTCCAGCAGCAAATTTTAAGTTCAACTGGGCAGATTATGATTACAACTCAGATCCTTGATTTGGGATATCGGCATATGGAACCTGGAAAATTAATGGAATGCCTGTCTTGCAAAACAAAGATATCTAAGTTTGATGAGAGAACCTG
Source organism: Myodes glareolus (assembly GCF_982192425.1). Classification (NCBI taxonomy): domain Eukaryota; kingdom Metazoa; phylum Chordata; class Mammalia; order Rodentia; family Cricetidae; genus Myodes; species Myodes glareolus. The sequence goes on along the minus strand of NC_142053.1, from coordinate 36,232,535 downwards.
TCTCCAAATATAAGCTTAAGATAAACAGAGGCAGATTCTTAAAGTTGACCTTTGACTTTGACAAGCAAGTGCAAACACACATACACACATATTATAAATTTGTGATAGTTAAAGACAGTTGAGTGAGAGGGAACTTCTCATCTATAGTTAAGAACATAAAATATATAAATGAACATTTTAGGACAGGTGAGAGTAGGTTGTAGTCTAGAAATGGTAACAAAGAGCATGGTAATTATTTCACACTATCAATCAAACAATATCAATGATTTTAAAGAAAGAAAACATCATTTTTGAAGGTTGTAAGCTAAATTTTGTCCTTAGAGGAAATTATAATTAAATCAATCCCAATGAATAATGGAAGATTCAGGCATTAAAAGTCTGAATACCATGAACAGTTCATGTTGGTTAATTCTTTCTTGCAGAGGCAAACAACATTTCCATTACATAATCTAACAATATAGTGGCTTTGCCAGGAAATTCCAATAACCATAACCCCTTCCCTATCTTGAGAACCCAAAGCATCTTCTTCACATTAGCAAATACACCATTTCAGAAATTATGACTGGATGGTATCAACTGGGATGGATAACCGAAAAGATTTAGATGATTTTTGTTTTGCTTCTTGTTGTTTGTTTGTTTATGACTTTCTGGAAATTTATACAATACAATCTGGATAATAATTTTATATACTGTATTATTTCTTCTTTTGAAAACTGTTAATAGGCATTAAGTAAATATAGTTCAACCCACACATAATTATATTGTTTAATATTAGAAATTATTGTTTTGCCATGTGAATGGAAATAAAATTATCAAAACAACACACTCTATTCGAGAGTATTTGATAAAAGTAACATATCAGGTAGACTCTAGAATAGTGCCTTACATTTAAGTTACTCTAGTGATGATTATATATTTGCTCCCATCAAGGCACATATACAAATGAATACTTTTACATTGATTTCCAGTGATGATCATGTCTAAATCCAGGAACATTATAATCAAGTACTTTACCACTGAATTGCATACCCTTTTTTCCAGCCCTAACCATTCTTTACCTAGGATTTCTTTAATGTTTCTGTAAATTATGTAACTCAAACTTGTTTAGATTTTCTATTCATTTATTTTGTCTATACTCAATGTAGAATAAGTAGGAGCAGATCAGTTTTGTCTTTATTCCAAACATAACTGCTTATAATAGCATAAAGAATAAAATAAAACCTCTCCTGTCTGCTTTTATGCCAATACCAGGCTGTTTTCAGTATTCTAGTTCTGTAGTAGAGTTTGAACTCAGAGATTGTGATGCCTCCAGAAGTTCCTTTATTGTACAGGATTATTTTGGCTATCCTGGGTTTTTTGCTTTTCCATATGAAGTTGAGCACTGTTCTTTTGAGGTCTGTGAAGAATTTTTCTGGGATTTTGATGGGCATTGCATTGAATCTGTAGATTGATTTTGGTAAGATTGCCATTTTTAATATGTTAATTCTGTCTACCAAAGAGCATGGGAGATCTTTCCATTTTCTGGTGTCTTCTTCAATTTTTTTCTTCAAAGATTTAAAGTTCTTGTCATACAGGTCTTCTACTTGTTTGGTTAGAGGTACTCCGAGATATTTTATGCTATTTATTACTGTTGTGAAAGGTGATGCTTGTCATAGCCAGAACCTGGAAACAACCTAAATGCCCCTCAACCAAAGAATGGTTAAGGAAAATGTGGTACAATCACACAATGGAGTGCTACATAGCAGAAAAAATAATGACATCTTAAAATGTGCAGGCAAATGGATAGATCTAGAAAATATCATATTGAGTAAAGTAACCCAGACCCAGAGGAAAAATATCACATGTATTCATTCATAAGTGGCTTTTAGACATAAAGCAAAGAAAACCAGCCTACATTTCACAATTCCAGAGAACCTAGACAACAATGAGGACACTACAAGAGACATACATGGATAATCTACTTGGGAAGTAGAAAAAGACAAGATCTGCTGAGTAAACTGGGAGCATGGGGACCATGAGAGATGATTGACGGATAGGGGACAGGGAGAGAGAAGAGTAGAGAAAAATGTACAGCTCAATAAAATCAATAAAAACAAATAAAATAAAACCACTCAAAATAACCTGAAGACACTTCAGAAGAGTCTGCAGGTACTATATTATGTGGATTACTACAATCTATCTGAAATTACTATCATTTTTAGCACATAACCTCCGACCACAATCTTTGTTTTCTTTCCTCTCTTAAGTGGATAATTACAACCAAGTATTAGTATGTTATCTCATTTCTTTGTAAAGATTTCTCTTCACATGTATTCTACTATCAGTAACATGTTTTCTGTCCTTTTGCTGGCACTCATGTAAATTGGAAACCTTATATCTTAAGAAAGTAAACCTGTTTTAGTTTAATTACTTCTATTCTTTACTATCTAAAGGTGTATATATATATATATATACACACACACACACACACAAATTATGTATGCTATATGGAGGAAAGACAGAAGAAACAAGTCAGCAAAGTAAAGTTTGTAATGCTTCTCTTTTCTCTTTTCTCTTGAATTTATTGTGACATAAATTTTGTTCAAATTTTCGCTTTTAATCCTGTAATTAATTTAAACTCAGAAATGTATCTTTGGGGAAGTTCTAGATGTACTTTTGTAAAACAATTTAGTCAAGAGTGGAAAGAAGAGACTCAAAATCTAATCTACTTTGAAAGCAGTCTGTTTACCTGTTGTCTAAGGAGGATCAAGGAGATTAAATTGCCTCTCAACAGCCATGAAACTAATTAGAGGTGATAGAAAAATGTAATCTATCCTTTTATGATGACACTTTTAAGATGACTTCTGTTATTCTCAAATTTGGCTAACATAGCTATGCCTGGTTTGGCACTATGTGAATAACATGAAAATTGGGCATTATTTCTAAAGCGTCTTTTAATTTATTACTTAATCTAACGATATTGGAGTGGCTTTTATACAATGCTGATTTTATTTCCTTGTTTACAACAAATAGTTGTGGCATGAATAGCAATTAAATTTAATCTATTCACTGCTCTCATCTCATTAAGTGAGATCTCCAGCCCCAAATCAAATAAATTATTGTTGCAATAGATTGGGTTGGTTCAGCTTTAATAAAAACAGGTTAAGCACATATTCTCTCTCCATTCTAACTCCCAACTATTCTAGAAACAGAGATAATAAATTTTCCTGATTTCAAACTTTATATCCTGAGGTAGTCACTGTTTTGAATGCAATTGCTATGATATTGTGAGAACAAATATATCACTAATATGCATTACTAAGAATGTTTATGACTAGTAACTTAATAATCTACAGCTTTGCTGAAAACATAAGCTATTAATAACATCTTTTTGCTATGTATTCAATTATTAAGATTATCCTTGGTTATTGTACTGTGTTTTCCACCAGTAAATGTTGTATTTATATTCACTATGCCTCATTTTGACCTTTTTCCTTATATTTTAATAAAGTTTTTAGGAACAGTAACATATAGAAAATTTGTATTTGAAGAAATGATGTAAATTTTACAAATTTCAATCAGCAGTTAGTTCTCAATAATTTTCAATAAAAAGAACTTATAAAAATTAAATCCTTTAACAAAATATCAATGTAGAAGGTGGGTCTGCCTGTTTGTCCCAGCTGCCCAGCTATCCTAGCCCCAAAATAACCAAACAGAAACTGTATTCATTAAATTGTTTCTTGGCCCATTAGCTCTAGTCACTTATTGGCTAACTCCTACATCTTAATTTAACCCATTTCTATTAATCTGTATATCACCATGAGGTCGTGGCCAACCAGTAAAGTTCCAGCACATCTCTCTCCCTTAGCAGATTTATGGCGTCCCTTGACTCAGCCTTTCTCACAGAATTCAGTTCTGTCTTCACCGCCTACCTAAGTTCTGCCCTATAAACAGGCCAAGGTGGTTTCTTTATTCATTAATGGTAATCAGAAAACACAGAGGGGACTTCCACATCATATCAAATTATATTTTCAGGTTCATTTATAATTTGAGTGATTTTGAGAGAATGCATTAATAAACATTTTTATTTAGGACATATTTTTTAAGTATTCAACTTTATTTTAAAAGAAATAGGTATTGAAGATATTGATCAGAGGTTGAAAATGATTATTGCTTGTGTGTAGGACCTTGATTCCATTCAGAACACACACATCGTGGTTCACTGCCATCAATAACTCTAGTTTCAGGTACGTTGATTCCCTCTTCTGAACTCCATGTGAATGAAGTAGTCATATGGTGCACAAATATATATAATAAATTTAATTAAAAATCAAAAAGTAGATTATTTTAATGAATCTAGAAAAATATACAGCCAGACAAGTAAGACAAGTGACATGACATCAGCAAAGATTCATTCCAATTTTAGAAGATGTATTCTTTTATGTATAAGAATATTTTCATATATATACAATATATTCATATGTGTGTGTGTGTGTGTGTGTGTGTGTGTGTGTGGCTGATATGCAAAAAAAGGTCAGATATCCAAGAACTGGATATAGAAATGATTGCAATATGGGTGCTGGAGACTTAATATAGGTCCTTTGCAAGAACCTTAAAAACTTTTTACTACTGAGACATCTCTCCTACCCCAACCTAATTATTTTTACAACTTCTATAACAATGTCAGTGGTTTTAGATAAAGGCACTTAATATCATAAAAGAACCAAATAACAGTCAATCATTATATAAAATGTTTCCTCCTTGGAAAATTAAAATGAACATTTGATAGCAGTGTGTGTCAATAAATTGCACAAATAATGCAACTTATCACATGAACCAATTATATTGTTACTAAAACTTTTATCATAGTTTTTCATTTTAATTTCAGTCATATGCTAAAATATTATTAACAGGTGTAGGCTGCTGAGGTGGATCAGCATTAAGGTTTTGTCATCAAAGCTGAGAACTGGAGTTTAAGGACTGAAAACACTCAAATTATCTTCTGGCCTCCATAGGCATGCCTTTTCCTTCACAGAATATGAATAAAGTAGTTTAGATATTTAAAAATACAATAGATAAATGGATAGATAGATAGATGATAGATAGATAGATAGATAGATAGATGTTAAACTTATTGACATATCCGTCATGTAAAATACATATAAATGCTTTTTTAAACTTTATTATTGTGTTTCCTTCATTTTTTTTCAACTGTCTGAAATTTATTAAATTATAGAAGTTTCCATTTCCTCCCCTCCTCCCAACACCCTCTTACTCCCCCCACTCTCCCTCCTCCTCCCTCTCCATCCCTAAGAGCAGTCAGGGTTTCCTGCCCTGTGCGAAGTTCACGTTCCTCCCCCCTCCCTCCAGGTCCAGGAAGGTGAGTATCCAAACAGACTGGATCCCAAAAATCCAGTATATGCAGAGGAAGCAAGTCCCAGTGTCATTGTCAATGACTTTTCAGAAAGACTCCGGGCCAGCCACATTCAGAGAATCCGGCCACATTCAGAGAATCTGGTTGGATCACGTACTCGTTCAGACCCAGTCCAACTGGCCTTGGTGAACTCTCATTAGATCAGTCCCCTTGTATCAGTGGGTCATCGCACCCCTTGCGGTCCTGTGGTCCTTTTTCATGTTCTTCCTTCTTCTGCTCCTCATTTGGACCTTGGGGGGCTCAGTCTAGTGCTCCAATGTGGGTCTCTGTCTGTATCACCATCCATTGTCGGATGAAGGTTCCCTCTGGTCTTGCCTTCTTTGCTCACATTCTCTTTCCTTCTGCTTCTCGTTTGGACCTAGGGAGTTAAGTCAACATTAATCTGTCCACTTTGAACCTGATAGAAGAGAAAGTGGGAAGTAGTCTACAAGATAGAGGCACAGGAGACCACTTCCTAGGTAGAACCCCAGTAGCACAGACAACAAGAGAAAAAATGAATAAATGGGACCTCCTGAAACTGAGAAGCTTCTGTAAAGAAAAGGACACTGTCAGTAAGACAAAAAGGCTACCTTCGGACTGGGAGAAGATCTTCACCAACACCTCATCAGACAAAGGTCTGATCTCCAAAATATACAAAGAACTCAAGAAACTAGACACTAAAACTCTAATTAACCCAATTTAAAAATGGTGTTCTGAACTGAACAGAGAATTCACAACAGATGAACATCGAATGGCCAGAAGACACTTAAGGTCATGCTCAACCTCCTTAGCGGTCAGGGAAATTCAAATCAAAACCACTTTGAGATACCATCTTACACCTGTCAGAATAGCTAAACTCAAAAACACCAATGATAGCCTATGCTGGAGTGGATGTGGAGTGAGGGGAACACTCATCCATTGTTGCTGGGAATGCAAACTTGTGCAGCCACTGTGGAAATCAGTGTGGCGGATTCTCAGGAAACTGGGAGTCAACCTCCCTCAGGACCCAGCAATTCCACTCTTGGGAATATACCCAAGAGATACCCTATCATACTACAAAAGTATTTGTTCAACTATGTTCATAGCTGCACTATTTGTAATAAATGCTTTTTGTGTGGTAATGGCAATCAACTAAGGGCCTTTTCCATGCTAAGCAATAATACTACCTCTATTCTGTATCCCAAACACATCAGTTCTTTGATCTAATCATATATACTCTGTGTTTAACATTATTTCATGCTCCACACATATCAGCCCCCACTACATTACTCTTTAAAATACATTCTTGTAGATTAAATAACTGACAGCTTTATGATATTTGGCCTTTTGTGCTTGCTGTATTTTTATCAATATATTATTAATAAATATCCATGTTATTGGCTAGTGATAGGTTTCTTATTATTTAATGTGTTCTCTAGTTTTTATATCAACTTGACACAAGCTAGGTTTATCTGGGTAAAAGGAACCTTATATGAATAATGCCTCCATTGGATTGATATGTAAACAAGCATAAGAGGAAATTTCTTAACTGATGATTGATGTCAGAAAGGCTAAATCACTGTGGGTTGTGCTACTCCAGTTCTAGTTTACTGGGTGCTATAAGAAAGTTGGCTCAGAAACCATGAGGATAAAGCTAGTAAGCAGCACTTCTTTATGATCTCTGCATCCATTTCTGCCTGCAGCTTCCTACCTTGAGTTAATGCCCTGACTTTTCTGGATGATGGTCTACAAGCTATAAGATGAAATAAACTCATTCTTCCCTATGTTTATTTTGATCATGGAGCTTTTTTCACAGCAATTGAAACCTGATTAAGACATTTAAATATGATTTTATTATGTATAAAAATTATATAAAGTTATACTTTGTTAATCTTTTGTCAGACATTTAAATTATTTTTATTTCTTGTATATTAGCATTACTATATATTGTGGTGTTGTGGGAGGCCGTTTGTTTGTTCCTGGCTGCTCAGAATCGACATAATCACACAGAAACTACATTATGTGCAATATTGTTTGGGCAATAACTTAAGTGTATTTCTTGCTAACTCCTATATCCTAAACTAAGCCATTTCCATTAATCTATGCATTACCACGAGATTGTGGCCTACCAGCAAAGTTTCATCATGTCTGTTCTGGCTGCAGCTCCATGACTTCTCTTTGACTTCTCCTTCTTTCTCTCAGCATGCACTTTGGTTTTTCCCACCTATCTCTGTTCTGCCTTTCTATAAGTCTAAAGCAGCTTCTTTATTAACCAATGGTATTCACAGCATGCAGAGGGGAATCCCACATCATTGTGATTTTAATTTTTATTTATTTAAATATAATTTTTCTAGTGGTGTTGAATTTTTTGTAGTTGAACCTTTTATTTGTACATGTTCTTTATGAAAAATATTTTTATCATGACTGAGATTAAAAATTATGTAACTTGATTAATTTCAATTTAGAGAAATGTATTTGCTAAATATGAAATCCAGGAACAAAGGTCTAAAATCACTGGATTTTGAATTGAGAATTTAGATATCAATTAATACAACATTATATAGTATATAAATATAATCTAATCCAATACAAACTATTAAAATCTTATTGAGATTTGTGATATTTATAAATGTTAATTACTAAGACTTTTTCTATATGTACTTCTAAATTTGTGACTTTTGTAGTAGAAGTACTTGCCAATTATTGTGATGTATTTGAAAATATGAACATAAAAGAGTCTACTTACAAATATATCATCTAAATGCAGTTACTATTGTGATTTTATTTTGTTATTTTCTTTCACTCTTTCATCCATAAATGTATGTAGGTTTTCTTAATCATTCTTCAAGTATATGTAATTTCATAATTTGCTTACCACATCAAGTATTACAATTTAGTGTTGAAGACTTATTACTTGAAATTTAGGTGCTGAAGACAATAAAATCTCAGATCATGAGCAGGAATCAATCTTTAAGTTCAAGAGTAGTCTATATAAAATAAGTTAAATTATCACTGAGGATGAACTATATATGCTTCTTTAAATCATCTTAGAGTTGAGGGCATGGATTACTTGGTACAGGGCTTGCTTTGTAAACACAGCAAACTACATTTAGATCCTCAGGATACAAATAAAATCCATACATGGCTGCTCAACTCTAACTCAGGAGATGGAGACCAGTCAGATTCTGTTAGCCCCTATGCTGGGTAACAGAAACAGGCCAATCCTGAGGAGTTGTGGGCAAGTCGGTCTAATGAAAATGAAATCACATACTTCAAGAGAAGTGAGAGATTGTCTCAAAAAATAGTGAAGTAATTGAGGAAGACAACTAACATAGATGAACACAAATATGCATATATCCTTATACCACACATACATACACACACACACGGAAAAAAATAACACATCTTAGAGATAACAGTAAACACATCTTAAAGAGCAAGGATTTATGATTAAAATATCCAAATAAATATAAGATTCCAGGGAAATCAAGATATAAAAAACATATATTTCTGTAGGCTTGGGGGAGAAAAGAAAAATGAGAGAAAGTCCTTAAAAAAAGAGTGATAAAAATATAGTAAGCCATATAAAGATAAAATACACACTCTGGATTATGTAAATTATTGTGTTGCCTGTAGACTTTTTGACTGTTAATGAACAAATAAGAACTGTTGAGAGACATTTGATTATGTATATTGCTAGATTAAACAAACCTATATATTTTAAAAATGTCTTAACTTCAAAATTTAGGTGAAAAGATATGCCACTTTTAAAAAGTGGTTCAGTTTTTATTTCCATTAGAAATGAGAGGGTATATATTCCTTCTGATTTAAAAAAAATCAGGTTTGACCAAGGAATACTCCATAAAATACCTGACTCCAAACATAAAGCAATAAATAAAAAATAACTGAAAGATAGATGATGTATGCTTTATCAGCTCAAACATAAAACAAAAAAATCAACTTTGGCTGATTTGGGAACAGTGCACAATCTATATTTGTATTAATAGAGATATGTACGTTACCTTACAAAGTTTATTAATTTTCAGAGTAAGGGTATCAGCACCAAGGAAAACAATGGCACAGGTGATCCAATATCCAGAACAGTTACCAGGCTGCAGAATGGGATGATCTAAACTCACAAAAAGCTACAGAAAAAATAAACTATTATCCTATTTTTTCTCAGAGTGCAAAGACTTTCAAAACCCATAATCAACAGTAAGTAATCTAGAAAACTATGCCCACATTTCCTAAAGATAGATTATGGACATTTATTTTCATTTAAGGTTAGTTACAAATTGCTAATGGTCATAATTTTTAAAAAGCTAAACAAAAGTAAAGTAGTTAAATTCAGAGATCTCCTTCTAAAATAAGAAAAGGGTATATGATATAGAAATGATAGGATAAAAGAGTAGATTACTGAATATACTTTAATCCAAAAACAGCTACTAATCTTACATATTTTACATTAGTGTGGATTTTTGTTATTGCTACAAAGTTAATTTTGTTATACTCTCTATATATTTCTACTCTTATTTAGAATATTGTGTTTATACAATTCATTTAAAAATGCAATATATAATTAAGAAATGCAGATTAATAGGCATCTGTAATAGCAAACTTATAATCATGTTAGTTAGGTTTTCTAGGTCATACAGATATCTTTCATGATTATCTTATTCTACCTACAAATCTTCAAACACTTCAAAGACATGCAAAATATGCCTTTTAAAATGTATTAAGAGTTTAGACTTTTCTCAGCAGTAAGACATTTTGCCTTTCTTTGCAGCACCAGTTCTTTCAAAGAGGATGATGTGCATTGAATAAAGTACAATTAGAGTGTTTTCTTTTCTTTATGGCAAAAACTAGCCACATGGGCAAAGAAAATACTCTTGCTTCAATTGCTTACAGTTACTGTCCAAACTGGACCAGTAGGACACAAGAAAGATGACTGCCAAACTTGGCCAAGACAAGGTATGTGAGTCCTTCAAAATTATCTGTTTTACAAGAAAGACTCAGATATGCTAGGCCTGTAGGCCAGAGTTTGATGCCCCAACATTACAGAGGAACTTTGCTTGACTGTACAGGCATCCTGATGTCTCTGTCATTAGGTAACATTTCACCATTCTGGGGTCTTTGATAGAGTTGAAGACTAGATATAGTTTTCTTTAGTTATATTAAAGATAAATTAGGTACAAAACATTAGGCTCACAAACAAAAGATAGAAAATAGATTATTTTTCCTAATTATGCCAAATACAAATGGATAGATTTTGTAACTGTAATTCTTACTTGACAACTGTTTTTGTAGTATATAATCTTATTATTTTAAAGCTAACACTTTCTTCTTAATTAGACTAAAAAAGGGAAATGCTGTGGAATAATTCCCTTGTACACTGTAAAACTATGTTACTCTAATTGGTTTTATAAAATGCTGATTGACCAGTAGTCAGGCATAAATTATAGATGTGGTAACCAAACTAAGGATGATAAAAAGGAGAAGGGTAGAGTCAGGAGATGCTGTTCAGACTTGGAGAGCAAAATAAACATGCCATTCTGAGAAAAAGTATCACCACATGTTAGAGCATAAATAAGGAACATGGGATAACATAAAAATGTTAATAACTTGTCTATAATGCTTTTATTCTTCAACTTTAGGAAATATTAATATTTAAGTCTACCTTTGGAAATTTTATTTTTTATAGACTGACACATTTATGCATGCACACACTGAGCTTTGTTCATTTCCCTTTTGTCTCTTACTGAAAACTGTCTTCTTTCCAATAAGCATATTACTACTTGGATGTCTCTTTCTTTTGAAACTTATTCATTTATTTAATTTGTTCTTTGTATCCACATGTACATAATGTATTTGGATTACTCTCTTTCCTCACCATTTCTTATCTCTCTGTAAACAACAGGAATATCTTTCCTCTCTGGAAGTCCCTTTCCCACATTTGTTTAATGTTTTTGTTGCTGTGACAAAGAAGTTCAACCTGCCATCTATAAAAATTTTCTTTTTTTATCTTCTTTATCCACTGAATTTACCTTTGCTTGTTTACATTAGCATGATTAATAGTTACTGGAATGTGAGCAGCTTAGTAGTGAAAAAAATAATTCCTCTCCACATAGTGTTTGGTAACTAAGGATAGTTTCTCAGTGAGATTGTGAGGCCCCCAAAATATCTTGTGCTATTTATGATGAGGTGGTGAAGTACATAATTTTGAACAGGACCTGTGCAAGTAATAATAATTATAATAAATTTATAAGTATTTTGTCATATCTTTTCCAGAATACATTCTGTTTATAGCATTTCTAGCCATCTTTGGCTATTAAGTTATTTCTAGTCCTTTTTCTGTAACAAACCTTTGACAGGTGTTTGACAGGTTGATATAGGTATCTTGCTTAGAGATGACCACTCCACAGTTAAATATTCTCCACATTTTGGCTTATTATGGCTTCATACATTAAGTTTTGTCTACTGCAAAGGATTCTTCTCTGATGACGATTGAGATGGATATGGATCGAAGGGCATAAACAATAAGTATTTAGAAGGTAATTTGGCTCTTTTTCCACTTATCAAAACAATAATAACAAATTCTCCCCTAGTGTACATGAACTTCCCAGCAATTAATAACTTCTGCTTTAGCAGATTGCTTAGTAGCTTTGAGTATTGTGAAACCTAGCCTAACTAACTTCTAGCTTAGTTCCAATGTAATTTCTAAATGTTTTATAACCCAAACTGTGTGGTGTGTGGTGTCATCATAATCCAAGTCTTGTAATGTAGTTCTAAGGGCACTGGAAATATATGAATAATGCTTATTCTGTCCAATATTTTTCTGGATGAACTCAAAGTCAACAAAGAACCTTAATTACAAATGAAAATTCTTTTATTTGTCTATATTGTAGTCATTATAAGCATTCATAAATGTGAGGCGACAACTATAAGATATACATTTTACAATTATTTTATACCTAAGAAATATTGTACTGCGTGAACTTAATACTAGAATGGATGTGTATAAATAGAGTACATAAAAACTGGAAAATAGTTAATAACAAACTATCCAAAATGAAGCATTCACATATGATGAATACTGAACAGTAAGCAAAAGACGTAGAGATAAGGTAATAAAAGTTTAGCATTTGTGCTATAGAGGTACAGTTCATATCCCTCAAAAATAGTATAGATAAAACAGGATATCAGTTAATAGATATAAAGAGTTGATTAATTGTATCAATGAGCATGTTCATCAACTATAATGAAAGTCAAAAGATAAAGGCTATGTAGTGACAAACCCATGAAAATTGAAGTAAGCAGATATAGAGGGGATGGTTATGATAAACAGCAAAATCTCTAAGTTAGCAATATGCAAAGTAAAATGGTTTATTATTTTCTAAAGACATTAAGATATTTATAAAAGCCCAATAAGTATTTAAAAATTGTTAGAATACAAAGTGATAACATTGCATGTAGATTAGCTTCCTTCTAAATATCTTTAGTCTCATATACTCAAGCAACTACTTGCCTCAGACAAAGAAGCCTCTTTTTACAGTGGGTAATAGTTGAAACAGAGATTTGTAAGTGTTAAAAGTGCAAGAATACATTATTGCTTGAATATTTGGTCCCTAATAGGACATCTATGTCACTTTCTGAGAACCCTAGGGGATATCACAGAAGGGGTAGGAATGATTGTATGAGGTCAAAAATGTGGAGGAGTACTGTGGGAAGCTGTCATATGGATATTGCATTGCTGGAATGGACATTGTATTCATGAACATGCAGCTGTTGTGATCACCTACATGATGTCTTAAAGTATGAATATGAGAAAAAGAAATTAAGAATAAAAAGAAAAAAATAAGGAAAGGAGGGACATGAGGGTATGTATGGTGATGGCTATTTGAAAAGAGATCAATGGAAGTAGAAGGCATATGAGAGAGGAGGCAAATGTGGTCAAAATTATCGAGAAACAAATGTGACCCTGTTAAAAATTATTTTAAAAAAGAGAATTTGAGTCCTAAAACTGCTATTAAAAGAGTAAATAAATTATAAAGTAAAGAATCAAAGTGTAATAATCAAAAGTAATAAATAGGGAGCATTAAGGCATATAAGATTATAGCAAGAGAAGTAGGTTGTGTCTCACCACCCAGCTAGCTTACACCTGAAATAATCACACAGAAATTGTATTAATTAAATTACTGTCTGGCCCGTTATATCTAGCCTCTTCTTGGCCAACTCTCACATCTTGATTTAACCCATTTCCATCAATGTATATTGCCACTTGACTGTGGCTTACCGGCATGAGTGTAACCAGCGTCTGTCTCAGGCAGGAGAATCATAGCATCTGCCTGTTGTCCTTCTTCCCAGAATTCTGTTCTGTATCCCAGCCTACCTGAACTGCTACCCCATGAAAAGGCCAAGGCAGTTTCTTTATTTAATCAATGAAAGCAATACAAATACAGAAAGACCTCCTACACTCTAAGATGAATGTGTCAGATGGAAAATATATGAGTTGAACTATGGAAACCATAAGAAATCAATGACTATATTAAGCATGAAAATGACAATCATAATAGGGAAAAGGCAAATATTGTCAGATTCTCTCTGACATTATATGCTGTAATTTCAAAGCATACAGAATAAAATTGAATACTAATGACCAAAAAACAAGAATATACTAATTCATTCAAATCTACTGCTCTTATTATAACATTTGGCATGTTATATATAAACTCAGTTTAATATGTTTATAAAATTTCTGGGCACCAAAAAGATAAAGGATTGAAGGCTTCTATGAAATTATTAAGGAAATACAAAAAAATTAAAAATTGACAGAAACACAAAGGAATACAGGAAATATATCATAGAATAAAATTTTAACAATTGTTCTCAATAACATATCAAATAACTTAGAAAATAAGGACATAAAATAAGTAATATTTGAACAACTATTAAAATTCCACACACACACACACATATATATATATATATATATATATATATATATATATATATAAGGAATATGTTACTTGAAAGAAGAAGAGTGACGGAATTATATAAAAAGAACTCTTAGGCAGTGGTGGAACATGTTTTAAATCCCAGCACTCGGGAGGCAGAGGCAGGTGGATTTTTGTGAATTCGAGGCCAGCTTGGTCTATAAGAGTTAGTTCTAGGACAGGCTCTAAAACTACTGCAAAACCCCTGTCTCAAAAAAAGAAAAAAAATCCAACATACATATACAAGGAATATGCACAGTAAGTGTGGTGTATATACTAGTTTCAAGCGAAGGGGAATATACAGGATTGATAGTTTTTCTGTGATAAGGTGTTGCTTAGCACTCCTTAAAGCCCAGCTTTAAAGTTCATAACTAGAAGAGAAATAAAAATTATATTTATAACCCTGACTTCCTTACAATAAGACAAGCTATGAATATTTCAAGTCTTCTTTCTTATCATTACATTTTGTATTTGAGATCATAACATGATTTCATCGTTTTTCTCCTTCCTATTCCTCTCTTCAAAACCCATAATGGTCTTCTCCCTGCTCTTTGGCAAATCGATGATTTTTTCTTTAATTGTTGTCACACACATGAAAACGTACATACATACATATCTTCCTAAATTCCTAAATATATAATATATATATCATATATATATATGAAATATATATATATTTCAGAGTTAAAATATCTCAGAGTTCACTATAAAGGAAACAACTTTCTTACTTACCAAAGTTCAGATGTGCTAAATATAATTAAGTCAACATACCTCCACTATTCTCAATGTATTTAAATATTAATGTGGACAACAGTAAATAATGTGGTTTCCTAAGATTAGAATTTGAAATCGTAAAATAATTTGAACTTAATATTTAAAATAGTAGCTATCAGTCTGTGAGTTTACAATTAGAGCTGTCTAAAATATATGTGTAGTCTGAAATGTATACATTAGAAAAATTAGGAACATATTCTATAGCAAACATTAATTAATTGTTAATCAAAGTACATCCCTGTAGTAATTACATCCTTAACAATACTTTAATGATTTGTAGGTCTTTTATTATTGTTGCTGTTTTAATATGGCATGGGCATTTGGTACGATCATTGATAATGTCTTTTGGGAGCTAATGTGATTACTTTCCCTAGCTCTTTCTTTTATTTATTCTGGAGATAAAGAAAATAATAGCATAAATAGTCAAAGAAAGGCTTTTGTCTTATGGCATTTTCTTTTTAAGTCTGAATTTTTAATTGGATAGTAAATCCAACTGTTTAAATAAAGGGTGAAACTAGGAGGGAAAGAGGGAAGAGAACCATAATCAGATATATTTCATTAAAACATCCTATTTTTAAAAAAAGAATAAAAAGAAAGTTGTGCTTTATAGAGCAAGACTAATTTTGTGATCAGAAACACAAAAGGTAGAAATTTTCTGAGGGAATATAAGTGGATAATTTGTGTGAGTTGATGACTCAGTTCAGAATAACTTCCCTGAACTAAAGAAAGATTTTTTCCAATGATGTCAATATTTTCCAACAGACTGGGTAAAGGGGGAGGAGTACAAGACTAGAGCCAAGCGGGAGAAAAGCTCTGAAATGATTGGAGTATCTAGAGGTGTTAATTTTGCAACCAGAACAGGGGCTAGAGCATGCATTGAATAGCATAGTGTAAATTACACCACAGGGAAGAAAAGTAGACACTGGAAATTAGATCCCCATTTCAGCTGTCATGCAGACTGACACGTCGGAAACACATAAAGGCAGAACAACGCAAATAGAAACCAATGGAGGAGACAAGACTCTGATATTTGTGTATATAATAATTAACTTCTATAATGGATTTTAAGATAATTATATTACAAATATTCACTTTGAGAAATCATATTTTGATTTAAAAATCATCAGATGCTTTGGAAAAATAGCAAAATACACATTTGCTTATTTGATTGTGATAAATTATTTTTTTATTTCCTTTAAGATGTCTGTGTTTTTCGAAATGACACATTATGAGCATTAGTTTGTCAAAATGTCACATAAATCGCAGCAATATCTGTTGGTTTTAATAAACTTTATATTTAAACTATTAAAATAATATGTCAATCCTTAAAGATATCGGAACAAACAATTTGCTCTTCAAATTTCCATGAATAAAAATTTTACTTAGAGTATTTTTTAGCATACAATAAACAGTAGCTGGTCTTAGTGACTCAGTCCAAGCACTCTTGAGGCAGAGACTGGTTGTTCTCTGAATTTGAGGCCAAACTGGTCTACAGAAAGAGCTCCAGGAAATCCAGAGATATGTAGAGAAACCCTGTCTGGAAAAAAACAAAAATGACAAAAAGAAAAATTACTTATGAATAAACCAAGTGCAACCATACTTTTCTAATTAAATTTGTCCAATTCTGATGTTAGACTTTGATTTATATTATGGTTTTTTTGCTTTTATTTATGTATTATTTATTTTACTTTTTAAATTGAAAATAGATTCTTCTCTCATGCAATCTATTCCAAACACAGCATCCCCTTCCTTCACTCCTCCCATCTCTGCCCAGTTTTCCCTCTCTCCCAGATCAATTCCCATCCATTTATCTTAAGAAAGGAACAGGCCTCCAAGGGACAACCCATCATGACAATGCAAGATACACTAAGACATGCAAAAACTTTTACATTGAGGCTGGACAAAACAAAGCAATAGGAGGAAAATAGTCTCAAGTGCAGGCAAAAGTGTCAGAGACATTCATGCTCCCACTGTTAGGATTCCCAAAAAAACACCATGTTAACAGACATGACATATACATAGAGGTCATGGTGCAGACACTTGCAGGTCCCATGCTTGCTGCTTCATGCTCTGTAATCTCCGATGTGCCTGCTTAATGAATTCAGTGGGCCATGTTGTCCTCTACCCTTCTCATTCCTACAATTTTATCTTATTATTTTTATTTTATTATATTTTCCTATCTCTTAGAAGCCTGTTTGTTTTCTTTTTTAGTATATTTTATCATTTAAAAAACTTTTTAAATTTAAATATATTTTGATCATATTCTTCCTATTGAGTAATATTGGTTAAGATTTGTTGCATTCTTTTATGTTGCAATGTTGAACTCTTTAAAGCTGTGTTACTTTGCCTGTCAAAAAAGCTGAATGATCTAATAATGACATGGATGACCAACAATGAGGCAAGAGAATAAATAGGAGGTGAAATCTATAAGACGGAGGAGTGAGAAATGGAGAAGGAGAGTAGGACACCAAGTATCAGCAACCCAGTCACACGGCCATCCACAGGATAAGTAGGAAAGTATTATATATAGAATAAAGAAAGATAAAAAGCCCAGAGGCAAAAAGTAGTTCAACAAAAATGGCATCATTTAAATTAAAAATGCTGACTAGAAACAAGACAAGCTAAGGCAAGAAGTCAAGGCCTTCATAAGTAAGAATAAGTCTCACTGTATTTATTTGAAACTGGGTGGCAGCCCCCTAAAAGAGTACAAAACATAAAAAGCACCAACTACATCTTCCTCTCCCCCAAGTCCTTCCAGACAAATCCTCTCCCCATTCCTACAACCCCAACTTTAAATTATTTCTAAAAAATAACAATAAACAACAAAACTCTTCAACACCAAGAAGACAAAGTAGAACAGCCCCTTTGTTTTCTAATTATCTGAATTGGGAGTGGATTTAGATGGCAGAGAAGGTAAGAAGTGGAAGGTAGAGAACTGGGAAGAGAAAAGGGAGCGGAAACCACAAGCAGGATACATTATGTGAGAAAAAAACTATTTTCAATATATCAAAATATAACGCAACAAAAAAAAGAAATTACACTGGTTTAATGAAATGGCAATAGTGGGTTCTCATCTACATGGTTTCCTTTCATCTATTAATCATAAAATTATACATGCATTATTTCTTTGACATTTAAAGTGCAATTACCATTAATTCTGTTTTTTTGTTTTTTTTTTTAAAAATACTGCCCTCAGTCATGAAATTAAGTTTCAACAACTGGCCAGAGTGCACAAATTTACTATTTTCTTGAGGTAATGCTTGAGCCCAGGTAACGCTGACTCTAAAACTTAAACTGTAACCCAATACAGAATGAAAGAACTAATGAAAAACTGTTGTTACTACATTCACAAACAAACAAACAAAAATCTTTAGCCATCTAAGGCATCCTTTTGGGCAAATCATGATACTAATGATCACGTTAAGTATATTAGTGAATAAACTAATAAAGTAAGAAAACACTATGCAAAAGATAGCAACAGATTTGCTTTTCAATCACCTATTGTACTTACAACTATACATAGCTTCCACATCTTGCAAAGACAGTCAAATTTATGTTCCACAACTTGTGAAAGAAAATTCTCATGGATCACATATTATATAGGGAATAGTTTTGTCAGAATAGACAATGAAAATGCTCTTTGTTTAAACAGTCTGTTACCATTACTTCAAGAAAAATAGCATCAAATACATAGTATATTTTGTCATGAATATCTGTTACTTTGTATGAAATTTGAATTATTTCTGAACTGTTTTTAAATGATGTCATTGACTTAATTTGAAGTGCTATAGAAATTACTCTATAAAGTATATAACGATTTTATGAAATAATCACAGCTTCTTTATAGAATAGTTATTATGTGAACTGACTGGCACTAGGCAAACTACATAGGAATTCAGTTTCAACACCCATTAAGTGTGTGAAATTGGTTACATTTTACAACTTCTCCTTTATTCAATTTTCTTAGCCATAAACTAGATTCTTTCTTCTAAAGGTTTTACAAGGATTAAATGCTAATCCATGTGAAGTGCCTAGACCATCAGTGCCTTGTTTATGGTAAATACTAACAAAGAGATAAAAATAAGCTATACTTATACTAGATTATTGCTTTTGTTGTTTATCTACTTTGCATTAGTGGACTTTCTCTTTATTGGAATGATATCTTTTATTGCATTTGTTTATGAAAATGACTCTGAATTAAACTGGAAAGATGTCATTATGATGTTTTCTTTTTCTTACTGATAGAGTGAGACATATATGAATATTTCTGGATGTGTTCACAAAGGCAAAGGGACATTACTAGGACTATATTTCTGTTTTTCATAATATGTACAATATATATATATTGTCTTTTTTAAAAATTGTCTTAAAAAAGATACTCCCCTCAGTCATGAAATTGAGCCCAGGTAACTCTGACTCTAAAACTTTAACTCTTACCCAGTACAGAATGAAAGAACTAATGGAAAACTATTGTTACTACATTCATAAGCAAACAAACAAACAAAAACCTTTAGCCATTTGAGACATCTTTTTGGGCAAATCATGATACTAATGATAATGTATTACATTATCATTGCAAACAAATGCGTGTGCCTATGTGCGCGCGCGCGCACACACACACACACACACACTTTTTTATGTTTGGTTGTTCACCAAGACAGGGTTTCTCTATGGAGACACTGCTGTCCCATAACTTTCTTTGTAGACCAGACTGTTCTTGAACTTATAGATCTGCCTGTGTATGCCTCCTGAGTGGTAGAGCTAAAGACATAAGCAACCACTACCCAGCAAGGTATTATATTTTTAATTGTTTAGTAAAATCAAAGAGGAAGATAAAGATATGAAATTATCTAAATTTAAAAGAAGTACATTCATTGTGTTATCTTTTCTTACTCTGCATAAGAGTTTGTTTTGAAATGTACAAATCAAAATTTTGAAATAATTTTAACACATCATATAATAGCCTAAGCTTCAGTCTAAATTGACTCACAAAATTTAACTAAAACACAGTTGTATCATTTAATGTCTTCAATTTCCTCTTCAAACACTTTACATATCCTTTTCCTTCAGTATTGTCAATGTCCCCCTTAACACCCTCTTAAATTCAAGACTCATTCTCGTTGGCCATTATTGAATCTGCTTATGTTTTAAGAATTGACCACTTAAATTCAATAACCTCTTTGAGAATTTATCCCTGAGGAATATTAACTCTTCCTCTATCATCAAACGTTATTTGCCTATAGTTCTTTGTGTAGAGGTAGGATCAGTGAGAATTTACCTTCCTCAAAATTAGTATGTCTATTGGTGTTATCATCATTTTGATAGACTGTATTGTTGCAGTATCACCGTAGAAATTGTGCTATAGATGTATCAATTATGTCTGGATACTCGATGTTCAGTTGTTCTCTGCATTTTGAGAAGTTATAGCTTTCTATTGTGGTCTTCAGGTTTTCTTGATTGGAGGTGAGAGCTAAACTTGCCTGTGGATATAAGAATAAGTATTTATTTAGAAATTCAGAATCAGTATTTATTTAGAATACTGGTTTAGGAAAGAAGAAGTATTAGGTTACTTTCTAAGATTTATAATATTACTCAATTCAAGTGGTTGGTTGGATTTCTAGAACTTGGATTTAGACAAAAATTTCCATTTTCATTTATGAGAAAAGCACATTGTGAAACTGAATGCATTTAAAGGTGAATAAATACACAGGCACTTAGGTTTCTGAATGGGGAAGTACTCAACTAAAATTCATTAGGATTCTGTATTGAAAAACTTCTTTATTTTATGTAATCACTTATTTCGAAGAAAATGTTTAAAATTCATGATAGCACAAAGGTAAAAGTATCTGTTGCTGTTTTGATGTAAACGTACTTTAAAGTAGCACAGATTGCAATAATTGATTTAAATAAGAAAAGAAATTTGATTAAAGAAATGTCTGTCCATTTTCTTGTCCAGTTTTGAAGAATCAAATACATAAATCATGACATGGTGAATTCTGGCTTTCTAGCATCTTGAAATGTAATGATGATTAGATTCAAATGATTATAATAGAGGTAACATTGTGTTGGTAATTAACCACCTGTGAATAAGGAATGGGTATGAGTACTGAATAGGCAATAGGGATTTTGATTCTGAATCTAGGGTTTTCTAAATTGGGATTAATTTTTTCATGTCATGTTTCAGAAGGAAATAAATGAAAGCATGAAGTAAACATTTGATTGTTAGTATGTGTAGAGGTACAAGAATGCTAGTCATTAAAGTATTATTATATGTATTTAGATTCAGTTGTAAAATATTTACTAATTCTGTTCGGTAATAAATAATACTTTGTTTCAAAGAACTTTATACTTGTAGCATAGCAGACACAAGTTTCTTTGCGCTGCATGTGGTGATACAAAAAGGAGTAGTTCTACATAAATAAATAACTCTGGATCCAATGGTGCCATTACACTGCACTGAGAATAAAATCCAGATTTCACTTGTACAAAGGCTCTGTAAATTCAGCTTCTGGACCTGTATTACCTTACTTGGTGTGACTCCCTACTTGCTTCATTATTTTTTTATACTTTGAAATTATTCATTAGTACATCTATGACAACATACATTTAAAGCTGTCTGAAATGTGCTACATATGCCTAGAGAAAATTTCATACTATGAAAATAAATATGTATTGCAAATATAATGAATAACTTTTCCTCATGTATCTATTTCCTCTAGATGCAATCAGATTTATTATGTCTTCTGGACTTCATAATTAATGAACTTTTCACTTTGAATTCTTTATCAATATCATTCATCATTTTATTTAAAAATAAAAGGTTTTATCTATCATGCCTCATGTGTCGTTAACAAGACAAGACTTATTAGCTTTTTATCCCTTTCTTTAATAGGAAGACCAGCTAGACTAAAAGTTGTACTTATTAATTTAAAGTGTTATTTGCCCAAATCTCTGCTACCAAGTTTCTACATAGAATGAGAAGAAAAGTATTTAAAAAATAATTTGTAGTCGGGCAGTGGTGATGCACGCCTTTAATCCCAGCACTTGGGAGGCAGAGGCAGGCGGATCTCTGTGAGTTCGAGGCCAGCCAGGTGTACAGGAGCTAGTTCCAGGACAGGCTCCAAAGCTACAGAGAAACCCTGTCTCAAAAAAAAAGCTGAAATATTGTATTGCTGCAGAATGTGATCAAAGTGAATATTTACTGCATTTAGAACTACGCAATCTTCCATATGGAAATCATGGTTGTTTTTAAAATCTGTTTAAGAAGGCTAAGGCAATATTAAAATGTAATATGCTAACAAGATTGTTAATGCCACATAAAAGTGACAATTATACACCATTTCCTTCCACAGCTAAACCCAAATGATGTCCTCTAAGAAATGTTTAAATAATTTCCTTCACGAGAAATATGAATACAGCTGAGTTGCTTAAAAAATTTCCATAAAAATTATCAATGCTATCTCACTGCTAAAAGTTATAGAAGAAAACCCTACAAAATATAACCCATATTACATTAAATGTATTTGGAAAGAAAAATTATTTTGTTCATGCCAAACCGTAAATATATTTGTATCTGTTAGCTATCATACTCTGCAAATGGGAGATTCTATAGTGAATTGTACCCATTGTATATCTGTAAATTTAATATATTTCATGTTTATCATGAATTTATGCTATTATTTATAATATTTGAGAATTCTCAATCATAACAGTCATATTCCCATTATATTTAAAATGCTCTCCTGGTGCTTGATTTTGGAGGTTCTAGCATGCTTTTATATTTTTTCCCATTATAAATGTTCATTACACAGTGCAATGATGAAGCTTCAAGGGATTTTCTCTTTGTAGAAATGCTTTTATAGCAACTACATCTTGTCAGTAATATTTTTAATTTACTTTTTCATGTGAATCCACTTTCCATGTCTAATGGTAGCTTTCTAGCAGGTAATTTACAGTTGAAAGCCTGCTGCTCTTTGATCATTTCCTGGGCACGTTAAATGGTAATTATTTTTTAATTCAATCAGCGTGGAAAATGTGGTTTCTTTATACTGGGATCATGCTTTTTAATGATGTTCTTGTCTTATCAAATATGAAGGTGCTGGGAACCATTTGTTATTAACCTGGTTCACTATTAGTGTTTACTGCTCCTCTGAACAAATTAGAAAAATATTTTACCATGAGCAGACAAATTAGAAAGTTTTCCTTCCTTTCATATACTACTTATAACACATAATATAAAATGAATATGCATTCTAACCTGAACATCTTTGACTAGGCATTTTTTTGAAGAGTAGAAATTGTGCAACAAACACGTTGTTGGTCTGCTATTGAGAATAAATTCCAAGTACAAGCCTTGTAATAAGCTAGGGAAAATTTATTATAAGAGTTTTGCAACACAAGTTAAGATATATGCAGTTTTAAGATATTCAAGTCATTCTTTTTTTAAATGTCAATTCTATTTTCCAATTGCATGCAATTACTAAGACACAACACAAGGGGGAAGATGTTGAACTGTACATTGTGATGTTCCTAGGATATTTATTCCTGCCAATATGAGAAATTTGATTCATTTACATGCCTCTGGCATTTTTCTGTCTATAGATAACATACACTGATCTAGACTGGCAAGTACTAAAACTAGGATCATTGTAATTTAATGGAAAATTGAGAACTGTGAAGTTGAAAAGGAACTATATATTTAAAGGATTTAAAACTGAGCTGCTTCATGCTTCTTCATCTGACCTATTTGTGTTTGACCCTTTGTGTAACTAAAACTGTGGAAGAAGACAAATTCCTTCATTTTTGACTCAGCCTGCTCTGCCCAGGCCCAAGTGATTTGTTATTACTGTTTTGTGAAAGCAAGCCTGCATCCAAATATCAAGCCTTGAGTAACAACATGCACATATGGACTCATTTTGCCAAAGACCATGAAACACAATGTTGCAATGATATGTTGCTCCTTAGCTCAAATTAAACCTCTTAACGGAGATTACTGTAACTACTGTGAATGTATTTTATTTTTCTCTACTCATTTTCTTTCTCTGTGTGCTAATTTAGTTATAATTATGACCATAAATTGTAGCATAATTTCCTATTATGTCATATATTTTCTATTTTAGATAGATGAACACAGAGAGTTAGGGGTCACTGTAAGAAGGTGTAGAAGATGGGTGTGTAGAAGTGTAAGGTGACTTATCTCACATCATCTTTTGTGACAGTGTCTAATAGCACTTTGACTCGTTCTTATCCAAAACTCCACGTGCAATGGAGTCTGGCTCTAAGCCTGTGCTCATACTGTCCTAAAATGTCTACTCAACCCCTGGTCTCACCCACTCTATCAGACTGAACTCATTTTATTTTGAGTTCTGTTTTCTTTTATTTAGAATGCAGATGAGCTTTCATTCTTAACTTTGTAGTTTCTGGGAACTGGGAAACATTTGGGAAGAGAAAATCATAATCTGAATATATTGTATGAAATTTCAATAAATTAAAAAAAGACAACAAACCCAAGCAGTTCACACTTTGGTGCATACGTAGGAAAAAATCAGCAGTTGGAACTCTACAGCAGTCAGTTTCCTATCCGACAATAAAAATCACTCTAGTAATCTGCACTGGAAAATGATAACATAAAGATGATTAACCAGTAGCAACTAATGAACTTCAAAGGGAGGTAAAGAGTCAAGTCATAAGAGACAGTGTGGCTACTTCATCTTATTGTGAGAGAGAATGGTCAAAGGAGGAACACACTTGGGAAAGGTTCCACTCATTGGCTCTGGCAGTCAGGAACAGGCAAAGCTTAGCAACCTGGAACACTCCTTGTGAGCTAGATACACACTTGTTTGCTAACAGTGCACATGGAAAACTACAACCCTTGCCTGTGTGAGGTGCTGTGTATGGCCCACTGCAAACAGTGCAGTAAGTGGCTCCTCCTGGAAAATCTTATTGTGATGTTCCATTTTCTTTCACACAAATCCTAAAATATATAGGGATAGGAAGCAAGAAAATAGTCAAGCCTAAACTGCCTTTAAGTCCATGTACAGTTAGTCAAGCTATATTCTCAGAGTAAATTTTTAGGGAAAAATCCCTATTTACTTCTCTTATACATATGCATAATTATGTAGTTGCAAGATTTTATGTCTCTTGCATCATGGAGAATGACATGCACAATAAAGTAAAGTTTTCATAATCAATACTCATCATTTAAATCACAATATTATACATACACCGCCCTTAGCAATCAATTCCTCCTCCTTTTGGACTCCATTTAAAGAATTCTCAAATAATAAGAGATGCCCTTGAGAACTCTGACTTAAGGACCTTTGAATATCTGATCTGCATTATTATTATTTTTTGAATAATGTTTCTTGCCAAATTTAAGTAAATTAAGTAAAATGCAAACAAATTTTTATTCTTAAAATTGTCTCTACTATTGCTTTGATGCTTATTTTAATGTACTCAAATTTTAATTAGATGTTTTCTGTTTCAAAACATTTACTTCTAATCTTCTTTATTTAGCATATTGCAAGCCAAATTTAGCATAATATAGATAAACCTTTGTTTATATCCATTACTATTTACTCAGGATACTCCCCAACAAATCTTATCCTTGTTCTTGGGTAAAAGAAAACTGAAATTGTAAATCATTTATTTTAGTACTGTGCTATGTTCTCAATAAATGCTCTGTTATTTATAGCAGTCAGATTTCCAAAATCCTGTAATGGTGATATGAGAAAATAGTCACCACTTGGATACTATATATATATATATTAGCATACATAGGATAATATATTTATTTTAATTTCCTTTTACATATTTATTGGAAAGTTTAGTTTATTGTGAATTCTTTTAATATATAATTTATGTGTCTTGGCCAACCTTAATATAAGGGGAGGTGCTTAATCTTACTGCAACTTGATATACCATGCTTCGTTGAAACCCATGGAAAGCCTACCCCCTTCTGAATAGAAACAGAAGTGGATTGAGAAGAAACCTGAGCAGATATGGGGGGAGGGAAGGAGAGGAGAGGAGGGTGGGGAAACTGTAGTCAGGACATAAAATCAATCAATTAATTAAATAAAATATTAATGTTTTGACAAAAAGAAAGAATAGCTGATTCTTGGACAAACTAGAAAGCTAGTGCAATGAAAACTCCCAGGAATCTATGATGGTGAACCTATCAATTCCTAGCAATGTGGGATACAGACCCTGAATCAGCCATCTCCTGTAACTAGTCAAGACTTCCAGTGGAGAGAATGTTACACCAACCTAGATAAAAAAGCCCTTGAGTTAGAATTTTTCCTGCATATAAGATGTGCTGGGGTAAATGTAGCACAGAATATTGTATGAGTGTTCAATCGATGACTATTCCAGCTTGAGACATATACCATCAGAGGGATCCCATCCATTACACTGCCTGAAGGGCCAGGACCCAAAGGTTGGATAGTCAGCCCAGAGACCTATGATGGTACCAAACATGACTGGAAAAAAAATAAATAAATCACTGCGATGATTCCTAATGATATTCTGCTATACTCATAGTTTGTTACCTAGACCAATTACCAATCAGAGAGGCTTCACCCTGCAACTGATGAAAACAGATGAAGAGAGCCACATACAAACATTATGCAGAACTTGTGGAATTCTGTTGAAGAGAGGGTGGTAGAAGGCTTGTAGAACCCAAGGGCAAAAGACATCACAAGAAAACCCACAGAATCAACTAGCCTGGGATCAATGGGGCCCACAGAGACTAAACCTATAACCAGGGAGTCAACATAGTATTGATCTAGACACTCTGCATGTGTGCAGGACTTCTAAGAGTGGGAGCAGGGGTTGTCTCTGACTCTGATGCTTGCTTTTGGGATGCATTCCTCTTACAGGTTTGTCTTGTCCACTTAATAGGAGAGGAAGTGCCTAGTCTTACTGAATCTTGATGTGTCATGTTTGTTGATATGCATGGAAGGCATGCCCCTTTCTGAAGAGACATAGAGGTGTGAATGAAGGGAGAGGGGATGAGGGAGGGGAAACTGCAGTCAGTATGTAAATAATAGTAATAATAATAAAGTTGAAACACTTTTAAAGGCTTACCAATTTTTTGATACAAACATAATCTTATTATTTTAGTGTGCTTTTTATGATTTCTGATTTTATTATAATGAAATGAGTGTATAATTAATTTCTATTTAATATTACCTTTTTATACTGCTGAAAATTGTTAATATTAACATATATTTTGGTATCTTCTTCACAGTAGTAGAATCTGAAGTAAGATATAATAAAACTTTGAAATGATTGCAGTCAAAATATTATATTCATCATATTATTAAAGCTTTAAAAAAACTGCTGATAAATCGAGTGCCTATCAGATTATCAGAATGATAGAAATAATCATGAGTTTACAAAGGATGAATCATCAGTGACTTACAGAATGGTTTATTTTAATACTCAGTCATTTCTATGGATGTCTATTAGGACTTAAACTCTTGTAGCACCAGTTGTTTAGGACCATTCTATACAACAAGGTAGTTTATTTAGAACTGCCATTGAATAACTTTAATTTTTAAAGTTCAGGTTTCCTTATATTAAATTTTGTTATATACATTTGTTTGGCTTGCCTGAGTCTAAGACCCAATAAAAAATAACTTCTTACTTGTTTTCCAGTTAAGTATTGATAGCAGCACTTCATTGTCTAAACTACTTCTCAATTAGAAAATGCAAAAACATTAAGTGAAATAAGGAAAGAAGTTTTAGGGGTTTTGGTGGACTCTTACAGTGGAACTGAGGGCTGTCTCTGATTCCTTCGCCTGCTCACGGGACACTTTTCCTAGCATAGGATTGTCCGGTTCAGCCGTCATATGAGGGAAAGTATCTAGTTTTATTAACTTGAATTTAATATTTGGTTGATATTTCTTGGAGGCCTGCTCTTTTCTGAAAGGAAACACAAGAGTAGTGGATTTGGGGGAGAAGGTAGGGGAGGGGAGATAGGTGTGGAGAGGCACTGGGAGGAAGTAAGAGAAGAGAGGTTGCAGTAGGGATGCATTGTATGAAAGAAAAACAAAGAAAAAGAAAAATAAAGGTTTTAATTAGTGAAGCTCAAAATAAAAATAAATTATGAATCATAATGTTTAACTAGATTCCTACAAATATGACTGATTAATAATAAAATTTAAATTTTGACTCTGAATAATTTTTATTTAGTGCATTAAACATGGTCTTCTATTATTGTGTTATACATGGCTGACTATTCTGTATCACTGGAGATTAATGCAATGCATAATTATATATATTATATATATGTAATATATAATATTATAATTTATATATTATATAAAGTATATACAAATTTAACGAAGAAAGACAGTAGAATAGTACATTTCAGGGTGAAAGCCACTTAAAGTTAGGAACTCTACCTTAAGGAGTTAAGATGAATTGGACGAATAAAAGGCAAAATTGAAAATTATAAACTTTCCCCTCTAGTAAGAAAATACTGTATTTCAAATTTTAAAAATAGATCAATATGTTTATTCTTAAAAATTTGAAGAAAAACTGATCTTTTTTAATACAATTACATATCCTCTTCATTAATGAAACTAACTTTGATATCATATTTGTTTGTCAAGGCCAGTTTAGGGGATTAGTGAAACTTAAGTCATAAAGTGCTACCAGTTTCACATACGGAATATGAGATTGCCTTCTATCTAAGGAGAGGTGATATTTATAGGAAGGAATGAAGCAACTGAAATATATTCACTTTTAGGAAGGCTGGATAGTGTTTCTCTAACCACCTAATCCTCAACCTGTCAAATATGTGGTCTCTACACATGCCCTTTTCTATCATGAAGCACGTAATACATGACACATTATCTTTCCAAATAGTCAAAAAGTCTTTGGATTACATTCTACCTCTTCCAAATTTATTATTTTCCCACATCAAATCAAATTTGCAGCAGGTTCCTACTTTGAAGCATTTCATGTCTTCTTAAATGACAGCATCTCCACCCCTATATCTTTAATCTTCTGTCTTTCTTTATTTGTTTTTCCCATTTTTTACATGCACAAACACCATCCATCAATAACTATGATCTGAATGTCAAAGTTTTTTTAATGTGAATGTTAAAAGAAGCTAGTTATCCATATATAGTTCATAGTAAATTACATTATCAAACTGTGATATATTCAGAGCCCTTTATTGTAGGACTGATGTGTTTGTTGGGCACATATATTATTTGAGAAAAGGGTTTTTCTCCGTTGAGAATACAGTGAATTTTACTTCCATAAAATACTAATCAATTTTAAAAAACCAGTGAAATGGTTTAGTAAACTAAATTTTACTTAGAATTTCTTTGCAAAATTGATGTACTAAGGGGCTGGAGAGATGGCTCAGAGGTTAAGAGCATTGCCTGCTCTTCCAAAGGTCCTGAGTTCAATTCCCAGCAACCACATGGTGGCTTACAACCATCTGTAATGGGGTCTGGTGCCCTCTTCTGGCCTGCAGGCATACACACAGACAGAATATTGTATACATAATAAATAAATAAATATTTTAAAAAAATTGATGTACTGAAAAATATTTTATTTGTTTTGTTGCTATCCTTAGATTAGGAATTACTTTTACGTTTCTTGAAAATTTATAGCACACAAGCATTTAATTACTTTTCTATTTTTATTGGTTTGTTGAGAGTTTCATAAAACATTTTTAGATCATATTAATTCATACCACTATCATTTCCTAGGTCCACACCCCCTTCCCTCTGTCCTATATTTGTGTCCTTTAAAAAATGTATTGGTGTATTTCTTATGTTTTTTGTTAGTTTTTATTTTATACTTTCTTGTTTGTATTTTTGTTTGTTTCCCTATTTGCTTTCTAAATAAAGAAAAAGGGAACATAAAATTTTGTGGGTGAGTAGGCAGGAAAGATATTCAGTAAGGTAGGGGAAGGGAAACTGGTCCAAATATATTATATAAAATTCATTTTTTCAATTAAGAAAGAAGAGTCTTGATTTGTATGTGTCTGTGTCTTTTTCCTTAATGTATGTAAGTGTACTGAGTCAATACTATACCAATAAAGACTAGAAGAAAGCATCAGATACTCTGGACCTGGAGATCCAAAGGCTTGTGAGCTGCCATATGGGTACCTAGAAAAAAAAAAGAACCCTTTACTAGAGTAAGAACACTTAAGTGTAGATTCATCTCTTCAACTTTTGTGCTGTTCATTTACTTATCTATTTATTTAAAAAGCCATCAAAACTAATTTATGTTGCCCAAATCCTTTTAATATGTGGTTCTTCATAGAAGCATGATCAGTTTATCAGGGGATACATTTTTTTATAGTAAACTCTTTCTCCCTTTCTCAGCAGTTAACATTTATTCATGGCTAACTGGCATACTGAATGTTCAACATCTATGTACATGGTGGGATTTTGTCTGGCTTGGTATGTCCAAGAGAGCTATAATAAAAAGCTTAACATGAATCTTCCTGTGATAGTGACTATAACTTAGGATAGAAAACACTTAAGCCATTCCCATTTTTATGAGAAGAAAAATTCACTTTGTTGGTACTTATCTTTCTCATTTGCATTTAGGAACAACTCAATCACAACCACAGAGCAAGATGGAAAGAAAGTGTATGTGATCAAAAAAGTTAAATATGTTTCACTGTGAGTACTTTTCATATTACAGCAGGATTAATATTGGCTCAGAATGAATCAATAATTTAGAAATTGCAATTTTAAGGAAATTCATCTGTTTTAATCTTTTTCACTGTGCTAACAATGTGTCTGGTGATTCTTTACAGAAACTATGAAGAAAACCAAATATTTTTATTTCCTTTGCATGAGAGAGCAGAACCCGAGGCTTATTTGATAGTTGAATTCATTGAAGCCTGTTATGTGGGCACCACGCTCTAAATAAACTAAAGAAATCACATTTATCCTGTAATGCAGAAGCAAAAATAAAACCTCAATGCCTCATTTTGCTGGTAGTTATTCTTTGATGCTTACTATGTGTTCTGTGTTCAAAAATGACATAGAAAATAATAAACACATAAAAAGTTTTAAGAGAGGGAACAGAATTGAAATAGAACAGACTGTTTCAATGGTGCTTTCTTGTTACAGTGTATTTGTTATAGATTACTGTAATTGTACATAGACTCTTTTTGAGCATGTATCCAGAGTACTTCCTTTGAGAAGGAAAGGAGATCCTTGCCTGCTGTCATTCAGCACACTCTTTGGCAGCTCTGTTGAGAGGCAGCACTGGCTTTAGGACAACAACTTGATTTCTTGTCAAAATATCTTTTAACATCTGGCTCAGAAATATTTTTATGACAATAAGCATTAAGCAAGCCCAAGTCTCCTGTTCAGTAAGCTTGAAAATTCAATAAGTGTTTGGAATGCTGAGACTAAGCTACCTCATAGCGAGCAGCTGTCAAACAATTTGCAAAATATTCCTGTTGACCTGGTCACAGTGAACTGATGGAATTCTGCCAGCTTCAAGTCATAAACAGAGAGAAGGGAAAGCCATGAAGCAACATGCAGATGTTCCTGCTCATCATTACACTACAGCCTGCACATTTATTGTGACCTATTATAAAATAAATGGAGAAAAAGAAATACCAGAAATCCTTGTGCTGTTGGGGGAGTTGCAGTAGCAAAGAACCTAATGTTAGTATTAAAATATAGTAATGGTTTTTACTTTCCAATAGGTGTCATTTGAATCAACAGTTTATGCCTACATCTAGCTATTATTTCACATAGAGAACTGCATGTAAGACATGATCATTTTAAATGTTCTTTGGAAATATTTCCAATTTAGTCATTGTATTCAGTGCCACTAGATATTATGGTATATTCCTAAAGAGTATACTAAATTACATTGTTAAAAATGACCATCCTTGTATCCTTTATCCTATGTGCCCATATCAATGTTACTTGATTTTGTCAAATTTACTGCCTGGATGCTTTGATATATTTTCAAATATCATTATAATAATGATGCTATAGCAGCAGCAGTAATAAATATAATTCTTATATATCAATAAAACATTTGCAATTAGAACTTATGGTCATGTAACAGTCCTTTAGTCTAAGAAAGGATGAATAACCTTGTTCCCACTCTCCTTAATGTTTTCCCCAGAATTTTGTTTGTCATACTATTTGTATTTTACTGCCTTAGCAAAACTGAAAACTTGAAGGACTGATCTGCCTTCAAGTGGAATCTCCACACTAGGGCTTCCCCATTCTTACCTTCCTGATTGCATTCTTGTTTACCCTGACTTTTCTTTTATTTGACTAGCAATTTTTTTTTGTTCTGTGCAGGTAGACTGTAGGATGGATTTAAGTTGGATATGATGCACACTATTTGTGGATGTTTCCTGATTCCGTGGATTCCAGCCGACCTCTGTAACACATTTTAAAGCACTCACCTTAAGTTGATCAGCCAGCCTATCTTTAGGCATGTAGAAATTACCAAATCTAGAACTGGCCTAACAAGGTCCCAGTTGGTCCTTTCAGCAGTGATATTGAAGGACCAGTCAGTAGCAAACAGTGGTAATGATTCAAGTGAGCTATGTAGGAAACACTGTTACACATCTGCACTAATTTTCTGAAATATAGAAAACAAAATCTGTGGTTTGGGACTTAAAAGAAAACAAAACATTTAAAATTTTGCAATATTTATTAAATCTCTGAACACATAAGGCACGTTAGTGCTAAACCAAGTGTAAGAGAGTAGGGAATTTTATATATGATGAACATATTAGTAGCTTTCAGCTCTTTTCCCAACCCCTTTCTTTCTCATTTACTTCTTGCAAGCACTCTAGTTTAAGTATGGAGGGGGGTGCATTGCTCGAGTGTTATAATGAAAAAAATAAGGCAGAGGAGGACCAAATCCCAGGGGAGAAGCAAAAGGAGTAGGCATCACAGGAAATGGACTGAATGCCGGAGGTTGAGGTGGCATGAAGCAATGAGCAGTAGAGCAAGGTAAGCCTGGAACACTGCTTGACAAATGGAGAGGTCTCTGCTGCCAGTTATCCATAGGGTGCCTTGGGCTTCCCAGTGGGAAAGAGACATGAGCCAGGCTGCCCTTGTATGACATTCTGCCATTTCCTGGAGTCACCTCCATCATTATCCCCGATCTAAGGATGGGGACATACGAAGGGCCCCGTGTCTGTGGGCCCCTTGGTGGAAAGAACTCTTGGGATCTAGGCACAGGCATAAATAGCTTTGAGCTATTGCCACTTCTCTCAAGAACCCCACTACCAACTCTTGGGCCTCCGATCATCAGTGCCATTGGACTTCCAGAGACTTTCTGGGACATATTAATTGAATCATGTCCCTTCTTGCTCTGACTCTCCAGGCCCTCTGAGCTGTTTACTTCTGCTGTTGCTAGGAACTCTTCCTCAATAGCAGGTGTTAGTGTAAAAGGGTATCTCAGAGCTCTTGGATTTTCAGGAATGCGGTCTCCTGCTCTTGCCACTGTGAATGGGGGTCTCAGGGAGACAGGAGGGTGGCCCCAGATCTCTGCATCATCTTCATCATCCTTCAGCATGTAATTCAGACACTGGAGCGGCACATTGTGATGAGCCTCTCTGCTTCCATTTTTGTCCACAGGTACCATTATGGATGAACGGCTATGACCTCCACGCCTTGCAAAACCAGAAATGAAAATTTAAATAAAATGGAAATGCTTTCTCCAGTCAATATTTCAAGCATGTGATTAAATTCCTGGAACATACAGGGAATAAAGGGGTACAGGCTTTTTTACTCCATGAAGTCAAGCAAATACTTTCTTAGCCTACTATCACCCACCATATACCCAGAAGTCCCTTTAGTACTTGATTACATGATATCCAATAATTGCTGCCCTGTGCCCCTTTCAATTCTTTATCAGTCAAAGATAGTAAAAAAAAAAAGTGCCTATATGGCCTAGATGGCTTCGTAGTTGACATAAATCAGCAGCTCTTTCAAGTCCTTGTAAGATCTTTTAACCCAAAAGCCCAGAATTCAGACTCTGGCAGAAATGTTATGAGAAGTCTCTGGAGAGTGGGGGCAGGGACACGGCATTGCTTTCTTTCTCAGAAGTCATAGAAAGTTTAGTCTTTCTGTTTAAACATTCTGTTTTTTCAATTATGCACTGCATATTCCAACCAAATTTTCTTAAAACTTTTTTCTCCTCTAACCTGTATCAGAATCTGTTAGAGTAATAATTTCCTCATGACTTAGCTCTACCGCTTAGGACTTTGTAACTGTTATTTCAAACTTACTTTTAAAATCATTAATGCTTTAGGGCTCTTAAAATCAGTACTCTTGTGTACAATTACATTCTTTTATTTTTGCCTGTAATCCCCACCAATACCACACTCAACCCTCTTGTCCCTGTCCTAGTAATACAGTAATAACGTTCAAATAATCTTTTGTTTTCAAATTTAAACTGAGTTATAGTCAGTTTCATACTTACCCATTTTCAGTACAAGCCATGTGGAAATGAGATCAAGACCACCTTCATGAGGTGGTAGAGCAAACCAGCTGAACACCCACACCAGCCGACTAGTCTGGAGAATTGATTCTTTCTTCTGCCTCAGAAAGGTTTGGCAACTGGAATGAAGGCAGGAACCAACTGCTTTATTTTAAACCCAGAGTTCTACTAATGAAGTCATCAGTTGCTAAGCAAAGGAGAGAGGAAGGCAGACAACAGAGGGGGAAGGGCTAAATCTGCATACTCCTTTGAAGCTAAATGTGGAACTGCTTTTGGCACAGTAACAGTTGGACACGAAAGACATTTCCTAAATCAAGCGTGCTGCAGACCAGTTGGAAAGAAAAACTGTTTCAAGCAGATTTAAAAGTCATGGAGGCACAACCCATTTTCCTTCTTTGAAAATTCTTATTGTTTTAATTTTATTTTACATTTTTTTTGCCTGTTTGGTGAGGCATTATCTTTTGTCCAAAACTATTTCTGAACATTCTCTCTAGAGGAGAGTTGTTAAGTATCCTCGTCCATGTGTAAACACATATTTTATTTGTTAATATTACTTTGTACTGTGCTCAATGCTTAATATTTAATTTGAGCACTATGCTTGGGAAATCATGCTAATATTGTAAGAAAGAGAGATTAGTGAGTCAAACTGTCAATTTGTGACAATAATAATAAATAAATAAATGACATTATGAAAATCCCCCATGAGAGTTATTGTGTCTTTTGATTTTGTCTAATTTATAGTTTTTCACAATGTCTTCTGTCTTATTAGCTGTATATGTGAGGTTGATCACACCTAAGTGTCTGTATGACTGTCTTCTCTGTAATGGGGCTATAGAAATATTAAAGTATAAAGATGGGATAAATGCCATAATGAGAATCATTGTTTTCTGTATATTTGATAACATCTTGCTTTGCTACCCTTTTACAGGTGTTGCTTTTGTTTCTCTAGCCTAAATATCTGTCTCGCCCACTTTCACCAAACAAACTTTCCTAGCTTGTATTTTCTGGCATTTTTTCTACTGATTATTGCTTCAAAAATAGAGAGGCTGTAAGATTACAAAGATTGCTAATGCCACAAACAGATCACTTCTTCAGCTGGACCTAAACTTCCCTCTGTGCAGCTAGACCCTGAAAATTGTCTTTTCTTTATCATAAAATCAGTATATCCTGCAATATTTCTTAACTTACATATGCCTCATTCTTTCTTAAGGAAAGATAAAAGGCATCCAAACATCATGTGCTCTGATTTTTTATATATATGGTTTGTGTGTATGAAGGAGATAAGAGGGAAAAGAAAATAAGTACACAATACCAGTACAAAGGACAGGCCACTGCTGGGAAGCAGCATAACTCATCCTGGAAATGACCTTTTGGGCCTCTCCATCCACATGATCCTGACGGGGTACCTTGTCTCTTTCTATAAATACTATTGAATGCTTTTATACCATTGAAAAATGAAAGTGACATGTTCCCAACACATTTCCCAGAGGAATCTGTTCAGTTGCCAAGCATGGTTTAATATTAAGAAATCTTTTGAGTCCACAGTTTCAGATTATACTAGGTTGCTCCTTTTCTTCATGTAAATGAAAACTTTTTAGCATTGTAATTGTGATAAAAATTTAAATTTCATTCATCATTTATCATGCAGAGGAACGTGTAAATCTTAATGCCTACCATTTTTTGGTAAGTCATACACACACACACACACACACACACACACACACACATATATATGCTTTATGGATGTGAGATCCCATTGTTTCATCTGAATAGATAGTAAAGACTCTGGAAACCATTTAAGGCCTGTTCAATAATATGCCATCTTAATTGGATTCCATGAGTGAAAAGTGTAGCATAAAATCAAGTGACTGAGAAAAGTGACAAAATCTAGGACACCTCAAAATTGTGAAAGTCCATTAGGTATTTTAAATACCTAAGTAACTCTTAATATTATACCTTAGAATGTGTTTGTATGTGTACTGAAATGCATATTTACTCCAGGTATACAATAATGTGTTATTTGTGGATAATAAAATGAATTACATATAGTCCACATACTCCAGTGCATTTTTAATTTTCCTAGGGAAAATTGAATTTATAAATAAATAATATATATGAATTAATTCAAGGGTGGCATAAAAATATAATAACATTAATTACATGGTATAAAGCAAAAATAAAAATTAATTCTTCAGCTCTGTAATTGTGAGCTAAAATTTTTACCTCACAGTACATATGACATTAGAGACTTTGGTGTGACTCAATATTAAATGTGTGTGTTTGTGTGTGTGTGTGTGTGTGTGTGTGTGTGTGTGTGTGTGATTAAATGTGTAAAGTATGGCCCATGAACAAAACAAATGTAAATTAAGGAGTTAGGATACATTTAAAATTTTGCATTTCAGATTTTTAATATGAACTAAGGTCTCTATTTGATACAAAAAATGCAAATATGTACTTGGACCATCTAGAGATAAATGTCAATCACACACTCAGTAAAAGTCTTGCATCTTATGTAATATTTAAAAGAATTCAATTTAAAAAATGAATTTAATTGAAAATGAAATTATCAATTAAAATATTAAAAATAAATACAAAAAGCTAGAATCATCTCCAGTCTATTTCAGAAAACAAAAACAGAAATAAAGCAGTCAAGCTACTTAATCTGTCCACTGAACTTGGAATAATAACTCATAACATTTATGCTTTTTCCATTTTGTTTGGATGACTGTTCAGAGAAGGTACAAATGAATAAGAAAAACTGATATTTTGCCAAAGCCAGCATCACTGTGAAAGCAACTATGCTCCAAAGGCCTTTCATTCCCCACGCCCTCCTCTTGTCACAGCTCCAGATGTCACTCTTATCTCTCCCAGATTTTGAGAACACCATTAAAAGTGGGGACAGTATATGTATATGTTTGCTTATGAACAACAATTATGGGACCATGAAAATGTTATTTTTCTCCAGAAGTCTTGTCGTGTGTGTACGTGTGTGTTTTGTTAAAGAAACTTTGCAACTATGTAAGTGCTAGAAAAATATTATTTAAAATGTGCCTTTTCTCTTCTCCTGCAGAAAATATTTCAGGAGCTGGAGACAGGAGGGTCAATCTCTCTGTTTCAGAAACGGGAATAAGAAGGTGATGAGAAGATTGGCATTTTATTTCCTGGGAGACAGTTGTTAGAAAATCCCACCCATTAAGTAATCTCAAATGTACCCATGCCTGCAGAAAGCTTTCTAAGTGTAGGATGTCTAAAAGGTACTTCTAGAAACTAGACCAGCTGTTTTTAGGGGAATATAACTATTTAATTCAGTAATTAAAGCATTGGAGTCATGAAAGCATGACATTAGCCATGAATAGAGTGTACAGTGTTTCTCTTCTGTGTAGTAGTGCTGTGTAACCATGGTCATAATTCTGTCCCATCTGCTGCCAGCTGTTCCAGTAACTCTGTGTAATGAGAGATAGGGATGAACAGGTGAGAGTAAGGCTCTCACTAACACTATAGGCAAAGCAATTTTCAATGTATTCCTCAATCTAGATCAGTTTTGTGTTTTGTTTCAGATTTATCTACTTATCTGTCATACATGTGTATGTTTATACAACTACGTATTAGGGGAAAATACATTTTTTGAAGACAAAGTCTCTTCATTATGTGATTCTCCTTGTCCTAGAGTTTGACGTGTAGATAAGGATGGACTCAATCTCACAGAAATCCACCTGCCTTTCCCTCCTGAATTCTGGGATTAAAAGGCTGCACTCACATGCCTTGACCAACAAATATATTTTAAACAATCTACCTTTTATAATAATCTATGTCTGTTTATGTCTATATCAAGAATCTATCTATCTATTTATCCTATAAAACCTTTAAGAAATTTACTACCAACATGCCCACTTATCCACTTTATAGATGTGAAAGACAAAATTGTAAACACAAAATAAGAATTTTATGCTACCATAGATAGTAAATGATTGACAATATTTAAGGTCACTCTAATACACATCAAAGAACACACTTTGTCCACTCAACCATGTTTTCTCTTGATTATATTTTTGATAAAGTACATGGATGTGTGTTTGCTTATGTATTATACAGTATCATACCTATCCATCTAAAGGGATGTTGGGATGTAGTAAGCCTTTGAAACCTTGGCCATTTGGTGATATTCAGCTAGATGGTATGCCCTGAAAACCCTTCCAGGAAGAAACTGGATTGGAGATACAAGGAAAAATTTGACTATGCGATAGCATTAACAAATCTACTTGAGAAATAGGCAGTCATATGATACCAGAATTACCTACATTAAAATGAAATTAATGTGGTAATGTTAGCAAAAAAAAAGTAACATTCTGTAAGCTGACACAGGAAGATAAAAGTTTGAGTCCAGTAGAAACTACACAGAAACTATTTTAAAGACAAACAAACAAGCAAGTAAATAAATAAAACTATTCTTAAATTTTATTTTTATTGTTTGAGAATTGGGCACATACATATGTCCTGTTAAATTTATCCTTCATTTCCTCCCTTATAACTTCTCATTAAAGAAAAATATTTTGGGAGATCAAGACTCTAGAACGTGTGAATTCTTGACCTTTTGGGGGCCTGAGTGACATTTAACGGATTGCATAAGGCCATCTGAATATCTGATATTTACTTTACAATTTGTAACAGTAGGAAAATTACAGTTATGAAGTTGCAACAAAGGTAATTTTATGGTTTTGGGTCATCAAAACATGAGGAACTGCATTAAGGGTCATAGCACTAGGAAGTTTAAAAACCACTGTGTCTAGACAGTTTTGTGATTAAGAGCACTGCCTGTTATTGAAATACCAGGGTTTGATTCCTGTTAACCACATCACTGCTTACACCTATTTGCCATTACAGTTCCTAGTTTCTAATACCCTTTTCTGACTGCCATGAGAAACAGGTATGCAAATACTGCACTAACATACAGGTCAGGCATTATATCCACACACATAAAATAAAAATTTATAAATCAAAGATTAAATTCTGAATTATTTTTGAACTCCATATCTGTGGACTTGAGGAATCATATTGGGAATATTATGTATATCTTCATGGTTGTGTAATTCAAATACAAAATTTATAGTAACAGGAAAGAAAGAGTTGTGTCCATGTATGTGAATGTTAGGTTGAATTAACAGACATTACCTATCTGTTGATTTATTAATGGTAATTCTGAAGAATATAAATGCAGATAAGGTAAAAATTTTGAAGTAAAAGTAATATTTTCTATATTAATATCTGTGTACTTTATAAATTAAGATGGACACAATGTAATACATAAAATAAAACCAATGCTAAAAATGTATCATTAGAACATCTCAAAGAATGAATATAAATAATGTTAAAGAAGATAATAAAAATAAAAATGCTTTCTCCAGTTTGTAGTAAAAACCATTAAAGTTTTAGAAAACCACTCAAGGGCTAAAATTTGTATTAGTATCATATAGATATTTTTTGATAAAGATATAGATAGAGTTAAATTTCAGTGGCATTAGAATTAATTGGTAAGCAAAAAATGTAAAGGTATGTTTAATTCCATGAGCATTTGATTTGAAAATCAAACTCCTTTAGACTAAATTATTCTTGCTAATACTGAAGACATCAAAATTTATCAAATAAATTTAAACAGTTCACTAAAATGAGTCACCTGTGTGAACTTGTTTAGATATTTGCCTAGGGACTTGTAAGAGAAAGATTTAGATTTCATTCTGAGTTTTATCAGTTACCATCCATGTAAACAGAAACACACCTGTAAATGTCTGTGAATCATATTTACCTACCTATATAGTAATATTATGAAGAAAATGATTTCAACTAATAAGCTATAGGTTAAAGTACACCATTACATAGTAAATACTTAAATATAATTTTTCCATTTATGTGGAAGTATGTGTTTACTTGCATAATATTTCTCCAATCTGTTTCATAGTTATTGAGAAAGCTAAATATCATAGTTACTTGAAATCAATTTGGAAACTGTAAATTACCTCAACCAAGTTAGAGCAATATTACTATGTGTAATACTTCTTGGACAAAAAGTTTTCCTCATGTTATAAGCTGTACCGTTGTTCATAGTCACAGATTTCATCCAGAGATAATTTCATTATCCATTTCCTTAATCAACATGTTGTAAACTGTTTTTAACTTTTTAATTACTGCTGTATACAACTCATCAACTGTTGTAGTTATACAGTAGCCATAGTTGAATAAAGATCTACATTTTTTAGTTGACTACACAGTTAATTAGGCTTTAGAGCCTCATGTTACGCAGTAGAAATCATGCAAGTAGAAATCATCAATTTCTATGATGATTACAGAGAAAACTCTGAAGGTGGGGAATGCAGATTAGTTGGCTTCCTAATAATGAAGATCAATTTTTCTGAATGATTTGTTCCTTTTCCCTGGATAAAAAGAACCTTTTCTACCCTAAGATCCCAAACTATTCTCAAGTAGCCAAATAGATAGCTCGCTGAGGAGGCTTGATATGTTTTCCCACTGACTATAATTAAATGTGGAGAAAAACTGCTGATGAAACACAAAATTAAAACATAAACAAAGACACCAATATCTGAACTATTGTGTCTATCCATGTTACTGACATAAATGTTTACTTAAAAGACTCGAATAAACACAAGTTTCCAAAGTTATATATTTATAAGTAAAGTTGTTCTTTTATGCTTTAATTGGCTCAGGTCTTCCAATTTTTGCATTTTCTAAATGTAAAAAGATTGACATTTTTAAGGGAAAAATTCATTATTAAAATCTGTTATGGAGGACCAAGAAACTAAATGATTTACCTTAGAAAAACACTAAAGAATTGTAGGGTTCTATTCTGGTAACAAAGACTGAACAGCAGCATAATTTATGAACTAATGCTACAAACATTTATGGAGACAGTAGGCCATCTTGTATATGTTAAATCAGAAAAAATGAAGTGAGGGATATTGTGCTAATTACTAGTGATCTTTATTATTTCAAAATCTTCATAATTTTCCCTAGTAGCAAATTAGACTTGTCATTCTAGAAGATTTTCATGTTCTACTTCTGAGAAAATGAGCCCTAGTTATCGACAGCTTAAATACCCTGTTTCTGACCACAAAAGCAAAACACAGATGCTCATGTACTTAATATGAAGTAACTTTATTAAAAATTGTAAATAGAAAAATAATCTAATATGAGTTGCGCACACCTAACTTAAACTGTGTAGAAACAAGCTGCATTATAAAGTATAATTTTTATTAACTTTATATTCACAAAACCCATTTTGTCTCAAGTCAGAGGGAAATTAATTCCCCTGACAGCTTACCAGTCAGATTTTTGATGTTTGACGATCTAAAAATGACAATTTTAGTGTCTGTAGACTCAGGCTATGATGCTTTAAAGCACAGTGATCAATGTTTATGACTGGCGCTAATGGGAAAGGCTACAAGTGACTCAAACAAACTGTTGTAATTGTTCCAAGCATCCATTTTTATAGTTATATATGCAGGCTACATTGAGTCAGTGAGGCAGCAAAGAAATTTCCATCAACTTCTTCACCCTGACACTAATGTTGTAGCATTTAGGCCAAATAAAGACTTCCTTTAAATCATGTTATTTTTAAATATTTTATACATTTATTTAAATTATATGTATATATGTTTTGGGAGTATAGGTTTTGCCACATTAATGTAGTTCAATACCTGCAGACACAGAAGATAAAGTCAATCTCCTCAAATTGTACTTACAGAAAACCACATGATATGAGTGACTTTGGTCTTTATCAAGTACAGTGGTAAGTATAA
Organism: Myodes glareolus; assembly: GCF_982192425.1. Lineage (NCBI taxonomy): Eukaryota > Metazoa > Chordata > Mammalia > Rodentia > Cricetidae > Myodes > Myodes glareolus. The sequence goes on along the minus strand of NC_142053.1, from coordinate 36,190,122 downwards.
ATTAATACTATACCCAGACCTCAAGAATATATTGATAACACATATATACTATTTAAATAGATATTTTATCCTTTCTTTAGAAAATCAAAAGATCAACAAAAATGAATATTTTATACCATCAATACTATAATAACTAACATAAATGACATAAAATGTACTCCAAGTTTATTTTAATTCAGAGAAGATAAATTCAAATAACATTGAGTAAATGCATGATTATTAAATGTTGGCTTAATTTTCTTGAGAAATTACCTGAAATAAGAGATGTGTGTGAGGTAAGTAATCTCATTACAGGATTTCATCATGAAGCAGAACTAAAGCTCCACTTTGAAAGATAAAAAGGATGAAAAATAATAAAAGTACTTTTGTATTAAATTTATTCTGAGAAATAATTTCATTAGATTTTATTATTATACTTGTGTCTGCCTATGCCATAGATCTGTCTATGTCTCAAATATTAACAGGGAATTTTTTTTTTTTTGCAGAAGACGATAGTTAACACTGAGACTCACAACTAGACAATATGCAGAAAGTAAAAGCCCCTTTTGAGTACAAAATCATCCCTTAAATGGGATGATTTTATACAACCTTTTTTTGTCAAGGTTCAAGGATCTATTGGGAACAGGGGGCTAAAGATTGTAAGAGGCAGAGATGGTAGATAACTCCAAGGAAAGAGTATTTTGCATACACAACAGAGCAAATTCACATGTAACTCCACAGCATAAGTGACAGTGTGCCTAAGACTTGCACAAAATCAAGGAAGAAAATTATCCCAGCATAGAGAAGGAGATATGGGCATGAAGTTCTGCGCCTAAACTAGTCATTTTTAGTAACTGATAACTGCAGGGAGAAGGTGAGTCACTTGTTTTCACTGGAGTGATGCTTAATATATGCATCCCATTCTAACTGAGATCACATGCCCACAAGTAGTTGGTCATCATGAACAGATCTGAATAATTTTAAAACAGAATTTTGTGTTTATGGGGGTAGTAGCTGATAATGTAGGAGTTGGAGGAGTGGAATGAACATGGTCAAAAGTATTGTAGGAGATTTTTCAAGAATAACTGAAAACATTTTTAACTCTTTAAATTGAAAGCATTTTTCATAGGATTCATTCTGATCACATATTTCCCTCACACATGTCCTTCCAGATCTTCATCTCCTCCCCACTCATCCAACTCCATGACTTCTTTCTCATGCTCTTTAGAAAACAAGCAGGGAATAAATAAATAAATAAATATCACTGTATTTTTTGGAAAAAGAAAGAAAAATCTTAAGAAACACAGACACAGCAGAAACACAAAATCAGAAACCATAATAACCAAGCGAATGATCAATAAAATAAAGCACATGCCCAGACAAACATTATGATACAAGAAATCTCCCAGAATACCGTTAGATTTGGTCATGTACTGCTGTGTGTGGGGCCTGCTGTTAAATGTGGTTTGTACAGCTAGTGAGACTCCACTATAGAAAACTAGTGTTTTCTTTGTGAGGGGTTATCAATTGGAGATAGCTACTGGGTTACAGAAGGAGTTGGATGTCTTATCCATTCAGCACTGGGATTCTGTCTAGTTTAGATCTGTGTAATCCCTGCACATGGTGCAATAATTTTTGTGAATTTGTATGTCCATTGTCTCTGTTGAGTCTAGAAGACCTTTTGTTTGTGATGTCCTCCAACCTCACTGACTTTTTTTACACTTCCTCTCCTGCAAAGTTTCCTCATCCCTGAGGGAGGAATTTCATGGAGACATCTTGTATAGGACTGAGTATTCCAAGATCTCTCATCTCACTCCCTGCATAATATCTGTTTGTGGTTCTCTATATTTGTTCCCATCTACTTCAGTAGGAATATTTCATGTTAATGACTAAACAAGACATTGATGTATGAGTGTAACAGATTGTCCTTTGGAGTCATTTCATTTCTCCATTTCATTAGCAGAATACTGGTATTTGGTTTTTCCTTAGGTACACGGCCTATATCTAGTGTAAGGTTCTTGGCCACATAAGAAGTGTTGGGATTGGGTTCTACCTCATTGAATGGGCCCAAAATCAAATCAGATAGTGGTTGGTTACTCTCACAAAATTTGTGGCACTATTGCAAATGCATTATCATGTAGGAAAGTCACCATTGTAAACAGAATATCTTCAAGTACCATGAACCCTGGCCCAGAAGGATAAAAGTTCTAGTTAAAGACCAGCATGACTTCTCTGTGTTCAATGTTGTAAGTAAGTATAGTCCTCAGTAATAAAAATTTACCATAAGTTTGGGAAAAGTAACCAATATCCTTGGCAATATCCTGGGTTCTTTCAGGGTTCCAATGGGGAAACATTGGTAAATAGCTCAAAAAATATTATTTTAAAAATTCACTGTAAGAAAAAATATATTTCAGAGCTATGGCAATATCCAGGTTAAAATTTAAAATAAACTGAAAATCTTGCCTTGTGTTAGAAGTAAAAAATGAATTACTTTTCCAGTAGCATTTAATAAAACCATCATAGACTTTCATTTCTATGTTTTCTACTTGGTTAGGCTTACTTATTTTTATATATTTATGGATGCTTCATTTCTATTTTAGACACTGTATTATGTGTTGTTAACAGTTCAATTTTTTAAAAATGAGAGCCATGTGCTAAGACTCAAGTGCTTTCTAAGTAGCATTAGATAACACAATATCTAGAAGTTGAACTTCTAAAGAGAAATGCTGTATCAAACTATCGCAAAATTTTCCAAATATTCCAAAGAAAAATTCAATGTCTTCCTCTACTCAATGATAAGAATTTTCCATTTGCTTTGAATTATGCAAGTGACAACACTTTCATCATATCAATAGCAAATGAAAACAGGAAATATTTTTACTAATCTTATCTGATTTGATCTTTGTGGTGTTAATAATTTTTTTGCATTAACAAACTTGGATCCATTCAGCATTGTTAAGACATTGAAAGAAAGGAATTTTCCTCAAGGCTCTCTGTCCACTCACTTGAAAACAAATACTGTTTCTATGTGTTTACTGTATATCATGCTGCATAATCATTTAGTTTCTATAATATAAAAAATCATTCTGATTTATCTGCTTCTCCAATCTGTTTCTAAAAAAAATCACTGAATTGGAGAAAACAGCAGGGGAAAGACGTTTTAATTATGCAAATATGAAATTCATCAAAGGGAGTGCATTCCAAGGTAGATTTGATAAAAGCTCAGGCTGCTTTTCAATATTTACTGCTTGATACCAAATTAAATTTCAGCTAATATTTAATAAGAGGATTACAACTTTTAAACAAATAATAACTTTACACAGTAAAACCTAATTAGATTTGTTTAGCCTTGTGCTTGGAATCACTTGCAAGAAAAAGGTTTGGAACTGCCAGTACAAAGTGCTTAGTATTCAACATATCATACACTTTGTTATTCATTAAAGAGGCCATATTTTAGATTTCTCTGCCTTCTAAATGTAAACTTAGATATGGTATACAACTTTCACCATTTTTCTCTCGTAGCATAGGTGAATTAGCACATTTAAATTTTTGTTACACAACTATTACAGTACAAAATTAATTTCAATATTACTGAGAATATAATATAGTTTGGCTACAAGTTCAGCTGTGTGTGGTAACCTGACAATATACAGGAATATAACACCATAACAGTTGATAAATTACAATAAAAAGAAAATTGATTCTATAGTCTTAAAACATAAAAGAGATGTTATTAGAAAAATATATAATCATATGTCATCAGCATATTAATGTGAACCTTAGCATAATAATAACAATCTGCCATACATCTATCAAACATTACATTGAATAATGCACTATAGATCAAGTTTGAGGAACTATCCAAAATCATGTTCTATACACAATTTATTTAAATATTATCACTCAGAAACTGTAATTAAAATTTAAAGAAAATATACAAACACCAAGTTCCTAGATTGCTAAGCATATCAGAAAGAATTGTCCAAAGATTATGATTAGAGTAAAAAAAAATACCATGGAAAATCGTGGACTATTATTTTAGCAGAACACTTTTAATTGGTAGTAGATGACAGTGAAACATGTTTCATGTTTTTCATATGCAACTTACATAAGATCAAACTAGACAAAATCCATATCTAGATGAGGGAACAAGTCAAAAAGTCCTACCCCTAGCTAAGGAACTATGACAACTGACGGCTGATGAGGGAGAAACAGTCATCTTTTGTCACTAAGAGGCTACCTGTGCTTCAGTAGATGGTCCTGTAACCATACGTATAGAGTCAGCAACAAATGAACCCAGTTGGTTTGAGAGAGAAAGATAAACAGGGAAATGGGAGAGAGCATGAAGTTGAGAGTGAATATCATTGTGGTCCAATTAAAGGTATTGGAAGGAATGAAGAAGAGGGTTGAATTTGATAGTTTATTTTTATAAAATGTAAAAATTAAGTAAAAATTTAAAAAATTCTCAATGTAAAGGTTTCTGTCTTGTTCTGACCCTTCTCTTATAAGCATTAACCAATCTTTTTTTCTCTTATGGGTGTGAAATCAGCTAAAACATAGAAATACAACTTTAGAAAGAAAACATTGCAGGAAGAAAAGAGATGTGCAAACTTACTGGAGCAAGGTGCTATTGACATTAAATACTGAAAATATACAACCACTTAGGTTTTCTATTACTTATCTTGATATTTTATCAATAATCGACCCTTCATTTAATAGTATGAAATTCTGTTTTACTAATTTTGAGCTATATGTGTACGTTTAAATAAAATACAATTTTTAAAATGTCATGTTAAATACAATTTTCCCATTTGTAAAAGCAAGTAGAAAATAAGAAGATACTCAAATAACTAAACACATCAGAAATAACAGCAATATGTTTCACTCTAATAACCTAATAAAATAGAGAAATTATGTCAAAAAACTCTCTAAAAGATATGCTCAAATTAAACATATCCTTCAAAATATTTTAAATAGTGGCTTAGACATTGTCGTATTAGCACAGTCCTATCAAGAGTTCAAAGTCACCATTCCCTAAGCACCATGGTGACTTTAAATGCAGTGTGATTTGCTTGAGAACTTGACTTAAAGTTCAGGAAATATCACTGTGAATTTGAATGTGTTCTTTGCCTTTAGGGAAGTTCATTAATAATGCCAAATTTTGTTGGTGTATGAATTGAATAGTGTATGTAAAATACTAAGCACAGTATCCACTAAATAGTAATCATTCAATAGACTTTTTATAAAATGCAGGCAGAAAATTTCCAGAATCTTAATAAAGTCTTTTCAATAATATTTTTTAAACTTTAAAAAGTACATAAAACTTTATCATTTTATCAATGATTCCTTAAGCTTGAATTCAGAATGCTCCCTAATGAATTATCACTACAAATGATCAATCTACATTTGATTTCTATCAAAACCCAAAAACTATAGAACATGTATTTTCTTACCCATGTTATAGGCAATATATATCTTTAGACTAAAATAGCAGTGTTATAACCTGTGAAGAAAAAACTAATAAAAATACAAGAAAAAATAGAAAAATCTGTTATTACAACTGATGACTTAGCACTCATTCAATAATTGATAAAGCAATTATGCAGAGTATCAGTAGAAACATAGTTGATTGGATAGTATTGTCAATTTCAATGTTTTTGATATTATTTATAAAATAACCCATCCAACAGCAACAGAATACATTCTTTTCAAGGTCATGATGAATATTCAATCATTCTGTTTTTTTTACATAATATTCCCTTTCACAAATGTGAAACAATATCAACAATGCAACACTTTAGAGAATGGGTTTAGTGTGGAAATAGATACTGATAGAATTCTATTGCCAGAAAAGCAAAATTAAATAATATACCAAATTAATTTACAATCAAATTAATTGATTAAATGTCACATACATCAAAGAATAAACCTGAAGAGAAATTTGCAATTTAAGAGAAATTTAAAGTACTTTAATGTAGTAAAAATATCATGGGATACGTACAGACAAAACAATTTGTACATGTAAATATATTATACCTAATGCGAATCTTAGAACAGAAGAGAATCAGCAATCTTAACCTTTGCTATATAAAATAGGAAAAACAAGAATAATGTAAGACTAACATGAACAGCAGATACAATATGAACTAAAGCAGAAATCCATGAAATTGAAAACAGGAAAATATATTGGAAATCTAATGAAAGAAATGTTCCTGTCAAAAGATGAATGTAACTGATAAAACCAGCCCATTTAGCTAAGGACAAAAAAAAGCAAGTTGCAAAGTGACAGAAAGTAAGTTAACTACTATTAAACAAAGTACTATAAAATTATTAGAAAAAAATCTGCTCTGAATTATTATGCTTAAAATTTCATAATCTGATAGAACTAATTCTATATATCAAAAGTACCTATGAATAAAGCTGAAGTATATAATCTAAGCAGGTATATTTCTCTTTTATAAACTGGTAAAATAAATAAATTTATGTAAAAAACATTCTCTCAGGTACAGAGAACTTTAATAAAGAATCCTTTGAAACACTGAAGAAGAAATTATATTCATGCCCCTTAATCTTTTCCAAAATTTTGCAGAGATGATGCATACTAACTCATATTTTAAGGGTAATATAACTATATGTATGGAGCATGTGGGATAGAGGAATTATATAAAAATTGTACAACTGCAAAACTGTGCCATTTGGGTATATTGGCAATGTCAGTAAAAGGCACTTGAGTAACAAACAGCTGGTATATAAAGATCATTCTGACCTTCATGTTGCTTTCTAACAGCAGCAGATGAAATTCCTAGGTGAAAAGAATTCTCCTTATCCTCAGTGATGAACAGAGGAAACTGAAAGAGTTCTGTACAATATACTAAAAGCAAACATTTTATCCTGTTTGTTGTAATTCTAGATACTTATAAAACAATTCATAGCTTGCTACAGTTTTCTCATTAGCTGAATTTGCAACTTTATAATCTTAAACATACTCAAGCTTCAAGGCTGTTACATTCAGGTAGAAGAATAGTTGTTTTATACTTATTGTTAGATACTCTGAAACAATAGCTGCTTTAATTAAGCTAACAACCTTAAAGTAAGTTTCCTATTTACTAGAAATTATTCCAGATCATGTAAACACCAAACACCTTTAGTCTAGGTTTATATATTTTATTTGGGGGAAAATTATCACTTTATATAAGGATGTTGTTTCTTTACTCCAAATCTTCTAAAAGGTTCAAGCAGAACAGTTATTTCTGATAAGAATCTTTCAAAAAAAGATACTTTCAGATGCAAATATACAGTTTTTGAAAGGGATTCCTACTTCAATTATGTCTGAATAAAAATTGAAGATGTTTTATCTCAAAATAAATAAGCTTTCTGTGTCTTAACCATGTAAACAAAAAGTGAATCCCAATGCAGGTGCAAATGATGCAGTATCTCTCATCATCCAAATTTTCTCCATGATATATCATCCAAAAGCAATTTTTTGTTGTTTACTATGCATTAATGATATAAAGAAAAAATATAAACCTCCCTGAGAAAAGTCAAAGAAAAATTTGTATTTTCACATCCTTACGAGCTCAAACACTTAGAAGCCTAACAACATGTTCCCTAGTACAGGGAGAGGTACATTCATTTTTTTTCAGGCTGGAAATTGAATTCAAGTGAGCAGGCTTCAGCAAGTACTTTTACCTGCTGATCCATCTCTTCAGTCCTGGAGTGCTCTTAGCAAGCATGATGAGGCCTGAATTTGATCCATTTGTGTTCTTATACAAACAAACACACACACACACACAGAGAGAGACAGAGAGAGAGAGACAGAGAGAGAGAGAGAGAGAGAGAGAGAGAGAGAGAGAGATTTGTTTTTGCAAATCAGACATGGAATCTTAAAAAATGTGAATCTCAGAAGAAATTGAGAGTTAAATAGTAGGTAGGAACTACCAACTGCTGGAGAGGTCAAGAAAGAATAAGAGAAAGGAAAATGATCAATTATAGTTACATAAAAGCTAAAAGTTCTAGTGAAATATGGAATTTTAATGTGGCTACAGGTAATTATAGCTATTATATATTTCTAAAATGTACATGAAAACTTTTACTTATTTTCCTCATAATAGTTGATAAGTTTAGCAGAAAATAGATATGTTAAAATAGGTCTAAATATTATATAATGTGTTTATATCAAAACATCATTTGTGATCTAAAAACATGTAGAATTTTATGCTTGGTTTATCAGTTAAAATAAATTGCAATGCAACATTTGCAGCAAAAATGCTTGTAAATTACAATTTTAAACAACACAAAAGTCCTCAAAACAAAATGAATGCTTGTGGAAACAGAGTAAGTTACATATACACTGAACTGGGAATAAATACTAAGTTGTGAAGAACCAGATTGTGTGAAAAGGTTATGAAGATGAATAATTTAACAAAATTCTCTTCAAATTTAAGTCTCAAATTCTTGTGTTTGAAGATAATGAGCTCATTCTTTTTGTTATAAAGAAAAATTATCTCGTGTGCAATTTCTTTTGTTTTAAGGAAACAACATGAAGGCCAAAGTGATCTTTTTGCTATTATTCAGTGGTGTTTAACTTAAATACCGACTATATCAGAATAATATCTTTCAACTTATTTACAATGAACTCACTGAGAAAAAGTACAAAATATCTAAATAGACATCTGAAGGGAAAAATTCTACCATTTTAAATGAATAGGAAAAGAAGTTCAACAAAATATTTCATTAAGTGATTTCAAACGTCAAAAACAATGTAACAGTACCAAAATCTACTCAAATTAATAAAATAAAAAAGCCAAATGTGATCTGCAAAGGCTGTGAAACAACACGAGTTTAGTTGTTAGTAATGTGAATTAGAAATGCAGGCACTTTAGTAGGGTGAAGCTTTTTACTAAGTTGAACAGACATGTAATATATTTCAGTCATATTTCTAGTTATTGTTTCAAAGTTTGAAAAATGTTGTCTTCAAAAGCATGTACACAAAAATGTGTATATCATCATTGCTCATAATATTCCAGTAGATAGCTAAGATGCCATTTAAAAATTGAACAGATGAATCCTAATGCTATATATATACACATTGGATAATCCCCCAGTTAAACACAAATTTACTATTATGTCATGTAAAACATGAATATAACCTTGACACTTATTCAGTGGAAAAAAATGAGTCTGCAAAACCTCCCTACTAGAATATTCCAGTTGTATGCTTTCTTATAAGAAAAGTAGGATTCTAATACATGTGCTCTAGCCAAAGATCTCAAGAAACTGTAGTTGAATGAATAAATAGGTAAAGAACAGGGCCTTCTGGTACCATGAAACCTGGTGCTCTGGGAGACAACATCCAGGTCATTCCTAGCTCAGGGGTCTCTGTACCCTGTTTCTGAGGTGTGTGCTATCTTCAGCAATAGAGACTTATATTCCACTTTTAAGGGGGTAACAAAATACATCAACAATAGGGCAAATATTTGAAGAATCACTTGAACTGCCTTGGTCAACAGCCTATATGGTTTCTCAGGCCTGGTATTGCAGTTTTGGTAGATGGTCATTAGCGCTTGGAAGAAGTGTTAGCATCTCAGATGATAATACTTATTTAAAACTGTATATTTATATCTGTACAAGGAATTACATGTAGTAGAGATTTTGGAGTTAAATAATTAATTGTAGGATTTTTGTGAGTTTTTCAAACATCCTTACTTGCTGTGGGATAATGCTCTTGTATCCTGTAAATATTTGTTATTTGTATTGGTTTAATAAAATGTTGATTGTCCAGTAGCCAGGCAGGAATTATAGGTGGAGCAACCAAGCTAGAAGAAATCTGGGGCAAGGAAAGACTCAGTCTGCAGTCGCCACCCATACACAGATGAAGCAAGAGGAAAATGCTGTACTAAGAAAACGTACTAAGCCATGTGGCTAAACATATATAAGAATTATGGTTTAACATAAGTTGTAAGAGCTAGTTAGTAATGAGTCTGAGCTAATAAGGCAATTTATAATTAATATAAGCCTCTGTGTGTTTCTTTGGTACTGAGTAGCTATGGGACCAGGTGGGACAGAAACTATCATTTACACTTACTGTTAGTTTACCTTCCTCTCTCCTTTTTCTGTATTTAACTCCCACTACCTCCCAAAATAGACCTCAATTTCTCATTTTTCCTATCAAATTGATTACAAAGAACTATACTCAACTGAGAAAAGTTTGAAACAACCAAAGTGTTCTTCTTCACCAGGAAAGGCATATAAGCTGGTTGCACAATACCAAATGGTCAGCCCTAAAATCATATATGCAAAGAAAATGATAGTTTTAACAAGTTATATTTATGAATGAATGTATGCATATAGATACATACAAATATATAATTATATATGATATATAGATACATATATAATATATGTAATATATCCAATATATTTTTATAGAGACATACATAGATGCACACAATAGCAGTTAAAAAGAGACTAGAAATTTGAAGGAGAGAGGGGAGGGGAATGTGAGAGGTTTTGGAGTGCGGAAAGGGAAGAAACATGTAAATACGATCTCAATGTAAACAAAAAATAGCATTAAGACATCAGCAGTTCTGTTTAATGTATGCAATGTTGAAATATCATTTATAATACACTTGGAACATTTATGATTTATAGGATGGGATATAGAATATAAGAAAGCCATCTAAATTTGTAACAATGTATGAAATAAGCTCAGTGAAAGTTAGAAGAAGAATATGTTTCAGATCCAGGCAGTCTTGTGTTGGGTCCAGCCCGATTGGTCTGTACATTCCTGAGAAGGGAAGTATGGATTGAGAAAAAGAAATAGACAAGAGACAGAAGATAGTCAAGAAGGCTGTAACAACAGCCCCAAGTTTATTACTTACAGTCCTTATATTTTCAATCAAAAGAGGAGAGCACAAGACTTCCATGATACAAAGAACAAGCAAGTGTACTTACCTCCTTATATCTCAAAACACTTGGTAATCATATCCTAAGTCAAACATCCTGTTTTCTGACTTTTGAGGAGAAAAACATCCAGTAGCTACCACCTTGGTCAAGAATCTTGTTGCTCATTCTTGAGGAGCAAGACTAGATTTGAACTCTTTAACCTTTATTCAAGATGGAACGAATACAAAACTGTGGACTCCCAAAGTCTTGAAAATGAGTTGAGTGTCTAACAAGGCAAAAGGATCTGAATAGAAGTACCATGCTTTAATAAATGAAGTTCTTTGCCATATTATGATGCCACAACAATGTTATTGTTACATATGTGTATTTAATATGTTGGATTACATATACACATATATTTTCAGAAATAATTGAAGTTTTTTATTGCAATAGGAATTGAAAGTAAAGCTGAAAGAAGTGTATATAATGAGTCATGTAATGAAAGAGAAGACAGATGACATTGTTATCTTGTGACATTTTGTTTACTACAAATATGCATAAAATATAAAGTAGTGTTTAGGTATTTTTATGCATAGATTATTTCATGTATGCTTCTCCTTTCTTTGTCTGACGAGAGGGACAAATAGAAAGAAAGTTTGTTTTCTAATATAACTTTCTAATAAAGGAACCAGAATTCCTTGGGCATAAAGCTGGCTTCAGAATGGGACATTAAGTGAACAGGGTGTGATTGCTGAAATTTCCAGAATGAAAACATTTTGAGACTATGAAAAGAAAGGAAAGCTCCTTATTAATTAGGTAATAGCAGATGGGCAAAGTATTTACTAAATTTTCTAATTGTCAATGTTTGACTAATTTGACATGAGAATGTATGTAGGTCATTGCAGACAAGGTTTTGGGGTGATTTTGAGATTGTGTGATGCATTGTTTGAAGAGCATTGCATGCTCGTATTATGTGTAAGTAAAGAAGTTAGTCTGCTAAGCAAATTATTATAAGAAAGAGTGTGCATAACCAAAAACCTTAGTCCCAAGAATTTTTTTATTGATGCATAACGTCAATTATTCTTGCACTGTTCTGTTCTCTACTTTTAGTGGGTGATATGAAACACACAGGCTATTAAAACATAAAAAAGAAAGCTTTGAAAATATATCCAAATATTATGTCTCAAAAAAAAAGAAAGAATCAATTAGGTCCCAGTGGAGCAGCAAGAATCAACAAAGGATGACAAGGCTTAAAGCATGAGATGCACAAGCAGGTGGTAATCAGGAAGCAGTCCTACCACAAGAAACTGAAAACAGATGGTGAAGGTGAGCAGATGTTAAGCAATGACTTTCTAACTGCTAGAGAAGAATTGTGGCTTATACAAGGAAAGTTCCTTGATGAACTCATAGAAAATATTTTCTAAATTTCTTTAAAATGTCATCTTAATTTTTTTTTTAAAAAAAGGAGGCTATACGTGTTCTAGTGCTTTAAAATTTTCTTTTGGCTTTATTTTTATATACATTTTTAGTTAAAATAGAGCTACCTCATTTTCCCTTTCCTTCCCCTGCCCAATCCTTATCATATCCTTCTCCATTCTTAAACTGATGGGCCCTTTTTTAATTAGTAGTGTTATATATGCCATCATTTTTGAAAACAAGGCATGGAGGCTAGTGGTACACATTTCATGCAAAAGTGAAAGGATTTTTCTCAAGGTTCTAAAAGCACAAAATCTTACACCGAAAGGGAGGGTTTAACATCATATAAAAATTAATTATTTTCATAATTTTCAGCTTGACCAGGTTGAAATTGTTTCTTTTGTTTTTGTATGATTTTGCACACTGATGAGAATAAATAAACTGCATTGAAATTTTACTTATGACTTTTTAAGTTAATGCGTTTAATCTCAATAACATCTCATGAAAACATAGTTTGGTAGTTTTCTTATTGTAATAAAGGTATAGATTTATTTGATTTTCAAAAACAAAAATTAAAGTTAATATACATATATATTTGATTCCTTATAAATGGAATGGATTTTTCTTTTACTCTAAAGTGTTTTGAGATTATATTATGCTGACAACATTTCTTACCTTCCTTCCCTCCAAACACTTTGAAATTTCCTCCTGGTTCTCTTTCAAATAAACCTAATAAAACCTACTCCATTGTATATTGTTATTCATGTGTATGTTTTCAGGGTTGACCATTTGGTATTTCATAACTAGTTGGTGTGCTCTTGCCTGGGGAAGAATATTTCTCCCTCTTATTTATGCCTCAATAGACAAGTGATTTTTGTACTTAAATTGGAAATATATTGCTATTATTTTCTGCTAAAATTAATATTTCATGCTTTGATAGTTAGACCCTTGAATTCATTTCTGTCCATCACTCATGCAGGATTTCAGTTACTGTCCATGTACATTTGGAAACCTTCACTTTTAAAGCATTAAATCACATTTAAGGATCCAACGAAACAAAACAGTAGCATTAAAATACATAGGATAAATAGGAAGTTTATAGATAATCAAGCAACACATTGAAGAAGCAGTGAACAAGTGAATACTTAAAGGGAGACTGAGGGAAACAGAAGCAGACAGAGAGGGAATGAATTTTATCAAATATATGCTTTCCTTTTAATTCTTTTGAGCCCAGATTTCTACATTCTCTTTTTGTTTTATTTTAGCCCCATTTACAAGGATGACCTCAATCAATGTTTAGCCTTTGACATTTGAAATTATGTATATTTTCCAGCCTGTTATCTCAGTGGAATTTTTCTCATTAGCCTCTTCTTAGTCCTTCAGTACAGAATCGTCAATTAAGGGGTAGTCCTAATGTTGTAGCTAACACTCTTATCTGGAACTGAATTATGCTTTTATGGCAAATTTTTGTGAGTCGATTTTGCTTACAAAATACCCACTTAAGATAGGATCGCCAGTTGAAATACAAGATAGCAAGCTATATTTGATTCTCAAGCAAATTGTTTCTGTTTGCTTCCAAGTATGTAGGAACAAAATTAATTATTCATTTGAAATTCAAATTAAAACCACACCTAGTTTGTGAATTATTGCTAACCTGGCTGTCAGGTAAAAGAAAGGAGCACTTATTGCAACAATTCTGTGCTAGCTTCACTCACACATGTTTTCGTCTATTTGCTTTTAATAACAGCTCTGTGATGTATGAATTACCACCCTATTAGATAATGAAGAAATTATCTAAGGGATTTATGTAAGATTATGCAAATAAAAGCAGGAATTCACCTTTCAATTAGTTCACTAACACAGAACTTAATCCACCTTGCCCTCCACAGCACTAGCTTTTCCCCCATCCTTGCTGTTAAAATTGGAATAAAGCGAAGTCATATAAAAGACATGAAAATTTTTTCACCCAAAACGTTTGAACAGTTTCTTTATTTGAAACTTTAAATTATGAATATATTCACATTTTTGCAAAATGTATAAAATCAACATGCACTCCTTTTTTTGCCTGCAAAAATCTATATTTTCAATATTGTTTCACCTCTGTACTGTCTTATTTATTTTTAGTGTTTTAACATGAGTCTAAAATCACATGTCATTTAATCTCCTATTCTTTTCAGAATCTTGGCTTATAATTAAATAGCTTACTAAACAACCATATTTTTCTACCTCCTCAAAATAATTTCTGTTTTTTCTAATAATATTTGTTCCTGCCAGTCAAATGACTTCATTAACTTGGAATTAGCTGTATTCTGTAAAACCAGTACTTTTAAGTACTTTGAGTAACCAATAAGCTACTATAAAGTGTTGACTAGAATTTTGGTTTATTAGAATTAAAAGAAAAGAATGTAGAACCATACAAAGCAGACTATGGTAACTGAAAAAATTAGGAATTTGTTTATTTTCAACAATATCAGAAACAATACCTTTAAGAAAATAGTGTCATTATCCATAGAAACAATACTTGGATTCTTTTTCTCCTCTTTTTCCCAATTTATTGATTACTAGAAGAATATTAAGGCAGGCCTTCTGGAACATGTCTGTCATAGGATCTACTTCAGAGACTACTGTTAGAAGATTACAAATCCATAGCATACCTGAACTGTAGAAAAAGTTCAAAGCCACTTTGTAAATTAGTATAATATCATCTAAATTGTTCAACTAAAATTTAAAAGGAGTATGGATTGTAATTCAACGGTAATAGGCTTGGTTAGAATGCACAAGTCCCTGGGTTGAAATATGAAATACAAATGACCCTAAGGCAGAATTCCATTATTCAAGATACAAAACCCTTTTTCTCTATAGGCTTCCACTGTTATTAATTAGTAAAAAAATAAAAAAATGTTTGGGGAAGGGATAAAATGTCCATTTTGCAAAATGCTTAGACATTCTTTAATAAATAAAATTAATGCTGTCATTAGTGGCAGCTCTAAGCAAAACTTTTATTTTTTTCTTATAGATAAGTACTCTTTGGGGAGATGAATATTACTGCAGTCATATTGTGCTTTCAGTTAATGAGATGTAGTTTCTATTTGTTAGAATTTTATGGTAATGAAGCTTATAATTTACTGACAAACTGGCTTGCTTTCAAAACATTCTCTTATTGCACTGATTTTTTTTTTGCATCAGAAACATTGATGTGCTAATTTGTGTGTTTATGGCAGCAGATGTGCACCTTCACTGAAAGGCTGGCAGAGTGAGTGAAGGAAAAGGACAGCAGAGAAGAAAAGGAAAGCAAGAGGTGCTCAGAGTTTTCAGTGGATCACAATGCACAGAAAGAAATGCAACGGTGGCACAGCTTCTTTGAAACATACAGGAGCTCATTAACTTTGTTTTCTTAAATATCAAATATTCATCAAAATTTTTGGTAGAGTTACAAATATGCTGTTTGCCAAATTCGTTTATCCAGTATAAAACATAAAGGGCAAAAGTAATCATTGAAAATTCAGAAGCTGTTACAGGAAGTCATTAAATTAAAATTAGGTGAACAGCACATCCCTATCCTAAAATGTTCTTCTAAGTAAGGCATATTACATTTATTAACAACACCTTTACAGTGAGGACTTTTATAGAGAAGATATCTATTTTGTTTTCAGTCAAGCCTCTAAATCTTATGGCTCCTCAGAGTAAAAGTATTACTTCTCATCCCACCCCTAACTTTGTCAATGCTAGTAAGACAGTTGAGAAACAAAACTACTAGTATCTCAACTTTTCTTTTGCCAGAAATGGAAATATTCTAATCACAACTTTATCATCCATAATAGAGGACATAAAACCATGATTGTTCTTGCAAACATCCTCATTAAACACAAAGCAAATTACAAATCTTGATGTAACACATGTAATGAAAAAGAATCAAGGGAGGGTAAACTTTTTATAGTGCTTTAATTCTTAATGCATGGTAGAAAATGAGGAGTTAGGATAGGGAAACATAAGTTCCTGTATGGCTAGAAAGGAATAATTTAAAGGCAATTGTTGATCATTTTAGTTTCAGAGAAGCTTCAAGAAAATGCATTATACTCAGTTAAAGAAACTGAATACAAGTAGATTAATAAACAGTACTGAATTATATTTTCAATTAAGGTACGTTTATACATGGCAGCCAAATATTTAACTGTGATTTTTTTCTCCATTGTTTTGTAAAGATTTAAAATCTGTAACAAAATAGAGTTACTAAAATATTCAAGCATAATTATAATTCACATAGTCTCTGCCCTGGAAGATCTTCAAAGATAGAGACAACATATTTCACTAGCAAGAGCATAAAATACAACATATACCAAGGACTTAAATTTATATTTGCTTTAAGAATGTAATTTAGACAAGTGAGGTACTTGATAGCATAATGATTACTTATACCATCCAATGTGATTTCTTCTTATAATATTTTATTTATGCACATAAATTCATTGTATAACTTTAAGTATGACATTCTGTTTTTATATGGTATATCCAATACCATAAACATTTAGCATATATTTACTAAATGTATAATAGCATTCTTAAATTTTCATTTCAAAGAGAAGTTAAGCATACAGGATAACTCAAGTGGTAAATGTGCTTGCAGTCAAACTGAGAATCAGTGTTGTGTTCCTGAGAACATACTGCTGGAAGGAGATACTTGACGCTACAAGTTGTCTTTTGACTCTCATACAAACACTGTAGCATGTAGCCATCCTCTCCTCCACACTCTACACAAACAAATGCATAAATGTTAGGAAAAAATAGAACAACATACTGTTTCAAAATGCAGAAACTATGGCTTATATAAGGGATTGTGGTGAATACTAAATTTTTTAAAACTTCTTATTAAATATCTTGATACTTTATATAGTTTCAAATAATAGTTATAGATATATTGAAAATAATAAGACTTAGATCTCACCTTACAAAACAGAAATGAGGACTTCAGTGATGACAACTTATGGAATTTCGGGTCTCTGTACATGTCTAAACATTGATTATCAGTATTCTAGTTTATACTCAGAAGAACAGTGAGTGTATGTTGAACCATTTTCAAAGCTGAAAATGAAAGTGGTAACCAGAAGTGTATATTTTAGCAGAGATCCAATTTATGATTATTTAAATGATAATGACTTTTATGAATGACATTTATAAACCAGTCACAGGCATCATTAGTAGAGATGAATATCAGAAAGGAACAATGCAATTGAAAGCTCTGACTGATCTAGAAAATAGGATGTACACTATTACCTGGGCTTGAACCCTTCTCCACCTCCCACTTTGGTGCTTTAAATTACTGTTCCTCAGAACAGGATAGAAAAAAAATTAAAACTGCAGTTCCCTTTGTAACACCTACTGATTAACTCTCGCTTATCTCACTTATAAAAATTAGGAATAATATGACCAGTATTACCTATTTCATAAACTGTCAGTGAATCTCATAATGCAATAGATAAATAACCTTCTTCTCAGTGTAGGATACTAAGGGATTATGCCCTGACTGAAATCTTTCCAAAGTGCTTTGATTTTTGAAATAAGAAACAAGAGTTGATCAATCAAAATTAGATGAAAATTATGTTTGAATAATTCATTATGTACTCCAGACTTAAAAAATTCACATTTAGAATTCACCCAGATATAACAGAATTATAAAACATAATTCTTAAAAAAGTGAAAGTTTTAATTTCATGGAATGTTAGATTTTTTATTTTAAATGCAAACTCAAGATTTTTAATTTCATAGTTTATCTGATTTCATTTAAATCACATAATAGTTAAATTGGAATGCATTTATACACACATAAATATCTAAAATTATTTATTAGCTTAAGTTAGTTTTCCAACCTCAGTTCAAGTTACAGAGAAACAGAATATTATCATTTAGAAATATATATATAATCAAATAAAGACAGAGTATGTATCTTTACAAAAGGTAATATAAATAAAATATGATTTTATTTGTAATTAAAAACCTCATTCCTTCTTGGACAAAAAACTCCCAATTATTTCATTTTGTGCTTCATTTATTATGTAACTCAGTTAAAAAAGAGCTCTGTTCCTTCAAGACAATTGCTTAACAATGGCCAGTTTTTCCACACTTGCAGTTTAAACTAATATAGTTAGATTAATAATACAATTTTTGCAATGGGTTGAGTCTGTTATTCACTTAAATTTTATGTTTTCACACAATAGCAAGGCGGTAGAATGAGTTTGTTTAAATATATTGGGGAAACAATTTTCTTTCCTTTCATATAAAAGATTGCTCTTTTTGTCATCACTTTATTTTATAAATTTATTTTTTATCGTTCTTTATCTTTAGGGATGGAATCAGTTTCAGATGAAAGTAAATTTATTTCTTATTGCTTTTATATCAAAGAATTTGCTAATTTGAAATGCTAGTGAAATACTAAAATTATCCTAAATTGTTAGGATTTGACTTTGTAATATCCAATTATTTAATTGTTATTTTACTAATAGCATTCTTTGTTTGCTTAAGAAAAGACAAGGGATGAGAGAGTTATAAAAATGAAATTACCCAAAACAAGTATTTTTAATTACAATTGCAATTGCAATTTTGTTACTATAAAATCAAATTAGCATTTCTATGGTCTTTTCATGCCTCCCCTCAAGCCATCATCAAAAATCTACATATTAATGATGTTTGCTCATATCTAGCTATAAATGTGTAAGTACAGTCAGAAGGTACAGCTTTCAAGAAAATGGACAAATTCCAGGAGGAACTTTGATAAGGTTTCCTTCCCAGAAGTTAAATTTGTACTTTAATTATACTTTATTCTATAAATGCAATCACGCATGAGCAATGAGAGTGTTTGAAGGGAAAAATGCTTTACAATAACTGCCTTTGGTTGACAAGTTAAGCAATTGATGCATGTTTAATTATAACACCTTCAAGCTTTTAAAGAAGTATTGTAGCTTTAAGCAATGAGAACCTCTGAAGCAAGACTTTCTATTGCTTTTTGTCAGATTGATATAAATTTGCCTCAGGCAGTGCTACTGGCCAAAAAACAATCTGAGTAGATTAAAAACCAAGGCAGATGGGCTTCTATAAATTGAGAGTGATCAATCCATAGATAGTTTTCATTGTAACCAGTTTTGACCGTTATTTAAAGCATAATGTACTATTTAACTATGCTCTTTTTATTAATGGTTCATTTTAATGAATTCTTTATTAATGGCTCAGAAAAAGCAGAGTGATTCTATAGAGAAGCTATTATTAGCAAGGAAAAATAAATCTGTAGGTTCATCCCTTCTTTAGTATTCTCTCTCTCTCTCTTTCTCTCTCTTTCTCTCTCTCTCTCTCTCTCTCTCTCTCTCTCTCTCTCCTCTCAAGGTATGCACTAAAACATGTATTTATGTTGAAATGTATTCAAGTTAAGCAAAAAACATCTGCTTATTTTTTTATTCGTCAAATGTCATTTTATGGCAACTAGTGATTAAATCAATACAATTTCTTAAAAGCTCTGGAGATTGTAAAAATAATGTGGGAAAGGGAAGAAATAATCAAGTACAGTTATGAAAAGGTCATGTTTTGTGATTTATGTATCTAAGATTTTAAGTATAAAGACAGAGGCTGTAATAGCAGTAATTAAATTATAATTTGTACATAATTTATTAAGGCAGCAAATTCTAATGTATTTCTACATCTTATCACTAAGAAAATCATCAAGACAGTCAAATTTGCTCTTGGAACATGGATTGTTTATTTACTTCAGGTTTTTCTTTCATATTATTCAGAACAGCCTTTCTCACAACCTCAAGAGATATACAATATCTTCATGTCTAAGAAAGCAAAGTCAACTGTTAACAAAACTTTATACTAAGTACTGTTCTAAACTCTGTTCCATCCCCAGGGTATTTAAGCTATTCATTCAAATTTTATTCTTTCATTTAATAATATTTATTGACACTTCATAAAACACTTGGTTCAAAGTGCTAAGAAGTGGTTTAGTAGAATATAAAGCTTATAGAATGGTGACAGGTCTGGTTAATAAGACATATTGCAAGATTATAAATAAAATATACATGTATGACCTTTAAAAGAGTGTATAATTAAAAATACCATGACTTGAATTTTTATTTTCTTCATAGAAGTCATTTCAACTCATGTCTTAGACACACAGAAATTTCTGCTTTTGTAGAACTGATATATTAGTTGGGGAGATATAAAAATTAACAATATTTAAATACTGAAAAACGCAAATAAAATTGTATTGATAGATCTTTCACTTCCTTGGTCAAAGTTATCCCAAGATATTTTATGCTATTTGTGGCTATCGTGAAAGGTGAAGTTTCTCTGATTTCCCTCCCTGCTTCTTTATCCTTTGTGTATAGGAGGGCAACTGATTTTTTGAAGTTGATCTTGTATCCTGCCACATTACTAAATGTGTATATCAGCTGTAGGAGTTCTTTGGTAGAGTTTTTGGGGTCGCTCATGTATACTATCATATCGTCTGCAAATAACGAGAGTTTAACATCTTCCTTTCCAATTCGAATCCCCTTGATCCCCTTATGCTGTCGTATTGCTATTGCTAGAACTTCTAGCACTATTTTGAAGAGGTATGGGGAGAGTGGACAGTCTTGTCTTGTTCCTGATTTCAATGGAATGACTTTGAGTTTCTCTCCGCTCAGTTTGATGTTAACTGTCGGCTTGCTGTAAATAGCTTTTATTATATTTAGGTATGATCCTTGTATCCCCAATCTCTCCAATACCTTTATCATAAAGGGATGTTGGATTTTGTCAAATGCTTTTCCAGCATCTAATAAGATGATCATATGGTTTTTTTCTTTCAGTATATTTATATGATGGATTACATTGATGGATTTGCGTATGTTGAACCAGCCCTGCATCTCTGAAATGAAGCCTACTTGATCATAATGGATAATTTTTCTAATGTGTTCTTGGAATCGGTTTGCCAGGATTTTGTTGAGAATTTTTGCGTCGATGTTCATGAGTGAGACTGGAATGTAATTCTCTTTCTTGGTTGTGTCTTTATGTGGTTTTGGTATCAGGGTAACTGTAGCTTCATAAAAAGAGTTTGGCAATGACTCTTCTGTTTCTATATTGTGAAATACCTTAAGGAGTATAGGTATCAGCTCTTCTTGAAAGTTCTGGTAGAATTCTGCATTGAAACCATCTGGCCCTGGGCCTTTTTTGGTCGGGAGGTTTTTGATAACCGCTTCTAATTCTTCACGACTAACAGGTCTATTTAGATTGTTCACCTGATCTTGATTTAACTTTGGTAAATGGTATTTATCTAAAAACCAATCCATTTCTCGTACATTTTCCAACTTTGTGGCACATAAACTTTCGTAGTAAGATCTAATGATTCTCTGAATTTCCTCTGTGTCTGTTGTTATGTCCCCCTTTTCATTTCTGATCTTCTGTAAAGCAAAGGACACCGTCAGTAAGACAAAAAGGCTACCTTCTGACTGGGAGAAGATCTTCACCAACCCCTCATCAGATAAAGGCCTGATCTCCAAAATATACAAAGAACTCAAGAAACTAGACAATAAAACTCTAATTAACCCAATTAAAAAATGGGGTGCTGATCTGAACAGAGAATTCTCAACAGAAGAACTCTGAATGGCCAAAAGGCACTTAAGGTCATGCTCAACATCCTTAGTGATCAGGGAAATGCAAATCAAAACAACTATGAGATACCATTTTACACCGGTCAGATTAGCTAAAGTCAAAAACATCAGTGATAGCCTATGCTGGAGAGGATGTGGAGAGAGGGGAACTCTCATCCATTGTTGGTGGGAATGCAACCTTGTGTAGCCACTGTGGAAATCAGTGTGGCGGTTTCTCAGGAAACTGGGAGTCAACCTCCCTCAAGACCCAGCAATTCCACTCTTGGGAATATACCCAAGAGATACCCTATCATACCACAAAAGCATTTGTTCAACTATGTTCATAGCAGCACTATTTGTAATAGCCAGAACCTGGAAACAACCTAGGTGCCCCTCAATAGAAGAATGGTTAAAGAAGGTGTGGAACGTATATACACTAGAGTTTTACTCAGCGGTAAAAAACAATGACATCTTGAATTTTGCATGCAAATGGATGAACATAGAAAACGCTTTACTGAGTGAGGTAAGCCAGACCCAAAAAGAGGAATATGGTATGTATTCACTCATAAGTGGATTCTAGCCATAATTAAAGGTTTTTGAGCCTATTATTCGCGATCCTAGAGAAGCTAAATAAGAAGGTGAACCTGAAGAAAATCATGTACTTATCCTCCTGGAGTTTGGAAATAGACAAGAGTCCCAGGTAACCTCGGGTGCATGGGGGGGTGGGAGGGTTGTTGGAAGGGGAGAGGGTTAGAGAGAAGGGAGTAGGGGAGGAATGGGGAAAACTCGGGGGACTGAGATGGGGGGAGGGAGTAAGGATGGATTTGGGATCAGGGAAGAATATATCTCAACTAAGGGAGTCATTTTAGGGTTTACAAGAGACTTGATTATAAATGGGGTCCCAGGTCGAAGAAGAGATCCCCAGATTGTTCTCTGGACAGAGGAGAGGGTGCCTGAACCGGCCTTGGCCTATAACCATACTGATGAAGATTTTGCTTATCACCATAGATCCTTCATCCGACGATGAATGGCGATACAGACAGAGACCCACATTGGAGCACTGGACTGAGCCCCCCATGGTCCAAATGAGGAGCAGAAGGAGGAAGAACATGAAAAAAACTCAGGACCGTGAGGGGTGCGATCACCCACTGATACAAAGGAACTGATCTAATGAGAGTTCACCAAGGCTAGTTGGACTGGGACTGAACGAGCATGTGATTCAAGCAGATTTTCTGAATGTGGCCGGATTCTCTGAATGTGGCTGGCCCAGAGCCTTTCTGAAAAGCCATTGACAATGACACTGGGACTTGTTTCCTCTGCATATACTGGATTTTTGGGATCCAGTCTGTTTGGATACTCACCTTCCTGGACCTGGAGGGAGGGGGGAGGAACTTGAACTTCCCACAGGGCTTGAAGCCCTGACTGCTCTTAGGGATGGAGAGGGAGAAGGAGGGGGAGGGGGAAGGGGGAGGGTGTTGGGAGGAGGGGCGGAAATGGAAACTTTCATAATTTAATAAACTTTGAAAAATAAAATTTTATTGATAAGGAGCCAGAGAATAATTTGGGAGATAGTTCAGTTGTGAGCCTTGTGAAGAATATCCCTGAAAAGGTGATTTTTGCAAAGAAGTTTTTAAAAGTTATTGTAATTATACACAGTTTCAGGGAGTCAAATGCAAAATTCAGAGACTATGATGGATTTAATATGGTCCTAACAATATTCAAATTGGGGTACAAATGACAAAAGTCACAACGGTCTTGCAAATTACATAAAAAAATTTAGGCATTGTAACCTGCTTTCATGGAGTACCAATCAGCTCCCAGATCAAGATAGAGATATATATTAGCAATTATGTATGCTTGCCCTTAATTTATGCTTGACCCACTAGCTCTTATATGTTAATTTAGCCTGTTTCTCTTCATCTATCTCTGTTTTGCCTCAAGCTTCCTACCTTTCTTTCATTCTCCATGTCTTACTTTCCTACTTCCTCTGTGTCTGCCTGTCTAGGGCCTGCCTGTCTTGTGTGTTCCCCTTTATTTTTCCCTCATTCTCATCTCCCTGGAGTTTAGATTTCTCCTCCTACTTATTCTTTCTATTGGCCATTTAGATTTTTTTTAATTTTTAAAACAATCTTATTTTACATATCAATTCCAGTTCCCTCTCCCTCCTGTCCTCCTGCACCCTCCAACTTCTCCCCACCCTACCCCCACATCCACTCCTCATAGAGGGTGAGGTCTCCCATGAGGAGTCAACAATGTCTCTTACATCACTGAGGCAGGACCAAGGAGCAATATTATCAACAAAGGGGCCAAGACTATGATGGGGAAATTCAGTGACAGAAACAGCTGACCGGAGTAAGAAGGAGCTCGCTGAATCTGGACTGATAGCTGGGGAACCTGCATTAGTCCCTCTGAATGTAGATGATAGTTGTGTGGCTTGGGTAGTTTGTTCGGCCCCAATGAACCAGTTCATGAACTATGGATAAATACTGGTTCCACTGCTAGATAATATTGCTCCTCCACCTCTTTGATTGGACTCTGCAAGTTCAGGCCAGTAGTTAGCTGGGGGTCTCTGCATCTGCTTCCATCAGTTTCTGGATGAAGGTTCTATGATGACAATTAAGGTGTCATCAATACGGGGGAAGGGGTGTTAAGTCACCCTCTCCACTATTGCTAAGGTTCTTAGCTGTGGTCATACTTGTGGATTCCTGGGACTTTCCATGGTACCTGATTTCTTACAAACCCCATAATGGCTCCTTCTTTCAAGGTATCTCTTTCTTTGCTCTTCCTCTCTGTCCTTCCTGAACTCTACTCATGTTTTCCTCCCCACTCCCCTATCAACCTCCTCCTTCCCCTCACACTGCCAATTTACTGAGGAGATCTTGTGTACTTTATCTTCCTGGAGGGAATCTATATATGTCTTTCTTAAGGTTCTCCTTGTTTTCTGTCCCCTCTGGGGTTGTGGACAACAGGTTGGTTGTCCTTTGCTTTATGTATAGTAGGCTTTTATGGATGAATACAAACTGTATTTGTTTTTCTGTGCCTGGGTTACCTCATTCATGTTGTTTTTTTTTTTTTCTAATTCCATCCATTTGCCTGCAAATTTGAGGATGTCATTGAGTTTTACTGCTAAATAGTCCTCCACTGTGTAAATGCCTCACATTTTCTTTATCCATTCTTTGATTGAGGGGCATTTAGGTTGTTTCCAGTTTCTGGCTATTATAAATAATGCTGTACTGAACATAGTTGAGAAGATTTTCTTGTAGTATGAGTGTGCATCCTTTGGGTATATGCACAAGAGTGTTATAGCTGGATCTTGATGTATATTGATCCCCAATTATCTGAGAAACCACCATACTGATTTCCAAAGTGGCTATAAAAGTTTGAACTCCCACCAGCAATTAGACTAATCAGGTGCCTTAGGCAGGCAAGGTGAAACAAATGTAACACATCTTTAATTGTTAAACAAATTCAACATAAGCAAATGGAACTTACCTTTACTTAGTTAAAATAAAGTTCCACAACAAAGAATCATGCTAGAGGTGTTAAAATATCATTTAAAGTTTAAAATAAAACTGTGAAATACTCTGGTTTGAGTTTATTATGTTGATGGTGGCAGGTTCTTGTTTTTTGTTTATATAAGCCGTAACTTCCAATGATCCCAAAATTGCCTGGATCTGAAAACACTTAACATTTGTGATTAAACTCTCTTTTTCATTTAAGAATATGAGTGATTTCCAGACTTGAGGGCAATTCTGCTGTCACTGTCACTTCCCCCTCTATTTTCCAGTATGCTATTTATGGTGGGTGGTTTTGAAGAGAATTGTCCCCATATATTCATATGCTGTGAAGCAATCCTTTTCTACACTATGAATATGTTTTATTCTCATTTGCTTATAAAAAGCTGATTTAACAATAGCTGGGCAAGAAGAGATTGAGCACAAGAGCCAGACTAGGAGAATTTGGTGACGAGGAAAGTTGGAGACAGAGAGTTACCAGGAAGCACAAAGAAGCAAGATGAGAACGCTGTAATGAGAAAAGGTACCAAACCTTAGGACTTTAAATAGATAAGAGTTACAGGTTAATTTCAATGTAAGAGTTAGCTTGTAAGAAGCTGGACTTATTAGTCAAGCATTTATAAATGATATTAAGCCGGTGTCAGTTATTTTCAGAGCAGGCAGTCGGGAGAGGAACCCAGCACTTACACTAATGTATTTCATTGCTTGATCCAAAGTTTGTGGACTGTTTAGGGAAGGATTGGGAGGTATTGTAGTGACATTTCAATTGTATTTTGATAAATAAAGACTGAATGAAAATCTGAGAGTAAAACAGTCCCACTGGTTAGCCTTAAAGACCAGGTTATGGTAACACACACCTTGAATCCTAGTAGCCACAATGACATGTACCTTTAATCCTAGTAGCTGCACTAGTTGCTATAGAAATCAGGTAGTGTATGCCTTTAATTTCAATGGTGCACATCTTTAATTCCAGCCCTAGAGAGGAACATAAAATGGGGAAAGACAGCTCTCAGACACAGTCTCATTCTGAGATTCCTGGAGGCAGGATAATCATTTCAGACTGATGTTGAGGTAGGAGCCAGTGGTTGGCTGTTTTGCTTTATGGATCTTCAGGTTGAACCCAAATTTCTGACCCCGAGTTTTTATTAATCATGCTTCATTATTTAGTACATCACAGGGTCAGTGATGTTGCCAAGGAAGGCAGTAAAGAACAGCCAGTCACTTCTGGACAAGTTTGGGGACTTGGACACATAGAAGAGATAGAGGTATGTGGCATTTTCCAAAGGTGGTATGGTCCTCAAATGAGTTATTGCTATTTTACATCTACAAAATAATTGAGTTTTCTAAGTTGCAAACAAAATAAAAGCTACTTTGCTTATGTATTTAATCATTTTAGAATAAAATTAGTACATGCTATTGTAATAAAATTAATTGCTTTTAATTTTAAAAAGATAAGAGCAGTTGCCTGGCTGTTTTATTTCTCAGATCTTTAGTCAGTCTTTATTTATTAAAATACAATAGAAATGCTATTACAAGGTATGAGTTTGTTGGAGGAGGTATGTCACTGGAGGTGGGCTTTGAAGTTTCAATAGTTTCAATAGCCAATGCCAATCCCTGTCTCTCTGCCTAAAATTTGTGAATAGTATGTAATTTCTCAGCTGCTACTCAAGCCCCATACTTATATGCCTGCTACAATGCTCCCTACTGTGAAGGTCATGGACTCACCCCATTAAACAGTGAGCAAGCACCCATTTAAACGTTTTCTTTCACAAGTGAATTGGTCATGCTGTCTCTTCACAGCAGTAAAAAAAAGCAACAAAGATGTTATACAATTCAGTCTAAATATCTCAGTTAGAACTTTGAGCCTTATTTTTGGGTATCTTCTTAAATTTCATTGTCTATTGATATGCCCAACTTTCATTTCTGTATACTTATATGCTTCTATCTCATTGTTTTTGTTTGCATCTGGCACAATTATATGATTTTCCTTAATATTACCACATGATTCTATACTTCACTATCCATAATATTCATAACTTATGAAATCCAAATACACATTTGGATAAAAATGGGAGACTGAAAATTGCAGCAAGGAGATAAATGCATATATATTAGGGAGTGAGGGAATGGGTTGTAATCTTGTAAATGTTAATACTAACCGTAAGGGCTATGTATTCCAGCTGCTTACAATTGATGCTTAATTATTATGCAGACAACTCATGAACATCATTAAATATTTATCAGATTTTGTTAGTTGTGGTACTTGAGTTCAATAGTATCTGACATATATAGAATTCAGACTTCTTGGTTTCTTAATTGAGTACTAAAGTGGTTCATTCATAAGATTAAAATGACAAATGAAATAATTGTTTAGGACAAAATTTTATTTTTGTTATTTCAGGTAGTGGAGTGAGGTTTTTTTTTTGCATTGTTTGATGGACTTATTTTTTTCTTTTTATTTTTCCATTCAAATATTTACACCTCCTTCCTCCAAATCCCCTCCTCCCTCTCACACCCAGCTTGAGAGAGGGCAGGGAATCCTGCCCTGTGGGAAGTCCAAGGCCCTCCCCGCTACATCCAGGCCTAGGGAGCTGTGCATCCTATAGACTAGGGACCCAAAAAGCCAGGACATGCCATAAAAACAAGTCCCAGTGCCTCTGCTGTCCAAGGAAATAGCTGAGTACGTTCCCGTGGACACCTGGGATCCCCTCTAGAGCCAAGCCTCTTGCCAACCCTAAAATGGATTCCTTAATGTAAGTATCTTCTTCCCTGCTCCTGTATCTGCCCTTTTTCCATCTCCACCCTACCACTCCCCCAAGCTCTTGCCAGTCCTGTCCTCCTCCCTTACCTCTCCCCCTCTCCCTTTCCCCCAACCTCACCCCCACCTCTACCCCCACCCCCATGCACACAACTTTTGCCCGGGATTCTTGTTTGCTTCCAATTTCCAGGAGGACCTACATATGTTTTTCTGTGGGTTCAACTTGTTATTTGGATTCTCTGGGCTTGTGAACTATAGGCTTAATGACTGTGGTTTATGGCTAGAGAACACAAATGAGTGAGTACACACCACATTCAACTTTTCGGGTCTGGGTTATCTCACTCAGGAGAGTGTTTTCTATTTCTATCCATTTGAATGCAAAATTCAAGATGTCATTGTTTTTACCGCCAAGTAAAACTCTAATGTGTATATATTCCACACTTTCTTTATCCATTCTTCCATTGTGGGGCATCTAGGCTGTTTCCAGGTTCTGGCTATTACAAATAATGCTGCTATGAACATAGTTGATCAGATGCTTTTGTAGTATGTTAGGGAATCTCTTGGGTATATTCCCAAGAGTGGTATTGCTGGATCCTGAGGTAGGTTGATTCCAAGTATCCTGAGAAACTGCCACATTGATTTCCAAAGTGGTTGCACAAGTTTGCATTCCCACCAACAATGGATGAGTGTTCCCCTTACTCCAATCCTCTCAAGCATAGGCTATCAATGGTGTTTTCGATTTTAGCCATTCTGACAGGTGTAAGATGGTATCTCAAAGTTGTTTTGACTTGCATTTCCTTGATCGCTAAGGAACTTGAACATGAACTTAAGTGTCTCTTGGCCATTTGAACTTCTTCTGTTGAGAATTCTCTGTTCAGTTCAGTGCCCCATTTTTTAATTGGGTTAGCAATCTATAATTTCAATGCAATCCCCATCAAAATTCCAACAAAATTCTTCACAGACTTTGAGAGAACAATAATCAACTTTATATGGAAAAACAAACTCAGGATAGCCAAAACAATCCTATACAATAAAGGAACTTCTGCAGGAATTACCAACCCTGACTTCAAACTCTATTACAGACCTACAATAATGAAAACAGCTTGGTATTGGCATAAAAACAGAGAAGTCGACCAATGGAATCGAATAGAAGACCATGCCTGCAGTCCCCACCTGGGTGTACTGTGGGATCAGGCTTAGGCAGGTGGGAGAGCATGGCGGATTTCTGCCACCTTACAGAGAGATGCTTCCAGGCTGTGCAGTTGCTCTGCCTGGTTTATTTGGCTGTAACTCATAAAGAAAGAGTTTATGTACCGCACGTTCAGTCTCAGAGTTAAAGTGCTGAGTGCGGCTCCTACATGGTGACTTCCAGAGCTAGCAGAAGTGGTACATCCACCATTTTGAATTTGGAGAGAGGTGGAGTCAACATCCAGAACAGCATGCCATTCCGGGGCTCAGAGACACAACTGACTCAGAGGCACAAGCAGCTCTGCCATGTTGGACTGGGTGGGGTAAGCCCCCACAGTACCTGTTTTTGACCTAGGAATGTCACAGTTTAGATACTTAAGCGCTTACCAATTTAAAAGTGCAAAGCAAAAATGTTCCTGGACAGCAAAGAGTTACAGACAATGCAATAGGACAGATTCAGACACAAAAGACCTCTAAATGGGTCATAGTGTTAGACAGACATATGTACGCTTGGGAGGGAGAAGAAAAAGAATATAGAGAATAAAGTAAATGCTTTTAAAAAAGGGGTAAAGTCTTTAAAGAGACAGAGTACAGAGTTATAGATTAAAAGAAATAAAGAAAAATGAGCCATGTAAAAATGGAAAATTCACAGAGAGTTTGAATTCTGTATATTGTATTTTCTTTGAATTTTTTGACTGTGAAGGAGCTAAATACAGAGAGACATTTCACTGTGTGGGTTGCTAAGCTGATCCAACATGTATGTTCTAAATGCATCTTGACTTCACAATTTGGGTCTAAGGATATGATGCTTTGGAAAATAGGGTTTTCTTTTGTTTTCACAAAGGATGAGACCCCGTGGATTGCTTCTATTCCAATATGGTATGATAGACTATGCACTCCTAAAAGGTCACTGTGAACACCTTCAGAAAATTACTTCACCGAACTAATGACTGAGATGATTCTGGCACACAGGATACACTATGAAAGACTGAGTAACATCACCCCTATATAGCAGGAAGAAGTTTGGAGAGAAATAACTACGTCCATATTCCCAGATATTGTTTATAAATGTTCTTTTACATTTAAAGGGTTATATGATATAGATATGAATAATTTGTATTGGTATGGATTTTAAGGTCAATTTTGTTATATGTCTATGTATTTCTGATATTGATTAAGGTATTGTGATTGTGTAGTTCATTTAAAATGTAATGTATAATTAAGAAATATAAGTTACTAGATAATCAACTGTAATAGTCAAGTTTTTAGTCATGTTAGTTAGATGTCCTAGATGTGCATAGATAATTTCAGATAGGCATTCTTCATATCTTTCAAAGACTACAGAATATAGCATTTAATGTTTTAATAACTTAGGGATTTTTATGACAATGAGACAAGTCTACTCCTGTTAGCACCAATCTACTTTAAGAGGAAGATGGGCATAGAGGAGGCTCCATATGGAGTTGGTTAGCCATTTTTGCAAGAAACTGCTCTTGCCTGGACTGATGCATAAAATGGACACAAAGAACCCACAGAGAGAGGACTGCTGAACTTGCCTAAAGGTGAGATGATCCTTTGGGGTTCCTGTTTCATGAAAGAGTCTTCAAGACATTCTGCAGGACATAGAAAAAAGTGACTGAACTATGTTTGAAATTTTCTGCTTCATGGAAATGTCTGCTGGATACTATGGGCCTGTAGGCTGAAGATGGATGCCCCAACAGAACAAAAGAACTTTGGGTAAATGTCCAGACAGTGAGGTCTCTGTTATTTCTAGAGTTTTGGAAGTTGCTTACTTCTTATTTACTTAAGTAATATTATATCCTTCTGAAATCTTTGATGGAGTTGAAGAATAGCTAGATAGTTATAGTTTTCCTTAGTTATGATAAAACATAGAATAGATATAAATATTGCAACTCATTCTTGCTTGATAACTGTTTTGTGATATGTAATATTACTATGTTAAAGTTAAAGCCTTCCTTTTTGTTTAAACAGAAAAAGGGAAAATGATGTAAGAGGGTCTTCCTTTTATGTGTTGTTTTCATTGGCTAAATAAAGAGACTGTCTTGGCCTTTTGATAGGACAACAGCTTATGTAGATGGAGTAGACAGAACAGAATGCTGGGAAGAAGGAAATGAGACAGATGCCATGGCTCTCCTCTCTGAGATGGACGCTGGTTAGACTCACGCCAGTAAGCCACAGTCAAGTGGCAATACACATAAATGGAGATGGGTTAAACTAAGATGTGAGAGTTAGCCAATAAGAGACTAGATATAATGGACCAAACAGTGTTTAAATGAATACAGTTTCCGTGTAATTATTTCGGATGTAAACTAGCTGGGAGCCAGGCGACAGGAAAGCAGCCTGCCACTCCTTTTACAACATGCTGGCAGCTGATGGGAGCTGATGCAGAGACACAGCCGAACATTAGACAGAGTAATCACACAAATTGCAGCTCTCCATTGTGTTCATCATCTTGGTGCCCAGAGAATACAGTGGAAGAGGGAAAGGAAGAAATGTAGGAGCCAGAGGGATCGATGAAACCAGGAGAAGCATGGCCCATGGTCTTCAAATTAGCAGGCCCCAGGGCCTCACAAAGTCTGAGGCAGCTATCATGGAGTCTACAAGGGTCTGTGTTAGTTTCTCTGCATATATCCTATGGTTGTCAGTTTGGTAATTTTTGGGAACACCCCTAACAGTAGGAGTGGTATATCTGACCATTTTACCTGCTCTTGAGATCCCTTTCCTTCTACTGGACTGCATCACCCAGCCCTGATATGTGGGTTTATTCCTAGTCTTATTGTACCTTGTTATATGGTGTTCAGTTGATATCCCTGGGAGGCTTGCCATTTTCTGAAGAAAAATAGAAGAGGAATGGATCTGGGAGAGAGGGGAGGTTGAGAGATGACAGGAATAGAAGGAGAGGAAACTGTGGTAGAGATATATTGAAAACAAAAGCAAATGTAAAAAAAATCAAAAAGCTACTTCAGAATAGTTTCAGTGATTTAGGGGTAAGAGCTATTTGTGCTGCCCTGTGACCTATAAAAGCTTTGAGTATTTAAAATAGGACTAGGACATTGGTTAAAATCTCTTGACAGAAAAACACAATATTGTAATGTAAGAATTTTTTTTGGTTGGTGTAACTTATTGTACTGATTAATATCTAATATAAAACTACTTGAAAGTGTTAAATACAAAATTTAACACTTGAAATACTATGCAATTATTCGTGGGCATAATAAAGCTGAGAAGGAAACTGCAGGACATTATGAATTACTTTAATGTCAAGACACTTAGTGGTACATTATTTAAATATTTATTTATAGAGATAATTTTGAAGTAGAATAAGCAGTTTATTGAGTTTCTTATACATAGCTACAAAATATTCAATTAAAATATCTACCAAATTAGTTGATAAAATATCTTCTAGCACAATATAAATTATTTTATAATTTTCTCAAACCTTATCAATTTATGCATCCAATAAAGAGACTATTATACAAATGATAATGAAAGAGAATACCACAACATTACTACACCATGCCTCTTGAGAGTATTCAGTTTTGAATTGAAATTACAGTTTCTTTTATTTCTATTTTTCATATATTTTTATGAATTTCATTACAGTATGACTTAATCACATTCTTTCCCATATCTACCGCTTCAAAGATTCTCCCCATCTCTAGATATTAAATGTCATGATCTTTCTTTTAAAACAAAAACATAGGAAAAATGCCACTATAAAACAAAGGTTAATTTGTGTTGGATGACTGACTACTCCTAACCTTGAGATCTCCCTGGAATGTGTTTGATACACCCAATGTCACTCCATTGAAAAAAATCGATTTCCACTGTCCCAGACACTTTGATTTATGAGTTGAATCCTTCCCAGTGGTGAGACATTGTGCCTGTTTCCCTTCCTTTCTGACAGAATTTTGTCTGGCTTAGATTGTACTGGTCTTGTATAATCTATCACAGACTTTTTGAAGTCATATATTCATTTGCTTTTTTGTGACTGCAAAATGTTT
This sequence comes from Myodes glareolus, assembly GCF_982192425.1. Lineage (NCBI taxonomy): Eukaryota > Metazoa > Chordata > Mammalia > Rodentia > Cricetidae > Myodes > Myodes glareolus. The sequence continues at coordinate 36,156,746 of NC_142053.1, read as the reverse complement.
TTCCTTAATATTATTCACAACCTGTGGTTCTTACAATCTTTAAGTCCCCTCTTCCTCATGGACCCTCAATCGTTGAGGGGAGGAATTTGATAAAGACATTCCATTTAAGGATGAGTATGTCAAAATCTCTCACTTTTCCCATTATGTCTAGGTATAATTCTCTGTGTTTATTACCATTTAATTCAAGAAACAGCATCTTTTATGAGGACTAAGTGAGTAATGCACCAATCTATGGGTACAGCAATAAGTTATTAAGAGTAACTTAACTTTAGTCCTATTTTTATCTAGCAGAATGATAGTCCACTAGGGTCCATGAGTTCTCTAGTCTCAGATTCTTGACCTTATCAACAGTATCACGTATGGTTTCCATTTCACGAAATGGGCCTAACATCCAATAAAAATATTGTCAGTTACTCCTTTAACATTTGTATCATCATTGCACACAGGGCAATTGTAGGCAGGGTGCTATTATACCTCTAAGAGTTGATACCTCTGTGAGACTGATGATTCTTTGTGTCCTCTAGCAACTTGTATAATATAGTCTAACAGATTATATAATATAGTCTAGCAAAGTGAACACTAGCCGGTAAGGATAAATATTCCAATTGTGTACCAGATACATACTCCTTGTACTATGCAATAGAAATATTTCATCTTCAGTAATAAAATCTTACTGTCATGTTGGGGATGGAAACCAATAACATTGAAAATAGATTGTAAGTGTTTGGGGGTAGATGTGTCTATGGGATTTCCTTGATTAGCAACTCAGAAATAAGGAACACATTTTTCTTTCTGAGTGTTTTATTTGATACCATATGATGTGTAGATGGGGCATTGTGTCTGTCTTATATTATTCTTGTTTGTTTATATTTGTTATATATGTATATATTATGTTGGCAAGCTTCAGCAATAGTGGGCTTTCATACAGTCTTTTAAAAGAACTTTATTGTTAGTTATCTTTCCCCATACTCTGTCCCTTTTCCAGCCTTTCTATCCTCATCCATTTAATTATCCTGTTTCAATTTCTGGTTTATCACTTTATAACACTATACTTTATTTCCCCTTCCTTAGAAGATCATCTCATCTCTGATCCCTTTGTAGCTTCTGAAATTCTGTGGTGATTATAAATGAAACACACACACACACACACAGAGAGAGAGAGAGAGAGAGAGAGAGAGAGAGAGAGAGAGAGAGAACAGGCATCCACATATAAGAGAAATATGCAATATTTACTTGTTTTGGGGGGACTGGGTTACCTCACTCATGATGAATGTTTCTACCTCTATTCAATTACCTGAACATTTTTTAATTTCATTTTTCTTAACTGTTGAATAATACTCCACTGTGTCAATGTACTACATTTTCATTATCCATTCCTCAGTTGGCCATCCAAGCTGGTTCCACTTTCTGGCTATTATGGAAAGAGTAGAAATGAACATGGTTGAGAACATGTCTCTGTAATAGGATTCAGAGTCCTTGGAATATCTGTCAAAGAGTGATGTACCTAGATCTTATGGTATATCTATTTCCAGCTTATTGAGGAACCTATGCATTGATTTCCATAGTGACTGTGTCAGTTTGCACTTTTACCAGCAATAAACAAAGTGTTTCCCATTCCCACACATCCTTGGCAACATCTGCTGCAATTTGTGTGTTTTTTTCAAAGTTTATTAAATTATGAAAGTTTCCATTTCCGCCCCTCCTCCCAACACCCTCCCACTCCCCCCTCCCCTTCCTCCTCCCTCTCCATCCCTAAGAGCAGTCAGGGCTTCAAGCCCTGTGGGAAGTTCAAGTTCCTCTCCCCTCCTTCCAGGTCCAGGAAGGTGAGTATCCAAACAGACTGGATCCCAAAATACCAGTATATGCAGAGGAAACAAGTCCCAGTGTCATTGTCAATGGCTTTTCAGAAAGGCTCCTAGCCAGCCACATTCAGAGAATCCGGCCACTTTCAGAAAATCTGGTTGAATCACGTGCTTGGTCAGTCCCAGTCCAAATGGCCTTGGTGAACTCTCATTAGATCAGTCCCCTTGTATCAGTGGGTGATCGCACCCCTCGCGGTCCTGAGTTTTTTTTTTTCATGTTCTTCCTCCTTCTGCTCCTCATTTGGACCTTGGGGGGGCTCATTCAGTGCTCCAATGTGGGTCTCTGTCTGTATCGCCATTCATCGTCGGATGAAGGATCTATGGTAATAAGTAAAATCTTCATCAGTATGGTTATAGGCAAAGGCCGGTTCAGGCACCCTCTCCTCTGTCCAGAGAACAATCTGGGGATCTCTTCTTCGACCTGGGATCCCATTTATAATCAAGTCTCTTGTAAACCCTAAAATGACTCCCTTAGTTGAGATATATTCTTCCCTGATCCCATATCCATCCTTCCTCCCTCCCCCCATCTCAGTCCCCCGAGTGTTCCCCATTCCTCCCCTACTCCCTTCTCTCTAACCCTCTCCCCTTCCAACAACCCTCCCACCCCCCCCCCCATGCACCCGAGGTTACCTGGGACTCTTGTCTATTTCCAAACTCCAGGAGGATAAGTACATGAATTTCTTCAGGTTCACCTTCTTATTTAGCTTCTCTAGGATCGCGAATAATAGGCTCAAAAACCTTTAATTATGGCTAGAATCCACTTATGAGTGAATACATACCATATTCCTCTTTTTGGGTCTGGCTTACCTCACTCAGTAAAGCGTTTTCTATATTCATCCACTTGCATGAAAAATTCAAGATGTCATTGTTTTTTACCGCTGAGTAAAACTCTAGTGTATATACGTTCCACACCTTCTTTAACCATTCTTCTATTGAGGGGCACCTAGGTTGTTTCCAGGTTCTGGCTATTACAAATAGTGCTGCTATGAACATAGTTGAACAAATGCTTTTGAGGTATGATGGGGCATCTCTTGGGTATATTCCCAAGAGTGGAATTGCTGGGTCTTGAGGGAGGTTGACTCCCAGTTTCCTGAGAAACAGCTACACTGATTTCCACAGTGGCTGCACAAGTTTGCATTCCCACCAACAATGGATGAGAGTTCCCCTCTCTCCACATTCTCTCCAGCATAGGCTATCATTGGTGTTTTTGACTTTAGCTAATCTGACCGGTGTAAAATGGTATCTCATAGTTGTTTTGATTTGCATTTCCCTGATCACTAAGGATGTTGAGCATGACCTTAAGTGCCTTTTGGCCATTCAGAGTTCTTCTGTTGAGAATTCTCAGTTCAGATCAGCACCCCATTTTTTAATTGGGTTAATTAGAGTTTTATTGTCTAGTTTCTTGAGTTTTTTGTATATTTTGGAGATCAGGCCTTTATCTGATGAGGGGTTGGTGAAGATCTTCTCCCAGTCAGAAGGTAGCCTTTTTGTCTTACTGACGGTGTCCTTTGCTTTACAGAATCTTCTCAGTTTCAGAAGGTCCCATTTATTCATTGTTTCTCTTATTGTCTGTACTACTGGGGTTCTACCTAGGAAGTGGTCTCCTGTCCCTATGTCTTGTAGACTACTTCCCACTTTCTCTTCTATCTGGTTCAAAGTGGTCAGAATAATGTTGAGGTCTTTAATCCATTCGGACTTGATTTTTGTGCATGGTGATAGATATGGATCTACTTCCATTCTTCTACAGGTTGACATCCAGTTATGCCAACACCGTTTGTTAAAGATTCTTTCCTTCTTCCATTGCATACCTTTAGCCTCCTTGTCGAAAATCAAGTGTTCATAGGTTTGTGGGTTAATATCTGTGTCTTCTATTCGATTCCATAGGTCGACTTCTCTGTTCTTATGCCAGTACCAAGCTGTTTTCAATACTGTAGCTGTGTAATAGAGTTTGAAGTCAGGGATGGTTATACCTCCAGACGTTCCATTATTATATAAGGTTGTTTTGGCTATCCTGGGTTTTTTGTTTTTCCATATAAAATTAATTATTATTTTCTCACGGTCTGTGAAGAAGTTTGATGGGATTTTGATGGGGATTGCACTGAATCTATATATTGTTCTTGTTAGAATTGCCATTTTTACTATGTTGATCCTCCCAATCCAAGAGCAAGGGAGATCTTTCCATTTTCTGGTATCCTCCTCAATTTCTTTCTTCAAAGACTTAAAGTTCTTGTCAAAGAGGGCTTTCACTTCCTTGGTCAGAGTTATCCCAAGATATTTTATGCTATTTGTGGCTATCGTGAAAGGTGAAGTTTCTCTGATTTCCCTCCCTGCTTCTTTATCCTTTGTGTATAGGAGGGCAACTGATTTTTTGGAGTTGATCTTGTATCCTGCCACATTACTAAAGGTGTTTATCAGCTGTAGGAGTTATTTGGTAGAATTTTTGGGGTCGCTCATGTATACTATCATATCGTCTGCAAATAACGAGAGTTTAACTTCTTCCTTTCCAATTCAAATCCCATTGATCCGCTTATGTTGTCGTATTGCTATTGCTAGAACTTCTAGCACTATTTAGAAGAGGTATGGGGAGAGTGGACAGCCTTGTCTTGTTCCTGATTTCAATGGAATGACTTTGAGTTTCTCTCCGTTCAGTTTGATGTTAACTGTCGGCTTGCTGTAAATAGCTTTTATTATATTTAGGTATGATCCTTAAATCCCCAATCTCTCCAATACCTTTATCATAAAGGGATGTTGGATTTTGTCAAATGCTTTTCCAGCATCTAATAAGATGATCATATGGTTTTTTTCTTTCAGTATATTTATATGATGGATTACATTGATGGATTTGCGTATGTTGAACCAGCCCTGCATCTCTGAAATGAAGCCTACTTGATCATAATGGATAATTTTTCTAATGTGTTCTTGGAATCGGTTTGTCAGGATTTTGTTGAGAATGTTTGCGTCGATGTTCATGAGTGAGATTGGCCTGTAGTTCTCTTTCGTGGTTGTGTCTTTATGTGGTTTTGGTATCAGGGTAACTGTAGCTTCATAAAAAGAGTTTGGCAATGACTCTTCTGTTTCTATATTGTGAAATTCCTTAAGGAGTATAGGTATCAGCTCTTCTTGAATGTTCTGGTAGAATTCTGCATTGAAACCATCTGGCCCTGGGCTTTTTTTGGTCAGAAGGTTTTTGATAACCGCTTCTAATTCTTTGCGACTAACAGGTCTATTTAGATTGTTCACCTGGTCTTGATTTAACTTTGGTAAATGGTATTTATCTAAAAACCCATCCATTTCTCGTACATTTTCTAACTTTGTGGCACATAAACTTTAGTAGTAAGATCTAATGATTCTCTGAATTTCCTCTATGTCTGTTGTTATGTACCCCTCTTCATTTCTGATCTTATTAATTTGAGTGTTCTCTTTCTGCCATTTGATTAGTTTGGCTAGGGGTTTGACAATCATGCTGATTTTCTCCAAGAACCAACTTTTTGTTTCGTTGATTTCTTGGATTGTTTTCTCTATTTCTATTTTGTTGATTTCAGCCCTCAGTTTGATTATTTCCAATCTTCTACTCCTTCTAGGAGAGTCTGCTTCTTTTTTTTCCCAGAGCTTTCAGGTGTGCTGTTAAGTCTCCAATATGTGCTTTCTCCGTTTTCTTTAATTGGGCACTTAGTGCTATGAAATTTCCTCTTAGCACTGCTTTCATTGTGTCCCATAGATTTGAGTATGTTGTGTCTTTGTTTTCATTAAATTCAAGGAATACTTTAACTTCTTTCTTTATTTCTTTCTTGACCCAGGGATGATTCAGTAGTTGACTGTTCAACTTCCACATGTTTGTAGGCTTTCTGGTGTTAGAATTGTTATTGAATTCTAACTTTATTCCGTGGTGATCTGACAAGACACAGGTGGTTACTAATATTTTTTTGTATCTGTGGAAGTTTGCTTTGTTACCGAAAATTGTGGTCAATTTTCGAGAAGGTTCCATGAGCTGCAGAGAAGAAGGTATATTCTTTCCTTTTTGGGTGGAATGTTCTATAGATATCTGTTAAGTCCATTTGATTCATTACCTCTAGTAATTCTCTTATTTCTCTGTTGAGTTTCTGTTTGATTGACCTGTCCATTGGTGAGAGAGGTGTGTTGAAGTCTCCTACTATTAGTGTGTGTTGTTTGATGACTGCCTTGATTTCTAAAAGTTTTTCTTTTATATAAGTGGGTACTTTTATATTAGGGGCATAGATATTCAGGATTGAGACTTCCTCCTGATGAATTGTTCCTGTTATGAGTATAAAATCTCCATCTCCATCTCTTCTGATTGATTTTAGTTTGAAGTCAGTTTTTTTAGATATTAGAATGGCCACGCCAGCTTGTTTCTTAGGTCCGTTTGCTTGGAAAACCTTTTTCCAGCCCTTTACTCTGAGTAGATGTCTATCTTTGTGGTTGAGGTGTATTTCTTGTAAACAGCAGAATGTTGGATCCTGTTTTCGTATCCAATCTCTTAGTCTGTGCCTCTTTATAGGTGAATTGAGTCCATCAATATTAAGTGATATTAATGACCAGTGGTTGTTGATTCCGGTTATTATTTTGTGTGTGTGTGTGTGTAGTAGAGTTTGTGTGTTTCTCTTCTTTGAGTTGTGGTTGTGAAGGGTCGCTAAATGTCTGAGTTATTGTAGGCAATGATGGCAATGTTGGATTCCTTCGGTTGCGATTTTCCTTCTATTACTTTCTGTAAGACTGGATTTGTGGCTACGAATTGTTTAAATTTATTTTTATCCTGGAATATTTTGTTTTCTCCGTTGATAGTGAACGATAGCTTGGCTGGGTATAGTAGTCTGGGTTTGCATCCATGGTCTCTTAGTTTCTGCAGTACCTCTATCCAGGATCTTCTAGCTTTCATGGTTTCCATAGAGAAGTCCGGTGTAAGCCTGATAGGTTTACCTTTATAAGTTACTTGACCTTTTTCCTTTGTAGCTCTTAATATTCTTTCTTTAATCTGGATGTTTTGTGTTTTGATTATTATATGGCGAGAGGATTTTTTTTTTTGATCCAGTCTATTCGGTGTTCTGTATGCTTCTGGAACTTTCATAGGAATATCGTTCTTTAAATTGGGAAAGTTTTCTTCTATAACTTTGTTGAATATATTTTCTGGGCCTTTGATCTGTAATTCTTCTCCTTCTTCAATCCCTATTATTCTTAGATTTGGGTTTTTTATTGTGTCCCAGATTTCCTGAATGTTTTGTGAAGAGAATTTGTTGGATTTGCCGTTTTCTTTGACCAGAGCATTTATTTTCTCTATGGTATATTCAGAATCTGAGATTTGTTCTTCTATCTCTTGTATTCTATTGGTTATTCTTGATTCTGTAGTCTCCATTCGTTTACCTAGGTTTTCCATATCCAGCCAGTTCTCAGTTTGTGTTTTCTTCATTGCCTCCATTTCAGTTTTCAATTCTTGAACTGTTTCCTTTACTTGTTTGATTGTTTTTTCTTGGTTTCTCAGGGTATCATTCACGGATTTACTTATTTCTTCAAACTTTTTGTTATATTTCTCATCCATTTCTATACTCATTTCTTCAAACTTTTTGTTATATTTCTCATCCAATTCTTTAAGGGAGTTATTCAATTGTTTAAGGGACTCTATTGCTTTCATAATGGCACTTTTTTCCACTTCTTCTGGGTTAAGGTGTTCAAGTCCTTCTATTGTAGGGTCCTTGGGATCTGGTGTTTTCATGTTGTTTTTCAGATTGTTGGATGAGGTCTTGCCTTGGCGTCTGCCCATCTCTTCGTTCAAATGCTCTCTATTGGAACTTCTGGTACTGGGTCAGGTTCCCTTCTTGGGCAGGGATTTCACTGACAGAATGTCCACCTTTCCTCAGGTAGGCTATTGAAACACAGGTACTCCCTCTTTCCGGGATGCGCCTACAGCCCAGGCCCAGCTAGCAAGGCAGCTGAGCTGGGGAAATTTTATGGCCCCAGGGGGAAGGGAGAAATATAGGAATTCGTACCTGGATGGGAGCTGGGATGGCAGGTGGGAGGTGCGAGCCAGCACTGCAGGGTGACCTGGGAGTCTATGGGGTCGGGGAAAGCCCGAGCTCCTCCTCACGGGGACCCTGCCACAGGCCGAAGGAAACTCACCCCTCCGATGGCCCCTGCAATTTGTTTTAATAACCTTTTCCATTCTGAATGATATCAGCTTAAATCTGCAAGTCATTTTAATGTGAAGTTCCTCAAGACTAAGGATGTTAAATGTTTTTTTATGTGTGGTACATTTGTATTTCATCTTTTGAGAATTTTTCTGTTTAGCTCCGTACTCAATTTTTAAGTTGAATTATTTGTTTTCGAAATATTCAGGTTTGTTTCTGAGTTCCTTCTAGAGACTATATAATTTTTAATGTTTAATAATTTTAATGGCAGAACAAAGTCCAGTTTATGAGTCTTGACATACAATGTACTTCACATTTCTCCAATTCAGAGATGAATTCTGTTTTGTCATGACAATTATTTATAATGAACAAGAATTTTATTTTCTACTAATTTGAACAAATTTGTAGAAGGCATTGGAATATTGTTTAAAGTTAAGATGTAACTTAGATCTGGAGACTGGTCTTGAAATATATTTTAGGATAACCCTAAGCTGATACTCTTCCTGTTGCAACCTCCTGCGTATCATGATTACACATGTAAATCTTAAATATATTTGCTTATTTATTCCATGAATTTATGTTCCATTAAAGCAGAGTGTGGTAAGTTCTGCAGTCCTAAGATATCATCACTGTCCATTAATTGCTATTGTGCATACTACAAATTTTAAATTGTAATACTTCATCCTACTGTCCCATAAAATGCCACTGATTTTTTTATTCAACTCTAATAGTATAGTAGAATCTTTTAGGATCTCTTCTGTGGACTATTTTTAAATGCAGGGTAAGTATCTTCTTCACCTACCAGCAGAATTTGTAATAAGCCACAGCTAATATTTGAGTTAGTTAAATTAAACCAGGTGTTTTAAGGCAAAGATAGATTCTCTTAGATGAAGTGTTTTCAGGTTCCATTATGATCATAAAGCTTGTTTAGTTTTGCTCTTCTAAAATAAAAGTTGTTATTAGCCACTGAAACAATGCAAAAGTTATTCTGTAATTATCCCACCATAACAGCTTTTGATTTATATCTGCTTGCCAAAACATCCACATTCCACACATACAAAAATATTTATCTTTAGATAGGTTTGAGTTGTACTTATGTACAGTATCTAAGCAGTTGCTGTCCTGCTTTGCTGACTAGCATTTTCCTCCTATGAGTAAAGAACTATCAAATGTTTCATTTTGAGTAAGTATAAAACCTTAGATTATTTAACATCCTAGAAAAAAGAAAAAAAAAACTTCAGTGTCATCTACAAGACTAACCAGAAGGACTGATTAGGATCAATTCTCAAGCATCTTCACAGGAAAGACAGTTGAACAATGATGGAGTTTATTGTGACCAGATTGAGATTAGGGCAATTAACATCACTGTTGATTATAATAGTATTTTGTTTGTTTGTTTGTTTGTTTTTGTTTTTGTTTTTTAAAGACTAAGGAAACAGATGTAAATTAGATTTTCTTTCTCCCCAAGGCTGAAAATACCCGGATATAAGCATCACCAAAATTCAGTTATTACAGTTGTTTTTTTGCTGAGATCTATCCTACACAGAAATATAAAACTGAAGCCACTACATTATGCTTTTTGTTTGAATTGCAGAGTGCAAAATTTTTGACCCTTGAAATATACTCATTTTGTGACTCTTGAGCTAGTGAGTTTGGCTTGAGAAATGAAAAAGGAAACAGAATTGAAGGAAGGTGACATTTGAGTAAAAAGGAGGAGAGGAATTTCAAAAATGAAAGTTCCTCCTAGTCAACAAGAAGACCCAACTGTCATAATCTTGCAGTACTAGTCTTTATACTATAATTAGCATAGGGAACAAGCAGTTGCTAAATGCTGCTTCACATTTATAAACAAGTTTTAGACAGTAATTCACAATTGACATTAATGAATTGGATCCAATATTCTTGCGGTAAATTTACATTCTGCTCGGAAACAAAGGTAGTGTTTCCCAGATACAAGCTTTACACTTCTACAATACTGCACAATAAAGTTATAAAGGAAAAAAAAGAACAAATCTCATGAAGTTTCACATAACCTTAGTTTTTATAGGTTTTCATTTGTTGCTCTGAATTTCATATGACTCACGGAAAGCAACAACAATCCAAATTAAAAAATAGATTAGGTAAATAGAATAGGTAAAACTGAGAAAAAAATATCGCAGGAAGAATTGCTAGCTTAATTTTAAATAGCTTATAGTGGGAAATAATTTGACTTAATTTCTAATTAGTCTTTCCTAAATACCAATGTAGTTCTTTTATCTTTAGATTTCTACCACTATTTTTTTCTGTCTTTTATAATTTTTAAAGTTTTGTATAGTGTATCAAAAACACCCAAACATTGATCTCAAATATACCTGGCAACATTTACTGGATATTTACTATCCATTAAATTGAATTATCAGAAAGTTTGGCAGATTCAAATATGACATGAAAAAGACACACTAATTAAAAGTGTATATATATATATATATATATATATATATATATATATGTATCTCAGAAGTTTTAGGTCATACTCAATTACAAAGCAATTTCAAGGATTGCCTGGATATCATGAGGCACTGTCTAGAAAAGTAAAAAAAGAAAATAAAATAATAAAAACACCAAAACATTCATAAGTAGCCATACAAAATTCCCTTTCTACATAAAACACGAATTTAATATTCCTGATAGAGGAACTTAAATCTTGGAAAATATTTAATTTTTATATCAGATCCATAGTTTTTTAAAAATATTTAAAAAGACAAACTCACACATAATAATTTGTAACTGCTTTACAGTTTTATGTTAAGACTGAAGGTACTTGACAAAGGATGATCACCTAGAGGGTTTTCAGAGGGTTAATACACATTTTGAAATACAAACCAGACAGGTAAAATTGGACAGCCTAGTAAAATCATTTCTAAAGATCTTATTGTAGATTCCCATCAGCAATGTTTATATATTAACTTCTGCTTATTTCTATATTTATTTAACATTATTCTAATATTGTCTTTATAATGTTAAGTACTTAAGAATATCAGTAATCAAGAAACTATAATATTTAGTTTGAAAGTTAACTTATCATCTATAGATTAAGGATCCAGTGAATAAGAGGAAATCAGAGTTGAGCTTTACTTTTGTGCTTTCTTCATCACTGTTTAGTCCACTTACGTGAAAACCTTCTTCCCTTAATAGAAAACATTTGGACATTTGATAAATTATTTTGAAAGCATTTTGATTTTCTTTTTAAAGAGGAAACTGAATTATTCTTTGTCCTCATACCTTGAAACTAGGATGCATTAATACTGAAATTTAAATATATGTCCATTTTGATAATTTCCTTTTATATGGCATTTTTTAATAAATAAAATATTACCACTCATTAAAAAAAGTAAAAGAAAAATAGCAGTCACTCCATTTCTCTATTTTCACCAATAAGGTACCTAAATCCACAGGCTTTTAACTTTTAGATTTGTCTTTACATTTTTACCTATTTCCAAATAAAGTGATTATTCTGCATTTCTTCTAATTTGTGTTTTTCTCTCCTGATTTCTCAGATTAGAAAAATGACATTAAAAGTTGTGCTACCCTCACTCCTCTCTTGTTTGTCAGATCATTTTCCAGAGTTCTCCAAGAAAGATTACATGTTCTACAAAGTTATTTATTCTACATCTGAAATGTACTGTGTTTTAAGTAGATATATCTTCATGATAGAAGAAAATGGTTTCTTTTCATTTTGAAGTTAACTTATATACTCTATTTCCCCTTCATTATTCTTGTTGAGAAACTTTTCATTCATTTAAAATTTTGTTTATTTAATCTTTTATTATGGTGAAGCTGGAACTCTTAAATTTAGTATGTTTTTTTTGTTTTAAATGAATTATTTTTTCTTTGACAATTTTATGCATGGATGTAGTTCTGTTCTATCTCCTCTGACTCCTACAATCTTCCCTCTGCCTTTTCAGCCGGGTTCAACAAGATCTGATTGAAGTGACCCAATGGAGTCTTCCAATTTGGACTATCTTTGTGTATAATATCTGGTTGTGTATCTATTTACCCACTCCCACATATGTCCAGAAGAAGCTTGTTTTACGAAAACTGAAAAACATATCAATCTATGAGTATAGCAGAATATCATTAAAAATAATTTATTTTATTTTTAATTAACTAATTTATTTATTTATGCCAGTCTGTTTGGTTCTACCTTAGGTCTCTTGACTATTCAGTCTCTGGTTCCTGGCTATCCAAGCATTTCTATGTTGGAAATCCTCTTGTTCTGTCCCAGACTTACCCCAGTGTATCTTGCAGGCAGTAAAAAAAATGCTGGTCAAATGTTTTGTGGCTGGGTTGCTTTTCATGTTGCTCTTCCAGTAACTTGCAGACTACCTATCCACACCAAAGAAATGAAAACATATTTATAAAGCTCTATGAAGGCACCAGCTCAATCTCTCTACATTCAGTGAACTGAGTGTACGTTGTTCTAGACATCGGACTCAGCTACCAGTCTTCAGAGAGTTACTCTTTGTAGAGGAAATTATCTCCCACCCAGGTCCAGTAGCTATTTATTCTCAAGGAAACACACAGAGGCTTATAATAATTGTAAACTGTTCAGCCTATTGGCTCAGGATTATTATTAGCTGTCTCTTGCCACATAAATTAATTCATAATTTTTGTCTATGTTTAGTCACATAGCTTGGTACCTTTTCTCAGTAAAGTCTTCTCATCTTGCTTCCTCTGTATCTGGTTGGTGACTAACTCTCTGTCTTTTCTCTTCCCAGAGTTCTCCTAGTCTGATTGCCCATGTATACTTGTTGCCTGACTGCTGGACAATCCGTGTTTAATTAAACTAATAGGAGTGACAAATCTTTACAGTGCGTGATTTCACAGCATGTCCTCTCTTTTTCTTTTCAAAACAGGAACAACAAATCTAATCTCCTTTGTTTTTCTTTTTCTCCTGATTATTATTCATAATAACTTGTAACCAAAAAGCTAAAGAAATCAAACATCCATAATCCATTTTGGGGGGAATGTGGTTTTCTAGGCTACTTTCTGCTGGTTGGGAGCGCTAGTGATCTTATGAGGAACCAAAGAAAATTTAGGATTATTCTCAAGTCCTGATTGGAATATTCTGTGAGGCTTGATTATCTCAATCAACAGCCTTGAAGCTCTTCTGGATGCAGAGCACAAAAGAAACAACAAAGGTGCTCTGAAATGTTGGATCATATGGGCCATCTGTTCCCACTGGAGATTTTGCAGGCAGTCTTCCTCAATCAAACCTTATTTTTCTTAACCAATAATGAATCCACAGCCTCTAATTTATGGTGGAAACAAAAGCATAACCTCTTCTACAAAATAACATCATTTAACCTCAATTTTGAAGTCAAAATATATTCAAAATGCATAGGTTGGATTAATCTAGCAGTAGTTATAATCAAATGTCTTTGACCAGCTGTTGCTTCTTCCTCAGCAGTCAAACAACTAAAAGACAGCACAATAATATACATACAATATCCAGACTCTATTTTCAATCTTTACATGGATTTTTCTTGCTTAATTTCTTTTTTTAAGGACATTCGCTATCCTTTTCCCTTCTCTCTTAAGTCTACATATATTTTTAAACACAAAATTATTTAAAGATTTTTTTAACTGAATCTGTCTTGACTGTACATTTCTATCTTTTTATGACCACAAGAGTCTTTAAAGTGCTAAGTGATATGTCTAGGATTAAAGCTTCAGATTTAATAGCTGCCTCTAACACCTTCCTTGAATTTTGAGAGTTTAAATTCATGGCACAGGTGCTAGCAGGAGCCAAATTTATTGCCACAACTCTGTGGAGTTTCTAGGTCTATACTACCACCAAGAAGTCTGATGCTGGTTTCTTTTTTTTTCAAATATGTAAAATTTAATTTTATTTTTCAAAATTTATTAAATCATAAAAGTTTCCATTTCCGCCCCCCTCCCAACACCCTCCCACTCCCCCCACTCCCTCTCCTCCTCCCTCTCCATCTCTAAGAGCAGTCAGGGTTTCCTGCCCTGTGGGTAGTTCAAGTTCCTCCCCCCTCCCTCCAGGTCCAGGAAGGTGAGTATCCAAACAGACTGGATCCCAAAATACCAGTATATGCAGAGGAAACTAGTCCCAGTGTCATTGTCAATGGCTTTTCAGAAAGATTCCGGTGGCCAGCCACATTCAGAGAATCCGGCCACATTCAGAGAATCTGGTTGGATCATGTGCTCGTTCAGTCCCAGTCCAACTGGCCTTGGTGAACTCTCATTAGATCATTCCCCTTGTATCAGTGGGTGATCGCACCCCTCGCGGTCCTGATGCTGGTTTCTTATAAATACCATTTAAGTGTTTTGTGACAGAGACTCCTAAAAGAGCTGAAGGTTTTTTGTGCTAATGCTGAATTAGGAAGCCACTCTTAATGGAGCCAAATCTCTGCTCACCACCAGCAAATAGAGCCTACCAGAGTAAAGATAGTTACCAAGAAATTGTGATTGACTCTTTCTGTCTGTCTAGAATCATTTGTTTAGAGCTTTCTCAGGCTTTATGTGGAAGTTCTTATCAAACGTTTGGGCACCATTTGTAGATGGAAGTTTCTATCTTGCCTGGTCCCATAGCCATTCAGTCTCTAAGAAACACAGAGAGGTTTATATTATTTATAAACTTTATGGCCTGTTAGCTCAGGCTTATTATTAACTAAATCTGACAACTTAAATTATCCCATAATTCTTGTGTATGTTTATCAAAGTTGCTTGGTACCTTTCATCTACTTGCTTGGACTCTAGGTCGTGTTTATGTCTCTGCCTTTTCTCTTCCCAGAATTATCTTAGACTGATTGCCTCACTTATACTTCCTGCCTAGATAATGGCCTATCAGTATTTTATTAAACTAAGTGACAATTCATTACAGTGTACAATTATCCCACAGCAACCCTAAGGGATTTAGGGATCGCCATCAGACATCTTTGACCAACAACTCAAGCAAAAGCCAAGCAGTCCCACCACAAGAAGCCTTGACTAGTTAGGAAAAATGCCAGTTCTGACTCCATACCCTCCATTAAGAGGATTCCTTACTAGGATCATACTCAAAAACTCCAGAAAGTTTCCACTGTACTGTTTCTACCCTCACCATGGCCCTGTTTCCATACTTTCACTCCATCACATCTCACCCTAATCTAATCCCTATCACTTATTTCCCCACCTGCCAGAAGTCCACCCCCCCAAAATTGATTCATTTTCCAGCATCTTTATAGACATGGTTTTGTAGATATATATCGTTTAAATTTGATTTTATTAGGAACTCTCGTATTTTCTCCATCTATAATAATTGAAAGTTTTGTTGAGCAGGCACTCATGGTCTCTTAGAGTCTGCCATCCATCTGCCCAGGTTCTCCTGGCTTTCAATATCTCCATTGAGAAATCGGTTGTAATTCTAAGAGGTCTGTCTTCACTTATTATATAGTGTGATCAGTTAGTAAAGGATAAGACTCTTAATCTCAGGGTAGTGTGTTCGAATCCCACTTTGGGTGCCAAATATAACATGATTAATAAAATCCAAGAGTCAGATATTGGGGTTCAACCTAAAAGTCAAAAAAGAAAAACCTCCAACCACTGCTTCTTACCTCTACCTCAGTCTGAATTGGCAATCTTGCCTCGTCAGAATGAGACTCAGCCCAAGAGCTTTCTCCTCCCCTCTTATATTTTCTAGGACAAAAAAAAATGCAATAGTATTAATAAAAACCCAAAGACAGATATGGAGGTTTAACCTGAAGGTTGGAAAAACAAAAAAGTGAGCCACTAACTCTTACTTCTATCTCAGTTCGAAATAGCAATCCTGCCATGCATACCTTTAATTCCAGCACTAGAGTGGAATATAAAGTGGGATGAGACAGGAACTTGCTATCTTTCAGTCAGAAGAGTTCATAGAGATAAGAGCTTTCTAATAACTTGGCTGTTTTGCTTTTATGACCTTCAGGTTGAACCCCCATATCTGTCTCTATGTTTCTATTAATCATACTACATTGTTTCTTATTCATTTTCTCTTGTAGATCTTAATATCCTTTCTTTTCTCTGTATGTTTATTGTTTTGCTTGTTTTGTGATAAGGGGACTATATTTTTTGGTCCAATCTATTTGGAGTTCTCTTGGTTTATTCTACTTTTATAGTCATCTATTTCTTTAGGATAGGAAAAATGTGTTATTTTCTTATATGGTTTATTGAAAATACTTTACAGGCCTTCGAGCTATGATACTTTGTTTTCCTTTATTTCTATTATTTTTAGATGTGTTCTGATCATAATATTCCAGGTTTCCTGGATGCTTTGCTTTGTTGTTTCCTTTTACTCTTTACTCTTTGGGGGACCTGCTGCTCATCTCTCAAATAAACATGGAAATTTATTTTTATTTATGAATTCCAGCCTTAGTTTGGTTTATTCTTAGCAAGAGCTTTTCTTAAATTATCCCTTTTCTAGATTTTATCTTCCTCTATTTCTGTATACCTTTTCTTTCCTTTTTATTCCTTTTCTGGCAGTATGACTAGGTGGCTAATCCCTGGCATCCTCCTCTCCTTCTCCTGTTCTTGATCTTCCTTCTTCACTTTATCTCTATTTGTTTTCCCTGTCTGGCAACCCTGCCTGTCTTTTCTCCTGTCTAGCTATTGGATGTTCAGCTCTTTATTAAACCAATCAGATGTTTTAAGCATGAAAAGTAACACAGCTTAACAGAGTTAAACAAATGCAACATAAAAAATGCATCATATCTTTGTATTATTAAACAAATATTCCACAGAATAAAATAATATCAAAATCTTTCATATTCCATAACAGTTTTGTTTCAGAAAAATTTATATCTATCATTTCCCTTCCGTCTACTCCTAAAAGTTGTCCCTCACCTGCCTTTCTGTCTACATCCTCTCACTTTGTATCTCATGTTAGAAAAGAGTAGACTTCTAAGAGATAATAACAAAGCATGACAGTTTAAAATATAATAAAATGAAACAAAATAGATCATATAGAAGTTCGCCATAGCAACCCAACAGGAAGCAAAGAGTCTCCACAGAAACACAAGAGTCAGATATTCACTCGTTCTCACAATCAGTATTTCCATAAATTCTAAGTTAACAGGTGTAATATATATGCAAAACATCTGACACAGGCCCATGTAGTCCCTTTGCTTGCTGCTCTGTGAGTTCATATATGCCTAGTTTATTTGATTCAGATTATTTTCCATTATACGCTTCTGAATTATCCAGCATCTAGCTCCTGGTCATCCAGACAGTGATAGACATGAGATCCCTTTCATATTGTCAGTCTCAAATTAGACAAGTCATTGGATGGTCATTCCCACAATCTCTACACATCTATTGCCTCTGTGCATCTCCCAGGAAGAATATACTGTAGGCTGAAGTTTTGTGGGTGGGGAGATGTCCCAGTCCCACCACTAAAAGCTGCATGGTTATAGATAGAAGTCAAATTAGGCTCAATATCCTCTATCACTTAGAAGGAGTCTGCTCTAGGGTTACCCTTGTATAATCTTAGGAGTTTCTACTGCACTAGGTTTCTACATCACCCTGGAAATGTCTTCAAATCCATTTGTCTCTTCTTGTTCTCTCTCTCTCTCTCTCTCTCTCTCTCTCTCTCTCTCTCTCTCTTTCTCTTTCTCTCTCCATCCCACCTTCTTCCTCACCAGATCTTGCCTGTTCTCAGTCCCACCTGCCCCAAGTCTATCCTCAAAATCTATTCTATTCCATTTACAAGAATGTCCAACTTAGGGCCCTCCTTGTTACTTAGACTTTCTGGGTATATGGGTTGATTCATATTTATCATTTACTTAGTAGCTAATATTTTTAATGATAAACATGTAGATTGTTTCCAGTTTCTGGCTATTTTGAATAAAACTCTTGCAAGCATAGTTGATGAAGTGTCTTCAACATATGGTGCTGGTTTCATTGGTTGTCTGCATGTTAAAGAATGCAAATAGGTTCCTATTTATCACCCAGAACAAAACTCAAGTCCATGTGGATCAATGATCTCAACATAAAAACCAGATACACTGAACCTGCTAGATGAAAAGGTAGGGAATAGCCTTGAACACATTGGCAATGGAGACAACTTCCTGAACCGAACCAATAGTTCAGACACTAAGATTAAAATTTAGTAAATGAGACATCATGAAACTAAAAAGCTTCTATAAGGTAAAGGACACTGTTAACAGAACACTACAGAAGCCTATCTAATGGAAAAATATTTTCACTACCTCTACATCTGATAGAGGCCTAATATAAAAATATTTAAAGAATTAAAGAAACTAAATACCAGAAAAGAAATAACCCAACTTTGAAAAATGGGGTACATATCTAAACATAGAATTCTCACCA
Organism: Myodes glareolus; assembly: GCF_982192425.1. Taxonomy (NCBI): domain Eukaryota; kingdom Metazoa; phylum Chordata; class Mammalia; order Rodentia; family Cricetidae; genus Myodes; species Myodes glareolus. Next base: position 36,138,394 of record NC_142053.1, on the reverse strand, counting down.
GAGGAAATTCAAATGACAGAAAATCAAAAAAAAAATGTTCAACATCCTTAGCCATTAGTTAAATGTAAATCAAATCTACTCTGAGATTCCACCTTACACCTGTCTGAATGGCTAAGATCAATAACACAAGGGACAACTCATGCTGGAAAGGATGTGGAGCAAGGGCAGAACTCCTTCACAGCTTGTGGGAGTGAAAATTTGTATAGCTATTATGGATACCAATATGGCAATTACTCAAAGAATTGAGAATCAATCTACCTAAAGATGAGCTGTACCACTCTTGGGCATATACCAAAGCCTGACTTGTCCTAAAACAGAGACACTTGCTCAACTATGTTTTCATAATTGTTTCTATTTCCATTTTCAGGTCTTTTACAATTTTATCAGTTTCCTTCAACTGGCGGCATTTTTTTTTAGTTTTATTTAAGGGAGTTATTCATTTCCTCCATTTGTTTGTATTTTCCTGGCTTTCTTTTAAGGTATTTATTCATTTGCTATTTAAGGAACTCTACAGTCTTCAAATAGGTAGGTTTAATGTCCTTTTAATATTTTTCAGCTATGTTGGAATATTCAGGGCCTACTATGGTAGGATAGTGGGGTTTTAGTGAAGACATTGTGTCTTGTAACTGTTTTCTTATGATTCTGTCTAGATCTGGTTTTTGGGTGTGATTATAGGTCTAGGAATTGCTTTCTGGGCTTCTTTTTAGAGGGATAGCGTTTTGTTCCTTAGTTTCTGTGTCTTATCTGAATTTCCAGAGTGTGTTGACTGTGTTTTTGCTTGTTTTATTACCCTGTTCATCTGGCATGTTCACAGGGGAATGCCTCTGGTATTGGAAGCTGAGATGCAGTTGTGAGTGGAGGGATAACAGTAAGTAGGTAATAGTCTGTGGAATCCTCAGGAAATGTGGGCAGGATGTAAGGGAGACCACAGTTGGCAATGTGTCGGAGCTCTAAAGAGGAGAATTAAGGATTGTGTATAGGGGAACAGAAAGACTGGAGAAGGTCTGAAGGCAGCCTTCATGGTTTTCTGTCATGCCATGACCTGAGACTTAGCAGGGATGAATGTTTGATATGAGAGCTTTGATACAGTGATGTGGGAGTGAGGAGAGAATGCTCTATAAGATCTGTTTTATTTATTTATTTACTTGTAAAAGAGAATAATATATTTAATATGGAGATATTTTGAGTGACCATGGCAAAGAACGTAGATTCAGGTTATTCTAAACTCCATGTTCCAATGGTGAAGCAGCTTCATGAAGTTTTGACAGATTTACAGAACAAAGACAGTTATAAATCAAGACAAGTTGAAAATACCTCGGTAGTTGCTTCAAAGAGGTGGCTGCAGCAAGATGTGGAAAGCTTTTCTTTAGACACAAGATGCTCCCTACTGATATTGTTAGGTTTTTGTTTGGAAAAAGATAGTGGTATGCTTAGTAAATAGGTTTTTTTTCAAAGTTTATTAAATTATGAAAGTTTCCATTTCCGCCCCTCCTCCCAACACCTTCCTACTCCCCCCTCCCCCTCCTCCTCCCTCTCCATCCCTAAGAGCAGTCAGGGCTTCCAGCCCTGTGGGAAGTTCAAGTTCCTCCCCCCTCCCTCCAGGTCCCCGAAGGTGAGTATCCAAACAGACTGGATCCCAAAAATCCAGTATATGCAGAGGAAACAAGCCCCAGTGTCATTGTCAGTGACTTTTCAGAAAGGCTCCGGGCCAGCCACATTCAGAGAATCCGGCCACATTCAGAAAATCTGGTTGGATCACATGCTCGTTCAGTCCCAGTCCAACTGGCCTTGGTGAACTCTCATTAGATCAGTCCCCTTGTATCAGTGGGTGATCGCACCCCTCGCGGTCCTGAGTTTTTTTCATGTTCTTCCTCCTTCTGCCCCTCATTTGGACCATGGGGGACTCAGTCCGGTGCTCCAATGTGGGTCTCCGTCTGTATCACCATCCATCGTCGGATGAAGGATCTATGGTGATAAGCAAAATCTTCATCAGTATGGTTATAGGCCAAGGCCGGTTCAGGCACCCTCTAAAACTATGTTAGTTCATACACATAGGTAAACAAGGAATGATTCTGGAGAACTAAAACGAGTCGAAGATAAGAAGTCAGATACTGGATTTATAACATTCCACTTTTTACAATCCTACAGTTCTAATCAATCAATCTCTGCAGGCACAGCTTTTTTTTTTTTTTTAGGAGATTTTTGATCACAGTTTCTGTGGCACAGAGTCCTACCACAAGCTAAGTAGCTGTTGACAATTGACTGCTTTGGGGAGAGAAAGAGATAAGTTTTCTTTGGGTGTGTGGCCTCTCCTGGGTTGACCAAGTCCTTTAAGAGTAAAAAATAATGCTGATTATCACTACTACATATACATTAACTTTCTAAGCATTGTAAACCTTCTATGATGGAATTTAATACAATAATCACTTTTCTGAGAAATTATCCTCAACTAACAATGCTCTAACAATTAAAAGAAAAAAAATTTCTGGGAAAATTCTATCTCTCAAATTATAAGCTCAGCCCCATGATTTTTATATATAAATATTTCCACAGCAAATTTTTATAGCTAATTGGTAATTATAATTTCTGAGTCCTTTCTAAATTCTCTACTTAATTTCTTAGTATCTAATATCTCATTTGTCTTCTGTCCTCAGATATTCAGCATTTGATGTTTTGCATTCTATTTTTTTCTGCCAGTATTCTTCCATCTTAATTGTTTTGCTCCTGTCTGTTTTCTCCTCTTCCATTTTCTAAAATTGTATAATTTTATATAATTTTCATAGAGTTGTAAGATAAAGCAAAGGTAGTGTCATGTCTTATGTTTAATGAAAGTCACAACCACCTTGACTTTTCTTATCTTTTTAGATGTAAATGCTCTCATTTAGTATTTTTAAGAAATAATGTGAATCCCATAAAACTTTAAATTTGTAGAATTGCCTCAGTTCCATCATATGTTTTAATATTTCCTATGTTTTGTGTAAACAAACAAAACCCATTTATACTCTTAATGGAAGAACAGCTTGTTTTATGATCATAATTGCCTTCTACTTGAGAAGTCATTGCTCACTCACCCATGTCATTCTAGAATGTATAAGCACCCTGTGCTACGAAGACTTATATAAGTTATCTGTATAAATGCTTTAATTATAGGATACTTTAATCTAAATAGAATCTGCAGAGTTAATTTATTGTTACATATAAGTATATGATTGCAGAGTTGGCCACTTACCTTTGTATAAGCAATAAAGGCGATCATTTGACTCATATGTTCTCAGTTTTAGGAATTCAGAGACATATTGAAGGGTTTCAGATGCACCAATTCTACAATGTTCATGTAGGTTTGGGTTAGTCTCCCTTCATGGCTATCAATATCTGCATATACTGAAACTCATTATATAAAATGATATATTTCCAAATACCATGAACATCCTCCTATATTGTTTAAATAACCTTAGTTTACTTATAATACTTAATACAGTGTAAATGTGAAGACTTATTTTTATTGTTTAAGGAATAGCAGTAAGGTGTGATAAAATCTTTACAACTCAATACAGTAGCCTCTTAGTTCTAATTATACAACACACATAAACACTGCAGGGTAAATCGTACTCAGTCAATGAATGGAATATGTACCAAACATCTATGAAATGGTGGGAGAATATTCTTATATACCACTTCATTTGTATGTATTTAGACTATTACTTGGCATGCCACAAGTTCAAATTTTTCTGTCAGGAAAAAAAGTCTCACCATCTCACCATTTTTGTTTTGGGTTGTTGGATACCACAAATAAAGTACTCATACTCATAGAGGGCTTAATTTACAAAGATTCACTCTGAGCTCTTACAGTGGTAATATATGTCTCAACTAGGTATAAGGAACTTAAAAACTCACTACATATTACTATTATTTAATCAAAACACATCTCAGTATGTAAGACTTTAAAACACTTATCTATAAATAATGTAACACAAAAATACATGGAGTGTCCTTCTTATGTGAATGTCCATAAATTTGTTCCTAAATGTTTCTTTTACACATGTCAAAACCAAGAAATTAACTGAATAAAACCCTACCAGAAATATAAATACAACTGGATAAGAGACTGGAAAAGTATTTTTGTATTTGGCATTCCTTAGAGAAGAGGGAACATTCAGAACATAATTCTCTTCTCAGAAAGTGTTTAACTCTTATGAACAGCAGAAAGATTCTATTGTGCAGTTTTTCAAAGATAAGGGAATCACAAAGACATTAATAAAACACATGCTGCTTAGAGTTTCATAAGGGAAGAGGTAATGTAGAATTATTTTTCAAAACAGAATAATGCGTGCCTGAGGCCCTTTTCTTCAGTAGAACAGGAAAATAATTTTTAAAATGTGTGAGTTATAGTTCATGTGAATTATAGTTCAAAACATTAAGAAAATGTAGTATAATATAACATGCAGGTTTGTCATTTATTTTCATCAACATAGACACAAGTTAAATAAATGAAATTTGAAATATAGTCTATAAACTATTGGAAATGTCTTAAAATTGATATAACAATGATTTTATTTACCAGACTTCATCTCTTGTACCTCACACTTAATCCGTATCGCAGGCTCAGCATGGTTCACTAAACTGGTAATCTGCTCAAGTCCAGTAAATTCACCTTCTTAGTACTATTCTGTCCCAGGGATGGGCTTCCTAATTGGTATCCAATATAGAATGGTCATCCCTGAAATACATACATATAGGCAATACTTAATAGACTCTGTAGATTTTATTTATATGATGATTCATTCATTTATGTATGTTACAATATTGGTTAAAGAAGAGCAGGGCATAAATTTAATGGGGATCTGAGGAGTATGTAAGAAGTAGAATAAAGGAGAATGAGGAGGAAATTGCATAATTATATTGTAATTAAAATGAGTAGTTTTATTTGTAAACAAACAAATAAATATTTAGGAACACCAAGCTATACTTCTAGAATCTATTTTTTCCTGTGGAAAGAGTTGGCCTAAAATTAGTAGGTAGACAAATAGATTTTATGTGGAAATCAACTGTAGGCCAGACAAAATGTTTGTTAGAATAAATACTGACATGTGAAGACTCAATGAACTATATCACTGTTTTCATTTCTTTACATTTATTGAGATTGGACAACATGATAGCATCTGTGAAAATTATGAGCAAAATATGATTCCTTAAGTAGAGTTTGAAACAATGTTCTGGATAATTAAAGAGAAATGGATGTGAATGCCATTGTATTTATTTTTTTCTGAAACGTTCAATAAAGACAAAAAAAGGATCATATGATTGTAACTGTGAATAAAGAAAAACTCATTGGGTTCTTACTGTGATGGTAACTGTAAGAATATACTTTATCAGGACTGGTTCATATGAAGCAATAAGTGGACAATGTGTGAAAGAAAAAACAAGGAAAATGCTACATAATCCAGTTATAGCCTGTACAATGTACTGGTTTGTTTTCTTGTGGCTATGATAGAACATTATAACAAAATCAACTCAAGGGAGCAATTTATTCTCTTCCTCACAGTTGGAAGTACAGTCCTACATGATGAGAAATTCAAGGCAACAAGAGCTTGAAGAAGCTGGTTACAAAAGATTCACAAACAGGATGCATAGAGCAATGAATGACTGCATGCTAGTACTCATATTTGCTTCAGTTCATTTCATATGACCCCATACCTCATAATGATATCCCCCAAATACTGGTGTTCTTCTTAAATCAATGACATAATCAACAAATTTCAAAGCTGTAGGTGTATTTTGTCATTTATTTGTTTATAATGTGTAATTCCTTTGATAGGTTTAAAAAAACATTTGAAGTTATTTCTGTCAGAACCTTAACTATTATATCTCATAATTGAAGTGATGGTCATTTGACTTGCAAATGATTATTTCAAACGTAGTTTGAGAAATTACTTGAGAGATTGAAGAGATGGCTCACTATTTAACCACTGAATAAGCTTAGAGTCCTAAAAAATATAATTAACACTAGCTCCCAGGAGCAGATAGAGATGGAAACAAGATACTTGCTGAGGTTCTTCCTGTCTTTAACCTCAAACATGTAAGTCCCAGTTCCAGGGGAGACTGTCTGAAAGAATAAGTGAAGAGTGATTAAGGAAGATTTTCTATGTTCTCTTCCTGCTTCTGTGCTGTAAACACACTCAACCACATACACTTGAACACCCAATTGTACACAATCAGACACATGTTCATATGCATGCACACAGAAATTAATTATCCAAGCAGAAATCAGTAATGCTATAAAATGAGGATTTTCTATATTGTTTAACATGTGCAGTCATCAACTATTCAAGGCCAAGGACTGTGTATTGAAGATTATCAAATATTATCCATTCATTTTTATTTCTGAATAAAGTTTCTTTTGGAGGAACTCATCATATAGTAGGGAGGTTTTGATAAAGGTAGCATTTCTACATAAGTTCCTATTGGCAAAGGTATTTCTTTATTCAGTCTTTGCCATGCCTTTATAAATACCTTTATCATTTGAAATTTTGCTATCTGAGAAACCTTTCCACAATTGTTGCTGTCTATTTTCTGCTTAAAAATGTTAAAAGCATCTTTTTACTAACAGGAAAAAAAACATAAAGCTCTAATAAATGTCACTCATTACATGGCTCCAACCTGTCTTTTCAATCTTTTCTTTTGCCCATAGGTCTTACAGGCAGAAATAATGACTTTCATATGTGATCTTCAAAAGTGAAATAAATAATTTTGAGAATAATTGGCAAACCCTTTTTTTTAAATGCAGAAAGGGTATGTATATAACCTGTGAATGTAGGGCACTGCTCTTATCTTTCAGGAGGGGGTCTTAAATGTCTGAAGGCAATTATTTCACTATGATTGTAATGTCTCACATCTAGGTTTGCTTTTGGCTTATTTTTTTAATTTATAATAGAAATATTTTAGGGACAGAGGAAATGGCTCAGTGTTTGCTTCATAAATATAAGAGCCTGAATTCAGGACCACAGCACTGATATAAAAGCTGGACATAACAGCAAATGTCTATAACCCCAAAACTTATTAACACAAGGTTAATAACAGGACCTTGCCAGCTAGTCAGTCTAGTAAAACCAGAAAAACTGAAAATTCACTTATGTGTCCCTTTTTCAAATAATTATGTTGATAGAGAGAAGAAAAATAAAACTAATGCTGATTTTTTGTTTACATACAGTTGTAGTTATATTTTGTTTATGTTTTAACCAATAAAGATTGCCTGAAGATCAGAATTCAGAGCAAAGCCACTGGAGACCAGGGAATGGTGGCATGCACCTTTAATCACATGACTCTGGAGACAGAGGCAGAGGGATCTCTGTTAGTTCAAGGCCACCCTGGGCTACACAAGATTGAGTCTTTCTTAATGAAACAGAGGTCATACAAAGATGATTCCAGAACTTGGGATCCCATGCCTTTAAACCCAGCATTAGGGAGGTAGAGAAAGGAGTGATACGGCTGTGTGAAGAAAGTAATATAAGGCTGGAGGAGACAGGAGCTCATTGCAGTCTGAAGTATGGTGCAAACAGTTGCAGTCTGAAGTTTGGTGGAGACAGCTGCAGGCTGAGATTTTGTTGAGACAGTTGTAGTCTGAGGATGTGTCTGAAGCAGTCTGAGGACAGGATCACCTCTTCAGTCTGAGTATTGGTAGAGATACAGGGTCTCTCTAATGGCTGGCTACACTGCTTCTTTGATCTCTCAGCTTTCAACCCTAATAACTGACTCTGGCTTTTTATTATTAAGAATAATTAGAACTCGTGATACATACACACATGTGTATGAATGGGTACCAGCATCCATATCTATAAATATGAAACCCTCTATTTATACAGCATACGCACACACAGACACCACAAAATAAGATGAAAACTTTCTGTAAGGGGGATTTTTTTCTGCTTTATAAAATGTTAGTCTTCGGAGCCTGAGCCAGAGACATCTGTGGGACCAGTCCCAAGTCACAGACCTCTGCTGGAGTGGGCATATGCCAGGGACATCTATGGAAACAGGCTTAAATCAGTGATCTCAGCTAGAGCTGGCCTAAAGCAGCAAACTCCACAGGAACAGGTACAAGAGAGCAGACCATAAAGGGATAGGCAAGAGCCAGAGATCTCTGTGGGTCCAGGTACAAGTCCGGGACCTCCAAGGGAGTATGTCTGAACCAGAGCTCTCTGCAGGACCAGGCCCAAGCCAGGGACCTCCGTGGTAGCAGGACCAAGCAAGGGACATCTGTGGGAACAGGCCTGAGATAGCTACCTCAGCCAGAGCAGCCATGAGCAATTGACCTCCACTGGAACAGACCTGAGACAACAACTTCCACAGGAGCAAGTACAAGGGAGTCACCACTGGCCTGGACCAGAGACCTATGCTGGGCTGGGTATGAATCAGCAACCAATTGAGGTAGCAGGCCTGAGCCAGCAACCTCTGCCTGAGCAGGCTCAAGGCAGCAACCTCAGCAGAAACAGCTCCAAGCAAGCACTTTCCATTGGGAACAGGCCTAAATGATCCCTGTATAGCAGAGCTACCGCTGGGAGTACTGAATCACCTCCAAAATCAGGGAGTGACCAATAGGGATGACTGGAACAGTGGTGCTGACTATACCACGAGGAGCAACCATCTGAGCTTTGAATTCACTAGCACCTGGAAGATTGATCACCAGAGTCACAGATAGCCCCAACTACAATAATCAGAGAAAAAGCTGGGTAGACAAGATAAGAACACACGCAACACTGCAAAGAACAACACAACACCAGTAAAAACTAGTGGCCCTACAACAGCAAGACTTGAACAACCAAATAAAGATGAAGCAGAAGAAAGTGAGCTAAAAAGATAACTTTAGGAGAATGTTTGAGGCCCTTAAAGAGGAAAGGAAAAATTTCCTCAAAGAAATGAAGGAAAAGAGAAACAAAAAAGTGGAAGACATCATCAAATCTCTTAAAGAAAAAACAATCAAACATATGAAAGAAACTATTCAAAACTTGAAAACTAAAATGGAGAAAATAAAGAAAACACAAGCTGAGGGAATTATAAAAACAGAAATCATGAAGAAATGATCAGGACCCACAAATCAAAGTATAAACAGGAGAATGCAGGAGAGGGGAGAGAGAATCTCAAGCGCTGAAGATACAATAGAAGCAATAGACTCATTGGTCAAAGAAAACATTAAATCTAACGAAAGCTTAACATAAAATATCCAAGAATTATGGGACACCATGAAAAGATCAATTCTAAAATTAATAGGTATAGAAGAAGGAGAAGTTCAACTCAAAAGCACAGAAAATATATTTAATAAAATCATAGAAGAAAATTTTCCCAACCTAAAGAAAGATACAGTTATGAAAATAAAAGAAGCTTACAGAAAACCAAGTAGATTGGATCAAAGAAAAATGTCCCATGGTCACATAAATAATCAAAACACTAAACATACAGAATAAAGAGAGAATATTAAGAGCTACTCAGAAAAAGGCCAAGTAACATATAAAGGCAGACCTATCAGAATTACACCTGACGTCTCAACAGAAACAATGAAAGCTAGAAGGTCCTGGTCAAGTATTATGTAGGCATTAAGAGACCCTGGATGCTAATCCAGACTCTACTATAGCCAGCAAAACTTTCAATCACAATAGAAGGACAAAATAAGATATTCCATGATAGAACCAGATTTAACCAATACCTAGCCACAAACCCAGCCCTACATAAAGTATTAGAAAGAAAACTCCAAACCAAGGATGTTGGTTATAACCACAAAAACACAGACAATAGATGATCCCACAGCAGCACCTCCCAAAGAAGGGAAAAATATACAAAATAACATCACCAACAATGAAAACTAAAATGACAGGAGATAGTAAGCACTGGTTATTAATATCTATTAATATAAATGGATTCAACTGACTTATAAAGAGACACAGGCTAAGATATTGGATACAGAAATCAAATCAACCCTTCTGCTACATACAAGGAACACACCTAAACCTCAAAGACAGACATTGCCTCAGAGTAAAGGGTTAGGAAAAAGTTTTCAATCAAATGGACCTAGTAAACAAGCTGGTGTAGCTATTCTAATATCTAACAAAATCAACTTCAAACTAAAATCTTTCAGAAGAGAGAAAGAAGAACATTTCATACTAGTCACAGGAAATATCCATTAAGAGGAAATCTCAATACTGAACATCTATGCCCCAAATACAAGGGCACCCTCATATGTAAAATAAACATATTAAACTACACACACTAATAGTGGGAGACTTCAACACCCTAATATCACCACTGTACAGGTGTGTCAGATGGAAAATTAATAAATAAAAGAACTAACAGATGTTATGACTCAAATGGACTTAAAAGATATCTATAGAACATTTCATCAAAAACATAAAAGAATATATCTTTTTCTCAGCACCCCATGGAACTTTCTCCAAAACTGACATACTATGTAACAACACAAACATCAACAGATACAAAAAATTTAGAATAACCCCATGTATCTTATTGGATCACCATGACCTAAAATTAGAATTCGACAACACTAATTCTAGAAAACTCACAAACACATCAGAAATAAACAATGTTCACCTGAAGCATCAATGGGTCAAGGAAGAAATAAAGGAAGAAGTTAAAAACGTCTTAATATTCAATGAAAATGACCACACAACATATCCAAATTTATGGGACATAATGAATGTGGTGTTGAGGAAAGTACATAGCACTAAATGCCTACATAAAGAAGCTGGAAAAAAATCACACACTATTGAATTAAGAGAACATTTGAAAAGTCTAGAACAAAAAGAAGCAAACTAACTTAAAAGAACTATATGGCAGGAAACAAATTGAGAGCTGAAATGTACAAAATAGAAACATAGAAAACAATACAAAAAATCAATGAGACAAAGAGTTGATTCTTCAAGAAAATCAACAAAGTAGAAAATATTTTTTCCAAACTAACCAAAAGGCAAAGAGAGAACACCCAAATTAACAAAATAAGAAATGGAAAGGGGGATATAATAACAGACATGGAGAAAATTCAGAGAATCATCAGGTCATATTTCAAAAATCTGTACTTCACAAAATTGGGAAACTTAAAGAAAATGGATAATTTTTTGGATAAATATCATTTATCAAATATAAATCATGACCAGATAAGAAAATTAAATAGACCTATAACTGCTAAAGAAATAGAAACAGTCATCAAATTCTCCCCCCGCCGCAAAAATAAACCTCAGGACCTAATGGTTTCAGCTCAGAATTCTACAAGATTTTCAAAGAAGAATGAATACCAATACTCCTCAATATAGAAACACTATAGATACAGAAAACAGAAACTGTTTTATAAGGCTAAAATTACCCTGATATCCAAATCACATACAGACTTTACTAAGAAAGAGGATTACAGATCAACTTTATTCATGAACATTGGTGCAAAAATTAAAATACTGGCAAACTGAATTCAAGAACACATCAAAAAATCCATCCAACATGATCAAGTCTCTTTCATCCCAGAGATGCAAGGATGGTTCAAAATATGAAAATCTGTTAATGTGAGTCACTATATAAACAAATTGAAAAATAAAAACCGCATGATCATCTCATTAGATGCTGAAAAAGCCTTTGACAAAATACAACATACCTTCATGATAAAGGTTTCAGAGAGCAGGTGTACAAGGACCATACCTAAACATAATGAAGGTAATATGTAGCAAGACAAATGCCAACATCAAACTAAGTGGAGAGAAACTCGTGGTGATCCCACTGCAATCAAGAACAAGACAGAGTTGCCCACTCTCTCCATATCTATTCAATACATTTCTATCTTGAGCAATAAGACAAAATAATATCAAGAAGATATAAATCGGAAAAGAAGCCAAACTCTCACTATCTGCAGAAGATATGATAGTTTACTTATTTGAACCCAAAAATTATACCAAGGAATTTCTACAACTGATAAACACTTTCAGTAATAAAGCAGGATACAAGATTAACTCAAAAAATCAGTAGGCCTCCTGTCTACAGATGATAAATGGGAAGTGAAAGAAATCAGAGAAGCATCACCCTCCACAATAGCCATAAATAGCATAAAATATCATGGAGTAACTCTAACCAAACAAGTGGAAGACCTATATGACAAGAACTTTAAATCTTTGAAGAAAGAAATTGAAGAAGACACTAGAAAATGAAAAGATCTCCCATGCTCTTGGGTAGGTAGAATTAAGATAGTAAAAATGGCAATCTGAACAAAAGCAATCTACAGATTCAATGTAATGCAATCAAAATTTTAGCAAAATTCTTCACAGACTTCGAAAGAATGTTATTCAACTTCATATGGAAAAGCAAAAAACCCAGAATAGCCAAAACAATTCTGTACATTAAAGGAATTTCTGAAATCATCACAGCTCAGACTTTAAACTCCACTCACTACAGAGCTACAGTACTGAAAACAGCCTGAAATTAGCATAAAATCAGACAGGAGGATGAATAGAAATGAATTGAAGAGACAGATATTAATCCCTATACCCACAAAACATAATTTTTAACAAAGAAACAAAAAATATAAAATGGATAAAAGAAAGCATATTCAACAAATGGTGCTGGCAAAACTAGATATCAACATGTAGAAGAATAAAAATAGACCCATATCTATCACCATGCAGAAAACTCAACTCCACATGTATCAAAGAACTAAACATAAAGCCAACCACACTGAACCTCATAGAAGAGAAAGTTGGAAGTACACGTGAATGCATCAACCCAGAAGATCACTTCCTAACTATAACACCAGTAGCATAGACACTGAGAGTAAAAATTAATAAATGGAACCTTCTGAAACTGAGAAGCTTGTATAAAACAAAGGGCATGATCAACAAGACAAAATGGTAGCCTACAAAATGTGAGATCTTCACTAACCCCACATCAGACAGAGAGCTGATCTCCAAAATATACAAAGAACTCAAGATATTGGTCATCAAAGGAACAAATAATCCAATAAAAATAGGGTACAGACTTAAACAGTATTCTCAACAGAGGAATCTAAAATGGCTGAGAGACACTTAAGGAAATGCTCAACATTCTTAGCCATCAGAGAAATGCAAATCAAAACAACTCAGAGATTCCATCTTATACCTGTACGAATGCCAAGATCGAAAACACTGATGACCACTTATGATGGAGAGGATGTGGGGCAAAGGGAACACTACTTCACTGCTGGTGGTAGTGCAAACTGGTCCTTTGGATATCAGTATGGCGATTTCTCAAAAAATTAGGAAACAACCTTCCTCAAGACCCAGCAACACCACTTTTGAGTATATACCAAAAGGATGCTCAATCATACTACAAGGACATGTGTTGCAAGAAAGGTTGCTTGTTCTTCCTGGCCGCCTAGCCATGAAATAACCACTCAGAATACCATATTATTTACAATACTGGTTGGCCAATAGCTTAAACGTATTTCTGGCTAAACTCATATCTTAAACTAACCCATCTCTATTATTCTGTACATTGCCACATGGCTGTGGCTTACCAGCTAAAGTTCCCAGCATCTGTCTTAGGCACCGGATCCATGGCTTCTTCTAACTCTGCCTTCCTCCTCCCATGCTATAGGCCAAGCCAGTTTTCTTTATTCATTAACCAATAAAATCAATACATAAACAGAAGGACGTCCCACAATATTTCCCCTTTTCTGTTTTAACAAAAAAGAAGGCTTTAACTTTAACATATTAAAATTACATATAACAAACAGGTATCAAACATGAATTACAGTTACAATATTTATATATATTTTATCTTTTATCATAATTAAAGTAAATTATAACTATAATCATTTATTCTTCAACTCCATCAAAGACTCCAAAAGGATATAATACTACCTAAGTAAACAAGAATTTCAATGTAAGCAACTTCCAAAACTCTAGAATTGACAGAGACATCTTGCTGTCTGGACAGTCACCCAAAGTTCTGCTGCATGGTTGGGTATCCATCTTTGGCCTACAGGCCCATAGTGTCTAGCACCTTTCAAATGAAGGAGGAAATTTAAAAGACAGTTCCACCTATACTGGCAGTTTGTCAGTCATTTTCTTCTGTATCTTACAGAAGGTCTGACTGACCCTTTCATGAAGCAGCAATCCTGAAGGATCATCTCACTTTTAGCCAAGTTCCGCAGTCATTTCTCTGTGGGTCTGCATGTCTAGTTCAGCAGTCTAGGCACAAGCAGTTCTTGCCCAAATGGGTAGCAAACCCCAGAAGGAGTTTCTTTGATGCTCATCTTCCTCTTGAAGTAATTGGTGTTTCTAGGAGCAGATGTGTCTCTCTTTCATGAAAAGTCCTATGTTATTAAAACGTTTTAAATACCATATTCTGAAGGTCTCTGAAAGAGTTGAAGAATACCTATCCATCTAAAATACATCTCTGTACATCTAGAAAATCTAAATAACATGACAACAATCTTGATTATTATAGATGACTCTCTATTAAGTTTTATTTCTTAATTTTTACATTACATTTTTAAATGAGTTGTACAAACACAATATCTCAACCAAGAGCAGAAATATACATGTAATAAAATAGACCTTCAATTTATATCAATAAACCAATATCCATACCAATGCAAAAAAAAAAACCTTTAAAAACAATATGGCATAGTTCTGTCCAAACTTCTTCCTGCTGTTTACTGGGCAAAGTAATTTTTTGAAGGGTATTCAAAACAACCTTTCAGGGAATTGTTCCATCAAACCACACCAGTCTGGAAGCAATCCACAGGTACTCATCCTCTGTGAAAACAAAAGAAGAACCTATTTTCCAAAGCAAAATATCCTTAGACCCGAATTTGGAAGTCATGATTCCTATATAATATACATACTGGTTTACCTTAGCAGCCTGTACAATGAAATGTCTCTCTGTACTTATCTCCTTTACAGTCAAAAAATTCAAAGAAATCACAATAATTACATAATACAGACTCTCTGTGAATTTCCCTCTTTATGTGGCTTGTTTTTCTATACTCCTTTTAAGTTATGACTCTCTGTATTCTGTGTCTTTTAAAGACATGTGTTCAACTATCGTCATAGTAGCATTGCTTGACATTGACAGAACTAGGAAACAACCTAAATACCTATCCCTTGACTGAAAAATGAATAAGGAAAACATGGTGGTACATTTGAACAATGGAGTACTATGTAGCAGAAAAATTAATGACATCTTGAAATTTGCAAACAAATGGATGGATCTAGAAAACATCATTTTGAGTGAGGTAAACCAAACACAGAAATGCAAATATCACATGTAGTCCCTCATTACTGACTTTTCTACATAGAGCAAAGAAAACCAGCCTACAATTCACAACCCCAGAGAACCTAGACAACAATGAGGTCCTTGAGACACATACATGGATCTAATTTACATGGGAAGTAGAAAAAGGCAAGATCTTCTGAGTAAAATTGGGAGCATAGGGACCATGGGTGAGGGTTGATGGGAAGGGAAGAGGAAGGCAGGAGAGCAGAGAAAAATGTAGAGCTCAATGAAAATCAATAAAATTGCTATGTTTATAACATGCTTATTATACTATATTTATTGTTATTTTTCCTGTGAGATAATGAAAACTTACTAAGAGTTTGTTGTACCCATCTTCATATGCACGATGCTAGTTTCAACAGAAAGGAATATCTATTAAAGTAACTCAATAAGAGGTCGAATGTAGGGCCTGAGTATTGGGTCAGTGGAAGGGTTCCTTGTCTATCACATGTGAAATTGTGATGTATACCATATCCTCTAAAATATATTATCAAAAGAGTAGAGATGATATACTTATATTTTTGTTTATTTATTTAATTTCTTAAAATGAGATAGAAATCTACTCATTTATTGAATTTATAAATGGTAGATATTAAGGTCAAGTTCATTAAAACTCAGCACTTAAGTACTTTTTCAGATATTGCCTAGGGCCACTCATCTTTGCTTTGAGGATCAATTAGCAGAAAATTTTAAAGTAAAACACACTTCATTTACATTCACAGGTGACTTATCTGATGAAGACCACAAAATGATATTAATTATGCACAGGAGCAATGAAGTATATTTCATCTTATGCTCTATGAAAAGCAAGTCACTGTGAAATGAAGAGAGTGATTTAAGAACACACAATGCATCAAAGATCCTCTCCACCTTAAAGGTCTTCAGGACAGAGTCGTAATTTGATTTCTGTTTTGCTGTGTTATTTCCATTTAATGGTCTTTAGTTCTCCTTATTATAAATGTAATTTTTAAGGGTCAAATTAATTTAATTTCACTTTGGTTTTGGGATGCTTAAATGCAAGGTTATGTAAACCACTAGCATAATACATGTGCACTGCAAAAATTTCTGCCAAGGCATCCTAAGTCACCAAAACAGCTTCATTAAACAGGGTACATAGAGTAGCTCACAGCTATATTGTAATTGAAAATTGTGGATATTGGAGCCAATATCAACATTAAAAATAATACTGTGCTTTCTTGCATTCTTTGCTCCATTACTAGAATGTTTCTCCCATCCTTTCTTATTTCACAGTATCATACCATCTCAAGACACACTCAAATTTTCTTTCTTGTGGGATGCTTTTCCTTGTTGACTTCTGCCAAATTATATTCCTCTAAACAGTTTGAGTGAAGTAAATCATCTCTTTAGTAGGTTTTATTAGGCTGTTTAGCACTTTGATCACCATAGCTCAGCAAATGAATTGTGACTTCTTGGAAAGAAGTGAACATGTGCTTCATTGTTTTTGATCCATCTTCAAAATATTACATTATATTTTTTCTTAACTTGGTTATCTTGATATATGTGTACTATATTTAAATTATTTTGCTACCCCCTCTCTTCTCTGAAGCAGTTCACCTCAATATGCTGCCTCTCAAATTATAACACTTTCTGTAATTAATATTTGTACTTGTACTATAATTTAAAAAAATATATTTTTAATTATTACTTATCTTGACCAACAAAGAAAGTTTAATAGAAACAAAACAATTCACAGAGAAAAAATTTCTAGGGAACTCTAAGATCATAATGTAACTCCCTAATACTCATTTTAACTGTGAAGTTTATTGTTAACTACCTAAACAACCTGAGGGTTATTCTTCTTTGTATTGTAGCTTAACTCCACTATTTCTTTTGATTAACTCTATGACATTTACATTTTTTACACTTTTTTGTCTTTTCTGTGTCATGTGAATAAAAAAATAATAAAAATATTTATTCTGTAGGCTGTCTCCTTGCATGAATAGTGCTGTTTGTGAACATCCCAAAGCTGTTTAGTTTCATGTGGTCCTTTTTATTGATCTTGGTCTTACTACTTGTAATGCAATAGTCTTGAGTCTTGTATAGAAAGCTTTTCCCTAAGCCAATGAGGTCAGACATACTCCCTATTTCATCTTCCATCAGACTCATAGTGTCAGGCTTTACATTACCAGTCTTGATCCATTTGAAGACATGTTTTGTTCAGGGTAAGACATAGTGGTTATCTTACTTAGAGTTACTATTGCGATGATGAAGAACCAAAACCAAAAGTAGCATGAAAAAGTTTATTTGGCTTACATATGCTTGGGTCACAGTCTACCGAGAGAAGCCAAGGTAGGAACACAAACATGGCAGAAACCTGGTGGCAAGATCTGATGCAGAAGTCATGGAAGAGTGATGCTTACTGGTTGCTTCTTATGGCTTGCTCAGCCTACTTTCTTATAGAATCCAGATCTACCAGTCAAAGAATGGTACCATGCACAATGCTTTCTTAGTACTGGCTTGAAGGTGTTCCAGCTACAATAGCTGGTTTCTCCCCTATCAGTCACAAAATATACATCAGGGTATTAGAAGTACTTTAATTTTATTCATTTTATTGTGATTTTTACCTGAAAACCTTTTTAAATTTAAGTATATTTTGTTCATATTCTTCTGCTTTCCCTGTAAATCCTTCCCCATACCAAACAAATACAACTTTAATTTCTTTCTCAAAAAAAATAGAGAAAATCCAATACAACAATCCCCAAATCCAAGAAACAAACATTCCCCCCAAATAAAACCTACCAAGCTTTAATCAAATAAAAATACACCCCTATTCATCTTCCCACACAAAACAAACAAAAAACAAAACAAATTAACTGGGCAGTCCATTTTTTGTTGGTCAACTACTACTGAACATGAGGTCTGTCCTGAAGAAGTTTATAGATTCAATGCCACTATATTGAAAAAAGCTGATTTTCTCTCTCCAGATAGGTAAAAAAAATCACAATACAATTGTTATTCTTTAACATATTGGTGAGGTTTTGATTCACTAATTCATTTTTAAAATATAACAAAACAAAACTATCACATTGAATTTGGAAAAAATAAACCAACAAAAGGCAAAGAGTCCAAGAGAAGACACAAGAATCAGAAACCCACTGGCTAGCACACTCAGGAACCCCTTAAAACAATAAACTGGAAACCATTCTATACATGTAGAGAACCTGGTACAGATCCACACAGACTTCATGTTGCAGTCTCTGTAAGTTCATATGAGCTTTGCTCATGTTGATTTAGAGTGCTTCCTTTTCTTGGTGGTTGTCATCCAACTCCTCTGGCTTTTCCTCTTTCTGCCCCCTCTTCTCTGGGGTTCCCTGAGTTATGAGGACAGGAATTTCATGGATGTATCTCATTGACGGTTTTGTAATCCAAGGTCTTTCACTCCATGTGTAACGTCTGGCAGTAAATTTCTATATTTGTTCCCATCTTCTTCAGGAAGAAGTTCCTCTGATGATAGCTGAACAAGGCACTAATCTATGAGTATAGAGGAATATCATTAGGAGTCATTTCATCACTACATCTTTTTTTTCTTTAGAAAAGTATTATTTGGTTTAACTTAGATCCCTGGGATATCTAGTCTCAGGTTACCCAGGAAGTGTCAAGTATGATTTCCAAATACCACACAGTCTTACCGGTAAAGAACCTACTATTATGAAGGCATTTTCTCAATCAAGGTTTCACAGCTCTCAGAAGACTCTATCTTATGTAAAACTGACATAAAAATTAGCTGGTACAGGGATCTAGTTGCATCCTTCTACTTCTAACTATCAAGTTTGACCAGACCCATTCACTGAAAACACTACATTTACTCCAAGACAAACTTTTGACCTCTGTCAAATTCAGACAGCTGTAGGCATGTAGGCTTATATATGAGTCCTTGATTCTACTTTGTTGATTGCTGTATCTATTTTTTATTACATCTCAGCATTTATTTTATATAAATTTGTGTACAACTTGATAACTCAAATTTTGTCATTATTCAAGAATGTTTTGACTGACCTGTGGGCTTTTCTGTTTCTATAAGAAAGTTGAGGTTATTTATTTTCCATGTCTGTGAAGGATTGCATTGGAATATTGATGGATATTGCTTTTAATCTGTATATTTCTATTAGTAGGAGGGACATTTTTGCCAGGGACCAGTCTCAGCAGAGAAGTGAGTCTTAAATCTGGGATGTCTGGAAGGCAAAGCAAGTAAATGAACACAGGATTCTGATGCAAGCTGACAGGCTATCAGCAGCAGAGCAGGTTCCTTTCTCTCTCTCTCTCTCTCTCTCTCTCTCTCTCTCTCTCTCTCTCTCTCTCGCTGCCATGAGCTTCAAGCCTCAGTTTTTTATTGTAAATTTTACACAAGGAAATTGATTCTTCTTTCTTGTCACAGGTTAATCATTACATGGGCAAAGCATTTCATAAAATGTACAAAGATTCTTTGAAATCAGAACATCATCATTCATCATCATATTTCCCCAGTTCCCAAGGCCCATGCCAGCCACTATATTCTTAATTTTTAGCTGAGTTAATCATAAAACAAGACTTTCACCTCAAAAGCTAACTACTTGTAGTTTATAGAGGGTCTTACTCCAATGTCATATTTCTGCCCTTGTTATTCCTCACAATTCCAATACATATCATTTTGATTTGTAGAGCCATAGGCAGTCAGCCCCCACACCCTAGGTTCTTCAGAAACATGAATTCATCATATCCAAATTCCTTTCTGTTTCAGTATACTTCAGTGTAATTCTTTTGCCAAGTTTCATAATCAGGCAAAGAACAAGTTTTGCATTTTCCCCAAATTTCCCAAATTCTTTTAGTGCCTACCAGCTCCATCAGATCATGAAGATTCATATTATCATACAGCATATCCATTCTTTCAGAAGCCATTGCTGTGGAAGGAAAAAAGAGCATGAAGAACAAGTACACTAATAGAATTGCTATAACCAGAATCATCTGTAACATTGGTAAATCCGTATGCAGATGCCGTAGAAGTGGTTCTAGAAGCACATAGGTGTTTTCTTCTTGGCCCTCAAGTAACAAGCTCATTTCGTTGCCATTGTGTTGCCTGGCGGGAATTGCTTCCTGCATCTCAGGATTCACACATGAAGGGGGGGGGGTTATGCTTTGCCATCACTGGCACATTTTATTGAATAATCTGAGGAGTATTGGTATTAGTTCTTTGAAAGTCTTGTATAATTCTATCCTGGGTGCATTTTGACATGGTTATTTCTTAGCTAAGAAATTTTAATTTACTGCTTTTTTTCTTATTGTATGTTACAAATACATTTAAATTATCCATTTCACCTTGATGCAATTTTCCTAGGTTGTAAGTATCTAGACATATTTTAAATGTACAAAGAACTAAAAGGTTTGAATATCAGGAAAAGAATTAAGAATGTAGCATGGAAAAAATAAAATAAAAAAAGAATGAAGCACGGGAATAAATAGAACATTCTCAAATGATGACATACAAATGAATAAAAATATTTGTCAAAAGCTCAGCATTCTTACTTATGGAAATTCAAATTAAAAGCACTTTGAGATTTCTGTTACACCAGCAACAATGGCTATGATTTTCAAAAATGAGGACAATTGCTGGTTTGGATGCGAAGAAAGAGGAACTTTTACTCACTGCAAGTAAGATTACATACTATTGCAGTCACAGTGGAAATTGGTGTGCACTTTCCTCACAAAGTTTGATATAGATGTACAACATGATCCTGTTATACCATCTTGACCACATGCATAAAGTACTCTATATTCAGCTATAGAGATCTGTGCTCTTCATGTTGTTTTGTGTTCTGTTCAAAGAACACAGAAATCAGAAACAGTCTAGATGCACATCAACTGATAAATGGATAGTGAAAATGCAGTAAATGTATACAATGGACTATAACTGTTGAAACGAAATTATGAAATTTAAAGGGAAATGGATGGTGCAGGAAACAATAGACACATGAAAGACTAATGTTATATGTTCTCTCTTATTTATGGCTCTTAGCTTAGTATCATTAGATATTTGTGTTTCATTTGGAATACCCACAGAGATTAGGTAATTAGGAGAAGAATATGTGGAATGAGGATTTCAAGATTGAGGATGTAGAATCCACTGGCATGAAGATGGGATCTAATGGAATGTGAAGAAGTTTGGAAAGCAGAAAGGTAGGAATACAGTGTGTAATTACTAACACTAAATTTCTTTTAAAAAACGACAAGGAAAGCTCCAACTAATATATATCTTTCTTCAAATATACATACACAGGTATGAAAGAGTTTAAATGGAGTCACCCTGTCATGGATAGCATTGCTCTTTTTATACACCATAGTTGAACAAGTCAAAAACATCAATGCCAGGAGTGAGTTTCTTTTGAAGTTGTAGATAAGCGAGGTTACAGAGACTCCAAAACATCCCAAACTATTGAAATTTTTCTTTGTTACCTTCACATTCCAGAACATAACAGCAAACTTATTGCAAAATACACAAAATTGATACTGATCAAGAATCTACATTAATGTTGGCTAGCTTTTACAGTGCAGGAAGATTCTATGCATGCCTAAGGAGGATACAAATATTCATCATTCTTAATGACATACCAACGAACTCAAGACATACTTTCTAGATAAAACAGTGGTATTACTATTTGGGATGTGCATTTTTATTGGATTTAAGATCCAATCACAAAATAAAACACACACGGGATAGTGTGGAAAGTCCCTCTGTTTATGTGTTGCTTTATTCGTTAATGAGTAAATCTGTTTCAGCCAGTGGCTTAGCAGAATAGGGCAAGGCAGAAGTTCCAAGCAGATAGAGGAGAAGAGGGTAGGCAGCAGGGGTAAGCTATGAAGCTGCCAGTTGGAGTTTTGCCAGTAGGCCACATCCTTGTGGTGAGGCACAGATTTAATAGAAATGTGTAAATTTAGGATGTTAGAACTAGCCAGTAAGAAACTAGAGCTAACAGGCCAAGCAGTGATTTAACTAACACAGTTTGTGTGTGACTATTTCAGGGCTGAGCAACTGGGAACAAACTAGTAGCCTTGGCCAACAACAGGACATCAGCAGAAGGGTCACAACTTGTGGCTAGGCAGGTATAGGTTCTAAAGCAGAACTTACCACTATTATTCTGCTAAATGAACATAATATTATAATGACTCTTAATTACTTATAATTGTAGCAACATATTACAAATCTCACCAGAGAAAATTATCTTGGCAGTAGATATGGCTTAACACAGAGATCCAAAATTTATCAAGGTACAGAGAATAATAGATTGCAGAATTCTCAAGCCTAATGGGACAATTATACAACTGAAATAGTGGGTGAATAGAATGAACATTCTTTTGTGGAAAAAAGCATGTCATTTGCTATATGAATCTAAAGCAATTGTGACTGCATGAACATAATCTGTGAAATCTCAAGCCAGACAAAAATCCCAACATGGAAGGGGTTGTAGATACAAGGTTTCAACTCCAACAAAGAGGACAATGGCAACTGATAGCTTCTGGGAGAGGGGGAGTCAGTTTGCTTCAAGCGTCTGTCCCCTGTTACATCGTCCACATTCTGGTAGATAGCCACACATCCAAAAGCATATTGGCAGCATAAATTAGTCTTGAGTACACAGAGTTGTGTGGATAAAGAATGGTGTGTGAATCTGGAAAGGATTTAAAATTATCAAAATACTCTGCATTTAATTCTCTAATAGTTGATAAGACTTTTTCAAAAATCCAATACAGTGGAATAAAATTAGAAATTTGATTTGCTGTTTATCCCAAAAAAGTGTACTAACATGTTGTTAATGTTGTATCAATTTTCTCATGTTTAATTAATATAATCATGGGATTAGGGTCTAAATCTGTATTTTTCTGACTTCAGAAATTACTAGAGTCAGGCTACCTATGATACATGTATGGCACACATTTCCAACTGCTTTACCATAATTAAATGTACAGGTTTTTCTCCAGTAAATTACTTACTGCCTCAAATTAGCATGTAGAGTATTTAGTATAATGTTATGTACATTTAGAATAAGGGGAAATCACGTTAGATACAATTCACTTATTATACCCTAGACAGTTTTCTCTTCTGGGATTTTCCTCTTGCTATTGATGAAGGAAAAGATGAGAGTGATAAATAATACATAATCTATAATAAGTGAATTGTATCTAACCTCTGTAGTTTCTAATATAAGAGTCAGGAGACATATAGAAGGTGACCTGGTAAGGCTAGCTTGACTAATTGAGGTAGGCCAGACTCACACATTGGTCCTTCCACTACACCCTAATTACTCAATAAAAATTTATATTCCTACTTTATCCACTTATTTTCAGACCCTCACCATGGCTTTTCTACCTAGGTTTTTGTTTGGCTTTGCTGATTTTCTGATACTACAGCACAGGCTAAAGCTAAGTAAACTGCTACCTCAGCATGTCACTACAAAATAGCGAAATATATTGACTCTATGTCAAACATCAAACTGATCTTTTAAATTGCTTTGATGATTTATAAGGCTTTGTTTACTATAGGCTTATGTTTGTTATATAATGACTAACTCTTGATGCTTAGAATGGATTGTACACATTTTTGGAACACCGTAAGACACTTTATCACTTGCCAAAAAAAAAATTGACACCACCTTTGATTTTGGCACTGACTAAAGAACAAACACTTTTAACTTGCCAGTAGATAAGTACCATACACAGTTAATAAACAGATTGGAGTAGAAATAGCATAGATAAAAATAAATGGATTGGTAAGTATATTCTATATTATTATTGATTTTATACCATAGGACAATTGGGATAGGTGATTAGCATGACTACTCAGAAATGCAATCCTTCATAAAAGGAGTATATTACAGAGTTAATGCTGTTCATAAAAATGTTAGGGATATTTATGTAAAGTCCACTAACCTTTATTTAAATAAATTCTAATTTTCACTGATGAATTTACTATTACATTGGTTTCTTTGATAAGGCTTACAGTTGTTAATGAAGTCTGCAAATGTGTCCTCTTGTATTATTATACTCAGTCGTCATTCTGCTTGTGATACACTATCCTATTCTCTGACTATTTTGTGGATTTCTGCTTATTAGTTCTTCGCACAATGACTGTTTTAAATAAAATAGCTTAAGCTTAACCCATTTACCTTTTCTTTCCAGCACACAAAATCGTAGCAGCATTGTGTTTTGTGTGTAATTTGTTTCACCTAATCCAATTCTTAGATAGACAAAAAATGATGTATGCTTTGTGAAAAACTTTTTCCTTTATCTTCCTATACACAAGTGTGTGCTCACATATGTATAGAGACACAGAGATTTTTTTCTTTTGACCCAAGAGACAAGTTTAAATAATTTCTGGTAACAGAGTAGAGTTTCTCAACTTCTTCTTTTAAAAGTGTAGTTTATGAAAAATTTCATATCCTGTGGCTACATTGGACTATATATTGTGAGAAATGTCAAACGAGTACTCAATATTTTATCTGAGGACTCAGTACCTCCAGAAGCATATCTCCTTTTGCTGGGGGAGAAAGAGGAATATTTACAAATGATAAATATATAGAAGACAAACACCTACAGATAGATAATAGACAAATGCATATTTGTACACATAGATGCTGTGGGACAGTGGTCTGTACCTTGTCACTTGTATTTTTAAATAAGCACCAATTGGCCAGTAGCTAGGCAGGAAGTATAGGCGGGATGACCAGGCAGGAAGTAGAGGCAGGACAATGAGAATTCTGGGAAGAGGGAAAATTCAGTCTGCAGTCATCACCAAAACACAAAGGAAGCCAGACACAGAGCAAGTAAGATATGACTGCCTCACTGAAAAAGGTACCAAACCACATGGCTCACACAGACAAGTATTACAGGCGAACATACGTTATAAGAGTTATTAACAAGCCTGAGCTAATAGGCCAGTCAGTTTTATAATTAGAACTCAGTGTATTTCTTTGGGACTGAATGAATGCAGGACCGGGTGGGACAGAAACCTCAGTCAACACGTGCATAAAGATAAAAGTGTCTTAGTTTATGTGATTGTGGAAGGTAAAAGCTACAAACTAAAATCCCTGGGATCCTGGGTATGTAATCCAGTCTAGGTTGAAAACCCTAAAATCAAGAAAATGGATAATACAATTTTTATTCTGAAACTTAACACCTGAAAACCTGGCAGCTGTTGGTCTAACACTTTGCCCCCAAGGTCAGAGAAATTTGAGTTTTGATGGCCATGGATAAAAACAGCTTCATAGCTAAGGAAAAGAGAGAGATAATTCATCTTGTCTCTGAACTTTTGTTCTCTCCAAGACCCTGGGTACTTGGATGATTCCAAAACACACTGAGAAAATACAGACCACTTAGATACATTCACAGAGATACTCTATCACTTATCTAGTCATTCATTAATCTAGTCAAGTTTACCCTTAACATTTACCATGAAACACTTTTACTTTTAAGTAACATTTTGTCAGTATCTGGGTCTGTGAATTAAAGGAGCAGTATTATAGACAAATGATGAAATATTTTTCGGCAAACCTACCAATAAGATGGCATCAGATCTGAAATAAATGCCCAAATTTAAATGCAATAATCAGAAACCAAATTTTTTCACATACTTGTCAATAGTATGAATGAGTTTTAAACTACCGATTTTAAACTCTCCTTTACCACTTTGTTTGGAGGACAGAGATTGATTTATTTATATAGGATACTGAAGCCTCTCATGTAATCTAGGTATCTTAAAAAGAAATCCCTCTCTCTTTAGAATGTACATGACCGACCTGTAGACAACGTGTTAATTGAAAAGTTCAGAGAAGTAGAACACCGCTAGTTTAGTCTTGTAATTAGCTCTATTATCTTTGACAAAATCTTTAATGTCCATCCATTTTATTATCTTCATTTGTCAAATTTCACTTATCAGCCATGCTTACCTTTTCTATGGAGAGAAACAAATGAAATAGCAAATATGAAACATTCTGAAAAGTTAGAATTATTATTCAGAAGCAAACATGATATAAGTCATTTGCCATGAGTAGGAAACTATTTCACTATGCTGTAGAGAGTGTTCATTTCTAAGCATAAGAGAGTGAGGTTCATTCTCTGAATGCTCAGGCTAAATTGCATAATCATTCTTTTATCCATCAGCTGAGCTACTTCCTGCATTGAAAGAAGACAATAAATCTCTAAGTTCCCTTTTGCTCCACTTGCTGAATCAGTCTTTGTGCAAGCATCCCCTCCAGTGTGTAATATTTTGAAGAAACGTTAAAGAAAATTTTGTGTCCAGAGATTGCTGATTCAGGAAAATGAAC
Organism: Myodes glareolus; assembly: GCF_982192425.1. Classification (NCBI taxonomy): domain Eukaryota; kingdom Metazoa; phylum Chordata; class Mammalia; order Rodentia; family Cricetidae; genus Myodes; species Myodes glareolus. The sequence goes on along the minus strand of NC_142053.1, from coordinate 36,111,785 downwards.
GAGGTGACAGAGATGCATTTGCAGTATTTCATTTATAGGAAAGTCATCTGGCCAAAACTACACAAATGAGAAGGCACCTTTTTAACCAAAGAAAGCACATTGCTTTCAAATCACATATATGCTTCTGATTTGGAAAATGGCATGGAAAGTAAATATATATCACTACATTTTAAAGGTACTACTCTCTGCATTAAAAAAGTTCACATTTAATTTATAGTACATCATAATCCCTTATTCCTCTATCTCCATACATAATACAATAGATTCTGGAATATGCAACTGCAGTATGATATGTCACAATGCCACACAACATGAAAACAAGAAAGTACTCTTTCCTACAATGCATAAAATAAATCAAACTATTCATAAACATGACTGATGGAAAAACAACTCTCTCTGGCTTAAAATTATGCTGCAACTACTTTCCTCAGACACCTAGTAGTTTGACTGGCAGATTCTTACTCTTATATATTGGTAATTCTTGTCTTTAGTAAAACAGAGATTTCTTGAATCTTTTTCACACTTATTAGCCACCATACTGAGATAACATATTAAAATATTATGTTGAAAGGAATCATCTTTTGACAGGAAAGCACACGTACTGGTAATAGGTGTTAGACTGTGAATGGTGGCATCAGGATGCAATTTGAATGACGTTTTCAACTAGCTTTCTAAAGAAATTTACTCAAAAATGTATTTTATAAACTACTAGAATGCTTCTTGAAATAATCTATACTCATTTTTAAAGGAAGACAAAGAAAATGCAGTCCAGTTAAACATTAAAGTGGTTTAATTTATTGTCAAATATGAACTTTCTTGTTAGTATCAGGTTAATAAAATATTAAATATTTTTACTGTGAAAAGAGATTTCTGTAACTTTCCCTTTGCAGTAATTTAATATTTATTTTTTGGCAGGGTGAAAAATACACTTGCTTATATTAATCTTAAAAGAGAAAGGTTTGAGAACTAAGTTAAGTACTTTAGCCTATTTTATATTAATATAAGCAACTTTTTGTTATGTTGATTCTCATGAAAATCTCAGTAAATAGTCTCCTAGACTTAATGATGCGTTTGACTGACCAGTTTTCACATACTCTTCCATCTGTCAAGCCATTTAGTGAAAGAGATTGAAGATGTCTTTCATTGTTTTTTAATAATGTTTTTTCAGACATTAATGTGTATTATTATTTCCTAAACTTAACACAATCTATGAATTAACATATTAGAAATAAATCCTACAACCTAACAATATTTCCAGGCAAGTAATTGGTTAATATGCTACTTTCAGAGAAGTATTTTATCCCTATATTTTCCAAAAGAATTATCTTTTAATCACTAAATCATGGACTTCATTACCAAGTTTAAAAGATTATACAACCCATAAAGCAAAATCTTCAACAGATAAAGGTGTGTCTAACAAATGATACAAAGTATATCTAACAAATGACTACTTTCCCATAAATTTTCATCATTAAAATTGTTCAGAAGCATTTAGAACATGTAACTTTATCAAACTGACTGATTTTCTATGCTTAAAATATTTATTGCCTTATTTTAAGTTAGATGAAATAGTATCCCAATTAGAATTAACAAAATAAAGCTTCAAGTATTTGGTAGATTACTTATATCCTATCCCTTAAACGTTGTTTCATTCTACCTCAAAAATATGATGTTTTTCAAATAATCATCCCAAGAAATTTACATTAAATTTTATCCAAACATCTTTTCACATATTGTTTTGCTTTCAAGTTTAAAAATGAGTCCTTGAATTTTGTTTTTTTTAATTTACTTTTCTAAACTGATGTGAAAGTTATAAAGTAAAGATTAACTTTCTTTTAAAATTAAGATCATATCATCTAAACAGGCCAGAGAAGCAGGTAGACAAAGAACAGAGTTTTACCTATCACTCCTCTCATATAAATCCAATCCCCTAGTCTTACCTCCAGCTCTGTAGTACTCTACCTTCTGCTCCCTCTTTCCCTCTCTGGCCCCAGCTTCTGATGATCATGCCTATCTTCACCTCAAACCTTCCTTTGCCCACATCCCTTTGTCTCAGCCACCAAACTTCAACAGGCATTCATTGAGAATTTGCCAGACAAGTTTTCCAAAAATCAAATAAGCCAGAGAAGAAGGTAGGCTAGTTTCAAGTCATCATTCTCTCTCCATATCCATATTCATATCCAATTTGTTCATCTCGTCCCCAGTTCTGTAGCAGATTACTTGTAGCTTCTCCTCACTGTCTGGCCCCATTCCCAGTAAACTAAGCAGATCCTGCTGAAAACGTTGCTTTCCTCCCTTTGGTGAACCCTTTAAGCTCAACCCTTCTAGCCTATCCCCATTCTAAGTATCAGCTCCCAGTACCTAGAAACACATTCTAAATAGAACCCCCCGTTGCTACACATAGCAGAATTCTAGAAGTATTCCGTAACTGCAAAACAGGACAGCACTCTCCTCAGGATCAGAGAGAGCAACAGAAAATAAAAAACAAAATATCTGCACAACAAAATCAGGACCACATCTCAGTACCTAGAAATACAACCATCTCAATCCCAGATACTTAAACACCAGCATAATAGCACAGTCAATGTAGCCCAGAAAGATATGTCTCCACTAGAGTCCAAAAACTCTACCACAGTAGCTCAGAGAAAGGCTACTTAACGGGAGCACGATACACACACCTCAGAACACTCTTTTTGAATAGAATAAAAGTTCCTAAAAAGGAAATGAATAAATACATTAAAGAAATACATGAAAATACAAATAAACAGTGGAAGGAAATGAAATTAATAGTTCTAGACCTGAACGTGGTGAGAGAATTAATAAATACAATGCAGACTAAAGGATATCAGAGAAAGAAAATTTAGTAATTCAAAAAGAAAATTCTGAGGCAAGCCTCAGCAAAAGAATATAAGAAGTGGAAGAGAGAATCTCAGATATTGAAGACAGTATAGAAGGCAAGGCCACCTCAATCAAAAAAAAAGTTATATAAAAAATATCCAGGCAAAAAAATCTAGAAAATCCAGTATACTATGAAAATATCAAATACATAAAAAATAGGAGAAGAAACCAAGGCCAAAGACATAGAAAAAAATGTTTTGTAAATCATGAACAAAAATTTTCCTACAACAAATAAGAGGCTACTTATCGAGTTACAAAAAGTATAGAGCCCAGACAAAAGACTGTACCAGAAAGGAAATTCACCCCAGTAATAATATTCAAAGCACTAAACATACAAAACAAAGAAAGAATATTAAAAGCTGCAAGGGAAAGAAATAAATAACATCTAAAGCATACCTATTATAATAATATGACTTCTCAGTGGAGACTCCAAAAGCCAGAAAGGCCTAGACAGATGTACTACAAATTCTAATAAACAACAGATAGTGGCACAGACTACTATATCCTCCAATTTTTCAATCACAATAGATGGAAAAAACAAGATAAAACCAAATTTAATTAGTATCTGTCTACAGATTCAGCCCTACAGAAGGTCACAGAAGCAAAACTCCAACCTGGAGAGGCTAAACATATACAACAACAACAAAAAATTCCAAGCCAGAAAATAAAAACAGGAAAACCAAACAAAAAACCACCATAGGAACACAATAAGTGAAATCAATAAGCACTATTCATTAGTAAATCTCACCATCAATGGTCTTGATTCCACTAAAAAAGACACAGACTATCATAATGGGTGTGATAACTGGATCTATCCTCCTGCATTTAGGAAATGCACCTCAATATTAACAATAGTAGAAAACCAGTATAGTCATTTTAATATATGACAAAATAGACTTCAAAACAAAACTAATCAAAAGAGAAAGGCACACATGTTAATAAAAATTCACCAAGAAATGATTGATAGTCTATGCATCCAAAACAAAGAATTTCTACTACAGCATAAATCACATGTTGACTCGCACATACAGATGATGGTAGACTTCAGTACTCAACTGCCATCAATAGACAGGACATTTATACAAAACAGAGAAACGCAGAGTTAATTTAAGTTGTAAAACAAATTGATCAAAGAGATATTTTTAGAACATTTTACCTCCAAAACAAAATAATACACCTTCTCAGCATCTCATTAAATTTTCCACAAAATTGACCACTTATTTGGACACAAAACAGCTCTCAACAGATACATGAAAGTTGAAATAACATCCTGCATCATGTTAGACCATCATGGATTAAAACTGGGAATTGCAACAGAAGCATCAGAATGCTTACAAAATCATGGAAACTTTTTTTTTCTTTCTGAGTCTGCATTACTTTCTTTAAGATGGCCCACAGTGAAGCAAAGGATAACCAGCCTGTAGTCCATGACCCCAGAGAATCTAGTTAAGAAGAAAAAACTCTGAGAAAGACATACATAGATCCCACTGGGAAGGGGAAATAGACAAGATCTCCTGAGGAAATTGATAGCATGCTGGGGGGAGAAGGGAGGGCAGACAAAGAGGGAGAGGGAAGAAGTAGAGGGAAAACTCTTATCCAAATTAATTAAAAGGCAGAGAGATCCTAAGGCAACCCACAAAAAACCAACTAACCTTAGTTCAAAGGAGCTCACAGAATCTAGACTGATAGTAACAGAGCCAACGTCGGACCAACCTAGGCCCTGTACATATATGCAATGATTGTATAGCTTGTTCTTCTTGTGAGATCTCTAACATGGAAACATGGTATTGTCCCCAAAACTTTGACTGGCTCTTGGAACCTATTTTTTATACAGGTTTGCCTTGCCGGGCCTTAATATAAGGGATAGAGCTTAGTCCTACCTTTACTTGATACGCCATGCTTTGTTTATATCCATGGGAGGCCTGCCCCTTTCTGAACAGAAGCAGAAGAGGAGTGGATTGAGGAGAAAGCAGAGGGGAGGGAGAAAGGAATTGAAGGTGAGGAGGGAGTGAAAATTGAGATTGTGATGTAAAATAAATGAATAAATTTAATTAATAAAAATAAATCTTTTAAAATGAAAAAAAAATGTTCTATTCATGGTTTCACTTGGAAATGTTTCAGGTCTAATTAAAAAGAAATATAATGGAGACAGAACGTTTAAATACTGAATCATTTTGTTAATACTGTATTGGAAGAAGAAAGTTATTAAGTATATAACATTTGATTTTCCTAGCTTGATATTGGCTATATTGGTTGAGTCAGGTTGTATATTTAGTGTATGTTTTTCCATTGACAGATTCTAACTAAATTATAAGAAATACATCCAAATTACTCTATGTTCAAAAATAAGTTTGATTTCATTACAATATACGTCTGTAATCAAATTTCTCATGTGTAGGATGATGATAGAATACATTGTTCCTCCTTATTGAATGATTGATGCAATAGGTTCACAGGGTTCTGTTTCTCCAGTATTCTCTACTTTGTCTTTCATGAAGCCTAAACTATGCTTTAAGAAATTTTACTTTAACCTCTTTCAGTGATCCTAACTGACTGTCATCCTTCATCTCTTATCCTGTATCTGACAATTATCATCATCACGTTATGAAGTGCACTTCAATTTAAAAGTATATTGAAACATAAATTCAGAAGGTAGGCATTTCAGTTGCCATTTTCTCCTTTTATTGTTGGAAAACTGTTTCATATAACATGCTCTGATCATGCATTTCCTTTTCTGCAATTTGTCCCAGATCTTCTCCCACATATCTACCCACCTAACTTTATGCCTCACCCCACTATGCATTCAACTCTATGCCTTTTCTCTTTAAAAACAAACAAGCAAACAAAAAAGAAAAATCCAAAAACAACTATATGCACATGCAGAGACAAACACATGCAAAAAACACACAAAAATGTGCATAAATAGCAATCAAAATACAAACAAAAGACCAAGAAGACAAAAATAACCTACAGGCAAAGCAATTTTAGACAATCTACAAAATTAGCACCAAATTCATTTTAAATTTGCCAACTACTGATGAATATAGTATAAACCATTGTTTTTAATATACCTAGTGAGAGTCCGTTTGAGAAAATTAATTCTTTCTTTGCTGTTAGGTATACATTGCAAGTGGAATCTTGGTTATGGGTGGGAACTTCTGTTTACTTCCTTCTTCCAGTGAGGGGATATGACTGGCTTGAATCTTTGTAGGCCCTGCAAATGCTACCACAGTCTCTTTGAGTTCACATGAGCATCAATTCTCCTATGTCTAGAGGACACTGTTTCTTTAAAGTCATCTATCACCTCTGGATCTTACATTCTTTCAGCCTTCTCTTCCACATTACTCCCTGAGATATAAGGGGAAGATTTGATAGAGACACTCCACTTAAGACTAAGAATTAGAGGTCTCTCATTCTCTGTACATTGTACATTTTGTAGCCTCTGTATTTGTTCACATTTACTAAAAAGGAAGCTTCACTGATGATTGTTGAGTAAGAAACTGATCTGTGGGTATAGCAGAATATCATTAGGAGTCATTTTATTGCTATGTTCTTTTAGCAAAAATAGTCTTTGTTTTCTCCACCTGGCCCATGACCTCTTCAATCTTAGGTTCTTGGCCGTGTGACTAGTATTAAATACTGGTTTTATCTCATGTACTGGTCCTTAAAACCAATCAGAAAGTGGTTGGGTTTTTTCTGTAACCACTACCTAATTTTTTTGCTTCTTTTTGAATTCCAAGGTATTTATAATAACATAGTCCAGAAGTAATAGCTATAAAATGAATAAACTGATGCTAGAAGATATGATAGCCACAAAATTCTGATATTATTAGATAAACAGATTTATTTTCACTTTGACCATATGTTTTGGAAGTAACAGAACTATAAATTTTGTTTTAACTATTATTGTAAATTTGTTTAATTTTAAAAATTTATTTTAAAGTTGACAAACAAACTATAATTACATAAAATAATTATATATTTATATAATTATATATGCATATATTTACATCCTGAACACTGTTTCTATCCCCTTCTGTCTTTACAGTGCCTTCCCCCCACTACAACTCTTTCCCCAAATTCACTCTGCTTCCTTTCCTCTCCAGAAAAGGACAGACCTCCCATGGGTATGAAGAAAACATGGTATATTAAATTTATTAAGAATAGGCACCTCCTCTCCTATTTAGACTGGACAAGGTAATCTTTATGGAATATTATTCTAAATGGGCAAAGATGTGTTACATTTGTTTATAATGCAGAATATCACTTTAACTGAGTAAAGATGTGTTACTTTTATTCATACTACATTTATTTAATAATGTAAGCATGTGTGTTTAATTATGTAAATATGTGTTCCATCTGTTTCACCTTGCCTACCCTAAGGCACCTGATTGGATTAATATAAAGGGAAATGTCCAATCAGTATGCAGGAGAGCAATAGATGGGACTGTCAGGCAAAGAGAATACAAAGAAGAAATCTAGACTCAAGAAAAAAACGAACATGAGGAGAGAATGAGGCAGACTGCAGGGGCTAGCCACCCAGTGACCCAGTCAGCCACTGAGTAAGAAGGGAAGAAAGACATATAGAATAAAGGGAGTTAAACAGCCCAGAGGCCTCTTAGTGTCTGCGTTACTTCTGTCCAGGACCTTCTGGTTCTCATGGTTTCCATTGAGAAGTTGGGTGTAATTCTGATAGGTCTACCTTTATATGCTATTTAGAAATATGAAGATGTTTTGTTCAATTTCTATTTGCTAGATATTTGCTTGGAACGGTTTCTGAATGATTTCAAATTAATTCATTAGAATTTGTAGGAATTAAAAGTGTATAGCTCTGAGGATCCTGAAAAAAAAAAAAAAGCCCAGAAGCAAAAACATGGAAGAAGAGAAACATGCTAATTTAAGTTGGAAAAGCTTGCTAGAAATAAGTAAAACTAAGGCTAGGTATTTATAACTAATAAGAAATCTCTGTGCTATGATTTAAGAGCTAGATGACAGCCTAACTGCCCCTTTCTGAATGGAGATGGAGGAGGAGTGGGTCAGGAAGCTGTAGATGACAGATGATGGAATTAACAATGCCTGACCCATTAAGTTGAGGGAGGACCAAGCTCCAGTCACTGAATTAAGGCTGAGGATGGCATCCCACCATAGTGAATCAGCTCCATTTCCTATGCGCCAGTGATAGATCCTGGTTCTACTTCCAGAAACCCCTAAAATAGAACATGCTACACAACTGCCTCCTTTATGCAGAGGGCCTTATTCAATTTCTTGGAGGCTCCACAGTTATCTGTCTAGAGTTCATGAGTTCTCATAAGCTTAGTTCACCTGTCTCTGTAGATTTATCCTCACGATTTTGACCTCATTGCTCATATATTCTCTCTTCCCACTCTTCGATTGTATTCTCAGAGCTTGGACTAGTGCCTGGTTGTCGATTTATGCATCTGGATCCATCAATTACTGGATAAAAGCTATATGTGATATTTGGGGTATTCACCAATCTGATTACAGTTCAGGCACCTTCTCCACTTTTACTAGGGGTCTTACCTAGGTTGATCCTTGTGGATTCCTGAACTTTCCTAGCATTTGGCTCTCTTCAAACCCATATTGAATTAAAAAATGAGTACAGAGCTAAACAGAGAATTTTAAACAGAAGAATTTCAAGTGAACATATGAAATTTAAGAAATTGCTCAGCATCCTTAATCATCAGGGAAATGCAAAACAAAATGTCTCTGAGATACTATCTTATACCTGTAAGAATGATTAAGACAAAAATGAGAATTTATGTTGAAGAGGATGTGGAGTAAGAGGAACAAACTTGTGCAGCACTTTGAAAATCAATATGGAAGTATTTCAGAAAATTGGGGCTCAATCTATTTCAAGACACAGTAATACCAATCTTGGGCATATTCCCAAAGGATGCTTAATCATACCAAAAGGACACATGCCCAATAATGTTCATAACATCATGATTTAAAATAACCAGAACACAGAAACAGCCCAGATGCCCCTCAACAGAAAAATGGTCAAAGAAAATGTGGTACATCTACACAATGGACTATTACTCAGCTGTAAAAAACAATGACATCATGAAATTTGTAAGTAAACAGATGGGACTAGAAAAACACATCCTGAACGAGATAATGCAGACACAGAAATACAAACATGGTATGTACTCACTCATAAGTGGATACTAGATATTAAGCAAAGAATAATCAGACTACAATACATAGCCCCAGAGAAGCTAGGTAACAAGGAGGATGCAAAGAGGGACACATGGATCACCCATGGAAGAGAAATTGCGTGAGATCTCCTGGGTAAACTGGGGATGAGGGAGAAATAATTGGGAGGGGATGGGAAATGAGAACATGAAGGAACAGGAGGATCCATTAGTTGTCTTATTGCTCTATAGAACTTCAAATGCTATATTGAGTAGATAAGAATAGATAGAGTTAGCAGCCTTGGCTTGTTTCTGATTTTTGTGGGATTACTTTGGTTTTTTTCTCCATTTAATTTGTTGTTGGCTGTTGTTTGCTGTATATCGCCTTTATTATGTTTTGGTATGTCCCATATATCTCTGATCTGTCCAAGACTTTAATCACAAATAGAATGTTGGATTGATGTGGGATTTCTTTCTGTATGCTGTGAATATGTTTTATTGTCATTAGTTAATAAAGAAACTGCTTTCATCCAATGACTTAACAGAATAGAGCTAGGTGGGAAGACTAAACTGAATGCTGAAAGTAGGCAGGGTCAGAGAGAAGCCATGTAGTGGTGTGGGAGAATTGTCTGTATTCTGTCAATCATGTATTTTAATAAAACGCTGATTGGTCAGGCAGGAAGTATAGGTGGGTCAACCAGACAGGAAGTAGAGGTGGGGCGATGAGAACAGGAGTATTCTGAGAAGCAGGAAGCTCCCTCCACATTCCTGCCCAAACCACAGAGAAGCAAGATGTAACCTGCCCCACTGGAAAATGTTCTGAGCCACGTGGCTAACACAGACAAGAATTATGGGTTATCGTAATTAATTATTAACTAATTAATTAGTTAATAAGAAGACTGAGCTAATGGGCCAATTAGTTTATAATCTTAAAGAGTCTTGTGTGTGATTTTCTTTGGGGCTTGCCAGCTGTGGGGTACTGGGTGGGACAGATACCTCAACAAGCAGGCCTTCATATTACAATGAAGCTGCCTGCAGGAGGCAGACACCTCTACTAGAGACCACAGATATTTTGCTGTTAGGCCACGACCTAGTGGTGAGGCACAGATTAAAGAAGATGGGTTAGTTTAGGATATAACAACTAGTGAGAAATATGGTTAAGCTAGTCGGCAAACAGTAATGCAAATAATATAGTCTCTGAGCTATTATTTCAGGTCTAAGTGGCCAGGAATGAATGAGCAGCCTCCAAAAACACTGGATTTTTTCAAAGACTTTTTCAGGTCATGTTTTTTTTCTCTTTCGAATTGTTTATATTTGGATTATATTGACATATTTTTCTAAGTTGCACCATACCTTCATCTCTTGGATGAAGCCTACATGATCTTGCTGGATGATCTATTTGATGTGTTCCTAGACTTGTTTTGAGAGTCTTTCTTTGAGTATTTTTGCATCAATACTCAAGATGAAAATTTATCTAGAGTTCCCTTTCTTTGTTAAGGTTTTATGTGATTTTGGTAGCTATGGCTTTATAGAATTAATTTTCAATGTTCCTCGTGATTCTACTTTTTGTGAGAGTTTGAGAAGTATTAATTGGTACTACCTCTACTTTAAAAGTCACATAGAATTTTGTGCTAAAACCATCTGTCAGTGAAAATTACTTGATTGGGAAACTTTTAATGACTGCATCCATTTCCTTAGGGATTACAGGTCTATTCAAATTGTTAGTTTAATCTTGATTTAACACTGGTAAATGATATTTATGAAGAAATTTGTTCATTTCTTTTAGACCTTCAATTTATTTTGGAGTTCAGGTTTTTGAGGTGTGAACTAATGATTACTTGGCTTTCCTTGGTGTCATTCTTTTTCATTTCTGATTTTGTTGATTTGGAAATTCTCTTTCTGCCTTTTAGTTAGTGGATAAGGGTTTCTATATCTTGTTTGTTTTCTCAAAGAACCAACTCCTTTTTCCATTGATTCTTTTCATCATTCTAATGTGTTTCTATTATATTGATTTTTACCTCCAATTTGATCATTTCCTGTCATCTGCACAAATTGGGTCATTGGGTTCTTCTTGATCTAAACCTTTCAGATGTACTGTTAAGCTGCTAGTAAGAGATCAAATTGGTATACAAAGGCACTTAGTGCTATGAACATTCTTCTCAGCAGCACTTTCATTGGGCCCAGTAAGTTTGGGTATGTTTTGCATTCATTTTACTTGAATCTTAAGAAATCTTTAATTTTTTCTTTTTTTCTGCCTTGATCCAGTGGTCATTCTGTAGAGAATTTTTGAGTTTCCATGAGTTTGTAGGTTTTCTGTTGTTTCTGATGTTGAAATCTAGTTTTAATTCATCCTGGTTTTAGTAAGATACACAGGGTCATTTCAATTTTCTTATATTTGTGTAAGCTTGCTTTGTGGTCAAGTATGAGGTTAGTTTTTGAGAAGGTATTATGAGGTGCTGCAAAGAAGGTATATTCTTTTGTGTTTGAGTGAAATATTGTGTAGATACCCCTTAAGTCAATTTGAATCATATCATGTGCTAGCTCTATTATTTTTCTGTTTAGTTTCTTTCTGGATGACCTGTACATTGGTGTGTGTGAGGTATTGAAGTCTAACACAATAAATGTTTAAGTTTCAATTTATGAATTAAGATTTAGTAATATATATTTTACAAATGGGAGTACTCCACTTATACCACAAGGACATTTGTTCAACTATGTTCATAGCAGAATTATTTGTGATACCCAGAACCTAGAAATGACCCAGATGCCCCTCAGCTGAAGAATGGATAAAGAAAATGTGGTGCATTTACACAAAAGAGTCTTACTCAACAATAAAAAACACTGACATCTTGAAATTTGCAGGCAAATGGATGGAACTAGAAAAATATCCTGATTGAGGTAACCCAGTCCCACAAAGACACACATGGTATGCAATCACTCTTAATTGGATATTAGATGAAAACAAGGATAATCAGTCCATAGAACACATCCTCTGAGAAGCTAGGCAGAAAAGAATAGCCTAAGAGCAGCATAAATGGATCCCCCAGGGAAGGGTAACTAGACAAGAACTCCTGAGAAAATTGGGAGCATGGGGGAAAGAAGGGAAGGTGAAAGGAAAGGGGGAGAGGGGAAAAAGGGGAAGGAGAACAAGACAGAGAGGGAAAGCAAGGAAAGAGATATCTTGATTGAGGGAGCCTTTTTGGGGCTAGCAGGGAACCTTGCACAAGGGAAATTCTCAGGAATCCACAAGACTGAACCCAGCTAAGACTCTAAGCAAGAGTGGAGAGGTCTGATATGGCCTTGCAATGAAATCAGATTTATGACTATCTTAATTGTCATCACAGAACCTTCACTCAGGAACTGATGAAAGCAGAAGCAGATATCCACAGTTAAGCAGTGGGTTGAGCTCCCAGAGTCCAGTCGAAGATGGGGGGAGTGATAATATGAGTAAAGTGGTCAAGACCAAGATGGAGATACCCACAGAAACAGTTGACACTGGCAGTGGAACCAGGAATCATTCCTCAGGCTTGAATTGGCTTATTGGAGCCCATACTCTTTGGAGGGATACCTTGATCAGCTTAAATATAGTGGGGGAGGACCATGGTTCTTCTTCAAGGTGATGTGGTAGATTTTGTTGATTCCCCATGGGAAGATTTAACCTCCCTGAAGAGTGTGCTGGGGGTGTGGTGGGTGGAAAATATGAGGAATGGGGGAAGGAAGCTAGAGGAAACTGTGATTAGTATGTAAATTGAGAAAAGATTGTTTTTTAAAAAAATTAAAAAATGGAAATGCCCTTGCATTTGGGGACTAGATGTTCAGAATTGAGACATCATCCTCATGGATTTTTCTTTCGATGAGCATAAAATATTCTTCTCTTTCTCTTTTGATTAATTTTAGTGGAAAGTCTATTTAGTTAGAAATTAGAATTTCTACACCTGATTGCTTCTTGGGACGATTTGCCTGGAAAATCTTTTCAACTGTTAATTCTGAGGTAATAGCTACCTCTGATGTTGGGGTATGTTTATTACATGCAGCAAAGGATGGAGCTTGTTTTTGCATCCATTCTGAAAGCCTATATGTTTTGATATTTTGATTGGAGAATCATGTCCTTTGATAGAGATATTAATCACCAATGATTGTCAGATTCTGGGGTTTATTTTTGGGGGGTGGTGGAAGGTTTTGTGTGTGTGTGTGTGTGTGTGTGTGTGTGTGTGTGTGAACATGTGTGAGCATACTCACTTCCCTTTTGTATTTCCTAATGTGAAATTATTTATTTCCCATGTTCTTTGGTTCTTTTGGTAACTAACTTCCTTAGATGGGAGCTTCTATTCAAGTACCTTATGAAGGGTTGGATTTGTGGATAGATATTGTTTAAATTTGATTTTGTCTTTTACTGCTGAGAAAAACTCTAATGTGTATATGTGCCAATACCTTCTTCATCTTTTCTTCCATTGAGGAGCACCTGGGTTGTTTCCAGGTTCTGGATATTACAAGTAGTGCTGCTATGAACATAGTTGAACAACTGCTTTTGTAGTATGATTGGGCATCTCTTGGGTATATTCCCAAGAGTGGAATTGTTGGATACTGAGATAGATTGACTCACAGTTTCCTGAGAAACCGCCACACTGATTTCCAAAGTGGTTGCACAAGTTTGCATTCCCACCAACAATGGGTGAGTGTTCTCCTTACTCCACATCCTCTCCAGCATAGGTTATCATTGGTGTTTTTGATTTTAGCCATTCTGACATGTGTAAGATTATGGTATCTCAAAACTGTTTTGATTTGCATTTCCCTGATTGCTATGGAAGTTGAATATGACCTTAAGTCTCTTTTGGCCATTTGAACTTCTTCTGTTGAGAATTCTCTGTTCAGTTCAGTAACCCATTTTTTAATTGGGTTATTCAGAATTTTAATGTCTAGTTTCTAGAGTTCTTTAAATGTTTTGTTGATCAGATCTTTGTCTGATGTGGAGTTGGTGAAGATCTTCTCCCATTCAGTAGGTTGCCTTTTTGTCATAATGACAGTGTCATTTGCTTTACAGAAGCTTCTCAGTTTCAGTAGATCCCATTTATTCATTGATTCTCTTATTGTCTGTGCTACTGTGATTATACGTAGGAAGTGGTCTCCTGTGCCCATGTGTTGCAGACTACTTCCCACTTTCTCTTCTATCAGGTTCAGTGTGGTCAAATTTATATTGAGGCCTTTAATCCATTTGAACTTGAGTTTTGTGCATGGTGGTAGATATGGATCTATTTTCATTCTTCTACAGGTTGGCGTCCAGTTATGCCAGCACCATTTGTTAAAGATGCTTTCTTTCTTTCATTGTATGATTTTAGCTCCTTTGTCGAAAATCAGGTGTTCATAGGTTTGTGGATTAATATCCGGGTCTTCAATTCAATTCCATTGGTCAACATCTCTGTTTTTATGCCAATACCAAGCTGTTTTCATTACAGTAGCTCTGTAATAGAGTTTGACCCAAAAAGATGAATATGGTATGTACTCACTCGTTAGTGTATTCAAGCCATAAACAAAGGACATTGAGCCTATAGTTTGTGATTCAAGAGAAACTGAAAATAAGGTGAACCCAAAGAAAAACATATATTTATCCTCATGGAAATTAGAAGTAGTCAAGATTTCCAGGCAAAAGTTGAGAGTACAGGGGTGGGGTGGGGGAAGGGGAAAGGGGGAAAGAGAACAGAGAAGGGGAAGATTGGAGAAATCTTGGGGGATTGGGATAGCTGAGATGGACGAACGGTGGATATGGGAACAGGGAAGAAGATATCTTAATTAAGGGAGCCATTTTAGGGTTGGCAAGAGACTTGGCTCCAGATGGGTTTCCAGGTGTCCAAGGGGATATACCCAGCTAGGTCCTTGGGCAGCAGAGGAGAGGGTGCCTGAACTGGCCTTCTCCCATAGCCATACTGATAAATATCTGGCGATGGATGGAGATAGAGACAGAAACCCACATTGGAGCACTGGACTGAGTTTCCAAGGTTCTAATGAAGAGAAGAAGGATAGAGAAGATGAGCAAGGAAGTCAGGACCATGAGGGCTGCGTCCACCCACTGAGACAGTGTGACTGATCTAATGGGAGCTCACCAAAGCCAGCTGGACTGGGATTGAATGAGCATGTGATCAAACCGGACTCTCTGAATGTGGCTGACAATGGGGACTGACTGAGAAGCCAAGGACAATGGCACTGGGTTTTGATTCTACTGCATGTACTGACTTTTTGGGAGCCTAATCTGTTTGGATGTATGACTCCTTGACCTGGATAGAGGGTGGAGGACCTTGGACTTCCCATAGGGCAGGGTACCCTGACTTCTCTTAGAAGTGGAGAGAAAGTGGGGAATGGGGGAAGTGGGAGGGAAATGGAAGGAGGGGAGGAGGTGGAAATTTTTAATGAATAAAATAAAATAAAAAAGAAAAAGAAAAAATTTTAAAAAATGACTTTGTCATGAAATATCCTGTTTTTCTCCATGCATGATGATTGTAAATTTTGCTGGGTATAGTTACATAGCCTGGCATTTGTGTTCTCTTAGAGTCTACAGTACATGTACCCAGGTCTTTCTAAACTTTAAAGTCTCTTTTGAGAATTCTTGTGTAGTTCTAACAGGTTTGCCTTTATATGTTATTGGTCTTATTCCCTTGCAACTTTTAAAATTCATTTTTTGTTCTGTATGTTTAACCTTTTGATTATTATATCAAGGCGGGGGGCTTTCTTTTCTAGTCCAATCTATTAGGTGTTCTGTAAGCTTCTTGTACCTTTATAATCATATCCTTGTTTAATTTTCCTCTATGATTTTATTGAAAATATTTTCTGGACCTTTGAGGTCAGAATACTTTTGTATTCCTATTGTTCTTAGGTGTGATCTTTTTATGGTGTTACAGATTTCCTGGATGATTTGTGTTAGGATTTTTTTTTGGATTTAACAATTTCTTTCACGGATGTATCAATGTCTTCTATGGTAGATTTTAAGCTCAGATTCTCTCTTCCACCTCTTGTATTCTGATGGTGATGTTCATGTCTTTATATCCTGCTCTCTTACTTACATTGTCCATCTCCAGGATTCCTTTACTTTGAATTTTCATTATTGATTCTATTTCCATTTTTAGGTTTTGAGCAGTTTTATTATTTTCCTTTATCTTTTTATTAATGTTTTCCTGGATATCTTTATGGGATTTATTCATTTTCTCTTTAATGGCTTCTATCATCTCCGTAAAATTGAATTTAAGGTCCTTTTCTTGTGCTTCAGTTGTCTTGGAATAACCAGGGCTTGTTCTAGTAAGATTACAGTGCTCTGGTCGTACCATATTGCCCTGACTATTACTGGTTATGTTCTCACACTGGTCTCTAGCCATCTGGGTTTAGGGCTATTATAGGTTCAGGTATCAATTTTTGAGTTTATCTTTGTTGAATTAATGTTTCTGGATTTTTTTTCTAGGTTTCTGTTTCCTTTCTGATTTTCTAGCCCAAGTGGCCTGTGGCTCTGGTGACAAAGGGGTCTTCAGATCTATTAGAGTGTCTCCACTGGAACTTTGAAGGCCTGTGTGGTCTCTGAGGTTCCAGGTACCAGCTTGGTCTCCAGGATTCTAATACCAACGTGGCCTTTGGGAAAGAATGGATCTTCTGCCAGAGTGGTGGGCCAGGATATGGAGACCCCAGGGAAATCAATGAAGTTCTGAACTGCTGTGCAGACTTTTAAGGTGTGTTAGCAGGTGGTGGGCAGTGTCTTACCTGGGGTTTGTAGTACTAGCATGGTCTCCAGTAGGATTATTCTGCTGGAGTTGTGGGTCCAGATATGGAACCCAGGGGAGGGCAGAAACTACATATTTTGAAACAAGTACTTACCCTGCTCTACAGGTTTTAGAACTTGAACAAATATTGCTCTCTTTGTTTACAATACCCAAGAATACTATCAGTCTCACCATTGAATACTATATTATAGATGAAAATTTCCTTCCAGACTAGTACTGTAGCCTTTCAGTCAAGGCTTATATTAGTTATAACCTCTTTGGCCTATTAGTTCAGACTTATTACTAACTAGCTCTTACAACTTGAATTAACCCATAATTCATATCTATGTCTAGCCATGTGGCTTGGTACCTTTTCTCAGTGCAGCATTTTCATTTTGTTTCCTCTACATCTGGGTTGCTACTCTGCACTGATCCTTTCCTCTTCCTAGAATTATCCTAGTCTTGTCACCCCGCCTATACTTCCTGTCTGGCTACTGGCCAATCAGCATTTTATTAAACCAATGCAAGTGACAATTCTTTACGGGGTAGAAGAGCATTATCCAATAGCATTAGATGCCTCTAAAAATTCTAACATTATACATATGCTGTACAGACATTCACAGAGTCATAGAATACTTCATGTAAACTATGATTTAGTGAATTGAAACAATATTAATTTCTGTTAATTTTGCTACCAATTTTCCATACAACACTGATCTAGAATTAGTTAATCTGAGCAGTCTCATGAGAATATATAATCTTTATACATATTTCTATCTAGAATTAAATTTTCATTGATATTAGAAGTTAAAACTATACTTCTTTTTAACTCTAGGCCCATTATCACACTAATACTTGATCATATTCCTAGAGATGTCATTGTCAAATTTTCTTTTTCCATACAAATAAATATATAAGTGAGTTGGTTTATCCTCTTTGGGGGTAAGGGTCCCAACTATCAGTTTTAATAAAAATTGTATTCATGTTTGAAAACAGCTTTCTATAGAGGTCTTTTTATCCATCCATAGGGCTTGCCTATGAATTGGTATGCTCAACTAATGTTACCCTCTATAATTTTATGTTTGAAAAGTGTACCTGAAAATTCATTCACTCATACAAGAGCAAAGTGAAAAAACCATGTCATGTTCTTATAAATCTCATATATAGTATGGCAACCTATGAGTCATTCTTATAAGTGTTGTAGACTTTATTATCTTACATAACTTATTCTTATAGCAAAATATCAATCACATGGAACCAGCACAGACCTCAGTGTTTTCTCTTAATAAAAGTAGTGATTTTACAAATTCACTTTATTGTGTCTGCATGCAGTCAACGAAGGCAGGGCCAGAATAAATAATTTGTTTCTGCTTAATATAAGTTAACAATGAATATTTCAATGGAGAAACAAGAAAATTCACAGTTTTAGTCCAAATATAAATCTATTCTATGCCTTTTGAAAGGTTTCATTTATGAGATAGCATTATCTGTTTTTATTTTGGGTAAATGAAGCAATAAGTTCTCTTTTTGTTATTACAGGGGCAAATTTATATTAGTCAGGTCAATCAATGTTTCATTAATTTTTGATTTGTAAACATTATGAGTAAACACTGATAAATTAACTATTCTGACATATCATAAATAAAGTAGAAAAAACATAAAAATTTGAAAATAACAAAATCTCATCCAGACAAGGTTTGCTTACAATATTGGGAGCATGGAAGCAAGGGAGGGCAGCAGGAGAGGAGGAGGGGAGAAGGGAAGGGAGAAGAATAACTTGATGGAATAGAATAGTTGAGATGGGGAAAGGACAGAGACAAAGAGCAAGGAAAGAGATATTTTGATTGAGGGAGCCATTAGGGGTCTAGTAAGAAACCTGGCACTAGAGAAATTCTCAGGAGTCTAAAAGGATGACCCCAGTTAAGACCCTAAGCAATAATGGGTAGTTACCTGAACTGGCCATGCCCTGTAGTCACATTGATGACTATCTTAAATATTACCATAGAACCTTCATCCAGCAACTGATGGAGCCAGGGTCAGAGATCTGATTCAAAGCACTGGACTGAGCTCCCAATGTCCAGTTGAAGAGTAGGAGGAGTGAGAATATGAGCAAAGAGGTCAAGAACATGATGGGGACACTCATTAAAACAGCTTACCTAAGCTAATGGGAGCTCACCAACCCTGGCAGAACAGGGAAGGAGCCAGCATTGGACCAAACTAGACCCTCTGAATGTTAGTGAGTGTTGTATGGCTGGGGCAGACTGATGAGTCATTGGCAGTGGCACCAGGATTTGCCCCTGCTGCTTGTACTGGCTTTTTGGAAACCATTCATTCTGGATAGATACCTTTGCTCAGCTTGGATATAAAAGGGAAGGCCTTGCCCTCTCCAGGGAGTGAATGGGGGATGGGGTGGGTAGGAAAATGGAGAGAATGGAAGGAGGAGAGGGAATGGAAACTGGGTTTAGTATGTAAAATGGAAAAAAGATAGTTTGTTTTATTTTAAAATGAATGTAATTAACATGTAACTCACAGAAGCATAAATACAAGTAAATAAGAAAATACAGAATTTCTCAAGTCTTTTAAAAAGTAATGTTAAAATACATTTATATTTTTATGCGTCAGATTGAGAAATTCTGATAGCATAAAATATTTAAAAAGTATTGACATGTGTAAAATTTTTTAAGAACAACCTCACAGTACTGCTCACATTTGAAAAGCATGCTCTCTGGGGCTATGGAAGTATCTGTGTAGATAATAGTGCTTTTAGCAAAAGGATCTGAGGTCAAACCCTAGATCACACATAATAAGATAGACATGAGTTTGAAGTCAGGTATGGTAATGCCTCCAGAAGTTCTTTTATTGTATAAGATTGTTTTGGCTATCCTGAGAGCTACAGTATTGAAAACAGCTTGGTATTGGCATAAGAACAGAGAAGTCGACCTATGGAATCGAATAGAAGACCCAGATATTAACCCACAAACTTATGAACACCTAATTTTCGACAAGGGAGCTAAAGGTATACAATGGAAGAAGGAAAGCATCTTTAACAAATGGTGCTGGCATAACTGGATGTCAACCTGTAAAAAAATGAAAGTAGATCCATATCTATCACCATGCACAAAAATCAAGTCCAAATGGATTAAAGACATCAACATTAATCCGTCCACTTTGAACCTGATAGAAGAGAAAGTGGGAAGTAGTATACAAGATATAGGCACAGGAGGCCTCTTCCTAAGTAGGACCCCAGCAGCACAGACAATAAGAGAAAAAATGAATAAATGGGATCTACTGAAACTGGGAAGCTTCTGTAAAGCAAAGGACACTGTCAGTAGGACAAAAAGGCTGCCTTCTGACTGGGAGAAGATCTTCACCAACCCCTCATCAGACAAAGGTCTGATCTCCAAAATATACAAAGAACTCAAGAAACTAGGCACTAAAACTCTAATTAACCCAATTAAAAAATGGGGTACTGAACTTAACAGAGAATTCACAACAGATGAACTTCGAATGGCCAGAAGACACTTAAGGTCATGCTCAACCTCCTTAGCGATCAGGGAAATGCAAATCAAAACCACTTTGAGATACCATCTTACACCTGTCAGAATAGCTAAAGTCAAAAACACCAATGATAGCCTATGCTGGAGAGGATGTGGGGTGAGGGGAACACTCATCCATTGTTGGTGGGAATGCCAACTCGTGCAGCCACTGTGGAAATCAGTGTGGCGGTTTCTCAGGAAACTGGGAGTCAACCTCCCTCAGGACCCAGCAATACCACTCTTGGGAATATACCCTAAAGATTCCCTAACATACTACAAAAGCATTTGTTCTATTATGTTCATAGCAGCACTATTTGTAATAGCCAGAACCTGGAAACAGCCTAGGTGCCCCTCAATAGAAGAATGGTTAAAAAAGGTGTGGAACATATACACATTAGAGTTTTACTCAGCGGTAAAAAACAATGACATCTTGAATTTTGCATGCAAATGCATGGAAATCGAAAACGCTTTACTGAGTGAGGTAAGCCAGACCCAAAAAGAGGAACACGGTATGTATTCACTCATAAGTGGATTCTAACCATAATTAAAGGTCTTTGAGCCTATTATTCGTGATCCTAGAGAAGCTAAATAAGAAGATGAACCTGATGAAGATTATTTAGCTATCCACCAGGAGGTAGGAAATAGACAAGATTCCCAGGTAACCTCGGGTGCATGGGGGGGTGGGAGGGTCGATGGAAGGGGAGAGGGTTAGAGAGAAGGGAGTAGGGGAGGAACGGGGAAAGCTTGGTGGCCGGGGATGGGGGGGAGGGAGGAAGGATGAATATGGGATCAGGGAAGAATATATTTCAACTAAGGGAGCCATTTTAGGGTTTACAGGAGACTTGATTATATATGGGATCCCAGGTCCAAGGAGAGATCCCCCAGATTGCTCTCTGGACAGAGGAGAGGGTGCCTGAATCGGCCTTGGCCCATGACCATACTGATGAATATTTTGCTTATCACCATAGATCCTTCATCTGGCGAAGGACGGCGATACAGTCGGAGATCCACATTGGAGCACCGGACTGAGCCCCCCGAGGTCCAAATGAGGAGCAGAAGGAGGAAGAACATGAAAAACGAAATCAGTACTGCGAGGGATGCTATCACCCACTGATACAAGGGAACGGATCTGATGAGAGTTTACCAGGGCCAGTTGGACTGGGACTGAACGAGGACGTGATCTAACCAGATTCTCGGAATTTGGCCGGATTCTCTGACTGTGGCTGGCCCGAAGTCTTTCTGAAAAGCCATTGACTATGACACTGGGACCTGTTTCCTCTACATATACTGGATTTTGGGGATCCAGTCTGTTTGGACACTCACCTTCCTGGACCTGGAGGGAGGGGGAAGGAACTGGAACTTCCCACAGGGCAGGAAACCCTGACTGCCCTGGGGGAAGAAGAGGGAGGAGGAGGAGGAGTGGGGGGAGTGGGAGGGTGTTAGGAGGGGGGGGAAATGGAAACTTTTATAATTTAACAAAATTTACTCAAAAATGAAAAAAAAAGATAGACATGATGATGGACCCCCACAACTTGAGCAATGTAGGGAGCAGAGACAGAGTGTTGCAGATTGCTGGTTGCCAGGCTTTCTCAGGAGTATAAAGTAGAGAGTCTTCCTCTGATCTCTGCATTCATGCAGATAGTCACAAGCACCCACAATCATGTGCAAATATACCATATATATGTGCAACACACGGAAGCTATCCTATCTGACTCAAGAAATTCCCTTATTAGAAATGTATCTGTCATTATACATCTATTACAAAGCAGCTAATTTAGCTTCATTAAATCTTTGTTCATAGTCGATAAAAGGGAAACAAAGCACATGTTCTTTTATTAGTAAAAAAGAGGAATAGATTCAATTACATAGATAGGTTTTCTTTTTTTAAAAAAAAGAATATATCAATATTTGATTTTACAAATGGGTTGAATTTTTGTGTACTAATTCAAAAATCACAGAACTAATAAAAAACAATCAAACAAACAAAGTATTGGGATTAGTGTACTACAATATCAGTTATATAAGTTGATTCATAGCAATGGGGTTTTTAGGCATTAAGTACATTTCGGAACAGATAAATGTCTACTTTTCATTGTAAAGCCTTCACTTATTTGAAATATTTGCTTTGTTCCCAGTAAGTATGATGTTTTGAGGGATTAAAATAATTAAAAGCCAAATTGGTACAAAGTGGAAGAACAATTTTGGACTGTTTTGCTATACCCTGGGCTTTATGCTTTTGTCACTCCTCTCGGTTTTCACTTTTAAAAATATCTTTCAAGATAATCTTTTCCTCCACTTCATAAATGAAGAAAATATTAACAATAAATGTTATCTAATTTTACTAACTTTGCTACAAGTTAATAGTGAAAATATTATGTGGTTGTTTTCCAAAATCCCAAGCTTAATTATAATTAGTGAAACATGGTTTCAAAGAGACTAAGAAAATAATTAATTTTGACAAGTCTGAGGTATGAACTTAGTTCATGCTCTTTCTGAACAGTAGTACTGTTAATTATCTATATTGTTTCACACAAATAGTATACCTCAAAAAGGTGAGAAATGATAGAATTCAGAACATCTTCTAATACTTTATGTGAAATATTTTTAAAATGATAAAATATCAGAGACAATGAACAAGTCATAGTATTCAATTAACACTTAATGTTTAGGTAGAGAAAGAATCAAAGATAACCAGAAAATCTTAATGTAGTCATAATGGAAATTACGAAAATAACAGACATTAGGGAAAAGCAATTAATAAAATGTAACTTTGTATATGCTAACTTTCTGATAAATGTGGTACATCTATGAACATCTATTGTTGTATTATATAATATATTGCATTGATGCTTCTCCCTATTAATATAATTATTCGTATCATTTAAGTCTATTAGTTATCTTTAATTGTTTTTTCTTTAATATCCCTTTATATAAAATTTCATATAAAAAGGAGTGACATAATTTCTACTCTAAGTCCAAGACATTTTAATAAAAAATAGTTTATTTGAAATATAACTATATCACTGTTTGCCTTTCACACCGTTAGTGCCTTCCATGTTCCCATTTCTATTTCCTCCCGTGTCTCCCTTTACTTACCTTCTAACTTGTTGCCTCTTTTTCTTTGATTCTACTTTAAAATATTTTTATTTATTCTTCAACAATTTAGTACATTTATGTAATGTAGTTTGATCGTAGTCACTTCTCTTTCCCCTTTTTTATATCCTTTGCCTAATCCCATGTGAATGCTTCTATGATTTCTTTATAATCCTCTGAGTTTAATTATATAAGCTTGCATGTACATGGATCTGAGATTATTTATTGGACCATGGGCAGTTTACCAATGTCTACAACCCTGAAGAAATATTACTCACTTCACCAACAACCATTAGGTGTCAGTAGATCCTCATCCAGTGGTGGAGTCTCATATGCTCCCCCCCATCCCTAGTAGAATATTGAAAGATTCCATTTGTGCAGGATCTTGTTCCAGTAACCACAGAAGTTGTACATTCATGAGTGGAAGAGCCATATCTCGTCAAAGGATAGAATTTCACAGCACTTCTACTCATCTTGTGGATATCACATTTTTTTTCTGACCCCTTTTCTGCACTGCTCCTGGAGGTTTCTAAAGACATTTACTTTCAACACTTTCACTGGTTCACTGCTGCCTACTGTAAAAAGAAGCTTTTCTGAGTAAGATTGAAAACACAACTAATCTATAGCTATAAACAATATTTAAGAAACAGTTGAACAAAAAGAATAAAATAAAGTCATAAATTAAATCATTGGATCCTCAAGTAAAATGTTCAAAGTACCCTGCTTAACTGAGGGTAATTGCAAAGTAAACACCTTAAATGCAGTCTACTTCTTTCATGTGACTCTCTGCAAGGCCTTTATAGTGTTCAAAGATAATTACTTTTTTCATCTTTCAAAAATGTTTGCATATGAGGAAATTAAAGATGAATACTATATAGAATACAGTATTTGCTGTCATAATTACAGCAAAGACTTGTTAAAACCTTTATTTCAATACATAATTCTCTATTATAAGTGTCTTCTTACACAGTTGTCCTTTATACTACAGCCATTATCATGAAAAATTTCAATGCATGCCATATCTGAGAACTTAAATATTCAAGTAGCAATATTTTATGAGGAAAAGATAATAAATGTATTAATATATTTTTAAAACTATTCAGTGAAAATACTTGCTTTTTGAATATGACACCATTATTTAAAATTAAGGATTAGATGATTAAGAATTTTTTGTACACTAAATCTTTCAAAATTGAAAATAAGCTAATCAGTTAAAAGAAAAACTCAATTCAGTTTGTCTATAATTCCTGTACCCTCTTTGCTATAGATATGGAGAGAGAACAACAAGGTAATATTTAACTTTTTCATCTACATTATACAGGATATATACCTGTGTATGTATATCATTTGTTCTCTAGTATATAAATTATAGAAAATTTAGTCTACAAAGATGGTTTTGTTGCTCTCCTTTTAACTTTTATATAAAATAAAAAAACATTAATGAAATTTTATTGGATATGCTCATTTTTTATCTGTGATTGGGGATTAGGAACTACTGACATGAATTCAAAAGACTCTTTGAAAAGAATATTCAAAAATTAAGATAGTTTCATGATGGTTATCTGGTTATCAATCATGGTGGATATCACAAAGATTTTGGTAATCTTGGTGTAGCTAATCATATGGTCTTCAAGAATTCTGCATCATTCAATTTGGCCGAGAGAAGTAAAAATGATGAAAAATTATGACTCAGAGCAAGTAGAAGTGCTAGTTAAAATAACAGAAACTGTTCCATAAAATCAAATGAGAAATCTAAGGAAAGGAACAGTTGCAAGAGGCATTTATAAGATCAAATAGGAATAACCAAAAAAGCAGCTTAGGTAGATAAGTGATGAAATATACAGAATTTAAAAGAAAAGATTATTGAAAGCTACAATAGAATAGAACAAATCACATATATAGATTAATCATTAGAATAACAACAGGATTCTGAGAGAATCCTAAAATTAAAGATTATATGTCTTAATTATGTTTCTATTACTATGACAAAACACCATGGCCAAGGATGTAGTTTACAAAAGGAGGTGTTTAATTATATTTCTAGAACATTAGAGTAACTGCTGAGGAACAAAGGCACAGCAGCAGAAACAGCTGAAAGCTCACATCTCAAGCAAGTTGAAGAGAGAAACACTATGAATGGCACAAATTTTTAAATAATGAAACTTCCAACCATAGTTACACATCCTCTTCCAACAAGACTACACCTTCTAATCCTTCTCAACAAGTCCACCAACTGGGCACAAAATATTTAAGTGTATATGCCTATAATGCCTATAGGGGCCATTCTCCTTCAAAACATTACAATATATAATGATAGATCTCCATTTTTATCTTTTATTGAATTTTTCTTTGACAATTTTATACATGATTTTTGTAATACTTAACCTTCTCCAGTATTGTTCCTTCTTCATTAGGATTACCTTTCCTTCTAATTCCTTTTCAGCACTGTTTTATTTTTAAATTTTGAAGTTATAATTTAATTTCAATATTTCTCTCTTCCAATTTTTCCTCCAAATCTTCCCATATTTCTCTCCATATCCACACTCACCTTCATATTCACGGTTCCTTTTTTTAAAATAATTGACATTACATGCATAGATTCATGATCTGGGATATCCTACTGTATATGTGTTACTTTCATTGTTTAATGAATAAAACTGATTTGGTATAAGGCAGAGCAGAATATAGCCTGGCCAGAAGGGATATATAGAGAGAGTAAGCAGAGTCATGGGGACACCATGTAACTGCAATGGAGAGAGATGCCACAGAAACCTTTCCAGTAATCCACAGCCTCATAACAATATACAGAATAATAGAAATGGGTTAATTCGAGATGTAAGAGCTATTTAGAAATATGCCTGAGTCATTGGCTGAACAGTGTTGTAATTAATATAATTAATATAGTTTCTGTGTGATTATTTGGCTCTGGAGAGCCAGGAAATGCAGCATAGCCTCCACTTACATATACATACATAGACACATAAATTTATTCATACATACAACTTGCTCAATCTATATAATGGTACTTGTATGTTTGCTTTCTGAACTGGGGCTAATTGGTATTGGATACCAATTGGAATTTCCTTCCTTTAAATGGTAATTTCTCCCACTCTCAGCATTTTTTACTTGCATGTAATTTCTCTTGTAGGGTTGTAGGCTTGGACCTGTCCACTGGTATGTCTGTTGTTATCATTCCTGTTCAACTTAAGTTTAGGTAGTCATATTGGTGAGACTTTCTGAGTATTGTTTCTGACACTACTAAGAAACACAATCTCACAGTAAATTCTTTAATAATCTAGTTCCTACAATATATCCACTGCCTCTTCTATAAGGTGCAAGAGTGTCTTCTAGAAATATCCATTGATACAGGGCTTCACAACCCTGCATTTGATTTATTATGGATTTCTGTAGTTGTCTCAGCCTGTTACACAGAGACTTACTTGAAAGGTAGGTGGTGAGGACTACACTAATCTGTGGGTATAAGGACAAGGGTTTAAATTGTTATTAGGGATTATACTGGTTTAGTAAATTTGCAAATTCTCCTCAAAGATTTGTGACTTCACTAGCACCAAGTAGTTTGCTAAGTTTCTAGTACCAGACATGGTTTTCTCTTGTTGAGCAGATATTAAGGCCAATTAGAGGGTCACATTTTGGGCTAATGAAAGCTACTCTTCAGAGAAGAGGTATGCATATCAGTTTAAGCTCAGGGGCTTCTGTGTCTTGTGTCTGAAGTGTATGGTATCTTTATCAATAGGGACTTCCTTTCCACCCCTGGGAGGTTCACATGAAGACAATAGCCATAGGCTGTATGATTTGTAATTACCTTGCATAGTCCCAACCAATAACTCAAGAAAGGTATTCTCATGTCTAGTATTGACATCCAAGTTTCTTACATCGGTTTTAGGGATTTAAAACAAGTCGTCATGCTTACATAACAAACAATTTATAAAATATACTTTTTTCACATACCTAGAGATGTGAATATTATAAATACGCAAAATATACATTTGATTATGCTACTTGAGCACTACCCCTTTCTTTGTTTTGTCAGTTACCCATGTATGAGAAAGCTTCCCCCTTATTTGTGAGTTCATATTCCTGTTACTGTCTTAATAGACTGTTTTCCTTGAACTCTGAGACAGTACCAGTGCTTGCTCTCTTTGGTTACCTAACTTCTTGTCACAAAATTAGTCACAGTAAAAAGTGATTGATACATGGACAATATAAATTACATATTATAATAAAAATGACATTATGGAACTCAGTAATATATACAATTAATGCAGGCTTATTGGAAACAACTTTAAAATAAAGTACTTTCTGAAGGAAGCTATACTTCACAGAGAATAATATGATTCTTCAATCTAGTTTAGAAGCAAACAATTTTTAATTGAATACAAAACAGCCATTGCATAATTATATTAAATGTTAATTTCTAGCAAATTACAGAAATTACTTATTTGAATTTTCTCTATTGACCTACAAGTACAAGCAATTTACAATAGGCAAATAGTGGTTGTGATGAATCAACTGAGACACAATGGCTTTTTATGTAACTGTTGTTTTTCCAGTGTGTTTACTTCAGAAGGAAAATTAAAAAGATACGTTAAACTTAACTGAGATAATCTTCAATAAAATTTTCTCAATTCTAAGAAGATAAGTAAAAATAAAAAGATTCAAACTTTTGTCCATCATTAACAGTGTTTTAAAGCAACACAGTTATCTCATGAGAGCTGTTTTTGCTTAATGCAAGCAATTATTAGCAGTTAAGGAAGAATGATAAAGGAGAATTGCAGTGAAATACCATTTAAGCTAGTGAGATATTTAATCCTTTTCAAAGCACTGTCCTCTATCTTCATGAATGTTTTCAAATAATACTACCTTATCTTTTCCATTTGTTTTACAAACAAAAATACATCAATCACTTGTCAGTGCAACATAAATCTACTTCTAAGATATAATTTAAGAGAAATTTGGTTGTATTAAGCAAGTCAAGATAGCAATTAGTTAGAAGCAATAAATGAATACTCTGTGCAACTAACATACAGTTGTTGAACATGAGTCAATTCATCACCATTTTCTTTTATCTCACAAAATATTGTTATTAAAATACTTACCATTCACCTGAAGATTATTGGCTACATGAAAAAAATGATTTAAAGAGACTATCTTGAAAAATGCAAAACCATAAAATAACTCTATTTACAGAGTTCTGAATCAAATTTTATTATAAGCAGTCAGAACTTGTACAAATCTAAAATGCATTTAGATTAGTCTAGACAAATGATGTGCGTAGGTAATCATTTTTTTTTACATTCTAAAATAAATTTTAGGTTTAGAAAGATAAATGTTATGTGGGATTCCTCTCTGTATGCCATGAATATGTTTTATTACTATTTGTTATTAATGAAGCTCTTTTGGCCAGTAGTTTAGTAAAGTAAAACCAGGTGGTTAACCTGAACAGAGATATAAAGAGAAAGTAGGCAGAATCAAGGAAACACCATGTAGCTGCTGCAGGAGAAAGATATCAGTTGCCCACCAGAACCTTGCGGGTAGGCTACAGCCTTGAGACGATAAACAGAGTAATAGAAATGGATTGATATAAGATATAAGAGTTAGCTAAAAATATGCCTAAGCTATTGGCCAAACTATGTTGCAATTAATATAGTTTCTATGTCAGGGTGGCTGAGAAACAAACAAGCAGTCTCCACCTATCTAAACATACTAAAATCACTACATATATAAGTGAATTTGTGTGTGTGTTTGTGTGTGTGTATGTGTATACAAAGTAGTTTTGCTTTAAGCATAATGACAGGTATAAAAAATTGCAATTTTCATGTGTACATTGTTTCATCTCATTATGAATAAATTTTGAAATAATTCTGAAAAGATTCTCAGCAAGATTTATAGTCAAACTCTCCAAATTAGACTTGCTTATACCTGGTTTTCTTTATTTGCGGTTATCTTAAAAGAATAAAACATTGGGACGTTATTTTTAACTACGTGGAAATATATGGATAGAAGGTTATCAAAGTACTATTTTTCATTGCTAGAGTTGCCTTGAGAACTACATTGTAAGAATCACTTTAACCAAGATAAGAGCCTCTTAACAGTTTAATGTGCCAATCATTTGTGTTTAGGTACCTAGAATCATTATATATCAACTATTGAACAGTTTCATTTTAAAAGTTGGATAATGTGATATGTGAAATACTTACAAAACTGTGAAAAAGAACATTGATGTGCAAATGATTGAAAATGGAAAATGTAAGAGGATGGAGCTTGTGGAATTGACAGTGATTTAATTATAGGTAATAAAAAATAAGTAATAAATGGTTCCCAACATTTATAATTATATAATATTTTCTATCCATGTTGCTTTTTGCAACAGTGCATGGACTATTTATTTCTCTTTTAAAGTTGAATACTTTGGAAAATTAGACAGGAAAGTATTTTTAAGGGAATCATGTACTAGAGGCTAGCTTGATCCTGCTACAACTAAGGGTCAGTAGGTTCTATATTTTGTTGTGTCACATTTATAATAAGCCTAATATAAGATTAAGTGGATTCTGACTACAATCAATGGCTGTGACAAATACAAAATAAATAAAATCAGATCATGCATATGATAAAATTAAAATAGAAATTGAGGGAAGTAAGCATTTTTATTCTTATTCAAGAGAGCTAATATTATGCAATTACTAGATCAGAATATTCTTAGTTCGAAATAGCTACATAAATCCAGAACATATTTTGTTTATATGGATTTATAATGGAACATGTTAAAAATTGGTGACAGATCTAGTACAGGAGTACATTATTATGAGATCCGAAATACCAGAAATAAATGGTTCCCAAGGCACATGTCCAATATGAAGTTAAAAATAACCTTAAGGAAATCTCACAATGATCACCTTAATGATCTCAAAAACTTTAAATTAATTTGTTGAGTTTATTTTGCAGTACTTAGTACTTCTGCATATGCTTTGCCTCTTAAATAATGCAGCATCTAATTCTCAGCATTACAGTTCAGTAATACTGGTTAACAGAGTTAAATGTGTGCTTGTAGACGTAGATTCTTTAGATTATATATGCATGAAAGTTTCCCTCATGATAATAGACATAAATAAACATGATAGAATTCTAACTGTGGATATCTGGGGAAGTCTTTTTGAGGCACAATAATTGGTAAGGAAAGTACATCAAGCCTGGAACATATTTGATAGAATACAGGGAGAGCATATGACTAAAGCAGGCTGGGAAAAGTAAGAGAAGGCATTTTAGTCAGCTAAAATATAACCAAAATAACTGAAATTTAAATTTAAAATCAAAGGTCAAATAGTTTGGGAAAATGCATAAAAATTGATTCCATGACTTTGAGAAATTATACCTTCAACACTGTTTCCCACCATTTTTAGTATATTTAAGAGTAAATGAAATTTCTTATTTACTGGAGAAAATATAAGCACATAATATTTATTTCCTCTTTTTGATCAGAAATATTAAAGTATTATATTTTATATTCATATTCTTATGGTATTGCAAATTTTATTAGTATTTATTTTCTTGACATGTTTGATTCTTTCCATTTAAGACAAATTTACTTTGCATTTTCTCTCCTCTCCATTTTAAATATTGAATCCAACATTCTTGTTTTGTTTTCACCTACTAACTAGTAACACTGTACCAATTGAACTTTTCATTTTTAAAAAATTATACATAAGTATAAGCAGAAGTTCCAGCATGGTGCAAGACACCTGTCAAGATATCTGGAACTTGAACTCAGGTCCACTAGAGGAACAGTACATACTCTTGACCACTGATACATTTCTCTATCCTTTATTTTTACTTTTTGTTATTTGAAAGCTCCATACATTTATGCAACTATTGCTACCTCCTTTCAACTCTCTGTAGTGCTCCCACCCTTTCTACTTACCAGCTTCATGTCTTTTTCTTATTTATATGTTTTTGTTATTAATACTATCCTGAGACTAATTAGTGTTACGCCACACGCATTGTCATTCAACAAGGCA
Source organism: Myodes glareolus (assembly GCF_982192425.1). Classification (NCBI taxonomy): domain Eukaryota; kingdom Metazoa; phylum Chordata; class Mammalia; order Rodentia; family Cricetidae; genus Myodes; species Myodes glareolus. The sequence continues at coordinate 36,080,334 of NC_142053.1, read as the reverse complement.
TGAATAACTTTTTAGTGGCAATGCCACCAAAGGAAAATGACTTTCTTTCCCTCAGTGGCAATCAACTGCCAAGAACTTCTCTAATCAAAGTGGGGTCTTGTATACCCTTCATCCATTCATGACAGAATCTTGACACACTTGCGCTTGTGTAGGTCTTGGGCAGGTAACCATAGGTGCTGTGAGTTGTTTGTTTAACCCATGTTATATCTAGAAGTCGCATTCCAGAATTCTCCACAACATCCACTGACTCTTCTCTCTGCACTCCCTTCAGTGAAGTTCCCTTAGCATTGAAAGTATGAATGTTGATAAAGGTGATTCATCAACTCCTTTACACTCAGAGTTATTTATACTTGGTGCTTTGAACAGATAGAAGTTTCTGCACTAACAATATGCAGAACAGAAATAAACTTCTCTGACCAAAATTGATAATAACACAGATCTATTTAGAAGACTATTTGACAGCATGGCAATTTAGCACCAGAGCCTTTCATCTTCCCATTTATGAACTTCTGACAAGGTTTATAGTTCCATGCATTATATCCTTCTTATGGAGAAGACTTCATATTAAATCAGAAGGTGAATAGTTACCCACATAGTAATAATGTCATTATTGTACTTTAAGCACATCTTTTCAGCTCAGTCATATTTTTAACTCTCAGAGTCCAGAAATCACTGATGTGTTTTCTCTCCCAGCAGTTTAGACAGTACCTTTTGTCACTATGTAAGCTGGTCAACAGGGAAAGCAATTTCTGTCCAATTTGAAGTTAAGTTTGCTATTTCCTACAAACACCATGTGTGATATCTTCAGAAATAGGCAAGAAATAGACCTAAATGGGCAAGCAAGAGCAACAATAATAGTCCATGTATTTTTTGGGTGCCTCTGGGGAGTTCTTGACCAAAAACTCTAAACCTGATTATTTATGACTGGCCCTGAGATTCTCATTTCATTATATATGTCTTCTTAAATACCATGTTTAGGTCTTCAATTATAAATCTCATTTTTATTCCCTCCCTTATTCCTTTAGAATATGCATTCCATTGAAATATTTGATAGAAGATAGATAGATAGATAGATAGATAGATAGATAGATAGATAGATAGATAGATCAAGATAGATGTGCGTTGGTATTAAAGGTATATTATAATACCTGGCAGGTTGGCCTGTACACAATAAGAGCTCAAAATTCATTAGTTGAAAGAATAAATAAATGTTTCTCAACTTGAAACACAAATCAAGTAAGAGTGGTAAGTAATGAAATTAATATGTAAAAGAGATGCAATAACCAGAGAACCTAACACAATTTCTAGATGTCACAGGGAAAATTAGTGCAAGTAGAGTCAGTTAAACTACGGTTTCCTTCACAGACCTACTCTCCATTGGGGAATGCTATTTCTCATTTGGTAGGCATTTTTATCTCTGCCTGAACATCAAAGTCAGTTTTATAACTCAAAAGTAACTTCGATGCCTAGGTTCACTTCTCAAAAATTCTGATGTTTGCAACAGCAGTTTCATTGCATCACCTATCATTATAAGTTATTGTTTCAAACATTTAAATAGCAATTTGTTTAGAGCATAACTTCTTAAAGATTTTTTTCATTGATAATCACTTTTTGCCTGAGAAAATGTGGTATGACCCTGGAATTAATGGCCTATAAAACCAATAACTTACTGAAAATAAGTCATAAAAAATTTTAGAGTTAAAATGGAAACCCAGTTAGCAAAGACCTCACCCTCCAAGCATGAAGATCTGAGTTCAGCATCCAAACATCCATATAGGAAACTTGACACAGTGATGTGTTCCTGAAATCCTTGAACTAGGGAGGTAACTGGAACTTTCTGTTCATCCAAATATCATGTGTAATATAAGGATATTTGTATTGATAGGATATATGATGAGGACTTTTGATAAGAAAATGTCTTTGTTTTCTGTAATTAAATCGTTGTTATTTAACAATAGGGCTACATGGATGATAAAAGAACTACAATTCATAACATATAATAATTTCAAATAAGGGCCAACATGTTTCAGGTAGTATTTCTGAGCACCCTGTGTTATAGGGGGACACACTGTGCTGAGTATAAATGTTAGATGTTCAACATCAACTCTGTACAAAAGTCTCATGAAACAAAACAGCCAAATGATTCTATAAGCACTTCAGATATATTAGCTGTTTGCCTTTAAATTAATTTTTGGCTGTTGCATATTCTGAAAACTTTTAGGGTTACCATAGTTTTAGTGACACACACATTATGTAGTGTAACTCCTGTTTGTACGAGGAGTAACTGGGCTCAATCCATGGTATATGATTTTGGAAATAATCCATCAACTACAGTCCTCAAATGAAGATGATAGTAATAAATGTGTAAAATTACATGTACAAAATGAGGTAGTGGGCATTATAGAACCAAACAGAAAAAAAAAATTTTCAATAATTTGTTTTTTGCCATTTGCTTCTTATTTCTGATCACAAGGCTACATATTATAAAGTATGTAACTTTATCTAAGTAATATTATAACATTATATTTCCAACACTACTGATGAAATCATGGTGATTTCACTATTTAACTATTTCTGTTTGTGTCAAAAATATTTGTTCTTTAATTTTTTCAGTATTATTGTATTCATACAGTAAGATCTCTGAATCAGAAAATTGGTTTTCACAGTGATTGCTACAATGCTTACTTTTGTCCTTACACATCTTTGAATTTCTGAAGGTATATGTCTGCATGAGGTATTGAAAAGTATGCTTCCTTCATCACAGAAATATTAATTAGAATAACACATACTAGCACTAGTTGGGACATTTTAATCTTGTTACTTACTTTTTATTTAAATATCATTATATAAACAAAAATTTTATGTCAAATATTAAACTATTCCAACAAGGTATCTAATGATTTTGGTGGATTTATAATTATGTTGGAACTTCAGTTTTTAAGCACTTTTCACTTCCTCAAATACTAGTCATTGGGATTAAATAAAAGCCTGTGTAACTGCCTGTAAAGCACTAGTCCCTTTGAGTATCTACAGATTTTTCCTCTTCTGCATGTTTTCTATGAATTACTTCTATTTCTTAAATTTCACCTATTTCTTAAATTTAGCATAAGGATTTTGAGGGTGATTCATGTTGTACCATTAACAATATTTAATTTGTCAAAATATATATTACAGTATTAGTTGAGTATATAATTAGCTGTATAGGAGTGTCTTGCTAAATTGCCATTAGGGTCTTATGACAACAAGTTATTTCCTTTTTCCTATAGTTATTAATTCCAAAAAAGCACATCATGGTGAGTATATTGTCAGACTCTATTTGAAATTCTTTACTAAGAACTCTCTTAGTTTGTTCTTTTTACTTTATCACTAAATATTCATTTTACAAAATGATGGATTTCAATCTGACATTTTCACAAATGATTTTGATCACATTCATTACTATTTACACTTTCTTTTCTTACTCATAAAGGACACTTACTTGTAGGTACCCTTCCTCCTTCCAAATAGTAGGTCTTCTTCTTTCAAGCATTTTAATATAAATACCATTTAGGAAAGAAAATGTACACTGTGTGTCTTTTTGAGACTGGCCAATTCCTGTTATCATTATCTCTTGTTCTCTCTCTCTTTTTTTAATACACCCTCAGTAAATGTTATTCATTCCTACCATAATCTTTTTGCTTCTTCCTGACCACAAGGCTATTGATTATTTTCAGTATGCTATTATATACAAGTAACACTCCCAAGTTATTAAGTTTTGCCAACTACTGATGTTTTCAGGGTGATTTTACTCTTTATCTGTCTCTGCTGTAACACTGCCTCAGATTCTGATTTAAGGACATCTATTAATCCTTTCATTTCCCCAGTATCATGTTCATACAGTGAGTTCTCCGAAACAATAGAATAGTGTTTGTTTTCAAGAGTTAGTGGTAAAATGTATTCTATTACAACAGTCTAATCAACAGATTTCTTTGTGGGCCATTTTTCTTAAAACTGTCCCAATGTGTAAGAGGTATATGCTATAAAGTTAATTTCATTGTCCTAATGATATATGATCTGGAGCATCATTTAGATATATTATTCACGTGTAACTTCTACTTTTAAAAAATTCTTCACTGACTTTAAAAGTAATTGTTATGGGTCAAAAAGATAGCTCAGAAAGAAAAATCACCTTTCAAAGGGACTAATGACTTTCTTTTGATCTCTGAGACCCATATTTTGGAAAAACTGAAACCCCAAAAAGTTGTTCTGCAATGTCTACACATATGCTTTCCACAAAAATAAATAAAATATATATTTTTTAAGTCACTGGTTTGTATCCCAAGGAAAGGGAAGCATACTAGATAGTTACAGAAGGGATGAGAATAGGCTGGATAGGGTGAATCAAATAATGAGAGGGAGAGAAGAGATATATATAGGATTATATAAAAATATATCTATAAAGGAATATATGGAAGTAGAAATAAAACTAAGGTCCATTTGTTGGGTTGTATGTAAACATAATATAACAAAAGCTTCTTAAGACATATACATGTAAAAAGGAAATCATAAATTGTAATCACAAAGCACTGGAAGAGACAAAGCCTCAAGTAGATATCTCTTGCCACATAATGAAATCTAAATGACAGGAATTGGTTACATCGAAATTGACACCATGGAAGCTACCACACAACTCAGACAAGTCACTGTTGCTGAAGACAATACCTATATAACTCATTGACCATGGGTTAATTGAGCTGGTGCCTACCAAATGTTGTGGGATATTTGTACACTGTGTAAAGATGTATTGTTGTGATTGGTAAAATAATAAGCGCAAAGGCCAATATCTGTCAGAGGAGGATAGGCAGGATTTCTGAGAGTGACAGAAAGAGAAGGAGAAATCTAGGCACACATATTATGCCAGCAAGAAGGGGAAGCAGGATGTGCAGTATGGAAATGAAGTAACTTGGCCATGTAGCAGAATGTAGACTTAAAATTATGGGTTAATTAAGTCATAAGAATTATTTAGGAAAAAACCTAAGCTAATGCCAACATTTTACAATTAATAATAAGTCCCTGTGTTATTATTTGTGGGTTGGAAGTAAAAAAAAGTATGATTCAGCATGGAGGAAACCAAGTCAGGTGAAAGAAGTAGAGTAATAAATTCAGGTTAATTTAAGTTGTAAGAGCTAGTGGAACAAGGCTAAGCTAATGGCCAGATTTTTATTTGCAATTAATAATAAATCTCAGTGCCATTATTTGTAGACTGGCTTTCCCAACAAGAATGTACTGTTATAACCTAAAGCCTTCACCCCTTTTGACTAGTATTAATGGCACTAGAAGGTACTGTGCAGAACCCCAGAGGCAAAAGGTAAACACTAGATTTGCTATAAAATCTTTAGTTTACATTGACAATTTGCCTGAAAGATGAGTTAGTGTAATAGTGACACAAGATTTGGGAATAACCAACCACCATCTGATCAGAATTCAGATATGCTCTATGAGGTCAAACTCATGTCTGATGCCCACAGCCTGGCCAAGAACCTAAGACTTGAAATGCCAGGGACCTAAGGGGAATATAAAATATTACTATTAATGGCATTCTGCTACACTCTGATGTCTTTACCCTGCTCAGCCATAATTAGAGAATCTTCCTCCTGTAATAGATGGGAATAAATACCCACGGTCATATAATGTGCAGAGAATAAGTGAACTTGGAACACACAGTCCTAATTGGGATGTTCTCATGAAATTTCTCACTTTAGGGTTCAGGGGACTCTGAAGAAGAGGAGGCTGACAAATTGAAAGAGCACGTTGGAGTGGAAGACACCAAGGAATCAATCCCATCTTTATACAACATTACTGACACACATGAACTCACAGAGACTGTGGCAGTAAAAAGGACCTGAATAAATTCAAGACACATGAGGTTCCATTGATGAGTTGGGAAGTAGACAAAGCACCCACACCTAACCAAAAAGCTACATCCAGCTGAGAACCATTTACAAAGGAAACATTCATTTTCTTCAATGGAGTCTCACTGGGGAAACAAACAACACTTAAGGGCAAACCCCAGGCCCATTAATAGATAGCTCATACAAAATAAACTCAATGATATTTTTGAAGAAATTTGTCTCAAAATAAAAATCTGAGAATATCTTATTTTTATTTTTTTTCTATTTTTTCAACTTACAGATCTGTAGTATGGAGGGCCGGCTTGTTGGGATATCTGTCCTGCCCAGTACATAGCTGGCAAGCCCCAAAGAAAATCACACAAAGGACTCTATGAGATTATAAACTGACTGACTCATTAGCTCAGGCTTCTTGCTAACTCTTATAACTTATATTAGCCAATTATTCTGATCTATTTTTGCCATATGGCTCGGTACCTTTTTTCAGCTGGCAGGTGACATGTTTCTCCTTCGGTGGTCTGGTCAGGAATGTAGGAGGGAGCTTCCTGCTTCCCAGAATTCTCCTGTTCTCATTGCATCAATGATTTGTTGCAGTCATTCTACTTCCTGTCTGATTTTCCCGCCTATACTTCCAGCCTGGCCAATCAGCATTTATTTAAAATATGATTGACAGATAACAGACAATTCTCCCACACCACAGATCTTTTGTCTAGATATTATCGCATCTGATTTTATTTTTATGGTCTATCTATGTGTTCAAATGTGTGTATTTTAGTGTACATATTTGTGTCTTGTGATTCTTTTACTTTATTGTTTATTCTGTCATATTTTATTTTAATTTTATTTTATTATGATTGTTTTGTAGATACTTATTCATATTCTAATGAGAGAGAGAAATATAGGGTGTGGATTTGGGTTAGTGGGGAAGTGGGAAGGCTTAGGAAGGAGTTGGGTAAGGGTAACACCAAATCAGAATATACTGTGTGAAAAAAACTATTTTCAATTAATAATGATCATGTTTTCCATTTTTCTATTTCCTTATAAGAATACATAATTTTATAATTTGTTTGCTATATATCCTTTATCATTTCCCCATTTTCTATTTTAAAACATTTATTCTATTATTGTTGTTTGAGATGTTCATATACTAGTACCGCATTTATGTTATTTCTACCCCACATTCTCACCGATCTGACTTCTTCCCTGTTCCCTCCACTCCCTCTCAACTTCTTGAAATCTTCACACTTCAGTGCTATTGATACAAACACAAGAATATATAAAAATTTCTATATACAAATAGAACCTTCTGAGTCAATTTAGAGTTATATATATACAGATACCCATTCTCTCTCTCTCTCTCTCTTTCTCTCTCTCTCTCTCTCTCTCTCTCTCTCTCTCTCTCTCTCTCTCTCTCTCTCTCTCTCTCTCTCACACACACACACACACACACACACACACATACACGCAGAATTTGAAAATTCATTATGGGTTTACCCCTATGAAAGACCAATCTGAACACAAATTTCTTAAAAGAAGAAACAAATATAAATATGAAATATTTTAATAGGTAATAATGTAGTGGATTTCCACATAGCTTCTTCATACATTCTTAGTTTTTGTTCACTAGAGTTTTTAAATTGATAGCCATGACAATCATAGCTATTTTAAAAGATCTCACTGTGTATATAAAACACTCTTAATACCTGAACCCATGCCCAGCAGTAGATTATCAACATAAGAAAACTCAATGGGATTTGTTGGAGTTATTTTTATTGTTTCATAGTGTTTTATTAGACCTGCCTTTCTTTCTTCCTTCCTTCCTTCCTTTCTTCCTTCCTTCCTCCCTCCCTCCCCCCTCCCTGTTAGTCTTTCTTTCTTTTTTCTTTCACTTTACTGTTCATTACATACATATTATGATTTCAAGTTTTGTGTTTTTATGGGATTTTTGTGTGTGTAAATCTGTATGTCTCCGAGTCGTATATGTTTCTTGATCTTTTTCTTTTGGCTCTTCTGTTTGTTTGCTGTGTACTATTTTGGTTTGTTTTTTTTCATTTTAAACTAGTTTTATGCAATTATTATCACTATTTTTAAGATGACTGTAAGCTACTAAAATAAAGAAAAGATGTGCATTTGGGTGGGTGGAGAAGTGGAGAGAATGTGGAAGTAGTAGGGGGAGGAATACAATAAGCAAAATATATTATATTGAAAATCTAATTTTAATAAAACATGCAGTTAACACAAGGGAATATATGTAAATATGATTTCTTTGTTGAAGTACTTATGCACAGATTCACATATGTAAGTTAATTTAGTAGAAGTATTTTCTGATTATTATCTTTTGAATATAAAACTTGTTTATTCACCTCTTTCTTCTTCCATTTTCTTTCTTTCCATTCCTTTTGTCAGTGATTTTAAAAAATATGCATTTACTTTTTATCATTTATGTGAACTATTGCAATTTTCTTCATTAGTACATAAAATATGCCTGTGTTTAGTGCATGTAAAATGCTTACAGTAGTGTATGACACATAGGAACTTGTAGTAAAATTATGTGAGTATATTTTTCCCAAAGGATCTCTTTCATTTGATACTAATTTAACTGAAAATAGAAGCATATGCTACTAATATTACCCTTAGTCAAATGTATAAACACTGCTTAGACACTAAAATCAACACTAGTAATAATTTTTCTGAACAATACTTAAACAACTTGAATTTTATGTACATTTGACCAAGAAAAACAATAAAATGCGTTTTGTAGTATAATAACATAGACGATCTCAAAATATGCTAAGAAAATTTACTGAAATATCTGTGCAGTACTATGCTTTATGCTTTAGAGAAAGTACTGTCTGAAATGACATTTAACATCTTTAAATGTATAAATTTTCAAATATTGGTCTTTCATATAAAACTTAAAACAAAATTTAATGCTATTAAATTTAAAATACAATGTTGTTTGCCTTATGTCTAAAATGTTAGTAGATAGCTACATAGGCACTTAACAATTAGTTAATGAATGGATAAAAGAAGGATGATATTACAAGTTGAGAAGATGAATTACATTTTTCATTGAGGTCAGTGTGTTTCTGTAAATTAAAACTTGACTTTAGAAAGACAAATTAAGACAGCGACAATAGCTCCTCTCAGAAGTTGACTATTTGAAACGTGTAAACCATCTGACAGATACCCCCATCTCAGTTCAGTGCAGCCTATATTTTTTGACATACACATATTCAGAGATATAACCAGGAGTATGTGCTATGACTGAATCTTTCAATTATATATACATATGTTACCCTGCCATTTTACCTATGTAGTTGAGTGTACACAGTACAGGTGTTCTGTATTATCTGACTTCCTTAAATGTGTATGCACCTTAAGGATTCCTAATTTAGCTCTGTCACAAAGACAGATTTGTCAAGGCAAAAGTAAGCCAGTGAACTATGTCAAGTATGTCACCAGATATTTGACCATAAGTCTGTGTGTCTATAGTGATGTGAATGTGACACCTCTTAACTTACTTGCAATCATCTATTACTCTGGAACATGCAGCTTCATAAAGCCCTGAATTAATCTTTAGGGAGAAGAATGCCTAATAAAGAACACAATAATGTGCAGTAGCTGTGGCAATAAATTTGATGAAAGGTTTCCTGAAAGCCACAGCAAAGGGTAATATGAGTCCACTTATTAGCTCTGTGTTGATGTTATTTATGTTCTGTGATCCATGGGGAGAAAAGAGATTTTATTTTGCTGCTAGGATCCATCCCAGAACCTGGGAATATTAGTTCTTTGGGACTAGTATTTATATACTTACTGGGACATAGGTGTCTTCTAAGGTAATGCTTTTTTTTTCCACAAAAGAATTTTGCAGAACTTTTGTTTGTGTTGTTTTTGTTTTGGTTGAGTTGTATTTAATTCTTTTTATTGTGTGGTTTGACAACTGGTGTGTGTGTGTGTGTGTGTGTGTGTGTGTGTGTGTGTGTGTGTGTACATGCCTTTGGGATTTTCAAAAAATGAAAGAATGAACATGCATAAAATCCTACAATAATTCTCTGTGAAACATGTTTAGGGAGTATAGAATCAAAGTGAAACAGTGCATTCTTTATTGGATATAGTTCGAAGAATATTCTCTTCTAATTTTACAGCAATTCAGTACCTGTTGAGAGTTGAAGTTGTAAAGTTTCATTACTACCTGGGTCTGTTGGACAGTATTATATGCATTCAAATTTGATAATTCTATATGATTTATTGTTTTCAGAATTGATTTAATACAACGATCATGTTTTATTTCACTCTGTGCTCTTAAATGACTCTAGTTCACAACAGAAGTGAAAAAAGAAAAATTCAAGAAAAATGTTGGTAGTATAGTATGTATTCCTTTAGTTATTTCACTGAACTTTTTTTTTACTATCAAATCATAAATATTACACCTTATTATTTTCTTTTCAATGCAATCTTTCCATTTTTGTTAATTTTATACAATGTATTTAATTATAATCACCTCTCATTCCTTCCTCTAACTCATCCTAGATTTATACACTCATCTCCCCACCCCAACTATCTGTCCCCTTTTACTTATTAATATCTCATCAACCTCAATTTGCATTGCCAAAATTCTCAAATTATATCAAGGCATCCAGTGTAGTAGGTCAAAAGCTCAGATACCCATACTCTCTAGTGTGCCGGGCCATCCACTTCATACTATAATGTTGATGGGTTTGGTCATTTTCAAATCTGTCTTGAGCAGATAACTACAGCTTCTGTGATTTCATGAGTTCAGTGGTTGGTTCTCTCTTGTCCTGAAGGTTCTCCTTCAGTCTTCTCCTCTTCAAGATCTGTCTCTTACAGTTTCACAATGGGTCCTGAGCTTTAGTGGAAGGGACAATGTGGCTATCCCATTTGTGGATGAGGACTCTAGTAAGTTATTTTCCACATTTTCTCGAGATTTCTGTTTCTTAGTTAGCTACCCCACACCACAAAAGAGACTTCTCTAATGATATTTGAGAGTTGCATTAATCTAAGAGTTATAGAAGTAAAAATTAGAATGCAGGTTGTTACTGTGTTTGTTTAGTAAAAAAAAAAATGGTAGTAAATTTAACCCTGGGGCCTGTGATCTCTGCAGTATGGTTTCTTGGCCAGATTTCCAAAACCATGTGTGAATTACCTCCTGTGAAAGGGGCTTTAAATGTAATCAGAAAGCAGTTAATTACACTTCCTAGGTAGAACCCCAGTAGCACAGACAATAAGAGAATCAATGAATAAATGGGACCTACTGAAACTGAGAAGCTTCTGTAAAGCAAAGGACACTGTCAGTAAGACCAAAAGGCTACCTTCAGACTGGGAGAAGATCTTCACCAACCCCTCATCAGACAAAGGTCTGATCTCCAAGGTATACAAAGAACTCAAGAAAGTAGTCACTAAAACTCTAATTAACCCAATTAAAAATGGTGTACTGAACTGAACAAAAAAAAGCATTTGTTCAACTATGTTCATAGCAGCACTATTTGTAATAGCCAGAACATGGAAACAACCTAGGTGCCCTTAAACAGAATAATGGTTAAAGAAGGTGTGGAACATATGCACATTAGAGTTTTACTCAGCAGTAAAAAGCAATGACATCTTGAATTTCGCATGCAAATGGATGGAAATAGAAAACGCTTTACTGAGTGAAGTAACCCAGACCCAAAAAGATGAATATGGTATTTACTCACTCATAAGTGGATTCTAGCCATAGTTAAAGGTCTTTGAGCCTATAATTCGTGATCCTAGAGAAGCTAAATAAGAAGGTAAACCTGAAGAAAATCATATAGTTATCCTCCGGGATATTGAAAGTAGACAAGATTGCCAGGCAAACTTGGGTGCACGGGTGGTGGGAGGTGAAAGTAAGGGGAGATGTTTAGAGAGAAGGGAGAGGGGGAGGATTGGGGATGGCTTGGGGGAATGGGATGGGAGGAGGGAGAAAGATGGATATGGGAGCAGGGAAGTATATATATCAACTAAGGGAGTCATTTTAGGGTTTGCAAGATACTTGATTCTGGAGGGGTTCCCAGGCCCAAGGAGAGGTCCCCAGATTGTTCCCCGGGCAGCAGAGGAGAGGGTGCCTGAATTGGCCTTGGTCCATAACCATACTGATGAATATTTTGCATATCACCATAGAACCTTCATCTGGCAATGGATGGAGATAGAGACAGAGACTCATATTGGAACATGGGACTTAACTCCCTGGGTCCAAATGAGAAGCAAAAGGAGGGAGAACATGAGCAAGAAAGGCAGAATCAGATAGATGGAGATAGAGAAGGAGACCTACATTGGAGCATTGGACTGAGTCCCGAAGGTCCAAATGAGGAGCAGAAGGAGGGAGAACATGAACAAGGAAATCAGGACCACAAAGGGTGCGTTCACCCTCTGATACAAGGGGACTGATCTAATGAGAGCTCACCAAGGCCAGCTGGACTGGGACTGAATGAGCATGTGATCAAACCGGAGTCTCTGAATGTGGCTGACATGGGGGCTGACTGAGAAGCCATTGACAATGGCACTGGGTCTTGTTTTGTCTGCATGTACTGGCCTTTTGGGATCCTAGCCTGTTTGGATGCTCACCTTCCTAGACCTGGAGGGAGAGGGGAGGAACTTGAACTTCCCACAGGGCAGGAAACCCTGACTGCTCTTAGGACTGGAGGGAGGAGGAGAGGGAATGGGGGGAGGAGGGGAGGAAGTGGAAATTTTTATAAACAAATAAATAAATAAATTTAAAAAAAGAACACAAGAAACACTCACACAAAACCCATAGACAAACAAAATAAAACATAATAAAGAACAAAAGATCAATAAGACAAAATGCCCATACAAAACTATATGAAACAAAAAGTTTATAAAAAAAATGCCATCTATTCTGTTCACGGGCGTACTCTTAAGGGGTGTTTGTATACCTAGTGAGAAAACCTTGGAGAAAACCAGTTTTGCCTTTGCAATCAGTTGTCGATTGCAGATAGCTTCTTGTTTACGAGTAGGCCCATTTCTACTTCCACCTCTCAATGCTCGGACCTCCTGTGACTTGAATCTATGAATTCATATGTGCACCAATTCTACTGTGTCTGGAAGACACAGCTTCCTTGGAGTCTTTCATGCTCTGTGACTCTTACAATCTTTCTGATTCTTTTTCTACATAAATCCTTGAGCCCTAGGGGAAGGGGTTTGATGAAGACATCCCATTTGGGACTGATTGTTCCGTACTTTCTTACTCTCTGCACATTCTCCAGTTATGGGTTTCTGTATTAGTTCCTATTTACTGAAGGAGGAAGTTTCTCTGACAAAGGCCGAGAGAGACTCATCTATGGGTACAGAAGAATTTCATTGGGAGCCATTTAATTACTGTGTTCCTTTAATAGAACAATAATATTTGGTTTTCACCTAGATTTATGGCATATCTAGTTTCATGTTCTTAGTCAGTCAAAGTATCAGGTATGGGCTCCATCACATGGAACAAGCCTTAAATACAATTAGAGAGTGGTTAATTGCTCCCATAAGGTTTGAGCCACTATTTCACTAGCACATGTTACAGGTAGGACATATTTGTAAATCACATGGTTTATAGTTAGTTGATAGTTACCTTTCCTCTCTGGTAGCATTCAGAGTACCTTCTAGTATCATTAACACTAGCCAGTAGGGGTGAAGACTCTAATTAGGCCCAGCTCAATTTCCCTGTGTTAAATGAGTTGTGTAGATGTTGTCTTCAACAGTAGGACCAAACCATCAGTATCTGAAGAGTAACCAATAATCCTGACAATATCCTGGGTTATTGGGGGTTTCCAAGGAGCTTCTTTAGCCAGCAACTCAACTAGGTGTAAACCATTCCTTGTACTAGATGTTTCTCTTTGGAACAAAGGTGCTAGTTGGAGCATTGTCTCCCACATTATTTAGTCACTCCATTTATATGTCCTTCATATATGCAGCTGTTTTAGGAAGCTTCTGCAGTAGTATATTTTCACATGACTCCTCAAATGGCTCGTAGCTTTAGGTTTGCTTCCCCGCATCCCCTTCCCCTTTTCTGTCACTCTCACCATTTAATCTTTCAATTCTATTCTCCCCTATCTCTCTACAAATATATGTTCTATTTCTCCTACCTTGAGAGATCCTCCCCTCCCTAACAGTCCCTTACATACTAACCTCTGTGGTTATAGAGACTGTGGCATGTATAACAAAGGCTTAAAAGCTAGTGTCCATATATAGAAGAAATCACACAGTATTTATATTGTGAGGTCTGATTTACCTTCCTCTGTGATTTTTTTATCTGGCTTCATTTACCTACAAATTTTACAATTTAATTTTTAATGGTTGAATAATACTCCATTGTATAATGTAGCATTTTTTATTATCTATTCATCTGTTGATGGACCTATATGCTGTTTCCAATTTTTGGCTATTATGAATAGAGAAGCAATAAACTTGGATGAGCAAGTATCTCTGTAGCAGGATGTAGAATCCTTTGGGGGTATAACTGGATCTTGAGATAGATCTATTCCCTGCCTGCTGATGAAGAAACATACTGATTTTCATGGTGGCTGTACGGGCTTTCACTCCCACCCACTGTGAATGGGTATTCCCCTTTCCCTAAATCCTCCCCAGCATGAGATATTTATTTTATTGATCTTGGCCATTCTGATAGTTGTAAGATGGAATCTCAAGGAATTTTGGGTTGCATTTATTTGATAACTAAAGATTTTGAATATTCTTGGGTGTTTCTCAGCCATTTGCATTTCATCTTTTGAGAACTCTCTGTTCAGTGGTACAGTATTGAAAACAGCTTGGTATTGGCATAAGAACAGAGAAGTCGACCTACAGAATCGAATAGAAGACCCAGATATTAACCCGCAAACCTATGAACACTTGATTTTCGACAAGGGAGCTAAAGGTATGCAATGGAAGAAGGAAAGCATCTTTAACAAATGGTGCTGGCATAACTGGATGTCAACCTGTAGAAGAATGAAAGAAGATTCATATCTATCACCATGCACAAAACTCAAGTCCAAATGGATTAAAGACATCAACATTAATCCGACCACTTTGGACCTGATAGAAGAGAAAGTGGGAAGTACTCTACAAGATATAGGCACAGGAGACCACTTCCTAAGTAGAACCTCAGTAGCACAGACAATAAGAGAATCAATGAATAAATGGGACCTACTGAAACTGAGAAGCTTCTGTAAAGCAAAGGACACTGTCAGTAAGACAAAAAGGCTACTTTCGGACTGGGAGAAGATCTTCACCAACCCCTCATCAGACAAAGGTCTGATCTCCAAGGTATACAAAGAACTCAAGAAACTAGACACTAAAACTCTAATTAACCCAATTAAAAAATGGGGTACTGATCTGAACAGAGAATTCTCAACAGAAGAACTTCGAATGGCCAAAAGACACTTAAGGTAATGCTCAACCTCCTTGGTGATCAGGGAAATGCAAATCAAGACAATTATGGGATACCATTTTACACCGGTTATTAGCTAAACTCAAAAACACCAATGATAACCTATGCTGGAGAGGATGTAGAGTGAGGGGAACACTCATCCATTGTTGGTGGGAGTGCAAACTTGTGCAGCCACTGTGGAAATCAGTGTGGCGGTTTCTCAGGAAACTGCGAGTAGTCCTCCCTCAGGACCCAGCAATTCCACTCTTGGAAATATACCCAAGTGATGCCCTATCATACCCCAAAAGCATTTGTTCAACTATGTTCATAGCAGCACTATTTGTAATAGCCAGAACCTGGAAACAACCTAGGTGCCTCTCAATAGAAGAATTGTTAAAGAAGGTGTGAAACATATACACATTAGAGTTTTACTCAGCGGTAAAAAACAATGACATCTTGAATTTTGCATGCAAATGAATGGAAATAGAAAATGCTTTACTGAGTGAGGTAACCTAGACCCAAAAAAGGAATATGGTATGTACTCACTCATAAGTGGATTCTTGCCATAGTTAAAGGACTTTGAGCCTATAATTCGTGATCCTAGAAAAGATAAATAAGAAGGTGAACCTGAAGAAAATCATGTAGCTATCCTACTGGAGGTTGGAAGTAGACAAGAGTGCCAGGCAACCTTGGGTGCGGGGTGGGGGATGGAAGTAAGGGGAGAGAGTTAGAGACAAGGGAGTAAGGGAGGATTGGGGAAAGCTTGGGGGATTGGGATGGGGTGGAGGGAGGAAGGATGAATATGGGATCAGGGAAGTATATATCTCAACTAAAGGAGCCATTTTAGGGTTTACAAGAGACTTGATTCTAGAGAGGTTCCCAGATCCAAGAAGAGATCCCCAGATTGTTCCCTGGACAGCAGAAGAGAGGGTGCCTGAACTGGCCTTGGTCCATAACCATACTGATGAATATTTTGCATATCACCATAGAACCTTCATCTGGCGATGGATGGAGATAGAGACAGAGACCCACATTGGAACACTGGACTTAACTCCCTAGGTCCAAATGAGAAGCAGAAGGAGGGAGAACATGAGCAAGAAAGGCAGGATCAGAGGGAACCTTCATCTGATGATAGATGGAGATTGAGACAGAGACCCACATTGGAGCACTGGACTGAGCCGCCAAGGTCCAAATGATGAGCAAAAGGAGGGAGAACATGAACAAGGAAGGCAGGACCGTGAGGAGTGCGTTCACCCACTGATACAAAGGGACTGATCTAATGAGAGCTCATCAAGGCCAACTGGACTGGGACTGAAGGAGCACGTGATCAAACCGGATTCTCTGAATGTGGCTGGCAGGGGGACTGTCTGAGAAGCCATTGATAATGGCACTGGGTCTTGTTTTGTCTGCATATACTGGCTTTTTGGGATCCTATTCTGTTTGGATGCTCACCTTCCTAGACCTGGAGGGAGGAGGGGAGGAACTTGAACTTCCCACAGGGCAGGAAACCCTGACTACTCTTAGGGTTGGAGAGGGAGGAGGAGAGGGTGTGGGGGGAGTGGGAGGGTATTGGGAGGAGGGGCAGAAGTGGAAACTTTTATAAATTAATAAAAAAAAGAAAGTGTTAAAAAGTCATGTAAACCAAATGCTATAGAAACTGTTTAACACACACACACATATACACATACAGGTCTGGGGGAAGGATTTATCCCATAACATACAACATTTCAGCAATGCCCCTACTAGATATGAGAGGCTAACACATAAAACTCAAGAGCCAGGAATGGGTTACCTCTTTCAGAGTGGTCACTAGTTAATGAATTCTCATAGATATCATAGCATTTGCAAAGTGCTCTTGATTACCCTTTAGAACTTCATGGTAAGAGCCTTATGCTGTAGATACCACATACTTAATCATGTTGTAATAAAGAAAGCGTAGAACTTCATTTGTGCTGGATGTTGTGATGCAAGCTACTGAGAGAGAAAAGTAATCATCAGTCACATTTAACCATGAACCTTGCTTGCTAAAAGATGATTGGCTTGAGAAAACCTGGACACAAAAGTAGCATGAACATCATGGGAAAAACCAACTGCTTTGTAGCTGCATTTAAATTCTGTTCCACATGATTAAACCCATACAGGATAGTATTTTATAATTCAGAATATATTACTGGATAGGAAATTAGCTCTAGGGAGAACATATTATATGATGCTAAATAGACATATAATTAAACCAACTGTTAATGTCAATGGTTACACACACACACACACACACACACACACACACACTATATATATATATATATATATATATATATATATATATATATATATATATATATATCAACCCTCACCTGTTTGCAGTATCTGATGGGTAGCCCAGTTACCAACAACTGGACAATGCATAGAGAATAAGAGGCTATAGAAAGATCAGATATAAAGCAAACATACACACTTCACACCATGATCACAGCCTATCAAGAATGAGGGATCATTTTGAAAGAAAAACAAAAAATTGTAAGAGTTGAAATTGGGGGATGACAATAGGAAACATTTTCTGGATGTGAAGCTGTATATATGAATTCACTGATGTTGGAACAGAATATAAAAATTACCGGTGTAAGCCCAAGCTAGACCAAATTACAGCATGGAGACTGGAGTTGACCACAAAATCCCATCCTTAATCATGGGTGCTATTGACAATTGTTACCTGAAAAAGAAAAGAGGAGGCAATTTTCTGTAAAATTATATGTAGACCTGTTACATTGCCAAAACTCCAATAGAAGGTCACACATCCAAGAATATTTGAGGCACACCAATTGGACTTGAAAAGTTTAAAATCATATGACAGAGGACACAAAGTTGGGTGGGTAGGGAAAAAGTGTTGGATCTGCAGCGAGATCAGTAAATGAGGGATAAAAGGACCAAGACACATTGTATGACACTCAGAAAACTAATTTTAAAATGTGACCTTACTTTTTCTTTTGCTTGTATCTACATGTGTAAGTGGTGGTATATAAAGAGGACAGTGTGCATATGTCACAATGCATTCTAGAGGCAAGAAAAAAACAGAGGGTAGGAGTCCTCACTGTCAACTTTGTTTTGAAGCAGGGTCTCTTGTCATGCATCCACTAGTACATACAGATTAACTAGCCATTGTCTCCAGGGATTCTCCTGTCTCCCTCCCATGAACTGTAGGAGTGCTGGGGTTAAAGACATAAGCTGCCATGTTGTTTAAAACTATGCCTTCTGCAGATTTGATCTCAAGCCCTCATGCTTCTGTATGGCCTTATTTTTAAGTAGAAAGAGATTTATTAAATGACTAATGAAACCAAAGAAGTGCCAAACGTCTGGCCCTGGCTGCTGCAGATTCAGAACTGTGTAGCCACGATAACAAAGCAGGGAATGCACACCCACAACAAGTAAACAGGCTCATCAAATCTATCCTGACCTTGGCTGGGAGCTCATTGCATTTTCCGCTTTATTGAAAATAGATTATTTTAAAAGACAATATAAACTGATTACAACTTGTCTTTCCTCTTCTCTCCCAGTTTTACTTCACCTCCCCTCTCATTTGAATCCACTTTCTTTCTGTCTTTCATTAGAAAAGAATGGGATTCTAAGAGATAACAAAACAAACAAAATATAACAACAATATAAAGCATAATAAGATGAAACAAAAGCCATCACATCAAAGTTGGACAAGGCAAACCAACAGAACAAAAACAAAAACAAGGGAAGGTACAAAAATCAAAGACCCATTTTACATACTCAGGAATTTGATAAAAAGTACTAAACTGAAAGTTATAATACATACATAGAGAACCTGGTGCATACCTGTGTTAGTCCTCTACTAACATATGAGCTCATATGAGTTCATATGAGTTTTGCTCCTATGGGGGTCTTGTTCTCCTGATATTCTCTATCCCCTCTGGCTCTCATGTTCTTTCTGCCTCCTCTTCTACAGGGCACTCTGAGCTCTGAGGGGAGGTACTTGATAGAGATAGTTCACTTATACCTGTGTTTTCCAAGCATATCTTCTCTCTCTCTCTCTCTCTCTCTCTCTCTCTCTCTCTCTCTCTCTCTCTGTGTGTGTGTGTGTGTGTGTGTGTGTGTGTGTGTGTGTTTAATATCTGGCTGTGGTTTGTTTTAATTTCCATCTGCTGCAAGAGAAAGCTTTTTTATGATGGCTGAATAAGTCACTGATCTATGAGTGTAGCAGAATATCATTAGGAGTCATTTAATAAACACTTTTTTCTTTTCTTATTTCTCTCTCTCTTGCTTTCTTTTTTGTTATTTATTTATTTCTTTAAAAAGAAAGCAAGCAATGTTTTTTTTATTGATTTTACATACCAATCCCAGTTCCTACTCCCTCCCCTCCTCCCCTTTCCTCCACCTAACCCCTTCACCCATCCCTCCTTCCACTCCTCAGAGAGGGTAGAACACATTACTTTGGGAAGGTCGAAGGCCATCCCTACTATATAAAGGCTGAGCAAGGTATCCATCCAAAAGCATAGGTTCCAAAAAACCCAGTACATGTAGTAGGGATAAATCCTGGTGCCACTGCCAACTGTCCTGTAGTCTACCCCAGCCATACAACTGCCACCTACATTTCAAGGGTCTAGTTTGGAACTATGCAGCTCCTTTCCCTGTACAGATGAAGTTGGTGAACTCCCATTAAATCAGGTAAACTGTTTCAGTGTATTACCAATCATGGTCTTGACCCCTTGCCCATATTCTCATTCCTCCCACTCTTCAGTTGGACTTTGGGAGCTCAGCTTAGTGCTCCTATGCAATTCTCTGCTTTTGTTTCCACCAGTTGCTTGATGAAAGTTCTATGGTGACATTTAAGGTAGTCATCAATCTGACTACAGGGCAAGGCCAATTTGGGCACCTTCTTGTCTATTGCTTGGGGTCTTAGCTGGGGTCATCCATGTGTATTCCTGAAAATTTCTCTAGTGTGAAGTTTCTTGCTAGCCTCAAAATGGCTCCCTCAATCAAACAATCTCATTTCATGTTCTCATCTCTCTCCTTCCCCCATCTCCACTATCCTGTTCTCTCAAGTTCTTCTTCCCCCTCCCCTTCTCCCCTTCTGCTCTCCCTACTCCCCCGACTCTCATAATCCCAATTTTGTCAAGCAGTCTGTTCCCCCTTTCCAGGTCTACCTATGTATGTTTTTCTTAGGGTTCACCTTGTTACTTAGCTCCTCTAGGATCATGAACTATAGGCTCAATATCCTTTGCTTTACAGCTAGTATCCACTTATCATCAGCCTTTATATATACAAAGGATAAAGAAATCAGAGAAACATCACCCTTCACAATAGCCACAAATAACATAAAATAATTTGGGTTAACACTAACCAAAGAAGTGAAAGACCCATTCGACAAAAACATATGAGAGTAAGGACTAAAAAATCCATGAGAAAATTTTATAAAACTTATTGAAAATAAATATCACCTTAATCCAATGGAAAATACTGATGATTTTTTTCTGAAATGAACAAGAGGCAAGCATATACCAGTATTTGAAAGAGATGCAAGCATGTGAATTATCTAAGACTGGATGGTACTAAAGCCTCATTTTGCAAATAAAAAGAATATAATATAAAACTATTTTTGAGGATCAAAATAGGATTAATAGAAGAATTTTCAAAGTGAATCAAAAACCTTAATTATCAATAGGTAGACTGGGAATACAGAGACATTTTGGACTACCATTGTTTTCCTTTCTGTTTTACTGTATTTAAATAAATTTTTCATTTTGAAGGAAGACAATATTTTATAATATTATTTTTCTTTTATTTATTCATTGCAAAATTTCTATTTATTAACAATGTACCTTGATCATATCCACCCTCAATATCTCTGTCCAACTAACCCTAGAACCCCCAACACATTTCTCTTACAATTTCGATGTTTAAGAAAATATCTGAATACTCAGTTAAGTGAAAAGTAGAGGAAAAGTTAGGTGTTTAAAAAGAGCAATGGTTTCCTAAAAAGTGAGTCAAAGACATATCATATAAATCATACAATTTTAAGTTAAGTAAATATATTTTAGGGACTTATGGGAACATAGAGATTAAATAATATGTTATCTTTACTTATTCTGACCCTGTATTATATGCATTAAGATTATATATCTTTTAGAAAGAAAATACAAAGCAATATATTATTAAAATAGAATTCTGTAAATGAATGTGTGTGTTTGTTTTCTGAAACCTGTCAATAGAATAAGTTACCTCCAAACACAATTTTTTAAACTTAGCTTTTTATGATTGATTAAAAATATGCATAAAAGTTTCTGTAATGCTGTGATACTCTCCTATTTAAAATGTTTCATTCAAGAAACATATTGTGCACACCACTTTAATTCCCACATTGATGTTGACATATAATCTTTTTCATTGCCCATTTTATGGCTAGCAGGTGAATCATTCATAGTACATTCATGCTGCTTAAATTTTTCTGAAGAAGAGTTGAAGGTAAAATGATTAAAGTTCTCAGGTCTGAAAATTTGATGGCTCCCTGATGGGATTCATTTCCAATGAGACTGGATACCTCATATCTTTTTGCTGTAGCAATTTAGAAACACTCAGACCAAAACCCTATCAAAATGAAAAACTATAGGAAGAGGTAAATCCAGAATGTTTACTTAACAGCTTAAAATTGTAAATCTGGTTTGTGTAGCAAATGAAATTGCAAATAAAAAAAAACTTTTTATGTTCTAAGTTCAGAGTCATGTTTTATTTTCTTTACATCATTGTTACTGTATGCTGTTGTGGTTTTAGGTAAGTATAGTACTATATAGTGTTAAAGAAATGATTGACTTTTAAAATTACTAATTTTGATTCATGGTAAGAAGCATAAGATTTCATTAACAAGATAATAGGACAATAAAAGAAAATGTGTGTCTACTCTCAATACCCCTAGCAAACAAATGAATAAGCTGATAATAAGGGTATGATGATCGACTTTTTTTGACAATTTGACATAAGGTAGAATCCCCTGGACAGAGTTTTAAGGAGGGATTTTCTAGTTTGAGTTGCTCTGTAAGCATGTTTGTGAGGACTTGTCTTACTTAAGTAAGTGTGTTGAGGGAAGGCAAGCCCGCTGTGTTTGGCACCATTACCTATGCAGAATGTTCTTTACTGTGCAAGAGTGAAGAAATTCAGCAGAGCATAAACAAGCAAACATTAATATTAGATATCAATGAATATTTCTCAACTCTTGACAGTGGATGTTATATGATCACATACTTGGAGGTTCTGCCTTGACCCTCACAATAAATAACTATAATGTAGAGTTACAAACCAAAATAAACCCACTTTCTCTTCTATATTTAATAGTTATGATAGTTTTTCACAAGAAAACTAAAAAATTTACATGGGGTATTTAAAAGGTTTGCTATTTGGCATATTGATGTGTTATAGTAGGCAATGGGCTTCATTGAATTTCTATATTAATATGGTTTTCAATGTAATAGTTTTATGTATGTATACATACATACATAATATTATATATGTGTGCATATTAGTAATATTATCAGTAACATCTTCTTGAAGTTATAGTTTATAGAACAATAAAGTCAAAACACACGAGTTTTTGTGAATAAATTAAGATAACTGGTGTAATAGTGGATTTGTTTTCAGTTATGTATTAAAATATCATTGCTTACTTTTCAGACATAAGTTTATATAATACAAATGAGGAAACAACTTTTAATGCTTTAGACTGCATCATTTTCAAAGTTGTCATATTTGGTATTGATAGGAGCATCATACCTTATACATAATGATCAATCATATATGATTGTGTGTAAGAAGTGAGGAAAGAACACTGTAAGAATTGAAGAATAAATAATTGAGTTCCAAAAATGAGTTTTAGATTAACTTTGATGCAGTGCTCATACAATGATATTTCAATGCAGAATGTGTGTGATTAAACCAGATTTAAATTTCATAATTGTGAAAGAAAACGAATATCACAAACAAAGTGGAGAAATAATTTATTATAAAAGATATATTTCTTACTTAGAACAATTTTGCTTCTTGAGACTTAAGGGTTGAATCAGAAATATCTTGAAAAGAAAATATTGTATTATTCTTAAATTCACTATGCCATAAGTCTAAAAAAATCCTCAAGTATACATTTAAAAGCAATTTTAATGAAATTAAGATGTTCTGAAATACAAGCATCATCATTATGCTTAAATTTTACCATAACTATTTTCTTCAAAGATAAATATAACTGTAGTATTTCACAAATCTAAGTGAGATCTTATAGGAAAACTTACTGTTTAAGTTTTTTGTTCAAAATAATTTTGGGGAGGTTGAGACAGGGTTTCATTGTGTAACATTCCTAGCGGTCCTGGAAGTAGTTCTGTATACCAGGCTGGCCTTGAACTCAGAGAGATCTGCCTGCCTCTGCCTCCCAACTAAGTGCTGGGATTAAAGTCATGTGCTCAAAAGAAAAAAAAAAGGTAAATGATGTCAGCAATGAATCAAATGTCCCACTCAGTGAAAGGGCTACCTAGTGCTATCTGCCATTGCATATTGTAATTTCCCATTATTTGAATTTTCTGGGAGATACATGAACAAACATCTATGCATCTCCATAAGACACCCATAACAAAAAAGAAAATATTCCACCCACGTCTAGTCTAGAGAACCAGAGAAATTATGGGGATTAATTACAAAAGTTTTGGTGAGGATATACTTAGAAAAAATGGATGACACAAAGGCAACTGAATCACTGGAAATCCTACTTCAACATGACGGTCACTTCCGACAGCTAGATTACTCAAGCTTGTCATACAATTTACACGAAACTCTGCTGCCTGCGGAGTTTCCAATCCCATGCAGTTGTTACCCCACATGTAAACTTGAATAGGGACCATGTGAGTCTTTTGAACTTCTGAAGAGTCTTTTTTTGCCAACCAAAATATTATTTTATTCATAATAGAAACAAAATCAGAAGTGTAGATCCACCATATGACAGAAGTACACAAAGAAGTGCCTGCATCTAATTTTATCTTTACAAGATGATTTTGAGATCCATCTATATGAGGAGAAAATAGAAACCAGTTAATCACAGAGTAAAAGACTGATGTTGCTTTCAGTACCCCAAATTCTTGTACATATTCCCAAGATACATTCATCAATTCTGGAGATGCTTAACTCCAGACTTCTCAGTATTTCTTGAATCTAATGAGCCTCTTTCTATGAGAGAAAATTTTAATTTGTAGTAAAAAGTTACACAATGTTTTCTTTTGTAATTATGCAAAATTCACTGATGTATAATGTCAGGATCACAGGAACTACAATATAAATTTACATAAACACTTGGCAAATTCCTCACTTTTCTTCTTTGAAATGTCTAGTGTATTTATGTGAAATTTATTATATTTTTAATTTTATTTCATCTTCCTCTCTTAGGTATTTACTTCTTTGTTTAATAATAACCATAGGTATAATTTATTGTTCTTAGGATCTACAACAATTTTTTTATTCTTTGTTTTATTCTTCTCTCATACACTATATCCCAACTACAGTTTCTCCTCCTTCCTCTCCTCCCAGTCTTTCCTCCTACCTTCTTTCTCTCTCCCATATCTTCCTTCCCTCCATTTCCCTACATAATACAGCAGGCATCCCAAAGATATCAACCAAGCATAACATAGTATGCTACTATATGAGCAGGCACATACCATTACATCAAGGTTGGACAAGACAACTCAGTAGGAGAAAAAGAAGTCTCATAAGTAGGCCAAAGAATCACAGACTTACCCCTTCCCATTGTGAAGAATTCCATAAGAACACTAAAACTACTCAGCCATAACATACATGCAGAGGAAATAGGTCAGAGCCCTATAGGCTCCCATATCTCTGCAAGATACTATGAGTCTTAATCAATTAATTTTATGGGACATGCTGTGGTGTCTCTGACCATTCTGGTTCTTCTGATACTTCCCTCCTTCTCCTCAGGACTGTGAGACTCTGCATCTGATCCCCTCAGTTACTGGGCAAAATCTCTCTGGTCTCTTTGTGAATGGGTTGTCCCAATCCTTCCACTTCAGGCCTTGCCTGGTTACAGCAGATGGCATGTAACATCTCTGTGCCATCTATTAACAGGCATCTCTGGTAGGGTTACTGATGTAGATTCCATGGAATTTCCTTTGTACTAGATTTTCATCTCATCCCTCAAATGCCTCCCAATTCCAGTCATTTCTCCCAATATTTATTTTCCCTTCTCTTGATGCTTCTTGTACCTAACTCCACCCATATTTAGTTGATCCAATCAAATCTATTCTATTTTACATTCCAAAGGAGATCATTGAGTCTCCTCTTAATCACTCCTTGTTACTGAGCCTCTCTGGGTCTTCCTATGAATGCATACTGAATATTTGTGGGATATAAAAACTCTTCCTTGTATTTCTAATTTACAAATACAAAAGGTATTTGCAAGGCACATAAAGAAAGAATATACTTTTAAATTGAGGAATTAGGAAAGGGCAAAAAAAATTATAGACCACCACATTCAGTAGTCTACATGATAATATTAAACAACTAGAAAAAAAAAATCAAGAATGACATCTCATCCAAGACAACAATGAGGGGACCCTAAGAGACATATACATGAATCTAATCTATATGGGAAGTAGAAAAAGAAAAGATCTCCCGAGTAAATTGTGAGAGTGGGGACCATGGGAAAGGGTAGAAGGGGAGGGGAGAGGAATGGAAGGGAGCATAGAAAATATATAACTCAATAAAATCAATAAAAAATACATAAAACAGAATGACTTCTGTGGCATGCCCTACTCCTTGCCTGGGTAACACAATAGAGATAACTCTGTTGGCAGAAGTTTGAGTAAGCAAGCCCTGTGTTTTGGACATAGGAAATGTGTAAGTAGTTACTCATCTGTCTTGTGGTAGCATGGGCTGGAGGTGAGGGAGACACCCTCTCCAAAGCATCAAAACCTGAGTCAGGTTGGAAAGTTGGTGCTGAGGTCATAAGATCAGGAGAGCTCTTCCTGCCCCTCATCAGCTGTAGCACTCAGGGATGTGGCCCCTATACCTCACCTAGGCATCAGAGTACAGCTGGCCCTAAAAGTATAAGTGTGGGACAACTGATCCTGAGGAGGAGAAAGCCTGAGAACTGGTCTTATCCTTTTTTCATCACTCCAAGAGGTGAAATAGCCAGGGCAATGCTGGAGTTAGTTGTTCACCCACCCCAACATTCACCCCATCTGTGACGTATGGAATCATGGGTGGAGCTCAGTCGTGTGGATCCAGTGCTATTGGAGTTCCATGAGATGACAATAGGATATCCAGGGAGAGTCCCAGTGAGGGCCCAGCATTGATGGTGCAGTAGAGACCAGGGTCCTTGAACTAATTCAATGATTCTTTGTGATAAACACCTGTATGTAAAAAAAAAAGTATCTATGGATAAGGGGTTTACTGTGCAGCTCACTATGTCACATTACAGCGCCCATGATGAGATTTTCCCCTTCTTCATTTTTTCTTCTTTATACTCTTAAGTTTTATTGGGGTGGGGGGCAGGTGGGATCAGGACGAATGAAGCAAAAGAAACAAAGCATTAAAAAAGAGAATATATCCCCTGAAGGTAGTGTATTTGGATAAACTAAAATTGAAGGAGTCATAACAAAATATCAAAGCAAAACACTCTAGGCACAGGTTAGAAAGGAATTTTAGATATTAGAGCAAAGACAAATACTTTTGGGGTAAAGTTCAATGTCCAAGAAAAATTGAAATAAAAGGAGGATATAGACTAGACAAGAACTAGACATTCAAATGAGTGTTTGATGTAGGATTCCCCTCTGCATGCTGTGAATGTCTTTTGTTACCATTGGCTAATAAAGAAGCTGCTCTGGGACTCTGGCAAGACAGAATAGAGTAAGGTTGAAATTCCAAGCAGAGACAGAGGACAAAAGAAGGCATATTCAGAGAGATGCCATGTAGTTGCTGAAGGAGACAGACACTGGAACCTTACTTATAAACCACAAACCTTTTGGTAAAATATAAAAAAAATAGAAATGAGTTAATTTAAGACATAAGAGCTAACTAGAAATATGCTTAAACCATTGAACAAATAGTATTTCAATTAATAGTTTACGTGTGATTATTTTGGGTCTGGGCAGCCAGGAAATGAACAAATAACCCCTGCCTACAATTATTGATTATATTCTAAAAAAACAATATTTTTGAAGTTTTCTTAGCAGATAAGTAACTTCATGCCAGATATGCATTTTAAAGATTCATTCTATCTATCATGAAAAGAGTCAATAATGGAATAATGAAGATTTATTAAGTTAGGTTGAGTGTTAAAATTGGATTATTAAAGTGTTAGTGAATAAAGTAATAAATTTATTTGTCTTTGGAAGTTAAGCCACAAACTTGATGATGTATTTGATACGAAAAATGGAGCAAATGAAATGATCTTGCAACATTTAGCCCTTCAGTTTGAAGGTGCTGGGTCTCTGGTAACACATTTAGTTAGTTAAGGATAAATGGCTCACCAAATTTTTGGTAGTTGTTGACTGTCCTCGAAAATTAAGAAGTCTTTTCTGCCATATTAACTTTAGAATACTATGAAATATTTCAATAGTCATGTTGTAGAAATTCTTATGAAAATGCTATTTTCTATAACAGAGTCTGCAGTATCATGCCTACATGATCAATGAAGCAGGAGCTGAAAGTAAAACATCAACAAATATGACAAAGTACAGAGAGAAAAGTCCATGAGGCCTCTCTACACAAAATAAAACTGGGAAAAGGAGAAGGGGTTCTCTTTTGGGAGGAGAACACAAATTGGTTATTCAATGCCACGTTGTTAGCCATGAAAACATACATAGAAATAAAATAATATAAATTCAACAGTTTATATTTTGAATTATATATGTACATGCAAATACGTAGATACATTCAATCACAAATTAAAAAAGAGACCATGAATTTGGAAGAGAGCAGAGACAGGTATATTGGAGTGTTAGGAGGGAGAAAATGGAAGGGTAAATGTAATCAAAATACAATCTAAGATGAACACAAATATTAATTCATATTCTTGGTATGGGTATTAGTATTTTTAAGTTCATCAAAATAGTAATAGCTTTTAATGTCTTGGTAATAGAAATTATTTTTTTCCGGAAATCTATTATAAAGGACAAAGTATATTAGTAGAGGAGGTTAAAAAGAAGAGGAGAAGGAAGCATTCCAAGGATGAGTATCATGTCACAGTGGTACTCAGTACTGTACAAAGAATAAGGACTTATGGAAAGATATTGAGAAGTGACATTCTACTTTGTAAACAAAACAATTTGTGTTTATTTAAATAACAGAAAATCTGTAGAGAAAGGAATTGAATCAAGGCTTCTCTGACATAAACACCTTCTGTTCTCAGTCATTACCTACCAAGTAGTAATGTCTACAGAAATTAACAAGTGGCAATTTACACAATTTAGTCTACTGTAGAAGGTCTGTCAATGTTAATTTAACCTAATCTATAGTATCTACTTGAAAGTCAGATAGTACGTTAATGTTCAAAGTGGTTGTAGTCATTGAACCAACTCTATTACATGAAAGACTAGATCTCCTAAACTATATCAACTATTTGCATTATATGGCATTATATAGCACATAATTTCTAATGTTAGGTTCTGTTTGAAACTTGGCAAGAATCATTGTCTTTTGAGTCTGTGCTTAAATACATAAAACTTTGTTTTAGAACTGCCCTTTATTTGTAGACTTTTGGAGATGTGTCTGTTTACTAAATGTCAGATAAGAAGGAAGAACATTATAAAAATCCTATTCAATGCCAATTTATATACAAAATTGAAAACACCAGGCATTAATTAACAAATATTTCCTGTTATTATTATTTTAAATCTCAAAGCATTCTATAATATTGTCAATCATATATGCAATGAATATTGATTTCTTTTGAATCTACATAAGAATGTTAGTGAAATGAATTATGAAATAATTAAATAAAATGTTAATTATGAAATAAAAATGAAAGTGTTAGTGTTGTGAAATGTTTAAAAATGTAATGATGTGTCACTTTCCTTTTCATGCTGTATTTGTTTAGTTATGTAAAGATGTGCTGCATTTGTTCCACTTTGCCTGCCTACGACATTTGACTGGTCTCTTAAAGAGGCAATTGGTTAATAGCTAGGCAAAGAACGGATAGTGGGAGATGGCCAGCAGAGAGAATAAATAGGAGGAGGAACCTAGAGAGAGAAGAACAAGAAGAAGAGAGAAGAGAATGAGTAGTAATATGGGATCATGGCAGGGGCAATAATCCAGGCAGATACCAGCCAGAGAGACATGAAAAGCACTGAACATAAGCTATACAGAAGGAAAGAACAATAAAAGTCCTGAGGAAAAAAGTAGATAAAGAGAAACATGTTAATCTAAGTTATAACAACTAGTAAGAAATAAACCTAAACTAGGTTGATCATTTATAACTAATAAAAAGTCTCTGTGTCATGATTTGGGAGCTAGGTGGTCATCTAAAAGCAAAAGACTGGTACATGCTAGAGTATTTTAGGCCAAAATAAATCATTGTTCTCTGCACATTACAGATGACATTATGTCACTTCTATCAAAGTTTTAGTGAAGAAAAGTCTTTCTTTCATCTTTTGACTAAACAAATTGTAAAAAAAAATAAAATTTTAGTTTAGAGATAGCTTCAATTTTAATAAATAGTATTTGATTTTCTGAGACAGGGTATCTCTGTAGCCTTGGAGCCTGTCCTGGAACTAGCGCTTGTAGATCAGGCTGGCCTCGATCTCACAGAGATCTGCCTGCCTCTGCCTCCTGAGTGCTGGGATTTAAAGCATGTACCATTGCTGCCCGGCTATTCTGTATATATTGTGTCTTGTAGGCTCTCATGTTTACTTTTCTTTATGATGACACAACTGTAATTTTATTCCTATTTGTTATCCAGAATATTGATTCATTTTTCCCATTTACAATATTGAACAGCGTATTTTCTTATCTTAAATATTATTAAATTTTAAACTGCAAGACTCACATAATGAATATATGGATTTGTCAAGCAGAATTATATCTAATAATGGCTAAACAAAAGACTTTATCACTTACTCCTCTATTTTTTCTGTCTGTGCTTTATTTTGTTTTACCCTCATCATATCCAGAGGCATAGGATATTATTTTTACTTCCTGAAGGTTAAATATTGTTGATAAAATGACATACTTGTGAATGAGAGGGTAGAGATTCAATTACAAGTGGTCTAGCTACAAAGTCCATGTTTCTGATAGCCACCCTGCCACAGACATCTGATGTCATTATACTGATCAATTTTTTTTTCATATTTTCTTGATGCCAGAAATTCCTTCTACATCCCTGCTTTCACAACTAAATAAAATTTTAAAAAGAATCATTATGAAGCTGACTTTCTCTCTGTCCTTATCTTTCTTGTTTATATATCATATATGTACTAAAATACATATACATGTCATGTAATAATTCTCTATTGTTCCAAGTTTTAAAAAATTCAAATAAAACCTCTTTTTCTTCAAAAAGTGTATATTTTACTGCTTTGTCTTATCATCAGGTTGCATGATATTCATAACAATTGAATATGAATGGACTTGAATTTTCAAAATTTACAATACTCTGCTTTTTTCTGTATTTTTATCACCTTGTAGAGATCCCTCAGATTTCATTAGTCCCTTGCTGACCTCTTTGTTGCTGCTTCACAGACTTTTGCTTTCATGAAGCTATTCAGTATGATATCTATTCTGCCAGAACTCATAATCTCACTAAGAAGAAGCCCTTGTCAAACATGTTTTGCTAGTGTGGAACCTTGATAACCATATACAGTCTTGTCTACAAAAACAGACTGTCAGTAAACAGTTCACCGTGGCCTATCCTCAATGAAATCAAGCCTTGCTTTATGGTCATTTAGGTATTGTTAAGGTGTGCTTTCAGTTTTATGCATTGACTGCTTATTCCTTAGGTTAAAAGCTTATGGGCCTTGCCAGAATGTACGTTATATCCAATTGCATAATATAGACTTTTACTTATTCATTTCTAATCAATAAATTAACAGTGGTGAAAATCTGAGTTGTATTACTCTTAGTATTAAAGAAAATGGTAGTCCTAAGTATTCAACATTGGTAAGTACCCAAATTGATCTTTATAAATGAGAATGATGATTTTGAGAAGACAGATGACAGATAGATGATATATTTATACATATATATATATGTGTGTCTGTGTGTGTGTTTGTGTGATAGATTGACTGATGATAAGTAATTTTTTTAAAAGGAAATGAAAAAGAGACAGAAACTCAGTTGTTACAACCAGTCTTAATCTAGAATATTTAGTTATCACTTCAATGATGGATTTGTTTGAATCTCTTTCTACCTAAGCATGACATTATTTCCTTGTTTGTAAACTCTTGGTGTGTGTGGAGGACAATAAGGTAGTTATAGCTGAGGAAGTGTAATATTACTTTGACCGAAATGAACTTGAGATCCTTGTTTGAAATTGTACTATCCCCTGTGTTCACTAGAGAAAAATTAAACATATATTTCCCTGTTTCGGTTTTATTGCATAGCATATCCTTAGAAAAAGAAGATAAAAGACAATAGAAAATGAGAAACAAAGATATTATTTGAAAATGTTATTGAGTTGAGCAATGTTAACTACTACTCGTCATGTGCTCTTTAATTTTTTATTTTCAATTTAATGGTTCTTATTTGGTTTGAAATTCCCCTCTGTATGCTGTGAATATCACTGGCTAATAAAGAAACTGTTTTGAGCCTATAGCAGAGTTATAGAGGAACAGAACTAGGCAGGGAAAACTAAACTGAATGCTGGCAGAAAGAAGGGCAGAGTAAGGAGAAACTAGGTAACCCCCACTAGAGAGAGATGCCAGGTAAAACTTTGCCAGTAAGCTATAGTCATGTGGCAATACACAGATTAATGGAGATGGGTTAAATTAATATCTAAGAGTTTGTCAAAAAGAAGCTAGAGCTAATGGGCCAAGCAGTGATTTAAATAACATGGTTTTGGTGTGATTATTTCGGGGTTCTGAGCAAAATGACAGAGTTTCTGAAGTTCATAAACAGTATCATTTTTTAAAAGGAAGGTAAAGTGCCGTGCTGAAAAGATTACCTCTGCTACACTTATATTACTCATGGTATTATGAAGAATAAAGATTTGATCATAATATCATTTTTGATTAATAGATGTTTAGTCATAAGAATTTAATTTCTCTATATACCAAATTTTCTAAGACCTTTTCAAAGACACCAGTCTCTGAGAATTAAAGGGTATTATATTGGGAGTACCTACTTTTATATACTCATTAACAGCCTGTGACCTTTTTAGTCAGTAATACAGAACTCTATCAATCATAATTTTAAATCATTTTCAATAAAAACTTATTTGTTACAGTCAAATCATTTCTTCTTTAGTCATTAATATCTTTCAAACAGCAACAAAAAATTACTATTATATGTAGACATCAAAATAAAGCTTAGAAAGGAAAGAGATCATTTTTAATAACTCAATTCCCATAACTGTAACCAATTTGGCATTTTGACTCACGAAGATCCTCAATGTAGCAGGACAGATATATGCTTAATATACCCAAATAGACTTCTGCTTTCATATGACATCTAAAATTACGTTAAAATTTCTGGTATGTGGGTTCTATCTAGGCATTAATTTTCAATGTATTTATATATAGGGTACACATTTCACACCTATCTTAAAATTCCATAATAAATCTATGTTATCTCTTTCTATATATGTATTGTGAGATGATTCTTTTTGTGATTCTTTATTAAAAATATTTGTGATGATATAAAATTCAAGTTCCTGAATTTCGGGGAACTTAATGTTAAATGATAAAATCCAATTTACTCTAATTAGGCTTAGGAAGACTTTAAGTTGCTCAATACAAATGATTTATAATCCTTTAAATCCTAGGAGAACTTTATAGAATCCAATCTTATATGTATAAAATTTTCAGTAGATAATAGATAATCTTTTCAGAAATAGTCAAGGAGTCACACTACCCATTTTTTGTTTCCTTTCTTTAGGAAACTACATAACTCTACAAATAGTTTGGCAAACACTTTTCAAACCATGAACATGTTCTTGTACAAAACGTTTAAGATTAAAATTACAGCTTTATTAGATGGCTGTCATAAATTATACTTGGATAAGCAATATATAAGATAGAGTAAGTGTGTGTGAATTCAAAGTGCATGGATGAAAGAAAGGAATAATTTCCTTGACCAAATTAGTACTTCTTATTTTGCTGCATGTGTGCTTCTTAAATTATAATTAAAGGTCAGAACAGTTTATGCTGGTTCATTGCAAAGGATCGTATCCTCAAATTTTCATAGTTTGAATAGGTAGGTTAGATTACATACCTATGTTGTTATAAAATTTATAAATTGTCTTGGCATGACCAATAATAAATGTACTCTTAATATAAGTCATATCCTAGGAATTTATGCTCTAGGAACACTGATGGACTAGTGTTAAGTTTCACTCAGTATTTTCAATAGTAAAAACAATGACAAAATATAATTTTCTATATGTGGTGGAGTGGCATAAAGTTTCAAAAGTTAATATTCTGTGATTTGGTTATTATATTGTGACTAAAAGTGAGTTTAGCTAATACTTTATCGGTTTTTATCTTTCAGTTATTAATTTAAGAAGAATGGAAATAAACAAAATAGTTCATTGGTCTATGAAAAACCTCATGAACTTTATTATGGGCACCCAGTTGACTTGGAATCATTTAAAAATATATTTGATAGTTAAATGTTTCTTGTTAAATATATTGCTATGGATGATACTATAATATATTTAAAGATACATCAAAGAAGAAGGGATGTTAGTAATGTTTGACAGCCTGAAAAATGAAGAAGAATGCAATAGAATTTTAGCTTAATCACTAGCCACATAGTTCTATGTGATAGAAAACCTTTTAGATCAAGTCAGTGAATTCAGATGGACATTAAGAATTAACACAAAATAAAGCATGAGTTGTTTGGAGGTTTCCATACCACACCTTTAGCTAACAACACAATTAAATGTAACCCATTCTCAGTACTACAATGTTCATTAGATGATGAGAGATGTCCATCTGGGGTTCTGTCTTACGCATTATTTGATGATTTACATACATAAATAATATAGGAAACTTCTACTGCATTAAGTTTCCATATGATTGATTCCTCAAATTTCCCTTAATTTTAACTGCCCTCACCATAATCCATTCCTATCCTGTCTTCCCTTTCCTTTCTTGTTTGACCCTACCATCCCAGGCTATCGCCAAGGTTACTTATGACTTTTATGAAGTGAAAGTGAGACCCTATTATGGAAGACAACAGTTATATAGTTCATTAAACATACAGAAGTAAAGCTGGTGCCAACCTAGAGTTTTCACTCCTATGGACTAGTATTCATGGTACTGGAAGGTATGTTACACTCTATCAAAGGAGAACAGTAAATACTAACCCAGTTACAAAACTCTCCATCAACAAGAATGACATAGTTGAAAGTAATTCTGGTGCAATAATGGCACAAAGCATGCAAGTAACCTACAAATATCTGCTTTGTGTTAAGGACCACTCCATGAGATAGAACCCTTACCCAACACTGCCTGAGTGGCCAAGATTCTGAGAACAGATAGCCCATGAGCCTAAAGGAAAACTAAATTTTATTGTTATGTTAAAGCAGCACAACAATAAAATGACTCCTAACTACATTCTGCTATACTTAGATCAGTAGAGAAGTTTCTTCCATCAGCAAGTAGGAACAAATGCAGAGACTCAGAGTCAGTAAATGTGCAGAGCAAGAGATCTTGGAAAAATTTGACCATAAAGGAATGTCTCCATCAAATGTCTCCCTTTAGGGTTCAGGGAACTCTGTTAAAGCAGCAGCAGAAAAATGTGGGCTGGAGTACAGCAAGGAATCAAGGCCTTCTAGACACAATAGGGATGGCACATGGTAACATGCACAGGGCCCACACATTTCTGTACTAGACGAGATCCTAGAACTGAAAGAAGTAGACAACCTCACCCACAACTAACCCAGAAGATAGCCAATTGCAAATGAAATAGTTTACTCCAAAAAAGTTTCATTGGGGAAGCAAAAAACTCATAATGATAGGTCCATGCCCAGTAGTATATGGCCAACACAGAACAAAATTACATATTTGGTGGTTCTTTCATAATGTTAAGTCAGTGTAATTTGTCCCCTATCTTACAGGTCTATTGCTTTTATAGATTTATAAATTTTATAGATTTTATAGATTTATATTATAGCTTCCATTTTTTGTTTTTTGTGGGATTTCTGAATATGTGCATGTCTCTTTATTTATATGCATTTCTTATGCTTTTTGTTATATTACAATTTGCTTGTTTTTTATTTGTCACATTTTATAATTTATTTATTTTCTTTTCAATCATATTTTTATTATTTTAGCAATCTTTAAATATAAATATACTTTGATAGTATTCTTCCCCTCCCCCATGTCCTCCCAGATTCTTTCCCTTCCTAACAATCCAACTTTAAGTTTTTTTCTCAACAAACAAACAAAAACCCAATACAACATCAACCCTCCACAAAGCAAGGAAGCAAAATAAAACTAAGTTCCCCCAAAAACAAATTGTAACTGTTATTCCTTTTGGTCTCTGATCCCTTTAAAGGGTAAACCACGCCCACTCCCAGTGACTTCTGACCTCTCGTTGCCATCTTGGCCTCTTTCTCTCTCTCTTGGCGTGTGCACACATGTTTTCCCATCTCTCTCTCTCTCTCTTTTTCTCTGTCTTTGTCTTTCTGTCTCTCTTTCTCCTTTAAGTAATAAATGTTCAGCTTTATGTCTATTTACTATGTCTTGTAAGCCTTTTATCCACCGCCTGCTCACCTGCCCACTTGGATGACTCTCCTAGCCACATGGCAGTACTAGCCTGTCTGGATGAGCCACCGCTCTGCCGCTCGCCATGGGGAATCTGCACTGCTATGGCAGCCATCTCTGCCTGGTTTGTGGCTGCTCTGCAAGCCCGCTGCCCGGGGATCTTGGGCAGGCCACTTGGGGGACACGCCAGCATTTTTTAAGGAATATTAGTAAACAAATAAATATATACAAAGCAAAACTGTCTTCCATTATGTGTTGGTCGACTACTTATGAACATGAGGCTTGTTCTGTAGTGGTTAATATACCAGTGTCACTGTCCTGGAGGAAACTGATTTCTCATTTTCCTAGCAGGTATAAGTGACAGTTCAATTCTTAAGCTTTACCTTAGTAGCTAGGTATTCATTCATTCATTCGTTTAGCCATCTGTCCATTCTTGTATAAAAATATTCCTTAGATGCCTGGTTGTTTTCTAACTAGAGACAGAAAGAATGTGGATGCAGATGGGAGAGGAGAAGAGGAAGAATTTGGATGAGTAGGGGAAGGGGAAACAATTATCAGAATATATATAAAAAATGTATTTCAAATAAAATAAAAAGAAAGAAATAAGAAAAACCACAAAGCATAAAATGTGAAGTCTGCAAGCTCAGGCTCTATTTCATAACAGTGCAACATTAATGTAATTGTGACACTAATTTGTAGTGTTTCAAATATCTTGGACAAATATAAAAGGAAAATTATTTCCCCTTATATTCACTTAACTAGACATTCTTTCAATAACCCTATTAATATTGTGGGGGAAACTATTTGCCAGGTTTGAAATTTGCACTTGAAAGTATCTTCTAATTATTTTCTACATTGCTAGGAATAAACCATATTGGCAATTAAAAATATTAAAATTTAAGAAGTAAGTAAAAGAGTGTCTAAAAATATGTTTTGAAATATTATTGTCAAGCAATGTGATAGAATAAAGTGTTCAAGGAAACAGAAATATATATTCAGGTATTGTTCATCATAGTGAAGCATATATAATATTTTTTCATGAATTAGAATACAAGGTTAAATAGATTTAATAAGCGATTATGGTGGGTATCATTTCACTTTCTCTTGTTTCTTGAGAAAATATTTTATTATAATGAATACTAATCAGTATGTAATTATGAAGCTCAATTCTCTCAGTGAAGAAATCATCTCATAGGACTTAGATTTCCTTCCATTTGGACAATTTTATTTGAATTATGAAATACAGCTAAACAAATAGGAACGGGATTTATTGAGAAAAATCTATCATAAATTGACATATAAAGATAAAATACCTGTCTTTAAAATGACTGAAATATGAAAAATATCATCAAAATGAATATATGTGATACTTATTAGGGAAGACTTGTTAAAAGTTTTATACCTTCTATTACTCTAACTTATTGTAATAGTAGCATATTTTTATCCTGTTATTGACCTCCTACACCAGGAAATAGTTTGCCAGTATTATGATAAACTATACATAAAACTAAGAAGGCTGCTGTACAACCTTAAATCACAAATTCTCATGGATAAAAATGAATTGTAGATCCAAAATGCAGGGTTATAAAAACTACTATCAACAAGTAAATGTCAGGAAAATATAAATTATTTTCACAGAGCTTGGTAACAAGCACAAATAAAAGAACTGCAATAAATAGCCAGTTATGATAAATTTGTTGCAATAAAACAATTCATTGAAAGGTTGTAGTAAAATATTTTAAGTAAAATATATAACATACCTTATCAATGTTTAATTGTTAATTAAATCTGTTAATAAGTCACACGAATTGTCATCAATAATTATAATGTAGAGAGAATAAAATCTGATATTTATAACTTTATGTTGATATTGTTCAACTGAAAAGAGAAGAATATCCTGAATTTTTAAGTTATGTAAATATTTGAGGCCTCCAATATATTCCTGTACATTCTACTTAATAGAACCTTATGTTTGATAATGCTTAAGATCAACAGCAGTGCTTCAACAATAAGAGCTTCCATAACATTTTCTTTTCTTATATTTTGTGGGAACTGAGATAGTATAATCATGTTTTAACTTTATTATATTACTTACTAACTTTGTTGATTTACATCATTATTAAAATCAGTTATCTTACAGTGGTTAAAAAAAAACAGGGGTTTTCAATCTTATAATTATCATTAAAAACATCATTGACAGCTATAAAAATATACACGTTCAGGTATATAACAAAACTAATGTATTTTGTTTAAACAAACAACAAAATAAAACAGGCAAGAGAATATTTGAGAAATATTTTCAATACTAGTTACCCAAAAAGTACTTTGTTTTGAGTTATACAAATTTCTTCCTGAAAAATTAATTTCCTTGAACATATTTTAACATTTAACCTAATGAGAGCTTATTCACTAGACCACATAAGATTGTGGTTCTCAGTGTTGCCCAGATTTTGGAATGAATCTAAGTGTGTTCAAATTCTTCCACAGTCAGTTATTAGTTGTTTAACTTTGTTTGTGATACTCAGTTTCAACACTTGGAAAATAAGATATTCCATGATAAAGTTAAATTTAAACATATCTATCTGAAAATCCAGCACTACAGAAGGTGCTGGGAGGAAAAATATAATCTATTGATGTTAACCACACACATGAATAAACTGAAAATATGTAATCTCACACAAACAAAATCAAAATAAAGAAATCATACACGCACGCGCGCACACACACACACACACACACACACAAAACCATGACCACCAGCAACAGAACCACCAGCACCACTATTAACATAACCAAAGTAACATAAATCTGCCAATCATTGGTCATTGATATTTCTCAATATTAATGGCTTCAATTTACCAATAAAAAAAAAACACAGACAAACAGAATGGAAGGGAAAACAGCATCGATCCTTCTCCTGCATCCAAGAAAAAAAATCTCAATATAAAGAATAGAAAATACCTCAGGGTAAGTGGTTGAAAAAAGATATTCCAAGCAAATAGATTTAAGAAGAAGCAAGCTAGTGATGCCATTTTAATATCTAACAAATTGGGTTTAAACCAAAACAAACCAAAAGAGATAGGGAAGAACTCTACATACTGATCAAAGAAAAAAATTCCCCAACATTGCACACCAATTCTTAATATTTATGCCTCAAACACAAGGCCACAAACTTATCTAAAAGTAAAACTACAACAGCTTAAATCACATATTAACCCTCACAACCTGTGTGAGGGAGACTTCAGTATTCTACTCTCACTAATGGAATATCATCCAGACAGTTTCATTGCAATCTCCATCAAAATTCCAACACAATTCTTTACAGAATTTGAAAAGACAATTCTCAAGTTCACATGAAAAAAAAAAAACCACTGCCCACCTTCATCAGGCAAATGCTGAGTGAGCTCAGGGGCCCTTCAACTGTACATCATTACATCAAGCATTGCATGGCAACATCATGCATTGCATGTATGTTTATGGCTCGGGGTGCATGAGTAAGCTTTTGCTTTTAAGTACTGCCTGGTCCACCTGTTCAGCCCTTCAATTCCTCCTCTCAGTTGACTGCCACAACCTCCTCTTACCTTTGCCCTTTCCTAATAAACTTCCAAACGGGTTTGTTGAGCTGTGGTTCATTCTTCACTGACACAGCTACTGCCAAACAACAAGAGCTATAAGAGCAAGCACTAAGATCCACAAGTAATAAATGGTATCCCAAGAAACTGATAAGCTTCTGTAAGGTAAAGGACACTTACCAATTGGACAAGGGGTCAGTCTACAAAATGGGAAAGATATTTTTTCCAACTCCACATCTTACAGATAACTAATATCCAGAATATATAAAGAACTTAAGAAACTGGTTATAAAAAGAACCCAAAAATCAAATTTAAAAATGGAGTAAAAATCTAGTCAGAGAATTCTTAATAAAGTTAGTGGCTGAGAAACACTCAAGGAAATATTCAACATTCTTATGTACCAAGTAAAGGAAACATATAACAACTTTGAAATTCCATCTTAAATCTCTAAGAATCACTAAATCAATAATACAAGTGACATCTCATGCTGGAGAAGATGTGGGGCAAGGGGAACATTGCTTCATTGTTGATGGGAATAAAAACTTGTACAATCGTTGTAGAAATCAACATGGCATCTCCTCAGATTATTGGGAATTGATCTACTTCAAGTCCCATCTGAAATATTCTTGGGCATATACCCAAAGGACCTTCCATTCTACCACAAGGGCATTTGCTCAACCAAGTTCATTGTAACTTTATTCATAACTATAAGAAACTGGAAACAACATAGATGTCCTCAATATAAGAACAGATCAACAAAATAGAAACACAGAAAACAATCCAAAGAATCAATGAAACAAAAAGCTGGTTCTTGGAGAAAATCAACAAGATCGACAAGCCCCTATCCAAATTAATCAAACGGCAGAGAGAGAACATGCAAATTAATAAGATCAGAAATGAAAAGGGGGACATAACCACAGACACAGAGGAAATTCAGAGAATCATTAGATCTTACTACGAAAATTTATATGCCACAAAGTTGGAAAATGTAGAAGAAATGGACATTTTTTTAGGTAAGTACCATATACCAAAGTTGAACCAAGACCAGGTGAACAATCTAAATAGACCTGTCAGTCGTGAAGAATTAGAAGCTGTTATTAAAAATCTCCCTATCAAAAAAAGCCCAGGACCAGATGATTTCAATGAAGAATTCTACCGGAACTTCCAGGAAGAGCTAATACCTATACTCCGTAATGTATTTCACAATATAGAAACAGAAGAATCATTGCCAAACTCTTTTTATGAAGCTACAGTTACCCTGATACCAAAACCACACAAAGACACAACCAGGAAAGAGAATTACAGACCAATATCACTTATGAACATTGACGCAAAAATACTCAATAAAATACTGGCAAACCGAATCCAAGAATACATTAGAAAAATTATCCATTATGATCAAGTGGGCTTCATCCCAGAGATGCAGGGCTGGTTCAACATACGCAAATCTATCAATGTAATCCATCATATAAATAAACTGAGAGAAAAAAACCATATGATCAATTCATTGGATGCTGAAAAAAGCATTTGACAAAATTCAACACCCATTTATGATAAAGGTGTTGGAGAGACTGGGGATACAAGGATCATACCTAAATATAATAAAAGCAATATACAGCAAGCCGTCAGCTAAAATCAAATTGAATGGAGAGAAACTCAAAGCCTTTCCACTAAAATCAGGAACACGACAAGGCTGTCCACTCTCACCATTCCTCTTCAATATAGTGCTTGAAGTTCTAGCAATAGCTAGATGTGGCAGGCTACAAGATCAACTCCAAAAAATCGGTAGCCCTCCTATACACAAAGGATAAAGAAGCAGAGCGGGAAATCAGAGAAACATCACCTTTCATGATAGCCACAAATAGCATAAAATATCTTGGGGTAACTCTAACCAAGGAAGTGAAAGACCTATTTGACAAGAACTTTAAGTCTTTGAAGAAAGAAATTGAGGAGGATACCAGAAAATGGAAAGACCTTCCCTGCTCTTGGATTGGGAGAATCAACATAGTAAAAATGGCAATTCTGCGAAAAGCAATCTATAGATTAAATGCAATTCCCATCAAAATCCCATCAAACTTCTTCACAGACCTTGAGAGAACAATAATCAAGTTTATATGGAAAAACAAAAAACCCAGGATAGCCAAAACAATCTTATACAATAAAGGAACTTCTGGAGGCATTACCATCCCTGACTTCAAACTCTATTACAGAGCAACAGTATTGAAAACAGCTTGATATTGGCATAACAACAGAGAAGTCGACCTATGGAATCGAATAGAAGACCCGGGTATTAACCCACAAACTTATGAACACCTGATTTTTGACAAGGGAGCTAAAGGTATACAATGGAAGAAGGATAGCATCTTTGACAAATGGTGCTGGCATAACTGGATGTCAACCTGTAGAAGAATGAAAATAGATCCATATCTATCACCATGCACAAAACTCAGGTCCAACTGGATTAAAGACATCAACATTAATCCGACCACTTTGGACCTGATAGAAGAGAAAGTGGGAAGTAGTCTACAAGATATAGGCACAGGAGACCACTTCCTAAGCAGAACCCCAGGAGTGCAGACAATAAGAGAAACAATAAATAAATGGGACCTACTGAAACTGAGAAGCTTCTGTAAAGCAAAGGACACTGTCAGGAAGACAAAAAGGCTACCTTCTGACTGGGAAAAAATCTTCACAAACCCCTCAACAGACAAAGGTCTGATCTCCAAAATATACAAAGAACTCAAGAAACTAGACACTAAAACTCTAATTAACCCAATTAAAAAATGGGGTACTGAACTGAACAGAGAATTCACAACAGATGAACTTCGAATGGCTAAAAAGCACTTAAGGTCATGCTCAACCTCCTTAGCGATCAGGGAAATGCAAATCAAAACAACTTTGAGATATCATCTTACACCTGTCAGAATAGCCAAACTCAAAAACACCAATGATAGCCTATGCTGGAGAGGATGTGGAATGAGGGGAACACTCATCCATTGTTGGCGGGAATGCAAACTTGTGCAGCCACTGTGGAAATCAGTGTGGCGGTTTCTCAGGAAACTGGGAGTCAACCTCCCTCAGTACCCAGCAATTCCCCTCTTGGGAATATACCCTAGAGATGCCCTATCATACTACAAAAGCATTTGTTCTACTATGTTCATAGCAGCACTATTTGTAATAGCCAGAATCTGAAAACAGCCTAGGTGTCCCTCAATAGAAGAATGGTTAAAAAAGGTGTGGAACATATACACATTAGAGTTTTACTCAGCGGTAAAAAACAATGACATCTTGAATTTTGCATGCAAATGGATGGAAATAGAAAACGCTTTACTGAGTGAGGTAAGCCAGACCCAAAAAGAGGAACACGGTATGTATTCACTCATAAGTGGATTCTAACCATAATTAAAGGTCTTTGAGCCTATTATTCGTGATCCTAGAGAAGCTAAATAAGAAGATGAACCTGATGAAGATTATTTAGCTATTCGCCAGGAGGTAGGAAATAGACAAGAGTCCCAGGTAACCTCGGGTGCATGGGGGGGGGAGGGTTGTTGGAAGGGGAAAGGGTTAGAGAGAAGGGAGTAGGGGAGGAACGGGGAAAGATCAGGGGACTGGGATGGGGGGGAGGGAGGAAGGATGGATATGGGATCAGGCAAGTATATACCTCAACTAAGGGAGTCATTTTAGGGTTTACAAGAGACTTGATTATAAATGGGATCCCAGGTCCAAGGAGAGATCCCCAGATGGTTCTCTGGACAGAGGAGAGGGTGCCTGAGCCGGCCTTGGCCCACAACCATACTGATGATTATTTTGCATATCACCA
The DNA here is from genome assembly GCF_982192425.1 of Myodes glareolus. NCBI lineage: Eukaryota > Metazoa > Chordata > Mammalia > Rodentia > Cricetidae > Myodes > Myodes glareolus. The sequence continues at coordinate 36,036,721 of NC_142053.1, read as the reverse complement.
TAGAACCCTCATCTGGCGATGGATGGAGATGGAGGCGGAGACCCACGTTGGAACACTGGACCTAGCTCTCTTGGTCCAAATGAGAGGCAGAAGGAAAGAGAACGTGACCAAAGAAGGCAAGGGCAGAGGAAACCTTCATCCAACGTTGGATGGCGATACAGACGGAGACGCATATTAGAGTACTGGACTGAGCACTCCACGGTCCAAATGAGGAGCAGAAGGATGAAGGAAATAAAAAAAGTAATCAGGACTGCGAGGGATGCGAGCACCCACTGATACAAGGGGGCTGATATAATGAGAGTTCACCAAGGCCTGTTGGACTGGGACTGAACGAGCACATGATCCAACCAGATTCTCTGAATGTGGCTGGCCTGGAGCCTTTCTGAAAAGCCATTGACAATGACACTGGGACTTGCTTCCTCTGCATATACTGGATTTTGGCGATCCAGTCTGTTTAGATTCTCACCTTCCCTGGACCTGGAGGGAGGGGGGAGGAACTTGAACTTCCCACAGGGCAGGAAACCCTGACTGCTCTGGGGGATGGAGAAGGAGGAGGAGAGGGAGTGGGCAGAGTGGGAGGGTGTTGGGACGAGGGGCTGAAATGGAAACTTTTATAATTTAATAAAGGAAAAAAAAGAACAGATTTTTATATATGGTACATTTACACAACAGAAGAGTCACAGGCAAAAAAAAATGGGGGTGTATATTGACAAATAAGAAAGCAAACTACCCGAGGAGACATCAAAATTTCCATTCAGAATGGAAGTTGAGTTAGCCTGAAGTAATCAGATAAATAGTTGATTTCTCAGGAATATTTGGGCCTTAGTTTGGAAAATTTTGGTTTGAATATTTACTGCTACTAATAGAAAACAATGGTTAGAAATAATAAACTTGCTCTTCCTAAGGAAGTTTTAGCAACATCTAGACTTCAGGAACCAGGACAATAAAGTGTTAGATATAACTGATATTTCAACAGCTACTCATATTGTAACAGTTAGCAAACATGAATAACTATCAATGGTTATTTTCATATATGAATGACAAGTACTGCTAATTTTCTAATCATCATTTACTTTTTCATTTTCCTAATTTAAGTAACTATTATTTCTTCAGGAGCAATACAGGACAGAGAGCCACAATACAATATTTACTAAGTTTTATTCGCATGTAGGATATCAATATATGTAACATGAGTGGCCAGGCCTGCTTGTTTTTGGGTTTCTGTCCCACCCGGTTCCCCTAGCCTGTTTAGCCCCTGAGAAAATCAACCACAGAGGACTCAGTAAATTTTAAAGCTGATTGGCCCTTTAGGTCAGGCTTCTTATTAGCTAACTCTCATATCTTGATTAACCCATTGTTCTGGTCTATCTTAGCCATGTGGCTCAGTACCTTTTTCAGGGGGGCAGCTCACATCCTGCTGCTTCGGTGATCTGGGCAGGAGTGGAAGGATCAGCTTCCTCCTCCCTAGAATTCCCCTGCTCTCTTTGCATCATTTCCACTTCCTGTCTGGCTTTCCCGCCTACACCTCCTGCCTGGCCAATCAGTGTTTATTTAAAACATGATTGACAGAATACAGACAATTCTCCCCCACCACTTCCCCCTCTTTTTTTTAAAAAAAAAAGGAAAATATCCATAGTCCATATTTTGGGAATGTGGGCGTAGTATTCCAGGCTACTTCCTGCAGCAGGATGTGAGCTACACCACTGAAAAAGGTACTGAGTGAGCCACATGGCTAAAATAGATCAGAAAAATGGGTTAATCAAGATATGAGAGTTAGCCAGTGGGAAGCCTGACCTAATGAGCAAATCAGCATTATAACTTACAGAGTCCTGTGTGCGTGATTTTCTCAGGGGCTAAACAGGCTGGGGGAACCAGGCAGGACAGAAACCCACAAACAAGCAGGCCCCGCCACTCATGTTACATAATGGCGCCCACGTGGATCACTGCATCCACAGAAAGCCTGAGAAAGCTTGGGAAAGACTAGAGTAAAGCATTTCAGTTTTCAGCCGTAGCAGGAAAAAAAGCTGCACTGTTTTAAAATGCCAGCTTTCTGGACCGTCCAGCCAGGGAAAACTCTGAGTCTTTCAAGCAGGCTGTCCTGACTATGGAAACACTGTTGCAGCTTGCTTCCTGGCAAGGACCTTGAAACGCCTTAAGAGCTTTTGACTGTTGTTTTCTCCATGTTCCTTAGCAAATTAAAGACCCATGTGGTCAGAAAAAGAGAAATATACAGTAAAGAGAGATTCAAAGTGTAAGAAAACCTCTAAATGGTTTACATTGTGTTAAAAATATATACAGGCTAAAGGTTAAAGTTCTCAGAGTAAAAAAAAAAGAAAGAAAGAAAGAACTAGTAGCCTGGGAGGCAGAGACAGACGGATCTCTGGGAGTACAAAGACAGCCTGGTCTACAGAGTTATTCCAGGACAATGATATACAGAGAACCTGTCTCAAAAAGCCAAAAGTTAAAAGTAAAAATAAAAGAAATAGAGGTTAAAATAAAGCCACGTAAAGATGTAAAATACACAGAGAATCTTGATACTGTATGCTATTATGCTCTCTTTGAATTGTTTAAATGCTGAGGAAGAAGCAACAGCTGCTAAAAGATATTTGCTTATAAATGCTGCAGAATTAATCCAAGATAAGTATTTTGAAAATACCTTGGCTTCAAAATTGAAGTCAAAAGATATGTTACTTTGGAGAAGAGATTTTGCTTTTGTTTCCACATAAAATGAGAGGCTATGGATGCATTCTGAGTTATGAAAAATTCAGTTTGACCAAGGGAGGCCACCTGAGAAATCTCCAGTAGGAATGGATGGCCCAGATGTCTGAGTTCTTCATCCAAAACAGATTCAAGATGCTGCCTGAGATGATCAAGACTCACAGGATACTTCAGTCAGGACTTGATCATAACTAAATTTTCTTTAGGTTCCCATAAGATTATCAGCATCCCCAACCAGCTGGAAGTAGCCTGGAATACTACACCCACATTCCCAAAAATGGACTATGGATATTTTCCTTTGTTTTTCTTTTTTTAAAAAAGAGGGCAAGTGGTGTGGGAGAATTGTCTGTATTCTGTCAATCATGTTTTAAATAAACGCTGATTTGCCAGGCAGGAGGTGTAGGCAGGAAAACCAGACTTGCATCAAGTGGAAATGATGCAAGGAGAGCAGGGGAATTCTAGGGAGGAGGAAGCTGATTCCCCCACTCATGCCCAGATCACCAAAGCAGCAGGATGTGAGCTGCCCCACTGAAAAAGGTACTGAGCCACATGGCTAAAATAGATTAGAAAAATGGGTTAATCAAGATATGAGAGTTAGCCAGTGGGAAGCCTGACCTAATGAGCCAATCAGCATTATAACTTACGGAGTCCTGTGTGGGTGATTTTCTCTGGGACTAAATAATTGTGGGGACCTTGTGGGAGGACAGAAAAACCCACAAACAAGCAGGCCCAGCCCCCTCATGTTACAAATATAATAATGAGATATAAACCATTACCTTAAACATATGAAGAATCAGAGAAGATGAAAGACCCCTGGGTCTCTAATCACATTGTGGAGCCATCTCATCAGCTCTGTGTTATCTAAAATACAAGTTACTATTCCAGAAGGGAAGAATTATTTATTGAATAATTATATTCTAGATCTTTCTTACTAAGAATAAAACAGACCCAACAGGCACATGAGAAATTTAAAACTTCTCTAAGGGTTATTGCAATATTAATGTGTTCCATTGCTTTGTTTTCTCTACAACATGTCTTATCTTCTCTTTGTTTTTACATCTCCAGTCATTAGCCAGGGCATTTCACATTCTTCACTCCTTTAGTTTCTACAATTATGTATTCTAGTTTTTACAATTATGTATTCTCTGTGCTGAGTAAGTTTTTCCAAACTTTCAAATATCTGTCTTAACTGAGTCCTCAGGATTATCATAGACAGATATTTTTCTTGATGCTTAATTATACAATAAATTATGAATATATCCTTTCACAATTATTCCTTAAACATTTTCCCCATCAACTTGGAATTTTCTCAGTAGTGCGTTGCATGTGAAACTTAGTGGAAGAAGACAGCCTTTCACACCATTACTTGTAACGTTAGGTTATACCTGAAATGCTTTTCAGTTTCAGGACTCCTTTGATAGACTTAGGTGAGCTGCATTTAAAAGAAATCATTCATTTGTATTTGGATGTCATTTTATTAAGAAAATGCATAGATTTTGTGTGTATTATAGATTCATTTCAGATTGAACCTTTTGTTCAAAAGTTGAAAGAAGTAGTCATCACCTTAATTCATCTCCATACTGAAATACATTTTCAATCAGTAGTCAAATCTTATTTCTTTGCACCAAATTTCAATGACGATATGTGCCTAATATTGAAATTTAAGTATAATATACCTTGTTCTTTAGAAATATATTGGATTCAAACATTATAATGAATTCACTTCTAAATCTAAACTTAGTGATTTATTTCTTAATTATCAACATTTTTAACATACTGGTTCTATCAATATTTGGCCTTTGGTGCCATATGTTAAGCACACATGCATGACAAAGAAAAAGAAAGAAAAGAAAAGAAAACCTCACTACATCATTTCATCATCAGGACATATATGATCATATATTGTCTCCATATAATTCACAGACTTTGTAGATATTTATAATTAGATCTTTTTGAGTAGTTTTATGGTAACATTCAAAGAACATACTAAAATAACCAAGAATCTTACTGATTAAAATTTGTATTGTTTTATAAAATTTCCCTTATATTATGAAATCAAAATGTGTGACAAGATTTCATATCTCTCATATGGCCTATAATGATCATGAAATTCACAATTTCTGATATCACAAGTACAGAACTGGAAAACTGAAAATGATTAACTTTTTTAGATTCATATTCGTTACAGAACAATATCCAGATTTCAAACATCAAGATTAAACCTAAACAATATATTGTAAGTCAACTTCCAATAATAATAATTCAAAGACATCACATTATATCAAATACTTTAATTTTGTTATTTATTATCCTATTTATGATAATTTCTAAATTCTAATGCTAATGTACTACTATAAAAGAACATCATTATAAACTATTTGTGAAAAAAACTCATAATCTAATTTATGATTTTTCAAGCTCTTCCCAAACTGTAATTGCACAATATGTGACCTACTCAATAATTTAAAGAGTTTGTCTTAATTTGATTAACAACATTAATGCCATTTCTGGAGCTCACAAAGATGCTAGTGCTTCATAGTGACTAAAAACATGGTGAAATGCCAAGCCATCCTAGAAGGGGAAATTGTGTTTATCATCATTCACAAAGAAAGCTATTTTTCCAGTTACTTTTCAAATATAGAAATAATTTTAAAAATTATGAATAAATGACACATCTCATTTTTTAAAAAAATACTTGTTTTCCTGAGGAAAATGAACATACATATTTAAAGCAATTAAACTGAATGGGTCAGATATGAGCCAAGTTTTCTTCCATGCTCTCTATCAACTGTAATGTGAAAACTTTATAATTGGGTTTCCTTTGCTTTGTTAGTGACAGATCATCAAATCATTTCTAAAATGCATTTATACTTAAAAATTAATATAAACAAACATTTCAATTTTCTCCCAACTTTATCAATTGATGCAATTTGAATGATAGGTTAATTTTTGATGTTCTGGAAAGAACTTGGCAGGGTTTAAGAGCAGAGATGAATATTTCAGATACAGGTGGTCAAAGAGTGACAAATGACTGCCATCCTAGGTTAGTATAGTGTGTAGAGTGAGGAAACAATTACTCAACTTTGTGTGCATGTATACATCAAAGAAAGTAATGGCAACTAAACTCGAGGCTACACAGTAGAACCCTTAAGTTACTATCAAAGGATACTAAATGTGATTTCCCACAATAAATACAAAAACTGTATTGTCAAATAGAGGAACTGATGTGAAAGTTGTTGTGTTAAAAACAAAACACATGAGAAGAAAAGAGGATTATTCTTAAAGAGATGTGTATTTTTTGGTGATGACCACTTTTCAAAGAGTAAAAATCAAGGTAAAATAAACAAGTGAATAACTAATTAAGCAAACTAATGAGTTTTAAGTTGGGTGAGATAATAGCAGTCACAAAAAACGAGGAAGATAAACTTCGCAAAATTAACCTAGGCAAGTTCATTTAATAAAGAGTAACAATGGATAAATAGATTTATTATGACATATCATGCAAATTTTCTCTCAAAAAATAATTGGAAGGCATATAAAAAGTATAAAATTGTTTTACACCCAGAAATATCAAAGTCACTAAATTTTAGTCTATAGAATTAATAGGGAAAAGACATTAAGACAATATTTATTAATATGTATAAACATTTAAAGATGCATATTTTAATAATTAAAATTTTACCATACTGATACAAAAGTAGCAAAAATGAAATGTATTAGACTACAAATTTAACACAATCAAAATTATATAATCTAAGACAGTGAAAGTTGAAAGCAAAATGTTTTAGAAGGGGACCAGATTATACTAGAGAGTATAGATATTAAGTAAATATTAGGACAGGACATCACAATGAAGCAATATTAAGGGCTGAGAAGAGAGTTTAAAGCACAAATGGAGCTTCTGGAAATGAGGTACCTTATCAATTTAATAGAATGGAAATTTTTATTGTGAGGACTGTGAAATTTGGTTTACGAGGTGAAAAATCTATATTTGAATAATTTAGAGTGGGAAGACATGAAAATCAGTCGCATAAATAATTATACTAATTAGAGGATATTTATATATTCCTAGAAGCCTGTTATTTTTAAAAATTAATAGAAAGAAAAATATATGAACATATTTATAACAAACAAAGTTGTAATTAATGATTAAAATCTCCCCACATCCATTTCAAAATGCTTTGTATGTAAAATTCTATATCGCGGAGATGAAATAATCTGATTTCTTCATAAAACTATTCAAGTATGTAAAGAAAAAGAACTATTCCCCCAAATCATTCTGTAGGGACAAAACCTCTAAGGAAATTTGGGCAAACTATAATTAGCAATGGATGAAGGGTGTTTTTACCCTATGACAAAGAATTTACTTCAAAATGGAAGAGTTTATTTAACATCAAAAAAATCAGTTAATTTAGTAAAATGTATTTTCAGAATAAAGTAAAATAATGTGTTAGCATCTTAATAGATACAGAAATATTATTTAACAGAATCCCACATCCTTTCATAATGAAAGCACTCAAGTTGTTAGGAATAGAATTGTACATTCTCTACCTCATAAAGTACATTTATTGAAAACTCTAAGCTGAGATCATATTAAATTATGAAAGACTAAATGCTTTCCCCTTCCAATTAAGAACAATAAAATATTTGTTTTAGACAGCTCTGCTCTATGTTATACTAGAAATCTTTTCAGGACAATAAGGCAGTAGAATAAATAATATCCATTGATATAAGTAAATAAATGATAAAAGAAACTTTGTTCATAGATGTCAATATACTATACATGGAAAATTCCAAGGAACTCCCTTACTAAAAGAACTGATTATGAGTGATAAGTCCTGCCAGGTAATAGCATACAACATCAATATCCAAAATCAATTATATTTCTGTGTACATTACTAGTCTGCAAAATAATTTATGAAGCCATTTTCATTTGCAATAACAGTCCTTAGGAATAAATTAACATGAACATTTTAAGTCCATGTATTGGAAGATTCAACAATCTGAGACAGGCAAGTCTTAGCCAAATTAACCTACAAATTAAAAAGAATAGACTCACAGCACTGTCCTCTGTAAAATTCAACAAGCTGATATTAAAATTCATATGAAAATGCAAGGAACTGGAAGAATCAATATAACCTTTAAAAAGAACAATATTTGACAATCCACACTTACTTATTGCCAAGTTCCCATCATAATTACAATAAATGATATAATTTTGGCATGAAACAGTATAATTGTTGCATTTATGATTGGTGTATTTTAGATAAAATTTTTGTGTCAATTAAGTGGGTGAAAGGTTGTGCTTGATTTTTCCAGTCCAGATTATTGACTTATTAATCAATAAAACTAGAACAATTGACAAAGTTTATGCAAAAAGATGAAACTGGGTTTTTTTCTTGATACTATACACAAAGGTTAACTTGACAAAAGTAAGTCTTAAAGAGAAAATTTAAAATGATATATAATAGAACGAAATGATAACTATTATTCAGAAGAGCTTTGCACATATACTACACAAAGGATGGTACACATTTTTAAATGCCATAATTACACTTTACCAACATGAAAATGTATATTTTATAAAGTTAAAATGATATCTACAATATAATGCACTTTTGGCATATACCCAGAGAATTACAAGTCATACTATACAGATGCCTGTTTATTCTTTTTCAAAGCTACTCTACTCATGATTGTCAATGGTCATTACCTAGAGGTCCATCCCCTAATGAATGGATAATTAAAATGGTGCATATTTACACCATGAAATACTATTTACATGTTAAAAACAATTAAATTATAAAATTTGATCATATATAGATGGAATACTCACTCAGAGTAAGGTAACCCAAACTCAGAAAGTCAAATGTCACATGTTTTCTCTCATCTTTTGATATTAGATTCAAATGTTCAGATATGGGTATTTCATAGAGGCCAGGAAATTACTTAGGACCCATACTGAGGGGCTTCAAAATGAGGAAAGCCTAGAATACTATGGGATAAAGTATTAATAGGGAATAAACGAACAGGGTAAATTAAACTGCAGTAGGGGAATGAGGGATAAGGTAAAGGAAAGGACATGGGGAGAAATCAATAACACTAAAAACCATTTCAAAAACACAGACAAAAGTATACTGCTACAAAGTTTTAATATGTACACAATTTTTTGAATGGAGCTGCACAGTGATGGCAAATGTCTCTAATCTCAGTACTTGGGAGGCAAAGGCAGGCAAATCTCTGTGTTCTTTGTTTGAGACAAGCCTAGTGTACAGAGTGAGTTCTGGATGGCAATAACTACATGGAGAAGTTGTCTTGAAAAACCAATTAAATAAATAAATTGTGGCTATCCTCTAACAATACAATAATGATGCTACTAGACACAAGAAGCTAATAAAAAATCCACTGTCTAAAATGAGTCAGAAATTTCTTCAGCATCAAATACCGATAAACCCCAAATATTATACAATATTTTCATTGCTCTTTGTTAGACTCCAGAAATTGACTGTAGGACTCCGTTGCTGAGTACACCACCTACTAGAGAAGTAAAAATTGGAAAAGTTAAGATGGGAATGACCTATTAGCTTTATCCTTAGTGGCTAGCTTTCACACTGCTGGAAGGTTGTATTCAAGATCCTGGAGAAGAAAAGTAGTACCCCAATCATACCCCACCATAAAACCTGTGAGCTGCAATAATGAGTGGCCTGAAAAATCATGCCCACTGGTGTCATAGTGGTATGAGCAACATGGAAGTAACCAACATTTTCTAATTGAACTTAAGTCCCAATCCTCAAGATAAAATACAGACCTACCAGCATTACTGAGTCAATAACCTACAAATATGCAATACATGGGCCCCATGGAACAATCTACAGCTATTATTCTATTAAATGAACATAGCATCAAACTCACTCCAAATGACTATTGGCCATTAGCAATTGTTATCAGATGGGATAGGAAGAGATAGTTTTCTCTTACTAAAACCCTACACAGGCTCACTGAAGACAATACAATGACCTTGCACTTATCACCAGTTTAAAACCTGGTGCTAGGATATTTTGTACAGTTATATCCACTGGATAGGAGGCAGACATTGAAAAAAATTCAATTTGTCATTTTCCACATTTTGTGTACTATTGTCAGGTGCTCTTGAGGGGGGATCTATTATTTGATACTCAGCTACTCTAGAGACTTAAATATAAGGAATAATCACTACTCAGGTAGCCTGACTTCATCCTGCTGCAGTGTCTAGGTGAGATATGTCATTGAGAGACTGTGGTGGTTTGCATGAGAATGAGCTCCCTGTTCCCAGTCAGTGAAGAGTTTATGAAAGATTACGAGGTGTGGCCTTCTTAGGGGTAGGTGCATCCTTAAGGGGTAGGCTTTGAAATAGTGCTCAAATGGAATTTAAGAATAAGGGTCATTTCCAGTGCAAATATGCTGTAGAACTGGGTATCTTAGGCCACATGATTCTGGATTTATCACGAAGAGTACAGGAATAAATTGGTTTTGGAGTCCTCTTAAAAGGTAAAGCAAAGCCATTGCTTAGGCCAAGCATGTGACTGGAAGTCCCTGCACGAATGGCTGGAGAGGCAATTATGAGAATCTGATAAGGTGAAGCCTGGATTTTGTTGGAGAATATCAGCTATTGGAAATGCCAAAGCTCTGGTGTATGCAGGCAGGCTGTGGAACCAGCCCAAGAAAGAAAACTTTGTTATGATCAGCAAATAAGGAAATGTAGTAATATCTGGTAAGCCCTTTAATGTCAAACATGGAGCTGCAGGATTTGGAGTTTGGTTGGCTGCTTTTGTTCTTCATTTGGTCCAGTAATTCATCCTATACTCTCTTTCCTTCCTCTTAGAATGATAATGTATATTCTGTATCATTATATGTTGGAAGTATGTGATCTGTTTTTAAATTTTATTTTACAGGGTGTTACAGATAAGAAGTTTTCTTGAGTCTCATAAGAGACTTTGAACTTTGATCTTTTAAACAGTGTTGAGACTGTTATAGTCTATATGGTCCTTTAATGTTGGGCTAAGTGCATATTTGCATATAATATGACTATGAGCCTGTGGAGGACAGAGAGCAGAATATAGTGGTTCGGATGAGAGTGGTCTCCAAAGGCTCATATATTTGAATACTTGGTATCCAGTAGAAAAGATTAGGTGATGTGGCATTGTTGGAGGAGGCATATCACTGGAGGGCTTTGAGGTTTTAAAAGCCAATACCAGGTCCAATTTCTGTGTGTGTGTGTGTGTGTGTGTGTGTGTGTGTGTGTGTGTGTGTGTGTCTGTTGCATGCTTTCAGGATGTAATCTTTTATCTACTAGTCTAGCACAATTCCTACTAGTCTACCACTATTCCTGCATGCTAACTGCCATGTTCCTCACCATGCTAATCAAGGACTAATCCTTTGAAATGGTAAATAAATACTCAGTTAAATGCTTTCTTCTATAAACTGCCTTGGACAAGGTGTATTTTCGTTGTATTGGAACAGTAACTAAGACAGAGACAGTCATAAAGTAGAAGAACATTGGGTTTTGAGATGCTAAGTTTAGATAATGTGGGGCTTTGGCTATGAAGGCTACAGTGATCAGAGGTTTATGTGTGTGCCATCTGTGGATACTCAACTGTGTTGGTATTTGTGAATCAGAGAGCTCTGAAATGAATGAGAATCTGTTTGGCACACAGGTTTCAAATTTCATTTTGGCCACAAGTGGGTCCCAATATTAAAAAGAGAGAAAATTTTAAAAATTAAGATAATATTGATGCTGACTATAAACTCTTGGTCCTTCTCACTTCAAAGTCAACACACACATGCGTGCACACACACATGTATATGTGTATATACATGTGTATATATGTATATATAAGTTAACATATGCATATGATCTACTAAAGGAAAAGTAGTATACAATTAAGCACTATAATCCAGTTCCCTGGCATTACTGCTTCTGTAGACTTACCATACTTTATTTAATCATCAAAAGTACATCTTTAAATCTACAGATATCATTATAAATAATTACATTTTGTATAAACAATGATGGAAAATATCTTCCATCAGCTTTTCCTCAAAATACAAGTGCTTCAAAAATAACATTTAACCTTGTTACATACACAAGATTAGTCACATTCAACACTGCATCATTAAATAAGGGAGGGGCTTATGAGGCCCTACCTTTCCCTGTGGATCCATTAGATTGTTAAGAATCACTGGAGAGAGGGGAATCACTTCCTTCAGCGGTGTGGTTATTGGTTAACTGTCCATGTTCCAAAAACTAACCCCTCTCTCATGCTAGTAGAAATCTGAATTAAATTCTATAGATCACACAGAAAAAAAAGACAGAAGAAGAAGAAGTAGTAGAAGAAGAAGCAGCAGCAGCAGCAGCAGCAGCAGCAGCAGCAGCAGCAGCAGCAGCAGCAGCAGCAGCAGCAGAAGAAGAAGAAGAAGAAGAAGAAGAAGCAGTTCAGAAGAAGAAGTTGAAGAGGAAAAGAAATAAAAGATGATAATTGGGGATGAATATGATACCATATGCTTATATGCAGTGGTTAAATAAATAAAAATAATATTCAAGTAAATATTTAGTAGCATCACATTACTATATAAGCATTTGCTATTAACTTCTATGTCAATAAGCATAATATTCAGTTCATAAAATGAGAGAAATTTCAAACTGTTTCTTACAGACCTGTTAATATTTATATTCAGTTGCTTTTATGTAACTATCAAATTCAAACCCATACTTATTCTTGTGTACAGAAGTAATTAGGGAAACAATTACCAAACCCCCATAATGCCTATTTGAGCATTATACCCCTCCCCCCAAAATCATTTTGATATCTGAAGAACTGTTTTTAACCCTTGAGTCATCCATATACTAAATTCATTTTCTGTTTTTACATTTGCCAGTGCTAATTTATAAAGCAGTATTTTCACCATTATATTCAATTATTCCTGTAGCTTAGGAAGGTGTGAGGTGAATAATTATTTTGTTGATTAATGTGGTGTTGGGGAGAATGTATACTCTAATGTTTAAAGATCACCTTCATTAAAGGGACACTGAAAAGCTCATTATGGTCTACATTGTCAGCTTCCTGTGTTTTTCATATTTTGCTGTTTCTTGTTAGTGTCCATTATGGAAATTAGCAGACCTATAAAAATAATTATGAAAAGTTTTGTCACATTACTTTTCAGATAATCAATTAGATGTCCCAAAATTTTATATTGAATAATTTGTCTTTAGATTGTTCTTTTTGGACATTGCTTTTATTACATGATGAAATCTTTGGAAAAACATAATAACCATTCTATTTCTCCTTCAAAAACAGTTATTCTATTAAAATATTTATGACACTTTAAACATGGTAGATTAAATATCTTTTTATTAGTATAATTTATTGCTTTAAATGTTCCATTTACCTTATTCTTTTAGTACCAGTGATTAAATCCAGAATTTTACAAGTAATAGACAAAGATTGTCCCATTGAGCTACATATGAACTTTTAAACTTATTAATTAGTAAATATACATCAATAAATATTTAAATGTAAGCATCTCTATGATATATTTTATTAATATTGCAACTATACAGTTACATGGCCTGGTTGGGTCAAAAGGTATTTATAGTCATATTTTCATTTTTTTTGTTTTCTTTTGTGTTTTAGGAACCTCTACACTGATTTGTATGCTTCTTTAAACCAGTTTACACTCATATAGGCAAAGAATAAATGTGCCTCTTATATCATTTTGGTGTTGATTATTGCTTGAGTCTTTAATGATAGTCTTTCTGACTTAACTGAGATGAAATTTCAAAACAGTTTTAATTTGTGTTTTTCTGGTGAATAAAAATGCTAAATATTGATTACCAATATTTTTCTTTCCAGAACTCTCTATTTATTAGCCCATTTATTCATTAGACTATTTATGAGATTTTCCCATTTTGAATTTTTAATTAGTGATACTCTATATACTGTAGCTATTATTCTTCTGTGTATAGTTTGTAAAAAACTTTTTCCTCCTTCTCTAAGCTGCTTTATTACTTTGGTGATTATTTCATTTTCTTTGAAGGTTTTTCATTTCATGTAATCCCTATCTCAAGTTTAGGGAATGATTTAGTATGCACCTCCTTGAAAAATAAAAACATTGTGAACGCTAGCTCTTGAAGTGTTATTTCTCTAGCAATTGCATAACTTCAAGTTTTAGATTAAAGCTTTGCAAAAAAATAAGTTGCTATATATTTCAGACTGACTTCTGGCACCTCTACTACATCCCAGTGGGCTTTGTCTGTTTTGTGTCAGTAGTCCATCCTGTTTGTTACTAGGACTCTGTGCTATAGTTTCAGAGTAGATATTGGTATGAGTCCAGCAATATTTTCTCTGCTTATTACTTTAGCTATTTCAGGAAATGTATTTGTTTATTCATGTATCTATATGTCTGTCTACCTATCTATCTTGTGTGTTTCCAAATGAATTTTCTAATTATTTTTGTTTTTATTCTGTGAAAAATAAGATTATAGCTCAATGGGGATTGAATTCAATCTATAGATCATTTTGTCTAACATAGACATGTTTATGTTATTGGTTCTGCTAATCTAAGATCATGTAAAGTCACTCCAAATTCTGAAGCCCTCTTTAATATTTTAGCACTTTAAAATTTTATTGCCCACCCCCAAGGTCCAAATGAGGAGCAGAAGGAGGGAGAACATGAAAAAGGAAGTCAGGACCGCGAGGTGGTTGTTCACCCACTGATCCAAGGGGTCTGATCTAATGAGAGCTCACCAAGGCCTGCTGGACTGGGACTGAAAGAGCATGTGATCAAACCAGATTCTCTGAATGTGGCTGACATGGGGGCTGACTGAGAAGTCATTGATAATAGCACTGGGACTTGTTTCGTCTGCATATACTGGCTTTTTGGGATCCTAGACTGTTTGAATGATCACCTTCCTAGACCTGGAGGGAGGGGGGAGAACTTGAACTTCCCACAGGGCAGGAGACCCTGACTGCTCTTAGGACTGGAGAGGGAGGAGGAGAGGGAGAGGGGAGAATGGGAGGGTATTGGGAGGAGGGAAGGATGTGGAAATTTTTATAAATTAATACAAAAATTATTGGATAAATTTTGAGCCTCCATTTCTAAACTTGTTGCTAGATATTTTATTGATACTTAACCTATAATGGTCTTTCTGCTTTTTCCCTTGGAAATTTCATTACTAGTATACATGTAGTCAACTTGTTTTTCATGATCAACTTGCCTCACATTCTTCAGCATATTCTACTGGCCTGTGGCAACACAACTCTCTCTTATGATTGCTGCATGTTTAAATTGTGTTTGACTAATTTGCTGAAATTGTTTCTCAGATCTGATTTGTTGTGGTCCTGAGTATCTATCTTAAAGTGTAAGAACATGCCATCTGCAAACACAGGTCCTTTCATTACTTCCCTTCCTATCCGTATCTCTATTATTCAATTCCCTTGTTTTATTGTTTTTACTAAGACTTCACTGTATTGACTAATAATATTAAGGAAAGGTGTAGAGGGCCGCAACCACACTTTCCACCATAGATGGCGCTGCACCGCCAGGTGAGCTAGAAAGCTCACATGTGTTGGTATTTTCCACTACTCCCAAGGTTTCACCTGGGACTGGGAGCAGTTGACCAATCCAGGAAAGACACGTCCAGAGCAGGGTCTGTTTCCTTTATAAGGGATGGGTTCCATCTTATCTGGGTCTCCGCTTTGGAAGCTGATGCTCTCCCTCTCAAGAGACATAAAGCTTTACTGCAGAAGGATCCTATGTGTACCGCGTGGTTCTTGCTGGCGAGACGGTAGCGCGGGACAGAAAGGCAGCTTTGCTTTCCTTTTTATTTCAGTATAACTGCATCAAGGTTTTCCCACATTTAGTCTATTTTGGTTTATCTTTTTTGTATATACATTTGGTTGTGTTATGTTCATTCTATTACTAGTTACTTCATAGATTTTTATGGGAAGTTTCACTGAATATTATCAAAGGCCTTTACTATGTCTATTGAAGCAGCCATGTAATTCCTGCCTTTATGACAGTTACCAATGACCATATTTGAAACTAAATTAATATCCCATGGAACTAACCTACTTGGTTATGGTGTATGGTCTTCATATGTTTATGAATTGTTTATAATTAACTGATAATTTTAAATATAATCACTATAAACAATTTTATGTTTTTTCTCTGTCTTTATCTGGTTTTGAAAACAGGGTAATATTTACTTGGTAAATGGAACTCTGTAGGAATTTTTCTCATTTTCTTCCATCTAACATTTTGAAAATATTGATCTTAGCTCTTATATAAATGTTTGGTAGAACTAAGCAGCTCATTCACCAAGTCCTGAGCTTTTTCTTTGAGCAGAAACTTTTAATTATTGCTTGAATCTATTTACTTGCTCAGGATTTGTTAATGTTTTTTTTTTCATTTAATTTTTTATATATCATGTACACTAAGACTGTATATGCTTCCTTTAGATTTTCAGTTTTAGGAATGAGTTTACCAATGATCCTCTAGATACTTGAATCAATTGTAACTTCATATTTTTTCATATATGAATTTGACTATTTTTAAAAGTCTTTCTTTTTTATTTTTTATTTTTTGATGTAAGGATTTTCAATATAATCCTTTCTCACTTTACATAGCTATCCTCGTTCCCACTCCTTCCTCTCTTCATACCACACCCTTCTCCCCATCCATTCCTCAGAAAAGGTAAGGCTTCCCATGGGGAATCAAAAAAATCTGACATGTCACTTCAAGGCAGGGCCAAGGTCCTCCCCTTTATATCTAGGCTGAGTAAGGTATTCTTCCAAAAAGAATGTGCTTCAAGATGCCAGTTCAAGCACTAGGGACAAATCCTGGTCCCACTGCCAGTGGCCCCATAGACCTCCCAAGTATCACAACTGTCCCCCACATTCAGCTGACTTAGTTTGGTACTGTGCAGGTTCCCCCACTAACAGTCCAGAGACGGTGAACTCTTACTAGCCTTTTCTATGGGAATATCTGGTTACCTATTGGCTAACCTTGTTTCAAAGACCTTTTTTTGACTGGTTGTATTGTTCTTAAATTTAGTCTCCATTTAATTAATTTTTACCCTTCTCTTTATTTAATCTTCTGAAATATTCAGTTTTGATTAGGCATGATCTTATTTATCTAAGAATTTGAGGTTCATCAACATGTTATTTATGTTTAATTTTCTGAACTTTTTAGATACAGTCATTCATTAGTACACACTTTCTTCTTAAACTTGCCTTAGCTATAGTACAGAGGTTCTTATTGATTGACTTTCATTTTTGTTTTATTCTAAGAACGTTAATATTTCCTCCTTAAATTCTTCAGCAACCCACTGTTCATTCATTGCCGAACTGTTCAGTATTCAATTATTTGTATTGTTTCTCTACTGTTGCCAACACTGATTTCTAATGTTATTGCCTCATGTCCTGATATAATATAAAAAAATTAAATTCTATATATTTATTATGATTTGCTTTGTGACCTAGAATAACCTTGTTTTTAGAGAAAACATAATTACTTTGATTTTGTATTCTATATCGATTGGATGGAGTATTCTGTAAAAATTTCTCGAGAAATTTTATTTAGGATATAGTATTTTTATTTTAATAATATCATTCTTTGAAAGTTTCATAGTTTTGTTTCTATTTCTATGATGAAGTACTAACCAAAAGAACCTTTAGGAGGAAAACACTTACTTGTGTTACACATTCTGATTCCAGTTGATCAATGAGGGAAATCAGGACAGGAACTCAAGCAGGAGCAGAGTCAAGACCCCTCGAAGAAAGTTGCTTTATGGTTGCTATTCCTTGCTTGGTCTGCTTGATTTCTTCCATAACAATGGAAAATCTGGCCAAGGAGCCACCACCCACAATGTGCTAAACCTTCACTTATCAATTATTAAACCCCTCCAATTATTCACACAAAGCTAATTTTACATTGCCATGTTTGACAGAGAGCCTGTGGTACAGCCTTGGCCTTCCAAACCACAGCCTCTCTGTGTTATCCCTGAGGAAATATTTTCCAGATTATTTGAATTAATGATGCTGATTTCTTATTAATCACAGTTAGTTTTTAAGCTCCAGATAACAAACATTGATATACCCAGTAAGACAAAGGTCTTGCTTTAGGGGTACTCATATCTTGTTAACCAAAGATGATTCTCCAGTATCATTTGACAGGAAATCATAGATTCATAATTTACAATGTTATACAAAGATACCCAATAGAATCTTTGAAGAACTATCAAGCTTTCCTCTGAAACTTCACAAGCGAGATCTTCATCAACTACATTTTTCTCCAGTATTTCTATCTTGCAAACTCCCAAAGAACAACCCATTAAGGATTATTCACTAAATATTCAAAGATTTTTTAGCTCAAAGTTTCCAATTTCTTACACAATCTTCCCAGGAAACAGTATGATCTAGTATATCCCAGCAATAGCCAGGTTTTCTGGTACCATTTTTGTCAGTCTACTTTTCTTCTATAGTGATAGAACACTGCCCCCAGACTCTACTTATGGGTTCCTTCCTTGGCTTCCCTTAATGACTGACAATAATATGTAAGCTAAGATAAACCTTTTTCTCATCCAAGTTCTTATTATTCAATGTTTTATCACAGCAACAAAAAAATCAACATGGGGCACATACTTTTATACAAGTTATACTCTTAGGTCTACTGACTATTATCCCCCCACAACTTCCCTTATTGTCTGCTATACAACTACCTGGCAACTTCAAGCCTTCTTTTATTTTATTTAATAATTCCTTGAATACAGTTACTTATGCTAATATATGCATGAGTGGTTGACCATCCACTAAGGCATGAGCAACCTACCACAGACCATGTGTCAAAAAAGAATCCCGCTCCCTTGATATCGACAGTCATCAATTGGCAATAGCTCCACTGATATGTATAGTGCCACAGAATTCCTTCCCCCTTCATGATGATATATTCATTAATTTGAAGTTATGAAGGGCTTGTGCAGGTATATATAGCTGCTAGGATATATGTGTCCAATAGGAATATCATGTCCAGATGTTGGCACTTCAGAACTCTCCTCCCCTACTACCAGGTCTTAAATTATCTCTGTTTGCATCCATCCTACATTCTTACACTGTATCAGAAAACAGTACTATGCATACTGTTAATGTAGAAAATAGAGCAGTTGTTTTATGCAGTCCTAGAACTTTGATGCTACAATATTGAACTGGCTGGAGAAATGTTCCTACTAGTACAGTATGCATAATAATTATGAGGGTTTTTTTAGTTACCGTTCTTTGATGGTGAATAAATACAATGACCAAGGCAACTTATAAAGAAAGGCATTTAACTGTGGTCCTGATTACTGTTTCAGAGGGTTAGTCTATGATAATCATTGTGGTAAGCAGAGAGGGATGGTGTTGGGGCTGTAATTGAGAACTTTACATACTGATAAACAGTAAGGGGGAAGTGGGCTTTTCTTTTCTTTTTTGGTTTCTCGAGACAGGGTTTGGAGTGGACTTTTTAAATCATAAGCCCACTGCCAGTGACATATCTGCTCCAAAAAGGCTACAACTTTCAGTTCTTTTTATCAGTTCCACTTCCTGAAGACAAAGTATTCAAATATCAGTGTAGTCATACTTTCCTTTGGGCAACCAGATCACAAAAAATTGTCACAGAAACTTATTATTAATTATGAAAGCTCAGCCTTACCTTAAGGATGTTTCTAACTAGCTCTTATAACTTAAATTAATCTGCATGCTGCCACCTGGCTCATAGCTTTTACCTCTTCTCCTGCGTGCCCTCTTTCTTATCCATTCCCAACTAGTATCTCTCCTGTGCCTAGATTCATCTCATCTTCTTCTCTCTCTCTCTCTCTCCCAAGAAGTCCTATCTAACCTCTCCCTGTCCATTCATCTGTTTTTTTAAACCAATCTGAAGGTACCTTGTCAAGGACACATCTTCACAGAATGAAAAATGATTATTCAACAATATATATGAGCCTCTGGTGGCATTCTCATTCAAACTACCTCAGGGAATAAACACTGTCTTTCTGATTGTTCATGAGATCTGCTCCACAAGAGGATTTTCATTCTTAGGACTCTAACCATTGGCAAAAATACATGTCTATGGAGACAACAGGCTTCAAGAGGGCAATCTACTGTGGTTTTGCTAAATTTTTATGTTCTGTTTATGTTGTATTCATAGATATGTGCTGTACTAAACTCTGGCTACAAAAGCTTTTTTTTTTCTAGTGGGTGGTCATTAATGTAGAATTTCACAAATGGTCAAATGCCAATTATCAGTAACTCTGAGTGCTCAAATATTGATTAGACATCTATATCAACCTCCCACCATTCAAGACTCAGGGAACTTTAATGAGGAGGGGGCATGTCTTAATTTCATTTCTGTTGATGTGCAGAGACATCATGACCAAAGAAAACTACAAAACAAAGCATTTTAACTGGGTGCTACATATAGTAATCAGAGCGTGAGATCATAACCATCATGAAAGGAAACATGATAATTAGCAAGCATGGTGCTGGGGAAGTAGCTGAGAACTCATATTTTATCTACATAGATGAAGAATAGAGCAAACAAGACTGGCATGGCATTGGCTTCTGAAATCTCAAAGCCTACCTCGAGTGGTACCCTTCCTCCAAGTCCATACCTCCTAATTCTTTCTTAATAGTTCTCCAACTGGAAAGCAAAAATTAAAAATGTAGCAACTTAAGGGACCATTACCATTATAGTTACTGTGGTACAGTAATCACATATACTGTAGCTTAATCCACATTGTCTTTATTTTAGCATGGACAATGCATGTAAAATTCTGAATGTTGAAATCACCCCCTATTATTGTGTCAAGAACTAACATGCCTTTGATGTTCATAAATACTGTTTTTAAAAGGTTGGAGGCATCAAATTTTATTTTTATTTAGTTATTTTTAATTATTTTAAATGATTATTTAGGAAGCACACATCATGTGACACTATTCCACTCATTTCCAGTCTTTCCATGTTTAACCTTCCTCTTGCGATCCCCCCCACACACACACACAAAACAAGTCCATTTTGTGTTGTGCATATATTCACTGGAGCATTGTCAAGTTCCCAGTGGCCAACCCTCCAAGAGAGGATGAGTCTTGCTGTGCAGAAAGACTACACCAGAAGTCATCAGCTAAGGAGAACCATGCAGTGGTCAGAGCAAGGTGCACTAGTTCTCCTGCAAGTGGTGGGGCAAGCTTTCCTACACTCACCAGGTAAGGCCAGCTCTCCTTTGGTGGGTAGGGTCTGATATATTTATTACTGTTGTGAATTACCATTTTAATAAACTTTGAGAATATGAGATAATTATATCATTTAGACTTTTCTATTCTTCTCTCTAAGCCCTCTCATGTACCCTCTTTACTCAAATACATAGACACTTTTTTCAATTGTTGAAATATTTGTATTTATTTTACTAAATACAACTTTATCAGTCTATATAATGTTTCTTATATGCACATGTTTTCAGCGTGAGCATTTAGTATGTATTAAATATTTGTTGTGATCTTCTCTGGAAAAGACTATTTCTCTAGTTCTCAGCATTGCTTAGTTGTTGCAATTCTTTGTCTCACGCTGAAGCTTCATGTGCTTTCCTCTTATACAAAATTATAACAGAAAATTTACCAAACCTAGAAAAAATTATGGACACTTGAGATCAAGGTACAACTAGAATTCTAAATATACATGACAACATGCTTCTAAATAATGTAATATAGTTAAGAGTTCAAAACAATTTTATTAATGTTTTAAGGCAAAACTCTCAATTCATCTACAAAGGCAAAATTATTATAAAAGCATTATGCTTTGCATGAACAACTTTTATAACCAAGAAAGTGTGGAACACAGCAGCAATAGAAATGCTATCATAAAAATTTTTGGTAAGATTTTATTTAATAAGTTATTTTTGCCTTTAACTATTATCTCAGATCCTTATTCTACCTTGTAGAGTCTCAGATTTATTCTTTTAAGTATATCCTAGAAATGCTGAAAGTTTAGATTGTATTCACATTTTGTTACTATATCAAATATATTAATATGCTTGTATTATTGTCCTTTATCAAATATGTTTATTTTTCTGTTTCTTTTCATTTCTTTTCATATGTATGTGAAGCTGATTTGGGATTAACTTTTTCTATGTATCTGAATATCTTTATTTTTGCAATTTTTAAGTATCCCAGTATTATCTGTTAAGTTTCTGACATTCTTAATCTTTTTTCCAGCAGATTTTTTTTATTACTTTATAAATAATACCAATCAGAATTTCCACTTCCACCCCTCCTCCGACTTCCCTACTCCCTTTCCCCCTCCCCCACCAGTCCTAAGAGAGGGCTGAGTTCCCTGCCCTGTGGGAAGTCCAAGGCCCTCTCCCCTCCATCCAGGTTTAAGAAGGTATGCATCCCAAATCCAGCTGGACTGGGACTGATTAAGCATGGGATCAAACTGGACCCTCTGAATGTGGCTGACAATTGGGGCAGACAAGAAAACCAATGATGATAATGGCACTGGGATTTGTCTCTACTGTATGTACTGGCTTTTTGGAACCCTATTCTATTTATATTATATACCATAATCTTTAAAAATATTTGTTACTAGTTTTTGAGTATAGATGTTCATAGGTGTTTTGTCTGAGAAGACCAGAAGATAATATTGCATACCTTGAAACTGAAGTTCAAGGATTATGAGCTGTCATGTGGGCATTGTCTATTGAAATAAAATCTTCTAAAAGAAAACCCAGTGTTCTTAAGCATTGAACTATCTTTCTAATCATGTATATAGTCCTTCTTGTCCCGTTTTTTTTTGTTTTCTTACAAAATTACTCTGTTAGTGATCTTAAGAATATTCTGTAACTGATTTCAAATGAAGGAATATGCTTTTCCTCATAATTCTACTGAATTTTGAACTCTTTATACATGGTACAGATTATTTTATTTTGCTTGCTTTCTTATTTAAAAGAAAGGAAGACAAAAATAAAAAAAATAAAAAGAATAAAACCAAAAAAAAGGGAATAAAGGAAGGAAGGAGGAAGGAAGGAAAGGAAGGAGAGAGAGAGAGAGAGAGAAACCTAGAAAATGAAGTCAGCAAAATAATTGACTTTAAGATACCACAGTTTGTGTTAGGACAAAGTGTGCTGTGAAATAATATTTCTCTGTTTCATTGTTATGCATATTTGTGTGTCTCATTGTTTATCTAACTGTGTGTATTTTTCCTGTGTGGGATCCACAGGCTTCTCCCCTCAGTGACCAATGTCAGTTATTACAAATATTTATACTAACAGAGTATAGTTAAGATAGTAATCATTGTATACTAATAACCTAACTTACAAGTTTACAACAAAAATTTAATTAGATTTATTTTCATATATTGATTAATGATAATTCATCTTTTTTCTTTGTAACAAATATTTAGGTTAATGATCCTTAGTAAAATGCTTACAAATATGTCAAAAAAACCCATTTTCTAACAAATAGAACTATGTGACCATGGGTCCATTGCTTTATGCTGAGTTAAAATAAATTGTACTTCATCAAACAATAACTTTTTGCTTCAAAGTTGACTGAATAAAAAATTGTCCTTGAGTTTAAGATGCCTGATCTAATTGACATTTCAGATGAACTCAGCTTTCCTAATGTTTAAATATTTTTTTCTCATTTTAGTGCTAACATGGGCAAATGATTGTTGAAATCACAGAATCAAAGCAATTTATTAGTGAGAAAAATGTTCTTTTAAACTTCAATTCATTCTTTCACACAAACACAGAACTATGCAAATTCAAACTTTCTTGCAATTCAAGTAACTTCTACAACAGAGGAATAAGCCTCTTACCAAGATTGAATTTGCTATTGTGCATGTTACAAGCTGAACAAACAGAGATTGTAGAAGGCTCTGTTCATTCATGTGCCTCCTTTAAAAAAACAAATACCAGTTTAATATAAATGGAAATGAGGGCAACATTAGTGTGAACACACATCTTGATCCATTGTAACCTAATAATAAAAGCCATACATTTTTTGAAGTTGGATAAATGGATAACGTCATATATTTTAGAATCTGAATCATCACTGTTTTTTGTTCAGATTTTCATCTCTGCTGAATTTTATTTTTCAGGCTGAAATGATTTTAAAATGTAGCTCTGTCTCTAATGTTGATGTACACAAGTAAGCATCTAATTATTACAATTTTGCAAAAATATCCAAAGTTTGCCAAATAAAACCTGAAGGCCTGTTTTGTAACATTGTGGAGTTCAACATTTATAGCAAGAGCATAAATCATAGCTGCATAAAAAAAATTTACCTTGCTTCAGATTTGTGATCTCAGCAGCACTGTTATAGTGAGTAGATGGGATTGAACTTTTTTTTTACATTGTAAGGTGATAATGAATGAGAAATATGTGAACACTGCTCGTGGTTTATTTCTAATTCCCAAAGGATAGATGTCTTTCCACTTTCTACCTTTCAAACAGTTTATTATGAATAAAAATCAGAAGTAAATTTTCTAATTTCTAATAAAAAAGATTTCATTCCAAAATAGACTTCATTGGTCAGTTAGTCAATTGATCCAGATTTTTTGAGATGTAACACATTATTTTCTTCATAATTCATATATAGATTATATTAAACTGTGATTTAATAATTATAATAAAAACCTCAACAATACATATTGGCAAGAATGTGAAGAGAAAGTATCATGTATTCATTGATGTTGAGAATATTAATTGTACATACACTGTTAGTACAAGGAGGACACATTAAAACTAAAATGAGCCAGTTATAAAACTTCTTGTTACTTACTCAAAGGAGATGACGTAAAAGCAATATTTAGCAATTGCTTAACAAGTAGAGAACAATGAATTTGATAGCAATTACCACATAAAAATCCGCATGCCAAAGATCAGCCTGTATATCCTGATCACTATAACATTATCTTCCATGATTGAGCTATGAACTTAACTTAGCTGCATAGCCAGTGATGAGAGTATAAATAAAAGGCTGTGCATTTGCGAACTGAAATGCTAGTCAGTCATACAAAGAATGTAATCACATCACATGCAACAATGTTGATGGAATTGTGGTTCATTCTGTAAAGCCAAATTTAGTAATTGAGAAATGTGAGAAATGACTGATATTCTAACTAGCATAACTTTTTCAAAAGTGTTGGCAAATTTTATTGGAGATTCCTTTTTACTACATACACATTCAGTAATTAATTGGATTTGAAAATATACTATAATTACTTCATTATGAAAGTAAAACTAGATTTTAAACTATCCAGGTTTACATATGCCTTTATGTAGTATGAAAAATGTTTTTTGTTTCCTTACCTTTATAAGAACGATTTACATACTAAAGACAGTTTGTCACATATAATGTACACTACTATACACTAAAGAATCATTTAATGGTTTGTTGAAATACCATTATCAAAGTAGAATTTATTCCTGTAAATGTAGTAAATTAATTTATTCAAAATTACATTTTAAAAGGAGATTGTGAATAATAATCAAAGTATAACGCTCTCAATGAATATATATGGAAATATATATTTAACAAACTCATTTTTGATATTCTAAAGTTTGTAAATGAGTTGGCCCAAAATTGAACCCTAAATATTGGAGCAAATTTATGTGCTCATCAATTATATTATCTTTACGTACTGATAGATTTTTCCCTATATTTACCATCAAAGTTTTAAAATAATTTGAAAATAGCTATGAAAGTCTCAGCCTGTATTTTTGAAGTGACACAGACATAGCCACGAAAGTGGCAAATGGAAAGCATAGCTTTTTAGTTTGTGGAAAGTATCTCAGTATGTTCATTGTTTTTAGTATTCATAAATTTGTTTTAAGTGTTCCAATAAATTGATGTATAAAATATTTAGATTATAATTTTATAAAATGAAGTTCAGAAAATTCACGAAATGACATTATCGTCTTCTCCAAGTGATATTTGTTTAATAAGAAGGAACTTTCTACACATATTGATGAATTTTTTAAAATCATTAATAATAAAATAGTTATGTATTATTTGCTTTTTCAGTTGAGAAAATGCTTAAGATGAAATTACTTTTCCAAAATACAGTATTCTTGAAAATTTTTGTATTATTAAAAACATATTTTTTATTTCAATATTTTTTTGAGGCAGGTTTTCTCTGTTGCTTTGCGGCCTGTCCTGGATCTAGCTCTTGTAGACCCTGCTGACATTGAACTCACAGAGATCTGCCTGCCTCTGACTCCAGTGTGCTGGGATTAAAGGCATGTGCCTCCAACACCCAGCTAATTTTATGATTTGTTAGACTTCCCCTTTTCTATCCTAATAATTCTTTTTCATTGCATGGCTAATTCTCATTGCCTGATTAACCAGAAAAAAAAATAAGATTTTAAAAGGTAACTAGTTTTACTGCAATTTGATATGCTAAGGCTGACTGATATGCATGGGATACCTGTCCTTCTCTGAAGAGAAAAGAGGAGGAGTGAATGGGGGGGGAAGGAAGGTCGGGGAGAGGGAAGACTGAGGGGATGGAAGGTTGGAGAAAGGACCTTGGAGGAGAGAAGAGAGGGAGTGGAAACTGATACATGTCTTGATGATACCAATTGACAATTTTACAGAATTAACATAGGGATACTACAATATGCATTTTAATGGGTATTTTTAAAACTAGCAGGCTCCCAGTTTTGTTCTAGGACTAAAATAAAGGTTCATTCCCATGCACCTTATTAGCAGAGACAAATATAAATATTCTCAAGCAGTATGACAACTTATTTTCAATAGGCTAAGAAAAATGCTCATGCACTAATACCTTCGAACTTCTGAAATCAGGAACATGACAAGGTTGTTCACTCTCTCCA
Source organism: Myodes glareolus (assembly GCF_982192425.1). Classification (NCBI taxonomy): domain Eukaryota; kingdom Metazoa; phylum Chordata; class Mammalia; order Rodentia; family Cricetidae; genus Myodes; species Myodes glareolus. The sequence goes on along the minus strand of NC_142053.1, from coordinate 36,010,101 downwards.
TATCTATTCAATATAGTTCTTGATGTCCAAGAAAGTACAATAAGACAACAAAAGGAGATCAAGAGGATACAGATCAGAAAAGAAGTCCAACTCTCACTATATGTGACCCCAAAAATTCTACCAAGGAACTTTTATGGCTCATAAACACTTTCACTAATGTATCAGGATACAAGATTAACTCAAAAAATCAGTAGCCATCCTTTACACAGGTGATAAATGGGCCTGGAAAGAAATCGAAGAAATATCCCTCCTCGCAATAGCCATAAATAGCTTAAATTATCTTTGTGTAACTCTAACCAAATAAGTGGAAGACCTGTATGACAAGAGCTTTAAATCTTTGAAGACAGAAATTGAAGAAGACACCAGAAAATGGAAAGATCTCCCATGTTCGTGGGTAGGTAGAATTAACATAGTAAAAATGGCAAACTTAGCAAAAGCAATCTACAAATTTAATGCAATGCCGATGCTGATCAAAATCCCAGCAAAATTCTTCACGGCCCTTGAAAGAACAGTACTCAACTTTATATGGAAAAGCAAAAATCCCAGGATAGCCAAAACAATCCTGTACACTAAAGGAACTTCTGGAGAAATCACAGTCCCTGACTTCAAACTCTACTACAAAGATACAGTACTGAGAATAGCCTGGCATTGGCACAAAACCAGACGAGAGGACCAATGGAACCCAATCAAAGACAATATCCACACATCTAGGAACAACTGGTTTCTGCCAAGGAAGCAAAAAATAACAAATGGAAAAAAGAAAGCATATTTAACAAATGGTGCTGGCATAACTGGATATCAACATGTAGAAGAATGAAAATAGATTCATGTATATCACCATGAATAAAACTCAAGGTTAAATGGATCAAAGACCTCAACATAAAACCAGCCACACTGAACCTCACAGAAGAAAAAATTGGAAGTACACTTGAACACCTTGACACAGGAGACCACTTCCTAACTAGAACTCCAGGACCACAGACAATGAGAAAAACAATTAATAAATGGGACCTCCTGAAACTGAAAAGCTTCTGTAAAGCAAAGAATACAGTCAACAAGACAAAACGTCAGCCTACAGAACGGGAAAAGATCTTGACTCCATATCAGACAGACAACTTATCTCCAAATTAACAAAGAACTCAAGAAATTGGTCATCAAAGGAACAAATAATCCAATAAAAAATGGAGTTTAGACCTAAACAGAGAACTCTCAGCAGAGAGGAATCTAAAATGGCTGAAATACACTTGAGGAAATGCTCAACATCCTTAGTCATCAGAGAAACGCAAATTAAGGCAACTCTGTGATTGCAAGATCAAAAACACCGATGACAACTTATGCTGGAGAGGATGTGGGGTAAAGGAAACACTCCTGCATTGCTGCTGGGAGTACAAACTGGTATAGACCCTTTGAAATATCAGTATGGCGATTTCTCAGAAAATTTGGAAACAACCTTCCTCAAGACCCAGCAATTCCACTTTTGGGTACATATCCAAAAGATGCTCAATCGCAAAACAAGGACATGTGTTCAAATATGTTCATAGCTGCATTGTTTGTCATAGTTAGAACCTGGAAACAACCAAAATGCTCCTCGTCCTATGAATGGATGAGGAAAATGTGGTACATTCACACAATGGAGCACAGCAGAAAAAAATAATAACATCTTGAAATTTGCAGGCAAGGGAATAGATTCAGAAAACATCATAACTTAATAAGGTAACGCAGACTCAGAAGGACACATATATCATATGTACTCACTCATAAGTGGCTTTTGGACATAAAGAAAAAAAAAGCCTACAAATCACAGTCCCAGAGAACCAAGAAAACAATGGGGACCCTAGGAGAGACATATATGGATCTAGTCTACATGGGAAGTAGAAAAACACAAGATCTCCTGAGTAAATTTGTAGCATGGGATCCATGGGAAACTGTTGAAGGAGAGGAGGGAGGAAGAAGAGGGGGTAGCAGAGAAAAATGTATAGCTCAACAAAATTAAGGAAAAAATGGGAAAAAATAGAGAGTGGATAGAAAAAAACAGAAAATTAAATTAAACCAACAGAGTCACAGGACAAATTGAAATCCTACTAGAGTACAAACATTAATCACTGTGGATTGTCACTCATTTTCCCTCAGATTCTAATATTTTCAAGTGTTAATTTGCTGCGGGAGTACCTTCTGCTGCTTCAGCCAATAGTCGCTGAAGCAGGAGCCCACAGTGTTGCGGGAGCGCCTTCCGCTCCATCAGCCAATAGCCGCTGAAATACCAGCCCACTGGGGCATGGTATATTTCTCTTTAAAAGAAGAGCGGGAAGCTCGGCTAGGCCTCTTGGTTCTGGCGCTTGGTTCCGGCTCCTGCTCCCGGCTCCTGCTCCAGCAACTAGGCTCCCTTCCTGACAGTTTATGTTGTATGTAAGTTTTACCCCCCAAAATAAATACCCCCTTAAAACATAATTGGTGTGGGTTGATTCGCCATTATTTGGCACGTGGACATGGGCCCTTTTTCCCACCTCATGGCGCGGGCCTAGCAGCCTGAGCGCACACAGCACCTTGGCAGCCCCACGGCCTTTACAGTAAAGCCTGCATTGGATCCCAGCTCTGTTCAATAGAATCAGGCCGGGGACTTTCTGTCTTCTGCAAACACCGCGGAACTTGGGCAAGTGGCAACTCTACCCCCACTCAGGCAGTGTATTCCCTGAAGCCCCGGCTGAGTTTGGCTTGCGCTGCTAGCCTGAAAGTAACCTCTGGATTTGAGTGTATATATATTTCAGAATCTTTCCGGGTCGGCGCCATTGCCATGTGGATTTAGGTGCGCCCCCGCCACTTACTGGCAGGCAAGGGTCATTACAGGTAAGATTTTTCTTGTCCATTGAAAACAAATAAATAAATACAATTTCTTTTGATTGAACATGTCAGAAAATATTACTATCCAAAAATTCAATGGGCTTTTAAATTGCGCCATGGAGGATATCCTCCATGAGGTTTCTGATATTCCTCTTACTTGATTATTTCTGGGACTTGTCACTTTTCTGGTGTTTGGATATTTTATAAGGATGATGCAGTCCTTGAAGATTGAACCAGCAATGCTGAGGGCAGAGATTAAAACCTTAAGGACAATTCAGACTGACATCAACCTCCTCAAAAAAGAGTTTGGAGTTTTCAAGGAGGAGACTAGATCAGAGTTTAGAGTTTTCAAGCAGGAGACTAGATCAGAGTTTGGAGTTCTCAAGGAGGAGACTAGATCTTTGTCTGATATGACTCGGTCGACTGACCAAGATATCAAGAAGGTACAGTCAGATATTGTTTATTCAGAAGGGAGCTTCACTGCTCTGGAGGAGGGGACAACCAAAATGACTCGTAACCTCCAGTCCATGACTGTAAGTGCTGAAATATTAGCTGAGAGGATTATAACCATTGAATGTGAAAATCGGACTTTATCAAAAGGGTATGATAGATTAATTGACAGGATTTCCATACAAAAAGGCACAGTACATGCCATGAGGATTATGTCCAGGAGGATATGTGTGACACGCACTCCTTGTCCAGCAAGAAGGAATGATCACAAAATCAAGAATCCTTCTCAATCACAATTTATTGGAGCCACTTGGTTGAAAAGGGGAATGGGGAAAAGGGATGACGAGAGAGAGAGAGAGAGAGAGAGAGAGAGAGAGAGAGAGAGAAACCCAAAGACAGCCACTTTTCTAAGGTGAGATGCTCGAATGTTGATTGGTTGATGTCATTTTGCTAGGGCCCAAGGCCACAGGACCAAGGCTCTGAAATGCAAAACACAGGCCCCAAGCACTCTGGTCTACGCGGCAGCATCAAAGGATTTGTATACCTCCAGGCTGTAGGACCGCTGGCATTATCTCGCCAAGGCGACATCCTGGTGGCTCCTTACAGCTCCTCCTTTTTTGTTTTTAAGAGCAATAAGGCAAAACTATTTCCCAATCTGGTCCCCACCTCAGGATGTGTGGACCGATTAAAGGAAAGAAAAGCAAGACACACCCTTCCCGTGCAATGGGACAACTACTTCCCTGGGAGTGCGAGGGCTGTGTCTGCACATCCTTCATCTATGCATACCTTTCTCTGTGTAGTGGAACTATCTGGTCCCTTGAGGGTGCAAAGGCTATGCATGGCAAAATGCCTATGAGTTCTTTAAGGCTGAGAGGCAAACTTGGGGTGAGGATTTACATTTCAAGGCTGCCAAGGCCTGTGTCATAAAGACCTTGTCCCTCCTCATTTGGGCTAGCAGGCAGCATACCAATCAAAGACATACAGCACTTTCACCTAGACACAACATGCCAAGAATATCTCTGTTCCCACCCAATCCTAAGGAAGGAAAAAAGGCAGAATAGAATCAGTCAGAAAATTGTTTAAAGGTAAGAGGCTGCACAGGGTGCTGTTGAAACAGCTGCTCTTGGCATCGCCCAGAGGGTCATCTCTGTTGTCTCCGCACAAATCTTTATCCTTTGTAGCATTTTTTAGTCTTGTTGGCATCCAGGTGTATGTTAGCATTTCTAGAAAAAACATAAACAAAACTCTTCTCCCAAGTTAACATTTAAGAGTACTAAAAAACTCAATGTAAAAATTCAGCACAGTCAGTACTGGAAGTAGGCTGGTTTTGAACTTAGAGATCTACAGGTCTCTGCTCCAAATAGCAAAACTTGTTTGCCTGTGCCATTATAGCAGGCCTTAGAATTAGACTGAATTGCTTTCAAACAGGGCATGTCTGTCTGCTGCTGTTTTTCCAGCAATATTTTGAATTAAAAAATTAAGTGTAAAGAGTGCAAAAGAAATCATTTCTCTAGGGGACTGTCTAAAACCAAAGAGTTGTGAGCTGCCATGTGGTCATTGAGGAATTGAACTCACGACCCTTTGGAGAGCAGACAGCATTTTTAACCACTAAGGTATCTCTCCAGTACCTATTCAGATGGAAAATCTCTAGGTAGTATTGTTTGTCCCGCCTGTTGCCCCAGGCTATTGATCAGCCTTTGTTACCTAGGATACAGGCATTGCTATACACCCTTTTTTTTTTGTTTTTTCTTCCTGATGTCTTTGAGGGAAAATGGGCGTCGACAGTCCGTCTGGTTACTTTCTGCTGAAAAGGGACGTTGTAATTTGGGGGATAAATGTTTCCTTCTGACTGAATTTTTTGGCGGCCGTGGCTTCCCCTCTGACGCGTGGCGCGCAGTGTCCGTGGCTGTGACGGTGGCGGCGGCGGCTCCGCCTCTGGTAAACTCGGCATGGCCCGACAAAGGCATGGCCCCGCCCTGGGCCGTGCATGTTCCGCAGGCGCGCCGGTTTTTTCGTACCGCACTCCATGCACCCTGAATGTGCTCGCCCATGTTTCTATGGAGATCTGGCTTTTTACAGAAGCCTCTGCGGACTCCAGCAAATCCTGCCGGCTTGCGCCATGGCACTTTCCTCAGATGCTGCCGAGGTGGCAATTCCAGTGCAGTCCCGTGGGGTCCACCCAGCTGCCCAATCTGCATTGCCCCCTGACGCTCTGTGTTTAACTCCCGAAGCCCCCGCCTGGGAGACGCTGGAGTCAGCCAGGAGTCTAGCACGCCCACCACTTCCGTGTCCCCAGTAAGGCATCGCTGCTCATAGGCGGGGCCCGGCGGCCGCCTGCACTCCCAAGAGTCATCAGCCAGTCTCAGCTGTGCTCCCCTCTCCGCTTTCCGTGTAAGTTGCCTGCCTGTTTTTCTAAAGTTTTCTGTACATGAGAGCCAGAGACTGAGCTCTCTTATCAAAATTAGGTGAAAATCACCTCAAAAAGTTCTGTAGCTGTTTAAGAACAGGGAAGGCAGTCGTCAAACACATACCATGTCTGTCTCCCTACACAACTACAGTCCCCAGTCGCCGCCAGCGAGTACGCAGGTGGAGGGACGGACGGAGAGGGGTGGAAGCCGCGGTCTCCCATACCCCATCATCCTCATAGTCCCGCCTTCAGTTACCTTGCTTTTACTCATATCTGGCTGCTGTTTTCTCAAACTCCTCCTGCATTGAACTTATGGGGTTTTTTCCTCGTTACTTTTAGTACCTTCTTTCAGATACATTTTCTTTGATTTTTTTTCCTTTTCTTAGGCTTATATTCTTTCCATTCTTTTTCCTCCCCTTTACCTGGAGGATTTAACTGACGTCACTCACCGCTCCTTGTGTTGAGTTCTGAATTCTGCTCCTTCCTTGGCTTGTTCAAATGCGGCGTCCCGGCTTTCGACACCAAAATGCGACACGCACTCCTTGTCCAGCAAGAAGGAATGATCACAAAATCAAGAATCCTTCTCAATCACAATTTATTGGAGCCACTTGGTTGAAAAGGGGAATGGGGAAAAGGAATGATGAGAGAGAGAGAGAGAGAGAGAGAGAGAGAGAGAGAGAGAGAGAGAGAGAAACCCAAAGGCAGCTGCTTTTCTAGGGTGAGAGGCTCGAATGCTGATTGGTTGATGCCATTCTGCTAGGGCCCAAGGCCACAGGACCAAGGCTCTGAAATGCAAAACACAGACCCCAAGCACTCTGGCCTGCACGGCAGCATCAAAGGATTTGTATACCTCCAGGCTGTAGGACCGCTGGCATTATCTCGCCAAGGCGACATCCTGGCGGCTCCTTACAGATATGGTATCTCTAACGGACAAGCTCCATGCCTTAGAATTATCAATGAAGGCGATTGTGTCCAAGGAGGAAATGGTGTCTCTGACGGACAAGCTCCATGCCTTAGAATCATTAATGAAGGCTTTGGAGCATAATACTGGACAGGAGATTCAGGACTTACAGAAGGCAATGGTGAGCAGATTTAATAAGATTGAGGAAATCATAGACTCTGATGAACAGGAGCAAAAGGTAGAAAGGCAACATTCACCTCAAAAAACTCTCAGTCTACATAGAGTTATACCTGCCTTTCCAGTAATAACATCAGAAAAGATAACCGGCTCCAAAAACCCTAAGGTCATTAAAGAACATACATGGGAGCCTATATGTATGAATGATCTGAAAGAATTTAAACAAGCAATTGTGAGTTATGGACTACATTCATCCTTTGTTAGGGAGATGTTAAAATCCTGGGCTCTGAGCAGCAGGGCCACTTCTCAAGACTGGAATCAATTAACGTCAGCTGTCCTCAAGAACGGGCCTTTATGGCATTTCAAATGCCTATTCAAACAAGAGACCAGACTTTTACAATAACAAGAATCAGCGAAAGGAATTGAGGTTTCACTAGATCAAATTCTAGGGGAAGGACTTTACTCTGATCCTCAGGAACAAGCTCTTTATGATGAAAACATTTTATCCATATGTGCTACAGCAGCTCTAAGGACCTGGGACAGGGTTCAAGACTCAAGTCAGAGAGTAGAATCGTATATCAGGGTCAAACAGGGTCAGAGAGAACCCTTTAGTGACTTTTTACAAAGACTAACTAAGGCTGTACAAATAGGGATACCTGATCCAGAAGCAAGAAATATAGTAATTGAGTCTTTGGCTTATGAGAATGCCAATGTAGAATGCAAAAGGATCCTGGGGCCTTTAAAGATCAGATCAGCGCCTTTGGATGAATGGGTTTTACATACAATGAATTTTGATGCATTTGATCATGGCAGTGAAACATGGGTACAAGAAGCAATTTCCAAAGGTAAAAGGAGACATCAGATTACAAAATGCTTTTATTGTGGCAAAATGTGGACATGAAAAGGGACTGCAGACAATGGAATTCCAGGAATAATGCCTCTTCTAGGAATAACAGGAATAGGAGGACTCAGCCTTCAGGTTTATGCAGGAGATGTGGAAAGGGCAGGCATTGGACTAATGAGTGTAGGTCAACAAGAGATAAACAGGGTAACCCGTTGCCATTGGAAAACTCAATAGGGGGCCTCTCGAAGGCACCCATGGCAAATGTGGTACAGTCATTCCATCACTGCAGAGAACATGCCTCTTTAGGGAAATTAGAATGCCCCATGCCTGCTGTTAAAAGCAATAATGGCCTGAAGGATGAGTTAAATGTGGTGAATGAATCAAGAAATCTAAGAGGACAAAGTAAACTAATATTCTGGGAGACTTTTATAAATGAACAAAGACCACAGCTAAGAGTGTGTGTAAATGACAAATTTATTACTGGCTTACTGAACACAGGTGTGGATGTAAGTATCATTACTCCAGAATCTTGGCATCTGCATTGGCCTCTTTAGGAGGTAGATATTCAGTTCTTAGGAATTGGAACCCTATCTCGAGTAAGACAAAGCACAAGATGGGTCAATTGTATAGGTCCAGATGGACAAATAGGAAAACTAAGGCCATATGTAGCAAATATTGCAGTGAATTTATGGGGCCATGACCTATTGCAGCAATGGAATACCCAAATTAACATTCCTGCTGCTTCCAGAGCCTATATTTCTGAGTACAATATTACAAGACATTACAGATGGCAGAAACCAGCCTTTAGAGCTATACAAGAACACAACACAATTGATGGCCCTTCAGAGGTACCAACAGCCATGCCTCTACAATGGTTGACTGAGAAACCAATATGGACTAAACAGTGGCCTTTAGCTGAGGAAAAGTTACAGGCTTTAGAACAGCTGGTACACGAGCAATTAGATGCTGGACATATAGAAGAATCTACCAGCCCTTAGAATTCTCCTGTACTTGTTGTTAAGAAAAAATCTGGTAAATGGAGAATGGTGACAGATCTTAGAGCTATCAACAAGGTTATTCAACCTATGGGCCCTATTGTATTGACATATGTATACCATATTGCAGTGTACAATTTTACCTCTGATTAAGATACTCGTATATTGTTTATGTATTGATATTTATTGTTTACATTTGGAGGTCATTGTCCTCATTTATTGCACAGTTGTTTATTGTCTTAGTCTTTAAGTTAGATACATGTTAAGAATTGTAGATCAATAGTCATCTATGTCATCATATTTATGGTTAGACTAATCAGGTTCTTTAGATACATAGAGATTATATATATAAATAGTCTTCAACCTCTTCGAAGAGCTGTAGAAAATGGCATTTAATTTAATCTTAGAGTTCTGTGTAGTGAGACACAATCACTCCTGGCAACACCAACCTATTCCCGAGAGATTGTTGAGCACCAAAGACATTCCACTTGGAGCTTGTCTTCTTGACAAAACTGGCCTCTGGGCAAGGAACTGCCCATACCTCAACTACTGACAAATACACGGTATCTGGAAATGGATAAACAGAACTGTCAAATCTTACCAAGACAAGGTAAGACAGTTTTCAAAAATCTCTTGCCTGTTAAAATCCGGAAATGGATAAAATCCAGAAATGGATAAACAGAATTGTTAAATCTTGCCAAGACAGGGTAAGATGGTTTTGAAAAATCTCTTGCCTGTTAAAAATAATCTGTCAGTTATTCTAGGCCTTAGTCAAAGTTGGTTGCTTCAACGCTGCAAACAGGTCTTTGGTGATTGCCCAGGTAGCCAGTTGTCTGTGATTTGTTGCATGTTTTGGAAGTTCTTTGATTGCACTTCCTAATTACTCAGGTAACATTATTTCCCTTCTCGGATCTTCTATGGGGTTGAAGACTAGATAAATGTAGCTACTTTCCTCTCATGACTTGGCCAAGTTATTTACTATACAAGACTTTAGCTGGTTGGAATAGGATATTTGTACTTATTGTATATAATTGTGTAGGTTTGTACTTACTGTATATAATTTCGTAGTAGGCTTAGAACTCTCTTACTTAAATAAAAGGGGGAGGTGCTGCGGGAGTACCTTCTGCTGCTTCAACCAATAGTCACTGAAGCAGGAGCCCACAGTTTTGCAGGAGCACCTTCTGCTCCGTCAGCCAATAGCCGCTGAAATACCAGCCCACTGGGGCGTGGTATATTTCTCTTTAAAAGAAGAGCGGCAAGCTCGGCTAGGCCTCTTGGTTCTGGTGCTTGGTTCCGGCTCCTGCTCCAGCAACTAGGCTCCCTTCCTGATAGTTTATGGTGTATGTAAGTTTTACCCCCCAAAATAAATACCCCCTTAAAACATAATTGGTGTGGGATTGATTTGCCATCTAGTTATAGGACAAGAAAACCTAATGTCTAGAGGCATATGTTCTGATCTTATAGGACCAATAAAAACAAGTTATAATCTTAATAGTTTTTCTACTTATCCAGAATACTTTTCTACCCCCCCCACAAAAGCAGTCATTGATAATTTTAGATAAGAATCCATTATGGAACATCAATAAAATCTAGTTTAATGAACAATGCTTAAACTTGATATGAAAGATTTGGCATCATATTGGTAATTAAACACATCTGCTAAAGTTTCAGGAAATACTTGTTTCGTATGGCAGCTTTCCTCTGTGTACTACACCTCTTCCCTAATATCAAGCCAGAGACTTCTATTATTAGAACGTAAGTGTTCATCATTCTGCAGGGTTTTACTGTCCCCTCAGGTTAGTATTCTCAAACTATAATTACAATAACACTTTCTAAAGTGACACAATATTAAAAGTATATAACACATTGGTTCCACAAAATTAATATTGGTATTAATGTGATTATGGCAAAGAATGCATATTCTTAACACTCCATTATAGACACTGTTGTAGCTCATGAAGATTGACTTTCCACACAGTATATATTATATAATTGTAATCATTTTCTTACCATTTTATTTTCTCTAATAATTCATTGACATCATATCAAAAATGGATATTTTCAGTACTGTTAAAAGAATTTTAATCTTTTTATTTTAACATGCATCAAAATTCATGAAATCATTTCATTAAATGTATGCAATTAAATTAATTTCAGTATTTTGATAGAAAACATTTTAGTGAATCAGCTACTTCACACTTTAACTACCACTAAAAAATTATTCTCTTCATAGAGCTGCAAGGTCAAAGGATATATACAATTTATAGCATATTGTTCACACTGAAATATGAAATATTTTAGATCCTGTGCCAATTTGTTTTACCACTGAAGCTGAAACACATGAGTATTTAAGCTTTCATACCTAAGGTGACTTCACTTTGGATGCATTTCCAAAAATATTCAATAACTAATTGCCTTTTTTAGAAAAATATGTGCAAATTATTTGTATGTTTTACTGTTAAGATAGTATTGCTCATACACTGGGCTGTTTTCTTTTTTTCTGTCTTTTTTATTTTTCCATTCAAAAATTTACACTTCTTCCCCTCCTCCCATTCCCCTCCCATTCCCCTACTCCCCCTCCTTCCTCACCCTCCCTCCTTAAGAGAGGCCAGGGAACCCTACCCTTTGGGAAGTCCAAGGCCCTCCCCCCTACATCTGTGCAAATAATAAGCTATGAGTAGTGCTGTTATTTTTCCTGCATTATAGCTTTTTAAAATTCTGTTTGTTATTTTACTTTAAAATTTTATATTCAAACATATACAACATAAACATGACCAACATTCTGCCCTACTTTATGTATGACTTTTATCATTTGATAAATGAAACTTTAAACATTTATGTTACTTTAATTAGCTCATATGTTGACCTTATGAAAGTTTCTACTAGGAATCTAAAAATCTTCAGATAACAAGCATAAAATTGTATTGATTTCCTGCCAAATTCATGTTCCTTACAACTGTATCATGCTTCACATGATAAGGTAAATAATCCATATCGTCATCTTTATAAATAATGAGCACTTAGTAATTAACCTGCAACATTACTTTGAAGACTGAAAAAATTGTTAATAAAAGCTTTTGTAATATGAAAGAAACTCAATAAATGCTTTTTCTTATGAGTTGCTACATCATTATGACTTGACATTAGGTCTATTTCTGGTATTTACAAATTACATAATGCATTTTCTAGCCATGCACTGGTTAAAACAGATGTATAGACACATTCTGGACTATCCTGAATTATGTGAGTATTTTTTAAAAAACACTAATTTTATAAGATTTATATTTAAAAATTTTCTTTTTAGATAATTTTCAAAAATACTACATTTCAAATATGCTGAATCAAATGTTTCATGTTATTATTATCAATAAATATTAGGAGGTTCTTTCATCACAAAAATGCACTAACATGTATATTACTAATAATTACAGTTTTTAATTTAATTAAATTGCCTTAGTTTGTGCTGAATTTCTTCTTCTCCTTAATATATCTGTTTTATATTATATAATATTTATTAAGTGTACTATCCTGTTCATTACAGTCACAATTTTTTTCTTAGTTTGGTGTTGGAGTTAGAACCAAGAACTTTGTTAAGCTTAGGAAATTGTTTTATCACTAAGTTACAACTCTAGAACTTGACTTGCTGAGTCAGTCTTTTGCTCTTTAGTACAGGCTCGTATTCAACTAAGAACTCTCACACATCCAGAACCAAAATGCTGGGATTATAAATGTTTGCCAACATGATAGCAAGTTCATAATGTCTCTAGTATATGTTCAATACCTCAAACAAGCTGAAAAACTATTAAACTTTTCTAGTTATTAATATTTATGCATATATAAAATGCAATATGCTGAATCCATAGAAAATTTCCTTAGTCATTATTAATACATACACACACACACATATATATAGTATATATACAATGTGTACACAATATAATACAATGTATACAATCATATGTATATATGTATACAATTTTCTGAGTTATTTTTTGTTGCATGTATGTATGTGTGTTCAGTACAGACCCTTTGGGATTGCATAACCTATCACAGGGTTCTTCATTGGAGAAGACTGAATCTTCTTTTAGTCTGCTTGTAGATCTTCATCTAGAGGTAGAGAATTCTAAGAGTTCAACCCTTTTGCCATTATGCTGATCTTATTTGGATGACAATATTGATGAGATTTCATGGGTATAGCTCCCTTATTATATCTAGACAATACAATTGCAGAGAAGATGTAGTTGTCTTCTGACATTAGCTACTCTTCCATTCCTCTTTTAGTGCTGCACTCTGAGCCTTAGGTGGAGAGTTTGTATTTTAAATATATCAGTTGTTGCCGAGCACTTCATTGTTCTCTGCAGTTTGAACAGTTGTGTTTTTCTAGCCACAGGGCAGGGCACCCTGACTTCTCTTAGGTCTGAAGAGGGAGGAGGAGTGGGGGGAGTGGGAGGGAAAGGGGAGGATGGGAGGCATTGGAAATTTTTAATAAATAATAAAAAAAGAAAAATAAATTATACCGGTTTACTAAAAGTAGCAGTAGTAAGTTTTACTCTAGAGTTAATTACTCTAGCCATGAGTACTTGGCTAGTTTTTCAGTACTAGGTATGAACTCCTTATTGAATGCTCAGTAAGTAAGTTAGATGATTCTTGGTTACTCACAATAAATACATACACTATTGCATCCTTGGGAATATTGGGCAATGCTGATCACAATTGATTTTCATAGGTATGACTTGTAAGTAGGTCTAGTGATTACTCTTTTTTGACATCTAGCATAGAACATTCACATTTTCTTATAAAATTATACCCATATCGAACAGCCTGCCTAAATGTCAACTCCAAGTGGATCAAAAACGTCAGTGTAAAACTACAAGTGCTGAAACTGCTATAAGAAAACATAGACAATTTCTACAAGTCAGAAGTGTTGGAAAGGACCTCATTAATAGGAATTCACTGAGGAATTCAAGATGATTGACAACTACGGCATCATAAATATATACAGCAAAAAATAACCAATAGTGTAAAGAAGAAACCCACCGAGTAAAAGACTCTTGCCTCCTATATGTCTGATAAGAAGTTTAAATCCAGAATACACAAATAACTTAAATAAGCAAAAAGCAAACAAGATGTCAAAACAAAAGCAAATGTCCAAATTTAAAATATATAGGCTTGGGATCTGAGAAGAGAGTTATCAGTTTTAGGATAAGAGATATTTCAAGAATATTTATCATCATTCTTAAGAATTAGGAAGATACAAATAAAACAACTTTGAGAATCACTCCAGTTAGAATGGTTAAGAAAACATGACAATCAATAACAAATGCTGGTGGGGATGAGAAAAAAGAGGAACTCTCATTCACTATATGTTAGATTGTGAATTGAAGGAGCCATGTTGGATAACAGTACGGATAAATCTAAAAAAGTTAAAAGTATATCCATTATACCACTTGGCTTTTGTTGAACACTTGGCATATGCAAAAAAGACACACATTCTGCCCCACAGACACTTTCTCAGCCATGTTAATTCTCCTCTATTCACAGGTACTAGCAAATGTCTCTTAGCTGGAGTGGAACAATAACATATGTAATTCTATTCAAATAAAAAAAACTAGATTATGAACATTGCAAGAAAATAGGTAGAACTTAAGACAGACAAATTCTGCCTGATCTCTTGTGTGTGATTCCTACCACTGAATCTTCACATGCAAATATATAATCTGGAGTAACCACAAAAAGCAGGAAAGTAAAGATGGACCATTACGGGGGGGGGGGGAGAATTACAAAGAAGTCATCAGTAGGACACAGCTATTATTAAATGAGAAATTAGGAAAATTAATAGAGGAGATTTAACTGGGCAGTGGGCAGGGAGAGCAATACAGAGGAGGAAGGGGAAGGAGCCAAGATAATACTAAGGATGCTGATAAAGCCAAAAGGAAATATTATTTTACCTCAAAAATACATATGTACTACATATATGTGTGTGTATGTACATATAGAAATACTTTTCTTCTCTCAATTAAACTCATAAATGTTATTATTTCTTTTATTCTTGTGGTTATAATACATATTAAATACATATATAAATAGTGAAAATCAAATTACACTATTTGAAGTGGTGCTATCCACCAAGAGTCATAGATTTTCTACCAACTTTCCCAGTACCAGACATGGGAAACCTCTTTCATGTCATCAATCAACAGAATCTAAGATCTGCTAAAATAATGTATGTCATAACAATTGTGCTTAGTTGCCTTTCAGGACTTCTTGAAGGTAAGATCCTGTTGCTGAAGACACCACACACAAAGAACCAAAGAGCAAATAAATAGTGAAATGAAAGAAAAGGAGATTTATTTGATGAAACACATTTTGAAAACAAGGGGGAAAATGTAGCAAAATTCCAAGTGCAGCTTTAGTGTACTGACAGGATGCTCATGATTAAATATACACCAAGAAATATGAACAACAAAGCATTTCTGGTTAAAGTATGTGATTTATATTTAACCATTACTCTCTAAATTCCAGTCTTTTCTTCATGGTGGTATGACAAGTTGTCTTATCTGCACTGTGTGAACTACCAATTTCCTCTTCTTTCTCGGGGAGATAAGTTTACCCTCTGGCTGGCAGCAGGCTTCAGCATTTTTCTTCTCTCTGGGTGAAATTCCTAGGTAAACTTCAAATACTTGTGGTATCTTGTTTCAGCCATGTGGTATTGAAAGGGAGGTAGAGAAGAGAACTTTTAGAATATCTTCAATTCTTAGTAGCATGTCAATAATGATAGTAATTATTTACTTTTGTAGGAATGGTGAAATTCTTACCATTAGTAAAATTTCCATTTGATGATCCTGTAAGAAATTATAAATATTCTCACTTCTCTACAGTCTCACTTATACTACCAGCTCTGGGAAGGATCATGGAGGCCTCAGTAATAAGGCCCTGTATTCTGCCCAGTGTTACCAGTACCATACTATAGCATGCCATGAACCTACAGAACATAGAATCCAGCAACTCCTATCTTAAAACTAAGTCCCATGTGCTAGTTACCTACTAAATCTTGAGGCACATTTGTAATTCAGTTTTGTTGTAACCTGTTACAGGTAATAAAGAGCCGGAATACAAGTTTGAAAACAGCGATTAAGTATCTCCCCTTTCACTGCACTGTTCTAGAGACACTATTAATATGCACTTTCAGATTCCTTAGAATTTTTAAAGGAAAATGGGCATTATAAATAGCAGTTTCTACTCATGTGCTCATGGGGTATAATGATTAGGTTGTACTGCTCAGTGCTAGCACGTTCCACTACCAGGAGAATGTTACAAACAGAAGTGTGTCCTAGTTGCTCAACTGATTTGTAGTTTGTGAAAATTTATTATTAGAATTTTGAGGATGTCTTTTTAAAAACTTTAAAAGTAGTCTTTCTTTTCCACTCAACCTACTCTTCTGCAGCTAGTGACACAATGAATTATAAACATGCTATTAGAATTTCCTTTTAAAAGTATTGCTTCCAGGGCTTTACTTTTCTGGGTCATATTCCATTCATATCACTTTTCCTACTGATGACTCTTTACATGAAAATCATTTATCCCCATACCATAAATTCATAAATTAATGGTTCATTTCTTTTTACTTTTTTTCTGAACAATCTCGTGGAAAGTTATTTTAAAATGAAATGGATGCTTGAATGGTTTCTTCTGCTGCCATGAAAGCTAGTCCTCATGGAGGAGGCTTTCAGATTAGTTCTAGCTCAAGGGCCTCTTGGCCCTCTTCCTGAAGTAAATGGTGTTTTCATAAACTAGAGCTTATCTTCTCCATCTGAGGACACCAAGGACAATATCAATAAACTGCATGATTTTGGAAGTCTATTGAACAGCCTTGAACTCAAAAGAGGGCTTCTCATGACTAGTGTTGGGGTTTTGCTAGATGATATTTGGATTTTGGAGAGAAAATTGACAATCTAAATGATAGAATTTCAGTAAAACTATGTATGTATATTTATACATGGACTTATTAGTGTTATAGTTCGTTTTTAAAGTTGATAGTTAATATGATAATTCTTTATGACCATTTAAGGCATCCCTACTGTTATTTTACCTTCCTTCTTCTGCATCTTTCAGTGTTCATAATTAAAGCCCCCCTCTCATTAACTTATAAAATGATTTATGTCTTGATTTGGGTGTCTATGTAGAAGAAAACCTGACAGTCCATCTTTATAAGTATGATGACTATGAACCACAACAATGATCAGCATGGCACAACAATTGAAGAATGCATTAGAAGTTGGTATATGCAACTTGGTTGTAACCACCTGCTCTATAATTTGATTGTATATCCACTTAACAAAAGAGAAAGCATCTCTGGTACTGGAAACCTAACAAACTACTCAGAGTTAGTGAATTCATAGATCTTGGAGTAGAACCTACAACCAGCACTTTAATAAGCCAGCATACTCTCCCCCAACTGTACTCTAAATATTTTGATACCCACAGGTAACTATATTCCTCATTTCTCATGAAGCGAACTTCTTTAAAAAGAAAAGAAAAGAAAACCTATCTTTGCAACAGATGGAGAACATTGCAGAAAACTACAATCAATTAAAATACAGAGTTATGGAGCCCAGTCACACATGGTAAATCTACTACAGAACTCGTGCATCTACGGCGCAAGGAACATTGCAGAAGAACGGGCAGAAAGATTGTGAAAACTAAAGAACCAGAGAGTTTGCTGAAGCACGATACTATGGATCAACCTGAAGACCAGGAAAGCAAAGCAGCCAGCCACTGGTTCTTAACTTGACCTCAGTCCAAAAATCGTGATTCTTCCGCCTACAGGAAACCTCAGAATGAGACTGAGACTGAGAGACGTCTCCACCCATTTATAATCCTCTCCAGTTCTGAGATTAAAGGTGTGTACCACAACCACCTGGTTTCTATGGCAAACTAGTGTGGCTACTGTGATTAAAGGTGTGTGTCATTGTGGCTTAGATTAAAAATGTCTGTCACAACTGCCTTGTCTGTAAGGCTGATCAGTGTGGCTGTTTTACTTTTCTGATCTTCAAGCAAGCATTATTTATTAGAACACAAATGAAATGCCACTACAGTTTCCCATGAGATTGTTTCTTGACATAAGTTACACCCATTAAGTCTCACCAGCATACATGTGCTAAAAAGAACAAAATAGTAGACATTATAAAGTGGAGGGAGGAAAGCCTATGAGGTTCAATCTACACAAAGAACTATAGAAAACACAGAATGTTGAAATTATGAGAAATAGTTTTCGTCTATGAAAAAAGTCCTAGTTGGTTATTCATGTAAAAATGTTCAACCCTAAAAACATACATACAAGTGACAATATATAGACTGAGCAGGTTGTTCTTATGTACCTAGTAATATATAGTTATACATACTCTTATACGTATGTAACAATAAATGAAAAAAAGAGGCCAGGAATTGAAAGAGAAAAAAGGAAAATACATAGGAATGTTTGAAGGGAAGAAATGGAAAGATAAAATTATGTAATAATGTATATAATAATAATAATAATAAATTAAACAATTAAAGAAACATTTTTAAAAGAAATGTTACAGAAATATTTAAATCAAAGTAAGGATTATCCAGGCATGGAAAGTGCTTTGTATTTCAAATATTTGTCATTTAATCTCCAGAAGCCACTGAAGATCCTTCTGTGTGTGTTTGTGGGGGTCACCTGTAGTTTTAGTCTTGGAAGGCCAACATTGGCTCCACAGAGAATGTCACTGTTGTTCAATTTTAAGGGGTATTTAATCTTTTTATCTTTAAATATGTCCGTTGGATGTTTAGTACACCTAATACAGCATTAAGATCTAAAAGTTCATTCTTGCTCTTCTTCATTTTTTATGAGCTAACTTGTATCTTCCTTATGCTTGTATAATTTATCAGACCACTAAAAAGGTGAGGAAAGGGTTTGGAAAAACAGATAAATGGTCACCAAAAATATTGGTTATCTCTGGGTTCTTTTGCATGTGTGTAGAAGTGACACAGTTAAATACACTATAATTTTAAGAAATATAACCATTGGGTATAGTATGCAAATTTTGTTCAGTTGAACATTTATATGAAGAAAGCAGATAATCAACTATATTTAAATATGATGGAGTAATAAAACTAGTAAGTAGTTAAAAAGAATATTTGAGCAAAACTCTTAACAAAATCAAGAAGGCAAACACTAATTTACTAAACCAGCATAATCCCAACCAAAATCTATAAACATTTGTCCATGTTCCCACAGATAACTTAGTCTGCACTGTATCAAGGAAACTTCTCTTTACAACAGAGACCACTACAGAAAACTAAAACCAACAAAAATGCAGAGTTATGAAGCCTAGTTCCAATGGATACAGCTACAAAACAGCTTCTCTTCTTAAGGCTCAGTGAACATTGGCGAAAGGGCAGCAGGAAGTTTGTAAAAGCCAGGGGATCGTGGAATTTCCTGTGAAATTGTGTTTCCAAATAACATCAGAACCTACTCACATGAAGTCTCATCCACATGATTACCTAAGCATGAGCTTTTTAAGGATGACACCAATGGATATTGGACCTTGATTATTATTCCTGTTTGTGAACTTATTTAAATGTGAAATCAACTATGAGTCATTCCTCTAGGTGTGTCTGTGAGAATATTTCCAGGAAAAAGTAACTGAGAGGGAAAGACCATCTGACAAATTAGATAGCTCTCTCTGGCAACGGCTCATCTGTAAAAAATCTCTAAAGCACATTTAACACATTTGCTGCTTTAACACATTTACTTTTTGATGATGGACCATTTATTTAAGATTTTGGTACTCCTGAACAACTTTGCTGCCACAAGTGCTGAGTTTCTTTCACCTTCTATCATGGAATGAGCATATTACTTTTCCCAAGAATACTTCAGGTCTTTATTGTCAAATTGGAACTCCTGAACTATACAGTCTCATAGATTGAGAAGCTACTAGACTCTCATTGCTTCTAGTTCAAAGGAAGCCAGTTTTAGTTAACATAGCATACATAATGTAGATAATCTAATATATTCTATTACATAATACATATTCATTCTGCAAATTCTGTTTCTCTAGGGTTCTTTAATACAGGAATACATACAAATTTTTAAAAATCTACATCAAGCTATAGTACTTTCTCAGTCTTTCTTTATCTTTCTTGACCTTAAATATTTTGAACTTGGAAATTTATGTAACTAACCAGGATGGGTTTTTTTTGTCCCCATGTTTCAATTTAAGGTGCATTCTATAGTTCTGATAAATGTATAGCCTAATGAGATAGAAGGTTAATAGCAATTATTAATGTACTCATTTTCCAAACATTTATTAAGAGAATAGTATTTGTGAGGATAATACCCATGTCTTTTGTGAAACCATTGAGAAAACAGTGTTTCTGTTTTCTGGGCATTATATCATAAATGGAAAGTGACAGATAAGAGACACAGTAGCTATATTTCATAATGAATGTTATGAAGAAAATTCCCTTTTCCAAATGTTAGCTGAAGTATTGACTTAACTCTTTCTCATATTTTTAAAATTAACATTAATTTAACATACCCTCAACTCTAATACTGTTTTATTTTTGATTATTTCCCAAATACCTCTATTAGCATATTTATTAACTATGCTTAAAGATTACCATGTATATCCTATAAGCTTTAGTATTAAATCCAGAAAAACTTATGCTGACTCATAAAACTATATACAATGTATCTTTGCCTTGATTTTCAGAATGTTTCCTTGCTTATCTGTACTTGTTATTTCTTTTCTTTTATTTATTTTTGTTGCCAAGATCATTCCTGCCTCTGGATCCTATTACTTCAACTGTTTAATATTCTTGAACTTATCTATCTTCTTATTGTTATATGAACTGGTCATTAAATTTACGATTAGATGATATCTTCTAGGAGAGATTTCTCTTAACTACTCACTCAAGCTTACTTACTCAGTCATAAGCACTATTTTCTTATTTTTCTTTTGCTATCTTGTCAATAAGATAATCTTTTTTCCTTCTAAAGAAGGCTACACCTAGGCAGTTCATATGTGAACCACCATAAGGTTCTGTTGGTCTACTTGCATTTTGAATACCCTTTTCTCTTTCTCTTGCTCCTCAAGATTTTGCTCCCATAAGAAGGGAGGAAAGAGAGATACCAGGATTTGGGGGGCCTATGGGGAAAAGGTTGCTTACTGCTGGTGAAAGTAATAAAATAGGAGTTCTCCATCTGACCCCGGTAGAGACACGATATTATAAACTGCTCAAAACATAAAATTACAAGCATACTTTCCCTCTCTCTCTTAAGAATCAATCCAGACCAGCTTGTCATTCAACTGTTCAGACATCACCTCAAAAAAGTGATAGAGCTGAAAACATGTTAATAATATGGGAGGAATAACACGACCTTAATGAGTGAATGCTTACAACACTTCACTGCTCTGCTTGCTTGCTTTTCTGATTTCTAACACAGTCTAATTTTCCTATTCCTCCCTTCTTTATCTCTCTTCTTCAGAGACATGCCAGAATCCTACACATTCTTAAATATACTTAGTCTTTTCACTACAGGATTTATACTCCTCACAATAGAGTCGATTGAAGACCTCTATCATTGAGCCTGCCTGTCTTCTTGGAACTACCTTTTATCCATTTCTCTTTCTTTTATCTATCACATTCTTCCCACCACTTACTAACATTTACAACTTGCCTGTCCTCTTATTTTGGTTTCCCTCAAACTCTAAAACATTCACTTATTCTGTTTTTAAATTGTTATAATCATGCCCTTAAACTATTATCCAACAATATTCCTTAACTATGCAAATATGAATGTTGTTAAATGACCACACACATATTACTCTTTTTTGAAAACGTGTAGACAATTTTATGAATCAAGTTAACCAAAACTACATGAATTTTGTGAGTACCTCTAGCACTTAACATCTGATTGATAAAATTATCACAAAAAAGGGAAGAAACTGCTCTCCATTTGTATACCTGTTAAGTATATTACACTGAAAGAGTGCCTGGTTAGATGGAGGACATCCTCTGTTGAGAATTTTTGACAGTCCAAATCTTCCCACTTTTCAGTCTTCTTTCCTACTACTCAATTATGGATGATAATTCCCAGAGCACTTCCCAATAAATCACCTATACCTCAGTGACTATTTCTTAGAGACATAAACTATAACTTTCATAATCCAAAAACAATTGAACAATAATAAATAAAATCTAATTCTGAAAAGTAAAGGTTTACAATGGGAAACATATTTAATTTTCTCTTGTACTGTAAGAAAACAGATACTCCTATAATCACCACATAAAAATGGTGGATGTTTCAGGGGCTCATTCTACAGATAACATAATATCCTCAGGACTGCCTTTAAATGAAACAGAGATTTATATATTGTTACACAACCTTTATTCCCATTGAAGCTTGCAGATACATTTCCATAAATACATGAAAAAGATTAAATTTTTCCAAATACACTAAAGAACATTAATTTTCATCTATTATAGTTTCCTTATGGTAATAAGGCATCAGATGTTTTAAAGATAGCCATTTTCTATGGTATTATGGAATATTTCTATTTCCATTCTTAACTTACAATGCCTATTATTCATTACTCTTAAGTATATTAGAATAAAATATTTTGAAATAAATTGCTCTGTATGACAATAAAAGGCTCTTGAGGATTCATACTGCCCATTTCCAATAAGATTTAATCAACCTTTAATCCTTTCCCTGCTTATTTTAAAATCAGGTACCTTGTGATAACGCCAAAAAACAAAGAAGAAATTGCTGTGTTTTCCTCAGTTAGCCAGCTTGCTTGAAAGCTGATCGCTTGCCACAAGTGAAATCTGTAATGTAAAAGCAAAATTAATTAGTGTCATCACTTTTGGAAGGTAGACAAACACATCATTTCTTATCTTGTCCTTTTGACCTCCATCTGCTTTCTGTATTTGAATGCTGAATATAAAAGCACACTATTTAAAAGCAAACTACACATATATGCATCATATTACTGTCTGGTGCTGCATATAGAGAGTCAGTTGCAGTGAAACAGAATGTTCCAGAATGTCCCCTGGGGTTAAGCTTCCAAGTAAAAGAACAGTTTCTAGACAACATCATCAAATAGGTTGCTTTTACGATCACCCAGCAGAACAAACTGAGGAAACTGAAAAGTATGCTGGAGTTCCGAATTGAACTTCCTTTTTGTGGCTCAGCCTCCCAAGGCTGTATTCAGCGTCTAATTTTTTTTCAAACCATGAGATAAATAGAAACATTTCTTGGAAATGATTTACTTTTTAACTGTTTTTAACACATCTTTGTATTGTTTTGTTTTGTTTATACTCGACTATTTTGTTCTTCTTCTCTATTCCTCTTACAAACCAGCTTTATCCTCAGACAAAGTACCTTGGAAGGGACTTAAAGATAAACATATTTCAGTCTGAAATTGAGGAGAGGAAACTCCACTCTACAGTCAGCTCTACAGTTAACTCAAGCAGCATGTGATACCTTACCATTTATTTTTTTATTACACTAGACACGTAAATCATCCATGTGTCTTGATAACTCATTTTCATATCTATTATAACACAGGATAAGTCTATTTAATCCATTTTAGGCTAAATGCAATCACATATTTGTTAACTGTAAAGGTGTGGCTGTTTC
Source organism: Myodes glareolus (assembly GCF_982192425.1). Lineage (NCBI taxonomy): Eukaryota > Metazoa > Chordata > Mammalia > Rodentia > Cricetidae > Myodes > Myodes glareolus. Next base: position 35,986,818 of record NC_142053.1, on the reverse strand, counting down.
CTTAGAGACCTAACTTACCTGGTTAATTTGGTGCTTTTGCAGCAGTGAGACCTTTAATTTGCCTTCTTCAGTTTAGTCGCCTTGTTGTTTGAACAGCCTAAAATGTTTATGGATTTGTTTTAACTTACACATTTGTTTTTTTATCATAGTATTTCCAATTCCAAGTATTTAGGGACCAATTTTGGAAGCCTTGAGATGATGACTGCTCTTGATGAAGGGGCTGAATATATCCTTTCCTAAGAAAGACAGGTAAAAGCCATTACTTCCTTACTTGGGGTTATCCAGGGGTTCTTGGTGGGAAAAGGTGGCAATGATGTTCAGGGTTGGCAACCCTTAGTCACTATTATTTCAACTTTTAGGGCCTGGAGTTGGGAAAATGTCAATCCAAGGACCAAAGAACTAAAACAAAGTTAAAACGGCAAGAAAGGCACTAGGCTTGGTGATATGAGAAACACCTAATTTTGCTGTCTGGAAAGTCTCACTAATCTGACTTCTAGAATAGTCTCAGGAATAATTTGCTCAACTGTGGAAGAAATAACCCAGATTTGTCAGTTAAGGAGACAGAAAGGGCTCAAGGATGGATTTGTACTGAGGGTGTGGGGGAACTCAGGGGTACATATCTGAAGGGAATATGCAGGGTATGCTGTGCAGAGAAAGTAGAAAGATTTACATTGTTTAGGGCTTGAGTTGCACTTTCTTGGTTTTCATTTTTGATACTTTTCAGAAAGTAGGGTTTAATCTTTGAGAAGTTAAAGCAGCTAGGATTTTTATTCAAGTTAATAGACTGACCCTTTTAAACTGACAAAAGTTGGCTATGTGAATGACAGCTATTTCCTTGTTTATGCATTCCTTTTGGGTGTTCAAGACCCTGAAGGTGACAGATAAACTTTTACTTAAGTCAGCTGAGATTCCTTAGGGATTACTCCTAAGGATTTAAGATAATTCCCTTGGCTCCTTTAACTTTTCCTCTAGTAGCCTTGCTATCTGTAGGGATGCCTGAGGGGCCTGCTGTACACAAAACTTCCTCAGGCAGTATGGGAAAGCTGTCCCTATCTATTGAATCTTCTTCCCACAGGATGTGTACAGGCTAGAGTTGAATCTCCAGTGACTCCATGACCTGCCTAATAAAGAAGACAAATGACTTACCAGGGGAGTTCCATCATCTCTGGGTCCTGGTTGAGCTAAGGAGGGCTAAAATGTCAGTAGTCCTTTTGGATCCTCTTATCTTCATTGGTATAGACTTCTAAGGTTCTGTTGCTAAATTTCCAGAAGAAAAGATTTACCATTCTTGGCATTTTAATCTCTAGTAGTACTTAAGTAATGATTGGACCAAAAAAATTTTTTTTCACTTTTCTAGAATGATTTTATTATATTAAACAATTTATATATATAAAATCATATTCTTCCCTTCCCCCAAGTTTGTCCAGAAATTCTCCTTCTTACTACCCAACTTTAAGTTCTTTCTTTAAAAGCAAACCAAAAACAAAATACAACAAAACACCCCAAACCTAGAAAATGAAACACAATATTACATAAAGAGAAAAGAAAACAAATCAAAAAACACCAAGCTGTAACCACATAAAAGCACATAAAAACGATGCTGCCCATTCTGTGTTGGTGACCACCCCTGAACATGAGATCTGCCCAGGAGTGGCTGATACACCTGGGGTCTCTCCCTTAGAGAAAACTCACTTCCCTTTCCTAGCAGGGATCCATGACAGTTCTGTTGTTTCCCTTCACTCTAGTGGCTAGATGTACATTCATTCATTCGGCTTTTAAAATAAATAACAAAGTAAAATATAAGATAAATAAAAACTAACTCAATAAAGTCAGACAGGCTGGGACAACAGAGGGAAAGAGCTGGAGAGGGCACACGAATCAGAGGCCCACTTGTTTGCACACTCAGGAATCTCGTAAAAACACTAAACCAGAAGTTGTATATAAGCAGAGTAGCTGGTGCAGACCCGTGCAGGCTCTGTGTGTGCTGCTCGGTCTCTGTGAGTTCACGTGAGCTTTGTTCATGTTGATTTAGAGGCCTTGTTTTCTTGGTGTCCTCCATCCCTTCTGACTCTTACATTCTCCCTGCCTCTTCTTCCTCTTATGGGGTTCCCTGAACTCTGAGGGGAGAGATTTTAGTTAATAGAACCATTATAAGTTAGTTTTTACTAGTTTTAATGACACAAAGATTAAGAAACATCTTTGCAAATACTAAGAAAAGGTCCTTTACCAATTTAGTGATCTTTCTTTCTTTCTTTCTGTTTTATTTTTTCGTTTTTGTTTTTTAAAGACAGGGTTACTCTGTGCAGTCCTTGCTCTCCAGGAACTTACTCTGTAGACCTGGCTGGCCTCGAACTCATAGTCATCTGCCTGCCTCTGCCTCCCGAGTGCTGGGATCAAAAGCATGTGTCATCACTACCCAACTCATAGTGGTTTTTTAATTTAAAAAATTTTGCAACCAGTTCTGGTAACCCATGCCTATGATCCCAGTACTAGGGGGGAGGCTATGAGATATTAGAGAAGGATTGTTGTATGTCTCTTCTCTACAGAGACAGATCGAGTCTCAAAACATACAAACAAAAAAATCAACCTAAATAAAAATCTGCTTTAGCTTAATTTGAGAGGCACCCAGAAACCTACAATTCAGCTGCCTCCACACTGCACCTCATTTTTTTCCATCAGAACAGCATTTCTTTTACACAAAGCTTGGCTCCTGCTAGTGACTCTTTTGGCCTCTTCTTTAAGAGAGGGTACCACTGTATCTCAGTGCCTGGCTTTGCCCTCTGTACTATCTCGAGACTGTGGGGGAGGGGTGGGGACAGAGTGTGCAGCAGAGTTCTCAGGTTTCCCAGAGCGGTGGGCGGTGGTCACTGCCAACTGTGTCTGTCAGATGTCTCTGGTGATGTGTGTGTGTTGGGCACAGATGGGTGTGTGGCAAGCCAGCACCTCTAAGCAGGTCTTCCTCTGGTCAGTTCAGCTCTCCGATGTGACTCTCGGTCATCGGCTGAGAACCCGAGGGTGAGATGGTGACGTGCTGTTTGGTGCAGAGTTGAGCCAGGATCCACGTATGCTTTCCCTGTTGTGTGTTTCAGAGGCTGGAGCACAAGGAAGTGTTGGCTGGCCTGCTGTTCCTCGTGTTCCCGTTCATTCCAGCCAGCAACCTCTTCTTCAGGGTGGGCTTTGTGGTGGCCGAGAGAGTCCTGTACATGCCTAGGTAATTATACTCACGCGCTGCACAAGCCCTGAGAGCTCCAGAGAGACTGTCCTCTGTAAGGCCGTGGGTCTTTCTGAGGCTCGTCGTTTCCAGGGACCAGGCTGGCTCCTGCGCCCTAACTCACAGGCCGAGAGGGCCAAGCATCGCAGTGGAACAGGAATCACAATTTCCTATAGTCAGGATACCAGCAGCAGCATTACAATCCATGCTGTCATTGTCCAAGTGTGCTTTATGATTATAGTTGTGATATTTTTAAATACTTGTTGATTTGCCCAGTACTATGTTCAGTATCTTCTTTATCCCCCCCTTTAATTTAGAAAGTAGGAATTAAAATGATATTTAGCTATGGCGTACACATTGCTTAGCTTGCCCATCTGCCCTTTGTTTTAGCTCGTACGTCCGTCATCTTATTCAATGTCTTTGTCCCAAGGCCACCTTCCTGGAAATGTTACTGAGTCAGGGGACAGTGTTGTTCTGACATTTACTAGTTGTGTGACCTTGAGCAAGGCATAAAGCTTTTTTATATCAGATTTCCACATCTTTAAAAGGGAGAAATGGGCGATGCACACCTATAATCCCAGCACTTGGGAAGAAAGGCAGGAAAATCAGGAGTTCAAGGCCATCCTTGGCTAGAGTTGGTCTAAAAACAACCGGGTCTACGTAAGACAAAACACAGATGCTCTGACTTCTGTTGCTGTGTCCCAAGCAGGGCTTCAGAATTCCCCCTTTATTTCAGGATTCAGATGAAAATAAATCTGCATTATAAAGAAAATGTCAGTATTTGCCAGAGCAAGTGCCTGCCTCTGAGAGCCAGCCTGGATTTGCTTCGTCCCAGAGATGACTGTCCTTTTCTCTCAAGGCCCAGCCTGAATACACACTCTTGCTGAGGGATTGTTTCTTCCATCAGAACCTGACCATGCCACCCTTGTGCCCAGCAAAGCTCCTGCCCCTGCAGAGGGATAGTCTCAGCAGATGTCAAAGCCTTTTGGTCAGAGAGGTCTGTTGGCTTCTCGTCCTTGAGCAATAGTCCTGAAGCTGGTAGACAGTCAGGTGCCTCAGGCCCTCCCTTGAGTTCTTAGTCTTTCTGACCACGTGAGCTGAGCTTGTGATGACTACAGCCATTTGTGGCTCTGTAGGTCTGCAAACTGCTTCCAAGTTTGAGCTATTGGCTTGTGGCTCTGCAGGCTCAGACTTTGTCCAGTGCTGGGTTTGTGAGGGCTCCTGTGTGTTCTGTGTGGAAATCTCTGATCAGCAGCCCAGAGGTTTCTTAGCCAGAGTCACTGGAGCAAGGTAGACTCAGGTTCCATCTCCGGGCAATTTTATTTCCCTTTGGTTGATGCAGTCTTTAGGTAGATACAGGAACTTAAAAGAAAGCCCTTCCATGTGTTCCGGAAAAGATTCAGCATGTCTGACCTGGTGGCTGGCTCCATGGCGTCTGGACCAAAAAATTTTTAAATAAGTCCTGATTTTAATAAAAATTAGTATCATCAAATGTATGAAACCTAACAAAGTCAGTAAAACATAATATTTTCTTGATTAGATTTAATTGCATTTTCTATGCCAGTTCTCACAAATGCTAATATTAGTACATCAAAAATTTTGAGAATATTAATAACAGTTAATCATCAAACATATGCCACCTCTAAAACTCATCATTAAGTATCCTTGTATATCTTCCTCAGACCTTGTGAACTGATTTGGCTATAAGGTATTTTTGCTATTGTACTATAAAATGCATCTTTTTCAAAAACATTTTCTTTTAACCTTTTTGACTAAAATTTTGTCCTCTTACCATTTTAATATTATTTTCAAGTTTATTTACTCTTTTCTGTTTACTTTATTTTCCTTAGACAATATTTGAAATAAAATTATATTCTTGTCATAAGATAAAAAAATTAAGATTACTTATAAATATATTATTAAACTGCCAGGCTAATTTTTCATTATTTTAAGCCTCAGGCCAGCCTCCTCACTGCTTATATTCTTACAATTTTTTTCTTACTATGGTCTTTCGGAGTTTGGGAGTTAAAGTTTTACATTTTAGCCAGGATCTACTGTACTATCAGTGACCTTGAGCAGTGAACATTCTTTGTAAACAAGAAAATGCAGAACAGAGAATACAAAGAGAGCCAAAATCTTTACATATTAACCTTGTAATCTCAGTGTGAGATACAAAAAGCATTTACTTCTTTTGTTGGAGGTGAGACATGGAAGACTGGGTTTTTAAGGTGTACATAGGTCTCACCATTCCATGTGACTCCGTTTATGCTTTATAAGAGTTCCTCCATCAAAACAAAAATGAAGTTGTTTTGTAGATCTTGGAACTCACACTGAAATATCAGCAAATAAGTAGTAACATAGTCAAATCAAGTGCATACAATCATGCACCAGAAAGCAACAGTGGATGCTGAAGTAGTCAACTGGATCTTTCTCTCCATAAAAACAGCTTCCCATGGCTGAAAGATTAGCTTCTCTTCCCCATTATGGACACTTTATTTTATTTTGCTTTTAATTAAATTAAATTAATTTATTTATTTTATGCCCTGACTGCAGTTTCCCCTCCCTAAGGGGAAGTCCTTCCATGGGTATCAGGAAAGAATGGCATATCAAGTTTCTGGAAGTCTAAGCACCTCCCCTTGTATCTGAATAGGCAAGGCCACCCAATATGAGGAATAGATTCCTGAGACCCAGCCAAAGCATTAGGGACAGTCCCTGCTCCCACTGTTAGAAGTTCCGCAATCAGGCCAAACTATACAACTGTTATGTATATGTATAGGGCCTAGGTAGAACCCATGTAGGCTCCCTGGTGATTGGTTCAGATTCTGTGTGTTTCTATGAGCCAGGTTAGTTGTTTCTATGGGCTTTCTTGTGATGTACTTGACCCTTCGTGCTCCTCCAATCCTTCATCCCTCTCTTCAGCAGGATTGTCTGAGCGTGGCCTAATGTTTGGTTATGGTCTCTGCATCTGTTTTCATCAGTTACTGGATGGAGACTCTCTGATGACAATTGGGGCAGGCATCAATCTGGTCACAGGAGATGCCCAGTTCAGGTTATATATTCACTATTGCTAGGAGTCTTAGCTGGGGTCATCCTTATAGATTCTTGGGAGTTTCCTTTACATCAGGTTGCTACCTCTCCCAGAAATGCACCCCCTTTTCCAACAATCTTTCAATACTCTCCCTTTCCATCCACTCTCTTATTTTGCTTTTTAAATTTATTCCTCTCACATATTACATCCCTACATCAGCTTCCCCTCCCTCCTCTCCTCCAGTTCTCACCAACTTCCCTCTCCCAATCTACTGCTTCTGCATTTCATATATATCAACTGAACACAACATAACAGGATACAATAAGACTAGGCACAAACTGTCTTGATGTGTACACTTTTTATTCATTAGGTAAACAGTGCTAACATCCTTCGGGAAGTGATTTGCTTCTTAATTGATTTTGAAAGCACAATGTTCTTAATCTTGAGCTGTTTTGCTGTATTTCTAATTCCCTATTACAGACCTTGGAGGCCCAGTCCTCACTGTCCAAAGAGCCTTTGGGGACACCTTGAAACAATGGCTTGGATTTAAAATGTGGAAAAGTCTGGCTTGAAAATAGGGAAAAGCTGGTTAATCTTGGTTCTAGAGCTGGCTTTCCAGTGAGCTAAAGCAACATATGACAAACTAGTAATATAATATATATTACAACAGAGCACGGATATTTTAAAAAAAATCTTTTGGGAAATTAACACTAAAGTTATCTCTTTCAAAGCTTTTCATTTTATTGAAAGTGTTTGAAAATTAATTCAACCCCTTTATTTTAGCTGTATTCAAATTTATATGTATTCATAATTCTCTTTGTGTGGTTTTTCAGTTATCAATTTATTTTTACTTGTGGCATCAAATTTGTTGACAAACAATTGTTCATGGCACTTTCTTATAATACTTTAAAAATATGTTGTAATGTACATGGTCATTTCTGATTTTATTAATTTAGGTTTTCTTCTGTTTTTCTTAATGTATCCAAGTTCCCCTTTTTATCCCAATTTTGAAGAAACAATTTTCTCCATTATTTTCTACATACCAAAACTAATTATTTGAATTATTTATATATTTTGAGACTCAATCTCATGTCACCCAAGATATCCTCAGATTTGCTAAGTAGCAGGAGACAAACTTGAACATGTGAACCCGTTGATTCTCCTCTGACCTCAGCTTCTCAAATACTGGGATGACAAAACAATGCCGTTACACTTGATATCTGTTTAGTTATTTGTACTCTGATTTACACAGATTTCAGCTCTGTTTGTTATTTTTATGATCCCTTAAATTGTGAGGTCCTGCTTTTACTTTAGATCATTCTCCTTTGTTCCATCATTTATTTTTCCCTGCCTGCTTCCCATTTTATATAAGCAATTGAAATTATAAATATTTCTATTGTGGTGCTTTTGTAACATCATAATTTTTGGTGAATTATACTTGCATTTACATATGACATAAGGTATCTAATATACATATGTTTCACTTATTTTGACTCATTAATTATGAGGACATATTATTTACTATCTATTCTTTTGTGCTCTTCCAGTTTTCTCTCATTCTACAGTCCCATTCCAATTTGTAAATTATATAGGCTAGCAATATTTTAAAATTTAGTTATATGACCTAATATTAAGTTGGTCCTAAAGTATCTTCCATGTTTGAGAAAATATTGATTTTGCTGTTCATAAACAGAGTGTTCTGTAAATAAATTTTAGGTTCACTTGATGTATAGTTTTCCTTTAAGTTATCTGTTTCCTACCTAAATATCCATTTGGCTATTATTTATATTATTAAATGTAAATGTTGACTTTCCCAACCATTACTGGAGATCTACCTATTTATCCCATCCATTTTGTCAGCATTTACTTGGTGCACCATTAGATCCATACTTTTGTTTACAAAGTTTATCATTATTTTATTATATTTATTTATTTAGGTTTTTCAGGAGAGGGTTTCTATGTACAACAACCCTGGCTGTCTTGGAACTTACTTTATAAACCAGGATGACCTCAAACTCACAGAGATTCACCTATCTCTGCATCCTGAGTGCTGGGATTAAAGGTGTGGATAATCACATCTGGCTAATTGTTAATATTTGATGAACTGATACTTTTTCAATATATGTGCTTTTGTTCTTACACCAGTTCTCCACATAAAGTTACATTCCAGTGAGAGATGCCACCACCTCCTCCTGAGCACTAGCGCCAACCTGCTGCTCAGCCCTCCAGGGTTTCCTGATCCCAAGGGGAGTGATTTAATGGAGACAGGCCATTTAGGACTGAATGTTCCAAGGTCTCTCACTCTCTATATTGTTCAGTAGTGGGTCTCTGTATTTGTTCCCATCTACTTCAGGAAGAAGCTGCTCTGATGAGGGCTGAGCAAGGTTGATTCAACCGAAGGGATGATTATGGAGAAGCAGTCTCCTGCTGCTCTGGTGTGAGTTTGTGAGACAGTACTCCACCCTGCTGAACCAGGTCCAGGGCATGCTGCCTAAGTTTTATGGAAAGAACTCTTTCTATGCCCACAGGGGCCTGGATTCCAAAGGTAAGCTAGCAGACATAGTCTGAGGAAAGATGTAACTCCACAAAAAGTGATGTTACAGAATTACAGCAACTGCCAAACGAAGGTTTACTATGGGAACACTCATGTGACTCTGAAAGATGGAATGGTGGTCAGAGTGATCGTCCCACAACAAACAGGCTCTGCAGAGGTTTATGCAGGACTTTGTTCTTGCTCCTGAGGGCTCTGTTGCCAAAAAATTCTATGTTCACAATGACATTTTCAGATACCAAGGTGAGGTCTTGGGTGCTTTGTCACTGAGGCTAAGGAGGAATCTGAAGAAGAAATAGAAGAACCTGAAGAAAAACATCAGACATCTGAGGTCATGCCTGATGATTTGGGAACTTTCTATGATCAGACTGTCAGCAATGATTTGGTGGAGCATTTGGAAAACCCTCTTGTGGAACTAGAGCCAGAACAAGAGAAGGAGCTGGACTTGGAACCTGTGTCCAACATCCTGAGCCTGTAGTGGGGGAAGTTGCTTCTGAGGATGTGCAGAAAAGCACATTCCTATAAATAGCTTTTATTATATTTAGGTATGATCCTTGTATACCCAATCAAACAGAGAAGTTGACCTATGGAATCGAATAGAAGACCCAGATATTAACCCACAAACCTATGAACACTTGATTTACGATAAGAGGGCTAAAGGTATGCAATGGAAGAAGGAAAGCATCTTTAACAAATGGTGCTGGCATAACTGGATGTCAACCTGTAGAAGAATGAAAGTAGATCCATATCTATCACCATGCACAAAAATCAAGTCCAAATGGATTAAAGACATCAACATTAATCCGACCACTTTGAACCTGATAGAAGAGAAAGTGGGAAGTAGTCTACAAGACATAGGCACAGGAGACCACTTCCTAAGCAGAACCCCAGGAGCGCAGACAATAAGAGAAACAATAAATTAATGGGACCTCCTGAAACTGAGAAGCTTCTGTAAAGCAAAGGACACAGTCAGTAAGACAAAAAGGCTACCTTCAGACTAAAGATCTTCACCAACCCCTCATCAGACGAAGGTATGATCTCCAAAATATACAAAGAACTCAAGAAACTAGACACTAAAATCTAATTAACCCAATTAAAAAATGGGGTACTGAACTGAACAGAGAATTCACAACAGATGAACTTCGAATGGCCAGAAGACACTTAAGGACATGCTCAGCCTCCTTAGCAATCAGGGAAATGCAAATCAAAACCACTTTGAGATACCATCTTACACGTGTCAGAATAGCTAAACTCAAAAACACCAATGATAGCCTATGCTGGAGAGGATGTGGAGAGAGGGGAACACTCATCCATTGTTGGTGGGAATGCAAACTTGTACAGTCACTGTGGAAATCAGTGTGGCAGTTTCTCAGGAAACTGGGAGTCAACCTCCCTCAGGAACCAGCAATTCTACTCTTGGGAATATACCCAAGAGATGCCCTATCATACTACAAAAGTATCTGTTCAACTATGTTCATAGCTGCATTATTTGTAATAGCCAGAACCTGGAAACAACCTAGGTGCCCCTCAATAGAAGAATGGCTAAAAAAGGTGTAGAACATATACACATTAGAGTTTTACTCAGCGGTAAAAAGCAATGACATCTCGAATTTTGCATGCAAATGGATGGACATAGAAAACGCTTTACTGAGTGAGGTAACCCAGACCCAAAAAGAGGAATATGGTATGTACTCACTCATAAGTGGTTTCTAGCCATAGTTAAAGGTCTTTGAGTCTATAATTTGTGATCCTATAGAAGCTGAATAAGAAGGTGAACCTGAAGAAAATCATATAGTTATCCTCCTGGATATTAGAAGTAGGCAAGATTGCCAGGCAAACTTGGGTGCACGGGGGGTGGGGGGCTGGAAGTACGGGGAGATGGTTAGGGAGAGGGGAGAGCGGGAGGATCGGGGATGGCTTGGGGGAATGGGGGGGGAGGGAGGAAGGATGGTTATGGGAGCAGAGAAGTTTATATCTCAACTAAGGGAGCCATTTTAGGGTATGCAAGAGACTTGATTCTGGAGGGGTTCCCAGGCCCAAGGAGAGGTCCCCAGATTGTACTCTGGGCAGCAGAGGAGAGGGTGCCTGATCTGGCCTTGGCCCATAACCATACTGATGAATATTTTGCATATCACCACAGAACCTTCATATGGCAATGGATGGAGATAGAGACAGAGACACATATTGGAACACTGGACTTAACTCCCTAGGTCCAAATGAGAAGCAGAAGGAGGGAGATCGTGAGCAAGGAAAGCAAAATCAGAGGGGGCCTTCATCTGACGATGGATGGAGATAGAGACGGAGACCCACATTGGAGCACTGGAAGTCAGGACCGTGAAGGGTGCGTTCACCCACTGATACAAGGGGACTGATCAAATGAGAGCTCACCAAGGCCAGCTGGACTGGGACTGAACGAGCATGTGATCAAACCGGACTCTTTGAATGTGGTTGACATGGGGGCTGACTGAGCCCCCAAGGTCCAAATGAAAACTGAGAAGCCATTGACAATGGCACTGGGTCTTGTTTCGTCTGCATGGACTGGCTTTTTGGGATCCTGGCCTGTTTGGATGCTCACCTTCCTGGACCTGGAGGGAGGGGGAAGGAACTTGGATTTCCCACAGGGCAGGAAACCCTGACTGCTCTTGGGAATGATGAGGGAGGAGAAGAGGGAGTGGGAGGAGTGGGGGGAGCGGGAGGGTATTGAGAGGAGGGGAGGAAGTGAAAAGAGTGTTTTCGGATACTTGAATAAACAAGTCTAATGGAAGAAAAAAAAGAATTAGTTAAAAAAAAGACATAGGCACAGGAGACTACTTCCAAGGTAGAACCCCAGTAGCACAGACAATAAGAGAATCAATGAATAAATGGGATCTCCTGCAACTGAGAAGCTTCTGTAAAGCAAAGGACACTGTCAGTAAAACAAAAAGGTTACCTTCTGACTGGGAGAAGATTTTCACCAACCCCTCATCAGACAAAGGCCTGATCTCCAAAATATACAAAGAACTCAAGAAACTAGATACTAAAACACTAATTAACCCAATTAAAAAATGGGGTGCTGATCAGAGCAGAGAATTCTCAACAGAAGAACTTCGAATGGCCAAAAGACACTTAAGGTCATGTGTCCCACGCTACCGTCTCGCCAGCAAGAATGACGCGGCACACTTAGGATCCTTCTGCAGAAAAGCTTTAATGTGTCTTGAGAGAGAGAGCTTAAGCTTCCAAAGCGGAGACCCAGAATGAGGGGAACCCATCCCTTATATAGTAAACAGTCCTCGCTTTGGACGTGTCACTCCTGGATTGGTCTGCTGCCCATCAACCCAGATGACGCCTCGGGAGTAGGTGGGGGACACAGCAGTGGAAAATTACCAATTACATGCGCATTATTTTGTTCACCTGGCGGTGAAACCGGATGCCAGCACCATTCTGTAATGGAGAATGTTGTTGCGGCCCTCCACATCTCCCCCTTTTTTACTTCTTTGCAGAAAGGCAACTCCCTCAGAAGGCAAAGATAGAGGTCGCACTTTCCAGAGTGGAAACATTATAATGGGCTTGCACGGAATCTGCCCCTAGGTTCATGACACCTAGAACTTATCCAGCCTGCCCTCTGCCATTTTTCTGGGAAAGGGAATATACAGCAGGAAACCCTTATGCAGGGCGACATATCTCTCAGAGAAGGCCATTCTCTGTGCGATGCTCTTCAGCTCGACAACCTTCAGGGCTAGCTAAGCCAAGCACTCCACCCTGTGCAATGGACCACTGTCCTAGGGGTGCAGGAGCTGGTTGGCATAAACCTTACTGCTTCAGCATAGATAACCACACATCAGTAGAGGCCCCCTGTTTCAGGGCAGCCAGCGCTTGTGCAATAACCACTTTGTCCCTACGGCTTTGGGATTTGAGTCAGCAGACCATCCAGAGGAGAAACACTATTCCACAGCATAGGGCTGCTCCAAACATTCCCACCTCCACCCATTCTTTGAAGTAGGAGATGAAGGACACAATCCAGAACTTGTATCCTTCGGCCAAGTTTATGTCCACTCGCGTGGAGTTGATTGCCACAATGGACCGTCTCAAGGAGGACAGCAAATCATCAAAATTCTCGGTCCAATTTCCTGTAAGATACAAAGACAATTCTCTGGACAAGTTAGCCGCTTTTGTAAAGTTCTCATATGGTACACTGGTCACACATAAGGCTGGAGTTTTCCATTCACAGCCCAATTGGGCAAGCTGCCATAAGATATCCACCTGTTCTTGCACTAGGTCAATTCTTTGATTAAGAACCATTATTCCACCTCTAATAGATATATCTATGGTAGCCTGCTGATCCAGGGCTGTAGCCACTGTGGTAGATAACTGATTGAGGGTCTCTATTTTCCATGGTATGGGCCGTGCTGCCCCAGTGGCGCCTAGGAAAAACCCAGACCCTGTTTGTTCATATTAGGTTTAGGATTTATTGGCTCCTGTATTCCTTGCTTGGAGCGACCCAAGCCCTTTCCTGGCCTATGGCCCATTCTTATCATTATATCTTGGGCCTGAGATGAATAGAGGTAATACGGTACTGCCTGTTTACTGTGTCTAAACCTTAATTGTGCTTTTATTTTGATAATTACAACCAGTCCTGCCTGAAGTCAGGACAGTTCAGCATAGCCAAGTGGAACCAGAGCCACTCCAGCCTCAGAGCCCCTCAGTTTCAGGTACACTGCAAGTCTTCTGGTTTGACAGCTTGTAGCACCGCTCTTATTCTCAGCACTGCTTGGTACCCTCCAGGCTAGGCACCGATTGGGCTGGCGCAATGTGCCTTTTACCACAGCCACCTAGCAAAGCTCTGCTCCAGCTGCCTTCTAGCTGCAGCTTCATTCATTTTAGGTCCAAACTGGTGCATGGAGTAAAGCAGAACTCAGAGAAGCAGGCTTGCTGCTCTGCAATCACTGAAAGGACCCCACTTAAACAATCTTTCAGGGAATTTGGGTGTTGTTAGTCTCTCTGGCTACTTCCTGCTGAATTGGAACATTGTATTTTAGGGGTATTCACTACAACATTTCAGGAGGTCTCGGTGATTCAAACCATATAAATCTCGAATACACCCTTAGGCTCCCATTTTCTGTGGAGACGAAAACAGAACCTCTTTTCCAAAACATAATATCCTTAAGCCCATATTTTAAATTCAAAATACCTTTTTTAGCAGTTCCTAAATTCAAATATTTTTCTCCTGTCCAGTACACAAAAGACAACACAAACAACATAATATACATCTGTACATATTTACTCTTTCCTTTTTTCTTGTTGTTGGTATCAGAAAGCTTTTGACCTTGTAAGTCAGTCTTCTCCCCCATTCTTATTTTCTTAGAACCACCGGGGGGGTCCTTTTTTCTTATCTGGGACTGTCCTTTTCTTGCACGCATCCAACCTCTCACTGCGCTCAATTTCTGATATGCTATCCTGGACTTCCTCCCCTTCTGCAACAACCGCCTGGCAGGATTTATTTTCTAACCAATTCCAAAGTAATCTCAAAAGAACTGCTAAAAGAAGTACCAAGGCCTTTACGAAACCTTCCCAAGGCAGAGACAAGTCAAGCCCAAAATCAAAAAGTCCAGGAATAGTCATACCTCTCTGAGCAAACAGACCTGCAGTTCTGAATCCTCCTTGTATCCAAGGGGTCTCCGGTGGTGCAAGCAATGGTTAGGGTCCCCCGGCGTCCTGGGTTCTCAGCACCAGATATCCCATGCTACCGTCTCGCCAGCAAGAACGACGCCGCACACTTAGCATCCTTCTGCAGAAAAGCTTTAATGCGTCTTGAGAGAGAGAGCATAAGCTTCCAAAGCGGAGACCCAGAATGAGGGGAACCCATCCCTTATATAGGAAACAGTCCTCGCTTCGGACATGTCACTCCTGGATTGGTCCGCTGCCCATCAACCCAGATGACGCTTAGGGACTGGCGGGGACGCAGCAGTGGAAAATTACCAATTACATGTGCATTATCTTGTTCACCTGGGGGTGAAACCGGATGCCAGCGCCATTCTGTAATGGAGAATGTGGTTGCGGCCCTCCACAGTCATGCTCAACATCCTTAGCGATCAGGGAAATGCAAATCAAAACAACTATGAGATACCATTTTACACCGATCAGATTAGTTAAAGTCAAAAACACCAATGATAGCCTATGCTGGAGAGGATGTGGAGAGAGGGGAACTCTCATCCATTGTTGGTGGGAATGCAAACTTGTGCAGCCACTGCGGAAATCAGTGTGGCGGTTTCTCAGGAAACTGGGAGTCAACCTCCCTCAGGAACCAGCAATTCCACTCTTGGGAATATACCCAAGAGATGCCCTATCAAACCACAAAAGCATTTGTTCAACTATGTTCATAGCAGCACTATTTGTAATAGTCAGAACCTGGAAACAACCTAGGTGCCCCTCAATAGAAGAATGGTTAAAGAAGGTGTGGAACATATATACATTAGAGTTTTACTCAGCGGTAAAAAGCAATGACATCTTGAATTTTGCATGCAAATGGATGGACATGGAAAACTCTTTACTGAGTGAGGTAAGCCAAACCTAAAAAGAGGAATTTGGTATGTATTCACTCTTACGTGGATTCTAGCCATAGTTAAAGGTCTTTGAGCCTATTAATCATGATCCTAGAGAAGCTAAATAAGAAGGTGAACCTGAAGAAAATCATATAGTTATCCTCCTGGAGATTGGAAATAGACAAGAGTCCCAGGTAACCTCGGGTGCATGGGGGATGGAAGGGTTGTTGGAAGGGGAGAGGGTTAGAGAGTAGGGAGTAGGGGAGGAATGGGGAAAGCTCGGGGGACTGGGATTGGGGGAGAAAGGAAGGATGGATATGGGATCAGGGAAGAATATATTCCAACTAAGGGAGTCATTTTAGGGTTTACAAGAGACTTGATTAAAAATGGGATCCCAGGTCCAAGGAGAGATCCCCAGATGGTTCTCTGGACAGAGGAGAGGGTGCCTAAAATGGCCTAGGCCCATAACCATACTGATGAATATTTTGCTTATCACCATAGAAACTTCATCTGGCAATGGATGGAGATAGAGACAGGGACACACGTTGGAACACGGGACTTAACTCCCTAGGTCCAAGCGAGAAGCAGAAGGAAAGAGAATGTGAGCAAAGAAGGCAAGATCAGAGGGAACCTTCATCCGACGATGGATGGCGATACAGACGGAGACCCACATTGGAGCACTGGACTGAACCCCCCAAGATCAAATGAGGAACAGAAGGAGGAAGAACCTGAAAAAGCAAATCAGGACCGCGAAGGGTGCGATCACCCACTGACACAAGGGGACTGATCTAATGAGAGTTCACCAAGGCCAGTTGGACTGGGACTGAACGAGCACGTGATCCAATCAGATTATCTGAATGTGGCCGGATTCTCTGAATGTGGCCGGCCCGGAGTCTTTCTGAAAAGCCATTGACAATGATACTGGGACTTGTTTCCTCTGCATATACTGGGTTTTTGGGATCCAGTCTGTCTGAATACTCACGTTCCTGGACCTGGAGGGAGGGGGGGAGGAACTTGAACTTCGCACAGGACAGGAAACCCTGACTGCTCTTGGGGATGGAGAGGGAGGAGGAGAGGGAGTGGGGAGAGTGGGAGGGTGTTGGGAGGTGGGGCGGAAATGGAAACTTTTATAATTTAATAAACTTTGGGGGAAAAAATAAAAAAAAAAGAAAGCACATTCCTAGTCCCAGCAGACTTTACCCCAACACAGGAGAACTTGGAGGACATTTTCTTGAACAACCATTACAGGAAGAATCTTCCTTTCAGAGGGATGGAGACACCCTCTCATGTGTTCAAAGTACCACCTTCACAGTCCATACAGAATCTACATCTGAATCTCAATTTCCACCAGAAAAGCCTCTGAGAGTTCAGAAAGGTTAAGAGGAATGGATAACTATCCCTCCTTTTTGGGGGACTCGGCCAATCTGTGAGATTAGTGAAACAGGTGATGTGGAATCTCAATGGATGGTAAGGTACTGTGACAGTCACCAGCTCTTCATCAGGAACCTGCCACATGAGGTTGCCAACTCGGAAATGATGTAATTTTTCCACAATTATGGGAATGTGGTGGAACTGCACATTAACAGTGGTGAGAAATTACCCAACTTCAGTTTTGTTCTGTTTGATGATTCTGAGCCTGTTCAGAAGGTCCTTAACAATAGGCCCATCATGTTCTGAGATGTGGAAGAGAAGACTCCTACTGCCAGGAAAGACTGTCTCAGGAATAACCACCTTTATGGACCCAGAGGCTCAATAACAGACCTAACTGAGCAGCTGAATGAGAGGCCCTCACCACAGAGACATGATGCAGAAACCAAGTTTTGCCATAGGCAGGAGGATTGCAATTCCAAAACAGTGAACTACTTGGTGGTCCTGATCTCCACAGAGCACACAGCCCCAGCTCCTGCAGAATGTTGTATCCCTTCAAGCAGGCTTTGTTGTCTCAAAGTAGTCTACTATAAAATACTTGAGTTTGAACAATTTTAATTTCATTTATGTTCATGCTGTTTGTCCCAACATCCCACTCCTTTACTGTCCTGACCTATTAGCCCTTCACTTCCTGTTTTCTTGAATGTTATTTTAGAAGAAACAGATATTTAAAGAAGAGGGAAGACTGACCTTCTTGCTCACAATACAGACGGGAGTTTAACTGTCATTCTAAAGGAGTATGTCTCATTTCACACTAACAATGGATGTTTCATTTACTGGAAGACAGAGGATTTGATAAACATTTTAGAAGAAATAAAAAGAAAATCCATATTATTTTTCACATGTTGGGACTCCCTTCTGGTGTGAAAAAAATTGTCTTTTGACAATTGCTGTTGAGTCCATGCTAGTGTGGATAACTGAATGAATAATAGGTGTTTCCAGAACTTTGTTCTTTTGACATGTGATTAGCAAATAGTTCTAAACTTCCATTTACATGATGGGATTTTAAAATTATGTACCTCATCAAGAACTAGAACACAGCTAAGGACTTTTGTTTTGAGTAGTTAGGTTTTGTTTTTTGTTGGTGTTGTTGGTGTTTTAAGCTAAAGTTTTACATACTTTATTTGTATTTGTTAAAAAAAATAAGTAAAAAAGGGGACAAAAATATCTCCACAAGAAAATAAACCTGCTGAAATCTGATAACAAAACCAAGCAAAACTGTGCCTTCTATTTATCTTTGGTTCCGGTTCCAGCAATTGTTTAAAGAAAACTAATAAAGATTCTATATTTGTGTTAGAAAAAAAAATGTTACATTCATCAGATGTTGACATATCTTCCTCAGCTTTCTTATGGGTACTATTTTCAGCTTCAATTTTCATCCTTTATGTTTGTATATCTTTATTGGCAAAGTAAATCCCTTATAAAGTATGCAGTTGGATTATATTTCACCCATTCTGCTAATGTGTACCTTTATATTAGGGATTCAAATCTATTAAAGTACATATTAATAGAGATTCAAAATTTCTATTTTATTGTTTATTTTCTTGTGTAGTGCAAATATATTATTCCTTCTTATATTTCTGATTTTTCAAAGTGGATTTTCTATAGTGGGATGATTTAGTTCTTTCTTCTTTTTTCTCTGTATATTCTATATACATTCGTCTATGTCATGGTGCTTACATATTGTTTATAAATATATGTTCCTATTTTTATGCCTATGTATGCAATTTCTATCATACCTTACACTATAAAGATTTATAATTTCTATACATTTTTCTTCACAAAATAAACAATCAAAACCCCCAAAACAAAACACAGTTAGGGTCAGAAAGATAGCTTAGGTGGTAAAGGAGTTAACTTTGCAAGACTGAATTCCTATAGTAAGGTAGTAAACAGAGACAGGAGAACCATCCAGAAGCTCTTAGGTCACTTAGCCTGAAAGATACAACAGAGTAGCATAAATATCAACAAAAACCTTGACTCAAGAAAATTGGAGGCAAGATCTATCAAAACACTTGAACTTGACCTCCGCCCTCCACACTTACAATGTGGCATGCAATCCGCCAAAAATAAAAATAAAAAGAGAAACACGAAATAAATGAAAATTAATAAATAATGAAATTAAAAACATAAGTTATAAAGGTAGGCCCATGTTTTTACTTTTATTAGTGATTTATGATTTATCCACTACTCTAGGATTCTATGATTTTAACCTTAACTGTTCCATCCACAAAATTTTGGTTACTTATTTTTCTTTAAAAACATTAAAAATATAAACACATTTGTTTGTCCTCCAAAGTTTGTGGTTGAAATTTGCTGACAGTTATATTGAGAATGCTCTTAATGAAAACTAACTCCACGATTTTCAAAGTATCCTACTGTTTGTGTATTTTCATATAGTTACTGTATTAGTTAATTTTCTATTGACACAATAAAACACCATGACCAAGGCAGCTAATGGAAGAGGTTGCTCCCATTTAAGTTTCTAGAGGATTAAGAATACATCATGACCACAGAGGTAGAGAATTCCTTCATTTGCCTACATTCCAAATTCCTCAAGCAAACTCTACAGAAATTACTTCACTATGTTCATTCTGGGTCAAGAAAATGAATTAGAAATAGCTGTTGACTCCTTGAACTTAAAACTATGCAATATGAAAATAATGAGAAAAAATTCCATCAGTTTTTCTAGCATTTCATCTTATTTTTCTTACTTTATAAACAACATGTCACCACATTTCTTTCACTATGATGCAAGTGCTAGCTATTTTTCTTTTCTTTCTATATGAAGAATTTAGTTTAGGTTTTATTTTTATTTTCGGGTGGAAGAATAGTTTAGCTCTTTAAAATTTCTTTTGGGACTACCTGCTTCACCAGAGGACATACTGGCTATGAAAACTCCAGGTAGGTTGCTTACACTCTGACCTCCCCCATTCTCTCAATGTACCCCCAACACTATCCTAAATCCACCTTATCCTCATCATCACTGTGTCCCAGTGCTAACTCAGGCAGAGACTCCCTGCTTGACAAGAAGCCAATCCCTCCTCCAGAATTCCATGTAGTTTTACGACCCACAGACCTCCCTGACACTCTCAGTGCCCACTCCCCACATTATCTAGAATCTGTACCACCCTTCTCATCAACATGTCCCAGCCCCTAAATTGGGAAAAGAATCTTCTTTGCTTGACCAGAATTCTAGGCAGCCTCCAGAAGTCCAGTCAAGCCACCCACCAACACATCCCCTCCCCTCTCTCTCAATGCCCCTATGCGTCCTTATTGCAATGTCCCAACCCCCAACTTTGACAGAAACTCCTGCTCAATTAGAGGTCACACTGACTACTATTAGACCAAGCAACAACTGATAGGGGAGTTCAGCCAATCACATTCTGTTTGGGGGGGGGGCAGGCGCGTGTCGCCCTTAGGCTAAAGCTTGCCTATAAACCTGCAAGCGCATTCCCGCTAGCTCTCTCTCGCCTGGCTCCTGCATCAGCATGGATCGTTTGGATTCTGGTGTAAACTGGTGTAAGTCTCACTTCTGTTTATTAAAGCTGTATATTTTGTATTAAGATAGTCTGGGGACTTTTCATTACCAATTGCCCTGCGGCTTCAAACAACTGAAGCTGAGATCCCTTGTTCAACTACAGGACACACTAGCCAGGAGACCATGGAGGAAGCAAAAACCAAGGAACAAAATACTCATTCAACAAAGACAAACTCAGAAATAAGCACCTAAATCTATAATTACCCCAAACCCAGATTACTGGATACCAAACATCAGTCAAGACAATTTGTCACCACCAGGTATCTATCCTACTAGAGAAAGCTCTCAATACTCCAACACTGCTGAGGCATGGGAAAATTTCCTTAAAACCAAATTTATGAAGATAATAGAGGTCCTTAAATTGGGAATTAATAAAGCACTTAAAGAAATAAATAACGTTTATGTTTAGATACTAGTATTGTTTTGTTTAAAAATGTTCTAAGTGTTGGCTTTAAAGTGAATTTATCTTAATATAAATAGTTACATGAAAATTATGGGGTTCATTTACACAGAGCTTTTTAAAATAAAATTCTTTGTAAAAATGCTGTTTTCTAGCTTTTGTAGTACATATGTATGATAACTTTAACATCCACGAAAGTTAATACAATTATTTCATCACTCTAAAAATGCTACATTTATGTCAGATCCAGCAGGTATTTTCATGTCTTTTCAAAGTGGCACATTTTGATGCCCTCTTGATAAAGTGGTAGACATTTTGTAGCTTTTTAGAAACTTAGGTTTGAAAAAAAAAGCAAACCTAAGAATAATAAGAATAGAGGAAGAAGAATCCTAGCTCAAAGACCCAGACATAATTGTCAAAAATAACCACAGGAGAAAATTTTTCTAACCTAGAGAAAGAGATGACTATAAAGGTACAAGAATCATACAGAACACCAAATCGATTGGAGAATGTACTGGGTGGTTTTGTGTGTTAACTTGACACAAGTTGGAATCATCAGAAGAAGAATCCTCAGCTGAGGAAATGTCTCATTGAGATCCAACTGTAAGGTATTTTCTCATTTTAGTGATCAATGGGGGAGGTCTCAGCTCATTGTGGGTGGTACCATGCCTGGGTTGCTGGTCCTGGGTTATATAAGAAGGTGGACTGAGTAAGTCATGGGAAGCAAGCCAATAAGCAGCTTCCCTCCAAGGCTTCTGCATCAGCTCTTGCCTTCAGAAACCTGCCCTGTTTGAGTTCCTCTTCTGTCTTCCTTCAGTGATCAACAGCAATGCTGAAGTGCAAGACAAATAAACCCTTTTCTCCCCAACTTGCCTTTTGGTCATGCTGTTTTGTCACAGCAATAAAAACCCTAACTAAGACATAGTGGAAATAAAAGTCCACTTGTCACATAATCAAAACACTAAACATACAGAAAGAGAGAATATTAAAAGTTGCAAGTGACATAAAAAAGTAGTCCTGTTAGAATTACATCTGCCTTCTTAATGGAGACTCGAAAACCCAGAAGGACCTTGGACAGAAGAGATCACAGATGCTAGTTCAAACTACTATACCCAGAAAACTTTCAATCACCCTAAATTGAGAAAACAATATATTTCATGATGAAATCAAATTTAAACAATATCTACAAATCAAGCCATACAAAAGGTACTAGAAGGAAAATCTCAAAAATATCTACTACACCCATAAAAACAACCCTAAAATAGTCTCACACTAGCAAAACCAAAAAAGGTAAGCATATGCACACACACACACACACACACACACACACACAACCACCACCACCACAGCCATCAACACCACCAACAATAGTAGAAATTAGCAATTGATCATTGATATCTCTCAGTATCAATGAACTCAATTCCCCAATAAAATAGATAACAGAATGGATATGCAAACAGGATCCATCTTCTGCTGCATACAAGAAACACACCTTAACAGGAAAGATAGCCATTACTTCAGAGTAAAGTGTTGGAAAAAGATTTTCCAAGCAAATGGATCTAAGAAAGTATCTGTTTTGGCCATTCTAAGACTTAAAAAATAGATGTGAAGCCAAAATTCATCAAAAGAGATGAGGAAGAACAATTCAAACTCATCAAAGGAAAAATCCACCAAGAAAATGTTTCAGTTCTCAACAACTATGCCTCAAACTCAAGGGCAACCAGGTTTATAAAAGCAACTTTACTAAAATGTAAATAACACATTGACCCTCACACATCAGCAGTGCGTGATATCACTACTCTACTCTCAACAACAGGTCATCAAGCCAAAAACTAAACATAGAAATACTGGAGGTAACAGATGTAATAACCAAAATGGACCTAACACACATCTGTACCAGGCTGTTTCTTTGTGGGGCACACACAAGCTCTCAAAACATGACACAGAAATTTGATATTTATTTTGAGTGCTCAGCCTAGCTCAGGTTTGTTTCTGGCTAACTCTTTTAACTTAGATTAACCTGTTTCTCTTTATCTACATCCACAGGGCTTTTTACTTTCCTTTCCTTCTGTTTATCTTTCACGGCTTCTCATGTCTGCCTGTCTTGCAGCTGCCTGTTTTCCTGCTCTGGGCATGTCCCTTATTCACTTCTCCTTCTCTTCTTCTTTTGTTCTTCTCCCAGCACAAGTTTTATTCTCCTATTTATTTTCTCTGCCTGCCAGCCTCACCTATCCCTCTTCGGCTTAGCTATTAGTTGCTCAGCTCTTTATTAGACCAATAAGGTGAAAGAGGCAAGGTGAAACAAATGAAACACATTTTTACATAATTAAACAAATGCAGCATAAACAAATGTAACACATCTTTACATAGTTAAAACAACATTCTACAACCAGACATTCAAAGAAGAGCTGACACCACTAATCCTCTAACAATTCCACAAAGCAGAAACAGAAGTAACACTGCCAAATTCATTTTATAAGGTCACAGTCACCCTTATAAACAAGCCACACAAAGGTGCAAAAGGAAAGAGAATTACAGACCAATTTTTATCATGAATACAAATGTAAAAATACTAAATAAACTACAAACAGAATCTAAGAAAACATCAAAAAGACCATCCACCACGACCAAGTAGGCTTCTTTCCAGTAGTGCAGGAGTGGATCTACATGTGAAAATAGCCAATGAAATCAACTATACTAAGAAACTGAAAGAAAAAAAAATGACCGTTTCATTAGTTGGTGAAAAATCCATTAATAAAATCCAACAGCCATTCAACATAAACTAGCTACAAAGAATAGATATACAAGCAATATGCTTAAACATAATTAAATCAATATACAGCAAGTCTACAGCCAGTATCAAATTAAAGGAGAGAAACACATAGAAGTTCCATTGAAATCAGGACCAGTACAGGCTGTCTATTCTTTCCATATCTATTCAATAAAGGACCTGAAGTTCTACCTAGAGCAATAAGACCATTGAAGTAGATCGGGGAATATAAATTGGAAAGAAAGAAGTCAAAGTATCAATATTCGCTGATGCTATAATGTACATAATTTGATTCAAAAGATAGCTAATAGAAACCTTCAGAGAAGAAGCTACATACAAGCAAAACTAAAATAAATCAATACCCTTCCTATATACAAATGACAAGCTGTTTGAGAAAAACTTGGGGAAGCAACACCCTTCAAAATAGCCACAAACAATATAAAATAACATGGGTAACTCTAGCCAAGCAAGTGAACGACTTGTATGACAAAAACTTCAAGTTTTCAAAGAATGAAATTGAAGATGATATCAGAAAATGGAAAGATCTCCCATACTCATGGATCAGTAGGATCAATATAGTAAAAATAAATGCCCAACCTACCAAAAGCAATCTAGAGATTCAAAGCAATAACTATAAAAGACCAACATGACCTTTACAGACATTGAAAGGACAATACTTACATTCACATAAAAACAAAAGTCCATGATAGCTAAAATAATCCTGAATAATAAAAAAACTTCTGGAATTACCATAATTACTGATTTCAAGATGTACTACAGAGATAAAGTAATAAAAACTGCATGGTACTGGCAAAAACACACAGACAGGCTGATCAATGTAATTGAATCAGAAACCCAGACATAAATCCATACACCTATGGACATATGATTTTGATAAAGAAGCCAGAAAAACACGGTGAAAAAAAATGAGTGCCTGATAAAAAAGAAAATGGGGGAATAGCCTTGAATGCACTGGCACAGATGACATCGTCTTCAACAGAACACTGATAGTGCAGACACTAAGATCAGCAATTAATAAATGTGACCTCATGAAACTGAAAATTTCTGTGAGATAAGAAACACCATCAATAGGACAAATGTGCAGTCTACAGAATGGGAAAAAATTTTTACCAATTACTTATCCAATAAAGGTCTAATATCCAAAATATATAAAGAATTCAAGAAACTAGGCATCAAAAAGTAATCCATGTTTTTAAAATGGAATACAGATCCAAACAGAGAATTCTTAATAGACGGAATTCAAATATCCAATAAATACTTAAAGAAATGTTAAACAATCTTAATTTCCAGGAAAATTTAATTCGAAATTACTTCGGGATTCCATCTTATGCCTTTCTGGTGGCTAATTTCAAAAACACAAGTGACAGTTCATGCTGGAGAGGATAGGGAATACACTCCCCCACTGCTGGTGGGAGTACAAATTTATACAGCCACTTTGGAAATTAATAAGGCGGTTTTCAGAAAATTGGTAATAGATCTACCTCAACACCCAAATATACCACTCCTGAACATATACCGAAAGGATACTGAATCCTACCACAAAGATAATTGATCAACTATGTTCATAGCAGCTTTAACTCAAATATAGAAACTGGAAATCACCTAGATGTTCCTCAACTGAAGAACGGATAAGGAAAATGTGGTACATTCACACAGTGAAGTATTACTCAGCTGTTAAAAAAATCATATCATAAAATTTGCAGACAAATGAATGGAACTAGAAAATAATCATCTTGAATGGGGTCACCAGACCCAGAAAGACAAACATGGTATAAACTTACTTATAAGTGGATATTAGCTGCTAAGTAAATGATAATTATGCTTCAATGCATAATTGAACAGATCCAGAACAGCCAAGAAACAATGAGAACTCTTAAGGGGGAGTGCATGGATCTCCCTGGGTAGGGGAAACAGAATAGATTTTGTGGTTGGACTTGGTGCTGGTGGGGACAGGACTAGGAGGAATCAGGTTTGGTGAGGGATGGGAGAGAGTACTGGGATCAACTACTGGAATTGGAGGGCACCTGGGTTCTAGGACACCTGGAGAGCACAGGCTGAAGAATCCACTAAACATGGTCCATTAGGGCTCACAGAGAATGAAGCAGCAAATGGGGAGCCTGCATGGGTCTTCTCTAAGTCCTCTGCATATGTTAATTTTGTTGGCGTTATGTTTTGGGGTAGCTCCTGACAATGGGAATGAAGGGGGATCTCTTACTCTTTGATCTGATTTTGGAAGACTTTCTCTCCTACTGTATTGCCTTGCTCAGTTTTGAAGTAAGGATTTGTGCCTAGTCTTACTGTATTTTGTGCTGTGTTCAATTGATGTCCCTGGAAGGCCTGTACTTTTCTGTGGTAAGGCTGCAGGAGGGAGTGGATCTGGTACAGAGGGGAGGTAGGGGAGAAGTGGAAGGAGTTGAGGGAGGGGAATCGGCAGTCCGAATACATTATATGAGAAAAGTATAGATAACAAAATTGTGTTGCATACTCTATATTTTGTTCTTTCCTTTTCTTTCCATGAAAGCACTTAGAGCTTCCTATTCCATTCATTCACAGATGTCACTTGTATAGCAGTTTTTAAAGACTCAAAATTAACTTCTTGTCTTTGGCTATTTGTTGAAAGGATGCTTTTCAACATGGCTGCATACGAAAGGCATGGTTATCAACATTATTCTATTACCAGTATCAGTATGTTCCTGAATAAATTAGACTACTTTTATCTTAGAGTGCTCTCCCATCTTTCTTACAGAGGGAGGTATTTAAAAAGGTAGGAGACAAATGACAAGAAAGAGGGCTCGTCCATGAAACACTATCTTGTGAGTATGATATAGCAAGAAATAGTATAATCTTAGAAAAACCATTTGCCTACATAAGACTGGTACAAGACCAAGCCAGAAAAAAAAACACTCACTGAGTAATAGATGACAGAGGACTTGTGGAGCCATATCTAGAGGAGCTGAAAACAGCAGAAGCCTGCTGGAAGACAGGAAGTCATTATATTCAGTGGTGTAGTCATAGGACAGCTCTTCATGCTACATAGGATGCTTTCTCACCACCTATGCCCACTCAGCGAGCCCTGGTCAAACCTAGGGTTTCAAAGCAAAAACAAAAAAGAAAACAAAACAAAAAAGAAAACAAAACAAAAACCTAAAAATCAAACCTAATAAAACAAACAAACAGAAAATCCCCCAAAGTCATGAGAATAGGCTGAGGTTTTGGTGAAGGGAAGAAGTGTGGGTAGGATTTAGAAGGAGGTAAGAGAGAGTAGGGTGATGAGTGTGGTCAGAATTAATTAAATGAATGTATGAAAATTTCAGAGTAAATACATTTTAAAGGTTCATATTTCTTTCCTTTTAGACTTATATATTTATTTTTATTTTTAATTGTATGTTTTTATGTGTGTTTGTATATGGGTGTGCGCATGGACACAGGAATCCATGGAGGCCAAAAATGGCATAATATCCTCTGGATCTGGGATTATAGGTAGTCATATGCTGTTTGACATGCACGTTTTCTACCACAGTAGTACCTGTTCACAACCAATGGGTTATCTTTCTAATCTCTCAATGTTAATGTTTCTTATTAAATGGTAATCAGGAGACAACTATCATTACCCTAAAAAATTTATTATGTTATTCCATAATCTTCCAGAATCTGTACTCATACAACTAAAGAACCAATAAATCAATTAGTATCCTAAAGTCCACCAATTATTAGTACAGCTATAGTTTAAAGTTTCGTCTTGCCCTAAATAAATGTCTCTTCCTACAATATTTTCACGTACTATATTCTATTGGTGATTTACCTATGCTTCATACTTATTCTTTTGCATGCCTATGGGTTTTCAAAATCTTGTGCTATTGCTTTAGCACAAAAAAAAAAGAGATTCCTAGAGAATCTCATCTGCACAAATCTCACAACCCCACCAGCAGTGCAGTCTTCCACTAGAAAAAAAAATTGCCTGAAACTAGTATACCACAATAAACACAAAAGGAAAGAAATATACATATATGTTAATTTAAAATTAATTTAAGATCATATCATCATATGGGCACTATCTTAAGACTAATTTCCTCTTAATGTATAGATTGTGAAGAATTTTTTTCATCTTAATTGATTCTGGAAAATTTTATATTGGGGAAGCATAATAGACCTCTTCATTATACTCAAATCAGAAAAAAAGATTTTTTTTCTGAAAAATTCCTGGCCAGTGGAATTATGCAGTTTAATTGAGATCTAGTATCTAGCTTGTCAAATCTTAGTATTTCATGTCTGTTAGAGTGAAATTTAGTTTAGCCTAAATTACACTATTGATTTAGTAATTTGGTTTTAATTAGTTATATTCACTTAATTGCTTCTAGGTCTGTCATGACATTTAAAAACGGGGTTGTGGAAATTTACTTCACAGTTTGTGTCTCTTTTTAAAAATTGATCACTTCTACTCAGAAAGTTTATGTAGAACAATTAGTCAAATGAATCTTTTCTAATTGATTTTTACATGTATGCTTATTTTAAAGAGTGGGTGTCATGTGCTACAGTAATATACTCCAGATCATTGTTTATAACAGTCTAATAGTTGAAAGTCATCTACAGTGATAGAGGTGTATTTCACTTATCATCCCCTTATCATTCACATAATAAAATGTCCCACATCACCATTAAAATACTTCTTGTAAGCCAGGTCCTAAACATTTTGTACCAAGATCTAGGTGGGCTGGTTATCTTGACTCTCTAGTTAATGCCTGCTTCCTAGTCCCCGAGATCTAACACAGGTCCCTCATCAAGTCCCCCAGCCTAGTCTGGATATCTCTCTTGGCCCCATCACAACCTTCAACCTAATGTCAGGAAACCAGCTGTCACCTATTTGTAATACTCACCTATTCTCATTCCACATCTACCATCACAGCTCAAAGGTGTCTTGCACAACTTATTTCAGGGTCTAGCCCTGTGAGACTCTCTCATATTCCTCTGCAGGTACTGTACTCAATCCCTCTGAGCTAGCCTAGTACATCAAGTGACTCTGCCTGATTTAGACAGCCCAGCTGAGCCAGCTGCAACCTTACCAAGATTATCTCCAATTAAAAAAAAAAAAGCTGAAAGCAACCCTTTTAAAATAATGATTGCAACAGAGCTGCCACTATCTATCTTTTCAATATAGTACTCTGTGATTTGTCTGAAGGCCTAGTATAACAATGAAATTTACACATGGTACTAGAAACTTATTCAACTACCTAGGGCTAGTGAGGTTATAGATCTTTGAATAGGATCGATTATGGGAACTTTACTAAAACAGGGTAATTTCTAACTGCATTTTAAATATTTATCCTTATATTCACAGGTAAGTGTAATGAGTCTCCAATGCTGCTTGTTGGTTTCTAGCTTCCTAGCTAGCTTAGACCCAAAATAATCACACAGAAACTGTATTAATTAAATCACTTCTTGGCCCATTAGCTCTAGCTTCTTCTTGGATAACTCTTACATCTTAATTTAACCCATTTCTATTAATCTGTGTATCACCATATGGCAGTGGCTAACTGGCAAAATTTTGGCATGTCTGAATTTGGCGGTGGCTCCATGGCTTCTCCTGACTCTGCCCTTTTTTCTCCCAGCCTAGCTTTCCCTGCCTACCTAAGTTCTGCCTTGCTATAGGTCCAAAGGAGTTTCTTTATTCATTAATGGTAATCACAGCACACCGAGGAAAATCCCACATCAGGTAAATGTAGCACTTCCCAACATGAAAACTTCTCTTTCCCACACACAGAGATACTTACAGAAAATAAAAGCTTATAAAAATAATCCTTTGGTGCAGTATTTCTCCTGAAGCTTGAACAACACCACTTTTGAACCTAAGGTTCAGGTAACATAGAGGAAAAAGCAACAGAAAGATTATACAAGCTGAATTAACAGGATATCTGCTGTGAGAATGAGTCTCACAGAAACATCTAGAGATACACACCATTTAGTCTCTACAACAATGCAATCTAAACAAGAACTAGAGACCACCACCAACAGACAAGACAACATGCAAGGAGGAAATCATACATGGTCTCCTCAATAGAAGAAGTCCCTAACTGGTTATCCAGATTTAAGTGTTCAGACATGAAATCATACATAAATTAGTAACGTAATAAGGACTGGGCAGGCTGTGCAGGTTATCTCTCTATATAATCCATGTAAATAGTATACCCCTTTCTCTTTCCTCCTTCCAATCGCACAGATGTATCCTCCTTGCTCTTTCCCAAATACATGGCATCTAGCCTATTTTTTCTTTAAAGGAACACAGGAGGGGTTCAAAGGAAGAAAGAAAAAGGAATGCTGTGGGAAATGGTTTAACCCTGTAAGATTTGTTTCTTGTACTTGTTTAATAAAAGGCTGACTGAGCAGTAGCCAGGCAGGAAATATAGGCAGGGCGATCAGGCAAGAAGTAGAGGTGGGGCAATGAGAACAAGAGAATTCTGGGAAAAGGAAAGAGTCAGTCTGGAGTTATCACCCAGACACAGAGGAAGCCAGACACAGAACAAGCAAGAGGTGATTGCCTTGCCAAAAAAGGTACCAAGCCATGTGGCTAATACAGACAAGAATTGTGGGATAATATAAATTATATGAGTTAATAAGAAGCCTGAGTTAATGGGCAAATCAGTTTATAATTAATGTATACCTCTGTATGATTCTTTGGTACTGAATGACTGCAAGACCTGGTGGGACAGAAAACTCTCAACAGAGGGCTAATGATGTAATATTTTAGTTTCAAATTTTAGAAAATAAAAACGTATCCTTCTCTGCTGGGCAGTGGTTGTGCATACCAATAATCTCAGAACTTGGAAGACAGAGGCAAGCAGATCTCTGAGTTGAAGGCCAGGCTGGTCTATATAGCAAGTTCCAAGTCAGTCAGAGTTACACAGTGAAACATTATTTCAAACAAAACAAAACAAAAAATGGGCATACATACATATAAGAATTAATAAATAAAAGAAGTACAGATGTTAAATTAAAAATTCTTTTGAGTAAGATATTAAATATTAAGCATATAACATTTAAATGTTGTATACCATGGCTCCATATGGCATTTCAGTTAAATATTCTTTGTTTACCTAGCAGGGCAAATATAATATTGTATATCTGACCCATTTTCACAAAATGTATGAGCAGAATCCCCATTGGGAGACATGCAGACAAAGCAGAGCATGTCTGAAAGAAACTAGCAACTCTCAGTATTTCTTGTAGAACAATATCTAATAACGCAATGAAATTTTGGAAAACACTGAATGAAGCAAAACAGATTTGTTTCATGGAAGACATCTCTGAGATTGTACATAAAAAACATGCATGTTAAAATTTTCAATAGAAATAAATTTTGTGCTAATCTGCCAAACATGTTTCACTGCAAATCACATACATGTATGATCTTTGCATTGTGAATGATTATCCAAAATACATTTTAGAAATTATTGTATATAAGCGAATGTTCTTTTAATGTACCTTATTCAATCATAACTACTGAATGTTTCTATACAATTGTCACGAACTCTTAAGCTGGACTGCTAACTTTCAATAAGTGTGTATTAAGAGATAGATTATGAAGGTATAGGTGTTAGTAATTATGTAAGTTCATAAAGGCAGAGTCTCCTTTATTATATAAGAGGACTCAGAGAATACTCTATCTTCTGTAGTCAGGAAGAGTCCCTTTCCTAAGACACTAGTACCCTAATATTAGCTTTACAACCTTAAGAACTGGGAAAAATAAATTTGTTTTTTTAAGCCATTAAATTCAAGGTATTTTTGTTTTTATGGTCAAAGATGAATAACACAGTACATCTGTAGGATTTGGAACAAAATTTGATTTCTTCATGATATCTGAAATATACTAGCATTTTGACGCTATTTCAATCACACTCTATATAAATTGGGGTTGCTTTGAGTTCTATTACCAGTATACATTGACCTACAAATAAATTTCATCTACTACTATTGTTTTTATAAATGATTTTTTATGCAAACTTTATTTTTTTTAAAAAAAAATGATGACTTGGAGGTTTACAAATCCTGTGTTTCACTTGTAACTTCAGCTCTAGAGGAT
This sequence comes from Myodes glareolus, assembly GCF_982192425.1. Taxonomy (NCBI): domain Eukaryota; kingdom Metazoa; phylum Chordata; class Mammalia; order Rodentia; family Cricetidae; genus Myodes; species Myodes glareolus. The sequence goes on along the minus strand of NC_142053.1, from coordinate 35,955,276 downwards.
CTAACATTTTTGGCTTCTGCAGGTACCTGCACTCAGACACATACACTCTCACACAGATAGATAAACATCCATGCAAAAATAAGAACAAATTAACTTTAAAAGATCTCATTATTTCAAATATTCTTTTATAAGAACTTGACATAGTAGAAATGTTTTCAATATGAAAATTGGGAAAGCTTCTGCTTTTGAAAACATGAAGCTTACCTGTTTATGTATTTGTATTTTGCCAATAGAGTCAATAAAAGAAAATCAATCTGGGTATGGCAACAGACTACTAATGGCAGGCCTCAGATGAGGAAGATTGAGGCAGCATGATTATTGTGCCTATGGGCCTATTTTTGGAGTATCTTCAGTTCTGGAAGGTACAGGCCATATAGTAGGGCCCTGTCTCAAAAAACAAAGATACAAAATATGCTCCGTGTGCTGCACTGTGCTTTCTTATTGTTCTAACCATATTCAGATGAACTCCTTACACTTTCGAATCATCATTATATAAATATAATGCAAAATAATCTGTGCTTAGCTAGACAAAGAATAAACGCTCCTTATTGATGCATTTTTGAACCATTATTACATATAAAGGAAATTACTGCTTATATACAAAATTTTGAATACAGATATATACATAGACAAATTACTGATTTCTGTTTTCATTTCTCTACAATGTGACATTCAGCTCTATTAGAAATTTCTCATCAATGAGTTAATTCAGGAAAATTAGACTACCTTTTCAGTCCCTTTTCAGTGGAATAACAATGTTTACAGGCTAGACAATCACAGTAATAAGTAATATACATGTTTTTATATAAAATTTAAATTTACTAAACTGCAAAACATACTAAAGACTGATTTACTCCAAAGTACCTTTTAATAGGCTACAGAATTTGGGACTAAAAATGTTAAATTCAGAAGAAATAAAGCACTCTAGTTTCCTTTCTGCTGCTATGATACAATACTTTAACCAAAGTCAACAGGGGGAGAAAAGGATTTATTTGGCTTGTATTTCCAATTCACAGTTCTTAAATGAGAGAAATTGGGGTAGAACTAGAGGCAAGAACCATAGATGAATGCTAGTTGCTGACTTGCTTGTAGGGCTAGCATTTTATACAACCCAAGACCATCTACCTGAGGAATCATGCAATCTGCACTGGACTGCTCTTTCCTACATCAATTGACAAATAAGGCTATTTCCCACAGACATTGAGGTTTTTCGTCTCAGATGACTTTAGGATTTGTCAACCTGACAAATAAGGTTAATGAGGAAATGTAGCCAACAGGAATTCCTTTGTTTACTCCTCTATTAGTCATAATATGAAATCATGTAGATACATTTATTAAGAAGTTCTTCATTTATTTAATTTGACTCCACACCCCTCTTTTCTCTCAAGTCAGAGTTTGAATGTTCTCTTCTTGGGTAGCTATACAAATGCATATCAGTTTCTTAGAATTTGTTATTTATTAAATAATTTACTAAAATGGAGAATTTCATTACCTTCAGACATCTGTCTTTCTGTTCATTGACTTACATTCCATCTGGTCTTCCGTAGGGTGAAGTTGGTTGGAAGCAAGAATAACTCACCATGAGGCAGATACATAGTAATCAAAAGAAAGAAAAATGTTTCTTTAATAATAAAATTTGCATGTAAGGCAGGTTACCATCAGACATGGCTGTGAGAAAGCAGGCATAACACTTGTTTTCTATCACTTCTTAAAGAAGAAATTAAGAATTATCAACTACAAAGGAATGGGTAGATCCTTTGCTGATAAATATTGGTCCTATAATTATACAAAGTATAATCTTAGTGTGATATGAGGGAAATAATATTGAAAATGGTGAATGTTTTCCTATTTTTCTTCTATATTTGAATTTATACTATGTTGTAATTGAGACCAATTTGATATGTCCATGAAAAGTCTCAAGTAGAACTAAGCATTTGAACAAAAAAATTCAACGTATAATAGCTAACTTTATAAGACAAATAATTCTCCACAACAGAACTTGTACATTTCATTTTTATATTATACCTTAAAAAAGAAAGCAGCTCTTGCTCATCAACAAACAAACCTTATTATATTAATTATTTGGTAAGTAAAAGTTCACTACAAACCTCATATATGTTTATACACAAATGTGCATAAGATTGTGTGTGTGTGTGTGTGTGTGTGTGTGTGTGTGCATGCGTGCGTACGTGTTTGAGACAGGGTCTTACTATGCAGTCCAAGCTGGTCTTGAACTAACAAAGAACTTCTTGCCTCTCTGCTTCTGTCATTCAGATGATAGGATAAAGGCTTGCACATTATGCCCAGCAAGCCAGGATATATTTTAATTCCAGCTGTTTCAACTACTAGCTATATAAATCTGCTAGCTGTTTTAAGAGTTTTATGCATGTTTGGTAATATATTCAATGAGAGAAAAAGTGCATGTCTTCATTTGCCATGGTGAATATTTAATAAAATAGCTACTGTAGTGCTAAACAACCGTAATCCAAGCACTTGGGAGGCTGCAACAGGATTATGAATATGAAGTCACTGTGGACTATACAGTAATTTTGAAGTTAGCCAGAAAAAGTTAGCAAAAGCCTGTTTCAACAATGAAAAAGTAAATAATAAAAATAAATTATGTAGATAAATTGGCATAGTACTTGAATTCTTATTAATTATTTAAAAATAGATGATAGTCTAATCCTCTCTTGAGATCAATACAATCTAATTAAGCATTTAGGTTGTACGTCAATTTAGCTCAGCTTAAAATTGCATCTATACATGTAAATCATACATATAGCTCAAAATAAACTTAAAATATGATGACATTATATGTATAAAAGTTTGGGGTACTGTGTATGTGTGTTTTTAGCAATTTATCATTCTGTTTTATTCCTCAAATCTGCCCCCATTTTCCAACTACCCACAAACACATTACAAGTATAAACAAGGATAAATCATAATGCATTTGGTTACTAATGGCAAAACACCCATAGAATCATATACTAGGCAATAACACAAATTCAATTTTACTTGACAAGAGTGGGAAGTAGTTAGGCAGTTTTAGAATTGCTTCATCAATTCAATGACACTAGAGTGTTAGGTGGGTATCCCATTCTTTACTAGACATTATAGTAAGATGGGTAGAACAATTCAAAACTAAAAAATTAAAAAGAGAGAAAATATTTTCCATATTTCTTCTCATACATGTATATGTCCACAGAAAGCTTTGAACAGTTTTCTTATGAAACTGGTATCATATTTATGCACATATTTACTATATTGTTCTTTTTCAGAAACATATAACTGTCAATTATCACAGATCAAACACGTATTTTTAATAGTTGCATGATTTTTATCATTGTATTATAATATATCCCACCTTTTAAGTATATCCACTTTTAAACAATTATTGCTCATATGAAGAGTTCCTAAATAAGTGCCCTTTCAAATAATGTTTCCTGCTGGATGTTCTACATAATTGATTAAATTCCTAGAAATAGCATTACTGAAGATTATATGCATTTTAACTGCAGTAGTCATTTTGCTCCCTCCCAAGGTTTATGATGTTCACATTTCTACCAGCAATATCTCAAGAGAATTGATTTTCTTAAATATCTGTCAGAAACAGATGTTATAATTTTAAAGATGTTACACATCTTGTGGACATTTTACTTTAAACTCACTCTAATTTAGGTATTTTCTTTTGAAAACAGGTTTCAGTGCGTAGCCCAGCATAACCTCAAGCTCAGTAATTCTCTGGTCTATACTCCATATTTCTAGGAATCAATTTTTAGTATCAATATATCCAATTTAACATTTGAAACACATATGCACAACAGTGTTAGTCAGTGAATATCTGAAATGCAAATGTATGTGAACACTTTGTATTAGTGATACTAATTAACTTATAGAAGTTATGAGAATCATTATAAGAATTTATAAGAGTTTCTGGGCTCACATGTAACTCAGTTTGTGGAGCATTCCCTTGGCATTCAGGGAGCTCTGAATTCCATCCCCAGCATGATAAAACTAGGAGTGGTGATGCACATCTATATCACAGGACTTGTAAAATTGAGGCAGGATGATTAGAATTTAAAGGCCATCCTCAGCCACATAGTGAGTTTGAGGTTAGCCTGGGGTACAAGAGACCATTTCTCAATAGATGAAACAAAAATTGTGTCCTTTGTGCTGTTTCAAAGAAACTCAATACAATTTATTGCTTACCAGGGACTCTATTTAGTGACTTAGTATTAAAAGTAAAATTAATTTTACCAATATTCAATTTACAGATATACCATTACACTAGATCTCTATGTCAGTTTTGTATATAGGTAGAGAACAATCGATGAAGCAAATGGGCTATATTATTGCATTTTAAGGCTATTTTGACACATTGCAATTCACTTAATATTGCTTTTTCAGGGGTGAATTTATATAAGATATTTGCAGTATTTATCTTTTACAAAAATAATCTTTCCAAATTTGATGACCTATCATTTAGTGTCAATGGTACATTAATACACTTCAAAATTCAAATATACAATTACAAAATATGTGCAATTAATTTCAGTATTGGAAATGTACTGGCAATTGATAAATTTACCACTGTAAACGAAGTCTCATTGTAGATAGTTTCCAAACAAAGGTTCAAATCCATTCTCTCCTCATGTGATTTAGTCCTGAATAAAAAAATTGTAGAGTGCAAAGGTAAAAGTATAAGCCTCAGAGAGAAAATGTTCCATATTTTCTTTCAATTATGGATCCTTATTGTAATGCTCTGTCTCTTTAAGAGACAAGCCATGCCCACTCCCTTCCTGCTTGCAGCCTCTGCCCCACTCTCTTCCACTAGCTCTCTTGCTATCTCCTCTCTCAGAAAGGCTGCCAACTTTCTACCCATCTCCCTCTTTCTCTTTTTCTCTTTTTTCTCTTCATCCCCCTCCCTCTTTCTCTCTCTCTCTCCCCACTTCTCCCTCTTTCCTTCCCCTCCATAACCCCCTGAATAAATATTTAACCTCATTCTGCATGTTGTGTCTATCCATGTCTCTGTCTCTTGCCCGCCCACCATGTGTCTCCCTGCCTGGGACCAGCCACTGCTCGGGTACCGACAGCCATCTCTGTCTGAAACTGGCTGCTCTCAGGGCCTGCTGCCTGCCACCACATAGCCCGCTACCAATGCTTGGGGACCTACAGCATTTCTTCTGCCTACTGTAATGGAAAAATTTAAAATGCTGCAGGATCCCTGGTGGCAGTAGGCAGCAGAAATGCTGTAGGTCCCCAAGCAGTGGTAGAGGGCCATGTGGCAGCAGGCAGTGGGCCCTGAGAGCAGACAGTCCCAGGCAGAGACGGCTACCGGTTCCCAAGAGGTGACTCGTACCAGGCAGGGAGACACACTGCAGGTAGGCAAGAGACAGAGACATGGATAGTCACGCCATGCAGAGTGAGGTTGAATATTTATTCAGGAGATTATGGAGGGGAAGGAAAATGTGAGAAGGGGGGGAGAAGAAGAGGAGAGAGAGAGACAGAGAAGGGGGGAAGGGGAGAAGTGGGGAGAGAGACAGAAGCTGCCTCTCCAAAAGGAAGATGGAAAAAGAGAGAGCTCAGGCCAGAAGCTGAAGATCAGTCTGCCTCAGTGGATGGGGGAGGGAGTGGGCATGGCTTGTCTCTTAAGAGACAAAACAATCATTACATTCCCATCTCTTTTTTATAATAAAAAGGCAGGAGGTTAGGCACCACATGTTAAAGGAACTGGGGCAGGGGATTCTTAAGACTTCTTCCAGCTTATTTGTGGGTGTCATCTTTGAAGGGAACCTCAAAGATGTGAAAGCTGGGTGCTGGTCACATCCTGGCATAGCTGGTCTCTTTGTTCCTATCCAGTGTTTGTGGTATGGAAATGTCTGTTGTCTCTTATACCTGTTTAAGGAATTGGCAGAACAGAGGACAAAGTTAAGTTTAAGAAAATAAAATTTTAGGACCAGGGAATCGAGGGTGGCGTATCTGACCTGTTTAAGGTGGATCCTTTAATTCGGTTCCCTGGAACTCCCAAGAATTCTTTGGGTTTATGAAAACAGAAGTTTTAGACATATACATTATATAAACAGTAGCATATTTATGTCAGAATAACTGTGACAGATATTTTGCACAATGAAAAGTATTATTAAGACTATGGAAGACAGCATTAGAGAGAAGTTTAATAACTTGTATTTGTCCTCACCATTTGTAACTTGCAGATCTTGTATTTGTATTTTACTGAAATTTGTTTGGTGAGGTTGTCCTTTTAAACTGACAAAACCTCTCAGCTGTCAAACAGCATTTGAGAAGGATGAAATTTTTACTTGAGTTACTGATTAAAAAATGACAGAGAACTTACTTGGTTGGCACCCAGAGCTACTCTTCAGGGTCCTCCATGGTCATTGAAGGTCGCATTTGCCTTTTGCTGTTTAGCACAAGGCCTGCCAGGCTCCAAAAGATCCTGTGGACTAAGAAATCTGTAGGAAGACAAGCCTACCTTGACCTGAGCAGCTAGGCTGTCGATTCCAGCGATTCTGTCTACTTCAGGAGATCTTCAGTATAGATGAAAGGCAGTTTTTCCCAGTGGTCAGTGCTTGGCAGTTGAAGCAAACTGTAGATGGACGTTGTTGTCTGCCCATTAAGTTTTCTGTCTTCTTTGGAGGAAGTAGAGTGCTGCTAGGAGCCAACCTGTCTCTTTTTTATGAAAGGTTTTTAATGATTAAATATTTAAATGTCATATTTTTGAGATCTCTGAGCAGTTGAGGACTGTTTATTAGGTATAACTATCATACAGAATCTGCCTGGAGGGCTGGGTTTGAGCTTGACTGCACTGGCTCTCAACTTAACAGGTAAGATTTACATTCATAAAAAAGATAGAAAGAAGAAAAAACTACTTTCAATAGAAGGTTAACAGCAGAACTGACAATAGTAGGGAACAGCTTAATATATTTTAAATGAGAGTTGGATTAAATATAAAGTATTTTTGTAAGAGACTTAAAAGTACATACCATTTTAAAACATGAGACTTACTGTTTTTGTATTCTGAAATGAGATGCAATAAACAATTATAACATTAAGCATAGGTACATTTAAGTTACATGTATGATCACACACAGAGAGAGTGAATAGGAGTTGGGCAAAGTGGATGCTCTTGGTTGGCCCTACCAAAGGCATGCGACTGTGCAAAACACATGCAACGGAGTCAACAAGAGGAATTTAGTGAAATAACCATAAGTAAACCATGGGACAAGGCAGGGCATACTTCAGTAAAGATGGGAGAACTTGGTCACCTAACCTGCCTCTCAGTTAAGATGGTGGTAAGGTCACCCATACAATAAAATTAACACTGGGGAACCAGGAAGGTAATACCTCAGTAAAGATGGCATAACTTGGTCACCTGACCTGACTCTCAGACAAGTTGGCGGTGAAGTCACCTGACCCCAGTCAAAATAGCAGCAGCCACATGTTGTATGAGAAAAGTCACTTAGTTTAGATGGCGGTGAAGTCACTTGACCTCAGTTAAGATGGTGGTGAGGTCACATGACCTCAGTCAAAATTGCAGCAGCCACGTGTTGTATGAAAAAAGCCACTCACGGTTTCTCAGGAAACTGGGAGTCAACCTCCCTCAAGACCCAGCAATCCCACTTTTGGGAATATACCCAAGAGATGCCCTATCATACCACAAAAGCATTTGTTCAACTATGTTCATAGCAGGACTATTTGTAATAACCAGAACCTGGAAACAACCTAGGTTCCATTTGCCTGTGCACTGACAGTTGTTAGAAAGCTCCCACAGACAGTAGTCAGAAAGCTCCCATAAAAGTGGAGCTGGCAGGACACTGGCAGAGTGAGGGTAAGAGCTAAGGCCTAGGGTTTTGAGGCCTCTAAAAGTCTTCTACCTCAGGTTGGACAGACCTGGATAGCTTGCTACCCACAGCTGAAATTGTGAAAACCGGCAAAACAGCAACACCACAAGGCCTATAACAGGGACATCTCCCCATATAGATGGGGTGCAAATTGGAGCAAACACTGCAGGACCCGTGAGCCGGGCATCCCCTGACCCTGGGTGGGGTGCTATGGCCTTGCTGGGTTTGGTCAGGGTGACTCAGAAGTCAGAGGCCAGAGGCTGCTCTGAGCAGCCTTTTATGGTAAGGGAAAAGAAAAGACAAGAAATGAAAAAAAAAAGAAAGAAAGAAGGATCTGAGGGACCTTGGACCCTCAGTCATGGGTGGATTGGCCCCAGGCCATTCCAAACACAATTGAAGCTGAGGGAAGCAACCATAGCAGAATGGGGAGACTCACCAATGGAAGCCAGTGGTGGGAGTAAAAAAAAAAACCTGGTTCAGGATCCCAATCTCTGGAGAGGAACTGGAGTGGGAGAGGCTATCCGAGTCACAGCACCAAATGTAATGGAAAAATTAAAAATGTTGCAGGATCCCTGGTGGCAGTAGGCAGCAGAAATGCTGTAGGTCCCCAAGCAGTTGTAGCGGGCAGAAATGCTGTAGGTCCCCAAGCAGTTGTAGCGGGCCATGTGGCGGCAGGCAGCGGGCCCTGAGAGCAGACAGTCCCAGGCAGAGCCGGCTGCCAGTTCCTGAGCAGTGGCTGGTCCCAGGCAGGGAGACACATGGTGGGCGGACAAGAAACAGAGACATGGTTAGGCACAACATGCAGACTAAAGTTAAACATTTATAAGGTGGGTTATTGAGGGGAAGGAAAAAGGGAGAAGAGGGGAGAGAGAGAGAGAGACGCGAGAGAGATGCTAGAGAGAGACGTGGAAGCGGGGGAAGGGGAGAAGCTGCCTCTCCGAGAGGAAAACGGAAAAGAGAACTCAGGCAGGAAGCTGAAGATCAGCCTGTCTCAGCGGATGGGGGAGGGAGTAGGCGTGGCTTGTCTCTTAAAGAGACAAAACAATCATTACGCCTACTGTCGCCAGGGATCCTGCAGCATTTTTAATTTTTCCATTACACTTATATTATGAATACACACAAAAGTATGTAGGTAGACAAACAATCAGAAGATGGATGACATGAATCCAGAAAGTGGTCATTTAGAAGAAAAGGAAATAGGAGAGCAAAGGGCAGCATGCTGCCATGGCTCAAGGAACACGTGAACACGCACAGTGGGGCTGGCCCGTCCCTGTTCACCCAGGTTTCCAGGGCCCGGCAACGCACGCACGAACTCTCCTGATTTGGCGGGCTTCAGTAACGCCTCCCATAATCCACCACCTGGCCTCCACATTTTTCCCCTCAAGCCGTCCCGTGATGCACCAGTTTGTAGTCCAGTGATGAGGCCACACCTCCTCAGATCTTCTGCAATTTAGTGAACTTCAGCTTTTGGGACTTGGACTCTCGAAATAGGTAACCCTGCTTTGTGTATCACTCCATTATCTCTTTAACACACAAAACTAGTGCCATGGGCCTGTTCTTTATTTGTTTTCCGCTGGAGATAGCCTCACTAAGCGTTTTGTTTTGTTTTGAAACAGGGTCTCACTTTGAAGCCCTGGTTCACTGACTTTGATTTAACTCAATAGAAATCTGCCTGCCCCTGCCTTCTGAGTACTGGGATTAAAGGCATGGGCCACAACACTTAGACATGATTTTCTAGATACAACTAACTCAACTCAGTTGGTACAATGTAAACTCAGCCATAGACAGTATAAGCAAACAGACCTGGTTATGACTCGTTTTTATTCACACACATTTAAATTTTATAAATTGGTCAAAGAATCCTTTTCCTTCCAACCAACCATTAACAAAAAAACAAACAAGCAAACAAAACAAAAACCAAAAAAAAAGGAAAAACCCTTGTAGCAGGGGACGGGTCACCTGAGAGAGTAGAAGGCCCATTCTCTTCAGAATTCCTGGCCAGAATGTGCTTCCCCCTGCCCTGGGTCTTTCCCATTTTATTAAAAGGGGAAAGAAAATTCTGTCCAAGGTCTCTGTGAGAAAAGAAGGCTCCTGGACCTTCTTTGTTTCCTTAAAATATTTTGTATATGTGTGAGGTCAGTGTGGAGGTCAGTGGTCAACCTCAGATGTAGTTCTCCCCCTTCCATCATGTCTGTTCTCTGCTGCACACGCCAGGCTCACCAGCCCTGTTTCTATCTTTGCCCCCAACCTTGCCATCGGAACACTTGGTCCCTGAGCATGCTGTCAACATGCCTCTGTGTGGGGTCTGGGCACTCTAATTCAGTCCCTCATGCTGGCATGACAAGCACTTTACCCACTAAGCCATCTTCCCAACCATCCCTGTCCTCCTTACTGCCATACTTACCTGAGACGCTCTGGAAAATGATGTGCACCCCATCTTGGTAGTCTTGAGTACAGCGGCATAGGCGCCAGCCTTCGCTTTCCGCAGCGCTTGAGTGATGAGCTCTGTAGCCTGGCTCAGAAAAGCTGGGGCAGGTTCTCCATCTTCAGCCTCTCCCTTCCCCTGTCCTTCTGTCTCCCAGGGTTCCTGGTCCAGCCTTTTGGACTATACCTCCATGACTGCAAGCTCACTGGTGTGGGTGGGGCTTGTGCCTGTACTTTCTAAAATAAAACAGGAAGGATTCAAGCCAGACTGGCCTTCTTTCCCAGGGTCCAGCCCAAGCTTATTTTGTTCATTAGTTTACCAAACTGTCCCCACTGGAGGGGACCAGAGCCTGAAAATACAAAATTCACTTGAATAGAGAAAACCAGCTGCGTTTTGATTCGTCTGAGGAACTTTTTGGAAAGGCTTCGTTTATCATTGCTGTTGCATACATGAGCAAGCACAGGCATGGGTGTGCTGTGGCACCCGTGTAGAAGCCAGGGGACAAGTTTTGGGAGGGATTTTTTCCACTCTTGGTGGATTCTGGGGATGGAACTCAGGTTGCGAGGCTCACGAAACAAGTGCTTTCAACCCCTAAGCTGTCTCTTACTGACCCATGGCCTTGAGCTTTTGGTCTTTCTGCCTCTGCCAGTCTAGTGCTGGGATACAGCCATGTGTCACTTGCTTCTTTTATTAAAGATGAGATCTCACTATATGTGCCTGGCTATTCTGAAATTTGCTATGTAGACTAGGCTGATCTTGAATTCACGTTATCTGCCTGTCTTTAACTCACTGAATGCTGGGATCAACGGTGTGTGCCACCATAGCCAGCTTTTCCATTGAAAAAAGGTATTACATAGTGCTGGGGAGATAGCTCAACAGTTAAGAACACAGGCTTCTCTTTCAGAGGTCCTGGGTTTAATTCCCAGCAACCACATTGTGGCTTACAACCACCCATATGGGATCTGATCTCTTCTGGAATAAAGTTGATAGAACACTCACATACATAAAATAAACAAACAAATAAATAAATAAATGTAAAAAAGAAATGTTTAAAAAACTTAAAAAAGAGAATATCTGTGAAATAATATGACAACATGAAACCCACCCTTTTGAATGATGAATATATGCTAACAATTTTAATGCAATCTGTCACATAAACAAAACATCATTGGAAACTATATTTCAAAATCTCTCTAAATAAGAAACCTCAAAATATAACAACTTATTTGTAGAAGTGCAAATTGTCAAGTATAATGGAAGTGTTCAAAGAAGTAGAAAATTCACTAACTATAGTTCTATTTAAAATGCCAGAAGCTACAACTGTAAAGCCATACCAATATGAATACCTAAACAGGAGTCAAAAAAGGAAAAAAACTATGGAAAGGAGAAAGAGCTATGAGAAACTAAGGAATGCAGAGAATGGGAGAAATATTCTGCTCAAGTGAAAAATCACATCAATTGGTTTCTAATACCAAGCAGTCAGCCCTAAAAATATAATATAAGAAACATTATATGACTGAGAAAGTTGTAAATTTGTACTTCTGTATTCAGGAAAATCACACACACACACACACACACACACACACACACACACACATAAACACCTACTTATGAAGCAACAATTAATGGAAAAAAAGAGACCATAAGCATGAAAGCAAGGAAGAAGGGATATATGGGAGGGTTTGAAGAACAGAAAAGAGAAAGAGAGAGTATAATTACATTATGATCTGAAAATAAAAGAGAAAATATATCTGCAGACTGGGATTAAATATGCATGATTTAAGAAACTCAAACATAATAGGCTGTTTCTAATTAAATCTTTGAAACTTTGTGAAATATCTTTGAGTTGTGACAGCCTTTCAACTCATAAACAGAAACACTGTTTTAAAATATAGATAAATGAACAGAAAACCAAATCCTTAAATGGCTACATCACCATGTATTGTGCAATTTTAATGGCACTAAAATATTTCTAATAAATCAGTATTCTTTCAGGGAAAGTGTATTTTGTATACTATAAATTTAAAGTCATATTTTCGAATGCTATTTTATTAATTTATTACATTTAAGAAGCTTATTTTGTTCATTTAATAGTACATATAATGTACTGATACAGCAGTTTGTGTTTGTTACATAAATAAATTAAAAATATCAAATAATTCTTATTAAAATTTCGGATATGTGAATTGAATAGAATTTTCTGCCTACCCCGTAAAACTTCTTCTAAGCTATTCAAAGTCAATTATTTCATCTCATAAAACATGCAACTGAGCACAATATTCATTCAAAACCTTTAATATGCTTTGATAGAAATAAATACAACTACTTTCTAATGCTTTCAGTGGTTGAAAAATTACTTAGTGAATAGTGAACATACTATTTAAGGCTGAGGTCATGAATTTAAATCCCCAGCACCCATGTAACCAGTCAGGCAGCATCTGACCCACCTGTAGCTACAATACTTCTGGAGGTGGAGATAGGAGTATCACTGGCGTTTACTGGCTACTAATCCAGATCCAGGCTCAATGAGAGATCTTGTCTCAAAGGAATAAAATATAGAATAATAGAGTAGGATACTGAATGTTTTTCCTCTAACCGTTTCCTATGTGCTAGTGGCTGTATGGAGGAAAACATGTACACATATGAACACACTGAAGAGAAAAGGATCATGATTTTGAGGCCAGTAAAATGGTTCAGGGATAAAGACAGTTGCCACCAAGACTTGTTAGAAGGAAAGAAGGAGCTTCCAGCAAGTTGTCCTCTGACCTGCCCATTTGCAAACAGACACACAGGCATACTTGCATGACTGTGCTCTCTCTCTCTCTCTCTCTCTCTCTCTCTCTCTCTTCCATCCCCAATAAATAAATATAAAATGAAAAGAAATTTGTTTTAAAATAGTCATGATTTCAGCACCACATGGAAGTCAATTCCCTGCTTTCTTAGGTTACCTTATGAAGTGACTGCAATGCTGATGGTGCTGTCTCTGCTCAGTTCTATTTATGACTACCAGTTGCATATCATAGGGTGAATACTGTTAAGGAGGGAGAGTGGCATCTGTTTATTTGGTATTTTGATCCCTAGTGCCAAATGTTCTCATGATCCCTTACAAGTCAAGGATGAAAGCCTCAGAGTTGTAGCAAGAGTTCACTGTCAGTGCTACACCTAGTAACAAAGGAGTAGCATTTTTAAAGTTTGTTTTCATCTTCCCTCTTCTCCATTGTTTTTATACATTCCATGTCTTGCTTCTTAAGACATGGAATGGGTTTTAATTACAATGGCTACTAAATTTAGATTACAAGTTAGTGAGATCCATTTTCTGTTTATTTTTTCCAAGGAAAATGCAGGACACTAGCACTAACAAAATTAACATATGAAGCATTTGCATTTCTGCAGTGATATCTACATTACTCTTTCTAATTAAAAATTATTTAACATATTTAGGTATTTTACTTGCTTTTATGTTTCAGTTTATGGTGTGTGCTAAGACCAGAGGACAGCATCAGATACTCTGATACTGCAGCTGAAGGTGGTTGTGAGCTGCTGTGTGGATGCTGGGAATCTAACCTGAGTCCACTGGAAAGGCAGTCACTGCTCTTAATCCCTGAGTCATCTCTCCAGCCCAACATTGTCCTTTTGCAGCCAAATCCTCTTTCTTCTTTCATCATCAATGCAACCACTAATTTGTTATGTATACAATGCTTTTATTTCAAGAAATCTATAGTAACTGAAGTTAGGAACATTGCCCAATGATATAATTATCTAATAATGTGTGGGACCTTGGGTTCAAATACAAGCACGATAAAAGTATACAGTGATCACATACAATTAAATTTATATGAGTAGTAGCTCACCAATATGTGCCTTTCCACACAAGTTTTATAAAAATCTTATTCATATAAGAAAGCATACATTTCTAAGTTTTTCTAGAAATTAAAGTGAATGACCAATTTTAGTAGTATTTACAGTTTGATAATGTTGTATTTTCTAATACTGAAGCTTTATTTTGCCATTTTTCACTAGACATATTGTGCCTTTGCATTGTGTAGGTATATTTGTGAATATTTCTTTTATTTCCACAATTATATAAAATTCCATTTTTACTGTATTTCTAAATATTATTTGGGGTATGTATAAATATTGTTTGCTTTTGTACATTAACCTTGAATTCTGTGAACTCACTGAAGTGACTAGCTTCAGAAACTATTTTTGCAGATATCTTGGTATTTTATTGCCAAGTAGAGAGTCTTATTTCTTTTCCATTTGTATGCCTTCCTTCTGTTTTTTGTTTTATTAGATTAGAAAAAATTCAGTTATAGTGAATAAAAATAATGAAAGCAGAAATCTTTGTCTTGTTTTTAATTTAAGAGACAAAGAATCTAATTTCTCAACTTTAAATGAAATGTTTGCTTAAATGTTTGTGCATGTTCTTTTTAAAGTTCTATTACCAATTTGCTGAGAGCTTTAATCAGTAGGGATTGGATTTTGTTCAATAGTATTTTTTTGCCATTTAAAATAATCATATGATGTTTCTTATACTGTTGACATAGCTGTTTACACTTATTCTTTTTAAATGATGACTCAATCTTAAACAACTGGGTTAAATCCAACTTGATCATTCTGTACAATTTCTGTTTATAGATTTAATTTGCCAATATTTTGTTGAGGATTATAGGATTAAAAATGTGTTGGAATGTGTTCCCTTGTGCTAAGGAGGAACAGGGTGTTCTCAAAATTTATACATGGAAGCTTTGAAACTTATGAAAACAGACAGCTGGCAAAATAATTCAGTTGGTAAAATACTAGAAATGCAAACATGAGAACCTGAGATTAATCCCCATCACCCAAATAAAATCCAAAGTATGGTGGTTCAGGTTTGTAAGAGCAGTGCTAAGGTAACAGAACTATGCAAATCCCTGGATCTACCTGTCATGCAGTCTAGCCCATTTTGTGAATTTCAAGTCAGTGAATTTCAAGTCAGTCAAAAACAAAATGAACATCATTTGAGGAAGAACATTAGAGATTATCTTCTGCTCCCCCAACACCCCTTATGTGACCATGCTCAGAGATAAGGTTTTAATGAAATAATTAACGTTAAACGATGTTATAAAGGCAGCATCTTAACCCACTGAATTTGTTTTATAAGAAGCGAAAGTTCAAATATCTCCCTGTTCTCACAAAAGGAAAAGCCATGTGAGTACACTTGGATAAAGCAACTTGGCAACAATCTAAGAGGATAAACCATCTGTGCTAAACCTATTTTGACATATGAACTAGCCTCGGGGACTAAGAAAATATATATCTATTGTCTGAAACATTTACTCTACTATGGCATTTTGTTGCAGCAGCTTGAGTAATTTGGTACTCTTTTTATCAGGTTTTAAGAAAAGATGTGTAAATTTAGTACTCTCTTTTTTAAAGTCTAATATAATTATCAGCAGAAAATATTCTGGGATATCACTTTTGTGTAATTAGAAATTATGAATTGAAGTTCCTTAATAGTTATACAAGCATCCCGAGTTTCTATTTATGTGGTTTGGTTAGTGGTAACTAATAAGGTCACACAGCAGATGTATTGCAGAAAAGGTCTTTTATTATTACGCTTGAGATAGCAGTTCATTTACATTATTTGTTTAAATTATGTGTTTAAGATTGTTCACAGTAGTCTCTTATCATGCCTTTGAAGTCTACAAGGGCTATAGTTATGTTTTCTATTTCATTCTCTTCATGTCTACCAAAAATTCTGAGGAGTTAGTCAAAATAGTTAAGTATTTTAAACCTTTCTTTTAATCATTTCCTTGATAGTCATTTTCGCCTCATTTCATTACTGCTTCACTCTTTATTATATCCTTCTGCTTGCATTGTGTTATTATTGCCTTTATTTAAATGAGAATTTAAGATTGTTCATGACCTTTACTTTGGGCAGTGATTTAGATATTACCTATTTATTTTGATAGTTTATATTTTCACATTTACCCTTTCTATGCACTATTTTCAACCCTTTGAGATTTTTCTCATCCATGAAACATTTAGCGTGTTCTTTAGTATTTGAAACTTTTCCTTTAAAATTTGTTATTATTTTCTTATTTAATTCCTTTAATTTTGTAAAATATCATAAGAACTTAATATAAAATATGATTTTAGATTGTTTTCCAAGCTAGTATATATGTATTTTTGTGAATGTTCCACTTGAACTAGAAATATATTGCCTACTTAAAGTCTTAAGTATTCTACCTACACCAAGAACCAAATCAAATGATAATTTGTGCTTCAATTTGACAACTTCATACATGAATATTAGAACTTTGGTTTTGCTTCATGTTGCACCACTTTCACGTAACAACTCAAACTGAATCTCTCTCTGCATCAGTTTTTTTCTGATTTTAGTATCTTTGTGTGGATTTATTTCTACACATATTATTTTCATTCATTCAGTTTCTTGAATTTCTACTCATGGGAAGATCATTGTTTCTTGAGGGCAAAGAATAGTTCTGCTACCCACTCTTTCAGTCTTTTTGCTGAAGACTGGATATGAAAACCCAGCATTCTACTGATACCGGGGATGATTGAAACTAAAATGCTGATAGTTTACTTTGTCAGTGCTTTGTTAAGTATCATTGATACAAGGTTGAGTGGAAGTTCAGATTCCTAGTGAGTCTTCCTGTCACAGTTGAACGGAAAGAAGGTAACACATTTGGGTGATAAACCATTCTCAAGAGGTCTTTGTAAGACCATCTCTTGATTAAGTGTCAGTGAAGGCTTAGCTCAACATTAAGGTCCATACTGACCTTAACCCTGCCAAAGAATGAGACTATAACATTAGTTTCTGCATCTGAGACAATGAGCTAACAGTTTCCAATTTGGATCCATAATAGTAATATGTGTGTGGCAAATGATACAGGGTAAAGACTCTTTTGGTGTCTTGCTGGAGTAAGATATATATTGTCATCAAAGGTTGTCTATTGCTAGACTTCCAATTGCCTGGACCCATTGCCTAGAAGAAAAAACAGGTTTTCTTAGAGATTTTATCAGTTGCACTCATGGAAGTTTCTGGGTCAGAGGCTTCTGCAGCTTTCTACACAGGGTTTACGTGACGCAGTAAGGGCAGAGGGGAATTTGCTGCCTTATCTTTTTAATTACAAGGTTCAGTATCTACGCAATACTCCCCTATCACTTACAGATTCCCATCATCTGTCAGTTGTGCTGTGTAGAGGGTTTTTGTTATAACATATTTTTGGTTTTGCTTTAAGAGAGAAGATCTAAGAGCTTCCATTCCAATATTTAATTGTTTTTGACTTATATATATTTTGACTTTCTGCAAGCCTGGGGTATTGAGATTGAATTTCACAAAATCAAGTGTGCTGAATCTTCCTCTCCTTTCCCCAATAGAATGTAGGGCTTAAAAGAAAAAAGGATGATTTCTGTTCAATCTAAACAAGTTAACTTTACATGTTTAATGTCATTCCAGATGTTATAATGCAATATTCTCATTTAGCATAATCACTGTAGAGGCAGAAAGTCAAAATGTATAATTTAAAATATTCCTTCTTCTGTCTATGGGATTTTTATTAGACTTTTAGAGATGCATGGTCTTAAGAAAAGACAGATGAGCTTTTTATTTCTTCCTGTGTTATGTGTATACTTCCATTGTTTGTTTCCCTACATGAGCACAGAATGAGCTGTAATACTACTTGATAGTCTAGAAAAATGCTGCTCTGGAAGGGCATTACTGCTGATCATAGACTAAGTCTGAGAGTCCATAATCATGTCTTATAATGCTTCTACTCCTGGCATTCAACTTTTACATACATGTCATTCCAAAGTCCAAACATTTTTGTTGCTGCAAGTTAGCCTTTTGAAATCTCTGTCATTCTAAGAATTTTTCGGTCATTTGACCAACACCCAAGAATTGAATAAGAACATGAAACCTGGATTCAGCCTACTTCAGTTCACTTAACAATTCATTGGTTTCTGAGAAAATCAGGATCTTTCTAAATCTCAGTTTCCTGACCTATACAATGGGGATTATAGGAGGTGTTTAAACAGGATAGGAATTATAAAAGTCTTATAACAATGACTGATCATATGGTAGTTTTGCAAAGTATAAGATAATAGTAATTTATAACATATTCTGTATACTTAATACTCTGCAAGTATAATTCCCTTACCTATATCACAATAATCCATCTTGTTTGTCAAGTCTTTCCCAGTACTCACATGGAAAGCTTCCAATTTGGGAGCAACACTGTGACATACTGTAGAGAGCTATCTCCTAAATGTAAGACTTCCTGCTTCCACCTGAGAGAAAAGAGCATACATCAGTGTTTCTCAAAGTATGTTCCAAGTCGCCAGGCAGTAGTGGCACACACCTTTAATCCCAGAACTTGGGAAGCATAGGCAGGCAGATCTCTGTGAGTTCGAGGCCAGCCTGGTCTCCAAGAGCTAGTTCCAGAACAGGCACCAAAGCTAAGAAACCCTGTCTCGAAACAAAACAAAACAAAACAAAAACAACAACAACAACAACAAAAAGAATGTTCCAAGTCACCTGCATCAAAATTTATCTAGGGATCCATCTAAGGTGGGGTGCCAACTTATGAAATTACTCCTGTCATCTTGATGAACATTAAAATCCAGGAGTTACTCATATACACAAGTTGTACCTGTTCATATAGCTCATTTATTTCTGAAATGTTTATTCATCTCATATGTAACAGTGGAACAAACTGAGTCTCCGAATCTCCTCCATGTGGCACTATCTATAGTTTCTCATTGAACAGACCAACCTATTTCACCTCTTATTTCGTCATAAAATGGATAACATAGAAAAGGGTCAGAAATCTGAGACTGGAGTGTGTTAGGGGGTACAAATATGAGACAGATTAACGGAAATGATGGGAAAGAAGAACACATGGCTTGTACATGGAATTTACACCTGAAGTGAAAGTGCAAAAAGTAGTAGAAATAAAATTAGCAAATTGTTTTGGGGTATTTGGGGGAGGGAACACTATGAAATAGTTCTTAAACCGCATGATTAATCAGAAAAGTGAATTCATGGCTCCCATTCTCAACAAACTACATTTTATGAAGGGGAAATAAGATATTTAGAGTCAGTATTACGCAAGAGCCTCTATGCAATGCATCCCTAATTAATTAAAGTCACACTTGACTTAACTACCAAGTATATGTCTGTCATGAGATGTGAGATTTGAAGCAAAAACAAACAAACAACAATCACAATAAAATAAAAACACGATATGAAATTTTCCTTTCTGACTCCTTAGCTTCTATGAGCTAGACCACTATAGTTCTTCCCTTTGTGTTCAAATGCTTACTTTCTTCTGGAATATTCTCTGTCTCCGTATGTCCTTAAAATCCTGACCATCCTTTGTATTCCTAACTCAAAGATTCAATGTTTTCTAAGGTCATGTACCTCTTAAACTAATGATGGGAACTTGTATCCCCAGCTCCTCACTTGCAGTTTTCTACCCCACTTCCTTAGTTCTCTGAGCTACAAGAGATGATGGTATCTCCAAAATACCCAACCTCACTTCTTCCTAGCCAATTAGCACAACCCACCTGACGTTAAAGACTGTGATCAGCCATCAAGTCCTGGGCATCATCATAGGCAGGCAGGATATGAGGCCCAATATTCTGTCATTTGACGTGGTCTGCTCCGATGATTCTGTGGCAGAAGCACAGAACATTTGAGGAGGGGGAAAGGGATTCCTGGAAAATAAGTCACCAACAGCAGAAGGGCTGTTAAAAGGAACCGGAACTGCTAGTTTCAAACACTTTTATTTTCTGCCAAGTTCAATATAAGACCTTAGTAAAGAGTCTTATGAGCACACTTTTGTTTTCTTCCACAGACACGAAAGATCACAGCTTTGTCTCATCCCATGATTGACTATATATTGGGTTTTAGATTTTATTGCAGTAGAGATTTGAAGGATATTTGGCTGCCGAGGAGGGGGTGACTGAGTTTGACTTGTTGGATCAGGAGGGTGCTGGCCTACTGGCCCTAGAGTAATGTCCCCCTGTTCCTCCAAGCTCCTTTCTAGCTTTTGTATCGCTTTTCTATCTTCTTGGCTTTACTACTACCTACCGCCCCCTTCTGGCTGGGCATGAGCTACCCCCTTTTGCCATGATCTCCCAACCACAACGCTCACCCTTCCACACCTCCCATCACTTCTGCCATTTATATAGTCAGCCCGTCCCGCCTCCTCTTCCAACACCACCCTCAGAGCCTGCCCCTCCCGCCCTGCTGTCCTTATCCTCCACGGACTTGTCGCTCAAGGCCCAGAAGTCCACACGCCGAGCTTGCAGGCAGCCGCGGCTCCACTCTAGCTCCTGCCGCACCTTCGGCCCTAGCAACGAGATCCTTCCGAGCTCGCTCGGCTCTTTCCGCCCGATCGCGCATTGCTCGCCGGGTCACGCAGCTTTCACCTCCTTTGCCGCCCACGCGCTCAGGACTCCGCAGGCTCCTTGCTGCTCGGTCGCTTAGCCTCTGGCTCCCTGCGATTCCATGTTTCAGGCCGACACCGAGGCGCCGCCCTCTCCAGCAGCACAGGAGACGCCACAGCCCGCAGGGCCCTCCGACCGCTCGCCGACCACCATGGCCCCTCAGCAAACAGGTAGCAGGAAGCGGAAAGCCGCCGAGGCAGAGGAGGGCGCGGGGTGCTCTTCGTCGCCAGGCCCCTCAGCGGCGATGGCGACAGCCGAAGCAGGCCAAGCCGAGGGGTCGCTGCTGCTGGTCAAGAGGCCGCGGCGGCCCGTGGTTCGCAGTTCCTTGGTGCACTACCTGAAGGGCCGGGCGCTGGGCTATGAGGGCCACCCGGGGCTGGCGGGCTTCGAGGGCGACCTGCGCAGCTACGGGGTCCTCAGGCTGCCGGAGCTGCTGAGGGAGCGCCAGCTGGCGCTTGGCCCCCTCAACAAGGTGTTCGCATCGCAGTGGCTAAATGCCAGGCAGGTGGTGTGTGGCACCAAGTGCAACACGCTTTTTGTGGTCGATGTCAAGACCGACCACATCATGCGCATTCCTCTGATGCGCGACAGGGTGCCCGACCTCTCCGGTGGCTCGCCATCCTGTGGCATTCATGCTGTGGAGCTGAATCCCTCCAAGACCCTCATGGCCACCGGAGGGGAAAACCCCAACAGCCTGGCAGTCTACCAGCTGCCCACGCTGGATCCCGTGTGCCTAGGAGATTGCCAAGGCCACAGGGACTGGATCTTCGCCATCGCATGGATGAGTGACACTGTGGCTGTGAGTGGTTCCCGCGACGGCACCGTGGCACTCTGGCAGGTGGATCCCGACATGTTCAATGGCAGCATTGCTTGGCACAAGGATGCGGGCCTTCCAGTGTATGCTCACATCCGTCCTACAGATATGGAGGCCATCCCCAAAGCCACTACCAATCCTAGTAACCGCAAAGTTCGAGCCCTTGCGTACAGCAACAAAAACCAGGAGCTGGGAGCCGTGTCTCTGGATGGCTACTTCCACCTGTGGAAAGCCCGAAGCTCCCTGTCCAGGCTGCTGACCCTAAGGCTGCCCTACTGCAGGGAGAACGTGTGTCTCACCTACTGTGATGAGTTGTCCCTCTATGCTGTGGGATCCCAGTCTCATGTTTCATTCCTGGATCTTCGCCAAGGCCAGCAGAATATCCCACCACTCTGCTCCCGAGAGGGAGGCACTGGTGTGCGTTCCCTGAGTGTCCACCAGCATATTGTCACCGTGGGAACAGGCCACGGTTCTCTGCTCTTCTATGACATCCGTGCCCAGAAGTTCCTCGAGGAAAGATCTGCAGCTGGTCCAGACATGTTTCCTGTGCCTTCTGGAAGGAAGCTCAAGCTCACCTGTGGCAGCGGCTGGATCAACCAGGATGATTTCTTAGAGAATTACGTTGCCGGTGTAGAGGATTTCCCCAACGCACTCTACACTCACTGCTACAACTGGCCAGAGATGAAGCTCTTCGTGGGTGGGGGCCCACTGGCCTCAGGCCTCCATGGCAACTATGCAGGCCTCTGGAGCTAAGGTTAGCTGAACTCCTCACAGTATGCATTTATCTTTCAGTTCAATCTAACTGAACATCGTTTTCGTTTTCCACATGCTGCTTTAACTCTGTCTCTCTTTTTTTTCTTTTTTTTTTCTTTCAGGTGGAGCGGGCCCTGATTAACCAGTGTACTTCTTAGCAGAAGACAGGGGAAGACAGATGGAGCTGACAGAAGTCGCTTTGAGAAATTTTCTGCACCATTCTTTGAACTGTTCATAGAAATACTTTCCACTGATTCTTAGCTGTATTGTCTTTGAGTGAGTGATCCATATAGTCTATATGTGGAAGAAAACCCCCGTTGTAATGTTAGACTTGTGTATGTGTTGTGTTATTTTGCTATTAGCTGGTTTAAAGATACTGCTTTTAGTTTTCATCACGTATGTGTGATATACTAACAAGATTTTCTAATAAACAGAGTTTAGACATCTCTTCTGGAGCGCTAACCATAGTTTTACGGCATTGTTCCAATTTTAAAATACATTCCATGTTCCAGATTGCCTACTTTTGGAAAAATGTCACTCATGAACTGTGATTATGGTGTATATAGTTTGTATGTTGTTGGTGCAAAACGCACTTTTCTAAAAAGTTTATTATCTGAAAATAGTTGTCATAGAATCTTGTGTATCTATCAGAATCTCAGTTGATGAGGACGGTTTAGGTATTCAAGTGTTCAAATGTTCTGCTAATTTGAACTTTCAAAATTAATCCAAAAATCAGTATTTTTCTTTCAAGCCTTATTTTAGTTTTATGCTCTGTCTTCTTATTGATCAAAGAATGTACTTGTTTTCACTTCTTGCCTTAGTACTATCAAGACTTGTGGATATATTTGAATGTTTGTGGTTGGAGTAACTTACACAGAGTTTCAGTGCCATCATTCGATGCAGGGATATTAAGTATAAATGTAGAATGTATGGCAGAGAGGGCAGAAAATACACTGCTCTAAGGTATAGACTGGATATTTTTGCTGTTGCTATTTTTCTTACCAAATGTTATATTTGAACATATTTTAAACTTTCAAATATCTGCCTATAAGTTAAGTTAAAAGAAAAAATGCAAAGAAAGAAAATGAGCCCATCCAGCTCACTGTGAAAGAAACACCCCCTCTTTATAAGCTCCAAATTAATTAGATTTTATTTTGTGAACTTCAAAGAATCATACTAAAAAGTGGAATATGTGTGTTACTAAAGCCTCTCATTCTATGCCTCTAAATGTAATAATATGTGATTGTGACAATGCAGTATGATTTTCCAATAGAGGAGCTGGGGATTAAAAAAGATAGGTATGATTGAAGAACTTTGCCATTCAGATTAATAGAGGTAGTGAGATGGTATACAGGTGTATTGAACTTTTTCTTAGGTAATAATACTTAAAGTGATAAAGCAGCCAGGCCTTCCTCAAAACTGGCCAGGATACGTTAGCTGAGGATTGGTATCGAGCCATGTTTCCTTTTCCTTAAACATCTGACATGTATCTTGCATTGGTGTTGATAAACTATGTGCTGTTCAGTACCAAACCTAAATTGCTGAAAAAAATTAATTGTGAGTTAGATATACAAAATAGTCAAATGTTTGTTTCTAGAGATTATGCAGGTTCATTCTGCAAATTATACCGTTTTGCTACATATCTGTGGAGTTCTTTTGCTTGCATGTATGGTTCCAACTCTGTTATAAGTAATTTGAGAGCAGAGATTGTAAACTGCCATCTTTTATTTCTTTATTTGTGTACTAAGGCCGAACAAAGGCAATCAGTTATTATTTACTGATCTTTTTTTTTTGCCAATGAAAACCTGCACTTCAAATTGTAATAAATATTTGCTGTTGCATAATAAAGAACCTTGCTGTGTGATTCCCTCTCCTGTTTTTCTTTAAATTTTCCCTAATTCATTTTCAGGGCATGTTGTAGAACTCCATCCATTCATAAATAAGGTAATATGTGATACTTAGAAGATGAAAAAAAATTTTAACTTTTCATATGTAATTGAATATTAATCCTTTAAAATAAAAAATTTAGATTTGAAGATTTCTTTAAACAATTGGTTTATTTTACCAGAAATATATTTGAAAATTTTCAAATATAGGTTTTTAATTGAGAAATAATTTATATGGTAATTAATTTGAAAAAAAATCTAATTATTTGCTGCCTATTTTCTTATAATTAGTAGGGTATTGGGGGGTTCAATAGAAATAAGTTTGGAAATACAGAAAAAATTCTTCCATATTGGATGAGATTTAAAATAAACAATATAAACAATAGAAGGTAAAGATTTAGTCTGAATTCTTCTGTGACTTGGTTCCTTTTTCTTCATGTAGAGTGTTTTGGTTTTTTTGTTTTTTTTGGGGGGGGGGAATGGGAAAAGGGGAGAAGGGAGGGGTGACCAGCTTCTAGGGATAGAAGTAGCAGAAGAGAAGAGAGAGGCAGAGACAGGTGGGGGTAGGGAGGGAGGGAGAGAGAGAAAGAGAGAGAGAGAGAGAGAGAGAGAGGAAAAAGGGAACAAACAAACGTAGTGAATGTGCACAGAAGATGCTCTACGTGGCTGCAGCTGAGGACATATCCTGTGAGAATGCCAAGATCAGGACAGTACAGATGCCTGAATACTAACAGGCTAGCCTGGGACTAGTTACTAGGCAAGCCTTAAACTCATCGTCTATCTCTACCTCCAGAGTGCTAGAACTAAAGGTATGTATCACTAAACCTGGCATAAATAAACCTCTATAAGAAATAAAAGGTGTCATTTATGTTTCTGGGGACAAATTAGGAGGGGAGGTAGACACAAATACTATAACTTCATTAAATGAAAATTGAATTACTGTTTAGCTGTTATGAGTGCCTATATGACTATGTTTATATTACACTCATAATCAGAGCATATTCAGGTGACAAATTCTCTAAAAATCTAATATATACAGCTTTTCAGAGTTCCTTGAACCTGGGCATGGTGGTGCTTGCCTTTAATCCTAGCAATTGGGCAGCAGAGGCAGAGACAGGCAGATCTCTGAGTTCCGGGACAGGCTAGTCTACAGAGTGAGTTCCAAAACAGCCAGAGCTACACAGAAAAACCCTGTCTCAGACAAAGGAAAATAAAAACATTTTCAGTGTTAACATAATCACCAGCTCACTTTAAATTTATGATGTTATATGGTATATACCTTTCAGAAGACAATCACAAGATTTGGCTAAGTTTTAATAGCTAAACAGCCTAATTGTGATTGTATTTCAATTTTAGAAAGTTGTAATAATTTTTAAATTATTAAATTCTGAACATAAGTGTCTATTGCAGTACATACATAAACTGTGAATTTTGAAATATATATTTATTCTTTACAGTTTTCATACTTATACAAAACATGTTTTGATCAAATCTACCATCCCTGCACGCTGCTTCAACTTTTCCAGAATTAGAAATCCTTCTCACTATATTTCTCTATAAACTTCATGTCCTCTAATTTCAGACCATTGAATGTAATTCCTCCTGCCAATATGTATCAGAGTGTAGGACCAACTTCTGGAGCTGTAGTTCTCAACCTCTGAGTTATGGCTCCCTTGGGGGTTGTATTTTAAACATCCTGCTCTCAGATATTTTTATTATGATTCATAGCAATAGTATAATTACAGTTATGAAGTAGCAATGAAATAACTTTATGGGTGTGGGGGGTGGTCACCACAATATGAGGAACTGTGTCAAAGGTACACAGAAATAGGAAGGTTGAGAGTCACCTACTAGGAGTCTCAGCCCTGGAGAAAACTGGCTTTTCAATCCCCAAAAGTCCTTTGCTATCAAAAACTTCTCAACTACATGTGGGGCTTTGTGAGCGACCCCTCAAAACTACCAACCTAATAAGAAACTGTTAAGCACAGTCCACTTTAAATCTAAAATGTTTGAGTTACCTATCATTGCTATGTTAAAAACTACCGATGACTACTCATTTATTTACTCCTGCAAGCATATTTCTGACTTAAATGTTTATTTTCCTGTGCTTTATTCTTTGAAATGAATTGACTTCTATAATGCTTAAAGTAGAAGAAAAGATCTTTTAAAATAAACATATCCACTGAGGGTCTGAGAAAATGACTTGGTGGGTAAAATATTGTTCTGTAAGCATGAGGACTTGCATTTGGAACCTTAGAATTCACAGAAAAATCCAGACACATGAATGTGTATTCTGTTGCTGGAGGTCAGAAAAGGACAGGTCCTAAAGCCTTGCTGACGAGCCTATTCAAAAAAGATAGCTACTGGTTTCAAGGTAAATTGCAATAGAGGAAATGACCAAATGTCTTGCTCTGGCCTCCACATACATTAGCAAGTACCAACACATTCATAAATATACACCATATATATGCACTGTACATACAACACACGCACACGCACATGCACACACACACACACACGCACACGCGCACACACACACACACACACACACACACCACAAAAGCCAGTGAAAGAAATTAAAGTTCCTCATCTAGCAAAAACACACGTGTTAAATTTAAGCACTAATGATGAACAAAATTTAATTCTCCAGGGGTTGATTTTTCTCTGCCTATACTTAATGGTGAGCCAGTTGTCAAAAACATTCAGTTCATTACTAATTTAGAGTGATTTTAGAAAACAATTCACCAAACCTTTCTGGATGATTTTCTCGGAGCTTTGCAATCTCTGCAAGCATGTAACCTAGCTCCATTAAGCATGTCCCCATGTGAGCAGCTCAGGGACACAGTTCAGCCAGCAAGAACATTTTGTGCTAATAGGAAAGGGAGAATAGAGATGATGGCACAAGCCATAAGTGTTTGCTTTCAGGGATATTATTTTTAAATCTTCTCAAAGGGGTACCTAGAAGTACTTATCACCACTAGCCTTATTAAAAATCCAGAGACATCGAGCTTTTGAGTTTGACATCAGTGAAAGGGCAGGGTGTTTTTAAGGTGAGGACTGCCACAAATAAGACACGTACTAAATCAGAGCTCTTTAAATGTTGTTCATTTTATAGAGGCAGTGATCATTATTATCTAGGTCTTTTCTCTGTTTTTTTCCTTATGATTCTGTGACATCATTTACAGAGCTAAGTCCTTATTTGAGCTTCTCCTGTGATTTTTATGGTCTTTATTATTACACTTACCAGATTATAATGGAGTAATTACATGAAAGCCTTAAATACACTTCACCTCCCACTGAATATGAACTTTGTCATTCTGACACCTAATATAATATGCAGAATATATGAGGTGCTGAGATATCAATAAAATATCAGTTATAAGACATAAATAATAATACTTATATTGTTATTGTTGTTGTATATTTGAGATCCTGGGCATTAAACCTAGGGTCTTGCACTTGCTATAAAAGTGTTTTATCATTGAGTTAGATCCATCTCCAAGAACTATATTAACTTTTTATACCTGGCAAAGGTCTTATTAAGTTGTCCAGTAGGCTTGAAACTTATTTTTTTTCCTTAAAATTGAAATCCTCCTGCCTCAATACTTGAGAAGCTGATAATAGAGGTCTTTTTCACAAGGCCTAACTCATAAATTATTTTGAGAGAATATTGATCAGTGTTCAATGGTCAATAATGGGAAAAGTTTGATAGTTAGAAACAGTATAAAACAAGGTACAAGTTGATTATGCTGATTTTATCAATGAATAATGTGGCTAGTCTGCTGATTAATCATTGTATCTTGTTTTTTTCCCCCAGAGATAATAATTGATTTGGGATACCAAAGTGAAATAAAATGTGAATTATTATAAAACCATAAAAATGCAGATTTGAGCCTTCTTGATGTTGGCCACTTATTGAATCATCATAAATGTCTAAATTTTCTAAACTTGTGTTTTAATTACTAAAACTCTCCATAATCTTACAATTTGGTTAATACATATAGGCATATTAATTATTTTCCTTTCTGGGTACCAATTAATTTTGGTAGAGGAATATGTATTTTTACTTGATTATTTAAATAGTTTATGTCCAATTTGGAAAATTAGACATAAAATGCTGTAGGAGGTTTTTCTTTCTATGTGTTGCTTGTATTGGTTAATGAATAAAGAAACTACATTGGCCTAGTTGATAGGGCAAAACTTAGGTAGGCGGAGAGGACAGAACTCAATCTGGGGAGGAAGAAACGTGAAGACACAGAGAGATACCATGGAGCCACCAGAGACAGATATGCCAAATCTTTCCTAGTAAGCCACTGCCAGGTGGCAATACACAAATTAATAGAAATGAGTTAAACTAGATGTAAGAGTAGCCAATAAGAAGTTAGAGCTAATGGGCCAAGCAGTAAATTAATGAATACAGTTTCTGTGTGGTTATTTCGGGGCTAAGCTACCTGGGTGACCAGGATGAACAAGCCAGCCCTCCTCCTCCTGAAGCAATTGGTGCCAATGTGATGGACTAAATCCACTTAAACACCTGAGAGAGATTAATTTTAAACACAAAAATACAGTTTAACACAGCTTTTTGCTGTTTGCTGGTGGCATGATGCAGCATCTTTAGGAGAGATTTTCCTGACTCAGCAGCAACAAAAAGGAAAAAAAAGCAGTGCAGTTTTAAAATGCCGGCTTTCTGGGCTATGCTGCTAGAGCAATCTCTGGCTCTTGCAGGAGACAGAGCATTTGGATGGGGTTTGTGAGTAAAGTGTGACAGCAGCTTTCTTGATGGCAATGTGGTCTCGCTGTGTGCCTGGAAGTGGGGCTGTGTGTGGGGCTCAGAAGCACAAGCAGCTCCACCATGCTGAACTGTGCAGAGCACAAGTGCACTGAGCAGGAACTACTGTATTTATTATAATACAAGCACAGCTAAAATTTTAGACTGTGCAAACAGGAATTGTCATTTTACTCCTACTAATGGCACAACTTAAGTTTTTAAGAAGATATACCATGAAATAACAGCACTCCCAAGCAGCAGGAAGCAGTATGGACAAAACTATGCCCATATTCCCAATTATTGTCTATAAATGTCTGTTTACATTTAAATGGGCATATGATTTAGATATGAATAATTTGTACTGGTATAGATCTTAGTTTATTGATACAAATTTAAGGTCAATCTTATTATATGTATATTTCTGCTCTTGATTAAGGTATTGTGATTGTGTAGTTCATTTAAAAATGTAATGTATAATTAAGAAATACAGATTGATAGATAAATATCTATAGTAGTCAAATTTGTAGTCATGTTAGTTAGATTTTCTAGATGTATATAGATATATTTCAGTTAGATAGGCATTCTTCATATCTTTCAAAGACTACAGAATATGGTATTTAAAATGTTTTAAGAAATTAGGACATTTTATGACAGTGAGACACATCTGCTTCTGGCAGCACCAGCTACTTTGAGAGGAAGATGGGCATCAAAGAGTCTCCGATGATCGAAGAGTTGGGCAAGAAACTGCTCTTGCCTGGACTATTTAACTGGACATGTAGAACCAACAGAGAAATGACTGCTGAACTTGCCTAAAGGTGAGATGATCCTTCAGGGTTCATGCTTCATAAAAGAGTCTGTGAGACATTCAGTAGGATACAGAAGAAAATGACTGAACTGTCTTTGAAATTTTCTGCTTCCTGGAAATGTCTGCTGGATACTATGTACCTGTAGGCTGAAAATGAATGCCCCAACGGTACAGAAGATCTTTGGGTGACTGTACAGGCAGCGAGATGTCTCTGTCATTTCTAGAGTTTTAAAAGTTGCTTACAATGCACTTTCTGTTTTCTTAGGTAATAGTATATCCTTCTGGAGTCTTTGATGAATTTGAAGAATAGATAGATAGTTATAGTTTTCTTTAGTTGTGATAAAAGATAAAGTTGACATAAATATTGCTAAATATTGTAACTGTAATTCTTGCTTGCTTGATAACTGTTTTATTATATATAATTTTACTATGTTATAGTTAAAGCCTTCCTGTTTTCTTTCTTTTTTATTATTTAAAAAAATACCAATCCAAATTTCCACTGCCTCCCCTCCTTCCAGTTCCCTCTACAGACCCTCCCCTACCCCTCCAACCCTAAGGGAGTGCCATGCACCCCACCCTGTGGAAATCCAAGATCCTCTCTACTACATCTAGGTTGAGCAAGATTTACATCCAAAGAGAATAGATCACATGATGCCAGTATATGCAGTAGAGACACATTTCAGTGTCACTATCAGTGGCCCCTCAGTCTGCCCCAGCTGTCAACCCCTTCCGAGGGACTTGGTTGTTCCCATGCTCATTCACTCCCTGTCCAGTTGGAGTTTGTGAACTCCCATTAGCTCAAGCAAACTGTCTCAGTGGATGACCCCTCATAGTTTTATATTCCTTGCTCATACTCTCAATCCTTCCACTCTTCAACTGGATTTTGGGAGTTCAGTCCAGTGCTCCAATGTGGGTCATTGCCTCTGTTCCCATATGTTGTTGGATGAAGATGCTATGGTGATATTTAAGATAATCATCAGTCTGACTACAGGGTAAGGTGAGTTCAGACACCCACTCCTCTATTGCCTAGGTTCTTAGCTGGGGTCATGCCTGTGGGTCCTTGGACATTTTTCTAGAACCAGGTTTCTTGCTAACTCCATAATGACTCCCTCAATGAAGATCTCTCTTTCCGTGCCCTCATATCTGTCCTTCCTCTATCTCGACTTTTCTATTCCCTCATGTTCTCCTCAACCCCCCCTTCTCCCCTTCCTTATAGCCCCTCCCTCCCTGCTCTCAAATTTTTGCCTGATTCTACTTTCCAGGTGGGTCTATATGTGTTTTTCTTTGGGTTTACCTAATTACTAAGTTTCTCTAGGATCCTGAACTATAGGCCTGTTGTTTAAATAGAAAAGGGGAAATGATATAGGAAGTCCTTCTTTCTATGTGTTGCTTGAATTGGTGAATGAATAAAAAAACTGCCTTGGCCTAGTTGATAGGGCAAAACTTAGGTAGGCGGAGAGGACAGAACTGAATCTGGGGAGGATGAAAGGCAAAGACACAGAGAGACACCATGGAGCCACCAGAGACAGACATGCCGAATCTTTACCAATATGCCACTGCTATGTGGCGATACACAGATTAATAGAAATGGGTTAAACTAAGATGTAAGAGTTAGTCAATAAGAATTTAGAGCTAACGGGCCAAGCAGTAAATTAATGAATACAGTTTGTGTGGTTGTTTTGAGGCTAAGCTAGCTGGGCGGCTAGAACGAACAAGTGGGCCCTCCTCCTGCAACAATAAAATACAAGGATAAAATCACTTCTACGAATTACAGATTACTACTGGCAACAAGTTAGTATTCATCATCTAAGATATTTTTGTACATATCTGTGTAAATATGTATAGATGCATACAGACCTATGCCGTTATTACTCTAATGACAGTATATTGTATAAATTATAATATAAACTCATTTTCTTTCAATTAATGGCTCTACTTATCCATCTCAATTAATATTCATCTAATTTAATAATTAGGGTGCTATTACTATTGTTCTTATGATTATGACGA
The DNA here is from genome assembly GCF_982192425.1 of Myodes glareolus. Taxonomy (NCBI): domain Eukaryota; kingdom Metazoa; phylum Chordata; class Mammalia; order Rodentia; family Cricetidae; genus Myodes; species Myodes glareolus. The sequence goes on along the minus strand of NC_142053.1, from coordinate 35,923,498 downwards.
TGATGATGATGCATTGTATATGTGTATGTGCATATGCATGGACAGGCAAGTATGTGTCACAGCATACTTGTAGGGGTGCAGGGAACAAAACAAAATTTTACAGAGTAGGTTCTCTCCTTATAGTGACTGACCCAGGTATTGGATTCAGGTTGTTTGACTTGCTTCACAAGAGATTTTACCATTGAGTTATAGGGTATTTTCATGTATATATGATGAGTTATAAAGAAGAATATTTGAAGTACTCAGTAAATTATTCTTATTACTAGAAATTATTGTAATGAAACATTAGACACTTAATCAAATATGACATTGTATACTAATGCAGTAAATACTAATGACAAGCATTGAGTAGTGGCAATTTCTGTCTAACTATATGTCTAATTTGATTATTTTCATATAGATGCTAATTGTAACCTCTTGTACAAATTTGCAAATCAGCTGCTCAAGCTCCAACTCAGACTAGCCATTTTATTTCAGTCTTTTCAAGTTGATTTGAACAAAAATTAAGCAAGATAGTTGACCATAAAAAAATATCTGACTTAGAAGTGTATGGTACAGTAAAGAAAGGATAATTTTCCAATCACAAAAATTTGACTAATTTTTAAAAGTAAAGTTAAATATTGAATTGTGAGTTTACAATGAGTGTTTGGAGACTAATTAAATTTTGTCATTTGTGGTCATGGAAATTTTCAAGAATATCCAATACTTAAATTGTTCTGGAAATAAAAATAAAGATATCAAAGGAGAACCAATATTGGCTTGGAAGAGTCAATGTTGTGAGAGTCTGAAATATATGGAAACATTGTGATTCAGGGTTGTTAAGGTTAGACTTTATAGAATTTGAAGTACCTATCAGTTTCAGATACAAATGGGTCTAGAGTTCATAAGAGTGAATAGGGCTAGAAATACACATGTTAGAATCATCACTACATAGAGATGTTATATGAAAGAAGTAGAGCATAATGTATTGCCTACATGCTAAGTTTTCTGATCCTCATTGAAAACTCATCTCCTTAATACAGTTGGACATTGACATATGCATAAATTACTTCATGTCTGACACATAATAATAGGTCATTAAAGTTTGTAATTAAAGATCAAATGAAATCTCTACTTAGTGAGTGGCAATTGTGCTACTTCATGGCACCTAGAAACAATTTTCTTCTTTATTTGCTAATGACTAACTTTTAACTTCTCAATTTGTAATCACAGTAAACCCATAGAAGATAAATGTGTCGACTGTCCCAGTGTTTTAAATTAGTTAAGATTTCACATTTTTAGTTCATTGTGTTTTTGCATCTTTCATAGAATATAGTTCATTTTGTATGTGGGCGGCATGAAAACAAAATAGTGATGATGTCTTCCTCACAAATGGCTATTTTCCAGTTTTGGTGAAAGAGTTCACTGAAGCTAGCACATTGATGATGTCTATGAGGGTAGTGGTATTCTCATCTATTCTAATGCTGTTGTTGTCCCTCTCTTCATTTCAAACTAAGGTATCAATGTTTCATGCTGATTAAATTTTAACAAAGAAATTGTCCTTTTATGTTATACACAAATGACAAACTTGCATGTTTTAAGGAGATAGCAGGCTTTAGCTTCTTCTAGACTTCTAGTAGATTTATTAAATAAAATATCCCCACATCTCAGAATAGTTAATTTCTGTGTTGTCTTTTTTATTAGCTGAAGACTGCTTATTATAACTTTTGCTGTTTAAAATTGTACCTTATAAGAAAAACACAAGCTCTCATTATATATAATAAATGAAGTTCTCAACACTTATGTAAAAAGAACATTTTTTGCTCCCCCATGCCTTTTTCTGAAACTCACTGTGTAATCCTTGGTGGTTTTGCACTCACAGCAATTCTACTGCCTCAGGTCCCTGAGTTCTGAGATTATGTACATGATTCCTTTTGGGCTTCCTTTTTGAGATCAACATAAACAGAAGGTTTTGGCTTATGGATACCCTAATGCAAGACATATATTTTAAATTTTATGAAGAAGTATTTAAAGTCATTTTTCCTAAAAAGAATATGAAAATTCTGCTTATGGATCATCATATCATGCTAGACTGGAAGTATGCTTCCCGGAAATAACAAGAACACAAGGTTGTCTTAAATACGTAATTTAGGATCATAGATTCAATGCTCAAATATAGCAAAATACTTGTAGCATATAAGTTTTTAGTTTAGTCATATGAATTATTTTCACACTATGTAAATAATTTCCAGAATTTACTTGGGAATCTGGAATTCAATACCCTCTAAACATCATCTCCACTTTCTCTTTTTTCTAACTCACTGAAATCACATTTTTTTTTCTTTTGCTGGAACTTTATTTATTCTAGGAATTTTATGTCAATGGACTTACATAGGATTTGTTCTTTAAGTGCTTTTCTTTGTCAGTGAAGTAACTAAATTAGCATAAAGCCTTTAAGTTTCAACCATGTTTTATTATGTGACAATATTTATTTCCTTTAAAAGGCTGAGTAATTCACTGTGTAAACACAAAATATTTGCTTATCTACCCATTCTTAGCAAGAAACTCAGCCTCTTCTGTGTAGACTTTGAATACTCTAAATAATCCTGCTAGAAACAAGAATATGTGAATAATTCTGCTATTTTATGATTTGACTTATGTTGCATATATCCATAATAATGACATACTGGCTTCTATGACTATTTCAATGTCAAGGTTTGAAGAACCACTTTAATATTTTCCATCGGTGCAACTCCTACTCACATGACTAGCTACCAATGTAATAGGGCTCCATAAATTTGTTTTCTGTTTTCCAACAGTAGTCATTAGAAATGGTATAGGTATCCAACCATGTAGGAAGATTGTTTTTAATTATTTTTGTAATATTAATTGATACAATGATTATGCTAATATAACAATACATCTTACTATTGAGGAAAGACATCAACTCAGGATATTATTTCTGACTTCTCAATTAGAAATAAAGTATTCTCAATTAGGCATTCTTTATAGTTAGGAGCATCCAGCTTCATAATTAATTATAACTATATTATTTAGATTTTTAAAATTTGAAAGATGTTATATTGAACTGAAATAATATTGTTTTCAGTGTTATTTGACATGTTGGAAAGTACAGTAGTGCATAATTAGAAGTTTCTATTGAGATTACACCCATTTCTATTCACTTTTGGTAATAAAGTTTAGTAATATAATTTATATTTTTTATTTCAAAAGTGGTTTAGAAACTAATTGTGTAAAATAATAACAATAATGTTACCTAAGCATTGACTAATCATTTGTGTTTCTTACCTTTTTGATACAACTTTTAGAAAATTTGCATGACAAGTAACCTAGTGAGCTATAGAGATGGCTTAGTTAGAATTTATCATGAGGACCTGTTTGGATTTCCAGTGCTGTCTTAGTTTTTTTTTTTTTTGTTTGTTTTTTTTTTTTTTTTTTTTTTTTTTTTGCTATGAAGAGACAGTACGACTAAAGCCACTCTTATAAAAGAAAGCATTTAATTAGGGACTTCTTACATGTTCAGAGGGTTAGTCCATGAACATCATAGTTGGAATTAGATATAATGCTGTATCACTAGCTGAGAGTTTTACATCCTGATCTGAAGGAAGGAGGGAGAGAATGGGGGTGGTGTTGAGAGGGAGCATGAGTTGGAGAGGGAGAGTGACAGGGAGAGGAAGAGAAAAAGAAAGGGAGAGAGATGGACTGGGCCTACTGTGAACTTTTTAAACCTCAAAGCCCATCCCCAGTGACAGACTTTCTCCAAAAATGCCATACCTATTCTAACAAGTACATTATCTCCTTAATCCTGTTAATCTTTTTCAAACAACTTTACTTCCTGGTAATTAAGCATTCAAATGTATGAGCCTTTCGAGGCCATTCTCATTCAAACCACCATACTCCACTCCCTGGATTGCATATGCATGTAGGCATATCATAATGCAGAAATGCATTCAGCCAAATTTCAAAAATCTTCACAGTCTATCACAGTATCAACAGGGTTTTAAAGTCCAAAGTTTCTTCTTTGATCCAAGGATGTCTAACCTCCTGTGAAATCAAAACATAAGTTACATACTTCCAACATACACTAGCACAAAAGCAAGGGCCTTTAAATTTTTAACATATTACTTCTCACAGTTTCATATTACTCAGTGAAACATCACTTAGTTTTTAGGATGTGGTTTTATGTAGATATTACACTGGTGTTTCTGATATAACAGTAAGCATAGATTATATCACATAATACCTTGGAGTGGCTTATTCTCAAAAGCAATGCAAACATTGCTTAGCATGTGCCATATTAGATCTAAGGATGGTGTAACTATAATGTTTTGTTATTATATCACAAAAGAAATATTGAGTACACTCAAATGTGGACATTTTATCTCCTGGATTAATTTGATTTTTTTTTTACTGAATATTAGCATTACTCCTTATCTATTCCATTTCTCCTTTCTATAGCTTCTAAAAGTCATAATTTCCTAAATCTGAACAGCTGAAAATGAAAAACAGATTTCTGAAAATTGCAAAGATTATTTCTCTATTGAACCAGAGCTGAATGCAAAGTATAAATGTTTATGTAACAAGACTGATTTGAAATTGTTATGTAAAATAATTTTATTGGTTCTTACATTGATCTTGTTTAGCTTATAGAAATGGAACTACAAGCCACATTGATCTTATTTAGCTTATAGAAAATGGAAATACAAAACCATGTGAGAGAGGTTTCACAAAGAAAATGGTTATGTACCCAATAAAACAACAAAAGTATAATATTAGATTTCTTATATTCATTCCTTTTAAGGAACTAAAAGAATAATTTAAATACCACAGCAAAAAAAGATTTTAAATAAAGGCTATAAGGAGAAAATAGCAATATTTTTCATAATATGAGTATAAATTATTAAAATAATTCATAGAATCATGCTTTGGAGGATAAAATATTAGTCAACAACCCATATATTATGAGAAGCAATAAATTTATTTAAGCATGGGAGCAATAAAAATATTTTCCATGTTAAGTACTCTAAACCTAGTTAACTACCCATGACTGGAGTGGTCATAAATCTTAAAGGAGAACGTATGACTACAAATTTCCCAAATCAGTATAATTTCTAATTTCTTACCCAAAATATTTATTCTTATACTCATGTATCTCTCACACCTCACCAAAGAAGGGTTTTTTTTGTTTGTTTTTGCTTTTGTTTTTGTTTTTCAGCAGATGGTGGGAACTACAAAGATCCAAAACTGTTCAACATGCAGAGTATATAACTATGATATGCCTAACTCCAATTACTGCAGCTTTAATGCAATCCCTTGAGGCTCTAAATGAAAATACACCTTGACAAGAATAGTTGACACGTTATTGTTGGTGGGAGAAGTTCATAAGGCCCCACTCCTAGAATACCAGAGACAGACAATAAGCTACTACATAGAGGAGATGGATAAGCTCTCTGATGTGTTATGATAACTCAAATGGTGAGCACTAACAGTGTGTACATATTAACATTACTAAATTAACTTAGAAGATTATATATGTGTGTGTGTATGTATAACACTAATAAACATATACATATTATTAGTGTTACGTGCATCTATACATATTTGTACTTACTAGTAATTAAAGAGGAAGCCGTGATGAATTTGAGAGTAAACTGGGTTACACAGGAGGAGTTGGAATAGGGAGAGGGAATGGTGAAGTGAAAATGAAAAAATATGGTACTCAGATATGAAATTCTTAAGAAAATTCCAAAAATTTAAAAAATATGCCATTTTCCAACAACCCATTGTGAATCACAGCCTTTTCTGCAGATATCGCTATATTGTGTCTTTAACTCTAACTTAAAGAGTGAATAGGCACTATTTTTAAACACAATAACAAAAACCAACACTCATGATATTACTTAATAGTTACTGCTATATCTAGTACGACTGCTTACACAAAAGTGAGTTTTCTTTGCTTCAGACATTAGTAAGAGTATGGTATGTGCTTTTGAGTTATTTCATTGAACTGTTGTACTGCACCAAGTGCTATTATTTGCTTCTGTTTTATTTTTCTTTTCTAAATAATGAGTATTGAACATTAGCTATGCAAGTAAGTATTTATTTTCACTATTTTCATTGAGGCATGTCTTTACCTCTTGGTTTGTACTTATTTTGTAATCATCAGGAGATTTATGATTTTATTGTTATTAATGTTCTTTGCATGAAAAGTAGTTTTAATAATAATATTAATTCTCTGAGAATTTCAACATATTTTGAAAATATTCACTCCTGTCCCAATTCTACCCATATCTACTCTCAGTTCCCTACCTACGCAACTTTGAGTTATATTCTAACTTTTTTCCTATCAAGTCTACTTTGTGTTGCTCAACAAAATTTGGGAGTGGGACCCGCCCTGGTATATAGTTAACCTGCAAATGATGTAGGAGGGTCTTCTATCTGTTGCTTTTATTGGTTAATTGTAGTGAGGGGCTGCGCGCAGGCCTGCTTTTCGCCTCACCCGGCTCCCGCACAGCTAGCTTAGTCCCAGAAATAACAACACACAAATTGTATTCATTTAAACACTGCCTGGCCCATTATCTCTAGAGAGTTAGTTACTGACTAACTCTCATATCTTGATATTAACCCATTTCTAATAATCTCATGGTAATACCACGAGGTAGTGGCTTACCAGAAAAGATTCAGCATGTCTGACCTGGTGGCTGGCTCCATGGCTTTTGCCTCATTGCCCTCTTCCCAGCTTTCTGTTCTGTTTACTCCGCCTACCTAATTTTCTCTCCTATCAAAGGGCCAAGGCAGTCTCTTTATTGACCAATGAAAATAACACAATAGACAGATAACCCTCCTCCATCATTTCCCCTTTTTCTGTTTAAACAAAAAAGAAAGGCTTTCATTTTAACATAGTAAAATTACATATAACAAAACAGTTATCAAGCAAGAATTACAGTCACAATATTTATAACTATATCTTTATCATAATAATGGAAAACTATAACTATGACTATCCATTCTTCAACTCCATCAAAGACTCCAGAAGGATATAATATTACCTACGTAAACAAGAAGTAAGCAACTTCCAAAACTCTAGAAATGACAGAGACAACTCGCTGCCTGGACAGTCACCCAAAGTTCCTCTGTATCGTTGGGGCACCCATCTTCGACCTTCAGGCCCATAATATCCAGAGACATTTCCATGAAGCAGGAAATTTGAAAGGCAGTTCAGTCACTATCTGCTGTGTCCTGCAGAATGTCTCACAGACTCTTTCATGAATCAAGAACCTCGAAAGATCATCTCACCTTTAGGCAAGTTCAGCAGTCCTCTCTCTGCAGGTTCTCTGTGTACAGTTTGTATAACAGTCCAGGCAAGAGCAGTTTCTTGCCCAAAATGGCTATCAAACTCCATAAGGAGCCTCTTCGATGCCCATCTTCCTCTTGAAGTAGATTGGTGCTGCCAGGAACAGACGTGTCTCATTGTCATGAAAAGTCCTAAGTTATTAAAACATTGAAAGTGCCATATTCTGTAGTCTTTGAAAGCTGTGAAGAATGCCTATCTAACTAAAATATATCTCTATACCTAGAAAATCTAACTAATATGACTACAAGCTTGATTATTATCAATGATTATCCATTAACAACCTATATTTTCAATTATACATTGCATTTTAAAATGAACTACACAATCAAAATCAGAAATATATACACATATAACAAAATTGACCTTAAAATCCATACCAATGAAATTATTCATATCTATATCATATCCCCTTTAAATGTAAAAGAACATTTATAAACAATATCTGGGAATATGGATGTAGTTATTTCTCTCCAAACTTCTTCCTGCTGAATAGGGGCGCAGTTAATCAGGTCTTTCACAGTAAAGCTGTTTGCTAGCTTCATCTCAGTTGACAGTTGAATGAAGTAATTTTTTGAGGGTGTTCACAGCAACCTTTCAGGAGGGCGTGGTCTATCATACCATATTGGGATAGAAGCAATCCACAAGGTCTTATTCTCTGTGAAAACAAAAGAAGAACCTCCTTTCCAAAGTATCATATCCTTAGATCCAAATTCTGAAGTCAAGGTATTTTCAAAATATCTATCTTGGATTAGTTCAGCAGCATTTATAAACAAATATCTTTTAACAGCTGTTGTTCCTTCCTCAGTATTCAAACAATTCAAAGAGAGAATAATAGCATGCAGTATCAAGATTCTCTGTGTATTTCCATCTTTGTGCAGCTTTATTTTTAACCTCTATTTCTTTTATTTTTACTTTTACTTTTTGACACAGGTTCTCTGTATATCTTTGTCCTGGAATAACTCTGTAGACCAGGCTGTCCTTGAACTCAGAGAGATCTGTCTGTCTCTGCTCCCCAGTGCTGGGATTAAAGGCGTGTGCTACCACACCTTGAACTCAGAGATCCTTCTGTCTCTGCCTCCCAGGCATTGGGATTAAAGGTGTGTGCTACCACACCTTGAAGTCACAGAGGTCAATCTACCTCTACCCCTTGAAGTCACAGAGGTCAATATGCCTCTACCTCCTGGGCATTGGGATTAAAGGTGTGTACCACCACACATAACTACTCTCTTTTTACTCTAAGAACTTTAACTTTTATCCTGCATTTATTTTTAACACACTATAAACCATTTAGAGGTTTTCTTCGTCTTTGAATCTCTCTTTACTGTATATCTCTCCTTTTTTCTGACCACATGAGCCGAAAACCGTGGCTTTGACGGCTGGATCTAGGCCATTTCTTAGCTTTCCAGCCTCATGGCAGAGGTACTGCTGAAGCCATTTTTATTGCCACTGCTCTGTGGTATTTCAAGGTCCCTGCTAGCAAGCAAGCTGCAGCATTCTGCTCACAGACCACACTCAGTTGGACTGCCTGCCTGAAGCAGTCAGAGGTTGCAGTTATCCACGTTGGGCGCCATCAGTTAATTAATAAAGAAAACTACCTGGCCTCATAGGTCAGAACATAGGTAGGCAGGGAAGACAGAACAGAATTGTGGGAGAAAGAAAGCAGAGGCAGACAGACGATGAAGCTCTGGTCCAAGATGGATGTAGGTTAGAATCTTCCCAGTAAGCCACCACTTCGTGGTGCTACACACATTAATAGAAATAGGTTAATAAAGATGTGAGAGTTAGCCAGTAAGAGGTTAGAGCTAATGGGCCAGGGAGTGTTTAAATGAATACAATTTGTGTGTTGTTATTTCTGGTGTAAAGCTACTGTGCCTGAGCTGGACTGGATGAAAAGCAGGCCTGCTTGCCTCATGTTACAGAATGACACTACATACAAAGGGTGACACCATTAAAGAAAACTGACTCTCTCTGTCCAAGAATTTGTCAAAAGCCAATAACTCCTCAACTAGTGGTAAAATTCTATGTCCTCTTCCCTACTCAATATTGGAATTTTTCTGGCATGAGCATGCACAATAGTAAAATATATTTGCTTTCCTGAAATAATCTGCACTTGATTCTTATACATTTTAATTTTATGCATCTCATAGTTGGCTTTATTATCATTTATTTTTACTTTTTATAAGTGTATTATTGAAAAATATAACTCTAAAATAATTTGATTATTCCTTTTTTAAAATTTATTCTTGTATGAGTATAATACATCCTAAACAAAGTTTACCCTTCTTATACTCTTCCAATATTCCTCCCTAGCTCCACTTGTTCCAGATCCATTCCTCAGCTTCCCTTCAAAAAAGAGTAGCCTTCCCAAGGATATCAATCAAATACACCAGAACAGGATACAAAAAGACTACACACAAACACTCATATCAAGGCTCTGCAAGGCAACCCAGTAGGAGGAAAAGGGACCCAACAGCAGGGAAAAGAGTCACACACACCCAGTCCCACTGTTAGGAATCCCACACAACAATATACTAACAACAATAACATATATGTGCAGGGACTATTGTAGACCCACAGAGGCTCCATGATGGCCACTTCAGTCTCTGTGATGAGCCTTGATTAGTTGATTCTGTGGATCAAGTTATCCTATTTCTTCAACCACTCTTGCCCTTACAATTCTTTCTAACCATCTTCAGTGGGTTTTTCCCATGTCCAAGAGGAGGGACCTAATGGAGATCTCCAATTCCAGCTCTCTTTATATATATTGTTGGCTGTGGGTCTGTGAATTTGTTCCTCTCAGCTGTTGAACTAAACCTCTTACATGATTAGATTAGGCAGTAATCTATGAATAAGGCAGAAAATCATTAGGAATAATTTTATAATTTTTTTCTATCCTAGGTCTCTGGGCTATCCAGCCTCCAGTTCCTGGCTATTCTGGATGTGTCAACTGGGCTTTATCTTGAGACATAGGCCTCAGATTAGAGGGGTCAGTTGTTGGACATTTCCACAAGTTCTATCCTTGCCCTAGAACATCTTGAAGGCAGACTACATTGTAAGTCAAAATTTTGTGATCGGGTTGGTGTTCCAGTCCCACCACCTGAAATCATGCCTGGTTACAGACGATAACCAGTTCAGGCTCCATATCATCTGTTAGTATGAGTCCTAACTACAGTCACCCTTATAAAATGCTGAGAGTTTCCATCTGTTGTAAGCCTACCTGATTCTTCCTATTCCCATCCCCACCTGCTCCCTGTCCAACCACAAAATCTATTCTATTTTCCATTCCTAGAGCCATGTGTCCCCCTAAGAGTCCTCTTTGTCATTTACCCTTTCTGGGTCTGCAGATGGCAGCAAGATCATCATTTGCTAACTACCTAATGCCATCTTATAGATCAGTACATACCATATTTGTCTTTCTGGGTCTGATTATCTCACTCAAAATGATTTTTTTTCAAATTCCATGCATTTGCCTGCAAATTTCATGTTGTCATGTTCTTGGTAACAGCTGAATAGTACTCTATTGTGTAAATGTGTCATATTTTTCCTATCCATATTTTGGTTAGGGCATCTAGGTTGTTCCCAGTTTGGGGCTACAATGAATGTATTCACTATGAACATAGCTGAGTAAGTGTCCTTATGATATGATTGAGTGTCCTTTGGTTATACCCCACAGAATAGGATAGCTGAGTCTTGAGGTATATTCATTTCCAGTATTCTGAGAAATAGTCATATTGATTTCCATAGTGGCTGTATGAATATGCACGCCTGCTAGCAATGGAAGAGTCTTGTTCCTCTTGCTCCATATCCTCTTCAAAATGAGCTGACACTTTTGTTGTTGATCTTAGCCATTCTGACAGGTATAAGATGGAATTTAAAGTAGTTTTGACTTGCATTTCCCTGATGACTAAAGATGTTGAACATTTTTTTTTTATTTTTCCATTCAATTATTTATACTTCCTTCCCTCCTCCCAAGCCCCTCCCACTCCCCCATACCCCTTCTCTCTCTTCCACCCTGCTTGAGAGAGGGCAGGGAACCCTGCCCTGTGAGAAGTCCAAGGCCCTCCCCCCTACATCCAGGTCTAGGAAACTGTGCATCCATATAGGCTAGGGTCCCAAAAAGCCAGAACATGCCATAAAATCAAGTCCCAGTGCCTTTATCAGTGGCTTCTCAGTCATCCCCTATTGTCACCCACAATCAGAGAGTCCGGTTTGATCACATGCTCATTCAGTCCTGGTCCAGCTGAATTTGGTGAGCTCTCATTAGAACAGACACACTGCCTCAGTTGGTGCACCAACCCCTCGCGGCCCTGACTTGCAAGCTCATCTTCACCCTCCTTCTGCCTTTCTATTGGGCCTTGGTAGCCAAGTCCGTTGCTCTGATGAGGGTCTCTGTCTCTATCTTCATTCATCGCCGGATGAAGATTCTATGGTGATATTCGAGATATCATCAGCGTGTTAGTGGAGCAAGGACAGTTCAGGCACCCTCTCCTCTGCTGTCCAAGGACCTGGCTGGGGACAACCCCGTGGAAACCTGGGATCCCCTCTAGAGCCAAGTTTCTTGCCAACCCGAAATGGCTCCCTTAATGTAGATATCTTCTTCCCTGCTCCTATATCTGCCCTTCCTGCATCTTCACCCTCCCATTCCCCCAATCTCTCCCCAGACTTTCCCTTCTCCCTTCCCTCTCCCCCTCTCACCTTCCCCCAACCTCATCCCCACCCTTACTCTCACCCCCATGCTCACAATTTTTGGTTTGTTGATGCCTAGTTTCTTGAGCTCTTTATTAGCCCCCTATTTGATGTGGAGTTGTTGAAAATATATTCCCATTCCATAGGCTGCTGTTTTGTCCTATTGACAGTGTCCTTTGCCTTACCAAAGTCTTTTAGTTTTATGAAGTCCCATTATTGTCAATCTCAGTGGCTGTACTATTGGTTTTCTGTTCATAAAGATGTCTATTGTGCCAATATGTTCAAGAATATCTCCATAGTTTCTTTTCTACCAGGTTTAGTGGTTCTGGTTTAATGTTGAGTCCTTTAATCCATTTGGAATTGAGTTTTCTGCAGAGTAATAAATATGGATCTATTTGCATTCTTTTACATGCAGATATCCAGTTAGACCAGCACAATTTTTGAAGATGCTTTCTTTTTTTCCCTTGTATTTTTCTGAAATCACTATCAAAAATCAAGTGTTTAAAGCTGTCTAGTTTTATGGCTGGGGTTTCAATTTGATCTCATTGATCAATGAGTATGTTTTTATATGTTGTTACTGTAGCTTTCTAGTACAGCTTGAAACTGGGGATGGAGATACCTCCAAAAGATCTTTTATTGTACAGGATTGTTTTTAACTATCCTGGGCTTTTGTTTTTCCATATGAATTTGAGTGTTGTCTTTTTAAGCTTTATAAGGAATTGTGTTGGAATATTAATGTAATTATATTTAACATGTAAATTGCCTTTAGTTGGATGGCCATATTTACTATGTTGGTCCTATTGATCCAAGAGTTTGGGGCATTGTTCCAGCTTCTGATGACTTTTTTAACTTTTTTTCTTCAAAGACTTGAAAATTTATCATACAAATTTTTCATATGCTTTGTTTGGGTTGCTCCAAATTATTTTATATTCTTTGTGGCTATCATGAATTGGTTATTTTAACTTTGACAGGAATAGTCATCATCAATTATAATCATAATCTGATCATTATAATTTATGGATTAACTACTAAGAGGTTTTACAACCCTATACTCCATAATGCATGGACTGATAATATAAAATGAATTTTATATTTAAAAGCTACCATTCATAACTGAAAATAAATTTACCACAAAACATTATTTTTTATTACTTAAAGTTAATTCAATCTGAAAATAACACTTATATTTGTGTGCTAATTAAAATATAAAGAAACATTTTCACTGTTGGTGGAGGAGTGCCTGTTTGTTCTTCCCAACTGCCTGGCTAGTTAGTCCTGAAATAACCACACAGAAACTGTGTTAATTAAATCACTGCTTAGTCCGTTAGCTCTAGTTTCTTTTTGGCTAATTCTTACATCTTAATTTCATCCATTTCTATTAATCTGTGTATCACCTTGTAGCAGTGGCTTATTGGGTAAAATTCCCAGCATCTGTCTCTGGTGGCTCCATAGCATCTCTCTGTTTCTGCTTTCTTCCTCACAGAATTCAGTTCTGTCTTTTCCGACTACCTAAGTTCTGCCCTATCAGGCCAAGGCAGTTTCTTTATTCATTAACTAATACAAGCAACACACAGAGTGGATTCTAACATCATTTCACTAACAGTTCCTTCAGAGGAGTGTGAGAATGAAATGATGAGAGAGTACACAGAGGTTGTAATCTCTTTTTTTGATCATGTTTAATTTTGTAGAGAAAATATTTAATGAATATGTTGTATAAATATGCAATAAATAACCAGCTTTATCTCTAAAATTTCGTGTGTTGGTAAATAAATACAAATTTGTGTGTCATGTAAAAGTACATTATAATATTATACAAAATAAAAAACTTTAAAGAAATTGATTTTATTCAACACATGTTCATTCCAATTAGGTCAGTCACAATTTCTTTGTATTTTGGTAATGTTCTTTAAAATTATGTTGGCATTGATTTAACAAGAAATGAAAACTGCATTGCAAATGAAAAGTATGTTAATTTCAGAAGAAAGAGATTGCTTAAGAATGTCACAGAACATTTACATGATTGCTGTGGTTTCAGTTTAATATATAAATAGTAAGATCAGTACTCTGAATGGTACATATTTAACAACAAAAATCAATTGTTTATAATTATATATTAATATGTTTAAGAGCATTATGGAAGTTGCGAATGCTACAAATTTTTGTACAGATAGAATGAAAATGGATATTCTTAATACATTTCAACTACCTTATCGACTAGGCAAAAAATACAGGTACATTTTTTTTAAAACAACCTAATGCATAATCTGTTTGAACCAAGTACCTATTTTTAGGTTTGTCTTCATTTTTAAAAGGCTTTTAAAACACAGCTTGCTAACTGGTGTGTAATAATGGAGGAAAACACTGAATGTATCTTTTCATCAGTAATTTCAAAGTATTATTATGTGAGGAAGCAATTGAAGTAAAGGTTGTAATTTTTTTTTTGAAACTTCTAAAATGCTTTTTCCATCAGGATCCAATATAATAGTGCATGGCTTTTTGCCTTTAAAATCAATTATATTCTGACTCTTTCCTCTTTATTAAGATATTCAAGGATTTAGGACTAACAGCTTCAAAAGTTCTTATTGTTTCTTTCTTTGTTACTTGTTTTGACTCCTGAGTCACAAATGATTCAGATGAACAGGGCTACTGAACTCACCCATTTCAGACTGGGGCAGCTAAAGCCTCTTACTCTATACATGTATTAACTTCAGAATTCTAAATAATGACTTTGAATTTCATATTTTTAAAACTAAGAGATTTTATGTATGTGGACCAGAACTAAAAAGCTCATTTGTGTTCATTCATCCCATTTCTCCTTTCTCTATTTTTTCATTGTGGTTTCCTTCCTTTCTATTACCCTTATTTTGAAACAAAAATAAAAATTAATATCAGTTTAATCATGATTTTATTAGTATATTTAATATATGGAATATAATATAGAGACCACATGCAATTATCAATTAGAGATAGTTAATATTTTGATTGTAATTCACACTTAAAGTATTTATTAGTTCATGATAACTAAGCACATTCTGGAGTATGGTATGTATTTCAGTACTTGTATAAGATACACATTGTTGTTATCACTTATTATTACTTTGTAACTCAAAATTTTGGTACATTTGGTAGTCTACTTTACATAGTTAATCCAACTTTATTATTTTTCTTTCTTTTTTATTTTTTTTATTATTTATTTACTTATTTTTTATTTATTTTTGGTTTTTTGAGACAGGGTTTCTTTGTAGCTTTGAAGCCTGTCTTGGAACTACATCAGGAGGGCCTCGAACTCACAGAGATCTGCCTGCTTCTGCCTCCCAAGTGCTGGGATTAAAGGCGTGCACCACCACCACCCAGCTCTACTTTATTTTTTCTTTTTCTTTATTTGTTCATTTTTTAAAATCAGTTTTTTTTTGGACTCTGTTTCTGTAACTTTGTCTATAGTGTCTGACAAAGTCCTCTTATAATGTCTCCTCCTTCCTTTTTTTTTTTTTAAAGTAATTTTATTAAATTATAAAAGTTTCCATTTCCGCCCCTCTTCCCAACCCCCTCCCACTCCCCCCACTCCCTCTCCTCCTCCCACTTCGTCCCTTAGGGCAGTCAGGGTTTCCTGCCCTGTGGGAAGTTCAAGTTCCTCCCCCCTCCCTCCAGGTCCAGGAAGATGAGTATCCAAACAGACTGGATGCCCAAAATCCAGTACATGCAGAGGAAACAAGTCCCAGTGTCATAGTCAATGGCTTTTCAGAAAGACTTCAGGCCAGCCACATTCAGAGAATCCGGCCAAATTCCGAGAATCTGGTTAGATCACATCCTCTTTCAGTCCCAGTCCAGCTGGCCTTGGTAAACTCTCATTAGATCCGTCCCCTTGTATCAGTGGGTGATAGCATCCCTCGCAGTCCTTATTTTTTTTTCATCCTTCTGCTCCTCATTTGAACCTTGAGGGGCTCAGTCCGGTGCTCCAATATGGGTCTCCATCTGTATCGCCATCCTTCGCCAGAAGAAGGATCTATGGTGATAAGCAAAATAGTCATCAGTATGGTTATGGGCCAAGGCCGGTTCAGGCACCCTCTCCTCTGTCCAGAGAACAATCTGGGGATCTCTCTTTGGACCTGGGATCCCATATATAATCAAGTCTCCTGTAAACCCTAAAATGACTCCCTTAGTTGAAATATATTCTTTCCTGATACCATATTCATCCTTCCTCCCTCCCCCCCATCCCGGTCCACCAAGCTTTCCCCATTCCTCCCCTTCTCTCTAACCCTCTCCCCTTCCAACAACCCTCCCACCCCCCCATGCACCCGAGGTTACCTGGGACTCTTGTCTCTTTCCTACCTCCTGGCGGATAGCTAAATAATCTTCATCAGGTTCATCTTCTTATTTAGCTTCTCTAGGATCACGAATAACAGGCTCAAAGACCTTTAATTATGGTTAAAATCCATTTATGAGTGAATACATACCATGTTCCTCTTTTTGGGTCTGGCTTACCTCACTCAGTAAAGCGTTTTCTATTTCCATCCATTTGCATGCAAAATTCAAGATGTCATTGTTTTTTACCGCTGAGTAAAACTCTAATGTGTATATGTTCCACATCTTTTTTAACCATTCTTCTATTGAGGGGCACCTAGGCTGTTTCCAGGTTCTGGCTATTGCAAATAGTGCTGCTATGAACATAGTTGAACAAATGCTTTTGTAGTATGTTCGGGAATCTCTAGGGTATATTCCCAAGAGAGGAATTGCTGGGTCCTGAGGGAGGTTGACTCCCAGTTTCCTGAGAAACCGCCACACTGGATGCACAAGCTTGCATTCCCACCAACAATGGATGAGTGTTCCCCTCATTCCACATCCTCTCCAGCATAGGCTATCATTGGTGTTTTTGACTTTAGCTATTCTGACAGGTGTAAGATGGTATCTCAAAGTGGTTTTGATTTGCATTTCCCTGATCGCTAAGGAGGTTGAGCATGACCTTAAGTGTCTTCTGGCCATTCGAAGTTCATCTGTTGTGAATTCTCTGTTCAGATCAGTACCCCATTTTTTAATTGGGTTAATTAGAGTTTTAGTGTCTAGTTTCTTGAGTTCTTTGTATATTCTGGAGATCAAACCTTTGTCTGATGAGGGGTTGGTGAAGATCTTCTCCCAGTCAGAAGGCAGCCTTTTGGTCTTACTGACAGTGTCCTTTGCTTTACAGAAGCTTCTCAGTTTCAGCAGGTCCCATTTATTCATTGTTTCTCTTATTGTCTGTGCTACTGGGGTCCTACTTAGGAAGTGGCCTCCTGTGCCTATATCTTGTAGACTACTTCCCACTTTCTCTTCTATCAGGTTCAAAGTGGACAGATTGATGTTGATGTCTTTAATCCATTTGGACTTGAGTTTTGTGCATGGTAATAGATATGGATCTATTTTCATTCTTCTACAGGTTGACATCCAGTTATGCCAGCACCATTTGTTAAAGATGCTTTCCTTCTTCCATTGTATACCTTTAGCTCCCTTGTCAAAAATTAGGTGTTCAAAGGTTTGAGGGTTAGTATCTGGGTCTTCTATTCGATTCCATAGGTCGACTTCTCAGTTCTTATGCCAATACCAAGCTGTTTTCAATACTGTAGCTCTGTAATAGAGTTTGAAGTCAGGGATAGTAATGCCTCCAGAAGTTCCTTTACTGTATAAGATTGTTTTGGCTATCCTGGGTTTTTTGTTTTTCCATATAAAATTGATAATTGTTCTTTCAAGGTCTGTGAAGAAGTTTGATGGGATTTTGATGGGGATTGCATTGAATCTATAGATTGCTTTTGGTAGAATTGCCATTTTTACTATGTTGATTCTCCCAATCCAAGAGCAGGGGAGGTCTTTCCATTTTCTGGTATCCTCCTAAATTTCTCTTTTCAAAGGCTTAAAGTTATTGTCAAATAGGTCTTTCACTTCCTTGGTTAGAGTAACCCCAAGATATTTTATGCTATTTGTGGCTATCGTGAAAGGTGATGTTTCTCTGATTTCCCTCTCCGCTTCTTTATCCTTTGTGTATAGGAGTGCCACTGATTTTTTGGAGTTGATCTTGTATCCTGCCACCGTACTAAAGGTGCTTATCAGCTGTAGGAGTTCTTTGGTAGAGTTTTTGGGGTCTCTTATGTACACTATCATATTGTCAGCAAATAACGAAAGTTTAACTTCATCCTTTCCAATTCGAATCCCCTTGATCTCCTTATGTTGTCTTATTGCTATTGCTAGAACTTCAAGCACTATATTGAAGAGGTATGGAGAGAGTGGACAGCCTTGTCGTGTTCCTGGTTTTAGTGGAAAGGCTTTGAGTTTCTCTCCATTTAATTTGATGTTAGCTGTCGGCTTGCTGTATATTGCTTTTATTATATTTAGGTATGATCCTTGTATCCCCAGTCTCTCCAACACCTTTATCATAAATGGATGTTGAATTTTGTCAAATGCTTTTTCAGCATCCAATGAAATGATCATATGGTTTTTTTCTTTCCGTTTATTTATATGATGGATTACATTGATAGATTTGCGTATGTTGAACCATCCCTGCATCTCTGGGATGAAACCTACTTGATCATAATGGATAATTTTTCTAATGTGTTCTTGGATTCGGTTTGCCAGTATTTTATTGAGAATTTTCGCATCGATGTTCATGAGTGAGATTGGCCTGTAATTCTCTTTCTTGGTTGTGTCTTTGTGTGGTTTTGGTATTAGGGTGACTGTAGCTTCATAAAAGCAGTTTGGCAGTGACTCTTCTTTTTCCATATTGTGGAATACATTAAGGAGTATAGGTATTAGCTCTTCCTGGAAGTTCTGGTAGAATTCTGCATTGAAACCATCTGGTCCTGGTCTTTTTTTGGTAGGGAGATGTTTGATAACAGCTTCTAATTCTTCACGACTAACAGGTCTATTTAGATTGTTCACCTGGTCTTGGTTCAACTTTGGTATATGGTACTTATCTAAAAAAATGTCCATTTCTTTTACATTTTCTAGCTTTGTGGCATAGAAACTTTCGTAGTAAGATCTAATGATTCTCTGAATTTACTCTGTGTCTGTGGTTATGTCCCCCTTTTCATTTCTGATCCTATTAATTTGCAAGTTCTCTCTCTGCCATTTGATTAGTTTGGATAGGGGTTTGTCAATCTTGTTAATTTTCTCCAAGAACCAGCTTTTTGCTTCATTGATTCTTTGGATTGTTTTCTGTGTTTCTATTTTGTTGATTTCAGCCCTCAGTTTGATTATTTCTAGTCTTCTACTCCTCCTGGGTAAATCAGCTTCTTTTTTTTCTAGAGCTTTCAAGTGTGCTGTTAAGTCTCCAATGTGTGCTTTCTCCGTTTTCTTTAGGTGGGCACTTAGTGCTATGAACTTTCCTCTTAGCACTGCTTTCATTGTGTCCCATAGGTTTGAATACGTTGTGTCTTTGTTTTCATTATATTCAAGGAAGACTTTAATTTCTTTCTTTATTTCTTCCTTGACCCAGGGGTGATTTAGTAGTTGACTGTTCAACTTCCATGAGTTTGTTGGCTTCCTGGGGGTACCATTGTTGTTGAATTCTAATTTTAATCCATGGTGATCTGACAAGACACAGGTGGTTACTAATATTTTTTTGTATCTGTGGAAGTTTGCTTTGTTACCAAGAATGTGGTCAATTTTCAAGAAGGTTCCATGAACTGCAGAGATGAAGGTATATTCTTTCCTATTTGGGTGGAGTGTTCTATAGATGTCTGTTAAGTCCATTTGATTCAGTACCTCCAATAAATCTCTTATTTCTCTGTTAGGTTTCTGTCTGATTGACCTGTCCATTAGTGAGAGAGGAGTGTTGAAGTCTCCTACTATTAGTGTGTGTGGTTTGATGACTGCCTTGAGTTCTAGAAGAATTTCTTTTACATATGTGGATGCCTTTATATTAGGGACATAGATATTCAAGATTGAGACTTCTTCCTGATGAATTGTTCCTGTTATGAGTATGAAATGTCCATCTCCATCTCTTCTGATTGATTTTAGTTTGAAGTCGATTTTGTTAGATATTAGAATGGCCACACCCACTTGTTTCTTAGGTCCATTTGCTTGGAAAACCTTTTCCCAACCCTTTACTCTGAGTAGGTGTCTGTCTTTGTGGTTGAGGTGTGTTTCTTGTAAACAGCAGAATGTTGGATCCTGTTTTCGAATCCAATCTCTAAGTCTGTGCCTCTTTATAGGTGAGTTGAGTCCATTGATATTAAGTGATATTAATGACCAGTGATTGATGACTCCGGTCATTTTTTTGGGTAGTAGAGTGTATGTGTTTTCCTTCTTTGAGTTGTGCTTGTGAAGGATCGCTAGATGTCTGAGTTAATGTAGGCAGTGTTGGGAATGTTGGATTCCTTGGGTTGTGATTTTCCTTCTAATATTCTCTGTAAGGCTGGATTAGTAGCTACGTATTGTTTAAATTTGTTTTTATCCTGGAATATTTTGTTTTCTCCGTTGATAGCGAACAATAGCTTGGCTGGGTAAAGTAGTCTGGGCTTGCATCCATGGTCTCTTATTTTCTGCAGTACCTCTATCCAGGACCTTCTGGCTTTCATGGTTTCCATAGAGAAATCTGGTGTAAGTCTGATAGGTTTACCTTTATAAGTTACATGACCTTTTTCCTTTACAGCTCTCAATATCCTTTCTTTAGTCTGAATGCTTTGTGTTTTGATTATTATATGACGAGGGGATGTTTTTTTCTGATCCAGTCTATTCGGTGTTCTGTATGCTTCTTGAACCTTCATAGGAATATCATTCTTTAGGATGGGAAAGTTTTCTTCTATAATTTTGTTGAGTATATTTTCTGGACCTTTGAAATGCAATTCTTCTCCTTCTTCTACTCCTATTATTCTTAGATTTGGTTTTTGTATTGTGTCCCACAGTTCCTGAATGTTTTGTGATGAGAATTTGTTGAATTTGCTGTTTTCTTTGGTCAGAGTGTTTAATTTCTCTATGGTGTCCTCAGAGTCTGAGATTCTTTCTTCTATCTCTTGTATTCTATTGGTTATGCTTGTTTCTGAAGTCTCTGTTCGTTTACCTAGATTTTCCATAGCCAGCCGGCCCTCGGTTTGTGATTTCTTCATTGACTCCATTTCAGTTTTCAAATCTTGAACTGTTTCTATTACCTGTTTGATTGTTTTTTCTTGGTTTCCCAGAATTTCATTTACGGATTTACTCATTTCTTCAAACTTTTGGTATATTTCTCTTCCATTTCTTTACTCATTTCCTCAATCTTTTTGTTATACTTATCTTCCATTTCTTTATGGCAGATTTTCACCTCCTGTTTAAGTTCCTCTATTATTTTCATAAAGATCCGCTTAGAGTCGATTTCTTCTATTTCTTCTGGAGTAGGGTGTTCAATTCTTCTAGTTTCGAGCTCCCTGGATTCTGGAGATGTCATGTTGCCTTTCAGGTTGTTGGAGGAATTCTTGCATTGGCGCCTGCCCATCTCCTCCACTCTGGATGAAATTCCTCAGCGCTTTCTGGATAGAACTCCTCAACACTCTCTGGGTAGGACTTCACAGCACTCTCTGGATAGAGCTCCTCAGCCCTCTCTGGAAAGAGCTCCTCAGCAGTACAATAGGGCTAGCTGATCTTTCTGGTACTCGGGAGACAAAGGGCCCTCAGCAGTGGGGGGAGGGGAGGGGTCCCTTGGAACACCGAAGACCCTGCAGCAGAAGCTGAGGGGGGAAGGGCTGTGCTCTGTTCCCGGACAGGCAGGCTGCCCAGGCGAGCACCCACTCACCTCTCTGGGAAGAACTCCTCAGCAGTGCAATAGGGCTAGCCGGTCTTCCCAGGACCCAGGAGACAAAGGGCCCGCAGCAGTGGGGGGAGGGGAGGGGTCCCTTGGAACACCGAAGACCCTGGTGTAGAAGCTGAGGGGGGAAGGGCTGTGCTCTGTTCCCGGACAGGCAGGCTACCCAGGCGAGCACCCACTCAGCTCTCTGGGGAGAGCTCCTCAGCAGTGCAACAGGGCCAGCTGGTCTTCCCAGGACCCGGGAGGCAAAGGGCCCTCAGCAGTGGGGGGAGGGGAGGGGTCCCTTGGAACACTGAAGACCCTGC
The DNA here is from genome assembly GCF_982192425.1 of Myodes glareolus. Classification (NCBI taxonomy): domain Eukaryota; kingdom Metazoa; phylum Chordata; class Mammalia; order Rodentia; family Cricetidae; genus Myodes; species Myodes glareolus. The sequence goes on along the minus strand of NC_142053.1, from coordinate 35,901,408 downwards.
CGCAGAAGCTCTCTGGGAAGAACTCCTCAGCAGTGCAATAGGGCTAGCCGGTCTTCCCAGGACCCAGGAGACAAAGGGCCCGCAGCAGTGGGGGGAGGGGAGGGGTCCCTTGGAACACCAAAGACCCTGCTGCAGAAGCTGAGGGGGGGAAGGGCTGTGCTCTGTTCCCGGACAGGCAGGATGCCCAGGAGAGCACCCACTCAGCTCTCTGGGAAGAGCTCCTCAGCAGTGCAACATAGTCAGCTGGTCTTCCCAGGACCTGGGAGGCAAAGGGCCCGCAGCAGTTGGGGGAGGGGAGGGGTCCCTTGGAACACTGAAGACCCTGCTGCAGAAGCTGAGGGGGGGGGCTGTGCTCTGTTCCCGGACAGGCAGGCTGCCCAGGTGAGCACCCACTCACCTCTCTGGGAAGAACTCCTCCTAAAATCAGTTTTACCTCATTTTATATGACAATCCAGTTCCCTCTCCCTCCTGTTCTACCTCTCTTCCCCACATTCTCCCACCCCATGCCCACTCACTTCCAGAGAGGGTAAAGGTAGTTAATAAAGTCTGTCACATCACTTTGAGGCAGGACCAAGGGCCTCCCCACTACATCTAGTCTGAGCAAGGTATCCCTCCAAAGAGAATGGGTTCCAAAAATCTAGTTCAAGCATTAGGGATGAATCCTAGTTCTATAGCTCAACAAAGTACCCCAGGCACACAAGTGTCACCCACATTCAGAGAGCCTAATTTGGGCCTATGTAGGATCTCCCTCTGTCAGTCCAGAGGCTGTGAGCTCCCACTAGTTCAGGTCAGGTGTTTCTGGGAGTATCACCATCATTATCTTGACCATTTTGCTCATATTTTCACTCCTTTCTCTCTTCGAATGAACTCTGGACGCTCAGTTCAGTGCTAGCTGTGGATATCTGCATTTGTTTCCAGCAGTTGCTGGATGAAGGTTCTATGATGACAAAGTGGTCATCAGTCTCCCTCTCCACTATTGCTTAGGGCATTAGTTGGGCTCATTCTTTTTTTTTTAATTTATAAAAGTTTCCATTTCTACTCTTCCTCCCAACACCCTCCCACTCCCCCGACTCCCTCTCCTCCTCCCTCTCCATCCCCCAGAGCAGTCAGGGTTTCCTGCCCTGTGGGAAGTTCAAGTTTCTCCCCCTTCCCTCCAGGTCCAGGAAGGTGAGCATCCAAACAGACTGGATCCCAAAAATCCAGTATATGCAGAGGAAACAAGTCCCAATGTCATTGTCAATGGCTTCTCAGAAAGTCCCCATCCCAGGTCCAAGGAGAGATCCCCAGATTATTCTCTGGACAGAGAAGAGGGTGCCTGAACCGGCCTTGGCCCATAACCATACTGATGAATATCTTACTTATCACCATAGATCCATCATCTGGCAATGGATGGAGATGGAGACGGAGACCCACATTGGAACACTGTACTTAACTCCCTAGGTCCAAATGAGAAGCAGAAGGAAAGAGAATGTGAGCAAAGAAGGCAAGATCAGGGGGAACCTTCACCGGTTGATGGATGGAGATTGAGACAGAGACCCACATTGGAGCACCGGACTGAGCCCCCCAAGGTCCAAATGAGGAGCAGAAGGAGGAAGAACATAAAAAAGGAAATCAGGACCGCGAAGGGTGCGATCACCCACTGATACAAGGGGACGGATCTAATGAGAGTTCACCAAGGCCAGTTGGACTGGGACTGAGCAAGCACGTGATCCAACCAGATTCTCTGAATGTGGCCGGATTCTCTGAATGTAGTTGGGCTCATTCTTGTGGATTCATTCCTAGGGCCTTGCTTGTTCCTGTGCTAGTTCCTTCCCTATCCAGCCAGAGTGGGTTGGTGAACTCCTATTAGCTCAGGTAAGCTGTTTCTGTTGGTATACCCAAAGAGGTATTGACCTCTTTGCTCATATTCTTACTCCTCTCACTCTTCGACTGGACTTTGGGAGCTTAGCCCAGTGCTCTACTGTGACTCTCTGCCTCTGTTTCTATCAGCTGCTGGATGAAGGTTCTATAGTGACATTTAAGATAGTCATCAATCTGACTGACATCTTTAATCCAACTTTAAAGAATGTCTAAATTTAATAGCATATATTATTTATACTTTATCTGACTGAATATAGTTTGCCCCAGCTCCATTAATTTTATTAAAATGATTGAATACTAACTAGTTGTTTTTACCAAATATTAGTTTTTTTACAACCATACATATGCATTCATATGTTGCATTTCCCCTCTAAATTCACCAATAAGTGGACTTTAAAGTTGATTCTGTATCTTTGCTGCTGTGAACAATACAGCAACAAGCATAGATGTACAAGGAAGTTCTTCAATTAGCATTGATAATCCAACTATAAGCCTCTCTTTTATGTTTTAAAACTATTTATTCGTTCTTTTATTACATTACTTATTTTGTATCTTCATCACTTTTACTTCTCATTTTTCTTATTTATAGGTAGCCATTATAATATTTTCATGGTATCGAATTTTACGTTAAGAAGAGCATTTGAAAATATATGCTATTGTGACTAAGGACATGGTTCATTCAGTAAAGATCCAGCCCTGTAAGTATGAGGACCATAGGTCAGTTACCCTGCATTTATTTAAAAACTACAGATGGTGCTATATCTTGAGTGAGGAAGAAATAAATAGAGCCTCAGAACTCATTGGTCAATCAGTCTATCCAACCCAGTAGCCCCAGTTTCAGTGATAGACTTTGCTTAAAATATAGGCAATGAATGATGAGAAAGACTCCTGAGAGACATCTGGGTTGGTAAGCTCACACACGGATGTGCACAGATCTCCCTTATAAACATTAGCTCATCCATGAAACTTAAGTGTGTGCAGAGACAGGGTAAAAAGAGAGGGGGCGGAGAGGGAATGAGGGTGAGAAAAAGAAAGAGGAATAAAGTTTGTTGCTATTTGAGACATGTAATTTTTGGAATGAATTTCAAATAATAGTATTATGACACAATCACCAGTAAAAGTTTCATAATACCTGTGTTGTATGACAATCAACTTAAACTGTGTTTGATATGCAGCTCACAACTGATTTATTTTTATACTCAACCATATTCATAGTGTATTTAATGATATAAAAGTGTTCTTTATTTATATGACTTAACGTTGCTACTTTCAAACTGTAATAAAGACTTAATATTGGAATGGAACAGGAGCATTCTATAATTAAAGGGCACTTTAATGAAAAATAAATTTCTCCTTTCTTCTGTTATATTTTTATTGCAATCCCCATTAGTGATATTCTATTGTTATAGGATCATATAACAATAATTTTCACTAAGCATATTAAATACATTGTCCAAAATTATTTGAAAGGTCTATATCCCATTTAAAATATCTACTTGAAAAATTGCAAAGAAGAAAACATTTTTAAATATCCTTTTTCTAAACTTTAGTACTTATTTTAATATCTAACCTATTCTCTAGAGGAAGAAATACCAACAAGAATGGATTAACTGTTATGGTTGTTCAAATTGATTTTCTTCTTTATCAGCTCTTATTCAGCAAAATGGCAAGTTTGCTGACATAGCAGTGTACCATAGATTCAACCTTCCAGATTATATCAGTCCTCTAATTCAGTGTGGGCCAATCACTAGAATTTCAATATGAAGAACTTAGTAAAACACTGTAAAACATCTAGAAACTGCATTAGGCATTTTATGCCATTTATAGAGGGAGAGGGGAATTTGGAAAAGAAATAAAGAGAGAAATTAAACTCTTCCTTGAATTTATTCTTTTTTTTCTTTTTCTTTTTTTTTCAAGACAGGGTTTCTCTGTATCAAAACAAATTCTTAATCCCATAGACCACATCACACTTAATGTCATCCATTTCTTCTCAGTTTTCTAAAGTTATAATTTGTCTTTCATTAATATTCATACCTCTTATTACTTTGAATCAATTATATCTCCACAATATTTGTATTATTTTATCCATTTTATTATATTAATTTTTAACATTTTTCTAATTATTGGTTATTTGTTATACAACCAGTTCCTTATATTTACAATAGATTATTGCTACAGTTTTATGCTTTTAAGTGCAATTCATCAGTAAAATTATTCATAGGGTACTTGTAAACTACTAAGAGATGACATTTTGAATTTGCTGTTATATATGTCTACAAGCCTTATTTACACTTGCACACACACATGCACACACACATACACACATACATATAAACACACAGACATAAATAATTTGTTTTCAATAGTGGGTTGAAATATTCAGCAGACTCTTTTGTTTCACTTCTAATGAATAAAGAGGGCCTAATTATTATTTCAATCAAAATTGACTAATAATTCAATAAATTATTCCTGTGTAACAAATCTATCAATGACTCTTGAACAATAGTGTGGATGAACGTAATAATATGTGTAAATGGTTGCATACTTAAGAGAAAACGTGGAAACTTTTCCCATATCCATTATTGTGTACCTTGTTCTAAAGATTTCTAATTGCATATAACTGATTTTCATCTGTTATAATAAAAGTTTAATCATATATACAGATATTTCCTCAATTATTTAACTCATTCTAATACATCATCAAGGATACATAGTCTATTGAACAAAAGTACAAATCTTGCTAGACACTGGATCAAGCCCTTTGAGTGTCTGTGCTAACTTTAGTGTTGCTAGTGTCAGAATTCAATAGAACTGTGAAGTACCCAGTTGGTGTCATAAATCTTTAATTTTGTTACGACAAAAAAAATCATTCAAAATTAATTAAATATAAGATTTTGGTGCCTTAAGACAGAATTGTTAGAAGAGTGTTGACTTCTAGATACATGGATTGGTAAGAACTTGAAAAAAGCAGAAGAAAGGGAAGTTTTGTTCTGTTTTGTTTTGTGAATGTGTCAAGATTTTGGCAGTTGATAACTGCTGGAACTTGAAGAAACATCCTTTCTTGAAGATGTTCCCACTTATAGGCTTCATGTGTATGGTCCCCACATACGCATATGTGTGCAACACTAATTCGACTTAGTCAGATATTAAAAAGGAATACTGAAGAAGTGAAATTGATAGAGGGCATGTTGGTGGGCTATAGGGAAATATGAAGATGGAAAATGGGGGTGGATATTCTAACTTATCATTGTAAAAATATATTAAAATCTCACAAAAAATAAAACAAAATTTTAATTAAAAATAAATTTTAATATTGTTGTTATGGGAATAAATATAGTTTTCTGGTGGTTAAAATACAAATTTGGAAGCTTCAGGGATATAATACAATGTACAAAATTGTATTCCTCTCAAATTCATAGTGTTGGAGCCATAACCTACACTACCTCAGAAAGTGATTGATTATTTTTGATGACAGAGTGATTAAGTAGATAATAAGGGTTAAATGAGGTCATATGGTAGGTCCCCACCTAATAAAACAAGCATTAGAAAGCAAAAGTTTTCAGGCACGCTGTGATACATGATAGGTGTACACACATTCAATAAAGACCACAGATAGGATATTGAAGAATATATTTCTGCAAAATAATAAGAGATCTAAAAAACTTCCAACTCTGATGGAATATTATGATATTAAATATTCAGCTTCAAGATATGTGACATAGTGAGTTTGCATTGTTCCGTGTTATTTTATGACAGCTCTTTTAAACAAATACAGCAAGTTACTCATGAGGGAACAGTTGGTCTTATATACTATGCCATTATAAAGTTTATCTTGAGGATGGTACTGAGTCCCACTCTAAATGTCAAAAGAAATCAGGTGTAATATTCCAGAAGAAAAAGCAGATATGAAAACCCAGTAAAACTTGATTTAGTACGATGAGGCTACTGATTCACTGAATATGACTATTATCCAGGCTATGATAAGTTCTATGGGTAAGAAGAACTACATGGGCACATCACACAATCTTAAAATTGAAAAACTGAACATTCTGAGAAGCCTAATGGATTTGGCCTTTGATTCCTTTTATAGGTGTTGTAGAATATATTAATCCATTTTATTTATGAGAGAGAGACAGAGATAGAAATAGAGAAACAGAAGCATATAAAGAGAAATTTGACACTTATAAATGGACTTTATTACAGCCCATTGAGTCTATTTAGTTCTATCTATATATACATAGGTATAAGGCTCCATCCATTGAAAGAGTGGCAACATACACCTTTGGAGAACTGATTCTTTTCTCTAAGTCAATTGACATTTCTCCTCAGTGTGAATTAAAGGGTATGTAAAAGGGATCTATGAGGAGGTGGATGGAGAAATTCAGGGACAAATATGATCTAAAGACATTGTTTTTATGTACAAAATTGCAAAAGAAAAAAGAAAGAAAACAAATTTAAAAAGATTGTAGGTTAGATAGGAACGATTTCTTGAAAAACTATAATGATAGTTGGTGGAAAGACAGAAATCTTTTCTGGTGCCCTAGTAGTAATGTGCTCTAAATAAAACTGTTTCATTTACTGCACTTTGGGGAAAAAGAAAGAAAAGAAAAATTAGGAGACCTAGATTATACAATCATCACTTGTTACCCATTAAGGATTTGTTACAATTTCAGGATACTACATCTGCCAGATGGTCAATTCCCTTATACAAAATTATATAGTATTTGCATATAAGCTATAATCAGGAGTCTTTATATTTTAAATCATCTCTAGTTTATTTATAATATTTAATACACTTTAAATATCAAGTAAATAGCTGCTATACTGTATTGTTTAGGAAATAATGACAAGAAAGTCATTGTGTCAATTATAACAGACACTAAAATATTCAATTGGTGGTTTATTAAATGCTGAAGTTTATAAAGGGGTTATTCTGTTGAGAATTCTGGAGACAAGAAAGAAGACAGTAGACAAAAAAGAGAGAGGGAAAAGAGATAGAGGAGACAGAATTTCTAAAAGAAAATATGTAGCTCTTGGTACTGACAGAAACACAATAAGGACAATGAGTAAAAATATTAAAATCTGTAATGATACTATCTCTTGATTTATGAACATCAATATTTATTATCACTATTTAATATAATGGTTAATGGTTGAAAAAGAAAAATTTTGGGGATTCTGAAATGTGATTATATTACATTATGTTTAATATATTATATAATATCCAATATAGATTAAAATAAACTAACAGAATATAGAATTGAATGATTCATAGAATTACAATGGAAGTTTGCTTGCAAATTAAAAGTTTGCAAAAATCTGCAAAAATGTTCATAAATCACTGTTCATAGAACAGTGATCACTACCTAGACAAGACCACATGAACAGAGTTCTTCAATAAAGCGATGCTTTGTTCACAAACAGAAATTCTGAGATGAACAAATATCCTGTTTGGCGGGACACTATTCTGCTAAGAGATGTTTTATTTGTTTTACCTGAAGTTTGTATGGGAAGAGATGGTTTAACTCACAGAGCAACAATTTTTTAAAGATTTAGTTTCATTTTAGGTGATTATAATTATGCAATCTCTGCCTCACATTTCCTCCCACAAAGTTGTCCCATATGTGCCACCTTCCTTGCTATCTTACAAATTCTTGTCCTTTTTTCTTATTTTTATAATTTTGATAGTACTTTCATCTGACCAAAACTTATTATGTGGTTCTAAAGGAGCCTTTGAGAGTACAAGAGCTGACATAATTTAACTGAATGACTAGAAAATTATTGGAATAATTTTATGTGAAGTAGTAGTCATATCTCTTTTGTTTAAATAGTATACAGGAATGTAGACTGTATCTCATTAGAAAACATTAATGATACTTTATAATTAAGGGCATACACATTCCTGATTTAAACAATTTTAAATGAGAATGTTACCTTGAACTTACAAATGACATTATATTACCCATACTATTTGCATAGATAAATTATTTGTACATTAGCATATATTAAATTTGGAGTTATAATAAAATTTGTGAGAGAACCTTACAACAATGAGTGATGAAACATTGGGTCATAGCATTTCCTTCTGAGGAATAATTAATCTCTTGATGTGAATATTAATTGAAACTATTGTACTTAAGTTTAAAGTTAGTCAGAAATTAATTCAAAATCTGAAATTCCAGTGATATCTTGAGTGATGTCTGAATATCATCTAAGTAAGGAGGTGCTTTCCAGGAAAATTATGTGGTATAATTATTTGTGCAAAGTAGTGCTACTGGCAGGATGAAAAGAGGTACTCAACATATGGAGCTAGTAGACTTTGCTGTGGAACTGATTCTGAAACATCAAGATGCACTTATGTGTATCATCACCTTACCAAAGTTCTATGTACAGTGATCATTACCTAGACAAGACCCTATGAACAGAGTTCCACTAACCAATAAAGAGATGCTTTGTTCACAAACAGAAATTCCAAGATGAACAAATATCCCATTTGGCAGGACACTATCCTGATAAAAGAAGAGAAAACAAATCAGCTTGGTGATCTGAATTTCATGCTGCTTGCCACATTGCTTCAGGTTTTACTGACTCATGGGCAGTGGCCAAAGGTCTGGCCATATGATAAGACAGAGGGCAGTGAATGACATGTCTTATCAAAGGTATACTTTTTCCCAGGCATAGTCATGGGGGAAATCATGGAAATTTAAAAGCTGAATCATGAAAAAGGAAGTCAGGACCGCGAGGGTTCGATCACCCACTGATACAAGGGGATTTATCTAATGAGAGTTCACCAAGGCCAGTTGGACTGGGACTGAACAAGCACATGATCCAACCAGATTCTCTGAATGTGGCTGGCCAGGAGTCTTTCTGAAAAGCCATTGACAATGACACTGGGACTTGTTTCCTCTGCATATACTGGTTTTTTGGGATCCAGTCTGTTTGGATACTCACCTTCCTGGACCTGGAGGGAGGGGGGAGGAACTTGAACTTCCCACAGGGCAGGAAACCCTGACTGCTCTTAGGGATGGAGAGGGAGGAGGAGAGGGAGTTGGGGGAATGGGAGGGTGTTGGGAGGTGGGGCGGAAATGGAAACTTTTATAATTTAATAAACTTTGGGAAAAAAAAAAGACATGACAATGCCCAGCAGAAGAATCCCACTTTGGATTTGGAAATTGACAGGCAATAATAAGTAGATATTTTATTGTACTTGCTTAAACCAACCATGAGGATCTATGAAATGAGTAAATAAAGAGACAGAACCAATGTACTACTGCAGAGATAAACAATACAGTGGTGTTCCTCTTGCACACTAAGAAATAAGGAATATCAAATATTTTATGCCAATAAGACAGACATAAACTGAAGATTCAGGGTGGAAGGTTTTATAGCTAGTTGTCAAGTCACATTAACACAAGGTTACAAATGGGTCAGGATAAGAATTTATGCTGCCTAACTGATATATATATATATAGAGAGAGAGCTAGTAGACTTATAGATATAGACTAGTAGACATATATATATATGTGTGTGTGTGTGTGTGTGTGCTTGTGTGTGTGTGTTTGTAATTTTACAGTGCTATAAAATAAAATAAATTACAGAAATAAACTACTGAGTCTCATTATTTCACATCAAAGTATGTGCTATACAGTCTAATAATGATATCATGGATGTCAACAGAGTAACGATCCAATACAGATATGTAACTGGTAATGGAAATATGATTTGCTTAAACAAGAAGTAAAGAATTCTGTTAAAGACTAACATATATGATGTTTTAGGGTATGTTCATAATCAAAATTAAGATAAGTAATAATATTTAAACAATCAATAACATCTGTTTCTATATCCAATTTCATCAGAAACTATGGGAGAAAATGTAGCTAAAATTACATAATAATTCTCAAGCAGCTAGGATTTTAGTGTGGAAATTGTTTGCCGTATTCACCATACCACTTGAAATCTTTTTTTCCTGACAAGATACAACGATAAAACAAGCCAAGGAATAAACAAGTGTTCAAACCAGGGGTGGTATCCAAAGAAATTTTCAACCATGCTGCCAAATGTTCGTGATAAAATTTAAAAGTTCTTCAGTGAGAAGACCATGCATACACTTCATTTGGAAAAACTGTATTTTAGATTAAATGTATACATACATTTAAAAACAACACATTTGCTGAGTCCTGAAAGAAATTTAACTTAGATAGGAATTGAGCTAAAGAAATGAACAAATTATTTATGTGATGGGGAAAATGTATTTTAAGTTTAAGTTTCAAGTTTAAGAACTTGAAAATGGCACATAGAAAACAATGATACCATCTCTTAGTTCAATTATAATGGATCCCTGATAGGGTGCATACATACATTACTGAGGCAGTTTTTGCATTAGGAACCTGGTATCATGAAAATAAAGTGCACAACACTGACTCCTTTTGTAAACAAAGTATTTTCATTCAATAAAATGATGATGGACAGATTCAAATTTTTGATATTTCCCCTTTTATTGAAAATAGATTCTTTTGTCATACAATATGTCCTGATTTCAGTTCCCCCTCCATCTATTCTGCCCAGATCCTACCCACATCCCTTCACATCTGCATCCATTCCCTTTTTCCATTCCCTTTTTATCTCTCATTAAAAATGAATAGACTTCTAAGATATAGCTACCAAACATAACAAAATAAAATATAATAAGATGAAAACTATCACGTTGAACTTGGTAAAGAGCCCAAGAAGAGGCATAAGAATCAGAGACCAACTTGTTCATACACTCAACACACTGAAAGTGCGGACTGGCTGCAGACCCATACAGGCCTGTTCTTGCTGCTTCAGTCTCTATGAGTTCAAGCGAGCTTTGCTCAGTTGTCTTAGAGGACCTTGTTTTCCTGGTATCTTCTATTCCTTCTGTCTCTTCCACTTCTCCTGCCTCCTCTTGCGCAGAATTCCCTAAGTTTTGAGAGGAGAAATTTGATGGAAGAATCCTATTTAGGACTGGCTGTCCCAAGATATCTGTTTAAAACCCAGAAAGTTGATAGCATTATACAAAGTGCATATGTTTGGTAATTGTAGTTCTTGACACAGAGATCTACAAGCTCTTAAAATCTCCTGAGTGGAAGAAGTCATTTTCATTATTTATAACAAGGTCTTTTTCTAGGATAACTGAATTTATGCTGAGAAAGTGATTCTTGGTGGTCCTTAAACAGCTTCAGAATGGGATTTAGTTTCCAGGGAAACCAAATATCTGGTTAAAGTGTTGGAACTTTCAAAGGCAACCTAACACTCACCTCCAGGGAACTGAAAAGGACTAGGGATTTGAGCTCATTCACCAATGACTAATGATTTAATCAATCATGTCGACATCAAGAAATTTCATTAAATATTTTAAACAATGTCATTCAAGATTATTCTGAATTGGTTATAGCTTTGGAGAATGTGAAAAATCACAAGGGCATGAGATATCTATAATGTCTCATCTTCTTCCTTCCATACCTTCATTATGTATGGTTTTTGGCTATTCCTTATTTATATTCTTTAAAATACTGTATTTAGCAGTTAAAGTTCTTTAAATTATTCAGGTATATTATAAATAGTGATGCTGAAATGTAAAGATCCTTGATTTTACAATCTGTTTTTCAGAAGTTCAAGTAGACTTTCAAGACTTTTTGAAATACATCTTAAGTAAGGGCAGTCTTAGGGACCTGAAGCCTTAACTTATGCTATTAAGGAAATTTCTAACTTCCTAATTAATGTCAGAATTGAATGATATTTTTTCAGTTATGGTCTTTCTGCTACACTTGGGTGGCTAGTGTCTATGCAATAAAATTTTGGAGAACATGTTTTATATTGGAAAATTTACAATTGTGGAAATTATAAAATATTTGATATATAGTTTTTTGTTTTCCCCAGATTCATACACTGAAACATGAATATGCACTGTGAGAGTATTCAGAAGTGGGACCTTGAAAAATGTAATTAAGCTTGTGTAAAGTTGTGAATGTAGAGGGATCACGGTAGGAATTGATCCCTTATAAAGAAACTAAGGGACAAGAATTTTCTAATGATGTTAATGCAAAACAAGCAAAAAAAATGGGCATTTATAAAGAAAGTGATTACACTGTCACTCTAACCTTAGGGTTTTACTTTGAGAAATTCAATTATATTTTTAATTCAGTTTGTTTATTGTCTTTTGACAGCTTAAATTCACCAATACAGTTTCTAAAAAAAAAAAAAAGAAAAGAAAAGAAAAAAAAAGAAAACCTTAAGCAGGTATCAACTGTGAGACATTTGTGTCCTTGGTAGTAGTAGTAGTTGAGTATGAAGCAAGGAGTTGAAACAAATGTGGTCTTTGTTTTCATTCTCAGAGATTTCTGTTTGTATGTTTCTGGATTTTAAGAAGAGAAAGCTGCACTGAAGTAGTTGTAACGTTGTTGTCTGCTAATAAGGTTATATCTGGAACAAAGATGGTTTGTTCAGAAAGCCAAAAGATGAGCCATTAATTTTGAAAGGACTAATTTTCCATGATAAAAAGTAGAGGGAAGGATGACTACTGCACAGTACGGACAGGGAGAATTGTGTGTGGTTCCAAATGATTCCCAGGAATTCCTCTTAGTGCCCTCTTTTAGCTGCAACTGGACACATGCAGTAGCCCTACATGAAAATGATATTATTACCAAGAACTCAGAAATTTCAAGCATGGAATTTGGAGTCATGTCACTGGAAATATCCACAATGCTTGTTAACTTTATACTTAAATTGAGGAGCAATTTAAAGTAGTAGGAAAGAAAACACTGTCAGGTCTCCATAGGGACCAACTATAATAAGAGCGCTAGTTTGTTCCATTAACTTTCTTCCTCTAAATGGGTCTTCATAAAGGAAATTCAAGGAAATGGTAGAATAGTTTCTGCTCATAATGGCATGGATGGTTACATTTGTACAGAACAAACTGTTCAAATTCTTTTAAAAGAACATGCTTCAGAGAGCACCATTTACTAAGGACCCCTAAGTGTCATAACTTCAGAGCTTATTTGCAAAACCCTGGAAGATTTCTAGCCAATGATGAAATATGATAGAGGAATGACAGTCAGACCCCTTTTGCTTGATGCTGGAATTCTCTAATGGCTAATCCTGTCTCAGAACTTGTCAAAACCAGTCTTCTTCGTTTCCTATTTGCTCCACAGCAGTCACCCTTGTATTCTAAATGGATGACTCATCCTACACATTCCTGCTTCCTTTTGATCTTTCCTAGACATTCTCTAGAATTAATAGTTTGTAAAGCAAATCTTATAGCATTTTATCAGGATAATGAAATTGATACTTTCCATAGGAGCTTGTCCCTCACAATAGGAGAAAGTCACTTTTAAGTGTGATAAAAGATTTTTATATTTTTTCATGGCACATTTCTATTGTGTATTTTATCATGTGTGAGTCTTTTTAACTGCTTATTAGCCCACTAACATGAACAATTCCAAAAGAAATTTTATGAAACAATTTTCAGTAGAACAATTTAACAGTAAATCAGACTACACTGGTTTTAAGAAGAATAAGTAATTGGATGATGAAATTCTATGGCGAGCTAGTGTTCCAAACACTGTTCACGTGTTTGACATTGGAGAATAGATATAGAAGATAACTACAAACAGATGTTGCATTATTAAATTGAATGTAAAAGAAATATGCTATCATTTATATAGTACATTCAATTGGAAGTCAGGAAATGAATGACTTTGTTTCTCAGGTAGAGTTACTGACTTTAGGCATAAGAAGCTGTTTTGCTGCTGTTGTTACTGCTGTTATATAAGAAAAGTGAGCCGGATAGCACGTGGATGTTGATATCATTGGACAGTGAAAAATTGAAAAAAATCTGCTTCTACTGGCTTTTAAGTTGCTGAAAATATCCTGGTTTCATAAGGCTGTAATAAATATAGCTACTCAGAACCCAGTATTAGGAATTGCAATTTTGAAATGCTAGGTAATTTTACGTTTGATTTTTCCCCTTAAAGTTTCATACTCCAGATACTGTTTATTTCTACATTTTGTCTAACTTCCCATTTTCTCAGAATGGTTTCAAAGCTACCATTTCCCTACTATCAATTCCTATGTCCCCTTTTGTTCCTGTGGAAAACCTAAGGGCACTGCAGTGTTCTGCCTTGAATAATGATCAAGTTCTATTTGTCCTTCATTTTTGTTAGAAGACATATGCTCACAATGGGTAAGCATTTAGAATATGGTAATAACCTGGTTCTATGAAAAGATCAAGAAGTGTTAAGTTTCTTAGTTATATACTTACCAGTTTTATCTAGTGTGGAATTAATAATTATTTATAGATTACATATTCATCTTGTGCTAGGATTTTTGGTTTTAAGTCAGGAGATGGCCATTACGGCTCCTGATGTAGTCCTGCAGTTTTATTTTTTTGAGTTCCATACAGTATGTAGCTAGTTTTAAGGTGGGAGAAAAAAAATAATACAATGATAAGACTGATGAGTAAAGAGGCAGAATTAATAGCTTGAAGAAACTTCTGATGTTTCTAAAGAAACAGTTAGGATCCTTTGAAAAGAAAAGAGCAAACTGATCCTCCCGTTAAAGGGGCTCAGTAACTGAAGTATTATTATTTTACAGTATAATCCAAAGAAAGAAGAAAAATAAGGCCCCATGGACAGCAACATTTGGGATCAATTTTCGGTGCCATAACTCATTAAAACAAATAGCCCTGTAAATTATTTTAAATATGATCAGTCACAGTCATAACACCTCCCCTAGGAAGGCAAATATTATAAAAAGTGATAAATAGACAAATTAATTTGAAACTATTTCAGAAGCCTAAAAAGGCAGATACTGTATCTCAGTTACAGAAGCAGTCAGTCTATTTTTAGTTCAATATTGTAAGACCAGCTTTGATAGGAGAATATGATTCTTGATAATTTGCATGGGGTTTATCAGTGTGAATGCAGGAATAGAAATAGCTTTGTTGATCAAAGGTGATATTTGCTAGAAACTTAAAAGGTACACAAAAGGGCTGGGATCTAAAGTGCTGGTAAGAGTGTAGTTATAGTTAGGCTGTAAGTAGCCTGGAATGGGTGGGAAGGAAATGAAGCAACTAAAAATAGAAATAATAACTTAGAGCCCTAGTATGAGATGCAGAGACAAGTACTAGTCTGCGATCAGAGAAAATGAAGTTCACTGAAGGAAGTTGGGGATCCCTGAAATATAATTTATGCAATATTAAAATAATTGCACATGTAAATAAGAGAATCACTCTTAATGTCAAATATACAAGTCTAAATGGGCTAGCAAAATCTGTAATAGAGAATGTGAAATAAAATTAATACTACGAATGCTGAGAGCAGCAAAATATTAGAAACTTTAAAGAAAGCAGATCAATTTTACTAAATGTATTAAAGTTATATTTCAAGGAAACACCAAGAAGATTTGATAATTCAGATTATTCTCAAATTCAGTTTGAAAGTGTTTTAATAATTTTGGACTATAATTATTTTTTTCTGTTGTTGAATCTTCATTCAATTTTGGAATGAGTGTGATTCTGACTTCAAAAAAAAACAATTTGGAAATGTTTCATCAGTTTCTATTTTAAGAAATAATTTGAGGAGTATTGGTGTTAACTCTTTGAAGACTGATAGAATTAAGCTCTGAATTCATCTTGTTCCTGGATTTTCATTTTAGTTGGGATATTTTTAACTATTGTTTTCAATCTAAGTGGGTGGTATGGGTCTATTTAAATTACTAAACATATCTTCAGTATCATTCACTGCAATTTTATATGTATAAATTGTATATTTGAAGATATATTTACGTAAAATTGAGAAAAGTATTGTTCGAATTTAAAATAAATGATAGAAAATCATATTAAATAGTCAAAATATGATTTTAGTTTTAATAGGTATTGTTCTTCCAAATTAAACAAAAAAGAGTAAGTTCTGTTTTTCTCTAGGTGGAAGACACATTCTTAGATCTTTATGACCACATTTGTAAGTTTTTTAGTCTCAATTCAAATACTGTATACATATATAAAGCTTTCTTGTCATTTTTAGAAAATGTCCCCACTTGTCCCTAAACATATTTATTAAAGAACCCTGTCCATCTTATTTTAAGCATATAATCTTACTTCATGATTAATATATTCATTTAGGTACATACATAATTTTTATGTACTTCAAATTATGTATTAATTTGAAGACAGTTATTTTGGCTTGTGTTTAACTGTACAAATACTTTATGAAAGTATGTTTGAAACAGAACAAATACCCTATCAATGGTTGAGGCAGAAGCCATGGAGCCAGCCACCAGGTCAGACATGCTGAATCTTTTCCGGTAAGCTACCACCTCATGGTGCTACACAGATTATTAGAAATGGGTTAATATCAAGATATGAGAGTTAGTCAGTAACTAACTCTCTAGAGATAATGGGGCCAGGCAGTGCTTAAATGAATACAATTTGTGTGTTGTTATTTCCGGGGCTAAGCTAGCCATGTGGGAACCGGGTGGAACGAAAAATAGGCCTATCCACAGCTCCTCACTACAAATGGTCTCTCTTTGCTTGATGAGTAATAAAAATTATATTCTTGCACTCATTATCTTTTATAGATAAGAAAATAAACACTTTCATAATTACAATGACTATAAGTTTATATTAAATATTAATATTTTAAAAATAATACTCAAAGACTTAGTGCTTATTATTTGTATTTTCACTTCTACTTTTCTCACTTGAATGGTCCTCATATCAGTTACCATTCATAAAATATAAATACTTTGCATTTTATACTAGTACAGCAAAAGTTTGTCACTATACAGAAAGTCACTGTGGATATGTTATGTGCTTGCCTAACTATAAAGATTTAAGAAACTATACTTTGTGGGCTAGAGAGATTGTTCAGTGTTTAACAGCCATAGTTCCTGTTCTAGAGCACTCAGGTTCTATTCCTAGCACCACAGGGCATCTCAGAACTATTTGTAATTCCATTTGCAGGGTATCAGATACCCACTTTTGTTCTCCAAGGGCACCAGACACTGCATGGTAGGCATACATACTTAAAGTAAAAACACCCATATATTTAAAAAAATAAATAAATACATTTTTCTAATCCTTTTAAAATATTTCATCTTAGTATGAAAAGAAAATGCATTGAAATGAATTTTCCTTGATACTTTACTTCAAAATGGATTACTTTTAAAACTCTTTAGCATCTTTAAAATAAATTGGAGAAAATAAGAAATCAGAAGAAAAAGAGCCAAGTAAAAAGCATTCAGATACCTGTTTATTTTTAAAGCAGCGAGAGAAAGAAAGGTTATGTGTTTTTATGAATTGATCTTAATTTTAAATTTTACAACCACTTATACTACAAAACTTTGCTTAATTTTCACCTGTGGCTTTCCCTTTTTCATATAACCCTTTGTCATTTTTTCAATTAATTCTTTAACATCTAGTGCTAATCATTACAGCTTGACAGTAATTATAATACTGACAATAAATGCTTTTTTATATTGCCTTATTTAATATTCATAAGAATCCTATACAGTAGAAACTATGATGAACATTTTACAAATAGAAGCTCTAGGAACAAAGAGAGTCTGAATAAATTATCAAGATTCTCATCATATTGTAAGAGACTGTGGTAATACCTTTGACAGGTATATATGTTTGAAATATTAACTTTCAGAAATTGAGTGTTCAGATATTAGGATCATTGGGAAAATATTTTTTTAATAAAAGTCAGATTTACAGCTTCCCTAAAATTTTTATCTCCCATTTATTGTTTTAATATAAATGTTTATTATCGTATTATTTTATTTTTGTTTCCAGTTCCTTCTAGAAAAACCTATAACCACTAGTTTACTATACCAGTATAATCTGTGTAATGACAATATATAAACATTTGTCCTTTATCCATAGGTAAGTATAGTCTTTTTCTCTCATCAAGAAAATTTCTCTTTGCAACAGACAGAGACCACTAAAGAATACCACATCAATGAAAATACATACTTGTGGAATTCAGTCCCAGTGGATACATTTTCAAAAGACACTTGAACCTAAGGCTCAGGAAACATTGGGAAAAATGTTTCAGAAGTATTGCAGGTGCCAAAGGATCAAGGAGTTTTCTACAATATTTTATCTCTTGGTAAAATCTCAAAGCATGACTGGCCAAACATCTTGAGCTTAATAAGGAAGAAACCAATGCATATATATATATATATATATATATATATATATATATATATATGAAAATAATTTAAAGCACTTCCAATTTAACTTATAACTTGCATTTTTGCATTATGCTTTTCAATTCTCTTTTTAGAACATAATTATTATCCTGTAATTTTCTAACAATTTGTTCTTGAAACTCATAAATTTTTATGATCTAGCTGCCCTCACTCCCCAAGACTGACAGCGGAACTTCAATTGACAAGGATGTTTATGTTCTTTCTGGCTGGTGGTTTTCCACAGAAGCAGTAGAGATATAAAAGGCTTTAGCTTGGATCAAAATAAAGGTTGCTGTTCTTCCACCTGAAAAGAGGCCTCCATGTCTCAATCCTAGCACCTCCCACCAGTCTCTGCTATCCAGACTGTTCAAGGCACGCCAATAAATCATTACTTAAAAAAAGAAAAAAGTAATGAAATGCAGATGAAAATTTTCAGAAATTTTGATTCAGAAAATCTTTTTTAAAGAGCACACCAAAGCTAAGGATGATACTGACATATAAATTATAATAGCTTGTTACTAAAATAAATTCAAAAGAGAGAAAAAAGTAAGGGAAAGGATGATAATAAATTTTATAAAATTCAAAAGACAATAGAAAAATTAAGACAATAATTACACAATTTCTCCTTTTTTTCCTCTTTCCAAAATCTTCTATATAACCTTTCTTAATCTCTTTCTTTTTTCATTAATTGCTGTTGTATTCGTGCATATATATCACTAAATATAACCTGTTCAATCGTATATAACCATACAAATACATACGTTTTCACAGATGATGTTTGGTATTGAACAGACAAATTGGTGTGCTCTTACCTGGGGAAGAACATATTTCCTGTGCTTAGTTTTCCTTAGTGTCCTGTAGTTCTTTCTGTAGTGTTGGAATGTTGTTGGTTTTCCTCATTCTGTTTGGACATATTTTCTTCTGACTTACTTCTTCAGCTCCTGTTTAAGCAGTCATATTTGTGAGACTTTAAGGGTGTGTGTTCTGATGTTACCAAGAGATAGAATCTCATAACAAACAAACTCCCTGATACTTTGGCTCTTATAATATTTCTGCCCCATTTTCCTCAATGTTACCTGAACCTTAGGAATGAGAGAGTATCCCAGATTGGCCCCGAACTCGCAGAAATCCACTAGCCTCTGCTTCATGAGTGCTGGCCTTAAAGTCATGAGCCACCACTGCCCAATCACAATGCTACAGTTTCATGGGTTGTAGTTTTCGGCATTGGTCTCTGTTTCAAAGATAAGTTTCCTTGATGAGAGGTGAAAACTAAACTTATCTGTGTGTATAAGGACAAATATTTATAGATTGTTGTTAGAGATTATGCTGGTTTACCAAATTTGTGATACAGGTTCATCTCCAAGAACCATGACTTCATTCACACTGACTAGTTACCTAGGTTTTTAGTACCAGGAATGGTTCCCCTCTTGTGGAGCAAGTCTTAAGTGCACTGAGGTTTGAGTGACATCATTAGGGTTTTCATGTTGTGCTTGTTGTTGCCGTAGTTCATAGGGTCATTGTTTGGTAGGACTTGTGGCTGCCTCCATCCTTAGGATGTTTCTTTGGTGCCTTACTGATAATTTTTTCTTAGTATGCACCATGTGCTATATTTTCAAAGCCAATAAAATAACAAACATCTTAAATTTCACGAGGTGTTCTTTGTACCATTTACAAATTTAGTCCACTGTACATAGTACATTCATAAATATATTTATAAATGTGAAGAAAATATATAAAATGAAAACAAATACACATAAAAATATTTATCTATACTACAATCTATTAAGTGAAACTATGAAAATGATACTTTTGCTTAGGATGTTAGATCATCCTTTTTGTATCCCTAAAATATGACTGTTTCTAGATATAAAACAAGTATTTTTTATCTCTAAAATCAAGTACAATCTTCAATGAGCTCAAATTACCTGAATTAATCAGTTATCCCCTTCCAAAATAAAAATGCTTGAGATATGCTACAATGAGAAATTTTTTTTTTATCTTGAAATATCTGGCCATGATTCTTAAGCCCTATTATGTTGAGTTTCTGGCCAACAGTACATCACAGAAAAAAGCAATTATTTACCTCTTGGCAGCAAGGAAGTAAAATGGGTGGCAAAGAAGCTTCACCAAGCTTTCCCATTCTCGGAATTTGGCCGGATTCTCTGACTGTGGCTGGCCCGGGGTCTTTCTGAAAAGCCATTGACTATGACACTGGGACCTGTTTCCTCTGCATATGCTGGATTTTGGGGATCCAGTCTGTTTGGACGCTCGCCTTCCTGGACCTGGAGGGAGGGGGAGGGAGCTGGAGCTTTCCACAGGGCAGGAAACCCTGACTGCCCTGGGGGACGGAGGGGAAGGAGGGGGGGAGTGGGGGGAGTGGGAGGGTGTTGGGAGGGGGGGCTGAAATGGAAACTTTTATAATTTAATAAAATTTACTAAAAAAAAAAAAAAAGCTTCACCAAAGCCTTTCAAAGGAATACACTGGTGGACTAACTTCCTCTCATTAGTTCCCAAATCCCAAGGGATCTACCACAATACAACATAACCTTGCAATGAATTCTTTTTGCATATGTACTTTGGGGAATACTCCAGATTCAAACTGTAGCCTTTATGTATTTATTACCATGTTATTGCAAATATTTTATTGTATTATCATTATGGAACATATTTGGGTTCATAGCTGCATTTAATTGTTAAAGAAAAAGGAAATTATTATTCATAGTATTATTTTCAATACATAACTGAGCTTCTATTGTAGGTGTTAATTATTACACTGAAAGAAATTGTTATGAATGAAAGAATAGAAAATTTAATATTCATCTGCAGAAAAAGATAAGTCTGTTTACACTGAAAATTAATTTTTCCTTAATTATAATAAGCTAGCTTATGAGTACTGTTGTAAATTTTACCTTATCTATTTTTTCTTGAGGTCAAGATTTTTAACATTATTTTTCAATTATTACTAAATTTTACAAGTATGTTCAATTCCTTATTAGTGGAACAGGTATTGGACATTCTATTCAAATGTCAGTAAAGGAGACTGATCCCAGGCCAGTATCTGTCCTATGGCTTTACTGGGTACAGAGAATGGAAAGAGTACTGGGAAGGGTAATCTTCATAGTGCTTTTATTATCAGTATGTATTTCAAACTTCATTTTTGATCACTTGCATTTTTAATAATGTGCCCCTTTTGATACTGAGAAATAATTGAGAACATATCCATGTATATTTATATGATAGTAAATCTATCATTTTCTACAAAATGTACACTTTGAAGTCATTGTATATGTCTAAATAGTCTTTGTATTTTTGTTAATATTTTGAAAACTTTTTAAATGCATAGTGTCTTTAATCATATCTGCCACTTCTATTCCATTTCAAAGCCATCCAGACATTACCAATATTTTCCTTTCTCAATCTCATACATTCTCCTTTTCTTAAAAAAAAACTGAGTCCAATTTTTATGGTATACATGCCCATGTGTATAGTGTGTGGACAACCTACAAAAGGCCATAACCTTGAAAATATGGGCTCTCCCACCTCCGGGAGCCATCAAGTAAAAAATCTCCTTACTGAGGTATAGGGAATGGTAAATCCCTCCCCCATACATAATATAATTTTAATTGGCTTGAGTTTTTGTAGGTCTTTTTCTGAGTTCATATCCAGAAAACAGTGTTTTACAGTAGTCCTCTCTGACTTCTCTGGATTACAATCGCTCCAGAACTCACAGAGACTGAAGCAGCAGCATAGGGCCTACTCTGGTCTGCATCAGCCCCTCTGCATATGAATGAGTAGGTCTCTGATTCTTGTGCCTTCTCTTGAGTTCTTTTCTTTCTGTTCCCTTGCCTTATCCAACTTTGATGTGATGGCTTTTGTTTTAATTTACTGTTTATTTTGTTGTTATCTCTTAGCAGACTACTATTTTCTATGAGAGACAGAAAGAATAGGACAGGAGGTGGGGAGAAATTGGGAGAGATAGAGGGAAGAGTAACTAATTAGGATATATTAGATAAGACTAGAATTTATTTTCAATAAAAGGGAAGGGAAAAACAACCAGTCTCTTTATTCTCTCTTCCAGAATATTCCTTGAGCATTGAGGCTAGTGTTTGTGAGTGTATGTGTTTGTGTGTATGTGTATTTGTGTGTTTGATACAGATACTACATTAAAAACAGTAGAATTCTCAGTTCTATGATATATGTTCAAGTCTTTTCCCTACTTTTTCTTCTGAAAAGAAATATTTCCAATAACTAACAAATGGGATCATGTGAAATTAAATTATTTCTACACAGGAAAGGAAAGAGTTAATCAAGTAAAGACTAAATCTACATAATGGAAGAAATCTTTAGTGGCTATATTCTTGGTAGATAATTAGTATCTAGAACAACTAAATAAATAAGTGCACAAATAAATTAAAGGGACAAGTCTCAAAGATGGAATACAAATAACCAATAAATGGAGGGAAAGCTGTTCTACCTCATTATCTTCTGAATAAATTCAAATAAAAGCTAATTGAAATTTTTATCTCAGTATAGTCAGAATGAAAATAGTCTAAAAAACAAAATATCAAAAAGAAAAAAAGTAAAAAAAAACAATTAAAACCAAGAAATACTGGAGATGTTCACAAACGAGATAATTATGCATGTTGGTCAGAATGTTAATATCAACAACTATAGAAGTCAGTATCAAGGTTTTCAAGAAGCCAACATCAGAACATATGATGCTTCTGTATTTACCTCCGTATATATCCAAAAGATTCCAAATCAACATGCCACAGAGATACTTACACATTAAGGGTTATTGCAACACTCACATTATGGAATGAAACTAGGTAACGAACAACAGAGGAGTGGATAAAAAAATATGATGTGCATCTACAAATATAATATTTTAGCCACAAAGAAGAAATTTATGCTATTTAAAAAAATAGGTGCAGCTGGAAATAATATTATTTGGTGATTTCAAGTCAATCCTATGTTAAATAATACATTATTTTCATACACATATGTTTTCTCTCATAACTGACTCCTAGATGTTATATGACTACATAAAATTATATATGAGCATATGATATAAAAGTAGAAGCAAACTTGATTAAGAAAAAAATGGAGATTATCTATATTGAGCTGGATAAATAGTTTCTAGGAGGTATGGAATAAAATGTGCTCAATAAACAATGAATGCATTTATGAATGTGTCTGTATGTAACATAGTTCTACTAACAGTGGATTTACTATATGAAAAGGTTTTTTGAAAAGGTCTCAATATCAGACACTAGTTACCTCCCTATTAGTTATAGAAATCAGTTCTGAGTTGACAAGAAAACTCTCCTTGCTGGTTATCTTTCATAATTCTGAAAGAAGATATGCAGATAGCTGGAGGAGAAAAGTTATTAATGGTCATATTCAAAACTGAACAATACATTCAACAATACTGGCCTGTCAGTAAAGATATTGCCACTAGTGAAATAGTAGTAAAATTTGTTATGTGAGGAATCAAATTCTCCCTTGAATAGATTTCAGGCTTGTTACACAAGAAAGAATTCATGAGTAGTACTGTAAGTATGGAAAGAACCTATTGAAGATATTATGTTTTTCTAATTTGCTTAAACTGTCTTCTAAATATTTATATTTATATTCATATATTTGTACTTCTTTCACACTAGATCAGAGAAGCATCTTATTGCAGTGGATAGTGTTTAATGTAGAGGCTCATAATTGTTCAAAATACGATGAATAAGATACCACAAGTGCTCCAATGTATTTGGGATGTCTTCATTATATGCAATCTATAAGTATCATGAAAATTTATGAAAGAGGGAAACAATAAGTTAAGAGAGGGAAGATGGGTAAGGTGCAGTGAAATGCTTTCTTCTGTACATGGCATGACAATCGCACACAGCAACTAATAGAATCCTTGCTTACTCACAGGAGATCTGTATAGGATCAAGCCAGGACAAAATTCCAGTCTGGAGTAGGGAGAGACTCTGGAAGACTTAATCTAAACTGAGGAACTATTAGAAACAGATGAGTACTAAGGGAGGAAGAGTCACATTTCTTTGGTTTGGTGACCAGAGTTAAGTTGCCTGTGCTCAGTATATGGCCCAATACCAATATCCATAAGAGCAGAATTAACAGAATTCAGTGAGTTCCAATAATCAAAGCAATTTGGGAGGATAATATGTTTGATTGGATATTTGAAAGGGAGGAAATAAGGAGTGCAGATGGTCAAGATATGTTGTACACATATATGAAACTTTCACATATAAGCTAAAATAAAAACTTATTTTGAAGTATTATGAAACATAATTTTTAAAATGAAAATCATTCTGATATGATAAATCATGTAAATAGGAAAGTTTATACCAGCAGCATGAATTTATTTTGGCTACTTGTTTGCTTTTGTTTCGTTTCCTTACACATTTGAACATTTTTTAATTAGTGAAAGTTGATCTTACTTTCAAATTAACTACTTATATTTCTTCTACTTTTAATATTTTTCATATTTTGAAAATGAAAATTCTCTAGGTGGTGGTGGTGCATACCTTTAATCCTAGCACTCGAGAGGCAGAGGCAGGTGGATTTCTATGAGTTCAAGGCCAACATGGTCTTAATTCCAGTTAATTCCAGTATAGCCAGGGTTATAGAGAGAAATTCTGCCTCAAAAAACAAACAAACAAATAAAAAACAAAAAAGAAAAT
This sequence comes from Myodes glareolus, assembly GCF_982192425.1. Classification (NCBI taxonomy): domain Eukaryota; kingdom Metazoa; phylum Chordata; class Mammalia; order Rodentia; family Cricetidae; genus Myodes; species Myodes glareolus. Next base: position 35,876,635 of record NC_142053.1, on the reverse strand, counting down.
TCCATGTTGTCTGTTGCTTTAAAATATTTGCTTAAATGTTATTAAATCATTGGTGTAAATAGCTTAATTCAGGCACTCAGGTCGAGAAATTTTCTGCTCATTGTCCATTTTGCTGAATTAATGTATGGCCTGACATAAAACTAAATATAAGAGATGGAAATCACATTTGCATCTAATCTTTTTATTTATAATCTAATTTATTAAGTTTTGGAAATGTAAATTATGCCTATTTTATGAACTTAAATCAATAAATTAAGATGATAAGGGAAAGTGCACATTTGTATTATAGTACAGCTTTCAACTTAGGTTTGGATAAATCCTTGAAAGCTTGCTAAAATCCCTAATTCAGATTTTCTTCTGAATAAACCAGGCTTAATATTATGGAAAAGGATTATTTGACATGTGTAAGTTGAACTCTACTTGACCTGGATAGTTTTTTTTGTCATCTTAACACAAGCTAGAATTATCTGAGAAAAGGAAACCACAATTGAAATCCCTCTATATATTATTGACCTGTAGTCAAGCCACTGGGTCATTGTCTTGTTGTGGAAGGGCCTAAGCCTTTGTGAGTGGTGCCAACCCTGAGCAGATGATCTTGAGTTTTTCACAAGAAAGAAGGAAAGAAAGAAAGAGAGAGAGAGCGAGAGAGAGAGAGAGAGAGAGAGAGAGAGAGAGAGAGAGAGAGAAAGAAAGAAAAGAAAGTTGAGAAGAAACCAGTATGTAGCATTTTTCTAAGATCTCTGCTTCAGTTACTTTCTCCAGGTTCAGCCCTTGACCTCCTGCCCTCATTTCCTTTAGTTTTCAAGTGCCACTTGACAAACACATGATTTCTTCTTAAAGTTTGTGTTCACTATGCTGTTGAGCTATCAGGGCTGTTCAATATTTTGAATCAAGACTCTGTGAGTCTGGTGACAAAGCGCTTTAGAATCAGCTGTTTGAAATGAACCCAGAACCACTAAAGTGAAACCTTTGTTTGTAGGGATAATTAATGCTGATTAGGTGAAATTGAGAAATTAGTGGTGATGTAGAAGAGACTAGATCATAGAGGAAAAATCTTCTGAGAAGTGTTTACTCAGGGTCCAAACATATTCGCTGTGGTCCAGAAGGGGAAAAAGCTGTATCTCATGCTTTCAGCCAAACATTGTAATGCATAAGAGACTGGTGCTGGTTTTGAAAGCATGGAGAAGTCAGGGAAAGCAGATGAGACTTAATACTATGAGAAGATACTGTTTAAGATGCAGCCTCAGATGTAGTAGAAGTCTCCATTTTGAAGGGGTCATTGAGAGAAATTCATGATTGGTGTCATATGGCAGAGACCCTGAAGAAGCCCAAGAGGCTTTGGATAAAGGTTCATCTTGAGTGAATTGGGGACCCCCACATTTTGTAGTTCCCAGTACCATGAGATTGCCTCCGAAGTTGGCATCAGCTTGAAATGGAGCCAGCCTGAGTGTATAAGACATACTGTGTATGCTGTAGATGACATACTTGAATAAATAGAACTGACCAGCCCCACTGGAGCCCAGTGGATTTACAGTGGGTCAGAGACACAAAACACTGAAGTTTTATGCTATTAAATTTAGGGTTTAATTTGATTTGATTGTGAGTGTGCCCTGATTCTTTACTCTTGGAATAATAAATTGTGGAACTTTCCTCCTACAGGGTTCAAATGGTCTCACAGAGACTGAAGTGGCAAGCATGGCCCTCAGTGTATATGTTACAATTGTTACCTTGGTATTTTTTTGTTGGATTCATAACAGTGGAAGCAAGTGCATCTCTAGTTCTTTTGCCCTCTGTTGGGATTCTTCCTCCTATTAAGTTGCCTTTTATAGCCTCTGTAAGAGGGCTTTCACCTTGTCTTATTATATATTATTTTGTGATGTACGTTGTGTCTGTTATGAAGGGAAATGGAGGAGTGGATCTGGGGGAAGGGAGAGGTGGAGGGGGACTTGGAAGAGTGGAGAGGGCTTAAACTATAGTTAGGATTATTGTATAAGAGAAGAATCTATTTTCAATATGATCATAAAAATATTTTAAAAGAGAAAGTGTATAACTTATTTTTGATCTTGTAGTATTCCACAATAAAGAGATACTGGATATTTTATGGAGACTAGATATTTTAGAGCAACTTTCAAGTCTGAAATAGCATCGTGAACATGGAAGTTGAGGACACTACTCCATCACCAGCCATAGGACTACTGACGATTATTACCTGAAGGAAATACAGATTTCTCTAAGAGTGTAGACCCTGCTAAATTGGCCATGCTCCATAGGAGGTGACACATCCAAGAGTATTTGAGAAATATAAAATGGTCTTGGTGGATTTCAAATGTTTTCAAAAGAGCACAAAATTGGGAGGGTACGGAATTAGAAGTGATATGGGAAAATTCAGGGAGTGAATATGATGAAAACACATTTCATGAAACTCTCAAAGAATTAATATTATTTCAAATTCAAGGAAGGGGAGATATGATGCAACCCTTGGAACATGGAACACATTTGCAATGTATTAGTATCTTGTTACCATTTCTATGAGTACATGTGTGCATAGATTTCCATTTCTGTTGTGAAAATATTTCTATACTAAAAATAGCTTTAAATGCATTCATGCTGGGGCATTGATACATGGCTTAGCATTTAAGAACACTTACTGCTCCAGCAGAGGCTCAGAGTTATGTACATAGTATTCATGTTAACTGGGTTACAAAGTATTGTAACTCCAACTCCAGGGGATCCTTCTGACCTGTAATTCACATGCACCTACATATATATAGTCACACATTATTTTCAATACCTTAAAGTATGACTTAACCTCATCTGTCTTTCGGTTTTTTAAAAAGTTTATCATAATTTTAAAGTCTACTTATACTAAAAATTTTTATTCAATAATTTTATTATAATGTCAATGAAATATATAGTTGTGAGCTTTTGTGGAACTTCTACTAAAATTCATTAAAGGGAGAATAATTGGGTTGTATAGGTATGTACTACAATTGTCCTCCCTATACTTTTATCATTCTCCTACCAGTGATGAATATCAATTTCTTTCAGATTTAGTATAAACAAATAAATATATTTATATATTAAATTTCTATTTAGAAATGCTTTGGCAGTACAGTAGATTTTATAAAATGTGTCCTGTTGTTTTAGCTTATATTTATTCATAGTAAATTAATACTTTTCAAATGTTTATTGGTTGTTTACATTTCCTAATTTATTGTTATTTATTATTTTATAGCAGGATAAGTTTTCTGCATTTATCAAAAAAGATTTTGTTTTTATCATCTACTGATTTATGCATTTTCTTGAAGTTGTTTTTTAATTCATGGTTACTTGATTTTAATTGTATAATTAAAATGTTTCTATATGAAAAACTCTATATTTTGGTATGCTAAATACTGTACTGCTAACTTTAGGCAGAAGAAGACACCTCTCACTTAAATGTTATACAATGACACACATAAATGTAGCAGACAAATGCATCCACAAAGGTAGCAGACTTTCTTAGACTGCCAGCCCCCAAACCATTACATGGAGACTTGTTATTAGTTATGAAAGCTTGACCCTATTTTAGGCTTGTCTCACTAGTTCTTATAGCTTATAGTAACCTCTTTCTCTTCATCTACATTTTGCCTCCAGGCTTTTTAACTTTCTTTCATTCTGTATGTCCTACTTCCCTGCTTCCTCCTTGTTGGTCTGGCTGGCTGGCAGCTGTATAATTGGCTGGTCCCAGGTGACTTTTTATATTTCTCCCTCATTCTCTCTTGAGCCTAGACTCCACCTCCTACTTATTCTCTTTGCCCAACAACCCCACCTAGTCGTCTAGTTCTATTTACCATTCAGTGTTTTATTAGACCAATCAGGTGTCTTAGGCAAGTAAGGCAAAACAAATGTGACACATCTTTACATAGTTACATAAACACGGCATAAACAAGTGTGTCACATCTTTATATAGCTAAACAAGTGCAACATTACAAATGCAGCACATCTTTAAGTAGTTAAAGAATTATTCTGCAACATAAATATTTTCACATAGTTAAACAAGGATTCCATTAGACAACACATAAATTAGTCTAGTTCTCAACCATCAACAGCGAAGTTTCATTTTGTAGTAGATGATGGCTCTTACAGAGACTTTCAGCTGATCAACATGCATAGAATAGGAGACCGTGGAGTTCTCAAACCTAAATGGAACAGTTGTAACATGCTCATTACCCTTATATCTCAGGAAACAGTGTAATACTGGGTAGAAAGATTCTAAGTCTGAGAGATCAATAAACACTGTTTTGAAACATAGACACACATACACACAAACACACATACACGTTTTATGAAGCTTTGCATCATTCATCATGTGGGACTAGATGCGATACATAAGTTAAGTGAGTATAGTAGTCTTACAGAGGACCAGGTTTTGATTCCTCACATCCATGACCATCATCTTACAACCATCTGTATACAACTCCAGCCTTGGAAATATACCTCCTATGACCTGCATGGGTACCTACACTCATATAACATAACCACAGTCACATACATAGAAATGCATAAAACAAATCTTAACAATAAGTACATTACTCACTACTCAATCAAAATACAAAATTTATTTTTGGGCATTTCTGTGATATATTTAGATTCATGTTAAACTGATCTTTTGTTTCAACTCAAGATTCTTTCCTCCTACATCACCTGGTTTCACTGCAGCTCCCAAAACATTCCCAATATCATCATTTTGATGATGATGCTGTATTTTTCAATATTCTCCCTTAAATACATATGTCATAAACTAAGATGTTTCTTGGTATGTTTTTGAGTTGCATTTAGGTCTTTCTGCTCTATTGCATAATCACTTAGGGTATAGGCTCAAATGGATTTTTTATCATAATTGTACACTTAGCTTTTTTTTAACACAGAATAGGTATATAATTGATGCATTTGATTAATTTCTTTAATTATATGAAAAATTCTTATTTCAGTGAGTACAAAGGCAAATTTTAAAATGCATGATTTAAACAGTTAATCCATAACTACAAAAATATTTTGTGTTATATGTGTGTGTATAAACTCAGAATTCTATATTATTTAGAATATATAGTAATCAGATATAACTGCATATATTTTGTAATCACACTTCTGCTTGTAGCCTATACAATTATAAAATTGGAAGAATATTCGGAGAAGCATTACTCTGTGGATTTTTGTCTACATCTAAACATAGAAATACTACACTTTTGGGACACATGTATTTATGCTACCTCATTAAACAATAATTACATTTTCAGCACTTTAAAATTGTGAACATTCTGATTGCTGCATAATGATGATTCAAATAATAATACTACTACACTAAATTACATCTCTAATGCTTCCACATTGTAAGGTGAAGTATACATATTCAATATTATTAAAAATATAAAGCTGGTCTGGTGAAATGGAAGGAGTAGATTCATTACTAAGATCTATGACATTACTACCCCAGGAAGCTAGCCAAATTTTCAGTTCCAGGAATGATTTCTCTTCCATTTAGTAGATTTAGGTAGCTACTGGTTCAAACCAACATGCAATTGCTACTTATTGCACTTTTCCAGATATGTTACCTTACTGTTCATTGTCACGGTTTATAGGTATTGGACATCAATAGATCTGTTTGCTTGCTTTCTTCCTTGGCAACTTGCATAGTATTTTTCTGGTACCATGGAAATAGACCACAGAAAGACAGAGACTTTCAAGCCTAATTAAGCTCAAATGATGAGTGTCTTCTCTCCTAAGAATGCAGTGTCATCAGCCTCTGAGAGAGTCTATATTGTTTGGGAAATCACTTGAAGTACCCTGACTAACCATTCAAAGGGATATTTATCATGCCTGGTACTGGGGTTTTGTTAGACTATAGTTCGTGTGGGGAGCATTGTCAAACCAAAGTGTGTAATTTCAAGATTTTGTGTACACAACACACACACACACAAACACACACGCATGAATATACATATGTATGTATAAATTGTTTACTTTTGTAGTTGTATAGGACTCTTTGTTTCCTTTCTTGGCAGCTTGCATTCATTTTCTAGTACTACAGCTGCTAGACAACTTCTATAACATATTTATGTTTACAACATTGTTCCAAGAGAAAGAGAGCATCATCTAGATGAGGGGCATGGTAGAGGAAGGCTGGATGGGATCTGGGATCTGCTAGAGTGATAAAAAGGAAGTAGGAAAGTGACGCAATTCCATTTCAATCAAATCATGTTTATAATAACTTGAGATTACAATAGAATTACATTACTTCTCCCTTCTCTTTCCTCACTACAACCCCTCCCATATATTCAGATGCTCTAAAATATGTAAAATCAAAACAGTGGCTGGATATAGTAAACCATGAAAGCTTTTGATAAATGGGAGATCATGAGTTTGAGGTTCCGATGTCCCAGTTCATGAAGACTAATTTTTAAAGTTAATCAATGACTCGGTTACTGCAATTGTCTATTCTCTCTTTTGAAATATTTCATAAGAAAACAATTTTATTTTAAGGCACCAATGATGCATTTAATGTTGATTAGATCAAGTTTTAAAGAAAATTATGAGGTTTATATTTTCACAAACAATGCTAAAAGTTTCTCAGAATTATTGATTCATGTAACTTATTTAACAATGAAAACAAATGTGGGATTTTATTTTTGTCTTCTTATTTTTCAAGAGTTTATTTAATGCAATTGCTGGTATGGTAAGATAATTTCTTGACTACTAAATTTTCCTAGTTGAACAAGAATCCTTTTCTTTTCTTTCTTTGTTTTTTTTTTGATTTTTTGAGACAGGTTTTTGTTGACTGAGGTTTCTGTCCTGCCCAGTTCCCGCAGCCATTAAGTCCAAAAGAAATTACACAAAGGAATTATAGTAAGTATAAGATGATCATTTATATTTTTAATATTTAGGCATAATAAATTTGTAAAAGGCTACCAACTATCTACATTTCATACAATACAATACCAAACAATGTTACATGTTGAGAAAAAAAGTGTATGTGTAAAACAATGAGTTCGTAGCTATACTGTTTTTCTGCAATGTGACTTTAATTTGTCATCACATATTCCTGAGTATATTTGCAAATTCATAAATATTTTATCCTTTTACATTTGATTCTATCTGTCTTTGATTTAAATGATATATGCATATATCACAATTACTTTTACCAGCATAATTCATATTGATTTTTTCTGATAATTAGTCTTTATTTAGAATGCTATAATGAATAATCTTTTGCATACATATTTTCTTAGCCTTCAAAGGCTGACATTTAATAGCAGGGATTGGAGAGTAAGAAGCTTGCTGTAAAATACAAATTATACTGTCTTGTAGAACTATTTTGCTAATTAACATGCTTATTGATAGAATATGAATTAATTAATTTATCCTCTTTATTCACTTCACTGTGTCCTTTCAATATCTCCTACTTAACTATTTCTGGAATTGTATTTCTTTGCACTTTTATTGACTTTTACTGAAAGCAATTGTATATTCATAAAGTGTTTACATCCTATGCTCAATTTTTTGAAATTTTTTCTGTTAACATTATGTAAAAGCTTTTATCCTTACATGTTCTCTCCTCTCTTAAAATAACGCTGTAGAGTTCAAAAGGTAGATTATTTTAACGTAGTCAAGTTAATAACTTTTTCCTTTTTGTGATTTCTGATATTATTATAAGTTTGAAAAAGATTGCTATATCTCAAAATTATAAATATATGAGATTATTTAGTCATATAGTCATATTTCCATGTTTTGAGCCTTGAATATTTACATATCTTACAAAGTATGAGAATTTTTTGCTGAAGCATGATATGATACCTGTATTTACTTATATCATAATAAATTTCTTTGTCTTTGTGACATATGTCTGAGAGAGATGATAATATGAAGAGTCAATAAATTGTATTAAAGTTATAACTGTGTATATATGGGTATCAAGAGAGTTTTTAATGTAGAATTAAGAATAATTATGTACTATGGATGATAAGAAAACATCAAGTAAGGAATATGAGCAGTTTATTAGTTATAAAATGGATTTTAATGGGGTCTGCATAAAAACTATATGGATAATGAGCAATTCAGCTCATGATTATCTTACGAAAGGTTATAATTTAAAGACATGTTGTTGGGACTAGAACTACTATCTTCATTGATTTGTCGTAATATTGAACCCAGGGTGAAGTAGAAGAGGTCTTTTAAAAAAATGGTAATATTTGTGACTTTTTATTCTATGATAAAACACCTTGATCAAAGAAATATGAAAAAGAAGTTACTTGTGCTCATGTTGAAGGAAGGAAGACCTGTCACCCAGAACAGAAAGCTGAGCATTCAAATGTTGGATAGCAAGTACAGAGCAGAGAGAGAGAACTAGAAATGCCATGAGGATTTAAATACTCAAAGACTACCTTCAGCAACATACTACCTCCCAAACTGCCACACCTTCTAAACCTTCCCAAGGAGTACCACTAGTTGGAGACCAAGTATCCAAAAGTTCGGAACTATAAGAAATATATTCAAATCTCTAAAATGGTGTTATTCTTTTAGGTGCAAATATGTAGATCTATAAGAAAGTTTCTCTTTTAGACATGAAAAGGATGGATGCTGGTTTAAAAGAAGTGCTCCACAAACACTCGCATGATAAAACTGGGTGTGTCTTTATTATTACCTAGCATAGCAAGCAGTGGAATTAACAATCACTGGTCATTAGTATCTCTTAATATCAATGGACTCAACTCACCTACAAAAAGACACAGGCTAAGAGAATGGATATGAAATCAGGACCCAGACTTCTGCTATATACAAGAAACACACCTCAACCTCAAAGACAGACACTACTTCTGAGTAAAGGGTTGAGAAAAGGTTTTCCAATCAAATGGACCAAAGAAACAAGCAGATACAACTATCCTATTATCTAACAAAATAGGTTTCAAACTAAAATCAACCAGAAGAGATGAAGAAGGATACTTTATCCTCAGAGCAGGATCAATTCATCAAGATGTAGTCTCAATCCTGAAAATCTATTCCCCTAATACAAGACCACCCACATATATAAAAGAAACATTACTAAAACTTAAACCACACATCAAAACTCACATACTAATAGTCGGAAACTTCAACACTGCTCCCACCAAAGGACAGAAACCTAACAGAGAAATGACAGAACAAACAGATGTCATAAATCAAATGAAGTTCACAGACATCTATCGAACATTCCACCCAAACAAAAAAGAATATACCTTCTTCTCGGCACCTCATGGAACTTTCTCTAAAATTGAACACATACTCAGTAACAAAGCAAACCTCCACAAACTAAAAAAAAAAGATGGAGTAACTCCCTGTGTTTTATCAGATCACCATGTATTAAAGTTATCATTTAACAACAATACTACTCTCAAAAAGCCTATAAACTCATGGAAATTGAACAGTCAACTACTGAACGACCCCTGGGGTCAAGGATGAAATAAAGTAAAAAATTAAAGACTTCCTAGAATTCAACAAAAATAAAGGCAAAATGTATCCAAATCCATGGGACACTATGAAAGCAGTGCTACAAGGAAAGTTCATAGCACGAAGTGTTCACATTAAAAAAAATAAACGGAAAAACCTCACATTAATGACTTAACAGCACACCTGAAAGCTCTAGAACAAAAAGAAGCAGACACACCCAGGAGGAGTAGAAGATAGGTAATAATCAAATTGAGAGCTGAAATCAACAAATAGAAACAAAGAAAACAATAAAAAGAATCAATGAAACAAAGAGCTGGTTCTTGGAGAAAATAAACAACATAGACAAACCCTTATCCAAACTAATCAAAAGGCAGAGAAAGAACATCCAAATTATCAAAATCAGAAATGAAAAGGGGGACATAACAATGGACACTGTGTAAATTCAGTGAATCATTAGGTAATACTACAAGACCCTGTACTCTAGAAAATTGGAAAACATAAAAGAAATCGATGATTTTCTAGAATAGTTACAGTATAACAAAATTAAATCAAGACAAGGTGAGCAATTTAAATAGACCTATAAGCAGAAAAAATAGAACCTGTCATCAAAAACCTCCCAACCAAGAAAGCCCAGGACAGGATTGTTTTAGTGCAGAATTCTAGCAGAACATCCAAAAAAAATCTAATACCTATACTCCTAAAATGTTCCACATAATAGAAACAGAAGTAACATTGTCAAACCCTTTTTATAAAGCTTCAGCTACCCTGATACCAAAACTACACAAAGATTCAAACAAGAAAAAGAATTATTATAAACCAATCTCACTCATGAACATGGATGCGAAAATGCTTAATAAAATACTGGCAAACCGAATCTAAGGACATATCAAAAAAAAAAAATAATCCACCATGATCAAGCCGGCTTCATCCTAAAAATGATGGGCTGGTTCAACATACAAAAATCTATCAATGTAATCCATCACATAAATAAACTGAAAGGAAAAAAAAACATATGATCATTTCATTAGATGCTGAAAAAGCATTCAACAAAATCCAACAACCCTTCATGATAAAGGTGTTGGAGAGATCAGGGATACAAGGAAGATAACTAAATATAATAAAAGTGACGTATAGCAAGCCAACAGCCAACATCAATTTAAATGGAGAGAAGTCTTAAATGATTCCACTAAAATCAAGAATAAGACAAGACTGTCTGCTATCTCCATATCTCTTCAACATAGATTTTGAAGTTAAATACTTTCAGTAATGGGGCAGGATATATGATCAACTCAAAAAATCAATAGCCTTCCTATATATAAATGATAAAGAAGCAGAGAAAGAAATCAGACAAACATCACCTTTCAAATAGCCACAAATAACATAAAATATCTTGAGGTAACACAAACCAAAGAAGTGTGGGACCTATTTGACAAGAACTTTCAGTCTTGGAAAAAGATGCCAGAAAATGGAAAGATCGCCCATGTTCTTTGATAGGTAAGATCAACCTAATAAAAAAGGCAATCCTACCAAAAGCAATTTATAGATTCAATTCAGTAACCATTAAAATTTCCCCAAAAATTCTTCACAGACCTTGAAAGAACAATCGTCAACTTCATATGAAAAAGCCAAAACAATAGGATAGCCAAAACAATACTGTACAATAAAGGAACGTTCACAAGCATCACCATCCCTGACATCAAGCACTATTACAGGGCTACATTAATATAAACAGCATGGTATTGGCATAAAAACAGAGAGACTGACCAATGGAATTAAACTGAAGATCTAGATATTGATGCACACACCTTTGAATACCTGATTTTTGACAAAGAAGCTAAAAATATACAATGGAAAAATGAAAGCATCTTTAACAAATGATCCTGGCATAACTGGATGTCAACATGTAGAAGAACAGAACTAGATCCATATCTATTGCCATGCACAAAACTCAAGTCCAAATAGATTAAAGACCTCAATATAAATCCGAACACAATGAACCTGATAGAAGAGAAATTGGGTAGTAGTCTTCAATACATGGGCACAGGAGACCACTTCCTAAATATAACCCAAGTAGCACAGACACTGAAAGAAACAATAAATAATTGAAACCTCCTGAATCTGTGAAGCTTCTGTAAAACAAAGGAACTAGTCAATAAGACAAAAAAGCAGACTACTGAATAGGAAAAGATCTTCACCAACCCCACATCAGACGATGGAATGATCTCCAAAATATATTAAGAACTGAAGAATTTAATCATCAAAATTCTAAATAACCCAGTAAAAAATGGGGTACAGAACCAAACAGAATTCTCAACAGAAGAATTTCAAATGGCCAAAAGATACTTAAAGGGAATGTTGAACATCCATAGCCATTAGAGAAATTCAAATCAAAACAACTCTGAGATACCATCTAACACCTGTCATAATGGCTAAGATCAAAAACACCAATAATAACTTATGCTGGAGAGAACGTGGAACACTCATCCACTGCTGGTGGGAAAGTAAACTTGTACAACCACTTTGTAAATCAGTATGGTGATTTCTCAGAAAATTGAGAATTAACCTACCTCAGGATTCAGCAATACCATTTTTGGGCATATACCCAAAAGATTTTCAACCATACTACAAACTCATTTGTTCAACTATGTTCATAGCAGCATTATTTGTAATAGCCAGAACCTGGAAACAACCTAGATGCCCCTCAACAAAAGAATAGATAAGGAAAATGTAGCAATTTAAACATTAGAGTACATCTCAGCAGTAAATAATAATGACATTTTGAATTTTGCTTGCAAATGGATGAAATCAGAAAATACTACCCTGACTGTGGAAGCCCAGACCCAAAAATGTGACTATGGTATGCACTCACTAATAAGTGGATACTAGCTTTAACGAAGGTGAACCCTAAGAAAAACATATATATATCCACCTGGAAAGTTGTAACAGACAAGATTGCCTGGCAAAACTGAGAGCATAAGGGTGGGGGGAGAAAAGAGAATGAAAGAGGAGGGGGAGAACTTGAGGGAATGGGATAGTAGAGAAGTAGGAAGGACAGCGATGAAAGCAAGGAAAGAGATATCTTGATTGAGGGAGCCATTATAGGGTTAGCAAGAAATGTGGTTCTAGAGAAATTCCCAGGAATCCACAAGGATGACCCCAGCTAAGAACCTAAGCAATAGAGGGGAGGGGACCAGATCTTGACTTGCCCTGTAGTCAGACTGATTAATATCTTAAATATCACCCTAGAACCTTCATCCAGCAACTGATGGAAACAGAGGCACAGACCCATATCAGAGCACTAGACTGAGCTCCCAAACCAGTTGAAGAGTGGGAGGAGTAAGAATGTGAGCAAAGAGGTCAAAACCATGATGGGTTCACCCACTGAAACAGTCTACTGAAACTAATGGGAGCTCACCAACTGAAGCTGTACTGGAATGGAACAAGCATAGGACCAAACTAGTCCCTCTGAATGCGGTTAACAGTTGCAAGGCTGGGGCAGACTGAGGGGCCACTGGCAGTGGCACCAGGATTTATTCTTACTGGATGTACTGGCTTTTTCGAACCTATTCCTTTTGGATGAATACCTTGATCAGCCTAGATATAGTAGGTAGGGCCTTAGACCTTCCCCAAAGCAAAGTGCCTTACCCACCCTGAGAACTGGATGGGGGTGGGTTGGGAGGCTATGTGGAGGGAATGGGAGGAAGGGATGGAGTGGGAACTTGGATTGATATGTATAATGGAAAAAATATTTTTTTCTTTTTTCAAAAAAATAAACAAATATTTTAAAAAACTGGATGTGTATTACCTAGCATGTTAGAATTCTAAAAAACAGCAAGTTAATGGAGTGATTTTCCCATGAGAATTAATGTACACTTAAGCACCTATTAATATTAAAAATAGTATGCATTCTAAGAGCATAGATCATGGAAAGAATGAAGGAATATTATCAAAAATTTAAAATATGAGGAAGATATGTGATTCAGTTGAAATGCCAATTGGCTGAGAAAACGAATGTAAATATCTCTATCTATCTGTCTGTCTATCTATCTATCTATCTACTATCTATCTATTTATCTATTTATCTATCTATCTATCTATCCATCTATCTCTGTACCTCTGTATCTATCATCTATCTATCTATGTATCTATCTATCTATCTACCTCTGTACCTCTGTATCTATCATCTATCTATGTATATATCTATGTATCTATCTATGTATCTATCTATCTACCTATTATCTATGCATTCATATATATGTGTGTGTATGTGTGATACAAACCAATTGATTTGTAAGAAATTATCATGTATGAAAGTCACATGAAATATGTGGAAAGTTATGAAGAAAACACAGATAACTGTTGTTTTCTGGGGAGCTGCTTAATAGTATACATGAAAGCACCTAGAAAGTAAAGTAGGAGCCTAAAAGGGAAGATAGGGAGAAATTAAGTTATGACTGGTGTTCAAGTCAAAAATGCATAATGTTACAATATCTCACCTTGCCACTTCTATTGTGTATTGCATATCATTTTTCTAAAATCGGATTCATAGAATGGATGTATTTCATGAACTCTGTATCTCTCTATTCTTTAAAGATCATATTCATTGTTCAATCTCATACACAGATGTTGATTAAATAGGAAAATACTCTGTGGTGATAAATTTTCAGGCAATTCAATAATAGAGATGACTCCAATCACAGAATTGCTTTTACTATTTCTCTTGCAATAAGACAAAAATAACTTAGTTTTATTTTACTGTTGAATGAATTGCACTATGTTTATTTTCTCATGCCTGAAAATACAACTATTATTGTGTTATTTCTTGCTGTCATGAGTAATTGCCAATCTTTAATGATGTTTTGTATTCTAAATGCATAGATTAACAAAAAAGGTACATGGACATAAAGGCTTTGATTTAAAAATACTGTTATTCCATCACTAATTCTATTGTCAGTGAAGTTGAATGCAAACTATACATACATATAAATGCTATTGCTCTCCTTTCATTTACAGATTTCTTTGTGAATAATCTTGAGTCCTCATTGTCACTTTCCTTTTATGTTTTTCTTGGATGTTATACTATACCACAAAAAATACAGCTTTCCAGAAAATTTTAATTGGGGGTATTTTTACAGCTACTGACTACTGTCAGTATCTCTAGAATTCAGTGCAGTACTCAAGGTGTCTGGTTAATTTTTCCTTAAATTCTAATGACCAATCTTAAATGTCAAAAGACTATAAGTCTGTATAAGTTATATTCTAAAATACCTTAATAATATTATACGAGTTACCTAAGAAAATAGTACCTCAGGAGATCTGCTTTCTGATAGATTTCTATTGTTATTAATATTTCCAGGTATAGTTCTCTTATGGATTATACATGATGCTTTGTAGTGGATGTTAGTCAAGATTCTTAGTTTTCTGAGGAAATATGTGGCTGAAAATTTATAGGCAAGATTTTAAATTTGAAAAAAGTAGGCAAATAACAATGGAGCAGATTGGTATGGGTGAAGTGCTGAATTCAGGCTCATACTTTTTTATTTTGAATTTTAATTTCATAAAATATTTTTAAGTGGAGATATGACTAGAGTTTGTAGATTTCAGGTAAGAGTTTAAATATAAAACAGGAAGAATTAATTTAATAGTTATACATTGAAACCATAAATATTAACAAAAAATTTCCAGGAAGACCTTATAGAAGAGTTGAGTAGATGGAAAATAGCCATAGTTCTTGATCTATAATTACTTAGTAATTTATTGCCAAGAAATTATATTATATTTTTATATTATATTTTAATGTTGATGTTGAATTCTTAATATGAACAATATAGTGTAATCCAGAATCAAAGCAAAAGATACACAGTATTTTCTTATGTTACCTTAAGATAAAAGTTCCAAAAGAGTGTCAAAGACTTAGCCCAGTCACATATGTAGTATATGATAAAAGCAGACATTTAACATACCAAAGTTTAGTATATTTTCCAAATAAAGAACAGACAAAACCTAAAAAAATAATTTATAATATAGACTTTGTCTGAATAGAGTAATAAACAAAAGAAAATATTACCTATTTGTCAGGAAATCAAAAAATAATTAGTAACATAGATATGTGTTCATTGCACTATGTACAGGTATTGAGCCATAATAGAAAATGCAATGGTTCAAATACTCTTCTACTGTCAGAAATCATAAAAGATAAATAGCATACATGTCTGGGTGGTGCCTCAAACTCTCATTAGTAGTATGTTTCATTGACATAAGACTGTTTAGGGATCTGATTTACTTGTTTAGCAGGAGAGGCACAATTTGATGAACAGACATTTGAGAAGCACAGGGAAGTAACAAGGCTGTCCAGAAAATAAGAAAGGTTATTTTTTCCAAATAAGAAAAATATTGAATGTAGTTAACATGTTTACTCTCAGCCTTAAAATATGATAATATTCTGTTCATAGGATAATAATTGAAGTTATGAAGAGAGAAAATATTTGCTCAATGTTTCTTCCCCCAAAATTGTATCATTTAAGTCAGAGATGCTTGGGCATGTGAGCATAAGCTACAGGGGATATTTCTACAATGAAAGAGAAACTGAAGATAGAGATCAAAGGGAAGATGATTGATGGAAGAAAATCCTAGAGAAAACTACATGAGGTGAGGTCAAGTGGTTGAAAATTTTATAATGTAGTTATACACTACATTAAGAACATTTATATGAGGAAGTTGACCTCCTGGCAGTTTCTGAAGTTCCCCACTGAATAGAACCATAATATATTTTGTATGCTTCAGAAACATTCATTAATATTTTAATACACGTACATTTTTTATTGTTAGGTTGTCTTTAGTTCAAATTGTTTAAGTAGCTTCTTATTCCCACTAAAGTTCTTCATGAAGTTGTATATGTGGCTTTTCTTTTAATAGCTGTCCTTCAATTAGTATTCCTTGTTTTAATTTCCTATTTATACTGAGGAATTAAATATTAATAGATCGACTTTCATTTAACCTATAGCAAAAAAAAATATTCTAGAAAAATGATTACAATTTTACCTGCCATGTCTTTTCTAAATATCTCATTAGTACTTTTATTCATGCAGAAAAGTACAAACATATTGCAAGTGACAATTCCTAACTGCAAAATTCTATGTCTCTGATTTATTATAGTAGTAATGTATAAACATTCCTGGAAAATAAAAATACTAGGATAGTCGTGTCCAAGTTGGTATCAAAATTGGGTTATCAGAAATATCTGTGAAAGGAAGGAACTTTAGAAACAATAAGGCCAAAGAACATATAGGATAGCAGGAAGATGACAGAACCATTTTCTGACATACACCCACATAACAATTTTGTAGCAACTGTTCAGTAGCAAAATCACTTTATGAAACCTGAAAAAGTAAATACAGTGATGTAAGACTGTGAAATTCAAAATGAGGAAAGATTTAGTAGAGAATTTTTACATACTATACTGTAGAAATATATTTTTTCTGACTCAAGTCTTGATTGTTTTCCTGGAAAAAAATATACCTTCTTGTGTATTCATGAGAAGGTGTATCTACCTGTACCTCTGGAAACATAATTGTCAGTCTTATCAGACAACCATCCAAACAGCCAAACAACTAACCAATTCAGCTACAGACAGAGCAACAACTATATTATCCAGCATCTCATTAAAATACATATATTGAGGCAGGCATTCTCATCAATACAAATACCCAATAGGAAAGATTTTCCAGATAAGAAAACACATGTTCCTTCAAATAATATCATATTAACACAAGTCTATATGTAACAAAAAACAAACAAATAACACATAGACAAATTGTACCAATACAGCTAATGGAAGCAAATCCATAGAAATGAGCACCTATGTGCTGTTTTATAAACACATTGAAACTATTGTCACAAGGAATGTCAGAGGAAAAGGAGACCACAAAATAACAGTATTCTAAAAATTCTGCATAAAATATCACTTCATAAAAGGGACAAATGTCATAAAATGAGAGACATTTGAGGGTATTGTTAAAACAAGCAATGCAGTAGAAAGTGTATAAGGAACATGATGCAGATAAAATTATGATAAGAGATAACACTAAAGGCTCTTGCTAGAACTGTGATAAGACCTACATTTATAGATGTTTCCTGAAATACATGTAACGACCCCTTCATCAATTCTGTACCTCAGTGAGTAGCTTTAAAAATATTCATTTTCATATGTAAAAAGAGGCTTAATGTAGTTGCCTTGTAACAGGAGAACATATACCTACTAGAAACCACACTAAAAATTACAAATGCTAGTACCAGATGTAGGTTATCTCTTTTTCAGTTGTTGACTAATGGTGTCACAGATTGTTATTTGAAATACTTTTGGACTTTTAGCAAAACTTTATGACTTAATAGTAAGACCCTATTTCTGAAGATACCAGATGCTTCTGTCATAGAGCATGGAGAAATCATGCTAGTATTCATATGGAAGCTTCATCACTACTGATTCTTTTTCCACGGTTCTGAAAGGTATTCTGCAAGCTATTGAGAAAGAAATCATCATTATTTCCACCCAGTTATAAACCTTGGAAACTATAGCAATGATTGACCTGAAAAGATATGACCACTGGTTCAATACGAGTATAAATGGTGTGGCCATAACCAAGCATTTTTTTTTGATTAGATCTAAATCCTACTCAATGAGATAGAACCCATGCTTGAGATACTTAAAGGAAGGAACCTAAGAACCTGAAAATGAATAACTCAAAGGCCCTAATAAAAAACTAAACACTTTTATTTTGTTGAACTGACATAATATTAAATATTGAAAGACCCGTAGACCATATCATCTAACTCTACACAAAGAAACCACACCCCAACTGGTCTACAGGCAGGGAATAAGATTGTGAAGTTCACAGAACTAAATAAGTCATTCATATATTCATAGCAGAGGGGTAAGACAAATTGTTTGTGCCTGAATTAATCATAACCATTAAGGAAGTTGTGTTTTACAGTACAACAAAAACAGTTATACTCATGAACTCACAGTGATTAGGACAGCATGCACAAGACTCAAGCCAGCCTAAGATCCCATTTTATAGGGGTTTTAGTACTTTGAGTGAGAATGGATCACATACTATCACATATTATGAATATTTGGCTCTTACTTGATGGGTTGTTCAACAAGGATGAGGAGGTATAGCCTTGTTGGAAGAGGTAAAGTTATGTCACTGGGTATAGGTTTTAAGATTTCAAAATGCTATTCCAGGGCCAGTCTTTACCTGCTGCCTGTGGATAAGAATATAAACTCTTAACTACTGCTCTAGGACCATGCCTACCTTCTGCTGCCATGGTTATCTCCATGGTGATCATGGACTAAGCGTCTGGTACTTTAAGCAATCTCCAATCAAATCACTTATTTATTAACTTATCTTGGTTCTGGTGTTCCTTCTCAGTAATAAAATAATTAATAGAGAAGTAAAGTGGAACTACTCACATTTGGAGAGGGGGAAGGACAGTCAATTTTGTTAATGATGTAACAGTTGGCGAGTTAGGCATAATGCAAGGCAAGAAACACTCTTAAGATCAGTTGGGCAACAGAAATTAGTATCAATGGGGAGAGGGAGGGTGAGAGAAAGAGATTTAAAGTTGTATGTGAAGGCCAAGGAGGTTAGAATTGTTGATTATGTTAAGAGTTGGGTTAGGGGGTTAATATGTTCTAAATACACTGCAGGAATCCTCAAAGATTGATAAACAAGTCTTAAAAACAATATCCCAAATGGTTTAACATAGAGTATTGGAAACAATGACAATTCTGATGCATTGATGATGTAAATGCAAAATTGGAGTTCTTTTTTTTAAAAGTTTATTAAAATATAAAAGTTTCCATTTTCGCCCCTCCTCCCAACACCCTCCCAATCCCCCCACTCCCTCTCCTCTTCCCTCTCCATCCCTAAGAGCAGTCTGGTTTTCCTGCCCTGTGGGTAGTTCAAGTTCCTCCCCTCTCCCTCCAGGTCCAGGAAGGTGAGTATCCAAACAGAGTCGATCCCCAAAAATCCAGAATATGCAGAGGAAACAAGTCCCAGAGTCATTGTCAATGGCTTTTTAGAAAGACTTCAGGTCAGCCACATTCAGGGAATCCAGCCTCCTCCAGAGAATCTGGTTGGATCAAGGGCTCCTTCAGTCTCAGTCAACTGGCCTTGGTGAACTCTCATTAGATCAGTCCCCTTGTATCAGTGGGTGATCGCTCCCCTTGCGGTTCTGATTTCCTCTTTCATGTTCTTCCTCTTTCTGCTCCTCCTTTGAACCTTGGGGGGCTCAGTCCGGTGCTCCAATGTGGGTCTCCATCTGCATCGACATCCATCGCCGGATGAAGGTTCCCTCTGATCTTGCCCTCCCTGCTTACATTCTTCTTCCTTCTGCTTCTCGCTTGGACCTAGGGAGTTAAGTCCAGGGTTCCAACGTGTGTCCCCGTCTCTATCTCCATCCATTGCCAGATGAAGGCTCTATGGTGATAAGCAAAATATTCATCAGTATGGTTATGGGCCAAGGCCAGTTCAGGCACCCTCTCCTCTGTCCAGAGAACAATCTGGGGATCTCTCCTTGGACCTGGGATCCCATTTATAATCAAGTCTCTAGTAAACCCTAAACTGACTTCCATAGTTGAGATATATTCTTGCCTGAACCCATATCTATCCTTCCTCCCTCCCCCCTCCCAGTCCCCCGAGCATTTCCCATTCCTCCCCTGCTCCTTTCTCTCTAACCTTCTCCCCTTCCAACTACCCTCCCACTCTCCCATGCACTCGTGGTTACCTGGAACTCTTGTCTATTTCCAATCTCAAGGAGGAAAACTACCTGAATTTTCTTCAGGTTCACCTTCTTATTTATCTTCTCTAGGATCACGAATAATAGGCTCAAAGACCTTTAATTACGGGTAGAATCCAATTATGAGTGAATACATACCTTATTCCTCTTTTTGGGTCTGGCTTACCTGACTCAGTAAAGCATTTTCTTTTTCTTTGCTTTTATTTTTCTTTTTATTTATTTATTTATTCTTTTATTTAATTTTTACTGGGAACCCCTCCAGAATCAAGTCTCTTGCAAACCCTAGAATGGCTCTCTTAGTTGCGATATAAACTTCCCTGCTCCCATAACCGTCCTTCTACCCTCCCCCCTCCCATTCTCCCAAGCCATCCCCAATTCTCGCCCTCTCCCCTCTCCCTAACCATCTTCCCTTACTTCCACCCCCCCCACCCCCCATGCACCCGAGTTTGCTTGGCAATCTTGCCTAGTTGTATTATCCAGGAGGATAACTATATAAATTTTCTTCAGGTTCACCTTCTTATCTAGCTTCTCTAGGATCACAAGTTATAGGCTCAAAGACCTTTAACTATGGCTAGAATCCACTTATGAGTGAGTACATACCATATTCCTCTTTTTGGGTCTGGGTTACCTCTCTCAGTAAAGCGTTTTTAATTTCCATCCATTTGCATGCAAAATTCAAGATGTCATTGTTCTTTACCGCTGAGTAAAACTCTAATGTATATATGTTCCACACCTTCTTTAACCATTCTTCTATTGAGGGGCACCTAGGTTGTTTCCAGGTCCTGGCTATTACAAATAGTGCAGCTATGAACATAGTTGAACAAATACTTTTGTAGTATGATAGGGCATCTCTTGGGTATATTCCCAAGAGTGGAATTGCTGGGTCCTGAGGGAGGACCTGAGAAACCGCCACACTGATTTCCACAGTGGCTGCACAAGTTTACATTCCCACCAACAATGGATGAGTGTTCCCCTCTCTCCACATCCTCTCCAGCATAGGCTATCATTGGTGTTTTTGACTTTAGCTATTCTGACAGGTGTAAGATGGTATCTCAAAGTGGTTTTGATTTGCATTTCCCTGATCGCTAAGGAGGTTGAGCATGACCTTAAGTGTCTTCTGGCCATTCGAAGTTCACCTGTTGTGAATTCTCTGTTCAGATCAGTACCCCATTTTTTAATTGGGTTAATTAGAATTTTAGTGTCTAGTTTCTTGAGTTCTTTGTATATTTTGGAGGTCAGACCTTTGTCTGATGAGGGGTTGGTGAAGATCTTCTCCCAGTCAGAAGGCAGCCTTTTTGTCTTACTGACAGTGTCCTTTGCTTTACAGAAGCTTCTCAATTTCAGCAGGTCCCATTTATTCATTGTTTCTCTTATTGTCTGTGCTACTGGGGTCCTACTTAGGAAGTGGCCTCCTGTGCCTATGTCTTGTAGACTACTTCCCACTTTCTCTTCTATCAGGTTCAAAGTGGACAGATTGACGTTGATGTCTTTAATCCATTTGGAGTTGAGTTTTGTGCATGGTGATAGATATGGATCTACTTTCATTCTTCTACAGGTTGACATCCAGTTATGCCAGGACCATTTGTTAAAGATGCTTTCCTTCTTCCATTGTATACCTTTAGCTCCCTTGTCGAAAATTAGGTTTTCATAGGTTTGTGGGTTAGTATCCGGGTCTTCTATTCGATTCCATAGGTCGACTTCTCTGTTCTTATGCCAATACCAAGCTGTTTTCAATACTGTAGCTCTGTAATAGAGTTTGAAGTCAGGGATGGTAATGCCTCCAGAAGTTCCTTTATTGTATAAGATTGTTTTGGCTATCCTGGGTTTTTTGTATTGCCATGTAAACTTGATTATTGTTCTCTCAAGTTCTGTGAAGAAGTTTGATGGGATTTTGATGGGAATTGCATTGAATCTATAGATTGCTTTTGGTAGAATTGCCATTTTTACTATGTTGATTCTTCCAATCCAAGAGCAGGGAAGGTCTTTCCATTTTCTGGTATCCTCCTCAATTTCTTTCTTCAAAGACTTAAAGTTCTTGTCAAATAGGTCTTTCACTTCCTTGGTTAGAGTAACCCCAAGATATTTTATGCTATTTGTGGCTATCGTGAAAGGTGATGTTTCTCTGATTTCCCTCTCTGCTTCTTTATCCTTTGTGTATAGGAGGGCCACAGATTTTTTAGAGTTGTTCTTGTATCCTGCCACGTTACTAAAGGTGTTTATCAGCTGTAGGAGTTCTTTGGTAGAGTTTTTGGGGTCTCTTATGTACACTATCATATTGTCAGCAAATAACGAAAGTTTCACTTCATCCTTTCCAATTCGAATCCCCTTGATCTCCATATGGTGTCTTATTGCTATTGCTAGAAATTCAAGCACTATATTGAAGAGGTATGGAGAGAGTGGACAGCCTTGTCGTGTTCCTGATTTTAGTGGAAAGGCTTTGAGTTTCTCTCCATTCAATTTGATGTTAGCTGTCGGCTTGCTATATATTGCTTTTATTATATTTAGGTATGATTGTTGTATCCCCAATCTCTCCAACACCTTTATCACAAATGGGTGTTGAATTTTGTCAAATGCTTTTTCAGCATCCAATGAAATGATCATATGGTTTTTTCTTTCAGTTTATTTATATGATGGATTACATTGATAATTTTGTGTATGTTGAACCATCCCTGCATCTCTGGGATGAAGCCTACTTGATCATAATGGATAATTTTTCTAATGTGTTCTTGGATTCGGTTTGCCAGTATTTTATTGAGAATTTTCGCATCGATGTTCATGAGTGAGATTGGCCTGTAATTCTCTTTCTTGGTTGTGTCTTTGTGTTGTTTTGGTATTAGGGTGACTGTAGCTTCATAAAAGGAGTTTGGCAGTGATTCTTCTGCTTCTATATTGTGGAATACATTAAGGAGTATAGGTATTAGCTCTTCCTGGAAGTTCTGGTAGAATTCTGCATTGAAACCATCTGGTCCTGGGCTTTTTTTGGTAGGGAGATTTTTGATAACAGCTTCTAATTCTTCATGACTAAGAGGTCTATTTAGATTGTTCACCTGTTCTTGGTTCAACTTTGGTATATGGTACTTATCTAAAAAAAAAGGCCATTTCTTTTACATTTTCCAACTTTGTGGCATATAAACTTTTGTAGTAAGATCTAATGATTCTCTGAATTTCCTCTGTGTCTGTGGTTATGTCCCCCTTTTCATTTCTGATCCTATTAATTTACAAGTTCTCTCTCTGCCGTTTGATTAGTTTGGATAGGAGGTTGTCAATCTTGTTGATTTGCTCCAAGAACCAGCTTTTTGTTTTCATTGATTCTTTGGATTGTTTTCTGTGTTTCTATTTTGTTGATTTCAGTGCTCAGTTTTATTATTTCCAGTCTTCTACTCCTCCTGGGTAAATCAGCTTCTTTTTTTTCTAGAGCTTTCAAGTGTGCTGTTAAGTCTCCAATGTGTGCTTTCTCCGTTTTCTTTAATTGGGCACTTAGTGCTATGAACTTTCCTCTTAGCGCTGCTTTCATAGTGTCCCATAGGTTTGATTACGTTGTGTCTTTGTTTACATTAAATTCAAGGAAGAGTTTAATTTCTTTCTTTATTTCTTCCTTGACTCAGGGGTGATTTAGTAGTTGACTGTTCAACTTCCATGAGTTTGTTGGCTTCCTGGGGTACCATTGTTGTTGAATTCTAATTTTAATCCATGGTGATCTGACAAGACACAGGTGGTTACTAATATTTTTTTGTATCTGTGGAAGTTTGCTTTGTTACCGAGTATGTGGTCAATTTTTGAGAAGGTTCCATGAGTTGCAGAGAAGAAGGTATATTCTTTCCTATTTGGGTGGAGTGTTCTATAGATGTCTGTTAAGTCCATTTGATTCAGTACCTCCAATAACTCTCTTTATTAGGCTGGATTTGTAGCTACATATTGTTTAAATTTGTTTTTATCCTGGAATATTTTGTTTTCTCCGCTGATAGTGAACGATAGCTTGGCTGGGTATAGTAGTCTGGGTTTGCATCCATGGTCTCTTAGTTTCTGCAGTACCTCTATCCAGGACCTTCTGGCTTTCATGGTTTCCATAGAGAAGTCTGGTGTAAGTCTGATAGGTTTACCTTTATAAGTTACTTGACCTTTTTCCTTTGCAGCTCTCAATATCCTTTCTTTAGTCTGAATGCTTTGTGTTTTGATTATTATATGGCGAGGGGATGTTTTTTTCTGATCCAGTCTATTCGGTGTTCTGTATGCTTCTTGAACCTTCATAGGAATATCATTCTTTAGGTTGGGAAAGTTTTCTTCTATAATTTTGTTGAGTATATTTTCTGGAACTTTGATCTGCAATTCTTCTCCTTCTTCTACTCCTATTATTCTTAGATTTGGTTTTTTTTTATTGTGTCCCACAGTTCCTTAATGTTTTGTGATGAGAATTTGTTGGATTTGCTGTTTTTTTTTTGGTCAGAGTATTTAATTTCTCTATGGTGTCCTCAGAGTCTGAGATTCTTTCTTCTATCTCTTGTATTCTGTTGGTTATGCTTGTTTCTGAAGTCTCTGTCCGTTTACCTAGATTTTCCATAGCCCGCCGGCCCTTGGTTTGTGATTTCTTCATTGACTCCATTTCAGCTTTCAAATCTTGAACTGTTTCTATTACGTGTTTGATTGTTTTTTTCTTGGTTTCCCAGAATTTCATTTACGGATTTACTCATTTCCTCAAACTTTTTGGTATATTTCTCTTCCATTTCTTTACTCATTTCCTCAATCTTTTTGTTATACTTATCTTCCATTTCTTTATGGCAGATTTTCTCCTCTTGTTTAAGTTCCTCTATTATTTTCATAAAGATCCGCTTAGAGTCGATTTTTTCTATTTCTTCTGGAGTAGGGTGTTCAATTCTTCTAGTTTCGAGCTCCCTGGATTCTGGAGATGTCATGTTGCCTTTCAGGTTGTTGGAGGAATTCTTGCATTGGCGCCTGCCCATCTCCTCCACTCTGGATGAAACTCCTCAGCACTTTCTGGATAGAACTCCTCAACACTCTCTGGGTAGGACTTCTCAGCACTCTCTGGATAGAGCTCCTCAGGACTCTCTGGGTAGGACTCCTCAGCAGTGCAACAGGGCTAGCTGGTCTTCCCAGGACCTGGGAGACAAAGGGCCAGCAGCAGTGGGGGGAAGGAGGGATCCCGTGGAACACCGAAGACCCTGCAGCAGAAGCTGAGTGGGGAGGGGCTGTGCTCTCTTCCCGGACACGCAGGCCGCCCAGGCGAGCACCCACTCACCTCTCTGGAAAGAGCTCCTCAGCAGTGCAACAGGGCCCAAAATTGGAGTTCTTAAGTTTTAAAACATACTAAATAATTTCTATTTATAATCCAGCAACCTTACTGAATGTGTATTAGTATGCCATTTTTATGTGCATTTCCAAGATAGCATATGATATAGATATCTTTTGATAATTAATTGCTGTTTCTTTATATTATTTTTTCATGTATAATATACTATTCCCTGAATGATGACATCACTCATTTCATGTTTTCATTGTTTTTGATATATATACCAAAATATATGTGAATATATATGTATATATATGTATATATGTTTATATATATTAGAAAGCAAGTGAATTTATTGGAATGACTTAAAGGCCACAGTCCTGCTAATCCAGCAATGACTAGCCTTAAATAGAAAGCACAATAATAAAATATTTGTTCAGTTCCACAAGGCTGGGTGTCTCAATAGGTCTTCTGTATATGCTGCAATACCAAAGAAACTAGGCACCAGTGCCTGTGAAGGAATGGATGTACTAGCAAGACAAAGGAAAACAGACAAAGAGCAAAATATTCTTCCTTCCATTTTCTTAAACAGCCTTCCAGCAGAAAGCATGGCCCCAAATAAAGGGCTGTCTTCCTGTCTCACGATGTGAATCAAATGTGTCTCTTCCTGCTTCAGTGGTCCAGACTAGAAGTGGATTCACCCATTTCAAACAAAGAAGAAAATCTCTCACAGGTGTGTGTTCTATTTTGTGGATGGTAGTTCATTGTAAATATACTAAAATTAACAATCAAGAATAGCCATCACAGATGCTTCTTTCTTCTTTGTCAAAAAGGTTGAATAATGCAGATTAGAGCTATTATTAGTCATTTTCCCTGAAGTCTGCAGAAGACTTGACTGTAAAACTAAGTCAAAAGTGGTAAATAAAAACAGTATAAAACAACAAAAACAGAGACTGCTAGTGGTGGCACATGCTTTTAATCCTAGCACTAAGAAGAAGACAGAAACATATCTGTGAGTTTGAGTCCAGTCTGCTCTACATACAGAGTGACCAGGACAGCCAAAGCTATTACAGAGAGAAATCGTGTCTTGAACACCACAAAATGACACAATTATTTTCTAAGTATTCAGTCCCAATTACTTTGCTTTAATTCATTGTTATTGCAGTTTTTGCTTTTCATGTTACTGGAACTGAGTTCTTTAATGTTACTAAAACTATTTTGATGTTTTTAATTTTTAAAATAAGTTTTAATTGAAATAGAATTACATTACTTCCTCCTTCCATTTCCTCCCTCAAACTCCTCCTAGGTACCATCCCCCACCCCTCCCATGATTTTAAACTTCAAGTTGATAACCTCCTTTTTGTTATTATTGATACACACAGAGATATGTAAATGTAATTCACTCAGTCTGTTTTTTTGTTTATGTGTATGTGGTTTCAGGACATCCAATATTCAAGGAACAAACAATAAGAGCATTCATGCTTGGGTGAAACTAATTCCCCTGCTCCCAGTAGTCATTAGTTGCCTATGTCTCTTTGGGAAGAGGAGAGACCCTGTGAAATATTCCTCATTTCATGTTAGCATGTCCATTGATATCACTATTGTTCTGATCTTGTTTATGCAGAGTCTGTTTCATCACAGAGTTCTTGTTACTCCTGGTTTTACAGCCTTTCCATCTGTTCTTCAGCCATGTTCCCTAAACAATAAATGCATAAGCTGTGATCTAGGTGTATCCATTGGAATGGGGCTTCCCCACAAACCACTGATCTTTGCATTTTGTCAAGTTATGCTTTTCTGTGAGGGTCCCTACTATTTTTATAAAGAAATATTTCTTGGATGAAGGTTTTAGATATTCTTAACTGTGGATATTAAAGTGTCTTACCCATCTGTGACATTTATGAATCATGTCAAGGACCAACATGGTAAGATATACATAAAGGTGCAATAAGTATCAGTCACATGTTGATGTTAACCAAAGGATTCTAATTGATGTTAAAGTCTACTCAGCAGTAGGTAAATCATTCCTAAAATTGAAACCCTAGTCAAATTCCCAGTGATATGAGGTCATAAACATTAGACAATAATCTATAATTGCTACTTTAGTAAACCAGAATAATTCCTCTAAATATTATTGTACGCACAGATACTGTTGTAATTTAAAAAAATATATATGTACATGTGTTCTTTGTCTCATTTTGCTCCCTCCCTCCAACTCCTTCTATGTTTTATGCAACTCTTGCTTAAATTCATGGCCTATTTACCATTCATATACACACGAATAAACAAATAAATAAAAGCTTATTGAGTTCATTCAAGGTTGTTCATGTTTTTAGAGTTTGCCACTTGGTATTGGATACCAATTAGGTGACTTTCCCTTGAAAAATACTGATTCTCCCTCTCTCAGCAATCATTAGTTACTTTTTGTTATTCATCTAGAGGTGGAGTCTTCTGAAAAATCTCCAATCCATGTTAAACCTGAGAGGTTTTGAAAAGGAATTCTAGGTACAAAATTACAGAGTTTAGCACAGGTTCTTGGTGTTTGCTGGAAGCATGGCACAGATCCTTTAAGAGAGGTTTTCCTGATTCAGCAGTAACAAAAAGGCCATGGTTTTGAAAGGCCATGTTTCTGGGCCATGCTGCTAGTCTAAACTCTGACTCTTTCAGGTAGGAGGTCTAGCTACAAAGCATTTGGATGGGATTTGTGTGCAGACTGCTGCAGCTTGTTTAATGGCAACATGGACTGGCTGTGGGCCTGAGAATGGGGCTGTGTGCATGGATCTCAGAGGCACAAGCAGCTACTCCATGCTGGACTGGGAGGGTAAGCAAAAAGTACCATATATACCATAGTAATGGTGCAGCTTAAAATTTTAAGACACGCTTAGCATTTTCAAAAGCTTTCCTGATAGTAAAGAATTATAGATATGCAATAAAATAAATCCAGATGAGTCATAATGTTGGATAAATGTACATAGGCTTTAAGGAGAGATAAAGATTATAGAGAATCATAAAATATGAAGTCTTTAATGAGACAGAGTACAGATAGTCATAGATTAAAAGGAATGAAGAAAAATAAGCTGCAAAAAAATCCAGACCCACACAGAGTCTGGATTATGTATATTATTGTGTTATCTTTGAATTTTTTTGACTGTGAAGGAGATAAGTACAGAGAGACGTTTCGTTATATGGACTGCTAAGCTAAATGAGCATGTATATTATAAAGGTATCATAACTTCCAAATTTTGGTCGAAGGATATGTTGCTTTGGAAAAGAGGTTCTCCTCTTGTTTCCACAGAGGATGAGAACCTATGTATTGCTTCCAAACTGGTGTGGTTTGATAGACCAAACCTGTAGTAGGGAGCAGGGCCTCTTCCATTCTGTAACAAGAGAAGTGGGCTGCTTGTTCTCCCAGCCACCCAGGTAGCTTACACCCGAAATAATCACACAGAAATTGTGTTAATTAAAACACTGCCTGACCCATTATCTCTAACCTCCTATTGACTAACTCTCACACCTTAGTCTAAACCATTTCTATTAATCTGTGTTCACCATGAGGTCATGGCTTACTGGGAAAGATTTAGCATGTCTGACCAGGCATCTCCATGACGGCTCTCTGCCTCTGTTTCTTTTCTCCCAGAATTCAGTTCTGTCTTCTCCACTTACCTAAGTTCTGCCCTATAAGGCCAAGCAGTTTCTTTATTGATTAACTAATGAAAGCAACATATAAACAGAATGATCTCCTACACCCTTTCCCCTTTTCTGTTTAAAAAGAAAAGGAAGGTTTTTAAATTTAACATAGTAAAATTACATATAACAAAACAATTATCAAGCAAGATAACTTATAACAATAAGATAACTTATAACAATATTTATATATATTTTATCTTTTATCATAACTAAGAGAAACTATAACTATAAATTCTTCAACTCCAACAAAGACTCCAGAAGGATATACTATTACCTAAGTAAATAGGAAGTGCATTATAAACAACTTCCAAAACTCTAGAAATTAAAGAGACATCTCGTTGCCTGTACAGTCACCCAAAGTTCTTTTGTACCATTGGGGCGTCCATCTTCAGCCTACAGGCCCATAGTATCCAACAGACATTTCTGTGAAGCAGGAAATTTTAAAGAGAGTTTAGTCACTTTCTTCTGTGTCCTGCAGAATGTCTCGCAGACTCTTTCATGAAACAGGAACACTGTAGGATCATCTCACCTTTAAGCAAGTTCAGCAGTCATCTCTCTGTGGGTTCTTTGTGTCCAGTTTATGCATCAATCCAGGCAAGAGCAATTTCTTGCCCAAATGGCTAACCAACTCCATAAGGAGCCTCTTCTATGCCTATCTTCCTCTTGAAGTAGATTGGTGCTGCCAGGGGCAGACGTGTCTCATTGTCATGAAAAACCCTAAGTTATTAAAACATTAATTAATTAATTAAATGCCATATTCTATAGTCTTTGAAAGATATGAATACCTATCTAACTAAAATATATCTCTATATATCTAGAAAATCTAACTAACATGACTACAAGCTTGACTATTATAGATGATTGTCTATTAACAACCTATATTTTCTAATTATACATTACATTTTTTAAATGAACTACAGAATTACAAAACCTCAATCAATAGCAGAAATACACATATAACAAGATTGACCTTAAATGATATAAATTTAAGCAAATTTATAATAAAGCAAAATTTATGCCAATGCAAATCATTCATCTTTATATCATATCCCCTTTTAAATGTAAAAGAATATTTATAAACAATATGTTGGAATATGGGTAGAGTTGGAATATGGGAAGAGTCTCCAAACTGCTTCATGCTATATGGGGGTACTGTTAATCAGGTCCTTCATGGTATATCCTGTGTGCTAGGTTCATCTCAGTCAGCAGTTGGGTGAAGTAATTTTTTGAAAGTGTTTACAGCGACCTTTGAGGAGGGCATGGTCTATCATACCATATTGGTCCAGAAGTAATCCATAAGCTATTATCCTCTGTGAAAACAAAAGAAGAACCTCTTTTCCAAAGCACCATATTTCTAGACCCAAAATTTGAAGTCAAGATATCTTTATATTATAGATGCTGTATTAGCTTAGCAGCACACACAATGAAATGTCTCTCTGCAGTTGGCTCCTTCACAGTCAAAAAATTTAAAGAAAGCACAATGATATACAGAATCCAGACTATCTGTGAATTTTTCATTTTTACATAGCTTATTTTTGTTAGTCTTTTTAATCTATCAATGATTTTACTGATTGTCTCTTTAAAGACTTTACCCTTTTTAATCATTTACCTTATTTTATGACTTTCTATACTCTTTTTATTTTTTCTCCCAAGCCTACATACATTTATCTAGCACTATGTCCCATTTAGAGGTCTTTTATGTCTGAATCTGTCCTATTGCATTGTCTTTAATTCTCTCCTGTCTTGAAGAGCTTTTAAAATGCTAAGCAGCTTGGTTGCAGCTGCTCTGGATGTTGGCTCCAACTCTCTCCAATTTCAAAATGGTGGACATACCATTTCTGATAGTTCTGGGCCGCCAGGTAGGAGCCATGCTCAGCACTTTAACTCTGAGAATGAGAGTGTAGCACATAAACTCTTTTTATCTGAGTTACAGCCAAATTTGCCACGCAGAGCACTGCGCAGTCTGGAAACATCTCTGTGTATGATGGCAGAAATCCTCCATGCTCTCCAGCTTGGGCAAGCATAGTAGACCTGATCTCGCTGCCTTCCTAGGCAGGCAGCACTGAGCCACAGGCATTGTCTCAGCCAGTTTCCTCCCAACCCTAGTGGGCACAGAAACACCCGGGGCCTCACAAATGTCACTGATGTGGAGTTCGCACTGGCAGCACAGCCCAGGAAGCCCCTTTTTAAAACTGCGCAGCTTTTTTCCTGCAGCAACTGCTGAGTCAGGAAAATTTCTCTGTGGCACCGCTCCAGCAAACAGCAAAAAGCTGTGTTAAACTGTATATTTGTGTCTAGAATTACTTTTCAAGCCCTCTCAGATTTTACATGGAGTTAGTTGGCCACATTGGGCTGCCAATCTGTAGTAGGGAGCGGGGCCTCTTCTACTCCATAGCAGGAGAGTGGGCCACTTGTACTCCTGGCCTCCTGGCTAGCTAACACCTGAAATACTCACACAGAAATTGTATTAATTAAACACTGCCTGGCCAATTATCTCCAGCTTCCTGTTGGCTAACTCTCACATCTTGATCTAACCCATTTCAATTAATCTGTGTTCACTACGAGGTCATGGCTTACTGGGAAAGATTTAGTATGTCTGACCTGGCATCTTCATGGTGGCTCTCTGTCTCTGCTTTCTTTCTCCCTGATTCAGCTCTATATTCTCTGCCTACCTAAGTTCTGCCCTATCAGGCCAAGAAGTTTCTTTAATGATTAACCAATGAAAGCAACACATAAACAGAAAGACCCTCTACACCAAAGACCCCCCTCAAAGGTTGACGTAAACACCCCCAAAAATTAGTATGTCCAACAATCATCAGGAAGCAGTATGGAAAAAAAACTACACTCACATTCCCAAATATTGTCTATAAATGTTTGTTTACATTTAAAGGAAATATGAGATATATATATGAATAATTTGCATTGGTATGGATCTTGGTTTATTGATACAAATTTAAGGTCAATTTTGTTAAGGTATTGTGTTTGCACAGCTCATTAAAAATGTAATGTAATAGATAGTCATCTATAATAGTCAAGTTTGTAATCATGTTAGTTAGGTTTTCTAGGTGTATAGAGATATATTTCAATTAGATAGATATTCTTCAAATCTTTCAGGGACCTTCAGAATATGACATTTAAATGTTTTAATAACTTTCATGACAATGAGACACATCTGCTACCGGAAGCACAAGCTATTTAAAGAGAAAGATGGGCATCAAAGAGGCTCCTTAGCCATTTGGGCAAGAAACTGCTCTTGCCTGGCCTGCTAGATGAACTGGACATTCAGGATCCACAGAGAAATAACTATTAAACTTGCTTAAAGATGAGGTGATCTTTTGGGGTTCCTGCTTCATGAGTCTGCTTGACATTTTGCAGGACAGAGAATTAAATGACTGACAAACTGCCAATATAGGCAGAACTGTCTTTGAAATTTCTTGCTTCATGAAAAATTCTGCTGGATACTATGAGCCTGTAGGCTGAAGATGAATGCCCCAAAGGTACAGTAGAACTTTGTGTGGCTGTCCAGATAGGGAGATGTCACTGTCATTCCTAGAGTTTTGGAAGTTTCTTACAATGGACAAGGTAATATTGTATACTTCTGAAGACTTTGATGGAGTTGAAAAATTGATAATTATAGTTTTCCTTAGTTATGATAAAAGACAAAATAGATATAAATATGTAACTGTAATTATTGTGGGATACCTGTTTTGTTATATGTAATTTTACTATGTTAAATATAAAACCTTAGTTTATGTTAAAAATAAAAGGGTAGGTTGTGGGATCTCCCTCTGTATGCTGTGATTACTGTTAATGAATAAAGAAACTGCTTTGGACCAATAGGAGGGCAGAACTTAGCTAGGTGGGAAAAACTAACCTGAATGCTGGGAAGAAGAAGAGCAGAGTCAGAGAGATGCCATGGAGCTGCTGCCAGAATCAGACATGCTGAAACTTTGCTTGTAAGCCATGTGGCAATACACAGATTAAAGGACATGTGTTAAAATAAGTAAGAGTAAACCAGTAAGAAGCTAGAGCTAATGGGTCAAGCAGAGATTTAATTAATATAGCTTCTGTGTTATTATTTTGGTTCTGGGTGGCTGGGAAAAACATGTGGCCTCCTCCAACAGTTGGCATTACACCTGATGTTATCTTTGTATTGGGCAGGTTAGTTGACCAAATTATCACCAATTTTTAATAGGCTAAGGAATTGTTGGGTCTGAAATTAGAATATGTTTTCATTACTATTTTATAGCCTAAAGTTGACTATGATAATTAGCTATAGATAGTAATCATGGGGTATGCTATTAGTTATGTTTTGTTTCCTACAGAAGATTTTTAAAGTACTTTTATTAACCTATTTTATTTTTTATATAATTTATTATTTATATAATTATACTAATTGTATATTATAATTATATATTATGTATAATTATTTATTAGAATTATAATTCTAATAATAATTAGATTAATATAATATAATAATTAGTTATATATAATTTATTATTTTTATTCTGAGTTTTTCTGCAAAATAATCTGAGGTGCTTCCTAGTATAATATTATGCTATGTCAAATAAAGGACATAACAAATTCTGATTTTAAAATAATTATTGAATCTAAAATTGTCAGATACTACTTTCTTCATTTGGTAGTGAATATCATATAAAACAAATTTATAAATGGTTAGCAATAGGCAAATATTAATTGAACAGCTTTAATGCAATGAGAAATATATCTTTTACAATAGCTGTTTTTAATTTTTAGTTATATAATTAATAAAACTTAAGTTATTAGTAATTGATTCATTATCATGTTCTTTTTTTATTTTATGTTTGAATTCAATATGTTTCATTAGTAGTTTTGGTCTATGTGGAACATGTGGCCTCCTAACATTCCAGTCAAGAAATTATTCCATATATATTATCAGGATGGTTTAATAAGTTTTAATTCATTTTGTCATCTTAAGTTGAAGAACTTCATTGAAGTATTTATATAAGTATACTTATATATGCAATCATATTATGAGTAATTTAAGCATTTGTAATAGAATCTAGTTACTCAGTTTTTTCCAAATATTAGTGTTATTTGTGTGTCATACTTCCTGTTGTCTATACTAACTACTCTAATTCACCTCTGATTAAATGCTCCCATCATTTTCTCCTTTCCTATTCTGCATAACCTATATTCTACTAGTCCATTCTCTAGAAGTGCCAGAAGTGTCTAATTTTATTTTCCTGATTTCTGCATTCATTTCAGTTTATGTACTCACATCTAAAGATTTGGAGTTAGGAGCCTCAGCTGAGAGAAAACTATTAATATTTATTTTTTCTGTGTCTAAGAATACTTTATATTTCCACAAATTTACCTACAAATTTCATGATTTCATTTTCCTTTAAAGCTTAATGCAAATTCATTTTGTATATAACCATATTGCAATTATAAATTCTTCAGTTTGAAAACAGTTGGGTTGTTAAATTTCATGGCTATTGTGACCAGAACTTCAATAAACACGTAAAAGCAAGTATCTGTGAAGTTGGCTATCAAAATCTTTCCAGCATATGCCAAAGAATTGTAGAGCTGGATCATACAATGGACTTAGTTTTAGTTTTCTGAGAATTAAACACATTCATTCCAAGAGTAGATGGACTAGTTTTGCAATTTCACCAAAAGTTAGTGATGGTTCCTATTTCTCTCAATCCTCTCTAGCATTTGGTGTCAGTTTTTGTTGTGACTCATATAATTTTGACTGAGTATTTTTTTTATTTTTGAAATCTCAGATTTGCTTTGATTACATTAATATAATTTATAGTGAAGATGAACCCTTCTAGATGTATTTTTTAGGTATCTTTTCTTCTTTTTTTTGGTAATTCTCTGTTCAAATCAATAGCTCATTTTAAAGTGTATCATTTGTATTCTTGACTTTTTTGAACTGCTCATGTATGGAAGGATGCTTAAAAATGTGAAAGGATGCTTAAAAGAAATCCTACACTAGCTCAAAATTGAGAAATAGATGGTTATTCATTTAGGGGTAAACTCACAAATCAGAATCCTCTGCTTGAACGGAGAACAGAAACCGAATCCAGCAACCAGAAAGAGTAGCCAGATAAGAGGTCATTCTGAAGCTCTACATCAGCTTATATAGTATAAGAGACCATGCCCCAGT
Source organism: Myodes glareolus (assembly GCF_982192425.1). Classification (NCBI taxonomy): domain Eukaryota; kingdom Metazoa; phylum Chordata; class Mammalia; order Rodentia; family Cricetidae; genus Myodes; species Myodes glareolus. Next base: position 35,841,287 of record NC_142053.1, on the reverse strand, counting down.
GGGTGGGTGGGAAACCATTGACTGAAAGACTTCCTACAGCAGCTCATGTATTCCATGTATTCTGAATATTAACCCTCTCCCACTATATTGGATTCATCTTCACTCAACTGACCTTTAATTAAGTTATACAGAAACTTTATAATGTTATGAAATACTTCTTGTCAGTTTTTGGTCTCAATTTCTGGGAAAATTGAGTTTTTGTGAAGTGAGCACTCAAATGCTAGGGATTGCTCTTAAACTAAGTCATAATGCTCTGAAATATATATATATATGTGTGTGTGTGTGTGTGTGTGTGTGTGTATGTGTATATAAATTATATTAAGTATTATTCTAAGAAGTTTTACATTTACATATATGATGCTAGAATAATTTTACTCTTTAAATAGAAAAGATTGTACTTTAATGCCTCTTATGAATGCAAGTATTAAAACGTTTTCTTCAACAGTTAGTTCATTTGATTTTGTAGTTGCAATGATTATGTCTGAAGTGTGTGAATGTTTATCTCCAAAATTATAGTTACTTAAAAATATCTCATACTGATATGAACGCATGTCAATAATTTGTGAGTACATTCATGATTCACATAATGATATACTGGAAAGTCATTGCTAAAAATCAATCATTTTTTAAAAGTTAACAAACAAAGCAATGAACCATAAAAGTTGAAATAATTTGGCTATCACTAATTGCATAAAAAATTGCATTACCTGTCAAATTTGAGTAACGGTTATTAGTGATGCATGTGAAATTATATTCTGTTAAATAAGTATGATATGGACTCATGAAATATTTCCATGAGTACTTAATTATGTTATTGAAAGAGCTTTGGATATTTGTATTGTTGATGTTATTGGTAATGATGTCAAGTTTCTTCAAGTTTCCCTGATATATTCATATTGTTAAGATATCTTTTATGACAATTAAGTTACAGCATGCAAATGAATGGAATTAGAAACCACTATCCTGAGTGAGGTAATCGAGACTCAAAAAGATGAATATGGTATGTACTCACTCATGAGTGGATACTAACTATAAACAAAGGATGTTAATTAAGCCTATAGTTAATGATTCTAGAGAAGCTAAGTAATAAGGTGAACCCTAAGAAAAACATATATAGATCCACCTGTAAAGTCAATACAGACAAGATTGCCTGGTAAAATTGGCAGCGTGGGCATGGAGGAGAAACAAGGGAAGAAGGGGAAGAGGAGGGGAGAAGGGCAAGGGTGAGGAGAATTTGAGGTAATAAGATAGTGGAGGAGGAGGAAGGACAGAGATGAGAGCAAGAAAAGAGATATTTTGATTGAGGGAGCTATTATAGGGTTAGCAAGAAACCTGGCACTAGAAAAATTCCCAGGAACCCACAAAGAAGACCCGAGCTAAGACACTAAGTAATAGAGGAGAGGGTGCCCTATCTTAACTTGTCCTGTAGTCAGATTGATGAATATCATAGAGCCTTCATCCAGCAACTGATGGAGGCAGAAGCAGAGACCCACATCAGAGCACTGGACTAAGCTTCCCACAGTTTAATTAAGAGTGGAAGACATGAGAATATGAGCAAGGAAGTCAAGACCATGATGGCTCCACCCACCGAAACTGTCTATCGGAGCTAATGGGAGATCACAACACCAGCCGGACTGGGAAGGAGCAAGCATAGGACAAAACTAGTTCCTCTGATTGTGGTTGACAGTTACATGGCTGGGGTGGACTGAAGAGCCATTGACAGTGGCACCAGGATTTATCTCTACTGTGTGTACTGGCTTTTAAGGAACCGATTATTTTTGGATGGATAACTTGCTCAGCCTAAATATAGTAGGGAGGGCCTTGAACCTTTCACTAAGCAGTGTGCCTTACCCACTCTGAGAATTGAATGGGGTTGGGTTGCAAGGGTATGTGGAGGGAATGGGAGGAGGGGAGGGAGTGGAAACTTGGATTGGTATGTATAATGAAAAAATATTTTGTTTTCTATTTTTAATAAATAAATAAATAAATGAATGGGAAAAAAGAAAGTCTAATTGTTAATCACCTTTCCCTTGTTTGGTTCTTAGAATCAGATTTTACCAATCTAAAATATACTTAAAGTCATAAATATGTGTATGTTTTTCCTGAATTAATTTTGTGAGTTTCTTATTTTTGAAATTTTATTATCTTTTGCTTAAATTTTTTCATACAAAATATTCTGGTCATATTTTCTCTCCTACTCCTCCAAATCTTCCCATCCCCCTACTCACTCAACTTCATGTTCTCTTTTTCTTTTCGTCTCTTGGTTTGGTTTGGTATTTTTTGTCCCTTGGTGTTTGTTTTGCAGGTGTTTATTCATTTGCATTTCACATTTTGAATAAAAAATTTCCATAACAAATTATTTCTTCAGATTCATTTCTTTAGAAATGGACATCCAATTACTTGCTAAATACAGTTGCCATTCCCATTTAAGTTGATTAATCAGAGTCTTTGAAGAAATCAGTTGACAGAAAATGTGATAGATTCCTTTATCGACATGTATTGTTACCACTATGTTATATCATCTTAACATATATAGTATTACAGAATGCTTTGAAAGGAATCAGTGTGTATTTGCTGAATTTCTCTTAATTGTCAAGACTATTGAACAATTTGTATCCCTGGTGATTTTTTAAGAGCACTATCATCAACCCTTAATTTTCCATAATTATTAGATCTAGGATTATTTTGAACATATATCTTAATATAAGCACATTAACTAAGTAGAAAACACACTCTAGAAATAAGGCATGACCTACTAAAACTTTCTTAAATTGATCATTTTTTTAGGTAAACTGATTTTTGTAGGTTGTCTGTGTCCATCTAATCTGTCACAGGAAACAACACAATGTATTTAGCTATTTTCACAGTACTTAGGCTTAATATCCCCAGATGAAGAAACCAGCAATATGGGGTATAACTCACAGATGACTCTTACTTGATCTTGCATAAGACAGAGGCTAATGGTTCCTCTGTGGACTCTATTATAATTCCATTCACCTTACACTCATGATTTATGTATTAAAACTCCTGCTTCCTTACACCATACTATTAGAGGGTATAAATCAAATCTATATTTCATTTCTATTTTTCTTTCTCTTTCTCTGTCTTTCTCTGTCTCTCTGTCTCCCACCATCCATTGCTTCTTCTCACCACTCTTTCTTCATTCTTTTCTTTCTTTTTTCTTCCTCTTCTCCCTCTTTCCTTCCTTTCTTCCCCCCTCTTTCTTTTTTATAAGATTTCTCTATTATATAGTTTTGGTCATAGTAGAACTCACCATACAGATTAGGCTAGCCTTTAAGTCTCAGAGATCTGCCAGCCTCAGCTTCCTTGTCTTGAAAGACCAAAAAAAAATTTAAAAAACCATAAACTGAACTGAGTCAAGATATAATGTTCACATTCCCACCAACAATGGATGAGTGTTCCCCTCATTCCACATCCCCTCCAGCATAGGCTATCATTGGTGTTTTTAACTTTAGCTATTCTGACAGGTGTAAGATGGTATCTCAAAGTGGTTTTGATTTGCATTTCCCTGATCGCTAAGGAGGTTGAGCATGACCTTAAGTGTCTTCTGGCCATTTGAAGTTCATCTGTTGTGAATTCTCTGTTCAGATCAGTACCCCATTTTTAAATTGGGTTAATTAGAGTTTTAGTGTCTAGTTTCTTGAGTTCTTTGTATATTCTGGAGATACCATTTTACACCGATCAGATTAGCTAAAGTCAAAAACACCAATGATAGCCTATGTTGGAGAGGATGTGGAGAGAGGGGAATTCTCATCCATTGTTGGTGGGAATGCAAACTTGTGCAGCCACTGTGGAAATCAGTGTGGCGGTTTCTCAGGAAACTGGGAGTCAACCTCTCTCAGGACCCAGCAATTCCTCTCTTGGGAATATACCCTAGAGATGCCCAAACATACTACAAAAGCATTTGTTCAACTATGTTCATAGCAGCACTATTTGTAATAGCCAGAACCTGGAAACAGCCTAGGTGCCCCTCAATAGAAGAATGGTTAAAAAAGGTGTGGAACATATACACATTAGAGTTTTACTCAGCGGTAAAAAATAATGACATCTTGAATTTTGCATGCAAATGGATGGACATAGAAAACGCTTTACTGAGTGAGGTAAGCCAGACCCAAAAAGAGGAACACGGTATGTATTCACTCATAAGTGGATTCTAACCATAATTAAAGGTCTTTGAGCCTATTATTCATGATCCTAGAGAAGCTAAATAAGAAGACGAACCTGATGAAGATTATTTAGCTATCCGCCAGGAGGTAGGAAATAGTCAAGAGTCCCAGGTAACCTTGGGTGCATGGGGGGGAGTGGGAGGGTTGTTGGAAGGGGAGAGGGTTAGAGAGAAGGGAGTAGGGGAGGAATGGAGAAAGCTCGGTTGACTGGGATGGGGGGAAGGGAGGAAGGATGAATGTGGGATCAGGGAAGAATATATTTCAACTAAGGGAGTCATATTAGAGTTTACAGGAAACTTGATTATATATGGGATCCCAGGTCCAAGGAGAGATCCCCAGATTGTTCTCTGGACAGAGGAGGGGGTGCCTGAACCGGCCTTGGCCCGTGACCACACTGATGAATATTTTGCTTATCACCATAGATCCTTCATCTGGCGTTGGATGACGATACAGATGGAGGCCCGCGTTGGAGCACCGAACTGAGCCCCCCAAGATCCAAATGAGGAACAGAAGGAGGAAGAAAATGACGAAGGACTGCGAGGGATACTATCACCCACTGATACAAGGGGTCGGATCTAACGAGAGTTTACCAAGGCCAGATGGACCGTGACTGAACGAGCATGTGATCCAACCAGATTCTCTGAATGTGGCCGGATTTTCTGAATGTGGCTGGCCTGCAGTCTTTCTGAGAAGCCATTGACAATGACACTGGGACTGGTTTCCTCTGCATATACTGGATTTTTGGGATCCAGTCTGTTTGGATGCTCACCTTCCTGGACCTGGAGGGAGGGGGGAGGAACTTGGACTTCCCACAGGGCAGGAGACCCTGACTGCCCTTGGGGACAAAGAGGGAGGAGGAGAGGGAGGGGGGAGTGGGAGGGCGTTGGGAGGAGGGGTGTAAATGGAAACTTTTTATAATTTAATAAAATTACTTTCAAAAAAAAAGATATAATGTTTAATACGTAATCCTTTGTCATATCTTTTATGTGGCTATAGATAGTTTATTGCATTTTGCTAATGAATTTGTGTTTATAGTAATGATTAATTAAATTTATGACTTAACTATACGTTTTTGTAACAGATTGATTCAGCCTTTCTGTTTCAGTTTGAATTCCGTTTGGCAATTTGAATATTCCTATGAAGTTATGTGTTTCGTGTGATTTTCCTGCTGCTAAAATATAGTACCTATAGTCGACATTTTTTTGTATGACCAGCTGTTATACATCTACATTTTTTCATTGATCATAGTAAGTTTAGCATCACTCTCTTTTTCTAGCTAAATGTATGTCATTTTTAGTGAGTACTTGGTGTTTTTAACTATGCTGATTCTCTATTGTTTAAATTTCTGTTTTTTCTAATTAGCATTGATCTCTTATTCCATTCTGTTTTCCTCTTTTTCCCACAGATTAAGACAAACATTTATTTAGTTGAAAACATTCATCTTTATAAATAATTATATTTGTATCTGTAACTTGCTCTTAGCACTGTTTTGGTACCTATCATAAATTCTTATAGGCTGCAGATTATTTTTTATTTTTCTTTTGGTACTAAGTACTCAATGAACTTTGTCATTGCTCGGCAAATAGTCTCCTACAGAGATACTGTCCTGTTTTTGTCAGTTTAATCCATAACAGAGATATCAGGGAAGGGGGAACCATAATAAAATATATCTCCATAATACTTGTACACAAACCTCTGGGTCATCATTTTATTTAGTGATTGAACTGAGAGAGTCCTTGCTATTTTAGGTCCTGCCACTTTGGGGTAAACTGTTCAGAGTGCTATAAGAAAGCAGAATGAGCAAAACATCGATGAACAAGACAATAAGAAACACATGGCCTTTGTTTAAGTTCATGCTTCTGAGTTCCTGTTTTCAGTCCTCACCATGACATCCTTCAGTGATGTACTATGACCCATTTAGCCAAATAAAATCTTTCCTTCTCCAATTGCTTTTAGCCATGGTGTTTTATTACAGGCTTTTAGCCACAGTGTTTTATTACAGCAACAGAAACCTAAGAAAGAAGACTAGAAGATTTACCTTTTCTTTTTAGTAAAAATTGGCCAGGAATTACTTGAACTTACAATCCTCTTTCCTCAGCCATCTGAGTAGCCAGTGCTGGTTCTATATCACCACACCTGGTTTTTTGGTTGATTTTTATTTAGCACAAAGTTATCCCTGATATCACTTTAAATTTCTTCATTGGTCTATTTATTAACTAGAATTACTAAAACTACAAATACATGTGACTCTACCAAATTACATTAGTGATTTAATTTTAAATCACTTCACACTGATATGTGATATATTTTTTATTAACAATATACTTTCAATACTTTTAAATTTATAGAAACAATTGTATAACTGATTATGAGAAGTGTTCTAAAGACTGTCATATGTATTCTGGTGAAGAATATATACTCTTTTGTTCTTTGGTAGTGTTAAGTTCTTTTATCACATTATTAAATTTCTGGTAACATTGCTGGTTTTCTGTCTACTTCTCTCATTCAAGGAGTGCTGTACACAGTTGTCTCCAAATTTGACTGCTGAATTACTTATTTCTTCTGAGATTACTGGTAATATTTCCTTTCTGCTTTAGAGATTTGTTGTTATGAAGTTGCATGGGGACAATGAGTGGGAGAATTAATTGGAAAGAGAAAATGAATAGAGGATTACAGAAAGGAATATGGAGAGGGACAAGTAGTTTGAAGGTCCAAATAGAAACCTGCTGTTCGGGAAGTTTAGTATAATATATACATATTTAAGGAAAGGAATATGATAAGGTCACCAAATAATGGGGAAGACATCATCCCAGCTAGACATCTTATACCAACAGGTGAAAACTGCAGTGCAAGGAATGGGTTACATTTAGTTGAGTCATTGGTCAAATGTGCCCTTTTTAGGTCCCAAATGAGGGGTGCGTCCACCCACTGAGACGATGAGACTGATCTAATGGGAGCTCACCAAGGCCAGCTGGACTGGGAGTGATGGAGCATGTGATCAGACCGGACTCTCTGAATGTGGCTGGCAATGAAGGCTGACTGAGAAGCCAAGGACAGTGGCACTGGGTTTTGATTCTACCGCAAGGACTGACTTTGTGGGAGCCTGGTTTGTTAAGATGCTCACCTTTATAGACCTGGATGGAGGGGGGAGGACCTTGGACTTCCCATGGGGCAGGGAACTCTGACTGCTCTTAGGACTAGAGAGGAAGAGGGAGGTGGGGAGGGAGAGGGTAAAGAGAGGCGGGGAGGAAGGGGGAATTTTTAATAAATAAATGAACGCTATAAGATTGGCACTTGAAATAAAAAAAAAGGTCCCAAATATCCCAGTAAATTGTCAAGGACATTGGTTGGACTTCTTCTCACACTGATGGTAAGGTCCTAGTTCTGAAGATAACATATATCTCATATGTCTTATGCATTGTTCTACTTTTGTGACAAAATAACATAACCAAAGCAACACTTAAAATAGAAAGCATTTAACTGGGGGCTTGATTACAGTTTCAGGGGTGTAGTTCATTATCATCAGAGTGGGGAGCATGCTGGCATACAGACAAGTGCTGGAGTAGTAGCTGATAGGTAAATGCTGATTCACAGGCAGAGCAATAGAGAACTAGACCTGTCAGGTATTTGGATCCTGAAAGCCCACCTCTGCTGACAGGCTTCCTCAAACAAGGGAACACATACTCCAAGAAAGCCACCCATAACCCAACAAGGTCCCACTTTCTAACCATTCTCAAATAGTGCCATTCCCTGATGAATAAACATTCAAATGTATGAGCTGATAGGGGTAATTCTTTTTTCTTAATTTTATTTTTCCATTCAATTGTTTACACTTCCTTCCCTCCTCCCAATCCCATCTCGCTCCCCCACACCCCCTCCTCCCTCTCCAGCCCTGCTTGTGAGAGGGCCAGGAATCCTGCCCTGTGGGAAGTCCAAGGCCCTCCTCCCAACATCCAGGCCTACTTACTCAAGACATCACATTATTAAATATAGAGAAATAGAGTAGGTACCTAAATAGAGAATTCACCCCTACTGACTAGATTGTAGTCACCCCTAAATAGAGAATGCACCCTACTGACTGGAAATTATTCTATATGCTGCTAGAGGAGAAAGATAATCATCAACCCAGCTACAAACCCTGTGATCTTCAACAGTCACCAGCCTCTATGATATACTGGTGTAGTAGTGGCACAAACATTATGCACCACTCTCTGATTGGGTATAAATTGCACTCTATGAGTTGTAAACCATGCTTGACACTGTTAGGTTACCAAGAACCTGAGACTAGATATGTCATGGGCCTAGGGGATAACCAACGATTATTATTCTGCTAAAAAAGCATAGCAATAAATTGACTCCTAATAACATTCTGCTATACCTCTAGGACATGACTCACTCAACCATAATCAGAGAAGCTTCTTCTTGTAGTATATAGCCACATACCCAGGAATAGCTGACTAACACAAAATGAATTCAAACGTATTTCTGAAGAATTTTTTTCTCAAATTACTTTTTTTGAGATTTTCTTCTTTTTGTTTTATTGATCTTTTGCTTGTATAATTTTGTTTCTATATACTGTGTTTTGTAGCAATTTTTTGTGTGTGATTGTGAGTTTCTTTATTTTTTTCACTTTTTAATGAGAGAGAAAAAGAAAGGGCATGTAGTTGGCTGGTAAAGTGGTAAACACCTTGGAAGATTTGGAGGAGTTAAAAAGGGAAATCAGAATACATTGCATGATTTTTTTCAATTAAAAAAATTAAAAGAACAAACCCAGAAAGTTGTCTTTTCATGTCCCTCTACTCAGAACCATCTTCTAAAATTTCTGAGAATGATGTAACACGGTCATCTCTTCATATCTATGGAGCATGCCCTCAAGTATGATTTGTATATGCAATGATCCTTCATTGGAAGAAACTGCTTTCTTTTCTTAGCAAGCTGGTATCAATGACAACAACATTGTAATAAGAGTTTTGTGGGAAAAAACATAGATTCTTATAGCTATGTTTTTATGGTTTTATAACCAAAGTGATAAATAGTCTTCATAGTATTATTCATAGAAAATGTTCAACTTTTTCAGAAATTGTTTTTAAAACTCTGTTTTTTGTACACTATTTCATTTGAGCCAGTTTGATTCAGTTATCATAATGCATGAAACTTTTCATACTGTGTTGAAATTTACTAGCAGTAATGGTGAAACATTTTTTGCTAATTGAGGCATCAATAAAAATTAACTTTAACTAAAAGTCAGTCAAAAACTTTGAAAGTAAAATTGGTAATTGGATTTCACTGGTGGTTATGAGATGCTTAAATGTATTTGTAAATATAAAGAATAAAACTGAGAAAAAATAAATTTCTTTTTTTGGGGCTGATTGTGATGTTTTTGGGTAGTCACTAAATGTTAAAGAAAAATGTACAATAATAACTGGATTAAAGATTGACCTCTTTGCATTTAAATGTTCAACTTTAAAAGAAAGGGGAGATACAAAAAAGTGAATAAAATATAATCTCACTCTGAATCTTAGAAACCTAGGACTATATATTGTCCCTGGGAAAGGACAAAATTTGCATTTTTTGATATAAATAATTTATATTAGCAGTTATAAAAACATAAATTGTATTATTCCCATTTGTTACCTCAACATGATATTTAAAAATAGTTAACAAATAATGAAAGAAACTTAGTTTCAGCTATGGGGGCAAAAAAGTCCAAAAACTGAGTCCTTTTCATCTAGTGATTTTTTTTTTAACTATATTATGCTACAGTAGAAGTCAGAAGAGTACAGAAAGGAAAGAGGATAGCAGGGAGAAAGATAAAGAAATTCACTTTTATAAATAATATATTCCTCCCACCAGCCATCCCAGTTTCCATCCAGAGGGCCATCGGAGGGGTGAGTTTGCTTTGGGTCTGCAGCAGGGGCCCTGCAAGGAGGAACTTGGACTTTCCCCGACCACATAGACTCCCAGGTCACCCTGCAGTGCTGGCTCAACCCTGCTAAGCTCTCCCGCCTGCCATCCCAGCTTCCATCCAGATACAAATTCCTATATTTCTCCCTTCCCACTGAGGCCATAAAATTTCCCCAGCTCAGCTGCCTTGCATGCTGGGCCTGCACTGTAGGCACATCCCGGAAAGAGGGAGTGCCTGTGCTTCAATAGCCTGCCTGAGGAAAGGTAGGCATTCTATCAGTGAATTCTCTGCCCAACAAGGGAACCTGACCCGCTACCAGAAGTTCCAATAGAGAGCATTTGAAGGAAGAGATGGGCAGACGCCAAGGCAAGACCTCATCCAACAATCTGAAAAACAACATGAAAACACTAGATCCCAACAACCCTACAATAGAAGGACTTGAACACTCTAACCCAGAAGAAGTGGAAAAAAGTGCCATTATGAAAGCAATAGAGTCCCTTAAACAGGATATGAATAACTCCCTTAAAGAATTGGATGAGAAGTATAACAAAAAGTTTGAAGAAATGAGTATAGAAATGGATGAGAAATATAACAAAAAGTTTGAAGAAATAAGAAAATCCGTGAATGATACCCTGAGAAATCAAGAAAAAACAATCAAACAGGTAAAGGAAACAGTCCAAGACTTGAAAACTGAAATGGAGGCAATGAAGAAAACACAAACTGAGAACCGGCTGGATATGGAAAACCTAGGTAAACGAACAGAGACTACAAAATCAAGCATAACCAATAGAATACAAGAGATAGAAGAATGAATCTCAGATTCTAAAGATGCCATAGAGAAAATAAATGCTCTGGTCAAAGAAAATGGCAAATCCAACAAATTCTCATCACAAAACATTCAGGAAATCTGGGACACAATAAAAAAACCAAATCTAAGAATAATAGGGATTGAAGAAGGAGAAGAACTACAGATCAAAGGCCCAAAAATATATTTAACAAAATTATAGAAGAAAACTTTCCCAATCTAAAGAACAATATTCCTATAAAGGTTCAAGAAGCATACAGAACACCGAATAGACTGAATAAAAAAAAAACCATCCCCTCACCATATAATAATCAGAACACAAAACATACAGATTGAAGAAAGAATATTAAGAGCTGCAAAGGAAAAAGGTCAAGTGACTTATAAAGGTAAACCTATCAGGCTTACACTGGACTTCTCTATGGAAACCATGAAAGCCAGAAGATCCTGGATAGAGGTACTGCAGAAATTAAGAGACCATGGATGCAAACCCAGACTACTATACCCAGCCAAGCTATCGTTCGCTATCAATGGAGAAAACAAAATATTCCAGGATAAAAATAAATTTAAACAATTCGAAGCAACAAATCCAGCCTTACAGAAAGTAATAGAAGGAAAATCGCAACCCAAGGAATCCAACATTGCCATCACTGCCTACAATAACTCAGACATCTAGCAACCCTTCACAACCACAACTCAAAGAAGAGGAAACACACAAACTCTACTACACACACACACACACACACAAAAATAATAACCGGAGTCAACAACCACTGGTCATTAATATCACTTAATATTAATGGACTCAACTCACCTATAAAAAGGCACAGACTAAGAGACTGGATAAGAAAACAGGAACCAACATTCTGCTGTTTACAAGAAACATACCTCAACCACAAAGATAGAAATCTACTCAGAGTAAAGGATTGGGAAAAGGTTTTCCAAGCAAATGGACCTAAGAAACAAGCGGGTGTGGCCATTCTAATATCTAACAAAATTGACTTCAAACTAAAATCAATCAGAAGAGATATAGATGGACATTTCATACTCATAACAGGAACAATTCATCAGGAGGAAGTCTCAGTCCTGAATATCTATGCCCCTAATATAAAAGCACCCACTTATGTAAAAGAAAAACTTTTAGAACTCAAGACAGTCATCAAACCACACACACTAATATTAGGAGACTTCAACACACCTCTCTCACCAATGGACAGGTCAATCAAACAGAAACTCAACAGAGAAATAAGAGAATTACTAGAGGTAATGAATCAAATGGACTTAACAGATATCTATAGAACATTCCACCCAAAAAAGAAAGAATACACCTTCTTCTTTGCAGCTCATGGAACCTTCTCGAAAATTGACCACATACTTGGTAACAAAGCAAACTTACACAGATATAAAAAAAATATTAGTAACCATCTGTGTCTTGTCGGATCACCACGGAATAAATTTAGAATTCAATAGCAATTCGAACACCAGAAAGCCTACAAACGCGTGGAAGTTGAATAGTCAACTACTGAATCATCCCTGGGTCAAGGAAGAAATAAAGAAAGAAATTAACGTCTTCCTTGAATTTAATGAAAATAAAGACACAACATACTCAAAGCTATGGAGATTGGAAATAGACAAGAGTCCCAGGTAACCTCCGGTGCATGGGGGGGTGGGAGGGTTGTTGGAAGGGGAGAGGGTTAGAGAGAAGGGAGTAGGGGAGGAATGGGGAATGTTCAGGGGACTGGGATGGGGGGAGGGAAGAAGGATGAATATGGGATCAGGGAAGAATATATCTCAACTAAGGGAGTCATTTTAGGGTTTACAATATACTTGATTATAAATGGGAACCCAGGTCCAAGGAGAGATCCCCGGATTGTTCTCTGGACAGAGGAGAGGGTGCCTGAACCGGCCTTGGCCCATAACCATACTGATGAATATTTTGCTTATCACCATAGAACCTTCATCTGGCAATGGATGGAGATAGAGACAGAGACCCACATTGGAACACTGGACTTAACTCCCTAGGTCCAAACGAGAAGCAGAAGGAAAGAGAACGTGAGCAAAGAAGGCAAGACCAGAGGGAACCTTCATCCGACGATGTATGACGATACAGACGGAGACCCTATTGGAGCACTGGACTGAGCCCCCCAAGGTCCAAATGAGGAGCAGAAGGAGGAAGAACATGAAAAAGGAAATCAGGACCGCGAGGGGTGCGATCACCCACTGATACAAGGGGACTGATCTAATGATAGTTCACCAAGGCTAGTTGGGCTGGGACTGAATGAGCACGTGATCCAACCAGATTCTCTGAATGTGGCCGGATTCTCTGAATGAGAGAGAGCAATAGTGAAATGCTTCCTCCAAAAAAGCTACACCTTCTAATCTTTCTTAAATAGTTTCAGTTTCTGATGACTGAATATTCACAAATATTGGTCTATGTGAAACATTCTTATTCAAACTGTGGTTAATAACATATACTGCTGTCACACAGGATCTTAGTTCTGGTCCTAGCATCCATGTCTGGCAGATCACAACTGCCTATAATGCCAACTCCAAGGGTTCTGATGTCATCACCACACACACACACACACACACACACACACACACACACACACACAAATATATATGTATATATATATACATATATATGTAATTTAATGCATACATCTAATAATCTCAATTAACTACAACTAGAATAAAGTCACAGAGATTCACATTAAACACATTAAGAAACTGTCAAAAACATAAAATGAAGACCAAATAACCTTTAAAGTACCAAGAGAGAAGCAACTGATCACATGCAAAGTATGTCTAATTAACTTAATTATTTATTAAAATCCACCAAATTAGGACATATTTCATTTATATATTAACAATGTCCCCCCAAAAGAGCTGTCATCTTTGTATTCTGTGTCCAGATAACTAGCTTTCAAAAAGTGCTCTAACTTCTGGTTTTGACCTCTGTGGTCATACTCACACATATGCAAATGTACACTCTCACATATGCAGATATATTCACACACTCTTGTAAACACACAGTCAAATAAAAATTAAAAGCAAAATACTTTAAATGTCAAGCAAAATTAAAGCAGCCTGTGATAAACCTAAATTGGGTAATTTGTTCATTCTATGTTCACCATGTAATAAATATCAAAGAAAATGATTTATATTTAAACAAGGTAGTCTATATGGGGAAGACTTAATCTGACCAAAGGAAATAATGACCAGAAATAGGAACTATAGCTTTAATCTATGTGGCATCAAAAACACATTATGTCCTAAAACTCAAGATATAAGGAGGATAAAGTCTCCTAAGCTTGGAGAGGCTGCAGGAGACCTAGTCTCACAAAATAAGCATTTTTCTTTGTGATTATTATTCTATTCCCATATTTGGTTACAAAGCAAGCATAAAATAATTCTTTAAGTTATGTACTAATTGACTTAATTATATTAAAATGTGAATTTTTTTTAAAATAATGCCACGGGAAAAAAAATGGTCCAATGGGGATTTACTTTGGAGAAATATTTATATTTTTGAAAGTAAAGGTATAAGAGTAAATTAGTAATCCCAGAACAACCAGAAAGAATGAAACTTGTCAAAATTGGTAAAATACACAGTAAAAATATTTTCTAATACTAATTTTGAAGTTACAATTGCCCAGATATCAAAATCACATAAACATCAAAGGAAAAGAATCATAGGCCAATATCCCTTATTAACATAGATGCAAAATTTCTCAAAAATATTTGCAAACTGAATAAAAGAACACATTAAGAAAACTTTTCCACCATGGTCAATTGGGGCTTCACCTCAGAGATTCAAGAATGATTTAACACACACAAATTGATATATATAATCTACCACTGCTATAGACTGAAAGACATAAACTACATGATCCAGTTGCAGAAAAGGCCTTTGTTAAAATCCAATACGTCTTTATTTTAAAAGTCGCTGAGAGAATAGGAATACAAGGGATATACATCAGCATTATAAATGTAATAAACAGCAAACCCACAGCCAACATCAATCTAAACATAGAGAAACTCAAAGCAATTCCACTAAAATCAAGAACAAGACAAGGCTGTTCAATCTCTCCATGTTTATTCAATATAGTACTTGAAGTCTTGACTAGTGCAATAAAACTACTGAAGGAGATCAAAGAAATCAAATTGGAAAGGAAGAAGTCAAAGTATCTGTGTTTACAGATGGTATGATTTTATGTATTAAAGACCACTTTAGCTGGGAACTTCTAGAGTTGAGAAACGCTCAGAGTGAGGTAGCAAGATACAAAATTAACACATGGAAATTAGTACCCTTCCTACTTATAAAAAACAAACAGGCTGAGAAAGAAATCATGGAAACAATACTTTTCACAATAGCCTCAAAAATAACTAAACAGGCATAAAAAGGGCTTCTGTAATAAAAACATTAAGACATTGGAGAAAATATAAGAAGATGGAAAGATTTCCCATGCTCATGGATTGATGGGATTAATTTACTGAAAATGGGCATCCTATCAAAAGCAATCTATGGATTCAACCTATTGCCATCAAAATTCCAACACCAAGTTTTATAGAACTAGAGAGAACAATTTTTACCTCTAAAAGGAAACACAAACACACAAAACAAAAGCAAATACAGGATAGCTAAAGTAATCCTTAATAATAAAAGAACTGTTGCATATATAAACATCCCTAGTATAAGGTTGTCCTTAAACATCCCTAGTATAAGGTTGTACTTCAGAGATGTAGGAATAAGAACATCACGGATTTGGCATAAATACAGACAGTATTTATGATATAAATATAAATAATATATAATACATTGCCACAAAATGACTCCTAATGACATTCTCTTATAACTTGTTCAGTCATCATCAGGGAAGAATCTTCTTGCAATAGATGGGAACAAATACAGAGACACACAGTCTGACCATATGCAAAGACTAAAAGATCTTTGAACACTCAGTCTGAAATTAGATGTCTTCCTTAAATCCCATCCCTTGGGACTCAGAATTATTCAGAATAGGAAGCTGAATGATTTGAAAAATCAGAGGTGATGGAACTTCATAGAAAATGTCTTCCAGACACAACAGGGCTGATACACATTAGATCACAAGAGAGGAATGTTAATGATTAAACTCACTACCCATATGAAAGAGAAAACAACTAACTAGCCCTTTCAATTATGTGAGAAAACAGAAAGAAAATACTACCTAAGGGAAAGCAGGTTCTTTACGAAATACTATGTCTGCTGATATGGTGATCTTGCACTCCAAAGCTTGAAGAACTATGACAAATCAACTAATTTTTTATTTTTGAGCTGTCATTTTAAGTCATTAAATTATAGCAAAATATAATGTATGTATATACGTGTGAAATTGCAATTATATAGAATATATTTAAAACTAAAAATACTAAAGATAATTTGATAATTAATATATATGAGAAAATTAAACTGTATTTTAAAATTTCCAGGACACCAAGGAATAAATTACAAAAAAGAAAAATATATTTGAGAGTAATAAAATGAAACAGACAGCAAAATTTATATGACAATACAAAATTTGCTTAGAAGAAAATTTTCAGTAGTAAAAATTATTTTAAAACATGCTAAGAGTCTACGTTAAAATATTACAAAAAGCAATGTCAAGGAAAATGGAGGTTGCAGATATTAAAGTTATCACTTTAAATGTAGTAAAATAGAAAAAATAAAAATTTATAAAATGATGAAAATTATTTCTTTGTGGAAGGCAATAAAATTGATCATCCTTTATCCACAATGACATAAACATTAAAAGGGGCCTATATTAGAGTACTTAAAGCATCAAAGAGAAACCATCACTGTAGCTCTAGTGGTAAGAAAGATTATTATTTTAAAAGTATTATGAATAATGTGTTGACTGAGGTTTCTGTCTCATCGGGTCCCACAACTGTTCAGTCCCAAAGAAATGCACAGAGGTCTACATTAATAATAAACTGGTTGGCCTAGTAGCTCAGGTTTTCTTATTAACTAATTCTTACATCTTAAATTAGTTTATAATTCTTGTCTGTGTTAGCCATGTAGCTTGAAACCTTCATCAGTGAGGTGTTCTCATCTTGCTTCCTCTGCATCTGAGTGTCAACTGCAAACTGACTTCTTCCTTTTCCTGGAATTCTCCTGTTCTGGTTGCTCCGCCTCTACTTCCTGCCTGGCTACCAGTCAATCAGTATTTTATTAAAACAATACCATATAAGTGACAGGGTACAGAACCATTGTCCCACAACAATTTCCTCCCATTTCTTTTTCAAAGCAAAAATTCTGAATCTAATCTCCTTTGTTTAGCTTTTTTTCCCACACCATTACCCACAACAACTTGTAACCATACTCTAAACAAAGATACATATCTATAGTACATCTTTTGGGAATGTGGGCATAGTTTTCTAGGCTACTTCCTGCTGATTGGGGGCACTGATAATCTTATAGGGACCTAAAGAAAACTTAAAATTATGATCAAGTTCTGATTGTAGTATTCTGTGAGGCTTGATCATCTTAGCCAGCAGTCTTTGAACTGTTCTGGATGTAGAACTCAAATATCTGGGCCATCTGCTCCTATTGGAGATTCTTCAGGGGGTCTTCCTTGGTCTAACCTGATTTTTCTTAATGCACAATGAATCCACAGTGCTTCATTTCCTGTGGAAACATATCTCCAAAGTAACATACTTTTTGACTTAAATTTTAGAGTCAAAGCATTTTCAAAATGTGTGTTGAATTAATCCAGCAACATTTATAATCAAATGTCTTTTAGGAGATGTTGTTCCTTCCTTGGTCATCAAACCATTCAAAGACAACACAATAACACACAGTATCCAGACTCTCTGTGTATTTTCCATCTTTATGTGGCTTTATTTTAAGGTCTATTTCTTTTATTTTTATTTTTAATTTTTGGGGTTTTTTTTGAGACTAGGTTTCTCTTTGTATATTTGACTGCCCTGGCACTCTCTCTGTAGACCAGGTTGTCTTTGAACTCACAGGGATCTGCCTGCCTCTGCCTCCCAAGTGTTGGGATTAAAGGTGTGTGCCACCACACCCAAATACTCTCTTTCTTTATTTATTTTAAGGACTTTATTCTTTTTCTTTTCTCTCCCAAGGCTACATATATTTTTATGTATGAAGTTTCTTTTTTCCCTCTGAATCTATCTTTACTGTATATCTCTCTTTTTTTGAACACATGAGTCTTTAATTTGCTAAGCAATATTGCTAGTATTAAAGCCATGGCTTTAACAGCTGAATCAAACCCCATTTCTTAACTTTCTGAGAGTCTAGCTTCATGTTGGTGGTACCGTCTGGAACCATGTTTATTGCTACAACTCAAGGTCCATGCCACCACCAAGAAGAATGCTGTTGGTTATTCAGAAACATCATTTAAGTATTTGCTGGTAGGTTCTCTTAAAACAGTTGCAAGGTTTTACAGTTAAAACTGAGTCATAAACCTTATCTTAAATGAGACACACTTGCCTCTAACAAACAAAACTCACCTGAGAAAATGATGCTACCAAGAAGCCATGCTCTGTTCTTTTATGTTGAGAATTACTTTCCATTTCTTCTCAGGTTTTTTGTCCATGTTGGCGCCACTTTTTGACTGAAGGTTTTTTCTGCCTAGTCTGCAGCTGTTCAGTCCCAAAGATACACACAGAGGTCTACATTAATTATAAACTGGTTGATCTAGTAGCTTAGGCTTTCTTATCAACTAATTCTTATATCCTAAACTAGCCCATCCCCCTTAATCTGTGTATCGCCATGTGCCTGTGGCTTACTGGGTAAAGTTCTATACCAAGTGTCTGTCTCCAGCATGGCTACATGGCATCTCCCTGATTCTGTCTTCTTTCTTCCAGAATTCAGTTTATTTTTCCCCACCTAGCTAAACTCTGCCCTCTCAGGCCAAGTCAGTTTCTTTTTTCATTAACCAATAAAAGCAACACAGACAGAGGACCTCCCACACCAACAATGCAAGAACCAAATAATTGTATCACTCCAGTAAAATAGACACATTTCTAAAAAGCATAAAATGCAGAGACCATCTTAAGAAAATAGACCTAAAAAGCAAGTATATTGAATTATATCAAAAAAGCAATAGAATGAAGGAAAACTTCTTTCAATTGGCCTGAACACAACTGAGGTTCAAGTGATCTCACAGGTACATTGCTTAAAGAAATGTAGGAATCAATCCAATTCATCACATGGTCTGTCAAATAATTAGAATGAGAGAGGGCACTTTGCAATTTATATTTTGATGACACTCTTATCCTAATTCCAACAATAAAAATTGAAAAAAACTTTAAACAAAAGTATAGAAAAATGTCACCTTTCAATATGGCTGTAAAATTAAGTATTAAATTTTAGCAAACTGAATATAGTAACATTGAAGAACAAATTGATCATGTATTCATTTAGATTCGTGACAGAAGTCTGCAACATTGGCCCACAATAAAGGAAATCTCTCAAGGGAAACACTAAATGAATGGGAAAGTTTACAAATATCAAATGATAATCTCAAAAAAAAATCGACAAGATCCTTTGATGTAACTCAAAAGCTCTTTTTGTTTAAAGTGTTTTTATTAAGTGTTTAATAGAACTAGACTTTTTTAATGCTTTAAGGCCATGTAAGCAAATCCTCTGAATGATTGCAACTGAATGATTGCTTTCCTGGTGCTCTCAGGAAGAAAACAACGCTATCCTCTCACATTCTTTGCCACATTGTGCTTACAACAATTACAATGAGGCATGGACAAAACACAAAGTTATTAGATAGGCATTCACTACAATAAAGTCAGTTTGAAAAAGTCCATATGTCCATGTGGCACTATGCTAAATCTTGAATGTCATATGAAATATTTGTTTAATCTAAGAATAATGAGGGTAAAAAAGATACTAATTAGATTAAATGTAAATGTCATTCCTATTTGGAAATACTGTTTACTTTCTTTTATTTGTAACTAAATGTTTAAATTTCAAAACAATGAAATAATTCAAATATTAAACTGATATGTCTGTGCTCATAGAAGGTTTTAATTTTACCAACTCAAAAATATATTATAAATATATTATATACCAACTGTAGTTTTCCCTCCCTCCCCTCCACTCAGTCTCTCCCCTGCCCACCTCCCTTCTCCCCCAGATCCACCCCATTCTGTCTACTCTAAGAAAACAGCAGACCTCCGAGGAACATAAGCCAAACATGACACGATATATTACAATAATGCTAGGCACAAGCCATCATACTAAGACTGGATGAATCGACCTAGTAGGAGGAAATGAGTCCCACACACAGACAAAAGAATCAGAGAGAGCTGCTGCTCCCACTGTTAGGAGTTCCACAAAAACACCAAGCGACTCAGCCATGACATATATGCAGAGATTCTAGGTCAGATCCCCACAAGCTCCCTCGCTGATCTCTGTTTGTCCCAATGCGTCCTGGTCAGTTGATTCTGTGGAGATGTGTTCTTGTGGTATTCCTGGCCTTTGGTTTCCTCCAAGCCTTCCTACCCCTCTTCCTCAGGATTCCATAGCTCTGCCTAGTATTTGGCTGTAGGACTCTGCATCTGTTCTAATCAGTTGCTGGATGAAACATCCTGGTCTCTTTGATGAGGATTCTAGAAGGTTCCAGTCCCAGAACATTCAGCTGGTAAGACACACTGTAAGTCAAAGGTTTTGTGGCTGAATTAGTGTCCCAATCTGTACATAAGATTGCCAGTTCAGGCTCCATGTCCCCAATTACTTGGAGTCTTTGGTAAGGACACTCTCATAGATTCCATGGAGTATTGCACTGGGTATTTAAGTATATTTTTCCTTTTGTCATTATTAGAAACATACAACTTTAAAGAACCTTTCACGGGAAATTTTCAGTTTTAATTTAAATTTCTCAGTTTTAATTTAAATTTGAAATCCAATGTGTAGTCAGAGATATCTACTGTGATCATTGTTCATTCTATGCTTAGAACTTTGCACTGATTATTCTGTAGAAAGAGTTAAATTCAGCAGATTCATAAGTCCCATGATGTTTTTACTAAAATAAAATATGTCCCTGCCTGGAACTATTCCCTATTCAGCACATGCGTTTTTTTCACTGTGGTAGGTACAAGTCATTTAAGAATGTTTTCTCTCATTTATAAATACTATTTTTGGGTAGCAATGAAATTGACAGCATGTACTTGTCACAGGAGAACCTATAGTGGCTCAGTAACTTAGGCTGACTACATATCTTAAGTGATAGCACAAATACAATTATTTTTCATCCTCTCAGACCCATTGAGAGCAGAAGGCCTATGACTGTGCTTCAGTTATTCATACTAGTGCAAGTCATCATATTTTGCAATATGGCTACAATGTATATTTGTAAGCATAGACAATTTGATCTTAATTGGTATTTTTATTATCAAATCCATAATTACTGCCACCTTCTGAACATCATTTAATCACTATTACATGGCAATAATGATAATAGAAGTATTCTCTCTTTTGTTAAAGAAAAGAGGCATGTAGTTAATAGATATTGACCTACAAGAGTATGAGAATAGAATACGTCTTACTTTCAATAATAACTCAATGGCTGAAACCTATGCCTGATGGACAGGGTATAAGTAAGAGAAAGAGGCAATGTGACAAAAGAGGAAATCAAAGTCTAACACGCATGCCAATTAACAAGCGTCGAATTTATCTATAGAGTTTCATTACATCCTTTAATATCCTATCTCACTGGGGATGGAGAGATGGCTCAGTGATTAAGAGCATTGAGTACTCTTCCAGAGAACCTGGGTTCAATTCTCTGTACCCAACAAAAAAAGATCCCATTTCCAATTATAATTCTTCTGAAGACCAAGCTATCAATACAAGAATCCTTGAGTGACACATTGCATGCATATCAAAGCAGTTCATGTATGTTTCTTAAACCATGCACTTCAAATACCTTAGTGCAATTACCAAACCCTATGTCTACATACCATGATTCATCACATTTCTGCTATTATTTTTGTATTATTCAGGCTTCTCTCAAGGAATAGAATTGAAGAAATAAGCATATTTATTAAAATGATATTTACTATAATGACTTATATAGTTCAGGTAGTTCAGTAATGAACTTTTAACACTAAAGAGGTCGAGAACTCATGAGGCTGAATATGTTAGCAGTTTAATCCAGTGTTAATGGACCATAGGATTGCTGGTATTCAGTCTATTTTAGAATGTGGAAGAAGTGTGTTCTAACACAGTGAAGGAAAGAAGCAGCACCAGAAGTACTTTGAAGCAAGAGAGAAGGCAGGCAGGCAAAAACTTCGTTTTCTTTTTCCATCTCTTTTGATCTGAGCTCCTACCAGAAGATGACACCCAGATTCAGGATCAGTCTTCCCTCTTCAAAGAATCTGACCAAAAGCGTCTCTCCTAGAAATGTCAATGATTTAGGATTTAGATGATTGCTTATTTTGTCTGCTAGACAACTAAGATTAGATGTCATAACTATGCTGCTTGTAAGCCATTGATAATTTGATTCTACTGTCTATTTTCATAGAAGTTGCTACATTCTATAATAATGCCAATAAATAGAATCATAACTGTGATGATATATTTACTCACTTATGCTTAATGTACTGTACGACACACAGGAAGTGTTCAATAACTATTGAAAAGTTGAGAGCATCCATGAACACTTGACTTTGTATTTGATATTACTGGTTTTAAAATAATTTCTCTAATAGATAATTTCACAAAATGATACACACAACACCAATATGTGTAGTGATATTTTGTTTGTGTTTTGACAAATAAAACTTGCCTGATGATCAGAGTGCAGAGCTAAGCTACTAGAGGCCAGGCAGTAGTGACTCACACCTTTAATCCCAGCACTTGGTAGTCCCACACATTTAATCGCAGCACTAGGAAGGTGGATACAAGAAAAGATATGTCCGGGTGGAGAGAGGAATATAAGAGACCGGAGCCGAGAGGTAGTCTGAGCATGCAGTCTGAGTATTCCATCAATCTGAGGTCACATTCTGAGGAGGGTGTCTGAGGAGAGGATCCCCACTTTGGATTGAGCATTGGTAGAGAGGTAAAGGATCTCTCTAGTGACTGGCAGTTCTGCTTCTCTGATCCTTCAGGTTTCAACCCTTGAAAGCTGACTTCTCCAGGTTTTTATTTCATTAAGAACAATTAAAATTTGTGCTACAAATATATTTAGAGAAATTAGTTAAAGTAAAATAATAAATAATACCTCCATATTCCTGTACTTTCTGATTTTCATAACAAGTTATACTTTCAGCTATTTCTAGCTTGCTATGCATTTGTTGCCGTAATTTGACTTGGTTATCATATATAGCAGAAGGTTTCACTGAATAAAAGTGAAAATATGGCTCTAAAGGTGCCAGGGGAAGTTAAATGAGGTATAATGTGATATTGGCCCAAGGGCTATGGCTAAAAATTACTGAATGGCCAGTTAGCTGATTTGAAAGGCGAGCACAATAGAAATTTTAAACAATTCACTGATAATCACCCAGGTGGGATTTGAGAAGTATGCTTTTATAGATAACATTCACAAAAATATTTAAAATTAATGCTTGAAAACCTTCATCCAAATTTGTTTTAATCCATATAATATTACAGCTTTCTCTTTTAGACTTTGCATTAGGATTTCATGGCCATTTAAAGTATTGAAATAGGATGGAAATTCATATGGTTCCTTTTGTAAGAATAATTTCACAACATTAACCTGGCCAAAAAATGACTGCATTCAGCCAATGAATACACTCTTGACATAATGATTCAGTACAATCATTGCCTAAGAAGCTATGCTCCATTAAAAGTCTTTTCCTCTCATCCCTACAGCCATTTTAATTTTAAATTAATGGAGACATTAACAATAAAATAGTTTAACCTTCTGCAAAACAACAGCATCTACAAAAATATTAGCACACTATTATGTTAGGTTTTAATAACAAAAGAAGTTGAAATTAAAATTGCTGCAGTGGAAAGCATAATAAGAAACTCTGCCAAAAATTTAACAAATTCTGTCCATATATCAAAGACTTAAGTAGAGAAATGTTACTTTTAAATCTCTTGAGTCAACTCAGATGAATTTATTCTATTACCATTACATTTTGGAAATGACAATTCAGTTTTGCTAAGTATAGTTCTCATGGTTTGCATAATATATTCCATAGAAATATGCACATTTCCCTCTGAGTCCCTGAATTGCAGAAGTTTAATTTCAACACCATCTTCAGTAATTTAACAACCTTATTACTCAGTACATAAGGGAATAATGCTTTGTTATTTTCCATTTTTGTTATTTTTTCTAAGTAATAATGGATGCTAGATCAACCTATATTCATTCCTTCCTCTTATACATGTGTCGTACACATAATAATTATTTTTTGAATATACATATAGATATATATTAATTATTTTATGTAAATTATGTAAATAACAAACCTAAACATCCATTTTTTATAACTACCTGTGCTTCATTTATGGCATTTAACATTTTCAGAATGTTAGATTCTGAACCACTCCAAAACCACGTAAGTCTTCTATGTTTCTGTCAGCACCCATAATACTTCTAATCCAAGCATCTGCCCTCTTCATCTACATACCATTCTGGGTAAATTTCCAGGTATAATAGCTTGCCTTATTGATTCCACTAAATTTTCTAGTCCTGGAGAAATGTCTAAGAAATAACAGCTACTCTGTTTAAATGGAATCAATCATTGCAATAATAATTTTATGTATCCATCAGAAGGACTGTGAGATATTTAGACTAAACTTTTTTGTGTGAGAATCTATGTATTTTTATTCTATGTTAACACTTAAGTGTTTACTAAGCAGTTTGTCTTTCCACAATTTGATACAATATTCTAAAATCTATTGATGACTTGACTCTACTGGGAAGAATATATTCCTTTTTGCTTCCCTCAATGATTGACCTGGGGCACTTGATTTCACCTTTTTCTCCACAAAAAAACTAGGATTTGTTTCAACTCTGGTGTTTCTCAGATTTTCAGATGAAAGGCAAATTACCCCACTGGTTTTTCTGGGATTTCAGCTTTCAAGTTGAAAATCATAGGTTTTCTTTACTTACCTACAGTAAGTCAGTCTATTTCTCTTTCCATTAATTTATAGATAAATCTATTTATTCATGTATACATACATCCTTGTAGCCATCCATCGATCCAACCATCCATCCAATCATCCAACCATCCATCCAGCCATACATACATACATACATCTACCTACTCATCCATCCACCCATTCATTTTGATTTTCCATAGAACAATGATTTGTATAGTAATTAAGCTAATTGTTTTTGTATAGTTTTATAAATGTATTATTCATTTATTTTAAATATATCCATATGTGATGTACTTACATATATCTGTGTTTTATTGGTAGAAGCAGAGAGAAAATTAACTATGGAAATTATGAAGTAAGTGATGCACTTTAATTATAATTATGAAAAAATTTGAGACCTAGTATGTGGAAATATATGCCTTTTAATTCAACTACATGGATTTATCTTTCCAATTAATAGATTACAGGTTCTCTTTTATTATATAATAACTTTTTGAGAAAAGGTATAAATATAGCTTTGAAAAATAAGTTTCTCAGTGTGCTGTTTATTCACTATGTGATTGTTCCAGAGTAAACAATCAATATGCTTTATCTATTCTTTAAAATAACTGAGACACTCGCTTGCCTGCTTATAATAACCAATAAATTTTACCTTTACATTATGACTAGATATTCATAAAATTCTGAATTACTTTTTATAATTACACTTCTCACAGAGAACTAGAAGTATTAGTATTAATAGTACAGTAGGCCAAATAATGTTGACTTTGGCAAATACTACTTAACTTCAACCTTCAAACTTATGAATATGTTATATTACATTGAAATCTACATTTTAGAAAGAAATTAAAATTAAGAACCTTTAAGACCCTGAGATTATACTGGATCATCTTGGAATCTCTGCATTCACATAGACCCTTAAAATGAAATGTGTGAACTAAGAAATGCTGATTATCGTTAGAAAAATAGTATCACTCAGATAATGTTCAAGGAATTTAAATGTTGTGAGATCCAAAAATGATTGCTAAATTATGGAGCTATAATGAAACAAAATTTTATAATTGTAAACATCTCAATTGGTGGTGATGTAAATAGAAGCAATGGAATACAAATACAGATGACATATACTGAGAGAATAATTTAGCTTCTAGTCACTGAACACTTACTGTGAGTCAGGTACATTAAGCATATTATCTCATTTAATAGTGCTATTACCTTAATTTGTAGAGCAGGGAAAATTGAAATGAATGGAGGCTACACAACTGTCCAATTTTAGCAAGTTAAGTGAAGCTCCTCGATTATCCAAACAGGTTGGCTAATTTAAAGCCATTTTGCTTTCAGTATGTTTCTCTGTTTCTGTGGATCTCTATAGGAACTACATAAGGAAAACAAGCCCAGTTAATTTTGAATTTATAAAGTCAACTTATTTTTTTTATCAATAGCCTATAATTATATACAGATGTACAAAAGTTTTACTCTTTAGGTTTTCTGCTGAAAAATATTTATTTTCTGGAAAAAAAGTCTAGAAACCATATTATACTATATGACATTTTCTCATATGATATTTAAACTTTAAACAGAATTTTAGAAGTTATATGTATTGTTATTTTTATTCTCAAAACATTTTACAGAACATATATAAAACCCTGACCAACATAATTGAAATTATACTAATTAAAAACTAATATCCCTTCTTCCCCTAATATAACACCTACAGATCACTAATCTATATTTCTATGACTTTTGCCATTTAATATGCTATATCTCATAGCTAGAAACACATATTTGTAATTAATTTTCTTATTTTGTTATATATTATTGCAATATGTGTTCTTTATTGTCTTGTTTTATTACATTACTGGATAATGACCACATTAAAAATTTTGTCATATATAGTGATATATATATTTCTTTTGTTCCTTTATAAAATTAAACTGTGTGTCTATAGATTTTTATGCATTCATTATGCAGATTTTAAATTTAAATTTTATTAACATTATCACTAATGCTACAGTTAACGTGGATAAGAGAGTAAATATTTCTTTAAGATTGTGGTTTCAACTTATCTGTGGATATATATATATACAGAAGAAGAAATGCTTGTTTTGGTTTTTAACATATTTGAAGAATATCTGTGCTATTTATCTATAGTTAACATAATTTTATATGTTTTTTGGACTATTGTCATGGGTTCCAAACTTTTTATGTTCTTGGCAACATTTATTATTTTTCTCCTTTTTCTTAATAGTTATTTTATGAAGTGTGAAGTCATACTTTATTTTGGTTTTTGTTACTATCTTCCTGGTGATTAGAAATAATAGATATTTTTGTATTCTTATGGCTATATGTCTGTCTGTGTAAATTGTTTGGCTCTTTCCTATAAGTGGGAGTGGGTAGGGGTGATATCTTACTCAGCAAAAAGAATTTTAAGAAGTTGTTTTTATGATCTCCTAGATACTTTGTAGAATGGGAAATGTCCAGGTAGGGACACACTCCTTGCATAAGATGTATTCGAGTATAGGCAGCACAGAAATTGTGGGAGTGGTCAATAAATGATAGGTTCAGCTTGAGACCCATGCCAGTACAGGAAGCTTAGACAGCAAGGACACAGAGCCTGGGTGTCCCAGAGACTGGCAATGAAAAAAAAAATCAATGAATACAAAAGATAAAGTAGCTTAGAAATAAATCAGAGAAACATTACCCTTCACAATAGTCATAAGTAATATAAAATATCTTGGGGTAGCATTAACCAAACTAGTAAAAGACTTGTTTGACAAGAACTTTAGGTCATTGAAGAAAGAAAATGAAGAAGATACCAGAAAATGGAAATCTCTCATGCTCTTGAATAGGTAGGATCAGCATAATAAAAATGGCAATCCTACTAAAAGCAATCTATAGATTCAAAATCCCATCACAATTATTCACAGACCTTGAAAGGAAAATGCTCAGCTTCATGTGGAAAAACAAAAAACCCAGGATAGCCAAAACAATCCTGTACGGAAAAAAAAAAAAAGGAACTTCTGGAGGCGTCACCATCCCTGACATCAAGCACTATTATAGAGCGTCAGTAATAAAAGCAGTCTGGTAATGGCATAAAAACAGAGAGGTTGTCCAATGGAATCCAATCAAAGACCCAGATATTACTCAATACAACTATGAACACCTGATTTTTGACAGAGAAGCTAAAATTGTAATATGGAAAAAAGAAAGTATCTTCAACAAATGGTGCTGGCATAACTGGATATCAACATGTAGAAAAATGCAAATAGATCAATATCTATCCCCATGCACAAAACTCAAGTCTAAATGGATTAAAAACATTAATATAAATCTGACGACATTGAACCTGGTAGAAAAGAAAGTGAGAAGTAGCCTTCAATGCATGGGCACAGGCAATGACTTCCTAAATATAACACCAGTAGCATAGACACTGAGAGCAACAATAAGTAAATGGAACTTCCTGAAACTGTGAAGTTTCTGTGAAGCAAAGGACACAGTCAATAAGACAAAAAGGCAGTCTACTGAGTAGGAAAAGATCTTCACCAACCCCAAATCAGATAATGAACTCATCTCAAAAATACATAAAGAAATCAAAAAATAGGCACCAAAATTCCAAATAATTCAACTAAAAAATGGGATACAGATCTAACCTGAGAACTCTGAGCAGAAGATTCTTAAATGGCTGAAAGATATTTAATGAAATGTTTAACGTCCTTAGCAATCAGGGAAATCCAAGTCAAAACGACTCTAAGATAACATATTTCGCCTCTTAGAATGGCTAAGCTTAAAAACATCAATGATAGCTTATACTGGATAGGGTGTGGTGTAAGGGGAAACTCCTTCATTTCTGGTGGGAATGCAAACTTGTACAACCACCCGGGAAATCAGTATGGTTGTTTTTTCAGAAATTGAGAATCAACCTACCTCAGCACCCAGAAATACCACCTTGGACATATACCCAAAGAATGATAAATAAAACTACAAGGATATTTGTTCACCTTTGTTTATAGCAGCACTGTTTGTCATAGTCAGAACTTCGAAACACCCTAGATGTTCCTCAACCAAAGAATGGATAAAGAAAATGTGGTACATTTACATAATGGAGTACTACTCAGTGGATGGAAATAGAAAACGCTTTACTGAGTGAGGTAAGCCAGACCCAAAAAGAGGAACACGGTATGTATTCACTCATAAGTGGATTCTAACCATAGTTAAAGGTCTTTGAGCCTATTATTCGAGATCCTAGAGAAGCTAATTAAGAAGATGAACCTGACGAAGATTATTTAGCTATCCGCCAGGAAGTAGGAAATAGACAAGAGTCCCAGGTAACCTCGGGTGCATGGGGGGGGAGGGTTGTTGGAAGGGGAGACCGTTAGAGAGAAGGGAGTAGGGGAGGAATGGGGAAAGCTCGGTGGACCGGGATGGGGGGGAGGGAGGAAGGATGAATATGGGATCAGGGAAGAATATATTTCAACTAAGGGAGTCATATTAGGGTTTACAGGAGACTTGATTATATATGGGATCCCAGGTCCAAGGAGAGATCCCCAGATTGTTCTCTGGACAGAGGAGAGGGTGCCTGAACCGGCCTTGGCCCATAACCATACTGATGAATATTTTGCTTATCACCATAGATCCTTCATCTGGCGATGGATGGCGATACAGACGGAGACTCACATTGGAGCACCGGACTGAGCCCCCCAAGGTCCAAATGAGGAATAGAAGGACGAAGAACATGAAAAAGGAAATAAGGACTGTGAGTGATTCTATCACCCACTGATACAAGGGGACGGATCTAATGAGAGCTTACCAAGGCCAGTTGGACTGGGACTGAACGAGGACGTGATCCAACCAGATTCTCTGAATGTGGCTGGATTCTCTGAATGTGGCTGGCCAGGAGTCTTTCTGAAAAGCCATTGACAATGACACTGGGACTTGTTTCCTCTGCATATACTGGATTTTTGGGATCCAATCTGTTTGGATACTCACCTTCCTGGACCTGGAGGGAGGGGGGAGGAACTTGAACTTCCCACAGTGCAGGAAACCCTGACTGCCCTTAGGGACGAAGAGGGAGGAGGAGAGGGAGTGGGGGGAGTGGGAGGGTGTTGGGAGGAGGGGCGGAAATGGAAACTTTTATAATTTAATAAAATTACTTTCAAAAAAAGAGAAAATGTGGTACATTTACATAATGGAGTACTACTCAGTGGTAAAAAGCAAGGTCATCGACAGGCAGTGGTGGCACATGCCTTTAATCCCAGCACTTGGGAGGCAGAGGCAGGTGGATCTCTGTGAGTTCAAGGACAGCCTGATCTATAAGAGCTAGTTCCAGGACAGGCTCCAAAGCTACAGAGAAACCCTGTCTCAAAAAATCCAGTCAAAGTGTGGAAGGGGTGAGATTATGAGCAAAAAGGTCTAGACCACGATGGGTACAACCACTGAAATAGTTTTCCTGAGCTAATGGGAGCTCATCAACTCTGGCTGGACAGGGAAGAAACCAGCATGTATCCAAACTAGGCCTTTTGAATGTGTGTGACAGTTGTATATGTCTGGAGCAGACTACGGGGCCGCAAGCAGCGGGAAGAGGTTTTATCCCTACTGTTTGTACTGGCTTTTTGGAACCCATTCTCTTTGAAGGGATACCTTACTCAGCCTAGATACAGTAGGGCGGGCCTTGGTCCTTCCTCAAAGCAATGTGCCTTACCCTCTCTGAGGAGTACATGGGAGGTGTGGGGGAGGGAAGTTGGAGGGAACCGGAGCAGGGGAGGGATTGGGAAGTAGAATTAGTATGTAAAATGAAAAACGATAGTTTTTGGGTTTTTTTTAAAGAAAATAAAAAGATAAAAAATAATTCACATTGATAGATAAAAAATTCAATGAAATCATTCCTGCTGAGTGGTGATGGTGCATAGCTTTAATTTCCACACTTGGGAGGCAAAGGCAGGTGGATCTCTGTGAGTTTGAGGTCAGCCTGGACTACAAGAGTTAGTTCCAGAACAGGCTGAATGCTACAGAGAAACCCTGTCTCGAACCCCCCCCCAAAAAAAAGAAAAGGAAAAGTAATGATTTCTTTTAGAATTCTGCTGTGTTCATTGGTTTGTGCCTAGCCCAGCTGTCATCAGAGAGGTTCCATCCAACAATTGATGTAAGCCGATCCAGGGAACCACAGTCAAACATTAGGCAGACCACTGCGAATCCTACAGAAGAGGGAGAGGAAGAATGATATGAGCCAGAGGCGACAAGGATGCCACAAGAAAACCCACAGAGTCAAATAACTTGGCATCATAGGGGTTCAGAGGGACTGAACCAAAAAACAGGGAGCCTGCATGGGACTGACCTAGGCTCTCTGAATATATGTTAGAATTGCGTACCTTGGTCTTCTTTTTGGACTCCTAACAGTGGGAACAGGAGCTGTCTCTGACTCTTTTACCAAGTTTTGGGACACTTTTCCTCATACTTAATGACCTTGTCCAGATTTCAATTTGAAAGTAAATAAATTTATTTCAACAAATAGTTTTTTTTTTAAAAAATCTTAGTTTTGCCTAGATCTTTACTCAGTTTCATGGTTTAAAAATATTTCCTTCTATATTATAGGAATGCTTTTCACTCTTGATTTAAAAGTAAAAAACAAATCATGGGAAATAAGTCTATTATTCACAAATAGGATGCAATCACTATAAGAAACCTGAATTCTATGACAAAACAGATACAGAAATAGAAAGATGCTGGAAATATAAGAGACATCATCATCACTTAGTATTGTGGATCATGAAAGCATTCCACGCTTGCATTTATCCTTGCTGCACAGCTGGTTGTGTAAAAACAAAAGTGTTACACAGCACCCTTTTCTAGGGAGGAAAAGTAGGGGGTCTAAGGTATTCAAGAACAGTTCATTATTTCTGGGTACAATCTACAGAACATTATATTCGGCAGAGCTACAACAAGGAGGAAGAACTCAGTCTGAGCCAAGATTATCATGAAACCTGTCCTCCTTCATTTCTAGATAAACATGAAACGCACTTGTTAATATAGATGTCTTACAGTCATTCAGGCTTTGTGGCATTAGTTCTAAGCCTTTAACTTCTATTTTAATTTATTTGAGTCATTGGTTGGCTGTTGCAATTTAGTTAAGAGTTTGTTAAACTTTCTAATCTCATGAAAACAAAACTTTTTCCTTGATTTTTGTCCATTCACTATTTCTATTATTTCGAACATCATCATCATAATTCCTATCTTTGTGCTAATTTGTGCTTTCATTTGCTTTTCATTTTCTAGTTCTTTAATTCTTAGCATTCAGTTCTACCGCTTTGTTATTTTATACAAGTATTTTATACAGAGTAACTGTGGGGTATTGGAATCTCATGATATTATATTAATTTATTTATTATCCTTTTTCTGATAATATTGGTTTGTTTACCTTTGAAATTATGGCATTCCAAAGTTTTGTGCATATAGATTTATAGTTATTATTTATTCCTGGGGAATTGACCCTTTCATCATTATATAATACTTTATATCTATCTTGTATAAATGTACTTATCCTTAATTTTTGTTACAATTTATATATAATGTCTTTCTATGAAGAGGAAAAATATTTTCATTCATGATTCCTAGGGTATCAGTCATTTATATTAAGGAAGATATGATAAAACATAGCTTTTCCCATTTCAGTGACCAAAAAGCAAGGAAACAATACCCATAATAGAAATATTCCTCTAGTTTCCTCTTTTATTATTTTGAGCGTTTGGGTATTAGGTATTTCTCAATTGTATCAAACTGATAATAATATTTAACCAATTATAATTCCATTATTAGTTTACTTGGTAGCCGCAATATCTTTCATGTCAGATATTAGGGTATTACCCTAATTGATTCACAGAATAATGAAGAAAAAGATCAGTTGTGTTCCTCACTGCCTCCTTAGATCTAAAGGTCTGCAAATCTTTCCAAATCACTCTTTATGCCTCTCTAATTATCTCTATCCTCCTTTGAGCGCACCAGAAAAGCTAGGGTTCATTCCAACCAGTTGAATGTAGACTTCACTCACTGACTCAAGGTCCAACTCCATTGGTGGTCTCAGAACAACAATACAAGTCTCTTACAAGACAGTTTGGTGCAAGATGACTCCTCTTTTGACTGCTTCTGTTTTTTACCTGAAGTTTTCTTTATCAGATGTTCAATGTTAGCATGTAAAATATTTTAAAATCTCTAATCCCTCTTTGGACTCATTCTTACTGGATCAATCCTGCAGGAAATCTTTCCTTGCCAAATACTGATGATTCTCTATGCTTACTATTGAAATGTGAGTGAAATCCTTTTTGACATAGGAACTTTTATATATTATAATCCACCCAAACTAGCACTTTGTGGATAATACAGAAATCTGATTTTATCTCAAGTGACAGTCAGATCACCCATGACCAGAGCTGAATCTTAATGAATGGAAACAGTTTTCTAACTGGATTTATTGGAAAGGGGACCCTGCAAATGTCACTACAAGCAAAGTCTTTAAATATATTTGTTCCTGTATAACCTCAAATTTCTGGTGGTTAGAGCTAGAAGAGGTAAAAATTTTCTTTCCATGTATCTTTCCAGTTGTCTTAGTCTAAAATACTTTAGACTAAAGTATTGACTTTTAATTAACAAGAAACTCTTTAGCTACTGCTATCTTCGTCCTTGAACAAAGCTTTGGAAATTTTCTGGCAAAACTTCAAGTTTTTAAAATCTATATTATTGTCTGTATCCTGCCAACTTGTTGTATAAGCCTTGTTCAAAGAGATCATCAATAATCACGTTTTATTGGGACTACTGAACTATATTATTTCTTCCACCAAATTCACTTGTTCACCAACTTTAAGTGAAGCCTTTCACAAACTCTTGGTTTATGAATAAAAAGTGAACAATGTTGAAAATGACACAATAAAAACTATTTCTAGGCTTGTTCCCAATAGGGTTTGCATTCCTTTCTGAAACTTCTTGGAAAACATCCTTTATTTTTCACATCTGTTTTGGTATTCACTTTCTGAGTTCCCAAGAAAAGTTTCTATTATATTCTTTTTAAAGATAACTAGTCTTTCTCTAGCCTATGTCCACCTTCTCTCCACACAACACTTCTGAATGCTTTTGAAGCACATTATCAGGAAATAGCATGGTAAAAGTTTTCTAGAACCAGTTTCCGATCATTCTCAGAATCATCATACATGAAACATAGTAGACAAAACAGGTAAAAGAAGGAAAGATTCACTTTGCTTTATAATACAGTTTCAGTTTCTAAGAATTTAGCATTTTTTGGCATGGAAGTTGTGGCAAGGCAGCATGGTTCATTTAACCAAAGTCTGGAAGCAGATGGAAAGTCTATTAGTATATGGTGTATTTTTATATTCATTTTCTTTCAATTATAATATACCCTTAGTGATGAAGTGATTATCTTGCCCACATATACTTTGCTCTATTTTTTTCTATCTATTCAGACTCCAGGTATGGTTTGAAGGAAGTTAACACATTTATATCAAAATTAACAATAAATATGGAATGACTTATTGCTGTTTTATTAATTTTCATCTATTTTTTTAGTTATTTTGTCATATTTTATTTCCCCATGACTTCTTTTCTGTTTTTTTTTTGTTATGATATACTGGAACTGTTATTTTCTCTTTTATTTTTTGGTATGTCCTTTGTGGTTTCTATGGGGCCACACAAAATATCCTACATTTTTTTTTCCATTTTAAGCTTCTAAATTTGCTTTACTCATATAAAAAAACTCTAAAAATTTGACTGTTTTGTCTCCATAATTTATGTGGTTTACTTCAAATTTATATCTATATATATTATGTAGACATTAATATAAAATCTTTATTGTAATATTTTAATAATTTTGTTAATTTAATTATAATGTTAAATGATATATAATTAACTATTGAAATATTATATTCTTCTGCAGTTTCTCACACATTTACTATTACAGGGAATTATATACTCTAGTATGGCTTCATATAACATTTAGTATTGTTTTTGTTTTAACTTGAATAATTTGATATAATACTTATATGCTGTTTCACATTAAATTTCTATTTTTCTAGCAAAATCTTTCTTTCATTTATGAAAGATCTCATGCAATATTCTTGGTTGCTGGATTTTTTCTACAACACTTTGAATATAATATGTTATAGGCTTTGTACATTTGACAAATTTTCTCCTGACAAAACTCATCTAACCGCGTGCTTACAACTTGACTAGGAGTAAAAGGAGATTAAGAAAGACAGCCTAAGGAATTCTGAACTCTGGAAAAACAGTTTTCCCCAGGGTGATTATCTAAAACAAGTTATCTACCTTGACAAGATATACATATAAATTTAAGTACTATTATACAGACTGAGCAGGTTGCACTTATATATTTAGGATTATATATGTATAAGCATACGCACATACAGGGCAACAATTAAAGACAAAGATGCTATAAATGTGAAAGACAGCATATAGCAAGGGGGTGGGGAATTGCAATGGAAGGGATGGAGTAAATATAGGGAAGAGATTATATAATCATAACCTTAATATTAAAATAAAGAAAAATAAGCCAAAATTAAGACATGCAAGTACCATAAAGTTAGAACAAGTGGACCATTCATTTGGGTAGACACACACCAGTAACTGGGATAATCAATATGGTTATTGTATACAACATGGAAGAGGAGGAAGGTTAGTCTCAGTAGGGATCTCCATAAGAGGAAAAGTTGAGGAGTTCACGATCCTTCAGTCATCTAGGTAAAGGCAAACAATTTCTGTACTTTTGCACACATTATTTTTAGCTAAAGGTCACTATCCATACTCATACCTGGGTAAGGCCTTGTCAGTCCCCTGTGCCTTAATCAATCCCATTAGTCTGAAGCATTGGAATCATTGTCATGGCTGTATTCTTCTAAGAAATGCTTAATTAAACAGGTGAATACCTACTTTCTAAATTTTCTGTTTTTCACAATTGTCTCATTGCATTTGATTTATTACAGTTAAATTATGATCTTTCTTATTCTGAATTTTATTTTGCTCAGCCAATTTATAACATAATAGATTTCTTGCACTTTAATATTGAATTTGAGGAAATTTTAGTCATTCTTTAAGTAAGAATTCTTTTTTAAATTTCCTTTTGAAATCCCCAAAAGGGATCTTTATCTGAATAATGGCATTTCAGATATCCCTGAAGATTTTTGAGGCTTATGGTCCTTTTTTATTTGAACATTTCAATTTTAAAGTTCAATTCTTATATTATTATGCTACAAGATTTATGGGATTTTTATAAGTTATTTTTATTTTTGTCATTGTTAATTTGTGTTCCTGACCTAGTTGAGAATTTTTATGATATTTCTTCTGAATTCAGGTAAGGAAATTAAATATTACCAATTCATTAAGAACAGGTTAAGATGGTTAGTTTTATTGCTGTGTTTGGTATGTGTTATTACTTTGGGTCGCTTTAAGAATTAACCACGCCCACCCCAGCCACTTAGGACCTCCCTCACCACCATCTTCTCTCTCTTCTCTCTCGTGTGTGTGTGTGTTTGTGTGTGTGTGTGTGTGTGTATGCGCGCGCGCACATGTGAGTGTATGTGTGTGTGTGTATGTGTCCTTGTTCTCTCTATGTTTGTCTATGTCTCCCTTTCTTTAAGTAATAAATGTCTAGCTTTATGTATAGCCTTATGTCCATTTACTCTGCCATCCACCGCATCCAGCCACCTGACTCTGCTGCTCGCCCGGGGACCCTGACTCCCCCGGCCGCATGGCGCTGCCACCCTGGAGATCTTGCAGGGACCCACAGCCACTAGCAGCTGCTCCGCGAGTGCCCGGGACATCCCATCATGGTATTATTTTTAAAAAGAACAATAGTATTATTCTTTTTACTCATTTTTTCATATTTGTTTTTTCATATTTTCTCCCATTAAAGATCAGCTATCTAGCTGAGCATGGTAGTACTTGTCTGTCATAGTCGTACTCAGGACACTGATACAGGAAGATTGTTATTGATTCCAAGATAGTCTAGAATGAACCGTGATTCCGTTCATTCAAAACTGTATAGAGGAGTCCTATCTCAGAAAAGAACAATAAGTAAGAGAAAATAAAAAGAAATAACAGTTGCATATTTAGACTCATTTAATATGGGGACTCTTTGTACTTATCTCTGTGTGGCAAAGGTATGTCATGTCCCCCCAAAATTACTATACCACTGAATTTTTAGCTTTAGATAGTCTCCAGAAAAGTCAGATTGTTCAAAACTCTGTCCAACTCATTCCTTTCCTGTGGGAAAATGGCATAAAAGGATATCTGCCTGTTTTTTTCTTTGTACTGAGATAGGCAGGCTATAGATATTGATATTCCAAACTCCTTGCCTGTATTTTGTGTAGGGTTGAGACTTTGTGGTCTCTTTCCTGTCCATTTTGGCATGTCTATTGTCCTTGTTTAGTCCACTTTTAGGCAGTCTTATTGGTGAAGTTTCATGGCTGTAGCTTCTAACATTACTAGGACACACAATCTCCCAGAAAACTTCCTGGTGGTATAGCTCTTACAGTCTTTCTGTTCCCTCTTCCAGAATATATGCAAACTGCATTATGACTGAGCATATCATATTTAGAAACATATATGTATATACATATGTACATTCAAAAACAATTACTGAGAAAAGAGGCAATGGTTTTGAAGAATAAAGAAAGATATCTGGAAGTGTTTAGAGAGATGAAACTTATAGTTGAAAGCAGCCCGTTTATTTTCTGGCCACTCAGACCCAAATAATCACACAAAAACTATATTAATTACAACAGTTTGGCCTATAGCTTATGCAGATTTTTAGCTAACTCTTACATCTTAATTAACCTATTTCTATTACTTTGTATTTTACCATGAGGCTCATGGTTTACTGGTAAGGTTTTGGGCATCTGTCTCCTCTGGCACCAACACGGCATTTCCTTGACTCTGCCTACTCTCTCCTCATCTATCTGCTTGGAATTATTTATTTGGCTCTTCTATAGGCCAAAGCATCTTCATTCATTAAACAATGGTAACAAAAACATATTGACAGCATACAGAGGGGGATCCCACATCACCTCCCCCTTTCTGTCATAATAAAAAGGAAGATTTTAACTTAAACATAGTAATATTATATATAGCAAAATAGGTATCAAGCAACATTTACAGTTACAATATTTATATATATTATTTTTATCATAACTAATTAAAACTATAAGTATTGCTATCTATTCTTTAACTCTATCAAAGACCCCAGAAAGATATAACTGTTGTGGGACAATGGTCTTGTACCCTGTCACTTGTATTGTTTTAATAAAATGTTGATTGGCCAGTAGCTAGGCAGGAAGTATAGACAGGGCAACCAGAACAGGAGATTTTTTTTTTGCAACAAGAGAAGCATATTTAATTAAAAAATTAAAAGCATGAATTAGAAGCTAAAGGTAACAAGCCCATTTCTTCAGAATTCTTGAATTCCATTGTGGTATGTGGGTGACATCACAACTCCTACTAATAGGAGCCTATCAACTGATATTCTTTTTTATGTTTTTTTATTTGTTTATAAAAATTTCAACTTCCTCCCCTCCTCCGCATACTCTCCCATTCCCCCCACTCCCTCCCCCGCCACTCCCTCTCTTCCTCCCTCTCCAGTCCTAAGAGCAGTCAGGGTTTCCTGCACTGCGGGAACAGAACAAGAGATTTATGGGAATAGAAAATGCAGTCTGGAGTTGTCACCCAGATGCAAAGGAAGCAAGACGAGAATGTCTTGCTTTTAAAAGGTACCAAGCCACGTGGCTGACACAAGCAAGAATTATGGGTTAATGTAAGATATGTTAATAAGAAGTCTTAGCTAATAGGCCAACCAGTTTGTGATTAATGTGGACATCTGTGTGCTTCTTTGGGACTGAAAATCTGTGGGACCAGGTGGGACAGAAAACTGCATCAACAAAATTATATAAGTAAAAAGAAAGTGCATTATCAGCAACTTCCAAACTTAAGAATTGACAGAGACATCTTGCTGCCTGGAAAGTCCCCCAAAACTTTTCTGTATTGTTGCAGCATCAATATTCAGCCTACAGGCCCACAGTATCTGGCAAACTTTTTGATGAAGCAGAAAATTCTTGTCAGTTATTTTTATGTGTGTGTCCTGCAGAATGTCTGACAGACACTTTCATGAAGCAGGGGCCCTGAAGGACTGTTTCACCTTCTTTAGGTAACTTTAGCAGTCATTGTGTGTGTGTGTGTGTGTGTGTGTGTGTGTGTGTGTGTGTGTGTGTGTGTGTTCTGCCTGCATAGTTTATACAGCATACCATCAAGCAGTCCAGGCAAGAGCAGTCTCTTGCCCAAATGACTATCCTTGTTACATTGAAGGCAAATTTTACAATGAATTTTACCAATGCCCATCAACCTCTCTGAAGTAATTGGTGATGCCAGAAGCAGATATGTCTCATTACCGAGAGAAGTCTAAGTTTTTAAAATAGTTTAAATGCCATATTTTGTATGTCTTTGAAATATTTGAAAAATATCTATCTATTTAAAATATATCTCTGTATATCTAGAAAACCTAACTAACATGACTACAGGTTTGGCTATTATAAATGACTATTAATATGCATTTCTTAACTATGCATTACATTCTTGAATGAGTTGCACAAGCACAATACCTTAATCAAAATTGTTGCAAAAGCACAATACCTTAATCATATCAAAGTAGAAATGCATATGACAAAATTGACATTAAATTTGTATCAATAGACCAAGATTTATACCAATGCAAAGTATTTATCTCTATATCATATCCCCTTTAAAATGAAAATGAACAATTAAAAACAATATTTGGAAATTCAGGTGTAGTTCTCTCCAAACTGTATTTTGCTTTTTGTTGGTCATAGTATTTGGGGGGAATTGTAGAGACCTTTTAGGGGGTTCTTCTTCATCAAACCACATTAGCCTGGAAGGAATCCACAGGTTTTCATCTTCTGTGGAAACAAAAGCAGAATCTCTTTTTTGAAGCAGCATATCCTTAGACTCAAATTTTAAGTAAAGATGCCTTTAAAATATGTGTTGGTTTAGCTTATCAGTCTGTAAATTGAAATGTCTCTCTGTACCAAGCTTATTCACAGTCAAAAAGTTTGAAAAAAACAAAATAATATATATATAATCCAGACTCTCTGTGTATTTTTCATCTTTATGTGGCTTATTTTCTTTACTCCTTTAATCTATGACTGTCTGTACTCTATCTCTTTAAAAACTTTGTTTTATTTTTTAAACTATTTACATCTTTTATAACTCTCTATACTCTTTTCCTTCTCTCTCCCAAGCCTATATACAGTTTTTAAACACACTGTATCTTATTCAGAGGTCTTTTATGTCTGATTTTATCCTATTGCAAATATGAAATCCTTTTTTGACAAGGAGAATGTTAAAATGGTAGGCAGTGTGGTCTCAGTCACTCTGGATGATGGCTCTTTCTCTTATTTAGATAAAATTCTCTTATTTAAGAAAAAAGAGGGAAGTTATGTGGGAACTCCTTCAACCAATAGCCTTTAATATACCAGCTCATTTGGGCAAGTGTAGATGTAAAGCTTATGTGGCCTCTCTCTTGACTTCTGTATTCAGTTCCTGTTCCTTGCTCATGCAGAGGACTGTTGATCTGTGAGTCTACCACTAAATAAAGAACCCTTTATTATATCCCATTCTGATCTGGTGTAGGATTGTTTTATCATGATCCATTATAGAAAGGGAAGTGAGAAATTTCATCAAAGAAGAAATACAATGAATAAGGAATATTGATTTACTGTTAAATCACAAAACTATCTATACACTTGTACTTGTATTTTAAAGTGATTCTTGGTTTGTATCTTTAACAAAGTGGAAAACTTTAAGTATGAGATTTCCTTGATCATAGATGTCTATATTAGACTTGCTTAAACAAATTTTCTTCACACATATTAACAGTATTTAAAATAATTACTTATTGTTGGTTTATTGTAATACTTCTATCTTTTATTAGACCAAAGTTTAAAATATCAATGCTTCTACTCTTCTCATGTTTCAGTTTCTACATCATGCTGTAGAATGCACACACAGACTACCTCTTGGTCTTATGTTAGTCAAAGCTGTCACTATTCGCTTTCTTTTTCTTCTATAATTACATGTATTTAGAGCAAGCTGAAGAAAACAGATTTTTAAACTAATTTTCATAGAATATTCTAATCCATCTTCAAAACATTAATAGATGAAAAAAGAATCATAGTGAATCTTTCTTAAGGGTGAGAAGTTTGAACAACCTGGTGAGTTCCAAACCAAATTTGTCTTACATGATTAAATCAATTAAAAATTCAAAAAAGAAGGTCTTAATAATAAATACTAAATAGTTGGTGATATCATAAATGTTAATACACAAGTACAATATTCATGTTCTTCTGTTCTTCAGTATTATCCCATTTTTATGTATACCATTACGCAAAGTCAATGATATGCATAATGCCATTTCAATGTGATAAGTTTTATGATTAATCTTTTCATTTCTTCTATTAATTTATGACATATATGTTTATCATATACTTTCCTCTTCCCAATCCTCCCAAGATCTTTTCATGTTGTGATCCACCCAAAATCAGGTTTTTCTCTTTCTAGTTTGTTCTCAAAGAAAAAAAACAAATGTGAAAACTGGGACAAAAATGCAATTCAAAATAAACAAATTAACTTAAAAATAAACAAACAATAAGCCAATAAAATCAAAACCAAAAGAGTATATACACACATACTCACAAAGAAATGGAATGCATTGCATGTTGGAGAAGAACTTCTGGGCC
Organism: Myodes glareolus; assembly: GCF_982192425.1. NCBI lineage: Eukaryota > Metazoa > Chordata > Mammalia > Rodentia > Cricetidae > Myodes > Myodes glareolus. Next base: position 35,799,484 of record NC_142053.1, on the reverse strand, counting down.
TGAGGCCTACCATGGTGAATGGTTGGCATGCTTATTTGAAAAAAAAAAAACAATTCCTAAGTGAGTGTCACTATTAGGAGTTGTGGCCTTGTTAGAGGAAGAAAGAAATGTGTCATTGTAGGGGTGGACTGTTGTAATATTTTGTTAGTATTTTAACAAATAAAGCTTGCCTGAGGATCAGAGTGTGGAGGAAGCCACTAGTTAGCCATAGAGGCCAAGCCAGGCAGTAGAGACACGGATCTTTAATCCCATCACTCACAGAAGGGAGGGGCAGATGGATCTCTTTAAGTTCAAGACCATTCTTGGTTACACTACGTTGATCCAGTATCAAAGAGAAGCAGAAACAGGCAGTGATGGCTCACACCTTTAATACCAGTACTTGGAAGTCACATATCTTTAATCCCCAAATTAGGGAGGTAGAGATGGGAAATGATATGACAGAACAGAGAGGAATATAAGGTAAGAGGAGACAGGAGTCCAGGGATTTATTCAGTTTCAGGATTTATATTAATAGAATCTTGTCCCCCGGGTTCTGAGGTTCCCATAGCGATAAGAACTAGTAGTTGACTGCTCTGTTTCTCTGATCTTATAGCATTTATCCACTAATACTGACTTTGGGTCTTTACTATTAAGACCAATTAGAATTTGCACTATAGATTACGAGGTCTTCTTTCTCAAGTTTCACTTACGATGATAGTCATTCAACTTCCTGTTACCTCTGAATCAAGATATAAGATGCTCAGCTCCAGCACTACGTCTGCCTGCATATTGCCAATGCTGATGATGATGGACTGAAGCTGTGAAACCATAAACAAGTCACCTCGATTAAATCATTTTCCTTTATGAGACTTTCCATGTTCTTGGTGTCTTTTCAGAGCATTATAAAACCCTTACTGAGACAGAAGTTTTTACGAGTATAGTGGGGTATTGCTGTGATAGACCTGACCATGCTGTTGTTTGGAGTAATATAGACTATAGTACTTTGAAACAGGAAAGCAGTGGAATGCTTTAAGCACTGCTTAATGGAGCATATGGGTAGGAACATGGAAGAAAATGGTACTATAATGATTTGAAGTGTTAAGATATAGCTCAAGAGGATTCAGAGAATTTTAGTATGGTGCCAAGAAATCACTCTTATGATATTTTGGTAAGGAAAGTGGCTGCCTTTAGTCCTTGTTCAAAGAGTTTGCCTGGGGCTAAAGTAAACTTTCTTGGATTAATTATGTTGGCAGAGAAAAGTCAAAATAGCCTAGTATAAACTCTGCCATATGTATATTAGTAGTAACTCTATTGAAGATTTATAATTGAAAGGAGCAAGCTGACCAGGGTAAATTAAAAAAAATGTAAATTTTGAGGAAAAAAGAGCACCTAGAAATGGAATGGAGCTAAATCCTATGTTCAAGGAGATAAATGGATTGAGAAATGGAATATAGGGAGAAGTAAGCTCAGAGCATGATTTTACCCAGCTAAACTTCCAATCTGTGAAAAATAACTAAAGAAAAGCATAGAACTGTGCATGGTGCTAGACACATTTAATCCCAGTACTAGGAAGGTAAAAGGTGACAGATCTCAGAGTTTGAGGCCAGTCTGGTCTAAAGAAGAAGTTCAAAGAGATCTAAACTTAGTTATTAAAAAAGAAAAAAAAAACTCGTAAAACTGTAATTAGGAGTCCCAGTAAGCAGCAGAATTTAGCAGCTACATTTATGTTGTTTTGGCCTTTGAGTTAAGGACAGAAGACATGGGGTAATGGAATTTACCTTCACACCTAAAGAAAACTGCTGAGGCCAGAATCCGTCAGGGGTATGTCTGAATGGAAGCCAAGTAGACAGGATATTAAATGAATCTGTGAAGTTGAAGCCTGGATTTTCTTGGAGAATCTAAGATGTTAGAAATACCAGTGGAATGGGATACCTGCCAAGAAGAGCTGTTAACAGGGAGTGGAAACAGCCCAAGATGAATATATTTCTGTGTGTTAAGGGGAGGGATTTGATAAAGGCATCTCATTCAGGGATGAGTGCTCCAAAATATAACTCTCTGCTCATTGCTCAGTTGTTAGTTTTGTGTTAATTAGCATCTACTATAAGAAGCTCCTATGATGAGGGCTGAATAATGTTCTTATCTATGGGTATAGAAATATATCATCAGGAGTCATTTTATTGCTATGTTCCTTTAGCATAATAAAATTATTATGCTTTCTTCTCAGGCCCATGACCTATCTAGTCTCACATTTTTAGCATTTGAGGTATGTTTTTCATCTCATGGACTTAAAAATGCTTGTTAATTCCCTTGATATATGTACCACTACTTCACCAATATACCTCAAAGATAAGTTGCTGTTGTAGAATATAGAGTTTGTTCTGGCTGATATTATAGCTAAATTTTCACCTCTGGTACCATGTAAAATAACTTCCATAATTAGAAACACTAGTCAGTAAGGATAAAACTTGTAGTTGAGGATCAGCTTGATTTCTCCGTGTTTGATTATTTATTTCTTAAGCAGTAGGACCTTATTGTCAGATTATGGAGACCAACAAATAGCATTGAAAATAATCATGATGTTTGGGGATGTCTGTAGTCTTTTGTTCAACCAACGGACAAGATGTAACCCATTCATTAACCTGGAGAATTTTGTTTTGGTGTAAGTTGTCCAGATGGTGCATTTCCCCCCTTTTCACAGTCACTTTTTCTAAACTCCTTTCATATATTTTTATATTTTGGGAATTTTCTGCTACAGTAGATTTTCATGCAGCTTTTAAAGACTTTTAGTGTTACATTTCCCTTCCCATATTCTGTCCTTTATGCAGACTTTCCATCCTTTTCTCCATTTTAGTTTTCACTTTATCACTTCAAAAAATTCTATTTCCTGTTCTTGGGAAGATTCTCTTCTCTGTCTGTCACTTAGTAACTATATAAACTCTATGGTTTTTTGTTAGTTTTGAATAGACAAATCTTAATTTTAAGAGATAACGCCTATGTATAAGAGAAAATATGTTATATCAAACAAAGTATGGAGAAAATATCCAAATTAACAAAATTATATAAGAAAAGAGATACATAAAAATAAATACTGAGGAAACTCAGAGGCAGTATACTGAATCAAACTGGAATGCTTTAAATAAATGGATGAATTTCTTGGTATATACAATCTACCAGAGTTAAACCAAGATGAAATAAATAATTTTAAAAAGCTATCACCTTATTAAAATAGAACAGTAATTTCGAATCTCCCAACTAAAAGAGACCATGTTCAGATAGATACACCACAAAGTTCTACCATAACTTCAAGAAGAGTTAACCATGCCACATTGGGCTACCATTTGTTGGGGATCAGCCTCAACAAAAATATCATTTACCAGAGTTGGGGCATGGAGCTCAGAAAAGTTAGTAAAGAATATGAAGATGAGAGTAAAAGTAGTAAAATTGAAACATAGAATAGTACTGGGAGGTTGTTCCAGTGAATACTAAAATTGCCCACATTTAATTTTTCATACTCTTTTATACCCAAATACAAAAGGGACAATAGAAAAAGATGGCAACAAAAGACTTCTTTAACAGGATACAAAACAACTAGAACAGTTAATTGTTTCAACACTTTGGGACATCAAGTTGGTAGCATTCTGATGTTTAGGTAGTGAACCCACACTAGACTAGGTATTCAGAAAGCAGCCACTTCCCAGATAGCCTCCTAATTACAATAAAATAAAATAAAATGGAGCAGAACTATGCTTTCCTTTCTGACCATCTGTCAGAGTGGAGTGGACTGACCTGTATGGACCATCTTAATGCCAAAAGTACCAAGTAACCAAATCCTGACTCAGGATGTGTAGCCCTGGTTGTTGTCAACAATTTTTAGCAACCTCCAAACTCTCTGACAAGGTGGAATTAGGCTCACATTTTTGGGTCTCCACAGTTAACATTGCTACCTCAAATTATTCTACAAAATAGGTTCTCAAGGAACATTTCCTAATTATTTTTAGGAAGGCACTTATCTATTAATACCAAAACCATACCAAGACCAAAAATAAAATAAAATTATAGAACAATAACTGTTACAGACATAGATATGAAAATTCTCCTCAAAATATTTGCAAACCAAATTCAAGAACATATAAAAATGATTATCCACCATGATTAACATGGCTTCATCTCCCAGACAGAGGGATGCTTCAGCATATGTAAATCTATAAGATAATACACAACATAAATAGAATGAAAGACTAAAACCACATAATTATCTTATTTGATGCATAAAAAGCCCTTGACAAAATCCAACAAGCACTTCCACACATAAACACTTGCACACATACGTTAATTGCATTGTAAGATTGAGTTAAATATCTATCATAAAGTATTTATTAAGCTACTGAGTTGCAGGAAAAATAGCACCATATATACACTAGGTGAGCATTTCTTATTGTTTTTTCCAGTACTGGAGAGTGAAGCTACAGACTATCACATGTGAAACAAATGTGAATATTCTACTGCATTTTTCAGCCCTAGATGAGTATGATTTCTTAGAGCAGGATTCCTGGATCATCAATTTCATTGAATTCTATTAGCAATAGTCATTGAGGGGACAAAATATAGTTGTACAGTATTATGTTATGTTTGAAGCAGGTTTCATTTCTAAAAGAGTTAACAAAATTTTAGTTTGCTAATGTCCATGATAAGGATTTCTAGGAATATGGTATACTAATGTAAGTTTTCTTAAATTTATTTGATTACAAAATTTTTGTTTCCCCTGACATGTTTAAAGATTTATTTTACTTTAAATTATATCTGAATGTGGGTATCTATGTGTATATGTGCATGTGTGAATATATATGCTGGCAAAGTTCCAAGGTTGGCAGCAGTTTCCATGAAGCTGGAGTGCTAGGTATATGTACAATGTTCAATGAGTGTTATTAACTGAACCCTGTTTCTCTGGAAGAACAGCAAGAGTTTTTAACCACTCTCAAGTTTTTAACCATCTCTCAAGCCCCATGCCCCATGATTTAAAAGAAACAAATGACATGAGAATCATTGTTTCTAAAATGCTGCTTACACATAAGAAAAAGAGGAACTACTTGTGAATAAAGTAAAGCTTGAGAGAGTAGAAAGAAACTAAACAGCAAGCTATAAACATCATTTCTAGCTCACCGTTTAATGTGTTGACTATATTTGGAAATGTCCAAGAAACGAGTGAAAAGGTGACTAAAATCCTATAACTATTATTCATTAGAGATTACATCTTTATCAGTTATATGTAAAAACACTCATTTTAAAGTTAGGCACACTGAGGCCTCACTGTACTACTAAATGCCTCAGGAAAAGTGTTAACACTGAAAAAAGCATTATAAGTCTACGTCATCAAAACTGAAGGTGGTACACTATTTTCTACTTGCCATGATTAAATTTAATATTAAACTTTAAAGTTTAGTCCAATGATATAGTAATTTAGCAAATGTCAGATTCCTTTCATTCCAAAGAATTTTGCCTTTGATCCTAATTTTTCATGGAAGAAAATTTTAAAGCCTGAGAGACAAAAATATATCTGATTTTAATGTCTATTAATGTGTATATTGCTATTGTAGCACTATGTAGATACTCAGTTTTCTTTTGTTCCTTATTTATAAAATGACAATTATGCTACCAAGGTTTAGGTGCCACTGTGGTTATAAAGTCCTTTGCAAATTATGGTTTCATGACTAACAGGCATTATTCTTAAGTTCTATGAGACTTTAGAATGAAAACTTATATATCTAATCCACTCTAAGTATCATCTAAAGTCAGTTTTTCTTGATTTTTCAACAATAGGCTTCCATGAACAGACTCCACTAAAAAGCAGAAACCTTTAACCTCACATAATGACATAATTATTTTTGTGTACCTTGTAAAAAATTTGCTCAAAATGCAGTTAATTTTAAATCTATTTATATTTTATTAGCCTAAATAAAACACATGTGTGTAGGATATAGAATGATAATTCTTAAGTCACTTTAAAATCAGCCATGAAGACAGTGGAAATGATATGCAAGACAAATATTAATAATTATAAAATTATAGCTCTAATTTAGCCAAACAATGTTATCTCTATCTTTTCTACTTTGCTTCTTAAACATTCATAATTTAAAAAATACTGTTTTCTTTTGTTCCATAGATCATATAACAAATAAAAATTCCTTCTGATTACTTAAGCCTTACCATGTATGTATGGGCATGTACATACATGCACACACCCACATGTACACACACAGTTTTACTACAGTATAACAATCAAATAGATTTTATTTATTATCTCCCATGTTTAAAAATGTCATCAAAAGACTGCGACATTCTCAGATACTCAATTGACTGCAAGACAAATTCTCCCAGTTGGGGTATAAAACAAGAGAAATAGAGGTTTATAATGGCAAAGATGACAGATTTTTAAATAGAATGGCATGAGCCCACCACTATAATTTAACTTTTTGTCTAATTCATGCAAGAACCTCCATAGATCTTGGTTAATGCCACTGTGGGAGTTTCAACATTTCTGGGAGGGACCACATAATTTAGTGAGCATATGGTGAATATTCTGTCAGGAAAAGGAAGAAAAGAATGGGCATTTTTCTTAAATTCCACAAGTCATATCTGTGCTGAGAATAAGATGAAAACACTGAGAAGAAAACATTTATCTGTGATTCAGGATTTTGCATGCAAGTATTTCTTTCTTTCTTTTTTTCTGTCTGGTTTGTCAGAATAGCCTTTTAATATTTTCATAATTTTGGCTACATTTCCTATATGCTTTTTAGAATGCAGAGGACAATGAACTTTAGTTATTATATTATAAACTGTCAGGTTATAAAGTCTTGGATTCATGAATATCATTTGTTCTAGCCATCTTTGCTTCCCTATTTATGATATCACCTTTCTCAATTAAAAAAGTGAATAATTATTCTTTTCTCACATTAGATTCCATAGTAACTTCCAATACTACGAAAGCTAGTCCTCCAGGAGGAGGTTTTAAGATCAGTTGAAGCTTGATCCTCTTTGTCTTTGTGTCCAAACAGTGTTGTGACCTAATGTCCTTTTGAGATAACACCCTTATTGTTTACCTTTGACTGATTCAGAACTCACTATATAAACCAAGTTTGCCTCAAACTCAGAAGGGTTAACTATCTTCTATCCTTTGGTTATTGGGATTAAAGGCATATTGCATCACACCCAGCAGCCATATGGTACAATGTCAAGTTCTAAAAGGCAACCTTTTGCAAAAGAAATAGTACCTATTATTTTAGCAGTCTCTTCCAGTGCCTAATCGACAAGTAGAAGAAACATAGGTTTCCCATTTCTGACAGTAGGGTTATTAGAATATTTTTGCGAGTCTGTGGCTCTTGGAAATGCATTACCATTCCAAATGGATCAGTTTCATTTAAATTACTTACACACACACACACACACACACACACACACTCAACATGAGAGAGAGAGAAAGAGGGAGAGATAGAGAGAGAGAGAGAGAGAGAGAGAAACAGATAAAGAAAACAGGGATACACAGAGACACAAAGACAGAGAGATAAAGAGAGAGAAAGAAACTTACTTTTAAGTAAACATAAAATAGCATGTTTCCCTATTGTTTTTTCAATCTTTTGTCGTAATCTCCTGCACTCAGGCTCCATTTTGCTCTTCTACCCAGTGGTTGTTTCAATAAGAAATATTTTCCATATACTTCAATATTTGAACACCTGGTCCCCAGTTGACAGTGCTTTGTGGGGAGGTTGTGGAACTTTTGGGAAGTGGAGTCTTTCTGGAAGAGGTATTTATTTTCTAGTCCTTGCAGTAAGAAGGAGCAGGCCGTGCCCCACCTGGCTCCCAGCCACTCGGCTAGCTTAACCCCCGAAATAACCATACGGAAATTGTACTGCCTGGCCCATTAGTTCTAGCCTCTTATTTGCTAACTCTCACATCTTGATTTAAACCATTTCTAATAATCTGTATGTCACCAAGAGGTCGTGGTTTACCGGGAAAAATTCAGCATGTCTGACCTGGCAGCTTCATGGCAGGTGGCGCTCTGTCTCTGCCTCCTTTTCCCCAGCATTCTGTTCTGTCTACTCCGTCTATATAAGGTGCTGCCCTATCAAAAGGCCAAGGCAGTCTCTTTATTTAACCAATGAAAGCAACACTTAGAAAAAAGACCCTCCTACATCAGTCCGACTTTCTGTTAACTCTCTGGTAAGTGCTTGCATTTGAAGATATAAGATCTCTATTTCCAGTTCTTGCTGCCATACCTGTCATTTGTTGCCAAGCCTACCTGACCTGATGGAGTCATTCCACTGAAACTGTAGTCCAAAATAATTTTCTTCTTCCATAAGTTGCTTTTAGTCCTGTGCTTTATCACAAGCAAAAAGTAATTAAGGCTGCTGTTCAAATTTTTAATAAAGTTTGGATCATATTCAGATAAGTGAACTGGGATTTTAAAATCTGATAAGAAGGAAGTACAATTATTGTAATAAAGTAAAAGAATAGTGAGGTACTTATAATATTCTATTGCATAATTTGTATGGTTGTTATGTTGGTTAATAAATTTTGTTATTACAAATTCAGTAACACCTTAATATTTTAATTTTATGATAATATATTATACATCAAAATGTGAATAAAAATTGAATTATAGAAATAAGAGTGCAATGTTAACTTATAAATTGTCTAATGGGAAATTTTTATGACCATAGCTAAGTAATGAAACAATAGGAATTTAATTTTCTATATAATGATAGAAGATAGATAAGTTTTAATTGAAAGTTCATTCTTAAAAGATGAATGAAAATCATTTATTTCCTCATAGGTTTATGTTAACATAATTTTATAAAGTGGAAATGTTTTCATCTTATAATTTAGTCACATGTGTAATAAGAACTGCGAGAGTGCTGTCAGAAACACAGTGGAGGTGGAAATCCTAGTTTGCATTATCCTACAAATATCAGTATTTTAGATAAATAGCTAAAATAGATGTTGTGATCTTAAGTCAGTTTAGGGAGATATGAAAAGACATGAGAGAAAAACACCTGAAAATATTAATCTAAAAGGGTAGATAGAATAGTTTCATTTTTATGCACCATGGATTACTTCATTTGTCTAAGCTGGCACTGTTCAATGCAGAAAGTACTACCCACTTTGCGACTTAAAGTTATACAAGAAAAGTGAGCAAGAAGAATGCTTAGGATCCTCAGTCTTTGGAGGTGTCAAAAATCCACTAGGAACAAATAAGCTAAGTAGAAGTTATCAGGATAAAATATGTGATAGGTACCTCAATTATGCCCAGTGACTTACTATACAGAGGATTCTAGTAACCCTTGCTTCTGGGAACTTCAGAATTCCTTTGGTCATACCACATTCCTGTAGTTTTGAATAACATAAGCTCCCATACTTTTCATCACCATGGAGTAAAGTAGCCTATTCCCTAGAAGATCTCAGCAGAAAAAAAGCTACTGAGGAAGCTAATACCTGCACATCCACTACAGATTCCAGAAAAATAAATCACTATTAAATGCAACAGATTACATCATTATAGATTTTTCCTCTTTGGCTCATTCCACATTTTTTTTTGCCTTCCTAGGAGCAATTCCAGTCAGACCTACTACAGATGCCCTACCTACCAGACAAAACACAGATGCTAAAGGAAAAAAAAAAGGCATGTAGATGACGCTGGCCACTGCCAGTAGCAATATTCAAAATGCTTCAGGTATATTAACTGCTGTTTCTGTAGTTTTCTGTGTTTATGTTTGCATCCCAATTTTGCTGCAAACTTGGATAACCTTGTCTTTAGTCACAATATCCTTTTGAAGCCTCATGGATGTATAATGATATTACTATGTGTAACCAGAGACTAAGCACAGATTTACAGTCATTTTTAATATTCAATTCTAATCCTATTTCCACAGAAGAGTTGTCGATGGGAAAATCATAACCCATAGCACTCATGGTAGTAGAAGTGCATGCTCTCAGTCAAAAATCCCATTGATTGTCCCAACCTCCAAACATGCATTATTAATAATATCTCATTTGTTTGTATGTTCTCCACATCACCAGGTGTAGTTCCTTGAAACTTTTGAGTCCCTCCTATTGTCTACAAGCTATCATTTCTAACCCATGCAGTAAGTTATTACCCCTCCACTTAGACAGTTTTATTGGCATATTCTATTTACAGATGTGCTCAGAATCCCCACTGATTACCCCAAGGCTGTATTGTACACACCTGTATTGTACCCTCCCAACTCTCAATGTCAAAAACTATACAACTTCAACTATCATGTATACCAACATTCCATATTAAGTAAATGTTAAGCCTAGCAGGTTCCAGATGTGCTACAAGACCTTACAATTATTTACTGTTGACACAAGATATTATATAGTGCTCCTCCAAAATCAAGTCTATTTCCAAAATGTCTTGAAGTGTTTACTGATTTATCAAATGTTTTAAAGATGCTACAATAATTAAGAAAAATCAGAGATTCAAGCCTCCATGGGAACAATGTACTAAAGTTTCATTACTTAATGGTAAAGAAATACCTATCCAGGCAGTGTCAGGGGTGGGCTACCTCTTACAGTATGGTTCTTAAGCTAGACCAATCACTGGTTGGCCAGTCCAATAATTTATGCAATATTTTTACACCAACAAATCTTATAGACTGAACAAGTTGTAGGTCTACAGTTATGTGGCTGGGTTGGAGTCCCAATCCTTCCACTGGAAGTCATGCCTAATTATATGAGATAGTCTCTTCAGGCTCCGTATCTCCCATTGCTAGGAGTCTTAGCTAAGGTTTACCTTAATAGATTCTTGGGAGTTTCCATTGCACTAGGTTTTCTAGCTCATCCTAGAAATGCCTCTAATTCCAGTTATCTTTCCTGGACTCTCTCCCTCCAGCATCCCCCCACCTGATCTCTCCTGTTCCCATACCCCCCCAACCAAATCTTTCCCCTGATCCACCTGTGATGTTTATTCTATTTCCCCTCTTGAACAATGAGATTCATGTGCTCTCCCTCTCCCTTGAGCCCTCTTTGTTACTTAGCTTCTTAGATTCTGTGGATTGTAGCATGGTTATTCTTCACTTTATGGCTAATATCTACATACAAGTGAGTACATACCATGTTTGTCTTTCTTGATATGCGTTACTTCACTTGTGATTATCCTTAATAGTTCTATCCAATTCCTGGAAATTTCCTGATCTCATTGTTTTCAACAGCTAACTAATACTCCATTGTACAAATATACTACATTTTCTTTATCCATTCTTTAGTTGATGTGAGCTGCCTTTTTGGGGTGACTTTTGCTATAATCCTAGCCAGGCAGGTTTGTATGTTCTATGGTAGGTACATGAGGATTAGAAAATATTAAGTAGGAGGAACAGAGATAAGAAGGAACCACAGAGACATAAGGCAATATCAGGAGGGCACCTTGGCAAATACAGAGTGCTGACTTCTGAGTTCCTAGTACTGAGTCCTGAGTTCTGAATTCTGAGTTCTCTTGTATTTAATTTTCCATACACTTTTATATCCCAATACAGAAAGGGATAATAAGGCATAAAACTGCCTTAATATGATACAAAGGACAATTGGAACAGTTATTTGCTTTAATGCTTTTAGACATCAAGTCATTGATTCATGAGAAAAGCATTCTGATGTTTAGGCAGTGATCCGACGCCAGACAAGTATCCTTAAGGGAGCCACTCCCTAGATATAACCTCCTAATTCAAAAGAAAGAGCAAAAGTATGCTTGAACTCTCTGATATTTGCTGAGCGTGCAGAGAGTACACCACTATGGACCATCTTAATGTCCAATATTCCAAGCAACCACACCCAAGGTCAAGGTGTCTAGCCACAGTTGTCAACAATTTTAAGCAACCTCAAACTCTCTGGCCTTCAGAAAAGGCAAAATAGGCTCACATTTTTGGGTTTTCACAAGTTGATGGACATCTAAGTTGCCCAGAGACTGGACAGTCCAGAGACTTAGAATAGAAAAAAACATTACTGCTACACACACACACACACACACACACACTCGTGCACACACTCAATTAATGATTCCTAATGGTATTCTGCTATATTCATAGATCAATATCTAACCCAATTGTCATCACAGAGGTTTCATCTAGCAAATAATAGGAACAGATGCAGAGACCCACATCCAAGCATTAGGTGAACCTTGGGGAGAAAAGATTATGGGAGGCAAAGGGTCCATGGATACCACAAGAAAACTCACAGAATCAACTAGCTTAGGCTCATGGGGGCTCACAGAGTTTGAACCACCAACCAGAGAGCTATCATGGGACTTACCTAAGAGCTCTGCATATATCTTACAGTTGTGTAGTTTGGTCTTCTTGTGAGGCTTCTAACAGTAATGCATGGCTTGTTACTATGTTGCCTTTCCTCCTACTGAATTGCCTTATTCATTGTTAATAGGAGAGGAGGTGCCTAGTCTTATATGAGATGGCTGGCTGATATATATGGCCAGATTGCCATTTTCTGAAGAATAAGGGGGGGAGGAGAGGGAGAAGAAAAGTTGGGGGATGGGAATGGGAGGAGAGGAGGAATAGAAAGGTAAGTTTGACTGGGCTGGAAAAAATTAGTTAGTTAGTTAAAACTAAAGAAATATATCTAATATCCACTTATGAGTGAGTACATACTGTGTTTGTCTTTCTGTTTCTGGGTTACCTCACTGAGGATTCCTTTTTTTAGTCCCATCCCTTTGCCTGCAAATTTCAATATGTCATTGTTTTTACTACTGGTTAAGCACTCCATTGTGTAAATATAGCACATTTTCTTTACCCATTCTTCAGTTGAGGGACATCTAGGTTGTTTCTAGGTTCTAGCTATTACAAATAATGCTGCTATGAACATAGCGAATAAAATGTTCTTGTGGTATGGGTCTGCATCATTTAGGTATATGCCCAAGAGTGATACTGCGGGATGTTGGAGTTAGATTGATGTCTAATTTTTTGAGAAACTGCTATACTGTTTTCCAAAGTTACTGTACAAATTTATACTTCCCAGAGCAATGAAGGAGTGTTCCCCTTACTCTGCATCCTTTCCAGCATAAGCAATCATTGGTGTTTTTGATCTTAGCCATTCCGATGGGAGTAAGGTGGTATCTCAGAGTTGTTTTGATTTGCATTCCCCTGATGATTAAGGAAGTTTAATAACTCCTTAAGTACCTTTCAGTCATTAGTGTTTCCTTTGTGAGAATTTTCTGTGTAGATCTGCACCTCATTTTTTATTGGATTATTTTGTATTTTAATATCAAGTTACTTGAGCTCTTTTTATATTTTTTGGAGATCAGTCCTCTGTTCAAAGTGGGGTTAGTGAAGATTTCTTCCCATACTGTAGGTTGTCATTTTGGCTTGTTGACTATGTTATTTACCTTACAGAACCTTCTCAGTTTCATGAAGTCCCATTTATTAATTGTTGATCTCAGTGTCTGTGCTAGACCACGATGGTAATACCTACAGAAATCGTTGACCTGAGCTAGTGGTAACTCAGTGATCCCAGACTGATGGCTGAGGAACCAGTATAAGACCAATCTAAGCCCCATGAATGAGGGTAACTGTTGTGTGACATGGGCAGTTGGTGGGACCACTAGCAGTGGAACTAGGATTTATCCCTAGTGCATGAACAGGCTCTTTGGAGCCCATTCTCTATGTAGGGACATCTTGTTCAACTTAGATAGAAGGGGGAGAGCCTTTGTCCTGTCTCAAGTGATGTGACAGACTTTGTTGGCTCACCATGGGAGGCCTCACCTCTTCTGAGGAGTGAATGGGGGGGGGTGCGATGAGGAGAAGATGGAGAAAAGGCCAACTGGAGGGAGAGGGAACTGGGATTGCTATGTAAAATATGATTGCTTTAAAAAATTAAATAAAAAAATAGCTATCAAGAATTTCTTGATATACCTCTGAGTAATTGTTTTAAGATTTATTTGTGAAAACAACCATACTATCCATACTATGCACAACAATCTGTAGATTCAATGCACACCCCCATAAAATTTCAATCAAATTCATCACAGGATTTGAAGAGAAAATCTTCAACTATATATAGGAGAAACAACAGGAAAAAAATCCTGAAAGCTACAATAACTCTGAAGAATGAAAAATATTCAAGTATTATTACCATCTCAGATTTCAAGTTGTCTTACAGAGACATAATAGTAATATTAGCATAATTAGTATATTAACATAATAATAAAAATAGCATAATTTTGAGAAAAAATAAAACCAGAGACAATCAATGGAGACAATGTGAAAATATAGATGAAGTTACACACTGATGGATACTTGATTTTGACAAAAAAAAGTGCCACAACAACAACAAAAACAGCAATTTCAACAAATGGTGCTATTCAAACTGGATATCTGAATATAGGTGAATGAAAATGGATCCACATTTATCACTCTGCAAGAAACCGAATTCCAAAAAGATCAAGGATCTCAATATTAGGTAAAATACCCTAAATTTGGTAGAAAAGAAAGTAGGGAGTTTTCTAGAACTCATTTGCACGAGAAAGGATCTTCTTCAACAAAACACTAATAAGTGCCAATAAATAAATAGGGTCTAGAGAAACTGAAAAACTTCTGTGTGGCAAGAGATAGCATAATTCAAGTGAAGTGACAGCCTATAGGATGGAAAAACAAATATCAATTATATATCTTGTAGAATGTTAGTATCCAGAGTCTATAAATGTTTAAAATAAAAACAAATAAAAATAAAGTAAATAACTCAACAAAAATTGTGTTTACAACTTAACAGAGTTCTCAAAAAATTAAAATACAAATGGGTGAGAAATATTTAAACTATTCATAATCTTAACCATCACAGAAATGCAAATTAAGGCTATTAAGAGACTTTATGTTAAATCATTTACAATAACCATGATCAATAATATAAGTGACAGCACAGGCGGTGTGGATGTAGTTAAAAATGGAATATTATTTATAGTCATTGGGAGTACAATCTGGTAAAGCAACTATGGCAATCAGTGTTGAAGTTCCTCAAAATGGGGAAAATCGATCTACTACACTATCTAACTATACCACTCTCGGATATATCTTATTACAGAGATACTTGTTCATCCATGTTTATTCCTTATCTGTTCATAATAACCAGAGACTGGAAACAGCCTAGGTATCCATCAACTAATTAATAGATAAAAATAATGTGGTAGACTTACAAAATGGATTATTTATTATTCAGCTTTAAAAAAATGAAATTATAAAACTTGCAGACAAATAGATGAAGCAGGAAGCAGCCATTCAGAATGAGATAACCGAGACCCTAAAAGAGAAATAATGCACGCTTTCTTTTACATGTAACTATGAGATTCTTAAACTTTCAATATGTATGCTTCAATCTGAAAGAACATCAGCAGTAAAATAGCTAGTAAGGGAATTTTGGAAGGGAATTATCCAAGAAAGAATACAGTTTTCTAAACAACTGAAGAGAAAACTAAAGTAAGAGTGCAAGGCGGTGTTATGTCAGATGAATAGGATAAAAGGGGAAGGATATACATACGTAAGTAACGGAAGCCTTTTTTGAGAAAAATATAAAAACCTACTATTCTAATAGCTTCTTAAAATATATAAACATTTATTTATCTGACCTACTATTCCAATAGCTTCTTAAGATATATAAATATTTATTTATCTGACATCATCATATAATGACTGAGAAGTGCTAAAACTAGACATCTTTTCCCATTAATTAAAACTTTGGTGCCAGAAATGGTTTTAATCTTGTTTAGCCAAAGCGGTCCCAAGCCCTGTCCTAAGCATCTCAGACTGTTGTCAAGGCTACTGATTACTTTCCACAATCTTATATTAAAACCCTATTGTATAAAGTGTTATTGATTCATGCCATCAAATATGGAGAAATTGCCAGGTGGTTGTGGTGCACGCCTTTAATCCTAATACTTGGGAGGCAGAGGCAGGTAGATCTCTGTGAGTTCGAGGCAAGCCTGGTCTACAAGAGCTAGTTCCAGAACAGGCTCCAAAGCTACAGAGAAACTCTGTCTCAAAAAAAAAAGAGAGAAATCATTTTTGTGCACAAATAAAAGCTTTATCTATATTGAAAAATATTCATGGTGCCAAATGATACTTGAAGGAGAAAGGTGATCATCAGTATCACCCATTTACAAATGTTGTGGCATGTAATTGCTACTTGTTTTCTAAATACACTGGTACAATAAGTGGCACAAATGTTTTGAGAGTAAGCAATCACGTATTGATTGGACATAAAGTCCACTACATGAGATGAAACTTATATCTGACATTTCTAAAATAGTCAAGAATCTGAGACCAAATCGGTATTGGAAACAGTAGGGATAACCCTACTAATAGTCTCTTAAAGGAGTGTAGCAATAAATTTGTTCTTAATGGCATGTTGCTACACCCATAGAGCTGAACATCACTCAAATCTCTTTTGAGATTCTTCTTTCAGTTTATAGTAATTAGCAGACACCTGTAACTAGGCAATGTGCTAGGAGTGAGGCATTGGAACCCTCAGCTTAGAACTTTCTCCTAAAGTCCCAAGGATGTATACAGAAGAGGAAATAGAAAGACTGTAAGAGCCAGAGATGGTGAATTTCTCAAAGGAAACAGTGTCTTTCATTACAATAGGATGATACACATAGGAACTCACAGGTAATGTGACAGCATGCCCAAAGGAAACAGTGTCTTTCATTACAATAGGATGATACACATAGGAACTCACAGGTAATGTGACAGCATGCCCAAGACCCACACAGATATAAGCCAGACAAAATCTCAGCATTGTGAAGGAAAAGTTATCACAAATCCTCACCCTTAACTCAGAAGCTGTTTGCAATTGATATGTGCTGAGAAAGGTAAAATGTAGTGAGATCAAAATAACAATACAACAAGCCTGACTCTGCATGAGAAGTAGTTGGCCAAGCCAAGACAGACTGTGAATTGTGTGTGTGCGTGTGTGTGTGTGTGTGTGTTTGTTTTATTGTTTTTTTAATATGGTATAATTTTTGCCTTTTTACTATTTTGTTTGCTTTGATTTTTTGTTTCTGTTTTAAAGACAGAAAAAAGAGAGGGAGAATGTGAAGTTGGTGGGTAAGAAGATGTGGAAGATCTAGTTGGAGTTGAGTGAGAGAACAGACATGATCAAATATATTGTATAAATTTGTAAAAAAATATCAACATATCAAAATAAAAAAATCCTCTAAATGAATTTGTTTTCATAAACCTACATTCTTCTAAATAATAAAAAGTGAATGATGACTCAGGATATTAGAGATTGTTAGTGATGCATATATATTATGCATTATTTTTAAAAACATTAAAATTTCCATCAAGAACTAATAAAACTAGTTAATTGATACAAATTAATTATAGAACATAATACATAGAATAACAAACTCAAAAGGTAAAATATTTTAATATATAATAACAAAATATGCAGAAAAAAAGGAAATTATAAGCAATGGAAAGTAAAACTAAGTTCATATATTAGGATAATATTGTCAATGTGTCCATATTATCTAAAGCAACTACCAGCTCAATGTCATAATTGTTGACATTTTAATCGATTGCTCATAGAAAAAAGTCCCCCAAATTGATATAGAATCATAAAATTCTCCAAGCTAAATAAATACTATTTAGCAAGAATAATGATATTGGAATCATTAAACTTCCTCATTTCAAATTACAAAGCTATAGAAGCTAAAATTTTATGATATTTACATCAAATAGACACTAGAAAAGTTGATTACCATATAATGGAAGAATAAGTCCATAAAAGATAAAAAACCAATTTTAAATATGCAGATACAAGTTGCAGTCAAGAAAGGAGAGAGTGTTCTTCATATATTTCTGAGGAAATGCTGTATAGAGAGAAATTTCTGTTCTGCCCATTCCCACAGCCATTCAATCCCAAATAAACACACAGAGGCTTATATTAATTATAAATGATTTGGCCTATTGATCAGGCTTATTACTAACTAACTCTTATGTATTAATTCTTGTCTGTGTTTAGCCACTTGTCTTGGTAACTTTTCTTAGTAAGGCATTCTCATTTAGCTTCCTCTGCATCTCACTTGTGACTAACTCTCTGCCTTTCCTCTTCCCAGAATTCTCCTAGTCTAATAGCCCCACCTATACTTCCCGCCTGATTACTGACCAATTAACATTATATTAAACCAACATGAGTGGCAAATCTTTACAGTGAACAGGAGCATTATCCCAGAGCAATATTGTACAGATTTCTGTGGCAGTGAGACTTAAGTGTAACATTAGTTAACAACAGCCTTAGTATTCAAGGGATTGTCCCACTATAAGACACATGAGTATCTGATTTTGAACAACAGAGCTAACCCCAAGAGAAAGTTCACAAATGGCCTCTATACCTGTTCCAGTACAAAACATAGATCTACACTCCATTGGGACTGTCTTTCACACATACACATACACACTTACACATGAGATAGAGATCCAGATCAACACCAAATGCAACGTAGTTCTGTGGATTGTAGCAAGGGAGGCCTTTTTGTGTGCTCACGAATGAGGAATGATGTTTATTAGATGTAGCAAAAACAAATTTAGGCTCAGTTTTATAAATCAAGATATTGGCTTCATTAACACCACTACCTCAAACTAGGGTAGCATACCATGATGGAATAAGATTTGGTAAAATTATGGAAGGAAGTATGTACAGATAGGTCTTAGAGCTCTTTGCTGAGCTTATTTCACATAGTAAAATGCTATGCAAATCCTTATGACCCAATTTTCATATTACAATCTGTAGAAAGGATCTCTGAATAGACCTTGTGTTAGGTGATGATAAATAAACTATCTGAATTCTATTTTTCCCCACTCTAATTTGGAATTTTCTGCATCTGTGTGTTTATAAACTCACCTTAGCATTAGATAGGCGATCTATAATAGTGTGGGATCCAGTCTATGCCATAATACACTACCCACTAGTGAGCTACATGCTCACAATGTTATACAATATACCACAATTATATTACTGCTCACAAGTCTGGTTAAAGAAATTTAAAATGGTCCCTCCAGAATGTTCCCCCAACAGGTAGACAGAATTCTGTGCTGACTATTCCAATTACTATAAACAAATATTCTGAATCCATCCTGATTACAGAAAGAAGTTTTTGAGAGCAAACCACCTTCACTAAAAACTTCTATTTTTTTCCCATTTAACAATACAGTGAAAGTGGATTTGGAGAAAACCTGAACTTGAATTGTGTTCTGCTACTGCAATGATGGGAACATATAGACATTATATAGGAAGCAGACTTGCTTTTAGTTTTCCATACATTGTTGAAATAGAAGTGACTACAGATTCAGATAAAATGACTGGTCCAGGAAAAAGACAAATTCAGACTATAAAGAATGGAATAGTTTTTTCAGTGTTGTTCTGTGACACATAAGCAAGCAAGAAGAATGTTCAGGGTGCCAAGATTTCACTTAACAGTTAAAATAAGGACATATGAACCAAACCGTTAAAATAAGGGTACAAGACCAATATGATCAAATATATCTGTAGTGAATTTAAAAAGATATTTTAAAGTTCAATGAGCTTCAAGACATAACAGAAAAACAACTGAATATTCTAAGAGGAACTTAATCGACAGTTTTTAAGAGTTAGTCATCATAACCTATAAAATAGTAAAATAGTGTAGAAGGTACCAATAATAGAATATTTGGAACAAACTGTAAGTTATTGGGTCAAAGGCAGACTGTTTGGAAACACAGATTTGTAGATGAAAAAAGACAAAATAATAAAAGAGAATGAAATAAGGTTTGAGGGACTTAAGAGCAAGTGTGTGTGTGTGTGTGTGTGTGTGTGTGTGTATGAATGTAGTTTTTGTTTACTGCACTGAATGCTCTCTTATGAGAGAGAAAAGTTATGTGGACTTTGGTAGGTGGTTAGATGGGAGAAATCTGGGAGGAGTCAGAGGATGGGAAACCATGATCAGAATATATTGTATGAAAAGAGTTTTTCAATAAAAACATAAATACTTTTAAAGTAGGCATTTGGGGTATTGGAGTTTAAAAGGGACTAGAGAGAATCTCAAACATAAAACTTGTACAAAATTACAAAATTTATCAAACTAGAGAACAATTCAAATATCTTGTACTAGAAAAATAAGGTCTCAAATTTGTCTATACATGTATCATCAACAATGTCATAAAGACAAGAACTGAGAGCAGCAAGAGAAAAAAACAACAAAAAAATGCCTTCCAAATCTAATGACAGGAAACTTCCCAGCAGAAACCTTACAATGCATGTGAGAGTGAAATGGGGTTTCATAGTACCAAGGGGATATCAAATCTGCCAAATAAAATTAGCATATTCATCAAATCTATCCTTTAGAAATCAACAGAGAATATGTTGCCTCTAGATCTTTTGTATAAGAAATGAAGATTTTTTTTCAAACTGAATAAAACATTAAGAAGTAAGTAATAATTAATAGGTTGCCTTCATTTCAAACTAGCACAGTATAATAAAAGAATGTCTTATTTCTCTTTGTTAATCTTGTGGTAACCACTAACAAATAATCTAGACAAACTAAAAGTAATAAACAAGAAATAAAAAGCATAGTAAAGTCACTTATCATAAATGAATCCATATAAGATGAGAGAAAGAAATTAACATAAAATTTAAAGTTAAGGTCTAAAAAGGCTACAATAATATCTTATATAGTAGTTATATCACTGCATATAAGTGAAATAAATTGCCTAACTAGTATGCATAAAATGGCAAAATAAAACATGAGAAAATAATATGTTATTTATAAGAAAGCCTATTAACCTCTGAGGACATAAACACTGATGAAATAGTCTTCTGAAAATAAAATAATACTGTCCAGGTAAATGAAGTAATCTGATAATAATATTTTCGAGGTAAACAAAACAAGAATATGCATAATTAAATTAAATCAGACTGTAAATCTATAGCAGGTCATTGCATGATGATAAAAGTGTCTGTCAATTAAGCAAACACTGTAGAAATTCTAGACTTTATATACTTAAATCAGAATACACGAGAGACAGATTTCAATAAAGAAGAGATGAATTGCCAGACAAAAGTTTAAATGTCGAGTGATATTTCACCTTTTGTCTGAATGTCTGAAGAAGTACAGAGCATTGTATACAAGTAAAACATGCACGTTGTCTTCATGACCACGCATGATATTACTTATGGTACAGCAGAGCTCAAAACAATTCCCCACACACTAAACAAATAGAAAGTATAATGTCTTTCTATGAAATAACAATACAACTACAAATAAAGAATGAAATATATTGAAATTAAACAACTATCTACTAAAAATTCGGGGAGGTAATAAAGAAGTAATTTGAGTTATTGTTTAAAATGGCAAATGAATTATGATATCTCAAACTTTATTACAAGAACAGTACTAAGCCTAAGTATAACAGTCCATATCAATTAACATCTCACAAAATGAGGTAGAAAAATACCATATATAAACCATTTCTAAGTCTTACAAACACAGGAAACTAAACTCAGCATTAGTTGAAGGTAACTAATATAGATCTATAAGGATAAATGAGAGGAACAGCACCTAATCACATTAAAAATAAAAGGGGTGGAAAATATTAAAATATCTAATGGTAACAGGTGCTAATGGAAATCTGGAGAAAAATGTACTCTTGCACCAAGGGGCAGGACTGTCACTTAAGGCAATCAGTTATGAAAAACACTATGGAAGGTCTTCAAATGCATTTATCAGCACAAAACTTCTGTAACAACATGCATTTTGTATAGGAGCCCTAATCCTATACTGTCTGGATGGCAAGAAGCAGAGACTGGATGGCCATGGAAGAGGGGGAGGAAAGATTGTAGGACACAGAGACGATGAAGAACACCAGAAGAACATGGTTTACTGAACCAACTAAGCAGGGCTCGCATATGCTGAAGCAGGTTCTTCATGTGTCTGTACTAAGTCCTCTATATGCATGTTAAGCCTGTTAACTTGGGGTATTTATGGGTCACCTAACAGTGGGAGCTGGTGTTTTTCAGGTTCCTTTGCTTGCTCGTGAAAGTTTTTTCCTCCTATTGGGTTGCCTTAATATGAGAAATCTCACTCTCCAGTTAAACTTTTGTCTGGAAAATTTATCTGTTGCTTATTGAAGTCTGTCTCTCCTACTGATTCTAGAAGCTCTTGTTTTTCATTTGAGTGCTCTGATTTAAGTATATATGCCTTGATTCTACCTTCTTTATTTGTACCTTGTCTTCCCTGTTTGGTTGTTTCTTTGAGGCCTGCCCTTTTCTGAAGAGGAAGTATAGGGAAAGTGGTTCTCATGAATAGGGGAGGTATGGGTAGAAGGGAGGAGTGCAGGGAGGAGAAACTGTGGTCAAGATGCATTGTATGAGCGGCGAATCTATTTTCAATAAAAATTTTAAAAATTGTTATCTACACAAGCATATTGCAGCTTTTAAAATAATACTGAGAAATGAAAATTAAAAATAGGTGTTGTCAACTTCAATAGATAAAGAAAATATTTTAGTATGTTTGGGTTCTGAAATGTTTCCTAAAATTTCTGGTTTTTTAATGCTCTGTGTTCAGTGCAACAGTGCTCTGAAATGATACTCTTGGTAGGTGACTGGATCTCAAGGACTCTAATAATCCATTTACAGAGTCATTGCTTTATGCTATACTGGGAAGTGGTAGACACTTTCGGAGATTGGATATAGTTATAGGAAGCAGGTCTTTGGAGTTACAGACTTGAGTCTGTTTTGCTCAGTTCTTTTTCTCTCTTTTTCTGATTTCTGTCCAGCATAATATGACCTTACTTATACTACTGTATACTGCCCAACATGATGAAATCAATAGATTATCAATCAAATCTCTAGAAATCATTAAGCCAAAGAAATCAACATTTCCTCCTATTGTTACAGTAGCAATGAAGATCCACCAAAGGAAAGCTGTTGCCTCCTAGCCAAAAGAATGTAATCTAAGTGGTGGCATGCAATTGTTTCCTCCCTCTTCATTGAATTGTGCCAGTCAATTACCCAACCAAGGTGTTATCCCTCAGAAACGCAGATTCTTCTTAAGCTACACTTTCTATGCTATCCTTTTTTAATTCCCTCTACTCAAATATTTTTCTTTCATCAGATACGGGCTAAAGGCTAAGCATGTCTTTCTTTCCATTTTGGACATTTTCACTCTTTTGATGACATCCTTCTCAATTTTTGTCATGTATGTGCTATTCAACATCGGTTGCAAATTGCATTGGTTTCTCTTTTCCTCTTCTCCATTTACCTTATTGCAACTGCTGAGATTACAGCTTGTTTATCCTAGTTTTTTATCTTAAAACTCTAATGAAATTATTCTATTATTTTGTTTTGAGTTTATTTCTAAATTATTGTATTTTAATTATTAACTATTTTTCTTAATTATTTTATAATTTTTCTTATTTAATAATACCAGAGGGGAAGGGGCCTTAATTTTCCTAGTGGTACTATAAATCTATCTATCTTTCTACCAATCTATCATCTATCACCTATCTGCTAGTGTTTATATAATGAAATGTTATTCAAACAGATGAAGGATCTTATCACTATCATTTGATGTGTGGCAATATAACTAGAACTGGACATATTTTTATATTTTTATATAATGTGAAATACCCCAGGCAAAGAAGAATAAGTGTTGCAAAGTATCACTGTCATTTTTGTCAAAATAATGTATATTTCATATTTGAGAATATGATGGTTTATGTGGATTTCCCTTCTGTATGCTGTGAAAATGCTTTATTACCATTTGTAAATAAAGAAGCTTCTCTGGCCCATGTCAAGGAAGAGTATAGATAGGCATGAAAACTAAACTGAATGCAGGGAGAAAGAAGGTAGAGTTAGACAGAAAACATGTAGGCGCCCAGAAGCAAGTGTGAGATAACAAACCATGAGCCTTGTGGTAAAATGGGTTAATTTAAGATAAAAGAATTAGTTAATCAGAAGCTTGAGCTGATAGGCCAAAGAGTATGTAATTAACATTAAGCCACAGAGGGGTTATTTCATAAGCATATTTGGGAACAGACAAGAGGAAACAACCTGATCCAAGGGGACCAGTGGGATGGAGAATATTTGTAGTGATAAATGGTGCTTACCAGAGGATAAGGAGTAAAAGATTCAGAAAAGAGTATAGTAGATTGATCAATGGGTACTAAATTAAAAGCATAGGAGGTAGAATTTCTGGTGTGAAATTTTGTATAGGATGGCTGTAGTTGATGAAAATATATTCTATTTTTCAAAAAGCATCAGAAAATATATTGAAAGATTTTACCCTAAATATTTCATAAATATTTGGGGTGATGTAGGCAACATAATGTGTTATGAGGTATGCCCTTGTTGTAGGAGATATATTACTGGGGTGGGGTGGGTTTTGAGCTTACAAAAGTCAGGCCCAGTCTCTCTCTCTGTCTCTCTCTCTCTCCACTTGCTGCCTGTTAATCAAGATATAAAGCTCCCAGCTACTTCTCCATTGCCATGCCTCTCTTCTTTCTATCAAAATGAAAATGGACAACCCTCTGAAACTGTAAACAAATCCCCAATTAAATGTTTTTATAAGGGGTGCCTTGGTCATGTTTATTAATAACAGCAATAGATCAGAAAATAAGACATATAAGTTTGTATAAGTATATGTGATTTTATTTATCCTAACCTAGATTAAATAAAGTATTATGTAAGTTTATATGGTGAAATAGTATAACCCACTTCAATTATGTAAAATATTTTAAATATGAAAGAAGTACTCATGGAATATCATAGAGGCAATTTAATTGCATATTGATTATTTTAAATATGTTATATATGATACAATTCCAACTATATTGTATACTATTTTCTTTTTAATTTATTATTTCATTTCTGTGTATGCCGATATCTGTGCACATACTATGGCACATGGGTGGAAGTTAGAGTATAACTTTCAGAACTCAAGTTTCTCTTTCTACTTTGTATGTCCCATAGATTTGTCATGGGGGGGTCAGGTTAGGTAGCAGGTGCCTTCCCCTAAGAAGACACTATACCTACCCCACAGAGTATTCCTTAAATGGAAAGTAATGGTAGAGTATGCTTATTTTCTCAGCATTTGGAGACTGAGGGAAGTGGGCTGTCACATGTTTTAGGCCTGCCACACCTATACAACAAGACTCTATCTCAAAAATTACTAAGTGAATGGATGGAAAAACTGTCGTGATAGCAGAAAGGTTAGTGTTTGTTAGTAACTCAGGGTGTCAAGAAATTGAAATAGGAAGAGCAGAAAAAAGTGTTAAATCTGTGAAACTACTGTGATTAATACTGTACTGGTAGATAAGTATTACAATATGTATGAGAAAGCTCATATGTTGAATAATACAAATCGTATATTCACAGTTGCTTATGCTCAGTACTTTAAATTGTTATGATTCTCTGCATTAACCACTACCCACTGCAAAAGAATCATTTTGGATATAAATTATATATATTTTATATTATATATATATAATTTGTATATATATATATGTGTGTGTGTGTGTATGTGTGTGTGTGTCCATATATATGCTAATGTATATCTGCAAAACACTCAGATGTTAGTTTCACATTTTTAGATTAAACTCTTTCACAAAGCTTAATAACAGAAATTTTAGAATTTATATTCTGTTCTAAAGATTAATCTTCAAGCTACTATCCTGTAAATATATATATGTATATATAGTATACATCCTGTAAATATATATACATATATAGTATACTATTTAGTCTTTCAATAATCTCTTCTATTATATTTCTTTTCTTAAAAACATACCTTTCATATATAATATTTTGATGACAGTTCACATCTCCAAACTCCTACCAGATCCTTCCTTCCTCTCCTACTATTCAAATCCACAAGCTTTCTGTCTCTCTTTAGAAAATAGACAGGCCTGTAAAAGTAATAATTAAATAGTATAAAATTAAAAACAAAACAGTATAATATGACAAAACAATCAAAAACAACAAATAAAAACAGGAAAAAAGAGCATTACCTTGGCTTTTACGTGTTCAGAGACTTGTATAGGTGGTGTCTTCAGCAATCCAGTCTTAACCATCAGTTTGTGGAGAGCAACCAGTAGTAATGGCAATACTCTATGTTGCTTGGGGGATCCAATGGGTCTACTTTGGCCAAAAACTTATTGACCATTTCTGAAACAGGAGGTACCATTTTATGATGAGGGGTGTCTAGTTGGAGGTGCACCCACCAACATTGCCTGAATTTGGTGAATTTGGTGATGTCAAAAAAAATCACCTTCATATATATAAATAAATATATAAAATATATAAATACATAAAATATTCATATATTTTAGGAAACTTCTGTATTAGATTTATTTTTTATTAAGCATTTTTAATGCAATATTTTCTTTTTTTTTGTAATTTTATTAAATTATAAAAAGTTTCCATTTACGCCCCTCCTCCCAACGCCCTCCCACTCCCCCCTCCCTCTCCTCCTCCTTCTTTGTACCCTAGGGAAGTCAGGGTCTCCTGCCCTGTGGGAAGTCCAAGTTCCTCCCCCCTCACTCCAGGTCCAGGAAGGTGAGCATCCAAACAGACTGGATCCCAAAAATCCAGTATATGCAGAGGAAACCAGTCCCAGTGTCATTGTCAATGGCTTCTCGGAAAGACTGCAGGCCAGCCACATTCAGAAAATCCGGCCACATTCAGAGAATCTGGTTGGATCACATGCTCGTTCAGTCACGGTCCATCTGGCCTTGGTAAACTCTCATTAGATCCGACCCCTTGTATCAGTGGGTGATAGTATCCCTCGCAGTCCTTCGTCATTTTCTTCCTCCTTTTGCTCCTCGTTTGGATCTTGGGGGGCTCAGTTCGGTGCTCCAACGCGGGCCTCCATCTGTATCGTCATCCAACGCCAGATGAGGGATCTATGGTGATAAGCAAAATATTCATCAGTATGGTCACGGGCCAAGGCCGGTTCAGGCACCCCCTCCTCTGTCCAGAGAACAATCTGGGGATCTCTCCTTGGACCTGGGATCCCATATATAATCAAGTTTCCTGTAAACTCTAATATGACTCCCTTAGTTGAAATATATTCTTCCCTGATCCCACATTCATCCTTCCTCCCTTCCCCCCATCCCGGTCAACCGAGCTTTCTCCATTCCTCCCCTACTCCCTTCTCTCTAACCCTCTCCCCTTCCATCAACCCTCCCACCCCCCCCCATGCACCCAAGGTTACCTGGGACTCTTGACTATTTCCTACCTCCTGGCGGATAGGTAAATAATCTTCATCAGGTTCGTCTTCTTATTTAGCTTCTCTAGGATCACGAATAATAGGCTCAAAGACCTTTAATTATGGTTAGAATCCACTTATGAGTGAATACATACCGTGTTCCTCTTTTTGGGTCTGGCTTACCTCACTCAGTAAAGCGTTTTCTATGTCCATCCATTTGCATGCAAAATTCAAGATGTCATTATTTTTTACCGCTGAGTAAAACTCTAATGTGTATATGTTCCACACCTTTTTTAACCATTCTTCTATTGAGGGGCACCTAGGCTGTTTCCAGGTTCTGGCTATTACAAATAGTGCTGCTATGAACATAGTTGAACAAACGCTTTTGTAGTATGTTTGGGCATCTCTAGGGTATATTCCCAAGAGAGGAATTGCTGGGTCCTGAGGGAGGTTGACTCCCAGTTTCCTGAGAAACCTCCACACTGATTTCCAAAGTGGCTGCACAAGTTTGCATTCCCACCAACAATGGATGAGTGTTCCCCTCATTCCACATCCCCTCCAGCATAGGTTATCATCGGTGTTTTTGAGTTTGGCTATTCTGACAGGTGTAAGATGGTATCTCAAAGTGGTTTTGATTTGCATTTCCCTGATCGCTAAGGAGGTTGAGCATGACCTTAAGTGTCTTCTGGCCATTCGAAGTTCATCTGTTGTGAATTCTCTGTTCAGATCAGTACCCCATTTTTTAATTGGGTTAATTAGAGTTTTAGTGTCTAGTTTCTTGAGTTCTTTGTATATTCTGGAGATCAGACCTTTGTCTGATGAGGGGCTGGTGAAGATCTTCTCCCAGTCAGAAGGCAGCCTTTTTGTCTTACTGACAGTGTCCTTTGCTTTACAGAAGCTTCTCAGTTTCAGCAGGTCCCATTTATTCATTGTTTCTCTTATTGTCTGTGCTACTGGGGTCCTACTTAGGAAGTGGCCTCCTGTGCCTATATCTTGTAGACTACTTCCCACTTTCTCTTCTATCAGGTTCAAAGTGGACAGATTGATGTTGATGTCTTTAATCCATTTGGACTTGAGTTTTGTGCAAGGTGATAGATATGGATCTATTTTCATTCTTCTACAGGTTGACATCCAGTTATGCCAGCACCATTTGTTAAAGACGCTTTCCTTCTTCCATTGTATACCTTTAGCTCCCTTGTCAAAAATTAGGTGTTCGTAGGTTTGAGGGTTAGTATCTGGGTCTTCTATTCGATTCCATAGGTCGACTTCTCTGTTCTTATGCCAATACCAAGCTGTTTTCAATACTGTAGCTCTGTAATAGAGTTTGAAGTCAGGGATAGTAATGCCTCCAGAAGTTCCTTTATTGTATAAGATTGTTTTGGCTATCCTGGGTTTTTTGTTTTTCCATATAAACTTAATTATTGTTCTCTCAAGGTCTGTGAAGAAGTTTGATGGGATTTTGATGGGGATTGCATTAAATCTGTAGACTGCTTTTGGTAGAATTGCCATTTTTACTATGTTGATTCTCCCAATCCAAGAGCAGGGGAGGTCTTTCCATTTTCTGGTATCTTCCTCAATTTCTCTTTTCAAAGGCTTAAAGTTCTTGTCAAATAGGTCTTTCACATCCTTGGTTAGAGTAACCCCAAGATATTTTATGGTGTTTGTGGCTATCGTGAAAGGTGATGTTTCTCTGATTTCCCTCTCCGTTTCTTTATCCTTTGTGTATAGGAGTGCCACTGATATTTTGGAGTTGATCTTGTATCCTGCCACGTTACTAAAGGTGTTTATCAGCTGTAGGAGTTCTTTGGTAGAGTTTTTGGGGTCGCTTATGTACACTATCATATCGTCTGCAAATAACGAAAGTTTCACTTCATCCTTTCCAATTCGAATCCCCTTGATCCCCTTATGTTGTCTTATTGCTATTGCTAGAACTTCAAGCACTATATTGAAGAGGTATGGAGAGAGTGGACAGCCTTGTCGTGTTCCTGATTTTAGTGGAATGGCTTTGAGTTTCTCTCCATTCAATTTGATGTTAGCTGTCGGCTTGCTGTATATTGCTTTTATTATATTTAGGTATGATCCTTGTATCCCCAGTCTCTCCAACCCCTTTATCATAAAAGGGTGTTGAATTTTGTCAAACGCTTTTTCAGCATCCAATGAAATGATCATATGGTTTTTTTCTTTCCGTTTATTTATATGATGGATTACATTGATAGATTTGCGTATGTTGAACCATCCCTGCATCTCTGGGATGAAGCCTACTTGATCATAATGGATGATTTTTCTAATGTGTTCTTGGATTCGGTTTGCCAGTATTTTATTGAGAATTTTCGCATCGATGTTCATGAGTGAGATTGGCCTGTAATTCTCTTTTTTGGTTGTGTCTTTGTGTGGTTTTGGTATTAGGGTGACTGTAGCTTCATAAAAGGAGTTTGGCAGTGACTTTTCTTTTTCTATATTGTGGAATACATTAAGGAGTATAGGTATTAGCTCTTCCTGGAAGTTCTGGTAGAATTCTGCATTGAAACCATCTGGTCCTGGGCTTTTTTTGGTAGGGAGATTTTTGATAACAGCTTCTAGTTCTTCACGACTAACAGGTCTATTTAGATTGTTCACCTGGTCTTGGTTCAACTTTGGTATATGGTACTTATCTAAAAAAATGTCCATTTCTTTTACATTTTCCAACTTTGTGGCATATAAACTTTCGTAGTAAGATCTAATGATTCTCTGTATTTCCTCTGTGTCTGTGGTTATGTCCCCCTTTTCATTTCTGATCCTATTAATTTGCAAGTTCTCTCTCTGACGTTTGATTAGTTTGGATAGGGGTTTGTCAATCTTGTTAATTTTCTCCAAGAACCAGCTTTTTGCTTCATTGATTCTTTGAATTGTTTTCTGTGTTTCTATTTTGTTGATTTCAGCCCTCAGTTTGATTATTTCCAGTCTTCTACTCCTCCTGGGAAATCAGCTTCTTTTTTTTCTAGAGCTTTCAAGTGTGTTGTTAAGTCTCCAATGTGTGCTTTCTCTGTTTTCTTTAGGTGGGCACTTAGTGCTATGAACTTTCCTCTTAGCACTGCTTTCATTGTGTCCCATAGGTTTGAATACGTTGTGTCTTTGTTTTCATTATATTCAAGGAAGACTTTAATTTCTTTCTTTATTTCTTCCTTGACCCAGGGGTGATTTAGTAGTTGACTGTTCAACTTCCATGAGTTTGTTGGCTTCATGGGGGTACCATTGTTGTTGAATTCTAATTTTAATCCATGGTGATCTGACAAGACACAGGTGGTCACTAATATTTTTTTGTATCTGTGGAAGTTTGCTTTGTTACCAAGTATGTGGTCAATTTTCGAGAAGGTTCCATGAGCTGCAGAGAAGAAGGTATACTCTTTCCTATTTGGGTGGAGTGTTCTATAGATGTCTGTTAAGTCCATTTGATTCAGTACCTCCAGTAAATCTCTTATTTCTCTGTTAGGTTTCTGTCTGATTGACCTGTCCATTGGTGAGAGAGGAGTGTTGAAGTCTCCTACTATTAGTGTGTGTGGTTTAATGACTGCCTTGAGTTCTAGAAGAGTTTCTTTTACATATGTGGGTGCCTTTATATTAGGGGCATAGATATTCAAGATTGAGACTTCTTCCTGATGAATTGTTCCTGTTATGAGTATGAAATGTCCATCTCCATCTCTTCTGATTGATTTTAGTTTGAAGTCGATTTTGTTAGATATTAGAATGGCCACACCCGCTTGTTTCTTAGGTCCATTTGCTTGGAAAACCTTTTCCCAACCCTTTACTCTGAGTAGGTGTCTGTCTTTGTGGTTGAGGTGTGTTTCTTGTAGACAGCAGAATGTTGGATCCTGTTTTCGTATCCAGTCTCTAAGTCTGTGCCTCTTTATAGGTGAGTTGAGACCATTGATATTAAGTGATATTAATGACCAGTGATCGATGACTCCGGTCATTTTTTTGGGTAGTAGCGTGTATGTGTTTTCCTTCTTTGAGTTGTGCTTGTGGAGGGTCGCTAAATGTCTGAGTTAATGTAGGCAGTGTTGGGAATGTTGGATTCCTTGGGTTGTGATTTTCCTTCTAGTATTCTCTGTAAGGCTGGATTAGTAGCTACGTATTGTTTAAATTTGTTTTTATCCTGGAATATTTTGTTTTCTCCGTTGATAGTGAACAATAGCTTGGCTGGGTAAAGTAGTCTGGGTTTGCATCCATTGTCTCTTAGTTTCTGCAGTACCTCTATCCAGGACCTTCTGGCTTTCATGGTTTCCATAGAGAAGTCTGGTGTAAGTCTGATAGGTTTACCTTTATAAGTTACTTGACCTTTTTCCTTTGCAGCTTTCAATATCCTTTCTTTAGTCTGAATGCTTTGTGTTTTGATTACTATATGACGAGGGGATGTTTTTTTCTGATCCAGTCTATTCGGTGTTCTGTATGCTTCTTGAACCTTCATAGGAATATCGTTCTTTAGGATGGGAAAGTTTTCTTCTATAATTTTGTTGAGTATATTTTCTGGACCTGTTGCCCTGCTGAGCAGTTCTTCCCAGAGAGGTGAGTGGGTGCTAGCCTGGGCAGCCTGCCTGCCTGTCTGGGAAGGGAGCACAGCCCTCCCCCCCTCAGCTTCTGAGGCAGGGTCTTCGGTGTTCCAAGGGACCCCTCCCCTCCCCCCACTGCTGCGGGCCCTTTGTCTCCTGAGTCCTGGGAAGACCAGCTAGCCCTGTTGCCCTGCTGAGCAGTTCTTCCCAGAGAGGTGAGTGGGTGCTCACCACTGCCCAGGAAGAGAGCACAGCCCCCCCCCAGCATCTGCAGCAGGGTCTTTGCTGTTCCAAGGGACCCCTCCCCTCCCCCCACTGCTGCGGGCCCTTTGTCTCCTGAGTCCTGGGAAGACCAGCTAGCCCTGTTGCCCTGCTGAGCAGTTCTTCCCAGAGAGGGCTGAGGAGCTCTGTCCAGAGAGTGCTGTGAAGTCCTACCCAGAGAGTGCTGAGGAGTTCTATCCAGAAAGTGCTGAGGATTTTCACCCAGAGTGGAAGAAATGGGCAGGCGCCAATGCAAGAATTCCTCCAACAACCTGAAAGGCAACATGACACCGCCAGAATCCAGGGAGCTCGAAACTAGAAGAATTGAACACCCTACGCCAGAAGAAATAGAAGAAATTGACTCTAAGCGCTTCTTTATGAAAATAATAGAGGAAATTAAACAGGAGGTGAAAATCTGCCGTAAAGAAATGGAAGATAAGTATAACAAAAAAATTGAGGAAATGAGTAAAGAAATGGAAGAGAAATATACCAAAAAGTTTGAAGAAATATTTTCTTATTTTACATAGCTATTCTCATTCCTACTCCATCCCCTCCTCCTGCTTCCTCCACCTCTAATTTCCTCTATCCCACCATCCCATCCACTGCTCAGAAAGGGTAAGGTGTCCTATGAAAGTGAAGTCTGACACTTCACCTCAAGACAAGACCAAGGCCTTCTCCATTTATCTAGGCTGAGCAAGATATCCCTTCTGATAGAATGTGCTCCTAGATGCCAGTTCAAGAATTAGTGATAAATACTCCTCCCACTGATGGCCCCACAGACAGTCCAAACCTCAGAACTCTTCCCCATATTTAGTGGGTCTAACTTGGTCCTATGCAGGCTTGCCTGTTATTAGTCCAGAGTCAGTGAGCTCTCACTAGTTCAGGTCAGATGATTCTGTGGGTAACACCATCATGATCTTGACCCCTTTCCTCCTATTTCTGTTCCTCTCTCTCTGGGGTTGGTCTCAGGAAGCTCATCCCAGTGCTTCTCTGTAGATCTTTGTCTCTGTTGCCTTCAGTTGCTGGTTGAAGGTTCTATGATGACAAGGTAGGCATCAGTCTGACTACAAGGGAAGGTCAATTTAGGCATCCTCTCTACTGTTATTTAGAGTCTTATCTGGGATCATCCTTGAGGATTCCTGGAAATTTCCCTAGTGCTGTTTCTCGATAGCCCTTTAATGACTTCCTCAATCAAGATATCTCTTTCTTTCTCTCCCTCACTGTGCTTCCCCATTCTAGAGCATCCCATCTCCTTATCTTCTCCTTTCCCTTCCCATCTCCTATCTCCTTTCTCTTTCACAGTCCTTTCTCCCCCTCCTAATTTTCTCAGGAGGTCTTGTCTATTTCAACTCTCAGGGGGATTCATTTATGTCTCTCTTAGGGTCCTCATTACACAGCCTTTCTGGGATTATGGATTATGGCTGGTTATACTTTGTTTTACATATATTATCCACTTATGAGTGAGTATATAACATGTTGGTCTATATGAGTCTTAGTTACCTTACTCAGGATGTTTTGTTTTCTAGTTTCATGCAATTGCATGCAAATTTTAAGATGTCACTATTTTTTACTATTGAGTAGTACTCCATTGTATAAATATACCACATTTTCTTTATCCATTCTTCAGTTGAGGGGCATCTAGATTGTTTTCAGATTCTGACTACTGCAAATGTTGCTTCTATGAACACAGTTGAGCAAATGTCCTTGTAGTATTAGTATGCATCCTTTGGGTACATGCCCAAGAGTGGTATTGCTGGGTTCTTAAGTAGATTGACTCCCAGTTTTTGGAGTAACTACCATACTGATTTCAAAGTGGCTGGACAAGATGACAAGCCTATAGCAATGGATGAGTGTTTCCCTTTATCCACATTTTGTCCAGCATATGCTGTCATTGATAGTTTTGATCTTAGCCATTTTGGCTGGTGTAACATGGTATCTCAGAGTATTTCTCTGATGGCTAAGGATATTGATCAAATCCTTAAGTGTCTTACAGGCATTTGCAATTCTTTTGAGAATTCTCTGTTTTGATTTGTATACCATATTTTGAACAGATTATTTAGTAATTTGAAACCTAGCTTCTTGAATTCTTTATATATTTTGGAGATCAGTCCTCTGTCCAATGTGGTACAAGTGAAGATTTTTTCCAACCAGTTATCTGCCATTTTGTCTTAGTGACTGTGTCCTTTGCCTTACAGAGTTTTTTAATTTTAGGAGGTCCCATTTATTTACTATTGCTCTCAGTGTTTGTGCTACTGGTGTTATATAGAAAGAGGTCTCCTAGTTTTGCACATGGGGATAAATATGGATCTACTTGTATTCTTTTACATATTAACATCCAGTTATGCTAGCACAATTTGTTGAAAATGCTATATTTATTGCATTGTCTAATTTTAGCTTCTTTGTCAAAAATCAACTGTTCATAGGTTTTTTACTCAGTATCAGGGTCTTTGATTCAATTCCATCAGTCCATTTGTCTTTTTTATGCCAATACCAAACTGTTTTCATTACTATAGCTCTATAATAGAGCTTGATTTAAGGGATGGTAATACTTTCAGAAGTTTTTTTATTGTAGAGGATTGTTTTGGCTATTCTGGATTGTTTTGTTTTTCACATAATGCTGAGTATTGTTCTTTTATGTTTTGTGAAGAGTTGTGCTTGGATTTTGATAGGGACAGCATTGAATCTGTAGATTGCTTTTGGTAAAATTGCCATGTTTTTATGTTGCTGCTGCCTATTGAAAAGCATGGGAAATCCATTTTCTACTATATTCAAAGACTTAAAGTTCTTTCCAGGCAGGTCTTTCATGTCTTTGGTTAGATTTACCCCAAGATATTTTATATTTGTGGCTTTTGTGAAGGGTAATGTTTCTTAAAATTTTTTATTGCTTTATAAATCATAGCATTCAAAATTTCCACTTCCTTCCTTCCTCCCACCTCCCTCCTACTTTTCTCCTCCCCCTTCCCACCCCCTTCAGTCCCAAGAGAGGGCAGGGCACCTCACCCTGTGGGAAGTCCAAGGCCCTCCTCCCTCCATCTAGGTGCAGGAATGTGTTTCTCTGATGTCTTTCTCAGCCCTTTTATCATTTGTGTATAGGAGGGATACTATTTTTTTTAATTGATCTTGTATCCTGCCACATTACTGAAGGTGTTTATCACCTGTATGTGTTCATGGGTAGAATTTGGGGGGGGTCACTTATATATACCATCATATCATCTGCAAATAGTGGAAGCTTGTTTTCTTCTTTTCCAGTTTGTATTCCCTTGATCTGCTTTTGTTTTCTTATTGCTCTAGCTAGAACTTTGAGTACTATATTGAATAGATATGGAGAGAGTAGACAGCCTTATCTTGATCCTCATTTTAGTGAAATTAATTTGTGTTTCTCTCCATTTAATTTTATGTTGACTGTTGGCTTGCTGTATATTACGTTCCTTATGTTTGGATACATTTCTTGTATCCCTGATCTCTCCAAAGGGATGTTGGATTTTGTCAAAGTCTTTTTCAGCATATAATGAGATAACCATATGTTTTTTCTTTCAGTTTATTTATACGTTGGATTACATTGACAGATTTTCATGTGAGGAACTATCTTTGCATTTCTGTAATGAAGCCAACTTATCATGGTGGATGACTTTTTTTTTATTTGATGTGTTCTTGGATTCAGTTTGCCAGCATTTTATTGAGCATTTCTCACTGATGTTTATGAGGGAGATTGTTCTGTTGTTCTCTATTTTAGATGAGTCTTTGTGTAGTTTGGGTATCAGAATAACTATATCCTCATAAAAAGAGTTTGGCAATGTTTCTTTTTTGTCTGCTGTGTAGAACATTTTTAGGAATCTAGGTGTTAGTTCTTCTTTGAAGTTCGTTTAGAATTCTGCAGTCAAGACCATGATGGGTATACCCACAGAAACAATTTACCTGAGCTAGTAGTAGCTCACTGATTTTGGACTGACAGCAGATAAACCTGTGTAGGACCAAACTAGTCCCTATGAATGTAGGTGACAGCTGTCTGGCTTGGGCAGTCTTTGGGACCACTGGCAGTGTGACAAGAATTTATCCCTAGTGCTTGAACTGACTTTTTGGAGCCTATCCTTTATGAACAGATACCTTGCTCAGCCTAAAGATGGTGAGGGGCCCATGGTCTTTTCTCAATGTTATGTGTTAGACTTTGTTGACTCCCCATGGGAATCCTTACCCTTCCTGAAGAGTAGATAGGGGTTGGGTGGGTGGAAGGTTGAGAGATCAGAAGTAGGGGAGGGAGTGACAACTGTGATAGGTATGTAAAATGTGAAAAAATTACTCTAAAAATAAATTTAAAAAGCTAATGCCTTATGTAGTTTTTTCTTTTTGTTTATAGTTGTATTTATTGGCTGTAATTCCTTCATAATTTATTACTGATAACTTCCTTATACCAACGTTATAGACACATGTTCAGGAGGAATTTTTACTGAAAATGATTAAAAAATAATAATAGAAAACCCAAAGAGTTAGAATTCAACATATAATTGCCTGTTGTTTCTTTTTGGCAGCTGAGAAATTTGTAGTGACAATCATTTATACTCAGGGACCCTGGCAGCATTGGATAATAATGTATCACTGGCTCTTACTGTGGATCAACCATTCTTGGTAACTAATGATAAAACTGGGATACAGGAGCCAGATGATGGTGATTTACACCTTTAGTCATAGCACTCATGAGGCAGAAGCAGGCAGATCTCTGTGAATTCAAGGTCAGAGATAGCTACAGGACAGCTAATGTTGTTAAAGAGAGAAACTTTGTCTTGAAAACAACAACAACAACAACAAAACTGCAATGAGGATTGAAAGAAATGCTTCCATTGCTATCAGGTGACTCCATAGAAGAGTTAGGTAGTTAAAATATTTACCAGTAAAGGTTAAAATTGTCCTCTTCTCCCAAAGGTGTGTATATTTATCTAGAAATCAGAACCTATTTTGTTTTGTGTTGTTTCTCATTTCTTTTACCCCTTCTGTCACAGAGATAGCTGAATTTAAACTGTTACTAATCTCTCAGGAAGTGAATATATATTATATTTTGCATGTGACTTTGAAAAGTAAAATTTATCATTTAAGTATAAAGGTATCAGTGTTAAGAAATATAGCACTAGGAATATTATTGCTTATTCTTAACTTAGACATTTGTATACCCAGTAAATAAAGCTCAACTCTTTCTTATTCAAACCAGAACCAAAGACTCAGTGCAATGTTTAAATACTGTACAAAGACAAATCCTTTTTGTTTTTTATTTAGTTATTTCAGTTCTTGACATTATCAAATATAGCTTCTTTTTAATTTTTCCCAGAGTATATTCTATTTTTATATTTATTTTATTTTTTCCAGAGTAAGGAGTGCCTTCTAACATAAAATAAATTTACTAATTTATAGTACTACTATATTTACTATAATTTTATCCCTCTTCTCTTGTATGTATTTTTATTATAGTGCTGCTTTCTGCTACCGCTGCACCTAATGTGATAGGTAAAAGTGAAGAAGTATTAGTAACTTATCACACACTCTTTTCAGTAACTACAAACACTTTGATATTTTGAAATCAATTAACCATCTGCTCTATCTAATGTACCACATGTGTCTTTAAATACTGAAATTTGCAAACACAACTGTAAAGTATATAATCCAAAAAGGTCCTGGAAACACAATTCTACAAATGCTATCAATATCTTGTGAGTCCAGCTCACAAAACTATCTTTCAGAGTTCAGGTCAAGTGCTACAATGAAAGGAATTTAGAAAATTTCTAGTGTGAGGAGTTATGGAATGAACTCACATAGTTGCTATTCATTATTTTTCTGCGGGCTCTAACTCTTCTTTTGTTACTTTCAGTTTTCTTTGTTTCAATTCTGTTCCAGTTCTCTGTGCTTCTCTGTTCACCTAACCTAAAAACACTTTTTTCTTCCTTCCTTCCTTCCTTGCTTCCTTCCTTCCTTCTTCCCTTCCTTCCTTCCTTCCTTCCTTCCTTCCTTCCTTCCTTCCTTCCTTCCTTCTTTCCTTCCTTTCTTTCTTTCTTTATTACTTTTTTTTTACAGGAGACTGAAGCAATAATAAAAAAAATTACAAGAGTTACAACTCATTGGTCAAAAGCACTTCCTTTGGGTGAACGATAAGGGCAGAGCCCTTTACCATGGCTATACCAAGTTTCAAGGTACTGGAGTAAGACTGTGACCAGTGGGTGGAGTCATAGTGCTCAAGGAGATAAGCTTTGAGGCATAGTCTTTATCAGTCAATCTTGGCAAGCTGAGAATTGGCATAATTTTTTAGGCTGCTTTCTGTAAATAACCTTGCTTAGACATTTAAGAGTCTGATCTTGTGCATAATTGTAAAGTTTTAAGCTTATTATCCATTCACAAAAACCTTTAGTCTAGTTTGAAATTGGTCTGAGGTAAAAATGAGCTGTGTGCACTTTGTCTTAGACTGAGGAGAAAATTTATTTTCTTGTGTTACTCTGAGTAAAAGGAACAAACAGACTTTAAGGGTCTTACAGCCTCGTGAAATAATAGATCTAGTTATAAAACATATCCTAGTGTGATTTCTTTTTTTTCCTTTTTTTGTTAGTTTTTTTGAGACACAGTTTCTCTGTTTGACATGTACAGCCCTGGCTGCCCTAGATCTTGCTCTCTAGGCCAGGCTAGCCTTGAACTCGTAGAGATTCTCCTGGCCCTGCCTCCAGGAGTGCTGGGATTAAAGGTGTATACCGCCATGGCTTGGCTTTTTTGGTCTAGTTTATTTTCTACATTTCAAAATTATACAGTTTAATAAAATGTTATTTCCTGACCATCCACAAACATATGTATGCCCAGTATATGGAATATTTTCATGAGATAAAGACACGAACAGTGGAAAAACGCCCAAAGCTGTTCTTATTGAAGAAATGAAGTGACTCATGAGAGAAATTATAGAGAGAGACAAACTGTTTTCTATAGTCACCAACCCCACAGCCATGCCAAGTGGAGTTCCCCATGTGAGAATTGCTCATCTGGCTGGTCAGCCTGTTGAATATTAGTTGTCACCTGCTATATAATCCTATGGCCTCAGACAAAATGTGTCATGAGGAAATACTTTAAATTGTCACCTGCAATAACACTTAACGAATGTTAATAGGAGTCATCAAAATGACCAAGTAAAAGCAAATGGTAGGTGGATGTTTTTCTCCTACCTGTCGGTTCACAAATAATCACTCAAAGGCTTATATTAAATGTAAATGCATGAACAATAGCTAAGGCTTATTACTAACTAACTCTAACACATAAATTAACCCATATACATTATTTATACTCTGTCATGTGGAAGTATCTTTATTAGCATGCACATTCATCTCTTGCTCTCATCATCCTTAGTTTGGTTGCTCTGCCTACAATTCCTGCCTGGCTACAGGCCAATCTATTTCATTAAACCAACGTGAGTGACAAATCTTTACAGTGTACAAGAGGATTATTCCATGGCAGCCAGATACTTCTCAACAATCTCAGCTGATAAAAACCCTGGAAGTTTAATTCACTTTATTGTTTAATTTTTTTTAAAATATATGGTACAGAAAATACATTATACATGTTATAAATATTTAACCAGTACATAGAAAGGAAAAAAAAACAAATAGATCAAGTTCATGTAGTTTAGAATTAGAGGAGCCAAAACTCACATACAAAGATGGTTAATTAAGTACTCAATGTGTAAGAGATATTTCTTCTCCCTCCATTGTTATAATTGTGAAAGAAATTTTCCACAAAACTTAAGGACAATTATAACTTAAAAAACCTTCAAAATCAATCACCTTCATAATTTGTCTGTTCATATTAATATATTTGAAAATCTGTTTACTGTGAGCAGTGTTGAACCTGGGAAATTTTTGAGAAAATTAACTACATATATTAGTTTTCAGAACTTTTATCATTAAAGAGTATATGATTTTGACAAAGGCATATCTGCATTAAATGAGGTGATCATGTAGGTTTGCCTTTAATTTCATTTTATTAGTGGATTACAATTATCAATATATGTATATTGAATCATCCCTGCATCTCTGGGTTGAAGCCTATTTGATCATGGTGGATGATCTTTTTGGAGTGTTCTTAGATTCAGTTTGCAAATATATATTGAGATTTTTGCATCTGTGTTGTTAATAGAAGTTGGACTATAATTGTTTTTCTTATTTACATCTTTATGTGGTGTGTAATTTCAATATCAGGGTAACTGTGGACTTTTAAAAAGAATTGAGTAAAGAATTGAGATTTCTTTTTCCGTTTCTATTTGTAGAATGTTGGCATTAACTTTTCATTTTGGAGTATGTGATAGAATTTTGTCCTAAAATCATCTTGCCTTCAACTTTTTTTGCTTAGAAGACGTTTAGCTACTTGTTCTATTTCATTAGATATTATAGGCCCCTATATATTGCTCATGTGATACTGATTTAACTTTGGTTTTTGATATATATTAAAAAATTATCCATTTTTTTTTTACTTTGACTCTTTAGGAGGCTTGCCACTCAGCTTCTAAATAAATCAACGGAAACTTATTCTTTCCTTTGAATGATCAACCTTAGCTTGGCTTGCTTCTTGCCAGCTTTCATTAACTTAAATTATCCCATCTACATTTTGTCTCTGGGATTTTATCATTCTCTATTATTTTTTATAACTTTTATTTCTTTCTTATTACATGTCTGACTGTATGGCTGAGTGGCTGGCCCCTAGAATCCTTCTCGCCTCCTTTTCTCATTCCTTGATCCTCTCCTTCCAGATTTCTCCTTCTATTTATTCTCTTTCTCCCAGCCATGCCCAACATTTCTCCTGCCTTGTTATTGGCCATTCAGCTTTTTATTAGACCAATCACATGTTTTAGACAGTCAAAGTAACACAGCATCATAGAGTTAAACAAATTCAGCGTTAAAGAATGCAACACATCTTTGCATCATTAAACAAATGTTCCACAGCATAAACAAATGTTAACACATCTTAAAATAATATTCTATAACATATTTCTTTGAAATTTTTCCAATTGGTAGATTACAGGATTGATGTGGGATTTTCCTCTGTATGCTATGGATATGTTTTATAACCATTGGTTAATAAAAAAGCTGCTTTGGGCCTATAGCAGGGCAGAATATAGCCAGGCAGGAAATTTGAACAGAGATATAAAGTAGGCAGAGTCATTCTTTGTAAATTCGTTTTAATTTTATTGATTTCATGTCTACATTTCTTGTCTGCATCTGATTATTTCTTACCATTTACAACTTTTGAGTATTATGTTTTTTTGTGTTCTAGAACTTTCTTATATGGCATTAAGCTACTAGTATTAATTTATATTTTTTATATAGGCATGTAGTGATATGAACTTCTGCCTTAGAACAAATTACTTTGTGTACTATAAGACTTTTGTATGTTGTGTTTTCATTTTCATTAAATTCTATAAAGTTTTTGAATTAATTTCTTAGTTTGTTTCTTGAATCATTTTTTTAACTCAGTAATGAGTTGTTCAGTTTCCAGGAGTTGGTGAACTTTCTTCGGTTTCTATTGTTTTTGGTAATCTGTGGTGGTCAGACAGAATGCAGGGGGTTATTTCAATTTCTT
The DNA here is from genome assembly GCF_982192425.1 of Myodes glareolus. Lineage (NCBI taxonomy): Eukaryota > Metazoa > Chordata > Mammalia > Rodentia > Cricetidae > Myodes > Myodes glareolus. The sequence continues at coordinate 35,757,880 of NC_142053.1, read as the reverse complement.
TTATTTGTTGAAACTTTCTTAGGGTTTGCATATAGCACAAATTTTGGATAAAGTTCTATGAGTGGTTGAGAAAGAGGTATATTCTTTTCTATTTGGGTGAAATGTTCTGTAGGCCTATTAGGTCCACTTGGTTTATGATGTTATTTAGATCTAGCATTTCTCAGTTTAATTTGTGTTGCAATTACCTCTCTATTAGTAAGAATGGAATATTGGAGTAACCCACTATCACTATGTAAAGCAATATGTGATTTTAGTTGTTATATTCATTTTATGACTTTCAATGTCTTTGAGTTTGTTTCATGGATATTTAGAATTAAAATATACTCTTGGTGGATTTTTCCTTTGATGAGTATGTAGTGTCCTTCCCTATCTTTTCGTATTAACTTTGGTTTGATGTCTATTTTTTTTAGATATTAAAATCACTGTCCTAGTGTTCTTCTTGAGTCCATTTTTTTGGAGCATCTTTTTCCAACCTTTTATCCTGAGATGATATCTATCTTTGATGTTAAGATATGTTTCCTAGATACAGCAGAAGTATGACTCTTGTCATATAAAACAGCAGGCCGTTTGTTCTTCTCAGCTGCCCAGAACCAAAATAATCACACAGAAAACTATATTAATTAAATCACTGCTTTGACAATTAGCTCTAGTTTCTTATTGACTAAGTCTTACATATTAATTTAACCCATATCCATTAATCTGTGTATTGCCATGTGGCTGTGGCTTACCAGGTAAAGTTATGGTGTGTCTGTCTCCAGCAGGGCTACATGGTTTCTCTTTGACTCAGCCCTTCTTTTTTCCAGCATTCAGTTTAGTTTTCCCCACCCACCTCTATTCCTTATGCAGCCCTAAGACAGTTTTGTTTAGTAACCAATGGCAGTCATAACATACAGAGGGAAATCCCATATCAGTCATAATCCAATCTATCAGTATGACCTTTTTATTAGGGAAATTAGAGCATTTTTATTGAAGTGTTAGTGAGTAGTTTTTATCAATTCCCACTATTTTGTCGTGGTGGTGTATGATTTTTCCACCCTTTGGATTTAGTCTGAAATCATTTATTCCTTGTGTTTTCTATGGTGTGATTAAAATGTCTATTCTGATAATGAATTCATCTAAATAATTTTATTTCAGATATTTAATATTTTACTCAAAAAATCCACTTGAGTTATTTTTATTTTTAATAAATAGTACTAGTTTCAAAGAACACCTAGAGGGCAGATATGTTGGCTGTTTTAACCATTTTTCCGATAATTGTAACATCTTACAGTTGAGATCTGATTGTTTTCTCCTTATAAATTTATCAATTCAGTGAGTGTTGTTAAAAATATTGTTATTTGTAATTGTTATCTCTATATTTATTTGTATGATTTTATGTGTGTCATAGGATCTGCAGAAGAAATAGCATGTACTTAAAACTACTGAGCCATTTCTTCAGTCCCACTATGGACATGGTTGTTTTATGTTTTGAGATTCTGATGATTATAAAATATTTTGGGAAAAGATGTTTATCATTTAGAAATAAATTTTCCCTATTGGATGTACTCTGTGATTTCTCCTTGAGGCTACCGTTTTATTGTGGGATTACTATGAGATCTGAATAGCTCTGACTATAATACATCCAAAAGCCAAATCTCCACTCTACTTTCTTGGATTTGTTCCACACAGAGGCACCAAGAGGTGAGTATGGAATCTTTATCAATTTATGCATAGGATACTGGGATCTATTTTTCCAATTTTCTCATTTCTCAGATCTTTCCCAGATTATTCTGTTTCAATAGTCCTGTTTTCTGCTTTTCTGGTCCGAGAAAGAGTTCCTTCCACTTCAGCCACCTGCAGTTTTGCAGTTTTATAGTGAATCATTTTTGGCTCGAGGAGAAGCAGAGAGAATAAATTCAAAACAAAAGACACAAACAAAAACTCAGAGAGATTGCTTTGACATTCTTTGCAGAACAGAGGTTCCCTTTTCTTTTTCTAGTTATTCTAACCATAGACAGTTACTACCAAACAGCAGTGTGACTGAGCAGTGAATCTTGGCCTCAGGAGAGAAAAACAAAACAAAACAAAAAACACACAGAAAGGAACCCCTACCTCATTCCCAGCCTTTGGCTGAAAGGATACTTTTTACTTTGCTGGAATTTGATGATTTTTTTTTAAAAAATATTGGCTGCTTTCACTTGCATCATAATTCCTCAACATGGCTGGTCAAACATGTAGTTAAAGGGGAAAAACAAACTAACCACATTTTTGTTGTTGCACATTTTGTACCTCCCCTACAGTCTATCAGCTATTATTTCCATTTCAAACTTTGTATAATGTTTTCAAATATATTATCACAGCTTTAATTAGAGCTAATTTTATGTTAGATAACTGTAGGTTTACTTTCCCTCATCTAAACCTAAGGTTTTTCTTGATTTAAAATTGAATCTGTAATCAACATGTAAAACAAGTATAAGCTCTCTAATTTCAACTTTGGGTCACTTTTCTAGTTATTCATGCTTTAATAAGATCTCACAGAATGTCAAGAAAGCCATGAGGGTTTGAACCCAGGTGTTCTGATTTCAAATAATTTCCCATATACATATAGAGAGGAAAATAAATATACCTTAAATCACATTAGAATAAATACAGCAAATGCACAGTTTTTAATGAATAATAAAAGAGTACTGTATAAGCATAGAAACTGTACCTGAGAAGAAATATGCATACTGAGTTTCTGGACAAAAGTCATCAATCCAAACTAATTCTAATCTACAAAATGCCATGAAGTTCTGAGTTTCTTATTCAATAATTTAGCAAATAATTCTGTTCTCTTGTATAGTCACAATTTCTTGGAAACGTGAATTATCTCATCATAAAATTAAGTTTTCTTCTCTACTCCATCCTCTCCCTATTTTCTAACCTCTCTTCTTCTACTGACCTAAATTCAGTCCACAGGGAAATATGAGAATCCTTAAGTTTCATTCCAACTTCAGAGTACATTTTCTTGGCAGAAAACTAAAACTCTTGTTTATGTGGAAAATCATTTAGCCAAAAGAATATCCCTGACCCACTTTACTAAACCATGCTTCTTTTATGATTATGTACTTGAATGACTAATTTCTGTGAGTTAATATCTAGGAATAATCCATGAAAGAGTTCTTTTTATTTTAACCTGATATTTACAGTAATCAATCTTAGTAAATTGAAATATTTTAAGAAATGTAGAGTTCTAGAAAACTATATAAAATATTATCCCACTGTTTCATGAACTACCACATAAGTGAATAACTAGAAACCCAATATTTGAGTTAAGAGCTAGAATCATTTGATTTTAATGTTTGTTTTGAAACTGACTTGATATTTCAGTACTATTTCATAAGCAGAACATCATTTAAATTACATGTCATTAATTTATACACTTCAAAAGTAAATGTGCATTTGCAGGAAATGGAACATCTATACATGATTGCATTCATAGGCTTACAAGCCAAGTGAGTGAATAAATAACTTGCTTTGCCACACAAATTTCTTCTTTCAGAATTATTTTCCCAATATTAAATTAAAATGTAGTAAAGAGAAATATTATCATCTTATTTCATGAATGTTCTATAAAAATAGAAATAAAACACTTATAAATCAACAACCCTGTATATTTTAAGCTTCCTTACAGTGAGAATGTACATACTTACCAACTAATTTCTTAAGTTAGCATATAAAAGGAAATTGAATTGCAGCGTTTATACTTAATTCTTCAGCCCCACACTGCCCTTCTCCATCTCTCCTCTCCCACAAGTTCTTATTTTAATTTTAATTTTCTTTTATTTGGCTTTTAATTAAAATATAACTACAACAATGAATGTTCTCTTTCCTGGGGAAGAACAATTCCTGTGTCCAGCTTTCCTCCATCATCACAGTTCTTTGTGTAGAGATGAGGTCTTGTGGACTTTCCCCATTCACACTGGCATGTTCACTGGTGTCCTCCTTTGGTGTTTACATTTGGGTGTTCACAGTAGTAAAATATTATAAGTGTAGCTGCTGATAATACCAAGAGAATCAGTCTCAAAGTAAACTCCCTGATGATCTAGTTCTTATACTCTTTCTGCCCTCTTCCTCAATGATCATTGAGCCTTCAGTACCTGAGTGTTTTTAGGCACATCCATTAGGATTGGGCTCCACAAGTCTGCATTTTGATCAGTTTTTTTTGTTTTGTTTTGTTATTTGTTGTTGTTGTTGTTATAGTGGCCTCAGACTATTGCAAAGAGAAGTTTCCTTGATGAGAGAAATACTATGCTTAAATGTGGGTATAAGAACAAAAGTTTATGAATTTTTATTAGGGTTTATTGTGGATTAGCTAAATGATCAGTCCTGGAAACATGCACACAAGTAACATGGAGACTGAACAGGCTATATTGAGGAATATATACGTATGTATGTATTTACATGCAATAATGATTAATGAAAAAGAGGCCATTAATTTGAATAAGAGTGAAGAGGGCTATATAGGAGAGTTTGGAAGGAGAAAAGAAAGTAATGTTGTCATGTTATATTCTCAAAATAAAATATACACTATTTTCCTCTCTCTCTTCTCCCTCCAAACTTCCAAACCTGCTCATGTATCCCACATTGCTCCCTCTTGAAATCATGGCCTCTTCTTTATTTTTATTCTCTATATCTCTCTTTCTGTCTCTCTTTCACACATACTGTTAAATAAATAGATATAACATTTTAGTCCATTTTGTTTTGTTTGTATATATATGATTTCAGGACTGACCATAATAACCAATTAGAGAGTTCTTCTTTGGGGAAGATAATTTTTCCTGTTTTCAGCATTCCTCAGTTCCCTGTAGTTCATTGTCTGGGGCACCATGAGATTTACCTCTTCTGTAAGTTTACATCTCTGTTTTGTTTTGGTTTAGTTTTAGCAATGTCCTTGTTTAGTTTATGCTTAGACTGACACATGACTGAGATATCATAAGTGAAGCTTCACTGTCATTTTCTACAAGATACAATCTTATAATAACTTTCTTTGTTATCAGCCTGTTACAATATTTCCACCCCTCTTCCAAAATGTTCCTGAGCCTTAGGTGAAGGAATTTTATTGTGACATAGCAATTGAGGATAGAGATTCCCTGATCCACTGATCACTGCATTATGTAAAGTTGTGTAATGCTCTCCTTTTATTTTTCCGCAAAGTGATTCTTTTTGGTAGTTATCTCTAGCTATAAGGATAGATATTAGGAATTATGCTGATCTACTAAAATGGTGCTAGTCATTTCTCTGAGATCCTTAACCTCATTAGTTCTGGGTGGTTGGCTAGTTTTCCAGTATCAGATATGATTTACCCCCCAGTTAAGCACTGCCCCACTACATAAGGAATATCTAGCTGATACTGGGTAGTTTTGATGAAACAGAACTATTCCCATTAGTAAAATGTGAGGTTATAGATAATGATGCAGATGTTCTATCTTTAATTTATTTAAAATATCTTTTTCTTCACTAAAGAGGAGAGCATATGTGTCAAATATAGATTCTGTAAAACAATTTTCCTTTTTGGTTATCATAATATATTGCAGTTAATATTTGAATACATAACTTTGAAAAGGAGTCTTTTGGAGCATTTTATTTTAATTAATTAGGGTCCAGAATAGTTTGGAATTTATGGTATGTTGATTTCTAGAGAAAATGTAGCATTTTACTATATGAGAAATGAATTTAATTGCTCAAGCTTTAGTAGGTTTCTATAGGGACCTGGATAAGCAAAATTAGTCTTTGAAACTCAGTTTTTGGTTGTCTTTATGCCGCATGAAAACAATTTTAAATACCTTGACTGAAAACCCTAGATATATAATACCTATCAAACTATTCTATTGTGAAAAAAAATCTCATTTCTCCATCTAAAATTACATATGGCTTCACATAATGTTCTTTTCTTTTTTAATGCAGTGAAGATTTTTCCTCCCTCAAAAGAATTTTAATTAGACATTTATCTAAGACAAGATAAGCATAATTTTATACATCCATTAGCTAATATGCATTTAGAAATCTGTGATTAACAGCTTGAAAGTATGCCAGTTCTCCATGCTTCAATTAAATATTCACAAATAAATGTGCAATAGCCTTCTTTAATCTTGATAACTTTTCCCCCTAGAGCTAAATTATTCCCACCTTTTGAAACTAAAAATAGATTAGATATTTTTGTTGTTGATGATGATGTTGTTCTTTTTCATAGAAGATGACAATCACTCCCATTCTTTCTTTTTATATAAAATTCTAGTATAGTTATCTGTATTTTTCCTAGATTTATGCAATGAAACTCTGGTTAATTCTCAACTAATTTTAGTGTATTTCATATTCTTCAGAAGATGGTAACAGAATTGTAAAAGCTATCATAAAATAAAACACCAAGATGTTTTATTATTAAGACGAATATTTTTATTAGGAATCTTAAGGTTTGTTAAATGAATGCTTGAAACATGTGTCTGTGATTTCTAAGAATAGATGTTTTTTCCAATACATGTCATTCATTTCTATTTTCAAACTTTATCCTAACAGTAATTTAAAATAATATGTTTTCATAATTGCATATGATTTCTTTACAGAATTTTACATAGGGGTATCTATTTATTTTCATTGATATTGAATATACTTTATTCTGATGTGATAACATATTGAGTATATTAATGTGCCATATTCTGGAACCAATAAAACCTTCTAGAAATATGGTACTTCCAAATTGTCAAAGTGCTTTTGCATCTATTATTTATTTTTCTTTTCATAATAACAGAGTAGGGTAGTTATAACACATATCTACATAGTTCAAAGATGCAAGAATCAAGATTCTATGACTATTTGAAGAGTTCATTACTGAGTTTATGACATTTGATTTTGTTTTCTACCCATAAGTAATACATGAACATTACCTCATGTGTTCAGTCCCTTGAAAGAAGCAGGAGGGCCTCATTTTTGTATTTAATTCCTTATAGTTGCATCACTTGCTATTGAGCATATTAAATATTTAAGTGTCAGATTATATTCTATTTCCCGTTCAGTTAGGATTGCTCTCTAATAAAGTTGAATTCCCTATTTATAAGCACTGTCTGTATACCTAATAATTCTAATGGTTTAGTTGGTGTATGATAGCAGCTAGAGTTTATAAATAGCCTCTTAGATGAGTTCTTTAATTCTTATCACCCCTTTCTAATTAAAATTATTATATTAAGCATGAATAACCTGTGTAAATCATTACCCAGAAAAAAGGTCAGGTACAAAATTATTTTGCTAATATAAACTATAAATGATCATGTGTGGCAAGTCAAATTTTAGCAAGTGTTTTAATTTTATTTTGGAAACTGCTAATTTCACAAGATGCTATTGCACTTTGCTTAAAATTAATCTGTCAGTATAAGTTTTCATTTTCTCCTAAGGAATTGCTATTAGAGAATATTAGGTCTTATATTACAAAAATGCCTGTCTGAAACTGTGTAGTGCATTGGTGCTCAACCTTTCTAGCTCTGCATCCCTTTAATAAAGTTTCTCATGTTGTTGTGATCCCCTGCTACTTTTATAAATAGTAATGTAAATATGTGTGCCTTTCAACAATCTTAGAGGGCCATTGTGAAAGGGACATTTGATCCCCAAACGGGTTGCCACCCACGGGTTGAGAATTACTGGGGTAGTGTTTTAGTGATCTTTGAGGGAAATCATTATTAAAACATGCCTGTGAATAGATGTTGCAATTGATGAGCACTGTATTAATATTATTTCAGTTTATGGAGATACTTGATTCTACCTGATACTCACTCTTACATTTTCCATGATTTTAATATGCTGTCATGCTCAGTTGAATCCTCTAAGCTTACCTAGAATTCAAAGTATTCATGGATTCAGTGTGAAAACATACTACTGTCGCTTAAGTTACCATTTTCAAACACAAGTATACACTTCTACTGAAGAATACCTATCTTATTCCTTTTCCTTGCCCAGAATCACTAACAAGTGATGGTCTATTCATAATGTAAAAATAAAAAATGAGTTGGGTTTTGTGAAATGGAATACTAATACATTTGAAACATGAACATTGCCATGTGCCTGATGCTGTCCAGGGCTACATGGAGAGTTCCATGACTAACACACACACACACACACACACACACACACACCCCAGAAATTTTAAAATTTTGGATATATTTAACTGCTTCTGTATTCTTTGGGGGGGGGTTCAAGAGGCCAATTTTCTAAACTGAGTTTGCTTTTGTTACTATTAGAGTAAGTTACTTATAAAGTTCTTTGTTGTTTAATAACTCTTAATTGTTCTTTTAGAAAAACTCTCATTGTTTATGGAATTTAGTTATATGCTTTTCATCAGAAAGAGGAAAGAAGTAATACAGTATACTATTAATCAATAGTCTCTATCTCAATGCATATAATTGGACATCTATTTCCATATGTTTGGGAAAAGCCTCCATTTCAGCTATAAAGAAAATAAATCAGAACTTGGGTTTCACACAAGGACTTTAAATATTGTTGTGGCTATGAATTCATAATCTCTTTGCAAAGATATTTGGCAAGATCAAGAAAATGTTGAAATTTTTGCATACAGTAATTCCATGTTAGGAAGTTACTATAGTGGAAAAATTTGCAAATGGATAGAGGTGTTTCATGCATTATTGTTCATATTTATAAGGTAAATGAGAATAGTTAATATTTTAGAATTCCATAAATAATTAATGCTACACATCTGTTATATAATTGCTAATAAAATGTTATCATCTATTCATGGCAGGGAAATACTGAATGTATAGTATTTAAGATGTTAAGAACATAATATTTGTTAGCAGGAAGATATATGCACTTATGAAAATTTAATCACAAAACTAGAAGCTGATTATTTCGTGGGGTTTTTTGAAATGAAGAGAAAATAATTTGCTTCTGTTTTGTTGATATTTCTATTCTTTATAAATTTTAACATATTTTAAAGTCTGATTAATAGCAACAAGTAATCATTATCAAGTACAGTAAACAGAAAACATTTGATACAATGTTCTTTATAAGGATAAAATGTTCCAAAATGAGTTATCATAAAAGAGATATTATCTAAGTATTATGATCTCATGTTTATACATTCTATGCTTCTTCCAGAATTCTCCTAAGAACATTTATTATTTCCAAAGTCATGGTTTGTGTTGAATTGTTGTATGGCAACTTCTCATATTAAAAGTCATCTTCAGTCATCTAATGTGGCAGTTGAACTCCTGTCTCTTAGCTATTTCGCAGGATCCTTGTCATCTACTTCTATGAAGATCTCTGATCTCTAATGTGATATTAGGCATTTTACATACAGTATCATTAACTTTCATAGATCCAAAACGAATGTATTTTTACCATTAATATAAATACAGCAATACTCAAATAGTTTACACACTGCATATAAAATTGAATAGTGTGGCAGAGCTATTGTTTAAAAGTCTGAATTTACTCAATTCTGTCTTAACATTTTTTTCAAATGATAACACATGAGGCAGGGCAATAGTGTAAGCACAAGCAAGAGCTTGCAAACTCACAATGAGTAAGCAAAATTGGCCAAGACAACCTGTCAGTGGATCAAAGGCTTGGTAACAAATAATGGGTGTTCCTAGCCAATCACAGCACACCAGTGTTGACTGCCAGTCTCAAAAGGACCAATCAGAAACGTTTCTGCGGTAACTTAATTTCCCTTGCCCATAAAAGCCCCTGACATTTTTACAATAAAGAATTTCTGCATTGTAATCTCTTGAAGTCTGTGTCGTTGCCACCATGCCTTCTCAACCCTGTCAATCAGGAAACAGGGATTGTACAACAGGTAGTAGCACCAAGCCTGCAAAAACTACAACTGGCATCCGAAGTGGACGGACCTTTTCCTTTTGATCACTTTTTCTGTCCTACTTACCCTCTTTTGGGCATTTTTCTTTCTTGCTTACTGCTCCAGCTGCCATCCCTGTCCTGACTCTCCACCAGCATATTGAATTTGTCCTCTTTTGATGTTGTTGGTGAGTTGATTCCTATTTTCATTATCTAAGTCCTTGGTCAGTTGGGGCTTTCTTTCCTAACTCTACATTTTTTTGCTTTCCTTTTTGTCTTCCTGGTTAGGAACTCTTCATAGTGACTCGGTTCGTCATATATATTTGTCATATTTTATAGTTAGGCTAATCAGGTTCTTTTGATACATAGAGATTATATTTAGTATAGATAGTATAATCTTCAACCTCTTTGAAGAGCTGTGAAAAATGGCCTTTAATCTAACCTAGAGTTCCATGCTAATGAGACACAATCACTCCTGGCAACACCACTCTACTCCCCAGAGAACGTTGAGCACCAAATACACTCCACTTGGAGCTTGTCTTCTTCTTGGCAGAACTGGCCTTTGGGCAAAGAAAAGCCCATACCTCGACCACTGACAGAGTTACAAAGTATCTGTAAATGAATAAAAACAGGATTGTCTTATCCTGCCAAGACTGGATAAGATAGTTCTAAAAAATTTCTTGCCTTTAAAAATGGCATGTCAGTTATGTTAGGCCTTAGCCAAAGTTGTTTGCTTCAACATTACAAATGAGACTTTGGGTGATTGCCCAGAGAGTCTATCTCTGTCATTTGTTGCACATTTTGGAAATTTCTCATTTGTACTTCCTGGTTGCTCAAATAATATTGCTCCCCTACTCAGATTTTTGACGGAGTTGAAGATTAGATAATTGTAGTTATCCTCTTCATGATTTAGCTAAACTCAATTTCAATACATTATTTAGACTTCTTGAAATAAAATTCTTAGTAGAACTTTTGTTTTATGTTTCTTGCTTAATATTGTTTGTTGTTTATAATTTTATAATTGATATCTGTTCCTACTATATATAATTATATTGTGTTTGATTCGATTTTTGTTTAGACAAAAGGGGGAGATGATGGGGAAGCCCAGCCAATCACATTCTGTTTAGGATGTGGCCCCCTGAGGCCAAGAAGAAAGCATAAAGGCATCCAGGTGTGCTCACCCCTTTTTCTTTGTTTCTCTCCTTGCTCCTGGTGTTCCTGAGATCATTGGTCTTGTAAGTTTTCTCTGTTTTTCCAATTATTAAATATATTATTATTTATCTTTGAGCTGGTCTGGTTAATTCTAACTGTCCATCGACTACGCCCATCAAGGGCTGACCACCCAGAAGGTAGAACCAATAAAGGAGCCTCTGATAGGTCCTTTTCAACCAGAGACACAGTGTGAGCATACAGCCGCAGCCTAATAAACCGTGGAAGTCCCTCAGTATAAGCAGGACACTAATCTGTCAACACTACCTTCTCTTCTGTTCTTGTCCTCACATGGGCTCCCTCATAGCCTCAGAGAAACTGATAACTTTTGCCTGGGCCAATCTCAGGGATTGTCTGAAGGCTCTCTTACTTTACTGGGAGTCCCAACTGCTCTTCAGAGTGTGGACTATTGGACTTTCTTTCTTAGTCTCTCTTCTCAACTAATTCAGTTACAAGACCAGCAGTTAAGAGCCATTAGTGTGGTGGCTGATCTTTTAATTTACAGAAAAGCTTTGGTCATTTGACTGTGGTTGAATCCCTTTTCCTTTCTGGGACTGAAGTGTTCTCAGCGGCGGCTCCTTCCACTTTCTTTACCCTGGAGCTAAGCGTGGGGAGTGAAATGCAGTTGTTGTCACACACCCCATATCTTCTGGTCACTTTTTTCTTTGCTGCCACTCCTCATAGGCTCCGCATGGGATCCATCATGAATAGTGTCTCTTCCCCAGAGGATAGGGCTTTTCCTTCCCACCAGCACTGCCACTACCTTTCCCCAACCCCATGTTGGCAAGAATTCTGTGAGTCCCATGCGAGGAGGGCTGCTGCTCTGGATCTTGCCCAGCATGTTTTTCTCTACCTGAACTCCTACCCACAATATACAGAGCCTGGAGCAGAAACTGCCTTTTTTGTCAATTTAATGAGCTATTCCTACAGCACGTCTAAGCTTAGGTGGCCCAGGCCTTGGACTCACTATCCCCAACTGTCTTGGCCCCATTTAGTCCTGGTGTGGAGATTGCACCACCACATGACTTGTCCCTTGAGCTGCAGGATAGGTGGGACCCTGGATGTGTTGGGCCCATCTCCATCTTCTGAGGACCTAGCTGGCCCCTTTCTTCCTTAGTCTCTTCCTTCTCTACAACGTCCTCAAAGCTGAAGGTCAAAAAATACTTTTCTAGCCAGGCGGTGGTGGCGCACGCCTTTAATCCCAGCACTCGGGAGGCAGAGGCAGGCAAATCCCTGTGAGTTCGAGGCCAGCCTGGTCTACAAGAGCTAGTTCCAGGACAGGCACCAAAAACTACAGAGAAACCCTGTCTCGAAAAATCAAAAAACAAAACAAAACAAAAACAACAACAACAACAAAAAAGAAATGCTTTTCTGTCCTTTCAGTGGGTTGCTCAATCAGAAGTTTTGTACGAGGCATCCTGCAGTTGCAAGGGGTTGTAGACTCTTCCTCCCCAGTTAGTCCTTGGAGACCACACCAGGCCCTCCAGTCCTAGGTGAAAACAGCAACTCCAACTCCTTGGTCATGTGGGGATAGTTGGTAGGGTATTGGCTAGTGATGGCACATCCTCTGGGAGAGATGGACTGAGTCGTTGATGGGGAGCCTTGAAAGAGAGAGTAGGAATGGTACAGAGAAAAGGGTTTTATAGGGAGTGAAGAAGCTGGCCCTGACCCAGCAGGAGTGTGTCATAGAGCAGAAGCAGCTGGGATGACCTCAGAAGGAGGAGGGAGCTCAGTGACAGAAGTTTCGCCTACTGCTTCGAAGTGAAGGAGAAGGAGGAGGAGGAAGTCACTTGGAGTTCTTAGTACCACCAAGGCATTCCGGCCTCTACTCAGTTCTACTCAGTTCTACTGTAACTGATGTCTGCACAGCCACTGCCATAGAGATGCCAGATAGGAATAACACCTTTATGGTTAAGGTAGAAGGCTCTTCAGAGTACATTCTGAGAGACAAGTGATGCACTTCATGTAAAGGTCTGGGTGGCTAACATCTACGAGTGCCTAAGCCCAGTATCCTAGCCTGCTATCAGCCACCATTTCATGACCCTTTCCCTGGACCCTGAAATCTCCTTCCTCACAATGAGTAACTCAGACAGCCTGAAATTACCCTGCCTGAATCATTCAGAGAGTCATGCTAGCAAAGATATGATGCTGGGACCCAATGAGAGTAACAATTACCTGTCACAGGGGGCTTATGGAGACCCTTCAGACGGGCTGTCAGTATTCTTCTCCACTAGTTCTGCCTCTATTGCTGCTTTCCAGTTTGACTCAATAGAACTACTTCCTCTGGAATTGCCCCCTTGCATTCCCATTGAGAAGGGGCCCCCAGCAGGGACAGTTCATCACCTCTCAACCTCCTACCCTCCCCTAGATACTCCAGAAACAGCCACAGAGTCGTTCCTATTCCAGAAGGAGTCAGAGGGCACTGAGGGGGATCAGCCCCTCTCAGTATATCCTTGGTTCCATGGCATGCTCTCTCGACTCAAGGATGCCCAGTTAGTGCTGAAAAGAGGAAAACAGCTCCCTGCTGTCTGCCGGGTACATCAGAGTGAGACAAAATGTGGTGAATGTGTCCTCACTTTGAACTTCCAGGGCAGGGCCAAGCACCTGCATTTATCACTCAATGAGGAGGGTCAGTGCCAGGTCCAACATCTGTGGTCCAGTCCATTTTCGATATGCTAGAGTGCTTCTGGGCGCATCTCATACCTGTGGAATCTGGAGGTGCCAGTGATGATGTCCTTTTCAGCTATGTGTCCTCCCAGTGGCAGCAGGGCCAGGAGCAGGCTGGGCACCACAAAGGGGTGTACGAGGGTGACCAATGCTACTCTGATTTTCATTAGTTTGAGCAAGTACTAAGACAATGGGCCATGCAGCTTCAAACTCATTATGATTGGTACTCTCTGTTGAAAGCCATCCTTGACCTCTCAGTTTTACTCCAGTGGTGCTCTGCTTATGATGATGCAACAAGAAGTCAAGTCTATAGAAATTTGCAATGTAGACTTAATGTCACCTTCGACATACTTACTGGCCATGGACAATACACTAATCCTGTATTATAATCCATGTTTGGCCTGCATGCCTACTTCTAACCGCTGTCCAACCTAACCTTCAAGGCTCTCAAACTTTGTATACCCCAGGATGGTGTAGGCTATTTCCGCAATCTTGTCCAGCAGGCTACGGAACCAATTCTTTAATATTTGACCTGTGTTACCAATACTGTTAAAAAGAAAAGGTACGTCCCATCTGGCCCTACAAGGATATCCTTCTTAAACAGCTAACCTGGGAAGGGTTCCACACTGTCACTCATAATGCCATCACAATGGTTAGAGATAAAGATATTCATAAGTGAGTTTTATCTGCCTGTGATATTGGCACATATTACAGGCCCATTTCTACTGTTATGGCTTCTGTCAATGCCTTGGTCAATGCCAAACATGACAAGGAAAATAATTCTGCTTCACTAGACTGTACTTGCTGGGGATGTAGACAGTCTGGACACTTATGTAGGGGTTGTTCTAGAGCTCATCCAAAGACCAAATACTCTAAATGCCAAGAGGGCTATCATTGGGCATGAGACTGTAGAAGTTCCCAGCAGGTCATGATATGAATGATAGACTGAACAATGGCTTCAAACTCCTGGTGCTTGAAGGTAAGTGGTGTGCCTTGGTTTCCAATGGCTAAGGTGAACAGGTTCTCATCAAGTAGACAGATCTCTTTGATTTCAGTAACATAGTAGCTATCATTTAAAAACACAAATTGCCCTAAAACTTTTGTTCTCTCTGTTGAGGTTACTTGGACAGCAGTAGAACCAACCTTAATAGTTTGGTGTCTTTGTCAGTTAGTTTGAGAGCATTGTGGAAGACCTTTAGTTTCTCTTTCAGAGCCAAAGTGCAGCAGGGTGTTTCTGGTACTCATGCTCTGTGTGCTCAGCCAGCTTCCTGGGACAGTCTATGAAAAAAGCTGTTTGCTGCCCTTCAGGACATTTAGAAGCTGCTCGTGGTACTTGATGCGCTCAGTGACCCAGGAATTACAGATAGAGATATATACTGCAGAGACAATATTGTAAGCAAAGCCAGGAAAAACAACAAACCACTTAGAGTGGAAGTCTGTTTTAAAGCAAATGCTAGGTCCAGTATGGGCATGCTGGGTAATCATTTCCCTCAGGACAGATGACGTTCTGCCCTCCCTCTTTTCAAATTAAAAGTAAAAAACGCAACACCATCAAAAAATGTCATCTCCCACGTGGCTATAGCCTTTACAGATGCCAATAAAACTAATTTTGTGTTAATAATAATGGGAGTTAATCACAAGAAAAGGGCCCATATCCAACCAACTCCTGGATCAATACAAGTAGGGGAGTTATGGTGGTCTTTAAGGTATTGGAAATGACCCAATCAGAAGCTATGCAAATTAACTTGACATGAGTCAAGCCGTTGGATTTGTCTACCACTTTCTTTGTTCAAGTATGGCGTCATGTAAAATCCTTGCTATATTCCTCTAAACTTGGTGCATGGTGTCTTATGGGAGGGGTGGTAGTGACTCTAATAATCCTGCTTAAGTGTCTCCTACAGCTAAGATCCTAACAACAGCAGGTAAACAAGGCTAGACTCCAGGTGTTAATGTCTATGGAGCATGCTAGAGCAAAATCTCCAAGGGAGGTGGTCCATGCTTGGCTAACTCAAATACAGGAGGCCATTTAAATCCCTAGTTCTCCTAAAAAGTCTCCCCTTGTTTCTGACTTCTTGGGACCTTCCAGAATTCCAACCCTTCGAGGACTGGTAGTCAAAAATTGGTACAAGCCTGTCCGGTAGGCTAACCTGAGACAGGCACAACCCAAAATGCTGGGGTAACAAATGACGCACACTACTAGCCAATCACAACACATCAGTAGTGACTGCCAGTTTCAAAAGGATCAACCTGAAATGTTTCTGCGGCAGCTTAATTTAACTAACCTCATAAAAAACACTGACCTTTTACAATAAATATCTCTCTGATTGGAATCTCTCAGAAGATGTGTTGTTGCCTCCAAATCTTCTCATCTTTTGCACTCTGGGAAACAGGGATCACACAACAGGCAGCAGAAACAAGCCCACAAAAACTACACACACAGTCTTTTTTCTTTAAACTTTTATGACAAATTTGCTCCTCTTTAGTCACCTAAACTATGCTGGATTGTTAACACAGCTCCATTTTCAAACATGTTTAATCTGCTCTGGTTTATGCAATTGATTAATTATTTCGTTCATTCTAAAACTATATAACAAATCTGAGGTATGAAAGATACTTTTCTGCCCTTTTGTCTGTGGGGTCTTTGGACTTCCAGTATCCCCTGTCCCTGTGCTGTGGAAAACCGTCCAGACCGATGAGTGGGTACCATCCTGTGGTGGGGCAAATGGTCCAGGAAAGGAGCACAGGGCCCCCCAGCTCCTGCTGCAGGGACTTCTTTGTTCCACACAACCCTGCCCTCCCAAGCCTGCCCTACTGTCTGTGAGGTCCTTGGTCCAGGAGCAGTTCCTCCTCCTTCACTGAGGAGATTCACCCAGAGAATCAGTCACAGCAAAGATTGGACAAGGACGCCAGACTCTCCTGGCTGCTTTTGAAGGAAGAGATGGGCAGGCGCCAATGCAAGAATTCCTCCAACAACCTGAAAGGCAACATGACATCACCAGAGTCTAGGGATCACGCAACAAGAAAACTTGAACACCTTATTCCAGAAGAAGTAGAAGAAATTGACTTTAAACATAACAGCTCTTAAATATTAAATTAACCCATTTCTATTACTTTATATTTTACCACGAGACTAGTGGCCTACTGACAAGGTTCTAGCTGGCGTCTCACATCTTTTTCCACTGGCAGCTACATAGCTTCTCTCTGACTCTGTCTTCTTTCTCCTAGGATTTAGTTTAGTTTTCCCTGCCTAGATCTGTTCTGCCCTGCTCTGCTATAGGCTCAAGGCAGTTTTTTTAATTAACCAGTGGTATTCACAGCATACAGAGCAGGAATCCCACATCACCTCCCTTTTTTTGTTTAAGTAAAAAATAAGGTTTTAACTTTAACATAGTAAAATTACATATAACAAGAAAGCTATCCAGAGTGTGGCTTGTGAAAGAAATCCAAATAAATCCTTTCCCTCCTAAATTACTTTTGGTCACAGCATTTTATCACAACAAAAAGGAAACTAGAACACAAAAGTATATAGTAATAACATAGTATCTTATAAACATATTGTTATCTATAGATTTGATTGAGAACATAGATTGAAAAATTATTTAATAGTTAAACATACATTTATCTTTTAGTTTTTTAAATATCTGATTAATTTTATTTTGTGTGTCTGAGTGTTTTGCTTTCATGTATATAAGTGAATTACAAGAATGCCTAGTAGCAATGGAGGTCAGCAACTGTCATTATGATTGGAAACCACCATGTAGGTTCTGAGAACTGAGCTCTGGTTCTCTGCAAAAATATCAAGTATTCTTAATTGCTGAGATATTTATCTAGTCGCAAGAAGCATTTACCTTACGCTTAATAAAACTGTCTTTGTTATAAAAGCTATTCTTTACATATAACAAAGTTTAATCTTATATTGATTTTGACTTTTCCTCTTTTTGTGCCTATAATTTGTGTAATAAAATATAAAACTGTAAAAATCACTTGAACTTTATGCTTAAGTTTGTTTTTATACTCATTTAAAGACTCAACTTGGGAAAACATTCAATTGCTTTATCCATTTACCAAAGACTATCTTCATCAGTACAGCCAATGTTCAACAATTACTTGGTTTAGTTCTGTCAGGTAATTGTCATTTTTTCCCCAAGTGATTACCAATATTACTTTTATTTATTTCAATAAACTTAGAATAACTTAGCCAGGCTGCAATGGTGCAAGCCTTTAAACCAGACATCAGGAAGCATAGATAGGTGGATCTATGTCATTTTGTGGCCAAACTGTTCTACAGAGCATATTTGAGGGCAGTCAAGGCTAGACAGCACATTTGAGTCTGAAAGAAAATAATTTTAAGGCTTATAAGTTTGTTTTTCAATAATTTAATTTTAAGAGAAGTTAATTCTATTATAAATAGTAAATAATAGAGAAGGATGATAATACTTTTTAAGAATACATAATTAAGTAAAGGACAACTATTTATTTATTTATTTGTGTGTGTGTATGTTCATGTGTGTGCAAAGATTTGTGCATGCTAAAGCATGTATAAGGAGGTCAGAGAATAATTTACAGGAGTAAGTCTCCAAATATCATATAAAAACTCCAATCAGAGCATCAGAACCAAACCTTTTTGTATTAATAGTGATTACTAAATTATCAATTAATTTAATTTTCATATATAAACCACATTCACCTACAAGAGTTGACACATCATTCTGATTTGAAAGTAAGTATACTTAAGAAAAGTTTTGGCCTCTTTATGGAATAGAACTTTTATGAAGGAATTGAAAGTGAACTCTCCAATAGAAATATAGTACCTTTAAAATAAAATAAGACCTTTATTGTAAAGTCAGTTTAAAAGGAAAAGTTTCAAGAACCTCTATCTATAAAGATGGATTTCTTTTGGAAATTGAACCTACTACAAAGGCACTTAAGATTAAACTTTCAATTCATAGGTGGAGGAAAAGAGATGTGGCATGGTAATAAAATAGGTACAAAAATCATATTATTCAACACTTTGTTTGAGAGAATCTAAAATGAGCCATAGTGCTGTGATTTTCTTTTTAAATAGAGACAACTCTACTTGAACTTTTGACATGTAAACATCCACTATGCTTACTACATTTCTATAGGCTAGTTCATGGACTGCTGCTACCTAATAAGAAAAAAATCAAAGTAAATTGAATCATGAATCTTTCATACTTAGGTTTGCTACAAGAAACATTACAAAAAACAAATGATTTATGGCATACAGTTTCTATTTTTATTTATTTCCTATTTTAACAGTATATGGGCTATTACAAGTATTTAAGCTTAGTATTTAAGGTATAATTTTCAAACAGTAGCATATTTTGTAGTACTAATATCAGTTTATTATCATGATGGTTGATTTGTTTATATTTTATAATAGAACATGGATAGATCACATTGAGTAAATGACAGACCAAAAAAACCTTGGAAAAGTGAAGTTGTACAATAGAGCATTGTTATTATTTGTTATAATATAAATGATCAGTGTTACATGATTGTTTATAGAATTTAAAATATAAGCTGAAATATATTTAACTTTATCAAAAAGTCAATTCAGTATAAAGGTATTCCATAGATATTTTGCCTTAATGATGATGCCTAAGAATAACTGAAAAATATAATTATTTTATATGATTTGTCAAGATGATTTTGATTGGATATAATCATTTCTTTCAAAGAAATTATTCCCTCTGACCTTAGGCTAAACATTCAAACAATCATTTTCTTTTCTTTCTGGAGAGACTTAAAGACATCTTGTTTGTGAAATTTATTACCCTGTTTATTATAAATATTGGTTCTATCCTTTCTCCTTTACATCCATCAATCACTAAATCCAATGTATATTCTTGTATTTCTCCTTTCAGTTCCTCTCTTACAACCTCTTTTAAGACCCCCCATCACTGCTTCCTTGTAGGATTGTCGAAATCACCTAACTAGTTTTCCTACCTTTATCATTTCCCATATTTATAACCAGTACATATGCATAACACAACATTTATATACATCAATTTCTATTAAAATCCTCCAATAGAATCTAGTCTACCAAACAAACATAAAATTTTAGTTTCTCATTAAAAGTGCCAGACCTGATTAAAATCTTCTAATTGTTCTCTTTCTCCTTGTTCTGCTTACTTTTTCAGCTGTTACTATACATGTAAGTAAGCATGGAAACTAAAATGAAGCTCAAAAGATTTTGCTGTATGCATGGCCAAATAAGGATATTTTCTCAAGAAACTTTTCATAAAACTTGATACATCTTTCAAATCACATTTTAAACTTCTGTTTCTTTATCTGAACCCTATAGGATACATTACTCAATATGTAATTTCAATGCAAGAACATAGACAAAGTGCTTTAAAGATAGCATCTGTTAATTACATCTGTCATCCTGTTGATTCTTTTAACCTCTATAAACCTTGACAAAGTGGTGCCCTTTGATTCAAGAAAATATACTGAAGTTCAGAAATGTTTTTCATGGAACTGTTTCAAACGCATCTCATGGCACTGTGTCAAATGTATCTTTATTATTATTATTATTTTGTCTCTGTCATATCTAGAGTCTAGCCAGAAAGCTGAAACATTATTTGATGGATTTCTTCCTACCAAGCAGTGCCATAAGCTCTTTTCTTTATATTTTATGCTGCATATTCCTTAGAAAAAATTAGCATGCATTTTTGAGGCTCATCTTAATATCAGTACATTCTAATAAAAATTCCTTTGCCTCTAAGCAGAGTGATATTTACAGCAACCTAGCAGTGCATCTGTCTTTTAAGTACAAATGAATGTTTTTGCTTTGATTTCTTCTGCATAAAGCAATTAGTTAGTATACAAAAACTATGGTGAAATTAAATCATTTAAAAGTGACCTGTTGAATGGATGTCACCTATTTTTTTTAATATAACTTAATGTAGTTTTTTCATAACTGTCACCCATACTTCACGATGAAAAACATCATTTTTCTGGTCTGTTAAGATATTAAATCCTCTAGCTGAAACACTCAAAAGCTGGCTCTTTTCATATTTTACTTCATAAAACAGGGTAAAACCCATAGCAACAGATATTTCCTTTACCATCTGTTTGATTTATGTTGAACTTACACTGCTTGTATTTTAGAATGGAATCTGTTTTCTATCGTCAAAAGGATACAATCCAACATCTCTCAGCTGCTAATTTTTAGCACTTAGAGATTCCCTTGGGCTGCTGTCAACTACGACTTATTGCATAGGTACTTTTCACAGAACTCATTATAAAGTGATTAGCCTCCAGCAAGATAGTGCACTGCTCCAGCCAGCTTGCATTATGTGTAGCTTTGCAACTGAATTTTATACTGTCAAATCTTATCAGACAGTAAGTAGAGAATGCCTTCTGGGATTCAACACAAAGAATTCTGAGAAGGGTCTTATCATATTTCTTTTAAGCCATACCTTTTCAAAAAGCATATGCATATACAAAATGCATAAACAGATATAAACATGCATATATGTTTATACAAAGTACATACTCAAATTGCATACTACCAGTTTAAAATAAATGATACTTTAACTATCATCAAACATCAATTCACAATCCAGTTTGTGATTTGTGATCAATTATAAATTAAGAAGCTTTCTCCTGATTGTATGACAATAAGCATTAATTTCACTGCTGTTGTTGATTAGTGCATGTAAATTATAAAGATTCTTGCTTTTAGGTACAAGTTACAACTCTTTTACTTGATACCTAATGACTTATTTTTGTTTATCCAATAAGCCTACATTTGGACTGCTTAAGTAGAGATGCATGTTATTAAAAGCAACAATTTGGCTATTTATTTGAAAAATTTCCTAAAACATCATGTAATTTGAAAACCTCATTGTAATAACTTTACTAAACTCACAGAATTATGAAATACTGAATAATTTATATAAAAAGATATTTCCATTTTGTTGTCTTCCTTTATTAGTCTTTAGTTGTCATAAAGCCCCCTCATGGTTCACTTCATATTTCTGAACACTTGGGTCATGGCTAGTTAAACTCAGTACACGCATAGAGAAGCTTTAACATATAAAGGAAAAATGATGTATAGTTCCTCTGGAGGGGAAGTAAATTCAGAAATTCACATTCACATATTATTCCTATGAATATACACCATAGTCAGAATATCTTTTATAAAAAAAAAATCTATTTCAAAAAAGTAAAAGACAAGCAACACCAAAAAAAAAAAAAAGAAAAAGAAAACAAGACTGACTTTTCCTGGATGGAGACAAAAGAGGAGAGTATTAGGGAGTGAGAGCATAGGTGGGGTAAATAAGGGTGAGGGACTGGGAGGGAAGGATGGAGGAAGATGGAAGCTTCAGGTGGAATGTAAAATAAATAGATAAATTAAAAAATAAAATCAAGACAAAATAGAAACAGAAAAAAGGAAACACAAGAAAGTTCCATTATTTATTTTTTTGTTCCTTTGTTTGTGATACTAGGAGTTGAATACTGGACCTCATGTTTGTAAGGCAAGCATTGTATCTACTGGGCTATACGCAACCACCAGTACTGTATATTTGAAACTCACTCTGATATTGCACATTGTCTACAGTAAGTGATATGGAAAAGTCTTTAGGCTTGTATGTAGTGCATCTTTCTCTTATTTTCAGAATGCTCTAGGCTATATCGTGGGTTAAAAGGTACGAACAGAACTCCCCTGGGTACTTGTATTTAAAAAATCTTTTGGCGGTAAACCAGTTAGTATTCCAGTTTACTGATTTATTTACCTCCCATTCTTGACTGTACAGGTCTACTTATTTAGTAAGTAGAGGATTTCTATGACAATTTTAGAAATGAAAGTTTCACTAAATAATGAATTCATAGCCTCTATAAATTTCCAGTAAATTTACCAAATGAATATCATATCATCAGTACACAATATCTTTCCCTTACATAAAGGTTAAATACTGGATGTGAACTCAATCTAATCCAAGATTTTAAATGTAAGAATAAGAGGGTTATCAAGGTTGACACCTTTAAGAAGTAAAGAGATAACTCAAAATCAGTAATTTGAGCATAAAAAACTAAATATTTTCTGATATGCATAAGCCTTGTTTATTCTTTAGATGCTATTGTAAGTCTTGAATACTTTAATTATTTGCATATAAACTGTATTTTGAAGGTTATTACTGGACAATGTTTTTTCCTTCATCAAAATTCTCAGTAAATGTGATATTTGTAAACACTAATTTCCCACAATAATCTATGCACAGATAGCAAAACTGGTATATTAAACACATAAGCATTAATGACAAATATGAGAACTTTATTGCTTTTTTGATAAGTACCTAGTAAAACTAACTCATGCTGCTGTTTTGAAGTCTAATGATAATTATTTTTATTTGATCACACATATGTTATTTCCCAAACAGAAACAGAAAATTTAATTATATATATATAGTACTTAAATTAGCTGCTAATATTCATGGTTTGAAATCTTAAGATATATCTTAGATTACTTATTAATTACTTATTCTATATATTTTTGATGTACATTTCTTTATGTATAAATACAAATAACGAGAATTCAATGCCTTGTAAAAGTAAACTGAAATATTAACAAATAAATTACAATAATGTTACTTTCTAGAACTCATTTTGTCTTTTAAACCATATCTACTCTACCTTTTGTTCCCAAACACTAAGACAAGTCACATTTCTGATTAATACTTTTGGAATAATACTTATAATTAGAATAAAGTATGTTAATTTTTTTCTTTGTAGCTACATACTTGAAGTCCTAGAAATGAACCTTCTTTCCAAGACTAATTGCATCTTAGATATTTTATTTTTAGTTAATACATTATCACTAGTCACAATTTAGATGTACTTTTAATATTCTTTAAGAGCTTTTAATATTTGCTTGTTTTTTATCTTTTTACTTTAAATTTTAAAAAGAAGTATGTAAAAACAGAAGACTTTCTTGTTATAGTATGTATCAGTTTAATGCAATTAGAATTTAGGCATTATTTTGTAGTAAGTACTGTTAGGAGGTCAAACCATATGAAGGAAATAAGGTGAAAATTCACTGGCATGATATTTTCAAAATAAATTTTCCACAGAACTCAATGATGGATCAATGTCAAAAAACTTATAAAATCTTTGGTGTAATAAAAATAATATTAGATTTGCTGTTTTATTAGAGTCAATAAAATCATTATATGAAGCTGACATTCTTAAAAGTTTAATAAATATAGGCAAAACTGTTGTTTGTAAAAGTATTCAAAGACATGAATTTTTCATAGCTTACCCCTAAGATATCCAATTTCAGGTAAAAGTTTAGAAAATAAAGGGTAATTTCACTTTTCATTTAAACTGTGTTCATATTTCATACTTGAAGTGTTTTTTCACTTAATTTCATCGATAAGATTAACTATCTTTAAGTGGTGATCTTGTTGATCATACAACTATTATAAAATATTGGGTAAATGGGGAGACATACTTCAAATGGTACAAACGTTGCCACTGAGATGAATAGAGTTATTCACTGGATGATAACTTGGCTATATGGCCCATAATACAAATTGTTCCATTGTTTAAGTCTGTCAGGCATTCTGCTGTTCTTCATGTTCATGGTTAGAGTCCAATATAAGTAAGTTTCACGAATGAAATACTGTTTGATTTGTAGTATCCACCCAAACAATTGGAACCTGACCAACTTTTATGCAGCCTTGATGCCCAACAATGGAAGGACAGCCTGTTGAGATTACATGTCTTCTTGCTTGTTTCTGCAGAAAAAATATCCCACTAAAAAATCTACTGCCTTACCCAGAGGTGGTGGCACATGCCTATAATCTCAGCACTCAGGAAGCAGAAGCAAATGAATCTCTCTGAGTTCAAGATCCCTACAAGAAGTTATTCATTTGTGCATCTAGTAATAAGATAAATAAAGTTTGTGTTAGTGTTTGCTCTTGGTTCTATAAGAGAAGTCGCCTCAATCTACAAGAAGATATAGAGCAAAAGGAAAAGTTGTTATATATTGTCCTCTACATAGCATTTGACCCAGAAAGTTATATATAGGATGTGGTAATAAAGAGGCAAAGCTTAAGATAATTTTACTAGCCACAGTTTAGTTTTACTTATAATTAGGAACATGAATTATACTTTTATGTATTTTAGTAATTTAAGGATATAATTCACTTGCAGAATGCATACATTCTATGATGCATACAGGAGACAGAAAGAGTATTATGTTGATTCATTTATGTCAACTTAACACACATACACTGGAGTTATTTTCAAAGAGGGAGCAAACTTGTGATACATTATTTTTTTATTTTAGTTTTAAAACAATATGATTTTACATACCAATCCCAATTCCCTCTCTGTCCCATTCCCCATCTTTTCCCCACTCTACCTCTAATCTACTCCTCAGAGAGGGTGAGGCCTCCCATCAGAGTCAACAAAGTATGTCACATCCTTTGAGGCAGGGCTAAGGCCGTTCCCCCTGTATCTAAGCTTATCAAGGTTTCTCTCCATAGAGGATGGGCTCCAAAGAGCAAGTTCATTCTCTAGGGATAAATACTGGTTCCATTGCTAGTGACTCCACAAACTGTCCAAGTCACAGAACTGTCATCCACATTCTAAGAACCTAGTTCAGTCTTATGCAGGTTCCCTAGCTGTCAGTAAGGAGTCAATGAGCTCCCACTAGCTATGGTCAGCTATTTCTGTGGGTTTCCCCATCATGATCTTGGACCATTTGTTCTTCCATTTCTATGGTTGAACTCCAGGAGTTCAGCCCAGTGCTTAGCTGTGGATCTCTGTGTCTGCTTCCATAGGTATTGGATGAAAGTACTATGATGACAATTGAGGTAGTCATCAATCTTATTACAGGGGAAGGACATTTTAGGTATCATCTCTACTACTGCTTAGAATCTTATCTGGAATCATCCTTGTGGATTCCTGGGAATTTTCCTAGTGTCTGGTTTCTCATTAACCCTATAATGGCTCCCTCTTTCAAGGTAGCTCTTTTATTGTTCTCCCTCTCTGTTCTTCATCCAACTCAAACTTTCTGATACTTCCTGTTTTTCTCCCCACTCCCCAACTACTCTCCCCTGTCCCCCAGGCTGCCACTTTACTAAAGTGACCTTGTCTACTCCCTCTTCCCTGGGAGATCCATGCATGTCTCTCTTAGGGTCCTTCTTGTTTCCTGTCTTCTCTCTGGTTGTGGACTGTAGGCTGGTATCCTTTGATTTATGTCTACTATCCATTTATGAGTGAGTATATTCCGTGTTTGTCTTCATGTGTCTGAATTACCTCACTCAGGATGGCTTATTTCTAGTTCCATCCATTTGAAACAAATTTCAATGTCATTGTTTTTAACTATGAAGTAATACTCAGTGCATAAATATATTATATTTTCCTTATCTTTATCTTGTTTCTTAGATCCATTTGATTAGAAAATGTTTTCCCAACCATTTACTATGAAGTAATATCTTTCTTTTTAAGTTGTGCTGTGTTTCTTGTATGCAGCAAAAGAATGGATTCTGTTTTTGCATTAATTCTCTTAACCGGTGTCTTTTTATAGGTAAATTGAGACTAGTGATATTAAGAAATATTAACGACCACTGATTGTTAGTACTGGTGGTACTGTGTGAGTGTTTTTCTCCTTTGAATTTTTTTTTCTGGTGGGAGGTTTTCTACTGCCTGTATTTTTGTGGGTAGCTAGTTTCCTTGGGCTGGAGTTTTCTTTCTAGTACTTTCTGTAGGACTATATTTGTGGATAGGTATTGTTTAAAACTGGCTTGGACATGGAATACCTTGTTTTCTCTATCTAAGGTAATTGAAAACTTGGTTGGGTGTATTTATCTGGGCTGGCATCTGTAGTCTCTTCGTGTCTGCAGAACATCTATCCAGGACTATCTGGCTTTCAGATTTTCCATTGAGAAGTCAGGTGTAATTGTGATAGGTCTTTCATTATATGTTATGTAGGCTTTTTCCTTTCCAACTCTTAATATTCTTTCTTTATTCTGTATGCTTAGTATTTTGATTATTATGTGACAAGGGGACTTTCTTTGATCCAGTCTATTTGGTGTTCTGTAAGTTTCTTGTACTTTCATAGACATATTTTTCTTTAGGTTAGGAAAGTTTTTTTCTATGATTTAGTTTACTATATTTTCTGTGCCTTTAAGGAAGTCTTCTTCTATCATTATTAATCTTAGGTTTGGTCTTTTCATGATGTCCCAGATTTCATAGATATTTTATGTTAAGAGTTTTGTGTATTTAACATTTTCTTTGAGTGATAAATCTGTTTCCTCTATTGTATCTTAAACACCTGAGATTCTCTCTTCCATCTCTTATGTCATGTTGGTTATGCTTGCATCTGTAATTCTTGATCATTTACCCAGTTTCCATTTCCAGAATTCTCTCAGTTTGTGTTTTTTTTATTGCCTCTATTTCAGTTTTCAATTCTTGAATGATTTCCTTCACCTGTTTAATTGTTTTTACTTGGCTTTCTTTGTTTTCTTTAAAGGATTTGTTTATTTCTTCCAATTTTTTATCTTTTCCTCCATATATTTAATGGATTTTTTATTTCTTCTTTAAGGGCCTGTATCAACTTCATAAAGTTATTTCCAGGTAATTTTCTTCTGCTTCATCTGTGTTGGGATGCTCAAGTTTTGCAGGTGTAGAACCACTAGTGTCTGGTGATTCTATATTGTTCTTTATGCTGTATGTAATATGTTCTTACATTGTCATCTGCCCCTCTCTTCCTCCAGTAGGTGCAGTTGGGTCCTGTACTTCAGGGAGTCCGTCTTCCTCCAATTGGTGGAGGTGGGGCCTGTGGATTAGGTGGTCACTTTTCCTCCAGGTGCAGGGAAGTTCATGTCTCTGGTGAATGCTGTTATGGCTCTGAATCTCCTCCAGGTATGGGGGGGGGCAAGGGTCAGGTGGTGGCAGATGCCTTAGTGGATGTTTGGGAATGTGAAGTGGCTTCTCCCAGGTCTTTCCGGCTTTGCTGAGTGAGGTTAGGCACAGGATATGCCTCAGGGTGCTAGGGCCTAAAAGTAGAGACTTCTAGCTAGGGACCCAGACACTCACCTCTACAGGTACATTCAGATTCAAGACTCTGGTGGGAATAGATGTCATAGAGGATGGTTGGGAGTCGGAGGAGTCTGCTGTCAACTCCCCGGGGCTTTGTTGTGAAGGAGTGCAGCATAGGATGCCATGTCGGGTCTAGAGCATACAGTGTAGGTCTCTCTAGCTGGAAACCAGTCAGACACTTTCCGAGTGTAGGTGGTATCAATACTCTGGTGGTCTCTGATACTGTAGGGAGTTGGTTGGGGTTTGAGGAGGTTCTTCCTTGTTCTTTGGGGCTCAAGTTGGTAGGGGTGAGGTACAAGATGTGTCTCTGTGTACTATGGCCTAGAATGTAGGGCTCTCCAGTCAGGAACCTAGATGCTCACCACTCCAGATGGGGGCAGGACCAAGGCTCTGGTGGGTGGAGATACCTTGGGGTTCATTAGGGGGGCATGGAGTGGCTACTCCCAGGTCTCTGGGGCTTTACTGAGTAGGGGTGGGGCATGGGATGTACCCTCAGGGACTAGGGCCTAGAAAGTAAGGCCCTCTAGCTAGGGAGCCAGATATTCGCTGCTCCAGGTGGCAGCGAAGTTAAGGTTCTGGTCCTGGTTCTCACAGGTTTCCTAGGGATGGTTGGGTGTAACATGAGGGACCGGGCTTGTTGGGGTTTCTGTCCCACACAGTACCCCACAGCCTACAAGCCCCAATAAAAATCACACAAAGGACTCCATAAGATTATAAAGCTGATTGGCCCATTAGCTCAGGCTTCTTGTTAACTCTTATAGCTTATATTAACCCATTATTCTTATCTATATTAGCCACATGGCTCAGTACCTTTCTCAGCTGGGCAAGTTACATGCTGCCTCTTTGGTAGTCTGTGCAGGAATGGTGGAGGGAGCTTCTCCTCTCTAGCCTTCTCCTATTCTCATTGGTTGACCCGCCTATACTTCCTGTCTGGTTGACCCGCCTATACTTCCTGCCTGGCCAATCAGCGTTTTATTAAAATACATGATTGACAGAATATAGACAATTATCCCGTACCAGTTGGGGGTGTGGGGAGATTAGTCCCAGGTCTCTGGGTCTTCCCAGGCTAAGGATGGGGAATGGGAAATACATCATCTTGATTGATGGTCAATGTGGAGGTGTTCAGCTGTCTGTGAGAAGAGCTACCACTGAGTTTATAGGTTTTGGTGCTATAAAGAAAGCATGTTGAGCAAATCAGTAAGGAACATTTATATATGACCTCTGCTTCAGTTCCTGATTTCAAGATCCTGCTGTTAGAAATATTTCCTAATGCGAGCTCCCCACCTAAGCAAAATTCCCAATCAAGCTAAATCTAAACAAGCCAAATTAAGATATATCCAGGTTTAATGGAAGTTCTGCACTCTTGAGTGGCCCCAGAGGGAAACCAGGAAGCCGCAGGAATGCGACCACCACCAGGAGGAAGGAAAAGGGACAATGTATTCCTCTTTTGGGAGATCACTTAAATACCCTGGGAGGAAGTAGTCCTGACCCCACTGCCAAGGAGGGGTCATAACCTGGCCTGGTGGAATTTGGAGTCCAGACTAGGCCTGGGGGCTGGGATAGATGTGGGTGCTGGGGCCTACACTCCTAACTTGACACCTGCCCCAAGTTCCCTGGAAGAGAGACTTAGATATGGAAGTGTAAGAAAAATAAACCTTTTTTTTTGCCCAGATTTCTGTTGATAATGGTGTTTTATCACAGAAAGAGACTCTAACTATGAAAGAGGCGACTAGCCTTTCCCCTCTGAAGTTATTTTTTGTTATTCCAGCATCTTCAGGGTATCTGTGCTGCAATCAGGAGTTATGAATATTTTTGTAACAATTTTAAAATTTTAAAACTTGTAGTAACATGAGTTTTAGAAGACAAACTGTAGGAACATTTTTTTTTTCCATGAAGTGGAATTTTAGATTCAGTGGGACACTAGGTCAAACAGAACACATATTAATATTTTTGTAAGAAGGGAAGTACAACATAAACCTTCCTTAAACCAAAATACTTTGGGTCTTTACTTAAGAACTTTAAGTTAAATTTGAGCATGCTTTGGGACTACTGTGAATTCAATAGCAAATCAGTTGTATTTTAAAATCATAAAAAGTGCAAAATGACTAAATAAAATTAATTCCTACCAGAGAATTGCAATAATAATTGAACACAACTGAATAGACATGAATATAGATTTGTTTAAATAACTGTATGTCTGATAATTCCCAAGATGTCCAATTTATTTAGGTAGAAAAGTATGTTTTGGAAGCAAAGTTTCAAAAGTGTGGTGAGGGTGGGAAAGGAAAAAAAAACTTAATTTAGCTAGACAGATGGTAAAAGACATTTCATAAAATAATGAACAAGGAGTTTATTTTTAAAATAAAAACAATATTTCTTTGACAGGATTAGAAAACAATGATGTATGCTGTATTTTGTACTTTAAATCAGCAGGACCAAATTATTCAGATTCACTTACCACATAAAAATTACACTTCAAACCAACATCTCATGAAAATCATGGAAGTCCAATACTAAGGCTGAGTTCCTATTAAATTAACTTCTCTTAAAAAATCTCCTATAAACATAGTACTATTAGGTCCAGTGAGCTGAGCATCACAATCCTCACATACCTGTTTCCTCAGGAAGCCCTATCCCTCGGTAACTGTCTTCCAGTCCTGATATTCATGGGAACCCCAGCAAGCAATAAACAAAATTGTAGAGGCTTGTATGAACCAGTCAACCAGGGACTGATTTCTCACTTACAGCCTTTTCTCAAGGAGGAATGGATTGTTATCTTACCCAGTTTCTCTGTCTCTATATCACTCAGACTAGTCTAATCTGCACAGTGAGTCCCACACTATTCAAACCAGGCTGTAAGGGGCTCTTGGATTTCTTCTTTTAATGTCTTCAGCAACTCAAGGAGGTCAGATTCAAAATAGTTCTTGATTATCCTAATTTCCTGAATAAGTTTTTAATTTCTGTCCTGGTGTATATGCTGAATCAAGCATTGTGTTCTTTCTCCATACTAAAAGCAGGACCTATAAATTCTGATTCCTCTCTTCCTGCTTACTGTCCAACTATTTTTATGAATTCAAGTTTTTATTTTTGTTTCAGAAAGAACACTTCAGTACAGACTATTTTGCACTCACTTTTCTTAATTGACTCACCAACTTGGTAAAAGAAGCTATCACTTCCTGATCTTCTTCATTTTCTATAAAATGTAGATAATACTCACATGTAATTTTTTCCATTGTAATTTATTCTTTTACATGGGAAAGACCTTTTGGGTAGATAAATGAGCCTCAGTTCCATATTTTATTGCCCACAGCAAAGACTACAAAGATGCTGCTATTGTTTTGTAGTGACGAGCTGTGGGCAGGCCTGCTTATCATCCTGCCCAGCTCCCGCACGGCTAGCTTAGCCCCAGAAATAATAACACATAAGTTGTATTCATTTAAATACTGCCTGGCCCATTATCTCTAGAGAGTTAGTTACTGGCTAACTCTCACATCTTGATTAACCCATTTCTAATAATCTTGTGGTAGCACCACGAGGTAGTGGCTTACCGGAAAAGATTCAGCATGTCAGACCTGGTGGCTGACTCCATGGTGTCTGCCTCATAGCCCTCTTCCCAGCATTCTATTCTGTTTACTCCGCCTACCTAATTTTCTGTCCTATCAAAGGGCCAAGGCAGTCTCTTTATTGACCAATGAAAATAACACAATAGACAGATAACCCTCCTCCATCATTTCCCCTTTTTCTGTTTAAACAAAAAAGAAAGGCTTTCATTTTAACATAGTAAAATTACACATAACAAAACAGTTATCAAGCAAGAATTACAGTCACAATATTTATAACTATATCTTTATCATAATAATGGAAAACTATAACTACGACTATCGATTCTTTAACTCCATCAAAGACTCCAGAAGAATATATTACCTAAGTAAACAAGAAGTAAGCAACTTCCAAAACTCTAGAAATGACAGAGACATCTCGCTGCCTGGACAGTAACCCAAAGTTCCTCTGTATCGTTGGGGCACCCATCTTCAGCCTTCAGGCCCATAATATCCAGAGACATTTTCATGAAGCAGGAAATTTCAAAGGCAATTCAGTCACTATCTGCTGTGTCCTGCAGAATGTCTCGCAGACTCTTTCATGAATCAGGAACCCCGAAAGATCATCTCACCTTTAGGCAAGTTCAGCAGTCCTCTCTCTGCAGGTTCTCTGTGTCCAGTTTATATAACAGTCCAGGCAAGAGCAGTTTCTTGCCCAAATGGCTAACCAACTCCATAAGGAGCCTCTTCGATGCCCATCTTCCTCTTGAAGTAGATTGGTGCTGCCAGGAGCAGACGTGTCTCATTGTCATGAAAAGTCCTAAGTTATTAAAACATTATATGCCATGCTCTGTAGTCTTTGAAAGATATGAATGTCTATCTGAAATATATCTATGCACTTCTAGAAAATCAGACTAACATTACTACAAGCTTTACTATTATCGATGATTATCCATTAACAACCTATATTTTCTAATTATACATTACATTTTTAAAATGAACTACACAATCACAATACCTCAATCAAGATCAGAAACATATATACATATAACAAAATTGACCTTAAAATCCATAACAAAGCAAATTATTCATATCTATATCATATCCCCCTTTAAATGTAAAAGAACATTTATAAACAATATTTGGGAATATGGACGTAGTTATTTCTCTCCAAACTTCTTCCTGCTGTATAGGAACGCAGTTAATCAGGTCTTTCATGGTATAACCTGTCTGCCAGGTTCATCTCAGTCAGCAGTTGAGTGAAGAAATTTTTTGAGGGTGTTCACAGAAACCTTTCAGGAGGGCGTGGTCTATCATACCATATTGGGATAGAAGCAATCCACAGGGCCTCATCCTCTGTGAAAACAAAAGAAGAACCTCCTTTCCAAAGTATCATATCCTTAGATACAAATTCAGAAGTCAAGGTATTTTCAACATATCTATCTTGGATTAGTTCAGCAGCATTTATAAACAAATATCTTTTAGCAGCTGTTGCTCCTTCCTCAGCATTCAAACAATTCAAAGAGAGCATAATAGCATACAGTATCAAGATTCTCAGTGTATTTTCCATCTTTATGCAGCTTTATTTTTAACCTCTATTTCTTTTATTTTTACTTTTACTTTTTGACACAGGTTCTCTGTATATCTTTGTCCTGGAATAACTCTGTAGACCAGGCTGTCCTTGAACTCACAGAGGTCTGTCTGTCTCTGCTCCCCAGTGCTGGGATTAAAGGCGTGTGCTAACACACCTTGAACTCAGAGATCCTTCTGTCTCTGCCTCCCAGGCATTGGGATTAAAGGTGTGTGCTACCACACCTTGAAGTCACAGAGGTCAATCTACCTCTACCCCTTGAAGTCACAGAGGTCAATATGCCTCTACCTTCCGGGCATTGGGATTAAAGGTGTGTACCACCACACATAACTACTCTCTTTTTACTTTAAGAACTTTAACTTTTATCCTGCATTTATTTGTAACACACTATAAACCATTTAGAGGTTTTTTTTTTGTCTTTGAATCTCTCTTTACTGTATATCTCTCCTTTTTTCTGACCACATGAGCCTAAAACCGTGGCTTTGACGGCTGGATCTAGGCCATTTCTTAGCTTTTCAGCCTCATGGTAGAGGTACTGCTGAAGCCATTTTGATTGCCACAACTCTATGGCATTTCAAGGTCCCTGCCAGCAAGCAAACTGGAGCATTTTGCTCACAGACCACACTCAGTAGGACTGCCTGCCTGAAAGAGTCAGAGATTGCCCTGGCAGGACAGTCCAGAAAGTCGGCATTTTAAAACAGCACAGCTTTTTTCCTGCTACGACTGAAAACTGAAAAGCATGCATTCAGCTTTTCATCAACACCGTTTAAGTGTTTCGTGGCAGGACCTCTTAATGAGCTACAAAGTTTTGCAGCTAAAGCTGAGTCAGGAAGCCTCCCTTAGACGAGAGCACTTGCTTGCTCTAGCAAACAGAGCAGACCTGAGAAATTGCTGCTACCAACAAAACATGCTTTACTCTATTCGTTCCCAAGCTTTCTCAAGATTTCTGTGGATTCAGTTTTCAGAGAATGAAACATATTATCTACCCCACATGCCATCTTTGGCATCACAACACACACCTAGTAGACTTTGTTAATGAAAAGTCTTCTTCAAATCATAACACAGAATATTGTCATTCTGAAATATTTTCCCCGGATATGTCAGATGCCACATACCTTATCCATTATGAGAAGAATGCAACTGGCAGGACAATAAGGCAGCACACCATTCCTTACCACATTGAGAATGGGAACCATTTTAGAATTCTACCCTAAGAGAGATGATCTTTAGTTGGGTATCTCACCACACATTAGGGAGCTATGTGACACTACTTCCCAAGTCATCCTGTTTGTCGGTACTTGAAAGCAAATACTTAAGGAGTTAATTGCAGGAGCATTGTTGACTCCATACCTCCATAAGAAGGAGACTTCATTAGAATCACCCTTATATGTTTTAGGATGTTTTCACTGTGCTAGGTTTATATATCATCCCTCAAATGACCTTCAATCCCAGCTGCTTTACATGCATTCTCTCCTTCTACACTCTATCTCTTCCCAGTCTCCACTTGATCCTTCCATTCTTATTTCCAACCACCCCCAGAACATCAGTCCGGAGTCAAATATAGGAGCATTGGTGACTGAGAAGGTCATGAATTACAAAAGCTTCATTTATTTTGTATGCAATGATAAAGAATTCTTTGCAGCTGTTCCACCTAGCACAGAATTTTCCACTATAGAGACAAGCACATAGTGCTTAAGAAACTATCAACATTTAGAGGAACAGGAAGCTCATGAGACTTTAAAGATGTGGGAAGCTCTCACTATATAAACTATAAACTGTAGCTGGTAAGTGTAGGCACTTTAAAATGGCAACCAACAAGTTTGGAAGTTCTAGTTTAATCAACAATACATTTTGGGCATAATAAATCCCTCCCACCCTCACCTCCATCAAGGTTCATCTTCCCTTCCCTACCCACCCAACTATATTTCCTTGTATTCTTCCCATCAAGTCACGGTTGTTTTATTCATATAGTCATGAATTTGTAGCCTTGCACTGAAAAGTCGTGGACTTACCAGGGACCACACTCAAAGACAACTGTCTTTATCACAGGAGCCAACAATTGTAAAAAACTCCATTTTAACAGGCTTTTCTGGACTGTCAGCCCCAAAATCATGACAAAGAAACTTAGTAGTTATAAATGTAGAGCCTTAGCTTATGCTTATTTCTACATAGTTTTTCAACTTAAATTAACATATTTAAATTAATCTATGCCTCATCCCGATGCTTGTTTACCTCATCTACATACTATTCATCCTGTTTTCCTGCTTCATCCTTGTCTGGCTGGCCCCAGCTGGCTTGCTGGCTCCCCTTTTTTCCCTGCCCACCAGTCCTGCCTATCCTTCCCCAGCCTAGTTATTTGCAGTTCTGCTGTTTACTAGACTAATCAGGTGCCTTAGACAGGCAAAGTAAAATAGCAACACATTGTTACATATTTAAACAAATGAAACAAACAAATGTAACACCTTTGCCTAGTTAAATAAATATTGCACAATATGGGGTGGGTTTGTTTGCCCAATTTTTCTCCATGCTGGAATTTCATCTGA
The DNA here is from genome assembly GCF_982192425.1 of Myodes glareolus. Classification (NCBI taxonomy): domain Eukaryota; kingdom Metazoa; phylum Chordata; class Mammalia; order Rodentia; family Cricetidae; genus Myodes; species Myodes glareolus. Next base: position 35,722,430 of record NC_142053.1, on the reverse strand, counting down.
CTTAGCTTTTACAGGTTTTGTTTATGTATTTACAAGTATTGAAAATTAATTTGTTTGCCTGAACTGCTATGTCCAGTTATTTTCAGATAGCCATCAACCACCTCTGCCTCTTGTACTCTTTCTGCCACTTTCTAAAGGATTTCTGAGCCTTGGAAGGAGGTTTGTAGTAAATAGTCCTTTTAGGGTTGAGTATCCTGAAGGTTCTAATTCTCTGCACTGTGACTAATTGTTTTTCTCTGTAGTAATCACTATCTACTGTAAATAGAAGCTTCTCAGCTAAAGGACTGGAGAGGCAGTGACTAATGGGCATAAATAAAGTCATTGAGAGTTGGTTCCATACTATGTCCATCTACAAGAATGATTGTAGAAAGTTCTTCCCAGGGTCATTCCCTCTCTACCAAAATATTTCATTCTTTATATACTTATTTGTGTTATTTATGAAAACTTTCATATTCTACTCAGTGGTAGTCACCCTCAATCAACAGTGTTCAAGGATTACAATTTCTCTAAATTTCTTCTTAACCTGCTTCCGTTTTTGCAATAATTTGGGATTGCTAATATTGAAGTCATTCACGTGTATCCAGTATTTATTTTATGTTTTTCCTGTTTTCCCTTTTATTGAAAATAAGTTTGTTTTTTTGAAACATTACATGTTGATTATCTAATTATATACTCCCCTCCTAGTCCTCCCATTTTCTTCTCCTTTCCCCTCCCCACTAGATCCACTCCCTTTCAGTCTCTCATTAGAAAAGAATAGGCTTCTAAGAGAGAACGACCAGACATGACAAAATAAAATGTAATAAGATAAGGCAAAACCCCAAAATATAATAAAATATGATATGATATGATATAATATAGTAAAATCCATCTTTTCCAAGTTGGACAAGGAAGCCCAACAGAAAGAAAACAGTACCAAGAGCTGGCGCAAGAATCAGAGAGAAGCTCACTTTCACAATGAGCAGTGCTAAATCCAATAAAAAGTACTAAATTAAAAGCTATACTATGTCTGTAGAGGATCTAGTGAAGACCTTGTCATCTTGTGCTTACTGCTTCAGTCTCTATGAGTTCATATAAGTCTTGCCTAGTTGATTCAGAGGGCTTTGTTTTCCACCTACAATCTTTCCTCTCCCTCTTCCATGGGGTTGCCTGATCTCTGAGCAGACAGACCTGTTGGAGATTTATCAATTTAAAATTATTTTGAGATTAATAACTTTTGTAATTAAAGTAGATTCAATAATCTACCCTTTCCCACTACCATTTCTTTATGTCGTCCCCCCCGCCTTTCTTTTCAGAAAAAGATCCCTGAAACTAAGCTCTTTTGAGTATTGTTGTTTCAATTTCTGTAATGATTGTGCAGGGATTTTAAGGGGATTTCACTGAATCTGGAAATTGGTTTTCATAAAATGCTTATTTTTTATTATGCAAATCCTACCGATCCATGAACATGGGAGATCTTTCAATCCTTTGAAATTTTCTTCAAATTCTTTCTTCAAAGACTTGAAGTTTTTGTCACACAGGTCTTTTATTTTCTTGGTTAGAGTTACCCTAATATATTTCAAGCTATACCTGGATATTGTGAAGGATGTTGTTTCTTTGATTTTTTTTTTCTCAGTCCATTTGTGGTTTGTGTATAAGTTGGTTACTGACTTATTTTGAGTTAATCTTAAGTCTAGCCACTTCACTGAAGTTGCCTAACAGTTATCAAAGTTATCAGGTAGATTTTTTTGCATCATTTATGTATACTATCACATCATCTGCAAAAAGAAAACTTTGACTTTTTCCTTTCTGATTTATATCTACTTTGCTTTTTTGATTATCTTATTGTTCTAGCTAAAGAACTTCACATGCTAGATTGAATCAGTATGAATAGAATGGGCAGACTTTTCTTGTTTTTTTATTTTAGAGGAATTGCATTGCTTTTCCATTTAAGTTGAAGTTGACTCCAGGCTTCCTGTAAACTGCATTTTTTATGTTTACATATGTCCCTTGCATCCTATTCTTTACAGGATTTTGTCATGACAGGGTTTGGATTTTGTCAAGAAGTTTTCTGCACCTAATGAGACGACCATATGGGTTTTTTTTTTCTTTCAGTTTGTTTCCATGGCAGGTAACATTTCTTGACTTTCTTAAATTGAACCAATCCTGCATCCCTGGGATGAAGCCTGCTTGATCATGGTGGAGAATATTTTTGATGTGTTCTTGGACTTAGTTTGTCAGTATTTTATTAAGCATTTTTCATGTATGTTCATGGGGGAAATTGGTATAGAATTTCCTTTATCCATTGTGTCTTTATGTAGTTTGGTTATCATGCTAACTGTGACCTCATAAAAAAAATGGGAAATTTTCCTTCTCTGTTTTGTAGAAAATTTGAGGAATATTGGCATTAACTCTTCTTTGAAAGTCTGGTAGAAACAAAACTATGAGATAAAACTATCTGGTCCTATGCATTTTGGGGGAGCTGTAGGAGACTTTTAATGACTGCTTCCGTTTCATTGTCAGTTATAGCTCTAAGTAAACTGTTTATCTGTTCTCCATTAATCTTTGTAAGTGGTACCCATTGTGAAAATTATTCATTTTTTAGGCTTTTCAATTTGGTGGACTACAGATTTTAAAGTATGTTCTGTGATTCTATGGATTCTTTGGTTGTTGTTGTTGTCTTCTGTTTTGTCTCCTTTTTGTCTCTGATTTTCTTTTTTGAATATTCTATCCTTGCCTTTTGTTAGTTTGCATAAGGAATCAACTCTTTCTTTCATTGATTCTTTGTATTTTTCTCCTTGTTTCTACTTTATCAATTTCCAGACATGACCATGATTACTCCCTGCCATTTATTCTTCTTTTGTGTGATTGATTCTTTTTGCTCTAGGGATTTCAGGTATGTTGTTAAATTGCTAATATGATATCTCTCCAATCTTTTTATTTTCTTATATAGGCACCTATAGACAATTTCATTGAATCACATAAGTTTTAGTATGCTGTACTTTCATATTTGCATTGAATTCTAGAAAGTAATTTCTTTCTTTCTTGACCTATTTTTAATTCAGTAGAGAGTGTTTCAATTCCTAGGAGCTTGTAGGCTTTCTGTTCTTTCTGTTGTTATTAGAGTTTAGTGTGTGGGGACTGATAGTATTCAGGGAGTTGTTTTATCTTCTTTTTTTCAATTGTTTTCTATCTGTTGTTTGCTTACTTTGTGTCCATGTATGTGATCATTTTTTTTAATGAAAGTTCCATAAGGTGCAGAGAAGTTATGTTCTTTTCTGTTTTGATTAAATGTTCTATAAATATCTGTTAGGTCAATTTGGTTTATAACATCTGTTATCTCCAGTATTTCTCTGTTTAGATTTTATCTGTATGACCTGCCTGTTAGGAATTTTCCTAATGCGAGCTCTTGGCTGAAGCAAATATCTTAATCAATCCATATCACAAAAAGCTAAATTAAAAAAAAATTATTCAGGTTCAATAAGATTCCTGCACTCTTGGGTGGCTTCAAGGGGGAACTGAAAAGCTGTGAAAGCGATCATGGGGGTGGGGGGAACTATGAGGGAACTTCCAGGGCGGCAGTTTAAATAGACTGTGGAAGTGGTCAAGATTTTGTTGGACTGTTTTAACCCTCCTGTGGAGAGGGGTCAAGACTTGGCAGGCACAGGGACAGGGCCTCCAAAAATGGACTTACTTATCTGGTATGTTAATAGTGAATGCCTGCTTATATTGGTGACTGGGATAAAGGAGTGTTGTCTCCTTTCCTATGGGATAATAAAGTTGTACTCTATTATGGGGTCAGAGAGAAAACTAAGACTGCAACAGATATTTTTGCAACAGAAATAAGTATGATATTTGGGATATTGGATCTAGAGGAGCAAATGGAGCGGTGTGGATCTGCTTTCAGGCTGCTAGGTGCACTGGGAGGAGGAACCCTTTTATGTCTTTTGTGGAATATATCTATTTACGATTCTTGAGCAGTTTAGTTGGATAGTTAATTTAGTGGTTATTTAATTTTATTATCGTCTTATAAATTTTGAAAATTAACACTTAATAAAAACATTGTTTTAAGATATTTTAATGGTAGTACATATATATCTTTTCAAGTAATACCTTTAATCAAAATAACTAAGGTAACTAATTTGAAGAATGTTAAAAGTAGGTTTATTGCAGCAGTATACAATATCCATTATTCGGAAACAAACTATATGTTCATCGACAGGTGATTTGGTGATCATCCAAATAAGCAAAACTCATTGCATATATAACAGAACATGCTATCTAACATATAAAATTAATTTTTGAAATTTCTATGTAACATAGATTTACTGATCAAGGAAACTAAAAAGCTACGCAAGCAGAGAAGTATACCAGCTATAAAATAATGTAGCAATAGTCAATAATAATGAGTTTTACACTCAAAATTTAAGAATTAGGAGCTGAGAAGATGGCTCACTGGTTTAAGTGTTTCCAGCACAACTGAGAGGTTCAGATGTCAGATTCTGAACACCCACGTGATAGCTGGGTATAGCAACATCTGTCTGGAATACTAGCATGGCTGGAAACAGAGAAATGTAGGCCCCTTGGGTAGAACATTGGCCAAACTAGAAATTTTGGAAAATCCAGATTCAGTAAGCAACATTATCTCAGAGAAATAATGTAGAGTGCAATAGCAAAAACTACACATTAACTTCTGGCCTTCACACATATGCACCAATGAGCACATACATATAACACACACACACACACACACACAAAAAAAAAAACCTATAGGGACTGGGTATGGAGAGAGACAGAAATAAAAAGAGAGAAATTGAAGCAGTTAGACACATGTTAAGTATTCTCAGAACAATCAAAAAATGTTAAAGTTTATAAAACAATAAGTAATTATGGCCATATATCTCATTCTAAAAGATATTATGACTTTACTTACTATTTAATCTTATCAATAGTTGATGTTATTCAAAGAAAATATATACTTAAAGATTGTGTAAATTTAATTCTCAGACCTACTTATTTTCTTTGCTATGGTATTTTTATGTTCAGGGAGTGCCTTTTTCTTTAACTTTGTGTGTTCTCATTTAAGCTAACAGTAAACTCTCAAGATTTGTGGTACAAGGATGGGCATACTTCACTCCATTTTTATAACTCTCTTTAGTGAGGATATGAGGAATCAATGTGCTATTTGGACAATTTTTTATTTCTTCCATCTGTGCTTACAATTTAATTTCTTTTTAAATTTTGGAAATATTTGAGAAATTTGGGGTTTTATAGTATATAGTTATAAAAAGTATTGATATATTCCTTTGTTATTAAATTGAAATTATACTGCCCACATAGACATTGTGTGACATTATTATCTTTTTAATAGTTCATTTATTTAGAAAAAGAAATGGAAAGCATCTTTTATTGCCATGTTATCTAAAATATCATTAGTGAATTTAATATATGATAATCAAGGAAATTGGATAGTAGAAAATTAGCTTTGTTAATGGATTATTGGAAAGAAATATGATATTGTGAGAAATAGTATAAGCAAAAATTAAATTAAGTTGAAGATTAGTGAAGGCTTTCATAATTGAAAAGTATTAGTATCTCATATATTACAGTTTGTATGTTTTTTATTTATAGTTATAGTTTTATACTTATGGATATAGATGTTTTAATGCAAGAAAACACAGCTAAACATGAATGGTTATTTACTTTCTGACCCAAGAATATGTCATTTTTATATAATTTTTCATATGGTTGCCTTTAAGTAGTGATGAACTTTTTGTGACACTTAAATCTTCCTGATGTCAAGTTGTGAAACACATTTCTAAATGAATTGCATGCCCCCTTTCACTGCATCCAAGCATGTACTGAAATAGCTCAGGATTTGTGATAATCTCCTTCTCTTTAAGTCATTAGATTAATAGGCTTAATTAGATCAGCAAATTCTCTTTGCAGCAATTACTAGGATTGGATAATCCAATCATATGAAAATTTGATGAAAAACAGCTTCATATTCTTGCCTACCACTTTGCTTTTCTTCTTTAATATAGTTTTCATTGTTTTTTTTGCCACTGTCTTTATATTTATTATGAATTTACACGACTGTTTCTTAATGTTGATTCTGTCACACAAAAGGAAAAATTTCTAAAAGGTTTGAATCATTGACCAAAAGGATAATAGCATCGTTAGCTTCTAATTTTTACATAATTTCTTGTGATTGAACATACACAAAATCTACATTAAGATAACAGTGTAAATAAGTGTAATTTAGTGTAAGTATCAGTTGCAAACAGGCTCTTTAGAAATCTGAGAAATTCTCATTATGTAGATAAATAAACAATAGTGTTAGTACTGGCAGCTGAAACTGTACAGATTTCTTAGTAATGAGAAAGACAGAAGTTTCAATAATTTTTTAAAAACAAAATATCCCATTTTGTCCTTAAATCCTCAGTTAGTTATGGTGAAAGAAAAGACTATCTTGAGGGCAAATTTTTCTTCTATATAGAAAAAAAACCTAATCTTAAAGATAAGATTTGATATAAAGAATATTTATTGTAGAGATATAATATAGGATGCATAGAAGCATACAAATTAATATTATAAAATAGAAAGTCAGATACTTTAATGTATTAGTTACTATTTATTGCTGTGCTAAAACATTATAACCAATGCAGCTGATATAAGCAAAGGTCTATTTGGGCATATGGTTTCAAGGAATAAGGGCCTATCATTATCACTGTGTAAAGTATTGCAACTAACATGTATGATGACTGGAACAGCAAGCTAAGAGCTCACATTTCGAATGGTAATCATAAAACATAGAGAGCAATAATAATTGCTTAAATCTTTAAATGCTAAAAACAAACTTTGATGGCTATTCTTATTTTCAACCTGACCCTCTTGAATAAACTAAAATCCAAGCAGGTAGGTAGTCCTGAGGGATATTTTTCTCAATTAAAGTGGAAAGACCTATTTTGAATCCAGATCTTTGCAGGTAGAAAGATACACGCTTAATCCAGATATTTTAAGGTGAGAAGATCCACCTTTAATCTGGATATCTTCTGGTGGCAGCCTATATAAAGGCTATGAAAGAAAGAAGCTTGCTGTTGGTTTTGGTGAAAAGTCCATTCCTTTACTCGTTTTAGAACCTATATCTTTGGAATTCTGGCTTCTATTAAAGATTATGTGAAACATACAGTCTCCCAGACTAAATAACTACAAAGTTCATTATTTTCCATTTGTGGAAGCCATTGTAGGATTTTCTCAATCACAGCATGTAAGCCATTCTAACATCTGACCATTGGGCTGGTTGCATGCATACCCTATCTTTAGTTTTCCTTATTAATTGTCTCATGCTTCTAGAATCTTCACTTTCAAGTTTCCAGTACATCACAGGTTTCACATTCATAGATTCCTGCTATAGTCATTCAAGGCTTCTTGTCCTTTCAGGGAGTCTTGGCTTCCCATAGACTTCACAAAAGTATTCCCCTTCCATGTGTTGTTGGGACTCAATGGATTTCTAAAACAAAGAAGAATGACTCCTCCACCCCAACTACTGTATTATTTATGATTCTAAGGGCCCTGGGAATCATATTCATCCAGTTTTGTTATTTGTAAGTTATTTTCCCCAAACTCATGTTAAGGAAAAAGTTGACCCAAAAAATTGTCCTCTAATTGATCTCACGTGTATGTAAAGGCACATATGCCCTCTCTGTCTCTCAACACAGGAATATGCTCGCTCTCTCTCTCCCTCCCTCCCTCCCTCTCTCTCTTTCTCTCTCTCTCTCTCTCTCTCTCACACACACATACACACACACACACATACACACACACACATGCATACCACACACACAAATCATAACATAATAATAAACCTAAATTTAAAAATTTAACTAAATTCAATCAAGACTATATATAGTAAAATTGTTTTACTTATACTTTGATTTAGATACTTAAGTCAAAAAGAGTAATTAAGAAGAGATCTGTGAAATTTTGCTTTATCCTTCAAAATAGCTACAGTTTCAGAACATATATTAAACCAGATAGGCATACATAAATGAGTTCAAAATTCAATTTCTCATGATTATACAATAACCACTATACCATGAGCTAGCTTCCCTGTCTCTTTTATTTTTTTTATTTTTATCTTTTGAATCAGAGTTTTAGGTAGACCTCGCCAGCTTTAAACACCTTATATAAACAAGGATGACAAGAAAGACACAGAATATGTTAAGAGAAACTTAAATGACTAAAGCTGTAAATCTTCCTTATGCAGTGATTCTTTAATACAGTTCCTCATGTTTTGTTGATCTCCCCAACCACAAAATTATTTCCTTGCGATATCCTAACTTTAATTTTGCTATTTTTAAGAATTGCTATGCAAACATCTGATGTGCAGAATATCTGATATGCAACAACTGTGGAGGTCATGACCCACAAGTTGAGAACCTCTGGATGGTCTAGAGCTTAGTAGAAGAAGTAATAATAAAACAGGTTTAAACATGTACTTTTTAATAAAGTATTTTTTATACATTATTGTTTTATGGAGTGATAGGATATGTTTATACTTTAAAGGATATATATTTGGATGATACAAAATAAATACTTTTACCATTTTTGAGGTTGCATGATTTAATTAAAAGAATACTAGATTCAACAAGCTTGAGTGAAAGTTTTTTTTCTAGTCCTCCCCATCCATCATCTTGAACTTACGGTGGAGTTTTTTTGTCTTTGGATTTCAAATTTTTCCTCCATAAAATAAATAAGTTATAATGAAATCTAATGTGATAATATTTACTTGTAAACAGTGTAAGAGAAGTTCCATAAATATTTCTACCCCATTTACCAATAAAATAAGCAAAGTATAATTGCTATTCAAAAATTAAACATATGTTAATGATATCAATAGAACATAATTAAAGTGTGATATACCTATATAATCTTTTAAAACAAAAATTTACAAGTAAGGAAGACATATAAAAATGTTCTATGTAAATGTTCAGAAATGTTTTAGAAGAAATAATGTTCAAGATTTCAGGGTAAAGATGTTTTGTAAATTTTATTTTAATTAAGTAGAATTCATCATTTTCCCTTCTGTTTCCTCATTCTTATTAAGTCTCTTCAACTACTCACTGTCTCCTCTCCCTTCAACTCATCTAAATTATGTCAAATTTATGGCCTCTTTTTTATTTTTTATGTTACAAATATATTCTGCTGAGTCTCTTTTGGGTTACTTATCTATAAAAGAACCTTAATTCATTGCCAGTCTAAGGGTGGGACCCTGTGAGTTTTCCCTTTCCACATTACCATGACTATAGTTGTTATTTTTTAGGCACCAAATAACATTACTAAGAGGCTTATAAAGGCAAACTGCACAAAGTTGTGTACTTCCTGACTTCATCAATCAGGGACAAGCATTCAGAGCAATGAATTTCCTGCTTTTAAGTCTCCCACCTACATGTGACAGAGCAAATCCTTTGTAGTTTGGACAGCCAAGTTTATTTAAAGAAGTTAAAACATGTGGCTTGTTATCTTACATGAACAACATCCCCCAACATTTCATTAAGTTATCTATCCTTGGGTAAGCAAGGCATACAAGTTAGAGACATTTTTGTTTCATTCATCTCTAAAGCATAGTAATTTAAACTTAAAACATGGCATTAGTACTCATAGTGCAAATGTATCTTCAGCGGCTGAAATACGATATCCTATCCAACGGTGCTGGTGCTACAAGAAGTTGTGAATTGATATTGGTACTTTGAAGTGCCTTTACTAGAATAGTATGTGCTTTTAATCATTGAAAATCCTTTCCAGCCCCCATTGGTAATCAGAGACTGCTTTTTTTTCATTTTCTGGCCACTCAGACCCATATAATCACATAAAAACTTACGTTAATTACAATAATGCTTGGCCAATGGTTGTGGAATGGACGCTTAAAAGAAATCCCACACTAGCTCAGAATTGAGAAATAGATGGTTATTTATTTAGGGGTAAACTCACAAATCAGAATTCTCTGCTTGAAAGGAGAACAGAGATCGAATCCAGCAATTCAAAAGAGCAGCCAGGGAAGAAGAGGCAGAAGCAGGCTCTGCATCAGCATATATAGTATAAGAGGCTACGCCCCAGTAGGTGGGAAAGCACAAGCTGTAAGACTTCCTATAGCAACTCCCCATTTAGTTTAAGTAAGAGAATTCTATGCCTAGTACAAAATTATATACAATAAGAACAAATATATTCAATAATTATACTATCCTAACTAGTTTAAGTCTTGTAAGATAAATAACTTAGCCAAGTCATGAGAGAAAAGTAACTACAACTATCTAGTCTTCAAGCCCATCAAAGATCCTAAAAGGGAAATAACATTAATTGAGTAAGCAGGAAGTGCAATCAAGCAACTTCCAAAGTGTGTAACAAATGACAGAGACAACTGGCTACCTGAGCAATCACCCAAAGTCTCATTTGCAACATTGAACCAACCAACTTTGGCTAATGCTTAGAATAATTGACAGACCATTTTCAGAGGTAGGAAATTTTTCAAAACCATCTTACCCTGTCTTGGCAAGATTTGACAGTCCTGTTTATCCATTTCTGGACACTATGTATCTGGTCAGTGGTAGAGGCATGGGCATTTATTTACCCAAAGGCCAGTTTTGCCAAGAAGAAAACAAGCTCCAAGTGGAGTGTCTTCTGTGCTCAACATTCCCTTGGAAAGAGATAGGTGCTGCAAGGAGCAATTGTGTTTCATGTCAACAGAACCCTAAGTTATTTAAAGACCATATTCTTCAGTTCTTTGAAATAGTTGAAAATTAACTACCTATGCAGAATATAATCTCTATGTATCTAAATAACTTGATTAGTCTAACTATAAGTATGACAAACATAGATGACTATTGATCTATAATCCTTAATACCTATATAACTTAGACTAAGACTTCATATTAGAATATTATACAATTAGCAATTGTGCAACAAATGAGGACAATGACCTCAAAATATAAACAATGTATAAGTATCATGATCAGAGGTAGGAAGGTACATTGAAATAAGGTGAATATATATATATTTCAATATATAAAAAATATTTTAAGAAGAGGTAGAAGCATTCATGAATACAATATTCAATATAATTTAACTTTGTATCAATATATAAGAATCTATACCAATGTAGTGTCTATAAATAATAACTCACAAGTATTCAATCCATTGCTCACTATTATTATTAGTGTGAGTAAGCTCATACTAATCTATTATCCCATCCAATTTTCCCCTTTTTTTCAAAGAGATCCCTGAGTCTATAAAATTTCTCCCCAATCCCCAACCCTATACCAATTATAATCAACCCCTAAATCATGTCCCTAGTTAGTATGGAAGAATTGTCTGTACTCTGTCAATCATGTTTAAAATAAACACTGATTGGCCAGGAAAAAGTATAGACGGGTCAATCAGACAGGAAGTAGAGGTGGGGCAATGAGAAAAGGAGCATGCTGGGAAGAAGGAAGTCCATTCCTCCCCATTCCTGCCCAGACTACCAAAGAAACAAGATGTGATCTGACACACTGAGAAAGGTACCGAGCCATGTGGCTAACATAGATAAGAATAATGGGTTGATATAAGTTACAAGAGTTAGCAAGAAGCCTGAGCTAATGGGCCAATCAGTTTATAATTAATGATGACACTCTGTGTGATTTTTCTTTGAAACTAAACGGGTGTGGGAACTGGGCAGGACAGAAACCCCAAAAAGCCGGCCCTCATACTACACCTAACCCTGAGGACAAACTTTGTTGGGAGAGGGGACATCATCTTCTAGAATTACTTCCAGCTTTCGTGGGGGAGATGTTCTTTCTATGGGATCCTGTGAAAATAAAATTATGGTTAAGTTCCAAGATTCATGTCTGGTATAATTGCAAATAGTCTCTGAGTATTTGGTGGAGGTCTGGCAAGAATATTGTAAAAAAGTGCACCATTTCAGCTAACTAAGTTGGAACCATCTTGAGCAGCTGGTACCCAAAAGAGGTCTTGTAGGAGGGCTATCAGCATCATGATGTCATATCAACCAGGTGGATTTGTTGTTGTGGGGCCCCTTCTTCTTCCTGGAATCTTGAAAGATTACTAGAGAAAAATTCATTGTTCAGTGTGTAAAACTTAAACGTTATTTATATATACATATACAGGCACACACACACACTCACACACACACATACACACACAGATATATATATATATATATATATATATATAATAAAAAGTATGATAGAAACAAAAATAGATATGAAGAAAAGTAAAATTTTTCTAAATTCTTTTTTCTTTCTGTCCCATATCATGGCTCCTGACATGCATTTAACAAAATGCTTGGATTTAGAAAGGGACAGAGCCCTTGTTCAACTCTAAAGCCAGCTCTATATATTCATATATATGTATATACTCTATCATTTGTACTCATGAATCATATTTGCTTTTCTTGATGATCCTTATTGGGTAGTTATTTTTCCATCTGCCATTATTCAAATATCCAGGGTCTCTTGAATTTTTGAAGATGAATATTTTTCTGCAAAGACAAGAACAGACCTGCCCCAACCCTGTATTCTTTCCTTACCATCTGTATGGTTATCACCATTGTGGATGAACAGTCATTTCTCTTTTTCAAGAGGTTTCTCCTTTTCAAACTGAATCTTTATTAATTTTGATGGTATCCATTATTTTTCTTCTCCTGTGGAAACAAAAGCAAAATCCCTTACCCATTGTAGCACATCTCCTGCCTTCCATTGTGAGGTCAGCACATCCTTAAAATAACCCGGTTGATTTAATTCAGAAGAATTTTCTATTATCAATGCCTCTCTGCTGCTGTCGTTCCTTTCTAATTAGCGTTAAGAAAATTCAAGATTAATTAAATAATTATGTAATCTATTTTGGGGGCATTTTCCAGCCCCTTCTGTTTGTTTAACATATCCTTTATAGTTCTATTTGATCTTTCTATAACTACCTGACTTGTAGGATTGTGTGGTAAACCTGTAATATGATTAATATTATAATAAGAAAAAGCTGTTTCATTTTCCTTAAGACATATATGCTGAACCATTATCTGTCTTTACTTGTGCAGGCATACCCATGATGGCTATAACTTCTAATAAATGTGTGATTATTGTATCAGCCTTTTCTGAGCTTAAAGCAGTTGCCCACTGAAAATCTGAATAAGTGTCAATGGTGTGGTGTACATATTTTAATTTTCCGAATTCTACAAAGTGGAACAAAATCTGCCAGATTTCATTCCTTTGAGTACCCTTTGGGTTAGTCCTTGCAGGTATCAGTGTTTGGTTATAGAAAGAGCAAGTAGAGCATCTCTTTATAATCTCCTTAGCTTGTTGCCATGTAATAGAAAACTCTTTCTTTAAACCTTTGCTATTGACATGAAGTTTTTTTATGAAATTCTGAGGCCTGCAACATGCTTCCAATCAATACTTGATCAATATCTGCATTATCTTGTGCTAGAGGATCTGGCAGACTCATATGGGATCTGATGTATGTTATGTATATATGGCAAAGTCTATTCCTGATTATGTCTTGCACCTGGGTAAATAATGAAGTCAATTCTGGGTCATCTGGTATAAATTCAGCAGTTTCAATATGTAAGATAACTCTTTCTGCATATTATGAATCAGTAACTATATTAAGAGGTTCTTTAAAATCCTTTAGCACACTGAGAATAGCATTTAATTATGCCTTCTGGACAGAATTATAAGGGCTTTGTTCCACCTTACTTAATTCTTCTGATTTGTATCCTCCCTTCCCTGATTTGTTTGCATCAGTACAAAATGTACAGGCTCCAGTTATTGGAGCATCATGTACAATTCAGGGGAGAATCAATTAAATTCTCTTTATAAAGTTAAGACTATCACTTTTGGGATAGTTGCAATTAATTTCTCCCAATAATTATCACAAGCTCTTTACTGTAGTTCATTGTCTTCCCATAACATTATTATTTAATCAGTAGTGAAAGATACTATAAACTCTGGTGGGTCTATACCTACTAATTGATGAAGTTTTAATTTACCTTTTATAATTAATTCAGAGACCTTTTCCACATAAGTTTTAAATTTATACTTGGATTATGTGGTAAAAAGATCCATTCTAATATAATATCATCCCTCTGCATTAAAATTCCTGTAGAAGAAATTCTGAAAGGCATTATGATTGGAATATAATTAAGATTTGGAGTCAACCTATCCACATGTGCCTCCTATAGTTTTTCCTCAACAATTGTCAATTCCTTTTCTGCTTCAGCTGTTAATTCTCTAGGATTATTCAAGTCTTTATAACCATCTAAGTTTTTGTTTAGATGAATTATTAGATCAGTCATTATCCCAACAGCCAGTTTTAGACTGGAAATGTCTCCTAACAATCATTGAAAGTCATTAAGAGTCCTTAACTGGTCTCTCCTAATTTGTGCCTTTTGTGTCCTAATTTTCTGCAAACCAATTTTATAACCTAGGTAATTGACATAATCTCCTCTCTGTATTTTTTCAGGAGCAATTTGTAACCCCTATTTTGGCAAAACTTTCTATTCTTCTTCAAACATTCTTTCTAAAGTATCCATGTTTGAATCATCCTTTAAATGTAAAGGTATAGTGAAGAAACAATCTTTCAAATCAATAATGGTAAGAAGCCATCCTTTTGGTAATAGACAAGGCAGAGGAATTCCAGAATGTAGAGGGCCCATAGATTGAATAACCTGATTTACAGCTCTTAGATCTGTCACCTTTCTCCATTTACAACAAATTTCTTTTTTACAACAAATTCAGGAGAAGTCCAAGGGCTGGTTGATTCTTCAATATGGTGAGCAACTAATTGCTCTTATACCAGCTGTTCTAAAGCCTGCAACTTATCTTCATCTAGAGGCCACTGCTTAACCCATATGAGTTTTCAGTTAACCATTTTAAAGGTAGGGATTTTGGTACCTCTAAAGGTTTCTTAATTGCTTTATGTGCTTTGTACAGCATGAATGGTTGGTGACCTTTGTGTATAGTACCTTATAATATCCTTCCCAGAATTATAAGTTCCTGGGACTGCAGGAATGTTAATCTGGGTATTTCATTGCTGCAGCAGGTCATGACCAAATAAAATTATTGCAATATTAGCCACATTTGTCCTCAGCTTCCCTCTTTGACCTTCTGTCCCAATTTAGTCAACCCATCTCATGCTTTGTTTCACTTGAGATAAGGTTCCAATTCCTAGTAATTGTGCATCTGCCTCTTGAAGAGGCCAATTTGGATGCCAAGATTCTGGAGTAATGATACTCACATCTGCACCTGTGTTTATCAAACCAACAATTATAATGTCTTTAATATGCATTCTTAGCTTTGGTCTTTGATCATTTATAGAAATCTGCCAGAATATACGTTTCTTATTTTCTATTGGAATTTTTGACTTATCCTCCATGTTTATGTCATCATTTAGAAGAGTATGTTCTCTTACAGAAGGCTCTGGATTTTTTTAATTTTTCTGGTGAGACATGTCCTCCACAGTTACTGGGAATGACTGGGCTATCTTTTGCTTGGGGACCTGCGAGAGGTCCCTCAAATAGTTTCCTGATGGTATCGGGTTGCCTTGTCTGTTTGTTGTTGA
Organism: Myodes glareolus; assembly: GCF_982192425.1. NCBI lineage: Eukaryota > Metazoa > Chordata > Mammalia > Rodentia > Cricetidae > Myodes > Myodes glareolus. The sequence continues at coordinate 35,706,842 of NC_142053.1, read as the reverse complement.
TCTGCATTCATTGGTCCAATGTTGGCCTTTGCCACAACTTCTACATATAACTGAAATCTGAGGTCTCCTATTTTTGCCATTCCCAGAGGAGATATTATTCCTAGGAATTCCTTGTCTACAAATCCCTTCTCAGATGTCCTATTCTACCACAATTAAAACATTTGACATTTTTTATGTCTCCTCTTTCCTTTGGAAATTGCTTCTCCTACCCAAGATTCAGTATTATAGTCAAGTGTTTCAATATTCATTATATGCAGAATCCATTTTTCTGTAGGTGCTGATCTAACCTTTAAAGGCCCAAGTATCTTTTTGCATTCTAAGTTTGCATTTTCAAAAGCTAGAGATTCAATAAGTACTCATCTGGCATTTGTGTTTGCTACTCCTATTTGGACAGCCTTACTTGATTTTGTAAAATGTCAATAAAGGTTTTTCTCTGTCCCTGTCTAACCCTGGTATATTATTCAATTCTTTTTCTTAGTTCTTGAATCCTGTACCAAGCATTTAAGCCTGCTTTGTGGCACAGGGGCAAGATCATCATAAAGATCTTGAACCTGTGGGAAAGCATAAGGGCCCTCACCAAGAATTTGATCTTGGGAAGTCTTATGTTCCTTTGCTTTTCCCTGTTGTTTGAAAATTTTGGCTTCCTCTCGGAAATAATTTTTAAACATCAACAGAGGTAATAAAATCTATTCATAGCATACAGAGTTAAATACTATGTTATACATTCTTATTTTTAATTCATTTTTATTATGTATGTATGTGTAATGGAGGGGGTACATGTACAACAGAGTTAGGGTTCAGGCAGAGGCCAGAAGGACACCAAATTCCTGGGAAGTTGTGATCTGCCTGTCATGCTGACTGAAGATAAATGTGGAACCTCTGAAAGTACTTAACATGCCCTTAAACACTAAGCCATCTCTCAAGCCCCTAAGGATCAAATCTCAGCATCAAGAGGATTTTTGGGCATGGAATTCCATAACTTAGTCAGGACCTACTGGCAACTCTTAACTTCCCAGGGAGGATGGTTATATTATCTCTAATATATTTTGTCAAATATATTAGATTAATTCTTTCATCTTAAAGATAAAAACTATCATCTCAAAGGCAGGTTGCAATAATATTATTATCTTAAAAATAAAAAAATATAAAAAATTCCACTAAATTTTTATAAAATATGGTATCATATTTATTTTATATTGTAATATATCTCTCTGTGTATATATATTTGTGTGTGTTTAGGTTTTAACCTTTTTTACCTCAAATGTGTATTTTATTATTAGTCCTTGTATTTATAATTATGCATTGAGTTCTCTTACATGGCTCTTATTTTGTTGATGTAAACATTATACCTAAAAGGCTCACAAACAACCAAAATTCTCTGTAGAATTTTAATTTCTTGCAAAAATTCACTTTTTCATCTTTTACTATCAGAGAATATTTAAGTCTTCTCAATTAACTAACTAAATATTGTCAACATACTCCTTTTTCAGTTTAACATAATTCAGGCTGCATCTTTAATTTTTCAAGATTATAATTATATTATTAACTTTGCATTTCCTTCTTTCAAACTGTCTTTTATACTCCTCCATTGTAACAGGTTTTCTTGGACCACCAGCTTATAAATTCTGACACAGACACTTATTAATTATTGTTGCTCGATCTTAATTTAGGCTTATTTGTAGTTATCTTCTTTTAAAATTTAAATTACCCCATTTCTATTAATCTGACTGCTGCCCTGAGGCTCATTTACCTCATCTATGTATTGTCCATTCCATTTCCTGTTTCCTCTATGTCTGATTGACACCCATTTTCCATCTTCCTGCCAGCTATGCCTATCCCTCTTCTGCCTCTCATCCCTATTCCACTTCTGTCTAGCTATTGGACATTCCACATTTTATTAAACCAAGTAGATGCCTTAGGAAGTCAAGGTAAAACAGGAACATATCTTTATATAACTAAATAAATGCAACATAAACAAAGCAATACACATTTACATAGTTAAACTCATGCAGCATAAATGAATGTAACACGGTTTTACATAGCTAAACAATTATTCTGCAAAACAAATGTAACAATTTTTTACTTAAATTTTCTATCTTATGGCACTCCATGCTTTCTTTGAAATTCATGTCATCTTTCATTAAATGTTATTATATTCATATATATATATACAAATGTATATATATGTGTGTGTGTGTGTTTGTTGTGATGTATGTGTCTGTATTCTTAATAAATATATGTGATAAATAATTATATATTCCTGTAGGTATTCATATATTCATATATGCATACATATTTATATTTTTAATAACATTTTTTCAGTCTTTTTATTGTTTTTATTGAGCTATATTGTTTTTCTGCTTCCCTCCCTTCCTCCATCTCCCTTTCTACCCACTCTAATGGTACCTGTGCTCTGAATTTACTCAGGAGAACTTGTCTCTTTCTGCTTCACATGTTGATTAGATCCATTTATGTCTTTCTTAGGGTCATCTTTGTAGTCTAGGTTCTCTGGGGTTATGAAATCTAGGCTAGTTTTTCTTTGTTTTTTGTCTAAAAGCCACTTATGAGTGAATATATATTATATCTGTGTTTCTGGGTCTGGGTTGCCTCACTCAATATGGTGTTTTCTAGATCCATCCAAATGCCTGCAAATTTCATGATGTCACTATTTTTTGTTCTGTGCAGTACTCCATTGTGTAAATGTACTACATTTTCCTTATCCATTCTTCTGTCCAGTGTCATTTAAGTTTGTTTCAGGTTCTGGCTATTACAAATAATGCGGAACACATGTATTTGTGGTATGATTGAGCATCCTATGGGTATTTATGAGGGTAATAATATGAATGTTTTCTGGGTTTATCATTTGGTATTGAATAATTGGTATACTGTTCCCTGAGAAAGTCTTTTTTTCTGCTCTCACCATTCCTTACTTGCCTATAGCTCTTTCTCCACTCACAATAGCATTTCCTCAGTTGTTCTTGTTCTTATCATGTTTGGAAAGTAATTGTAGTGAGATCTTCTGGATGTAGCTTTTTAAATTACTGAGAGGCATAAACTGAAAGTTGATCTGAATCTTAACATCTTATCAATTCCTTTTCTGCAATGTTCCTTAAGCCTTAGGGTAGGTAGGTAAATACAGAAGAAAGGAGAAGGGTAAAATAATAGTAAGCATGTGTGAAAAAGTATCACTACTATTTGCCTAGAAAACAAATCAAAAAAATTCCTATGTTCTGAGATCACAATATGTCTCATGCCTATTACGTTAAGATATACTAAAGAACCAGAAATGTTTAAAATAAGTGTGATAATTTTTATATTTCACAATAGAAATGTTTTCAAATGGAAACTTCTGTTTTCAGCTATAGTGTTAGGAGACTATAAAAGAAACACAAGCTCAAACATCTTTTTTGAATCAGAACTAATTTGGCATTTAAACATACCCTCTAGTCAATGTTGTACATTACTAAACAATGATTTTTGTCATCAATCTGTTCAGATTTCTTTAGGGCAAAGCAGAATAAGAATAATTTTGTGACCTAGATACATTTCATGTTTTTATCATTAGTAATATAAGCATAGGTCAACTGTACAACAAATTCAGAGAGCTGATTTATTGTTAATGGCTAAAAGTGTTAGAAATGAAACCTAAGAGGGAAGAGGAAGGATAATTGTGTCCATGAAGAAAACATTTTCTTTGGTCTTAGTGAATTAAATTTGAACATCCTTAGTTAAGATGAATTATCTCAAATTAGGAAATATGGTAGATAGCAAAAGGTGCTTCTTTCATTCCTATGTCATGTAATGATGTTACTAATCATGTGGGAACATAGAAATTAAAGAGACATAAAGTAGGGCATTGTCTGTTCTCATCTCATTTCAGTACATTACATTAAAATATTTGGGATGGGGGATTGTTCATAAAGATATCTTCATGAAGGCATTAAGAGGCTTATACCATAATAATGGTGTATCAATATTTTATATTTGTCAAAAAAATAATTTTCACACTTATGTAAATAAACTTCTTTTTGAAAACACAGCATATTGTTTGTGAAAGAATTTTGTGAAGATTTTATAATATTGGTAGTTGTAACAAGATCAGGCTTCATCATTTATTTTGAAATTAAACAAATTCAGATTCATTAATATTATTAAATAGTGCATCAATATTATGAACTATTCTTCCTCTTAAGCTCTGGAATAATACATATATATTTTTATTACAACTAACATTTTGCAAAATGAATAGGTTATATTTAATATGTATTTATTGATATATGAATGTAAAAACAATGAAAAAGAGGTCAAGAATTTGACATATGACAAGGAGGTGTATATGAGGTCTTGAAAGGAAAAAATGATGTAATTATAATTCCAAGAAATAAAAGAAAAAAATTAAAAGTAAAACTAAAAATCAATTGCTCAGTTTATTAACTGAATATAATATAGCATATTGATTAAAATATCTGAATATGGAAATAATTTCAAGAAAAATTGTTCATTCAAATTTTATTCCATACATAGGTAAACTACATCATTGATAAACAATATGGTTCTATGATACACAGCATGTTCATATGGATAAAAATATTGGTGGGTATTGCTATGTGAAACATGAGAAAACAATTAAGAATTTTAATTAAAATATCAATAAAGATATCAGATTTTTTAGATAAAATGATTTGTTATGATGTCCATTTTCCAGAAACGATAGTAGCATTATGTTTTACCACAAGAAAATATAAATGATTTTAATATTGTTAAGTAAAATTTATCAGATAGAATTTCATAGGAAGCATCATTCTTAAAAATAAATTGTGTTATAAAGCATCATTTATGTCATGTGTCTTATGAAAATACTTTTTATAATACCCTAAATCATCAACACACCAATTCTCTATTACTTATAATTTTTATTTTTGGCAGTTTCTTACATACAATGTTATTGTGATCGAATTCACTCTACACCACACTCAGTTTCCTAGTATCACACATTCTTCTTCAACTTAACAATTTCTTGCTATAATGTTAAAATGAGCACATCCTATGGTACTGAAACAATGTTTATCATCTTACATATATATATATATATATATATATATATATATATATGTGTGTGTGTGTGTATGAGTGTGTGTGTGTGTGTTTCCTTTTAGACCTTGTGATACACATTTAGTGTATAAAAAATGACAGAGAATTAAACATTAAGTAATCAGTCTCTTCTGACCATGGATATTTCTTATTTGATGGGCTTTAAAAGACTATAAAGAAATATACAGAATTAAGAAAATGCTTTCATTTTACATTGACACATCACTTATATGACATTCAGTAGATCTTTAATAGTTATTTTATGTAACTTCACCAGCACTCACCTATGTCTTCATTAATATTTATGTTCATATGTTATGTTCTGTATTATGTTAATAATATTTATGTTCAAAAGAAACCTTCTAAGAGAGCAGATAAAAACCAAACAAACCTTGCTACTGAGGAATTAAGTTTAACATGGGAATTTAGGCCTTCCAGACAATTTCTTTTTCAAAATGTAAAGTGGTCAAAGAAATTTTATGCCTATTTTGGCATAAAGTGGGTTAAAAATTGAGATCAAATGTAGGAATTCTAATGGTGAATGATATAACTAACATACAAAAGTATGCATTGATGCTAACATATATTTATAGTAATTAAAAAGAAAGGAGAGCTCCCATACAGTTTCTAAAATAATATGCATTCTGTTATTTCTAAAGATAATATTATCAGAAGAGAACTTAAATGGTTGGTTCCCAGATGGTCAGAGTTTAGATGAATCTAGATACAGTTAAACAGGCAACTAAGATTAATCATCACAATTCTTATATTTTATTTACTAAGTTTCATAATATTTGATGATAAAGGAGCCAAATTTTGCTATAATATGTAATGAACGACAAAAGCTTTCTTTTAAAAAATTATTAGTGGCATTGCCAAAACATATTCAAATATATAAAATTTGTGCATGGAAAATTATTCAAAGTATACATTCACTGAATCAAAGACTGCGGTTTTGTTTCCCAGCTGCCAAGACTTGTATAATCACACAGAAACTATATTAATTACAATATTGTTTGACCTATTATCTTAGGCATATTCCTAGATAGCTCTTATATCTTAAATAACCCATTTTTATTAATCTGTGTATCACCACAAATCTGTGGCCTACCACTAATTTTCTGATATCTTTCTCCTTTGGCAGCTACTTGGTGTCTCCCTTACTCTGCCTACTTTCCCTATATATTTCTGTACAGATTTCCCACCTGGCTATATTCTGCCCTTCCATATGTCAAAGCAGCTTATTTATTAACTAATGGCAATTAAACATATTCACAGCATACAGAGGAGACTCCTACATCATTTCCCTTTTTGGCTAAATAAAAAGGAAGATTTTAACTTTAACTTACTAAATTACATATAACAAAATAGGTATCAAACAAGAATTACACTTACAATATTTCTTTGTGAGTCTAATATTTCACATCTAATTTATCTCTTATCATAACTAAGAAAAACTATAGCGATTTGTCTTCAACTGCATCAAAGACACCAGAAGGATATATTATTACTTAAGTAAACAGGAAGTGCATTGTAAGCAACTTCCAAAACTCTAGAATTGACAGAGACATCTCTCTGCCTGGACAGTCATCCCCAGTTCTAATGCAATGTTAGTGCATCCATCTTCAGTTTACAGGCCCATAGTAACTCAAAGATATTTCCATGAAGAAGGAAATTTGAATGACTGTTTTGCCTATATTGGCAATTTGTCAATCACTTTCTTCTGTGTCCAATAGGTCTGACAGACTCTTTCAGGAAGGAGAAATGAAGAAAGACTGTCTCACCTTCTTTAGGCAAGTTCAGCAGTAATATTTCTGTGGGTCCAGCATTTCCAGTTTATACAGTGTACTGTCAAGCAGTTCAGGCAATATTACTATCTTGCCCAAATGCCTAGAAAACTCCAGAAGGAGACTTTTTGATGCCCATCATATCTTGAAGTAATTGGTGCTGCCAGAAGCAGACATGAGCCGACATGCCTCACTGTCAAGAAAGGTCTAAGTTCTTAAAACCTTTTAAATACCATATTCTATAGGTTTTGAAAGGTTTGAAGATTATCTAACTGAAGTATATCTCTGTATATATATATACATATATATAAGCTAACTAAAATGACTACAAGTTTGACTATTATAAATGACTGCCTATTAATCTATAATTTTGAATATAAATTACACTTTTAAATGAGTTGTCTAAACATAATAACTTAAACAAAAGTAGAAATATACATACAGTATAACAAAATTAACTTCAAATTTAAATCAATAAACCGAAGCCCATACCAATGTTTAGTATTCATTTCTATATCATATCCCCCTTTTAATAAAAACAAGCATTTATAAACAATCATTTTGGAAATTTGGGCATAGTTTTTCTCCTGCTATTTGTCGACTAAAACTTTTAGGGTACACAGAGGCCTTTTGTGGGTTCTTGTTCAATAAAGGCACATTAGTCTGGAAGGAATCCACAGGTTCCCATTCTCTCTGGAAACAAATGTAGAAACTCATTTCCAAAGTAACATATACTTAGTCTCAAATTATAAAGTCGAAATACCTTAAAATATATATGCTTATTTAGCTTAGCAGCCTAAACAATAAAATGTCTCTTTTACTTAGCTTATTAACAGTAAAAAATTCAAAGAAAACAAAATAATATACATAATACAGACCCATTGTGTACTTCCATCTTTTATTTATTGATTGACTTTTTTTGAGCTTGACATTTTTCTCTGCTTCACTCCTTGCCTCTCCCCTCCCCTTCAACCCTCTTCCACGGGGTGCCCTTGCTCCCAATTTACTCAGGAGTTCTTGACTTTTTCTACTTTCCTTGTAGATAAGATCTTTCTTAGAATCTTCATTATTGTTTAGGTTCTCTGGGATTGTGATTTATAGGCAGTTTTTCTTTGCTTTATGTTTAAAAACCACTTATGAGTGAGTACATATGATAACTGTTTTTCTGGGTCTGTGTTACCTCACTCAAAATGATATTTTCTAGTTCCATCAATTTGCCTGCAAATTTCAAGATGTTATTTTTTTCTGCTGAGTAGTACTCCATTGTGTAAATGTACCATATTTTCCTTATCTATTCTTTGGTTGAGGGGCATTTAGGTTGTTTTCAGGATCTGGCTATGACAATCAATGTTGGTATGAGCATAATTGAGCACATGTCCTTGTGGTACGATTGAGCATCTTTTGGATATATACCTAAAAGTGGTATTACTGGGTCTCAAGGAAGGTTGTTTCCTAATTTTCAGAGCAATCACCTCACTGACATCCGAAGGGGATGTATCAGTTTGCATTCCCTCCAACAATGCAGAAGTCTTCCCTTTACCCCACAGCCTCTCCAGCATAAGTTGTCATCAGTGTCTTGCCCATTTTTACAGGTGTAAGAAGGAAACTCTGTAGTTTTGATTTGCATTTCTCCGATGACTAAGGATGTTGAGCATTTCCATAAGTGTCTTTCAGCCATTTTAGATTCCTCCGTTGAGAGTTCTCTGTTTAGGTCTGCACTCAATTTTTTATGAGTTCTTTGAATATTTTGAAGATCAGACCTCTGTCTGATGAGGGGTTGGTGAAGATCTTTTCCCATTCTGTAATCTGTTGATTTTATCTTGTTGACCTTGTCCTTTGCTTTACAGAGGCTTTTCAGTTTCAGGAGGTCCCATTTATTAATTGTTTCTCTCATTGTCTATGCTACTGGGCTTATATTTAGGAAGTAGTCTCCTGTGCCAATGGGTTCAAGTGTACTTCCCACTCTCTCTTCTATGAGGTTCAATGTGGTTGGCTTCTATGAGGTTCAGTGTGGTCTTTTTATCCACTTGGGCTTGAATTTTGTGCATGGTGATAGATATATATCTATTTTCATTCTTCTATATGTTGATATCCAGTTATTCCAGCACCATTTGTTAAATATGCTTTTTTCCATTTGGTATATTTTGCTTCTTTGTCAAAAATCAGGTGTTTGAAGGTGTATGAATTAATATCCGAGTCTTCAATTCGGTTCCATTGGTTCTCCTGTCTGTTGTTATGCCAATACCAGGCTGTTTTCAGCACTGCAGCTCTGTAGTAGAGTTTGAAGTCAGGAACTGTGATGCCTCCAGAAGTTCTTTGATTGTACAGAACTGTTTTGGCTGTCCTGGGTTCCTCCCTTTTCCATACGAAGTTGCATGCTATTCTTTTGAAGTCTGTGAAGAATTTTGCTGGGATTTTGACAGGCCTTGCATTGAATTTGTAGATTGCTTTTGGTATGATTGCCATTTTTACTATGTTAATTCTACCTATCCAAGAGCATTGGAGATCTTTCTACTTTCTGGTGTCTTCTTCAATTTCTTTCTTCAAAGATTTAATGTTCTTGCCATACAGGTTTTGCCCTTGTTTGGGTAGAGTTACTCCAAGATATTTTATGCTATTTGTGACTATTGTGAAGGGTGATGCTTCTCTGATTTCTTTTTCAACCATTTAATCATCTGTGTAAAGGAGGACTACTGTTTTTTGAGTTAATCTTGCATTCTGCTACATTTCTGGAAGTGTTTATGAGTCGTAGAAGTTTCTTGGTAGAATTCTTGGGGTTGCTTATGTAAACTATCATATCATCAGCAAACAGTGAGAGTTTGATTTCTTCTTTTCCAATTTGTATCTCCTTAATATCCTTTTGGTGTCTTATTGCTCTAGCTAGGACCTCAAGAACTATATTGAATAGATATGGAGAAAGTGGACAGCGTTGTCTTTTTCCTAATTTCAGTGGTATTGCTGGGAGTTTCTCTCCATTTAGTTTAATGTTGGCTCTTTGCTTGCTGTATATTAACTTTATTATGTTTAGGTATGTTTTTTGTATCCCTGCTCTCTCCAAGACCTTTATCATGAAGGGATGTTGTATTTTGACAAAAGCTCTTTTGGCATCTAATGAGTTGATCATGTGATTTTTATTTCTCAGTTTGTTTATTTAATGGATTATGTTGACAGATTTACTTATATTGAACCATCCATGTATCTTTCTGATGAAGCCAATTTGATCATTGTGGATGATGTTTCTTATGTGTTCTTGGATTCAATTTGCCAGTATTTTATTTATGAGTTTTGCATCAATGTTCATGTATGAGACTGGTGCTATAATTCTCTTTTTTAGTAATGTCTATGTGGTTTGGCTATCAGGGTAATTGTAGCCTCATAAAATGAGTTTGGCAATGTTGTTTCTGTTTCTATTGTGAGGAACAATTTGCAGAGTGTTGGTATTAGTTTTTATTTGAAAATCTTGTAGAATTCTGAGCTGAAACCATCTGGCCCTGGGCTTTTATTGTTTGGGAGACTTTTGATGTCTGTTTCTATTTCTCTAGCTGTAATAGGTTTGTCAAATTTGCTTTTCTAATCTTGATTTAATTTTGGTAAGTGATATTTATCCAGAAAGTTTTCCATTTCCTTTAAATTTTCTTATTTTGTGGAGTGCAGGTTTTCAAAATATAAAATGATGATTTTCTGTATTTCTTCCATGTCTGTTGCTATGTCCCCCTTTTCATTTTTGATTTTGTTAATTTGTATATTCTCTCTTTGCATTTTGGTTAGTTGTGATAAAGGTTTGTCTATTTTCTTGATTTTCTTGACAACCAACTCTTTGTCTTATTGATTCTTTGTATTGTTTTCTTTGTTTCTACTTCATTGATTTCAGCTCTCAATTTGATATTTCCTGCCAACTAGTTCTCTTAGGTTAGTTTGCTTCTTTTTATTCTAAAGTTTTCAATTGTTCTGTTAATTCATTACTGTGGAATTTTTCCAGTTTCTTTATGTAGGCATTTAGCGCTATGAATTTTCCTCTTAACATTGCTTTCATTGTGTCCCGTATATTTGTGTATGATGTGTGGTCATTTTCTGGTGTGGGAGGTCTTTCTGTCTGTCTGTTGCTTTCTTGGTTTATGAATAAAAAAACTGCATTGGCCTGTTTATAGGGCAGAACTTAAGAAGGCAGGGAAGACAGAACTGAATGCTGGATGAAAGAAAGATGAATTTAGGGAGAGACACCATGGAGCCGCCAGAGACAGACATGCTAAATCGTTGCTGGTAAGCCATTGCCATGTGGCAATATACAGATTGAAAGATGGGTTAAATTAATATAAGAGTTAGACAAAAAGAAGATAGAGCTAATGGTCCAAGATGTGTTTTAATTAATAAAGTTTTTGTGTGATTATTTTGGGGTAAACTATCTGGGACGTACAAGAGGCTCCCTCCCATGCACCAATTTTCATACAATTTTAGGAAGCCTTAATTTCTCCCTTTATTTCTCCTTGATGCGTTGATGATTCAAGTCAGCATTGTTTAATTTCTGTGTGTTGGTAGGCTTTCAGGAATTAGTGTTGCTGTTGAATTCTAGTTTTAAGCCATAGTGATCTGATAAGAGACATGGTATTATTACTATTTTTTTGTATTTGTTGAGGTTTGTTTTGTTACTGAGTATGTGGTCAATTTTCAAGAAGTTTCTATGAGGTGTCAAGAAGAAGGTATATTCTTTTATGTTTGGATGCACTATTACATATGTGTCTGTTAAATCCATGTGTGTCATAGCTGTTAGTTCCCTTATTTCTCTGTCTTTTTTTGTTGTTGTTGACTGACCTGTCCAGTGATGAGAGTAGATTTTTGAAGTCTCCCACTATCAGTCTGTGTGGTTTAATGTGTGATTTAAGCTTTAGAAGTATTTCTTTTACATAAGAGGGTGCCCTTGTATTTGGGGCATAGATGTTTTTTCTTATCTATAACATCTCACTTCTGGTATTTCTAGTATATGAAGATTTTGACGTATTTTTTAATTCTTATCAATCCCATTTGTAATAAATATTCTGCAGAGCATAACCTAAACATTAAAAACTTTATCCTTTTTTAATAAATATTCACTCCATTTTTATGAATATAATAGTATTGGTAAAAAAATCCATACAAATCTTAAAATAACCCTTTTATTTCTATTCCTGATTTGAGAAAAGATGTTTCTAATTTTTGATAATAAATACAACGTTCATGGTAAGGAGATTTTCTTTTAATTTACTCAGAAGTATTTTTTATTATATTTTTTTTCTCAACGTTTATTAAAATACAAAAGTCTCCATTTCCGCCCCTCCTCCCAACCCCCTCCCACTCCCCCCCACTCCCTCCCCTCCTCCCTCTCCATCCCCAAGAGTAGTCAGGGTCTCCCACCCTGTGGGTAGTTCAAGCTCCTCCCCGCTCCCTCCAGGTCCAGGAAGGTGAGCATCCAAACAGACTGGATCCCAGAAATCCAGTATATGCAGAGGAAACAAGACCCAGTGTCATTGTCAATGGCTTTTCAGAAAGACTCCCGGCCAGCCACATTCAGAGAATCAGGCCTCATTCAGAGAATCTGGCTGAATCACGTGCTCGCTCAGTTCCAGCCAACTAACCTTGGTGAACACTCATTAGATCAGTCCCCTTGTATCAGTGGGTGATCGCACCCCTCGCGGTCCTGATTTCCTTTTTCATGTTCTTCCTCCTTCTGCTCCTCATTTGGACCTTGGGGGACTCCGTCCGGTTCTCCAATGTGGATCTCCATCTGTATTGCCATTCATTGTCGGATGAAGGTTCCCTCTGATTTTGCCTTCCTTGCTCAGGTTCTCTTTCCTTCTGCTTCTCGTTTGGACCTAGGGAGTTAAGTCCAGTGTTCCAATCGTCTCCATCTCCATCCATCGCCAGATGAAGGATCTCTCTGGATAGAACTTTTCTACTCAGAAGTTTTTATAAGAGTGAGGATAAACATAAAATATTTCTATTTGATTTATAGATATAGAATTTTGATGTATATTAATAAACGCTAGTAATGTTGCTACATTTGTTATATTCCAATTACTCTCTAAATGCCTTTATAAACATTAATTCATTGAATTACAATAAAACCCAACATGATTATAATTAATAGTCTCATTTAGTAGACTGGGAACCTATAGCTTTCTTGTGAACTTCTGTGATTATAATTTGTGTTGTTGAATTCTTTATAATTTGAGAGCTCCAAATATGGGTCTAGTAGATCTACATGTTTACATAGCCCAGATAAATGGTTTTGTATTCATACGTACAAAAAAAGATAACAACTGATTTTTATCACATCTGTGTCTATCAGATGACTGTCAAGATCTCCTTAGCTAAAAAAATTTCAACCAAAGTAACTGAAACAAAAGAGTAACTTGCTGAAAGTAGCAGATCAAATAAATAAATTGTATATAAGAACTAGGAAATTCTATTTGTATTCTATGTTTCTGCTTTCTTTATTTCTTTCTGAAAGATTTAAAAATAAATTCACCTATAAATCTTTGTTCTACTCAAGATTGGCATATTATTCTGGCAAGTATTGACAGATTGTATATAATTTTGTTGGAATTGTATTTATACTATGAAAAATTTGCCAAAAGCTTTGTTTTCTATTAGTTTTTTTAAAATTAGTACATAGAGTAATGGGATTCATTACACACACACACACATAAACATACACACAGAGCAAGAGCGCGAGAAAGAGAGATTTAATTTTCTGGTTGATTCTCTTTTCTTACTGTCTTCTCTTAACTCTTTACTCTCCTTACTTCTGATTTTCTTTGTTCCAGTGGCTCTTTTTGCCATTCTTTTCTGTAGTTTTCTTTTTTCTTCTCCATTTTCTCTCTAGCTAACCCTTCTAGACCTTATCTTCTAGATAAGACCTTATCTTCTTTTTTTATTGTCCCCTTCTAATTTTGTCATCCAGAAAACAATAAACATCTGTATATATATGTTAAAATCTAGTTTTGACCTGTAAGAAAAAAGGCAGTATCCTAGACACAGAAAATCTTAATTCATTTTTGTTTCTTAAATATCTTGGATTTTGAATCTTAAAGTTCTGTTATAATCTGAAAGTAATATAAAAATTTGAATGAAGTAAGACTTTCTGGGTATCAATAAATGTTTTATAATCAATGAGAAGAGTTGAAGCCCAAAATTAAGTTTATAAATATTTGCAAAAGAGACACACTTTTCTGGAAGTATGGCACTAAATTGAGCAATTTATATATTGAGAAATAGACTAAGACATATATATATATATATATATATATATATATATATATATATATATATATATATATATGTTTGTATGCCCAATAAATAATTCATGGAGAAGAAAAGATAATTTATCATCAGTTAGTCTTTATTATTTTTTGTAAAGAGCAATTGAAACAAGTTATTATTCATATCTCAATTTAATTGCATTATTCACTTTAAAAATTATTTTGCTTCTGTCCTATTTTGTTTTTATAAATCCATTATATTTTAATGAGGGAAACAAATTTATCATTATTTTAGAATCTTCTCACTAACCCCTTATAACCTATGCAGTTAAACAAATAGAAGACTGTATTAGTGTAGACACAATTTTTCTTTTTTTTAGCCTAATAATTAACCTTTGATATCTGACTCATCTTGGTCAGAAGAAAGTACATTTTCTATTTCTTCTTACAATTTGATACTTATTAGTATTATCATTTCATTTACTTCAGGAAGCAGATTCCAAATCTTATTAGTTGAAGCCAATATGAATAGGAAATAGATGTGATTCTCTGATTTCAAAGAGAAAAAATACATAATTAAAATTCTACAAAACTATCAATTTGCCTATTTAGACTCCTTTGGTTTCATATATTATATGGTGACTAATGTTGGTTGTCAAATTGACTAAATCTGTAATCAACTAAAATAGAACTTAAATCCCTCCTGTGAGGGATTTTTTTTTTTATTGAATTTAATGTGGGAAGATCTACCCTAAGTCTAGGCCACAGCTTCTGCTGGCAGCCTACCCAAAAGGCTATGGGAGATGGAATGTTTTGAAATTTGGGTGCTTGTTCGTCTTTTCTGTTGGTATTACCTTGCTGGTATTAGAGACTACGTCATCAAGATTACAAATGTAATCCTAAAGACTATGAACTCCCTGGGAATTCTCCAGGACTGCAGGACAACAATTTATTGCTGAATTCAACTAGTCCCTTAGGTTAAAATGCTACTGTTTCTTGTTCTGTTATTACAAATTCATTGTAGGACTATTTTAACCACAGCCTATATGCTAAGATAATAAATTCCCCTTTATATATTGTCTTGTAGAGAGCTTTGACTAATGCATACTATTAACTAATATCCTGGTGATGGGCATTTTTGTACACATATCTTTGTCCACATTCTTTTTTATTCAAGTGGTATCTTTTACATAGCATATTCTAAATCACTAAATAGTAGATATTTTAAAAATCTTGAATGTTTTTCTAATTTACATGTACAGTTTTATAGCATGAACGTGATCATATTTTAGTGACATATTATCTATTAACTGTTTTATTTACTTGACCTATTATTTGAGACTTTCTAGAATTAAAGAACCCATCGAACAAATATATCAAAAGCATGTTAATTAGACTAGCTTTCATGATATTTTATAAGTGATATGGGAAGTCCTTCTGTATATCTGTTGCCTTTACTGGTTAATTTATAAAGATGCTGCTGTTGGCCAATGGCTTTACAGAATATAGCCAGGCAAGAGGGATGGGGGGGAAAGGGGGGAGGGAGAGAGAGAGAGAGAGAAAGAAAGAAAGAAAGAAAGAAAGAAAGAAAGAAAGAAAGAAAGAAAGAAAGGGAGACTAAGCAGAGTCAAGAAGACACCAGTAGCCGAAAGTAGTGGGAAAGATAAGATCTGCCAGGTAGAACCTTGATGGTAGGCCACGACCATCACAATCAAATATAAAATAACGGAAATGGGTTAATTCTAGATGTGAGAGTTAGAGAGACATTGATGTTTAGTACTCAGTGTAAAACTGAAGAAATTGGATGAAGAATACAGTGAAGACAGAGCAGTGACACCACCACCAGTAGCAGCAGCAAGATAAACAACTGTGTAGGTGATCTTGCTAATATAATGATACGGAAGGAAGGAAAAATCAAATTTTCTTTCACAGAATTCTTTTTGTTTGGAATGAAGCCTAAAGGTTCTGACTACATTAGTGTGGATTTTCTCCCTTCAATCTAACTGAGGGAAAAAAAATCCCTTACAGGTATGTTTAACAGAGTGTCTGAAGTTGATTCCATATCAGATCTAGCTACTTTCACAACCAATATGTTACTTGACATTTTTCTTTGCAGCTCTTAATATTATTTCTTTATTCTGTATGTTTTGTGTTTTGATTATTATATGGTGAGGGGATTTTTTTTTATCCAGTCTATTTGGTGTTCTGTAAGTTTCTTGTACCTTCATGATTGGAGTCACACTGAGCATCATAGCACAAATAATAAAAATCCAAAGACAGATATTGGGGTCCAAGCTGAAGATCAGAAAAGCAAAACATCTAACCACTAGAGAGCTCTTACATCTATGAAATCTTCATACTGAAAAGAGAGATTTCTATTCCATCCTGCCTTATATTCCTCTCTAGTGTTGATATTAAAACAACATCACTTGGCCTCTATGTCTAACTAGTGTCACTGCTGTGATTAATGGTGTGTGCCACCACTGCTGTACTATATGGCTGACTAGTGTGACTAGCTTTCCACTCTGATCTACATGAAGACTTTATTTGTTAGATCATAAAAATATCACCACATTTCTCCTCTTTTGTCTGTTATAAAAATAGATTATAACTATAACTATAACTAATATGACCAGAATGCAGTTATGATTGAGATCCACGTGATCCATATTTGCCTTCTGTAATTTCTCTTCTATCAAGGTCAATTCTTTTCCAGCTTCAGCTGATAGCTCCCTGGGCCTATTGAAGTCTGTGTCACTATCTAAGGTTTTGTTTAAATTAATCAGTTCTTGACTTCCTTGTTCATATTCCACCTCCTTCTGCTCTTTAACTGGACATTGGGAGCTCAGTCCAGTGCTCCGATGTGGGTCTCTGCCTCTGTTTCCATCTGTTGTTGGATGTCGGTTCTATGGTAATATTTAAGATAATCATCAATCTGACTACAGGCAAGACCAGTTCAGGCACCTTGTCCTCTATTGCTGAGCATCTTAGCTGGGGTCATCCTTTTGGATTTCTGGAAAATTTTTCTAGAACCAGGTTTCTTGCTAACCCCTAAATGACTCCCTCAATCAAGATATCTCTTTCCTTGCTCTCATATCTGTCCTTCCTCCATCTCAACTATCTCATTCCCTCAAGTTCTCCCCAACCATCCTTTTCACCCCTCCTCTTTTCCTTCTTCCCTTCTTTCTAGCCCCACCTCTGTGCTTCCAAATTTTGTCAGGTGATCTTGTCTGCTTCCAATTTTCAGGTGGATCTTTATATGTTTTTCTTTGTGTTCACCTTATTACTTAACTTCTCTAGGATCATGAACTATAAGTAGGCTCAATGTCCTTTATTTATGGCTAGTTCCACTAATGAGTGAATACATACCATATTCATATTTTGGGGTCTGGGTTATCTCACTCAGGATAGTGTTCTCTAATTCTATCCATTTGCATGCAAAATTCAAGATGCCATTGTTTTTTTTGTTTTTTTTTGTTTTTTTTTTTTTTACCACTGAGTATACACTAATGTGTACATGTCCTGACCAGTGGGACACGAATCGGGTACCCAGACCTTGGAGGAGAGAAATGGAGGGACAAGAGACATTAGAAAATGGACAGCAAGTCCATTTGAAATTCTGATCAAGCTGCAAATTTTATTTTTTCTCGGGAGCATCATATAGCAAAAGAGCAGGGGGTAGGTAGGTTGCTATGCAATTGTTCTAACTGGAATGTCAGGTCTGGAGAAATTCCTAGCTGACAGGAAGAGTTAAAGAAATACTGAGGGTATATAAATGTTAATTAAGAGGAGAAATGCAGGTCCTGGGACCTGCAGGTCTGGAGGCATTCTTAACACATAGGGAGAGATAAAAGTTATTTCCTGGGCCTGGAACTTGCCCTACAGAGGTGAATAGCTTACTTAACTTGTAAACTAAGGTGTCTTGGCTTTAACCAATATAGGTCTTTGCTCCTGGCAGGTAGATGTGCCACTCTTTCTCTATCCATTCTTCCTTTGAGGGGCATCTAGGTTATTTACAGCTTCTATCTATTACAAATAATGCTGCTACCTCTGAATGTGGTTGACAGTTGGGAAGACTGAGGGACAAATGACAATGGCCCCGGGATTTGTCTCTACTGCATTTACTGGCTTTTTGAGATCCTATTCTCTTTGGATGTATACTTTGCTATACTTGGATGTAGTGGGGAAGGCCTTGGGCTTTCCACAGTGCAGGGTGCCTGGCTCTCTTTTAAGATTGGAGGGTGTGGGGAAAGATGTGTGGAGAGTGGGAGGGGAGTGGGAGGAGAGGAGGAAGTGGGAATTTGGATTGGTATTTTTTAAGTAATAAAATAAAATAATTAAAAAATTAATTAATTAATCAATCAGTTCATCAAGTTTTATCCCAATAATGGGCCGTAGATTGGAAATGTCTCCTAGCAATCTATGGAAGTCATTAAGCATTGGCAATTGTTCTCTCCTAATTTGCACCTTTTGGGGTCTAAATTTTTGTAAGGCCCTATGAGCCCAGCTTATTTGGTTCTTTGGATTTTCTTATGAACGGACACTCCATCATATTGCAAGGACACTTGTTCAGATATGTTCATAGAAGCTTTATTCTTAATAGCCAGAAACTAGAAACAACCTAGTTGTCCTTAAACTGAAGAATGTATAAAGAAAATATGGTATATTTATATGATGGAGTATTAGTCAGCTGTTAAAAACTGACATCCTGAAATTTCCGGGCAAATGAATATAAATAGAAAAAAAATCATCCTGAGTGAGAGAGATAACCCAGGCACAGAAAGGCAAACATGGTTTATATTCACTTAAAGGGGATATTAGCTATAAAATAAAAGATAAACATGCTACAGTTCTCAGACTTAAAGAATGTAAGTAACAAGGAAGTCTCAAGAGAAGATATTTGGTTCTCTCTGGGAAGATAGATTCTCTTTCAGGAAATGGACATTATAGGAGTACACGACATCGGGTGAGGATTAGGAGAACAGGAATAGGAGGGATCAGGTTGGGGGACAGTGGAGGATGAGAGTACTTTGAGAGACAATTGGATTTGTAGAGCATCTCAGGGACAAGCTAGCAACCTAGTGGAAACTCCCAGGAATCTATGAGGCTGACCCTAGCAAAGAGTCCTAGAAATGGGTGATATGGAGCCTGAACTAGCCATCTCTTTTATCCAGGTAAGACTTCCAGTAGAGGGACCAGGACACCAACCCAGACATAAAACCTTAACTTACAATTTGTCCTGCCTACAAGGTGTGCTAGGATAGAGTTGGTGCAGAAATTGTCGTAGTAGCCAACCAATGAGTGGCCTAGTTTGAGACCTATGCCTATACCTGGCAAGGCCTGGATGGCCAGGACACAGAGGCAGGATATCCCAGAGACCTAGAATAGAATCAAACATGACTGAGAAAAATGTCAGTGAAATGGTTCCTAATATTATTTTATACTCACAGATTGATGCCTAGTCCAATTGTCATCAGCGAGGCTTCATTAAGCATCTGATCAAACAGATGTAGAGACCCACAGCCAAACATTAGGAGAAACTAGGGTAATACCAAAGAACAGAAATTTTAGTAGCAGGGGGGTCAAGAACACCATAAGAAAACCCATAGAATATATTTCATTTGGGATGTTCATTGATATCAAGAAAATAATGAGTTACGATGGTGCTTTCATGCTAGACAAAAAGCCCAGTCTGGAGAGGGGTAAGAGGAAATGAAGTTCCATCTCTCATTAAGTGGATACTGACAAATGGTAACTGCTGAAAGAGGGAAAGTCAGGTTTCTCTATAAATGCAAACCCTGGTACATCAACTATGTTCCACTTGAAGGGTGCATCAAAGAGAATTTGGGAAACCCAAGTTGAACTTATTTAAAAAGAAAATATGAATTTGGGTTGGATGGGTAGAATGGATTTTAGAAGAGATGGAGGAAGAGCTTATTATGATTAAAAATTGCATTAGAATCCCAAGGAATTGATAGTATAAACTATGAATAAATACATAAATAATTAACTATAGATGGATGATAGACAGAAGACAAATTGGTCAATTGTTTGATAGCAGTCATATCATATACACAGATATGAGTAAAAGTACTTTTAACTGAGATAATGCCTTCTAGATCAATTAGTATGCATGTATTCATCATAACAGATACTTAATATATATTGCAAGACACAGTTTTTAAGTCATTGGACTTCACAGTGCATAAAGAACAATGATTTATTTTTCATTTGTTAGTACTTGGTACTTTTATCTCTATTTTTGGCATTGAGAAGATATAAACCAGAGTTGTACACTATTATTTTAATATTAATTTCCCAATACACTGGTGATATTGAGATTCATATAAAGTTTATAATTGCAGTTTGATTTTTGTCTTTATTGAAATTGGTATTCCTTATGTACATAATTGAGATTTTTCTTATTAAATGGAAGTTTTGCCATTTTTATTAAATTATATTTATATTTTTGAATATTAGGAACTATTTGGGACACATTTATATTTTTACTAATGTTTATTTGAAATTCAAATTTAATTGTAATTTCTGCATTCATTCTATAAAGAATAGTTTCTTGTGTAGTTTTATTATGTGCTTTGTCAAGCAATTAGGTAATTGAAATCATTAATCATTTTAATGGCTTCCATATTCCATATTCTCAAGTAACTGAGAAATTCTAAAGCTCTTATATAATAATTACATTACTTTGTTACAGTTATATGTATTCTTTGTGGAAGTTAATTTAAAATTATTTTTTTTAGTTCTTTGAGAGCTTTGCACAACATGTTTGCTTGTATTCAACCTCGCTTCCCTAACGACTCCCAATTCCACCCTAATTCCCTATCTACTCAGCTTTGTATTTTCTTTTTCTAACTTATCTAGTTTTTGCTGTCCATAGACTCCTGGATATGTGGTCTTTCAAGGGAATATAGTGATCTACCAAGGACCAGGTCTTTAAGAAAAATGATTCCCCCTCTACTAACAGCAAAGAATTTCCAATAGCTCCTCAGCTACACATGGGACTTTGTGTCCAACTCTTCTCCCCATACTGGAATTTGATATGGCTTGTACTTGCACTTGTATTGTTCTTATACAGTGATACATTTATGGGCTTTCACTAAAGAAGGGGATGGTAACCCAAAAATGAATATTTTCCTTTGCTCTTGACTGCTATTAAAGTTACTTTTATGAAGTGTTGTAAATGGAGTAAGCAACAAAATTTTATCTTATGATTTAGGAAATTGGAAGAATAAGATCAATTATCAACCATGTTATTCCTTTCAGAATGCTGTAAGATATAATTAGTTTTGTACCTTTACTTTTAGTTTGTGGTAATTTGCTGATATTTTTTTATATCCCTTGATATGTGGAGGTATCAACTTGGGCTCATAAGGATGGCTTAGCAGGTAAAGGCATTTGAAGCTATGCTTGACAAACTGAATTGAATCCTGAGGACCCAGAGTATAGAACAGAACTGAGTATTATGAGCTACATCAGCATATTATGTCATGCACTGCCACTGCCCCCCAACAAAATAATTTAATGTAGAAAAGATTAGATTATACATATTTAGCTATTAATATTATTGAAATTATGCTATTTTATCAATGAAGATATGGGAAATAACATGACAACTTCTTTAGCCCCAGCTTCTGAAACAGTATATAACACAAAAGTGGAAATCAGAAATATCAATAAAATAAAGGAAAAACTTCATTCTCTTATAAATCAAAAGATAAAATGATAATATCCATGTTCAAACAGTGAATATGTTAATACATAGTAGGTCTCAAAAGACAATTTGTCAATTATAATTGCATTCATTTAAGTGAGTTTACATGCCTTAACTCATATTCCAAGCTAGCTGAAAATACTTTGGAACATTTACAAGCTGTAATAATTACTAATATTTCCTTTTAAATGAAAAAGTAGGGGCTAGACTATAAACCTTGATTCATGACTTTTAAATATTAAGAATTAAAAGATTCTGAATAGAAACTCACTTGAAGTTTGGAGTTAATGATAAAGTGAGATAAAACGGAAGCATAAGTAGTAAAATTGTGTTAGAAATTAAAAACAATAAAGTAACGACAAATACATTTTTTCTTTAGAAGATGATCTGAACTGGCCTGGTTTGGGTGTGTTTTGGTACTCAATGACCACAGCAGATTAAAATTCTCTTTCTCATTAATTTTTCATGAACAATTTAATTTATATTTGCAGCTGCATATCTGAAGAATAGAGCCATTTAAGGTGTACCTGAGTCTTCTTAAGTCACTCTGTGAATATAAAGTTATAATTATACAGCTTTATATGTCTTTAAACATTACCGAAGTAAACCTCAAGAACACTGACTTTGTATGCAGTTAACCCTTAATTTATCCTCATCTCAATTCCCCTATAAATTAATTACTTTAAAAATACATCATAATAGCAGAAAAGTTCACCATGGGGGATACATATGTATAAATACATACATATGAGAGATGTGAATAGAAATTGATTATATTACCTAAATTATCCAAAGTTCAATGAGATTTAATCCTGGATACATCCTAGTGCCGTCTAGACATTTCATGTCGATGTATATCACTTTTTTGTACAACAACTTGTCCTTATTCTTTATTATAACAAAACACAGTTGACTTTTAAAATAAACCCTAATTTACTAAGGGGAAAATTTTAATTTTTCCACTTTAGCATAGTCCAAAAATCCAGAATATTCAAGCAATGATATTCTAAGTCACTTCTTCACCTTTTGAAGATCCTCTTCTTCAACCTTAATTTTCCCTATAGAAATAATTATTAGACTTTATCTATTTGACTTTGTTGTGTGAATATTTCCACTGGAAATATAATTTTATATTCAATCTTCCTTTAAGTTATTTCTCTCAGGTTGTTAAACATTATTCTTTATTGTCTAAGTTTCATTGTTTTGGAAGTATGTGAGTATCAGCTAGAATTCAGATCTGTTTCTATATGTAATACTTACTTTCTCACTAGTTGTTTGGAGTATTTTCTCTTTATGTTTGCTTCCACCATTTTAAACTTTGTAATGGTTTATTTTTATGTAGGCTACTGCTTACTGACTTTGGAACTATAAGATTACATTTTCTTCAAATTTAAAACTCTTTGGAGATGAAATCTGATAGCACGTGATCCTGGCTGGCTAGAAAGTTGCTAAGTAAACCAGGCTGGTCTCAGAGTTATGGTGATCTTCTTACCTCTGCCTCCTCAGTGTTGAAATGCAGGGATGCCCAACAAGACCTAGCTTTAAGGAATTATTCATTTAAATACTATTTATCTATCTTTTATTGTCCTACCCCTCAACTTCTGTGACTATTTTATATTCATACTAGAATATTTCTTATTGTCTCACAGCTTTTTAATGCTCAATTAATAATTATTTTTACTTCTTTCTGTGCTCCTCAGATGATAATTTTTATTTATCTATCTTGATGTTGAGCATTTCTTCTGCTACTGCCAACATACAGAGAAGCCCTTTATTAAACTTTATAACCTTAGATATCAACTTTCAGTTTGAGAATTTCTAATTTGGCTTGCTTTGAGTCATTTTCTTAATTTATATTTACACTATTATTGGATATTCCAAAGGTGCACAACAGTCTTTATATGCACATCCATGACAAAATGATTAATAAGTAAGTTTGTGGTATTCTGAAGTTAATTTATTCAAAATGCTTTCTCTATTGGTTATAAAATAAAATTTTGCTTGTCTACAAAAAACAAAACAAAACAAGTAAAATGTGTTCAAAACTCGAATAAAATATAATCAGTTGCTGAAAAATATCACATCAACTGTACCCCAAGTTAAATTTTGTCAAGTTTTACTTTTTGATGTTGTTTTTAAATAGGGACATGAAATATGTTCAAATGCATTAAAGTTATATGACTTAAATAATAAATGATTTGTTATTGTAGGTGTCTTTGTAAACTCACAGTATAATCTATTCTTGTATTTATTCTTAGTTACTGGGATTTAATATTTTCTATTAACTTAGTTATAACTCAGTCTGTGTCATGTACTTAACTTGATTCAATAGACAAAATGTCACTCTGTCTAAGAAACTATATTGCACTATTTCAAATAATCAGATCTGAAAACATACATAGAAGTAACATTATATAGTCTGAACAGATTGTATTAAAAATACATATATATTTAGAACAACAATTAATGGAAAAATAATGTCAAGGATTTGGAAGAGAGAAAGTAAGGGGTATTATAGCAAGAATTAGAGTGTGTATAGGTAAGTCAAAATTGAAGCAAGTATTTTTTAACCTCAAAAATAAAAGAAATAACTTTTAAAAAGAAGTTAACATGGAGTTCCCTCAGTAAGTGAGAAATGCATCTACCACACTGTTGAGCTATGTCATTCTTAGACTTGGTCCCAAAAGACTCTATATGCTCATATAGAGCTACTTTTTTATCCATGTTCTTTACTGATGAATGGGAGATTAACCTATGATGGATTGATGATGGAGCTAGAGATCATCCCTTTTAGTGGGAGGTCTAGAAAAAGTGAAAGTGATGTAATTACATTAAAATCTCAAAAATTAAATATCAAACAATAAAAGCGTGATTGGTCTACTTATTGATAAGCTTTCTTTTCATCTTTAATAACTTTTCCTTACATTTATTTATTTCATGTGGAGGTGTTAGGAACTCCATGTGTTCCTAACTCATGTGTTCTATCCATGGAGCCTGGATAGAAATGACTGGGAACAACTTTTTGCAAGTTAGTTATCTCCTTTCTACATGTGAGTTCTGTAGATCATTCTGAAATCATTTGTCTTGGCAGGAAGATCCATTACCTTCTGGACATGTTGCCAGCTCCTCATTTTACAGGTATTTCTACTCTATAAAGAGGCCAATGATAGAGAAAGTGATTAGTTTAGGAGTTATCAGTTTCTAAGTGAAGGACTGTGTATTTGTGAATGCATTTGTATGAAAATTTTCAAAAGAAATGGCATGAAATTCTGTTGGAATTCGTAGATGACTATATTCATGTAAATACATGTTATTATTTGAGTCTCAATCAGTATCTATGAAAAACTGAACTTTCTCATGATCTGAAGATAAAGAGAAGAAAACAAAACTTGTCTTCAGGTCAGGTAGAGATACACAGACATGGACCAAATCAAGAATTAGAAATATTGTGTACAATACCAACTCTAAAAGAGCTTTAAAAGAAAAATGATAGTCATCAGTGTGTCAGTGGGGCAAGGGCAGTTCAGGCATCCTCTACTCTGCTGCCCAAGGACCTAGCTGGGGACATCCCCATGGACACCTGGGATCTCTTCTAGAACCAAGTCTCTTGCCAACCCTAAAATGACTCCCTTAATGTAGATATCTTCTTCCCTGATCCTATATCTGTTCTTTCCCCATCTCCACCCCCCACTCCCCAAGCTCTCTCCAGTCTTTCCCTTTCCCCTTCTCTCTCCCCCTCTCCACTTCCCCCAAGCCCACTCCCACCCCTACCCCCACCCCCATGCTCCCAACTTTTGTCCAGCAATCTTGTTTGCTTCCAATTTCCAAGAGGATCTATAAATGTTTTTCTTTGTGTTCACCTTGTTATTTGCCTTCTCTAGGTTTAATGTCCTTTGTTTATGGCTAGAGTCCACTAATGAGTGAATACATACCATATTCATCTTTTTGGGTCTGGGTTATCTCACTCAGGATAGTGTTTTCTATTTCCATACATTTGTATGCAAAATTCAAAATGTCATTATTTTTTACAGTTGAGTAGTACTCTGAGTCTATATTCCACACTTTCTTTATCTTTTCTTCCATTGAGGGGCATCTAAGTTGTTTCCAGGATCTGGCAATTACAAATAATGCTGCTATGAACATTGTTGAACAAATGCTTTTGTAGTATGATTGGACATCTCTTGGGTATATTCCAAAGAGTGGTATTGCTGTATCCTGAGGTAGATTGTTTCCCAATTTCCTGAGAAACCGCCACACTGATTTCCCTGAATTGGCCTTCCCCCACTAACACACTGATGATTATCACGAATATCACCATAAAATCTTTGTATGGCGACAGATGGAGATAGAGACAAAGTCCCTCAGAGCAACAGACTGAGCTCCCAAGGTCCAATTGAAGAACAGAAGAAGGGAGAAGATGAGAAAGGAAGTTTGGACCGCGAGGGGTTGGTCCACCCACTGAGACAGTGTGCCTATTCCAATGGGAGCTCACCAAATCCAGCTGAGCAGGGATTGAATGAGCATGTAACCAAACCGGACTCTCTGAATGTGTCTGAAATGGGGGGCTGATTGAGAATCCATTGATAAAGAACCCTCATCTGGCGATGGACAGAGATAAAGACAGAGACCCACATTGGAGCACTAGACTCAGCTCCCAAGGCCCAGATGAAGAGCAGAAGGAAGGAGAGCATGAGCAAAGAAGTCAGGATGGTGAGGGGTGTGCCCACCCACGGAGAAGGTGGGACGGATCTAATGGGAGCTCACCAAGGCCAGAAGGAATGGGACTGAATGAGCATGTGATCAAATCGGACTCTCTGAAGGTGGCTGGCAATGAGGGCTGACTGAGAAGCCAATGATAATGTCACCGGATTTTGATTCTACTGCATGTACTAGCTTTTTGGGAGCCTAGTCTGTTTGGATGCACACCTTCCTAGACCTGGATGGAGGGGGGGGGTCTTGGACTTTCCGCAGGGCAGTGCACCCTGATTTCTCTTAGGGCTGGAGAGCGAGGAGGAGGGGGAGTGGGGGAGTGGGAGGGAAATGGGAGAATGGGAGGAGGTGGAAATTTTTAATAAATAAATAAATAAATAAATAATTAAAAAACATAAAAAGAAAAATGAATGTGACTTAAAGGAAATTTCTAGTGATACTTATTTTAGTAGAATATGTAAATATTGAAAAATATTTTTTGCATAGTAATCTTTTCTATTTCTATTAAAAAGATGAGAACTCTGGACTAAATCAATGGAAGTTACAAGAAATAATCATATTCCAGCTTAATGTGAAGTACAATTAGAAGAATTTGTCACATAATTTTATATAGAATATGAGACTGTAAAGAAGAAAAGGGAAAGGTAAATGTTTGGTTTCTATGACTTAAGTAATGGAGTTGCTTGGTCATATGGCAGTTTTCATTTTAATTTTGGTGGAATTTGGTTTTAATTTTCCAGATGGCTATAGTGCTATTTGTTCCCTCCTCAATAGCATGCAAAAGTGCCTCTTGTTTCCAAATACTTATGAAAAATACTTTCCTTTAGTGATTGAGATTCTAACAAATATAATTATATCTCATAGAGTTTTCATTTGCATTTTTCTTCACAAAATACTTACGAAGCTAACACTGTGGAAGAATATAATTTTCTCAATTTTATTGTAACAGTGTCCAAAATGTCGAAGATATTGAGAGAAATTAGCTTTATATTAGCAGAAGAGTGCACAATAAATTTAAATATGTATTCAGCCGTGAAAAGAATGGAGGTCCTTTTAGATAATGTGAACAAGCATGTAAGACATCAAACAGGGTGAAAGAAAATAAATACAGGAAGAAAATAGTGAACATTTCAACTATCGTATGAAATTCATGAAGAAACAGTCTTAAATGGTGGTTAAGATTAGAAGGTAGAACAGAGAAGGTGCTTGACAATTTATAGAACACAACTGTCATTATTCATTATGACTAAGTTTGAATATATAATGTATATCATAAAAATTATAGTTAACAATACTGGATTTTAAACTCTAAATAATACCACCTTGGAATATATAATGGAATTCTGTTTTAAATATATTTAAAGATATTACCCAGAGATAATTATGCTAAATTCACATGTCAAAATACATTTTACTTTTGGGAAATAGCTTAAGAATTTTAAGTGAAGTATTAGCTTATTTTTCTCAAAGAAGTTTATGTTACACACACACATGCACATAAAATGTTACTTTCCAAAAATTTTCTTATGATCATTCTAACCTACTTTCTGAAATGAAAACATTTCCTGATTGTTTTCTTCCACTTCTACTTATCACATCATGTTAATTCTTGCTACTTTATGGCTTTCTGACTATTTTTGATGTTCACAAATACACTGACATCCATTGGATAAACTAAACACATCCAAATTTCAGCCATATTTCTTATCCCATATTATCTCTAAATGCTGCCTCCACACTCCTATATTTTTTTCAATATCACTTTTTTGATCATATTATTTATCGTGTATTACATATTGAAATATAGATGTATTGGAACTACATACACCTTTTATATTCTTTTCATTGATATTTTACATGTTACATTAATATTCATTTTTTGCTCAATTCTGAAGTTTATATTATTTTAGAGGGCAATATTGTTTGTGAAAATTGAAGTCAGTTTTAGCATAGTCTGTGTCATACTTCTCTGTTAACAACTGTAAGTGTTTAATATTGATTATTCAAAATACTATAGAGAAATTTGGTTAGTATACTAAAAACAGTAATTGTAAATTCTACCAAAATGTACCACTTGATGGATAATTATTTGACTTTGGCTTTCTGCAACAGTTAGTATCCAGAACCTGTGACACATTGGCAGGAATTCTGATAGCTTAATCATGGTTTAAGATAGGATTTGTTAAATAAATTCAGTTCTTTTAAGTTAAGCTTTACATTCATGCTTTCATAATATAAATCAACCTTGAACAATGCTAATATGAACTCACAGAGACTGAGGCAGCATGTGCAGGGCCTGTAAGGTTCTATACCGTGTCATCTGTGTATATATTATAACTTCCAGTTTAGTGTTTGTATAAAATTCCCGAGTATGCGAAAAAAAAAAGGCGTTTCTGTTTCTTGTGCTTTCTCTTGGGCTCTTTTTCTTCTTCTGGTTTCTCTCTTTTCCAATATAGATGTGATAGTTTTTGTTTTATCCTATATTTTACTTTGCTCTATTTCAAAACGTGACCAAATGAATTAATTAATTAATGAAAACTTAGCCACTAAGGTAAAGGTTAATAACTTTACCATTATTTGTACTTACTGGGAGAGGGGAAAATCAGTTTTCTCTACTACAGTAACACTGAATGTATTAACAATTACAAACAGGCCTCATATTCTGGAGTAGTTGACCAAATTATAATGAATGTCACATTTGTGTGTGTGTGTGTGTATGTGTGTGTGTGTGCTTTATTTTGCTACAATTTGGTGGTTTGTTTGATTTTTTATTTTGAGGGTGAAGCTATATTTTGTTTTCTTGATTGTAAAAGGACTTTTGTGTTCTTTTTTGTTTGATTTTTGTGAAGGAACTTAAAGTTGGGTGGGTAGGGAGGAGGAAAGTTTTTAGAAGGACATGGAGAAGGGGAAGAATCTGATCAAAATATGTTTAAATTTAATTTTTCTTTTCATTCTTCTTTATTTATTGTATGTCCAGACTACGGTTTTCCCTCCATCCTCTCCTTGCAGTACTTCCCCCAACCTCCCCGTTCCCACCATCCACTCCTCATCTATTTCTTATCAGAAAAGGTCAGGCCTCCCATGGATATTAAATTGTGAAACCCGGCACTAGGAAAATTCTGAGGAATACACAGGATGACCACAGCTAAATCCCTAAGTAATAGTGGAGAGGGTGCCTGAACTGGTCCTCCCTTGTAATCAGATTGATGATTACCTTAATTGTCATCATAGAAAATTCATCTAGTAATGGATGGAAGCAAAAGCAGAGATTCACAGCTAAGCAATGTGATGAACTTCCAGAGACCAGTCGAAGAGAGATAGAAGCAAATAATATGAGCAAAGGAATCCAGATTATGATGGGGATACACATAGAAAAATGCTAATCTGAGCTAGTGGGAACACACTGACTCTGGACTGCTATCAGGGGACCCTGCATAGGACCAAATTAGACCCTCTGAATGTGGGTGACAGTTGTGTGGCTTGGGCAGTCCGTGGGACCACTGGCAATTGGATCGGGATATCCCTTAGGCTTGAACTGACTTTTATGAAGTTCATTCCTTTTGGAGTGATTCCTTGCTCAGCGTAAATGGGAGGGGTGCTTGGTCCAACCTCAAAGTGATGTGTCAGACTTTGTTGACACCCCTTAGGAAGTCTTACCCTCTCTGAGAAGTGGATGAGTGGTGGGGCAGAGGGTGGAAGGTGGTGGCAGTACGAAGAGGGGAGGCAGTGGGAACTGGGATAGGTATGTAAACTGAGAGGAGATAGCTTAAAAATAAATTAATTAAAAATAAATAAGCAAAACTTAAAACGTGGCATATATCAAGTTGCAGTAAGACTAAGCACCTCCCCTTGTATTAAGGGTACTACCATTACCTTTTGAAACGTTGTAATAGGGTCCTAAAAGCCAGCATAAGTGTTAGAGACAGCACTTCTCACTGTTAAAATTCCCACAAGAGGACTAAGATACAGTACTGTCACATATATGTAGAGAGGGTCTAGGTTAGTCTCATCTAGGCTCCCTGGTTGTCTGTTCAGTTCCTGTCAGGTCTATTAGCCAAAGTTAGCTGATTCTGTGGGTTTTCTTGTGATGTCCTTTTAAATAACAAAAATATAATAAAAATAAAGAAGAAGTTAATATTCTATAATTCTGAAATATGCTAGTGGTAATCTTTTGATTTATTGCTAAAAGGTAATTCGCTGGAATATGCAATAAGAGAAGACATACATAATTGTAAAGAAATGGAAATTATTGTAGAAAGTAACTCTACTAGTAAATAAGTAAGCAATTTGAGTTTAAAATGTTAATAGACATTTCAAAAGCTTAAACTTCTGTTGTAGAAAATTATTTGCTATAAAAACCATGATAATCTTTTGTATATGTCAAAATGATCTTGAAAGATCAACATAGAATTATCAAGAGGGTAGATATACAGAACATCTTGACTATAAATTGCTTAGAAATGGTCCAAGTTTCATTTTAAATTATATAAGAGAATAAACATATTTTTTAGAATTCTCCAAAATATTTTTATGTAAAATAAAAACAAAATTTGAAACTAGACAAACAATAACATTTTCCTGACAGCTTCATAATCCTACAGTTGCTTAAATTTAATGTTTAATAACATTTCATTAGGAAACTTTAGTATATTTATTACTATGCATTATTAATACACATATGTGCCTAAGAGATGTACAGTTTGTAATCATTTTTCTTTTCAAAACATAATAGCTTAACAGTGAGCTTGCTGCAGCTATGATATTTCATCTCTGAATTCTCCTTCAAACATTCTGAGGCTGTGACAGAAATTTGTATTTGAACAGAAAAGCTGTCAAGAAGGTGCTGTGGTACTATCCATCATATTTTTAATCCTGACCATACTTAGATGCTAGGGAGTCTTGCTGTCTAAGACACTAAACAAAGATTGAAATTATGCCTTCTGTTCTTGCACATCAAAGTAGCACCATTATACCAAATTCAATAGACTTGTATTACACTCTATTAATTTCCTATTAGTTCTCAGCTATGCAAAATCTAACTGTAGTGTCACTGTGGTTTAGACATGCAACCTTGATTCCAGCATCAAAAAATGAAACCTGTCACTTCTAATAATTTTACAGGAGATTCTACAAATGCGAATCTTTTTTCATCTTGTCATCCTTTCATGTCTTTAATGAGTTTGCTCACTAACAGTGCAGAATCTTAATTTAACTCTCAGAAATATTAGCAGCTATTATAATTGAGCATCTCCAGGAGTATACTAATTAAGGTGCAGTAAGAAATAATTTATAATACCTGAAACATTTATCTTTTAAAAATGTCATCAGCATTTAACAACTTATGAGAGAAAATACTGGACTTAAGATTGCTAACCAAATTTTATATTTTAAAAGAAACCATCATCTAACCTAATTCGATGATCTATACATTTAACTTAATCATTTGTTGTTTTTTTTTTTTTTAAGTAAACTCTTTGTCGTTAGGAAAACAAATCCTTGCCAGGCACAAAAATGTAAGGCTTTAAACTGAGCACTCAAGTGAGTGATGCAGGAGGTTTGTATGTTTGAACAGAATTTGTAGTACACAATAAATTTAAGGCCAGTATTGACTTCACAATAAGATCCTGTCTCAAATACATTAAGATGAATTATATAGAAATTACCATACTAAAGCTATATGACAAATGAAATTTTGCTTTTAAGAGTAAGAACCTCCACAAATATTTTAAATGAAATATAAACTTTCAAAGAAGTTTTTACTATATTTAGATATATTGATTTTTTAACTTTATATCCACCCTTTAAGTCTAATTAAACTCCTTAAATCAACTAGCCACACCCTTTTATCACTAATAGTAGATTCTACTTTGTCTATAATATAATACAAAAAATTTTGCCAATAATAAAATAGTGTTTGCTTTTCTGGGTTTTCAGATAGACTTTAATTTGAAAAAATAAGAAATAGTAGTTTTCCATCTCTAATTATAATATTTATTTACTATGCATATACATGGCACATACATGTAATATCCATATAGACCAGAAGTCATCAGATCCCTCAAAACTGGAGTTATGTTTGGTTGTAAGTAACTACCCGTGTGATAAGAATTGAACTTTGTATAGTTTTTTTTTTTTGCCAGAAGAAAAAGAGATCTTATTAGATGAGTCATCATTGTAGAAATCAGAATGATAATTTTAAAATATCTTATTGTGTAAGTGGAGTGAGTTTTATAGTGGGACTAATGTTTTTGTTGGTTGGTTTCTATTTTCTTTTATGTGTTTCTTTCATATCATTGAAGATGAATATTATTTACAGGAAATATTGCAAAAGCCACTTTTTATAGATTGAGGGGAACTTACGTTTCTATTGAAGTTCTTAAGAGAAGTCTGTAGCCTTGAATATTTGGTTTGAGAACTATCAAATTACAAATTACTTCCACCAAGAAAGAACTATTTCAGCATTGCAATTCTCCATGATTAGAAATAGTAGAGAATCCCAACTGTTTGAAACAAATTACCAAGGCACAGGAACATTTTCTCCATGTACTTTGAACATATACTACTGTATTCATTTCATTCTTTTTATGTGTTACCAATGTAGTGAATCTATGTTGCTGAAATTTTGTAATCATCTTTATCATCTGTTAATTCTAGCTAAATTTAAATATGATCATGACATATAATACTTAGATAACACACAAATATTTCACTACACAATTACTGTGAATTTTACTAATTATAATCATAAAGCTTCATTGTCTCTTGTCCTGAACTTTTGAATTACTATGTGTCTGT
Source organism: Myodes glareolus (assembly GCF_982192425.1). Classification (NCBI taxonomy): domain Eukaryota; kingdom Metazoa; phylum Chordata; class Mammalia; order Rodentia; family Cricetidae; genus Myodes; species Myodes glareolus. Next base: position 35,673,492 of record NC_142053.1, on the reverse strand, counting down.
CTGTTTTATAAACATAATGACAATCATCAAGTTCCAATTAATCATTTGTGTGTATGATTCTGAGTTAATACTTACACACACACACGTATATGTATGTATGCATGTATGTGTGTGTGTGTATATATATATATATATATATATAAATTTAATCTTTCCATTAGCCTTACCATTAGGACTACATGGCATATAAGAAAATAGATGCATAGAAGAGTCACTTTACTTAAGACTGAATGAATTGAATGTGTTATAATAACGATTAGATACTTGTCTTAATCACAAATCCTAGAGAACCAAAAAAATTAAATAATATTTTAAAAGTTATTTCTTTTATTTCATAGGTTAAAACTACTGAATATTCATAGCTTTAATGGATGCACTTTTGAAATTATAGATCAGGGTATTTAATAGTTATGCATCATTTTAGTAATGCATTGTATTTCAATATGATGTGAATCAAATTTCTTCCAAGGTTTAGTTTGAGTTCTACAATAACTTAATGTATTTGATCAACTGTATTAAATTTTTCCGGAGAACATTAATTTTCTTCTGCACTTTGTAAAATGGATATGAATCAATTAAAGTGGCATTTACTCATATCACAGGTAAAGAAAGAAATTATGTTAAAGAAAGTTTGTTTTTCATAAAAAAGCTTATTCATAGCATCTTATAATTTTAAAAGTATAACATATTAAGTATAACACATATTATTTAAATTAAGAATATCAAATTTTTATAATTAACTTATAAAAGAATCTGTTGCAGAATCATATTTAAGTAATGTTTTCTTTTAGATTTTCTATATAAGTTCAATTTTAAATAATGTAATATTAGGAATAATGGCTTTGGATTACAATTTTTCAGTAAAATGGGGTATAATTACAATTCATTAAAGTTTTTTCTTTCTTGAATATTTTATGCATATTATATTCACCTGATTTGTGTTATTTGAAAACGTATGTTTGACATCAACTGGGGTTGCTCTTATAGTTTGTCTTCATATATAACATATAAGATTGCAATTGAAGCTAGCAGTTCCAGAGGGAAAGATTTGAAAATAAACTGTTATTAATAGTCTACATGGTAGGTTGATGATTTGGAACAGAAGTAAGAAAATATATTTTAATGAGAAAATAAAACTGAAAATATGGATGTCCATCAGAATTGAAGAAATTGCATAGAGGATGGAGCTCCATAAGATATTGCAAGCTCAATAAATAGTCTAACATATAAAAATTCCTATGAAAATGGGAATGTCATAAACATATCTCTGAGTTCCTAGGTCATAAAGTTTTCCCTTGTTTGCAGACAGATGGGATAACTACCATTTAGAAAACAGCATGTCTGCTTTGCTGCTATATTTGAGTGAAAGAAATCCTTTATTCAATGGTGAATATCACCTGCCCACCCCATAGAAAAATGCTATTACATTTTAAAAGCTTTTTAAACTGTGAAGTTAGAAATCAGAGGATAAAAATATTCCACTTGATATTGCCACCTGAAGTAGTAAGAGAGATTTTGAGTTCATCAATATAGACATAATAAAATGGATTTTGTAAGAGAGAGAAAAAGTAACTTGAAATAATATCAAGCTATAGAAAAGATACAGACACTGAAAAACAATGATAATAAAGAGCCAGGAAAATTGATGTCAAAGTTTAAACTGTTTAATGTTCTTCTACTGAACCTCTATATTTCTTAAAATTCCTAATATGATCCTGACACATATAGAATATTTAGTATGTAGTGATTAATGGAAATGAAGCAATAGAAATCTCAAGCTAAGCAGATCTTAGAAAATTCTTTGCCTTCCACATATTAATATACTAAGAAAACTTTAGACATTGCAAGTAATATTGTAATACAGCTACAATAGATACTGGCATATTAGAAGGAATGAATCTAAAACTGGAAGATTATGGGCCATGCAGTATTAATTAAAAACAAATTAGGGATACATGTGCAAAGTATTTGCCACAATTCACAGTGATTTGAATAAAAGTTTAATTAACATTATCTAGAATATTTTGTAGCTTATAAGTTTTAACATCACAAATAATGAAATATTTTAAAATATCATGCAATATTTTTGACTAATTGCAATGTCATTAAGTACAGAAACATAGTAAAGCAACATTTTCACATAGTGAGAAGCTTAATCAATATTTGAAAATGTTCATAGCTTGGATTTGTCAAAAAGCATAACCATAGAAACATCCACAGTTTGAAAGTTTAAAATCATTTTCTATTAATGTGGTTGTGTTATTGAATAATTTTTAATAGTTCTATGTTAAATGTCATACAACTGCCAACACATTCTTATTGTGTAAGAAGAATGGCAGAAATGATGGTCCATAATGTTTTGGAGGTTGTTATGCCCACAGAATCTGAATCACCTCATTTTAGAAATCTGATAAAGGAAACAATAATTTCACAATGTTGACTATATATTCATATAAAGTCAAGAAAATAGATCTGGATATTCTCAAATTATGGGTCCCTAAGTAAGAATATTAGAACAGATTTTTATTGTATTTCCTAACTGCAAAATTATCAGAGCTTCAGGGAAATGGTCTATCAGTGCTTTTGATTTTGTGCTACCACCACTCCAGTGGAATTATAGGAATTAGGCTATGACATGAAATTTTCAGATATTCCTTCCACATTGCTGAACTGAAACACTCTCATACAGAGAAACATGTGCACAAGCACATATACATATACAAAAAGGCATTGATACTTATCTCTGTGTGTGATATTTCCCAAAGTAAGGTTTGAGATGTTATTAACTAACCATTTATTAGATTAGCAGTTGTAGGTGAACAGTTTATGGAAATAAATAAATTCTGCATGCTTAGCTATTTTGAAGTTGAATTCATTTATTAACAAGCAGAATTTATACTTTTAATGTATTTCAGAAATTGATATTGGTTCAAATTTGTTTAATGAACAGCAGAATTTGTACTTTTAATGAAAATAAAAATGGATGTTGATTCCTCAAATATAGTTATCTTAAATTATTATTTTATAAACATATCCTTAGCTAACGATATAGTGCACAAATTAGGCATGTTTTTTTCATCCTTTACTTTCTCTTGCTTATGCCACCCTTAAGAATATGTATGGAATGAAAATGTTGTACAATAATATAAAGAAACTAATCTACACCTAATAAAATTCCTACTAATACAGAATAATAAAATATTAGTTATCATGAAACATGGAAAAATTCATCCATTGTCCAACTAGAATTTGAACCCTAGTCACTATCATTTATGATGATGGAAAGTACTTTGTAAGCTATATAAGAGACAAAGTGATCATCAATATCACCCAGCTACAAACCTTATGATGTAGAACAGCAACCTGTCTATAAGATACAGTGGTGCCATACTGACATAAATGCTTTGGGAATAAGGAACAACTTTTTAAAATTGGATTTATGGACAATCCCAAGAGATGGAACATAAACCTGATACTGCTATAGTGACCAAGATACTGAGGCCAGACAAATCACTGGCCCTAGGGGTAAGTCTACTACTATTAAACTTGTAAAGGAATGTAGCAGAAAAATAACACATAACAGCATTATTGCTATAATAGTAGATCAGTGCCTCACCAATCCTTATTAGAGAAGTACATTGACAGCAGTCTGGAATTAATATGAAGACCCACAACTATAGAATGTAAAGAGAGTGAGAGACTGTACTCATCCTTAAATAGAATATATTTATTAATCCCTTCCCTTCAAGGCTCAGGAATCTATGAGTAAGATTAGGCAGAAATACAGACAGAGCCATAGACAGTAGATGACTTAAGAAAACAGCATCTTCTAGACATAATGGGACTAATACACATTTGAACTTATTGAGACTGTGATAATATGCACAAGGCCAGCATAAATTCAAACAAAAAAAAGATGATTTTTAGTATCATGAATAAGGGTATGTAGACACAAAGTCCCATCCATCCCAAACCAAGAAATTGTATACAATTGATACCTGAAGGGAAGATCAGTTTTCTCAAATGTAGTGACACTTGGTATATGGATCACACTACAAGTCGGACCCCATGCTAGGGAGCAGTTGGCCAACACACAACTGACTTTGTACTTTGTGTGTGTGTGTGTGTGTGTGCGTGCATGTCTGTGTAATGTATATATGTATTTTGATTTTGTGTGCTTTTTTGTTTTGCAGTTGTTGCTTTGATATTTGGATTTTTGAGGATGGGAACACTTTTTCAGAGAAAGAACATAAAGTTGTGTGAAAAAGGAAGTATGGTTGATCTGGGAAGAATTGTGGGAGGAGAAAGAATATGATCAAAATATATTTCATGAAAAGCAAAGTTTTACATAAAATTATTTTGAGAATTTATTATACTATACTTGATAATGAATCCAAGACAAAATATGTGTTAGAAAATGAAGATGAGTTTAGAGGAATTATGAATTATTTTACATAAATCATAGAATAAAAAATGCTGCTTAAATATTTATATATGGTACAAAGTTTTAGAATGAATAAAAATGTATTAGTTCAAACATTCAAAGAATTGATAACTTAATTCCTTTTGATGTTCTAGGTTTTACTTTGGGTATGCATATTTGTAAAATACGCTGTAAGTATAATCCTCTGCCTCATTCTATTACACAATTTCTGGTTTTAGCACAATCAATTCCTAAAATTTATGTACTAGATACGTTTCTTTCACAATTTTCACTAACATTTTGACATTTTTACATAAAAATTGGTGGTGTCACTCCACTAATTTTTATTCTTCATTTATTCCCCATTGCTTATGAAGAATATTTATCTATAAGCACCACCTTCATTTTAGCCCACTATTTTCCTATTCAGCCTCATCCAAATTTTTCTTCTATGTTTTTGAGGATTGCTATGCTCACTTATAGAATTGCCAAAAAGACATTTGTACAATACCATTTCACCCTCAAGGGCCTATCTTTAGTCTATATGTTACATCAATCAAATTATATATCCTGATAATTTTGAATTGCTGTGGGATAATCCTTCCATATACTGTGAATATGTGTTGCTCTCATTAGTTGATAATAGAAGCTTCTTTGGCCTATAGTAAGGCAGAATAAAGTTGGACTGAAAAGCCAAACTGAACATACAGAGAGGAGAAGGGCAGAGTCAGGAAATGCCAATCAGCAACTTCCTGAAAAACAAGATGTATTAGAACACAAATAAAGCCATGATACATATGGGAAAACATAGATTAATAGAAATAGGTTAATTGGAAAGTAAGAGCTAGATTGTAATAAGCCTGAGCTGTCTGACCAAACATTTTGTAATTAATAGTAAGCCTCTGAGTAATTATTTAGAAGTGGTTACAGGGCAGGGCAGGACAGAGAAACCTCTATATTGACTATGAAAAAAGAGGTAATGATTTAAAAATTAATTAATGATAGCAACAATTATCACTAAAATCATTAGTATTTTATTGATTGTTTCATGTTGATAACTACTTTTGAAAATACTTTATTTTAATATTACCACTTTATCTTTAAAGAAATTATATTCTTTTTCTATTTGTTTTTATTGAGCTATGTATTTTTCTCTGCTCACCTCCCTTCCTTTACCCTTCCTTTCTACCCTCTCGCAAGATCCCCACACTCCCAATTTACCCAGGAGATTTTGTTGTTTTCCACTTTCTATGTAGATTAGATCCATGTATGCCTCTCTTAGGGTCCTCTTTGTTGTCTAGGTTCTCTAGGATTGTGAATTGTAGGTTTGTTTTTGTTTTATCTCTAAAAGCCACTTACAAATGAGTACATTTTTAATTTGTTTTCTTGGGTCTGAGTTACCTCACTCAATATGATGTTTGCTAGGTCCATCCATTTGCCCACAAATTGCAAGATGTCATATTTTTTTCTGCTGTGTAATACTCCGTTGTGTAAATGTAGCACATGTTTCTTATCCATTCTTCAGTCAAGGGTCATTTAGCTTGTTTGCAGGTTCTGACTATGACAAATAATGCTGCTATGAACATAGGTGAGCACATTCCCTTGTGCTATGATTGAGCATCCTTTGGTATTGATGGTTCTTGAGGTAGGTTGTTTCCTAACTTTCTGAGAAATTCCCACATTGATATCCATGTGGCTGTACCAGTTTATGCTCACACCAGCAATGCAGAAGTGTTCCCTTTACTCCACATCCTCTGCAACTTAAATTTTCATCAGTGTTTTTGATCTTGCCCATTCTTACAGGTTAAGATAGAATCTTCGTGTTGTTTGATTTGAATTTCTCTGATGGCTAATGATGTTAAGAATTTCCTTAAGTGTCTTTCAGTCACTTCAGATAAAGCTGTTGAGAGTTTTCTGTTTAGGCCTGTATCCCATTTTTTGATGGATTATACATTCTCTTTATGATCAATTTCTTGAAATAGTTAAGGAATATATGATAGAATATTTCATATTAGCCATCATAAAAATACAAATATGTGATATGTGTTACAATGGCATATCACAGTATATCTAATAGAAGGGTAAAAATAAAAATAATGGAAAATAATATGTGTTAATGAAGATGTGAATTCATTTTGAACCTTTCATACTGCTAGATTGAATCCTATGTTGTGACATTTCTTTTGCAAGCACTGTTGAATATTCTTAATATTTTGTGCTATTGGTATATGGTCTAGAATGATCATTAACCTACCCATAATTTACATAGCTTCTAATTTTTATCTTGGGGTCAATCAGTGAGGAAGAAATTGATTTGGGACACCCCTTTGTATGCTAAGAAAATGTTCTTTTGTTTGATTTAGAGACAGGGTTTCTGTGTTGCTTTGAAGCCTGTTCTGAAACTAGCTCTTGTAGACCAGGCTGGCCTCAAACTTGCAGAGATCCACCTGCCTCTGCCTCCCAAGTGCTGGGATTAAGGGCATGTGTCATCACTGCCCGACCCTGTGAATATGTTTTATTGGCACTGTATTATAAAGAATCTGATTTTGCCAATAGTCAGGCAGACTAGAACCAAGTGGGAAATCCAAGTAAAGATATAGGAAAAAAAGAAGGAAGAGTCTGAAAGATGCTAACAGCATCCAAAGAAGCAAGATGAGAAATGAAAAGCTACAGGCCTTGTGGTGATATATAAAATAAGAGAAATGGGTTAATTTAAGTTTTAATAGCTAGTTACTAATAAGCCTGAGCTAATAGGCCAAAATTTTTGTTGTTAATATTTAGGCTTTGAGTAGTTATTCAGAAAATTGCATGTAAGTGAGAAACATCTAGTTATAGGAAATAATTTTTAAAGTTGAATTTAGAAAAATAAGATCATTTTTGTATTTACAAGCTGTGATGGGATTTTTCACATCTGTATTCAGGTTGACCTGGAAATAAACAAATTATAAGATAAAGGTTTTGCCCAGAGTTCATGCAAATGATTTTAATCCAAGGACTATAAAACTGGTCTGTGTTAATCAATAAATACATACTTCTTCACTCTTATTCAATAGAATATAAATTCATTTTTATCATAAATTGATTTACAAATGGATGCCATTATGTGTATGCATGTGTCTATGTTACATATACATAATAGCTGCTGCTGTGTGTACATGTGTGTAGAGGAGAGTCCAAATGTCAAAATCAGGTTTTTTTCCTTCATCACTCTCTCCTTTATGAATTTTTTATCTGTCATTTAATACATATTTACATTGAAATGTGATTATATTTCCCCTTCCACTATTCTGTATTCCATGGTACATAAACTTTCACTGAACAGGAATCTCACATAGAATGGCAACACTGATTAGCAACTAATGTTCAGGCATCCTCCTATCTTTACCAACTTGAACCATGGTTAGAGACACATCCCACCAGACCTGCCTTCATGGTACTGCCTATGCAAACTCAAGATTCCATCCTTTCAGAGAAAGAACTTTAATGATTCATCTCTTCAAACATTGAAACTTTTAGTTTTGTAAAATAAAGTGGATGAGAGGCGATTGACTTTTACTAGGCACTGATAAGATGCCTATGTTATGGTATATTATTTCAACTAGACAATGATGTGTGGCATTTGCTTATGCTGAGGGATATTCCATTAACTGTGAAATGTATGTTACATTTGTTTATGCTGTTGACTATAGCTTTAACTGTATAAAGGTGTGTTGCATTTGTTTGTGCTACATTTGTTTAAAAATATAAGAATGTGTGTTTAATTATGTAAATATATGTTGCAATTGTTTTACCTTGCCTGCCTAATGAATCAGATTCATCTAATAAAAAGCTGAATGGCCACTAGATAGACAGGAGAGGGATAGGTGAGTCTGGCAGGCAGAGAGAAAGAAGAATGTAGAAACCTATATTTGAGAAACAGGAGAAGAAAGAGGAGAGAATGAGGGAGATGCCCAAGGCCAGAAGTCAGGCAGCTGCCAGTCAGTCAGATAGAAGTAGCAGTGAATGTAAGATATACAGAAGGTACTAAAAGTAAAAACCCTGGAGCCAAAAGATAGATGAAGATAAATGGGTTAAGTGAAAAGAGCTAGCCAGCAATGAGCCTAAGCTAGGCCAAGAATTAATAACTAATAAGAAGTCTTTGTGTCATGATTTGGGAACTGGTTGGTGGCCCAAAAGAAAAAGTCTTTTGGAACAGGCCTAAATATAATAGACTATAAAAGAATATACTACTTAATGTTAGATGTGTAATCAAATGTAATATAAACAAACTGAACATTAAATCTGTAATATATTCTAAAATTACCAAAATTAAAAGTAGAAATTTTATAACCACCAATCAAAAGAGGCAATACAACTCATGCTGTAAAGATGCCCCCTTTATTTCAATCCTATAAAAATCACTTGGAAATCACTAATCTGTCACTTGTTTCTTGTTTTTGATTCTTTAGCATTGTTTTCCTTTTCTCCTGTGCTTACCAGAGAGCCTTTCTATTTTAGATGGAATGTTGTCCAACTTAAGAATTTTTATAAAAGCTAATTATATGATAAAACATATTAAAAACTTTAGTTATTATCAAAAGCGATAAAATAATATATAAATTAGAAAAAATAAAACATATGGCATACATGATAAAAAATGAATTTCTGAAACTCTTTCAGTTTATTGAAAAAATAGTTTCATCCTTCTAGAATGGTGCTATTATTCTATGTACTGTAAAATTAAATATGTTTCTACTTCTCCTCTACAAATATTGTATGATTTCTAGTCATAAAACCAAAATATAAGTGTTGTCAAATACTAAGAAGATTTCTTTCTTTATTAGTCTGGATTTCTGTGGATCAATATCTTTGCAACACGAGATTTGCAGTGTCTTCCAGGGAAAGACAGAAATAAAACAATGGTGCAATGTTTTAATGTACAGGCTATTTTAAGGATATAGGTGAAAGATTGCATTCCTAGAAACCTTCTATAAACAAGACTTCTGGCTACTTAAGCTTTAATTATAAGGTCACTCAACCAATCAACAATAACAGCTGACCCCTAAATCTTCACGTCTTACACTCAATAATATTTTCTATCACATAACTAACGTCAACAGTCTGGAAAGCAGTCTGTTTCAGGAGGCTCAGCTTTGTTTCTGACCAGGAGATATATTCATTTTTCCTTTCACTTGTTGAATGAAGATCAAATCATGAAAATACTTTAGTTGGTACCAAATTCAAGCAAATATCTCACAGTTAAATGCTAAGCAATTATTCTGGGATTTAAAAGAATTATGAAGTTTTTCAAAGTTTTAATAATAAATGATGTTAGTTCTAGCCATTTGACAAAATTTAAATGGACATCACAGAATATTTATAAAACAAAAGTTGGAACTAATTTCAGGTATCAATAATCCTGGCTTCTACAGGTAATCAGTTTAACCAATAACCCATTTTCTTTCGTCATTAAACTAGGCACATGCAGATATTAAGAACAAATTAAGAACTGATATTCTCTAATAATTATAAGAATGAACCAGGTTCCACTTTTAAATATTTTAAAAGGTTTATCTCATTAAATTTGTCAACAATTTAAATAGTAATGATATATGTCTCTGTTTTACATGGGGAAAAGAAGCATAGGAAAGCAAAATAAATTTTCCAAGGCAAAGAAAATATTTTAGTTTTAAAAGTCAGGCTCAAATAATATGCCTGTCTGCAAGCGTGTAGAATTTAATCTCTATAGTATACTTAGCAATAAGCTTCTGAGTCAGATCATACTCCATACATTTTAATAGATATTAATAATCAGTTTAGTAAGATACTATCTTCTCATTTGAAATTTCACATCCTTGAAAGTATGAAGTTACTCACCTTGCTCCTTGTACCAATTTATGTAATGTTCAATTCTTATTATAATTTCTTTCCTTAAAAACATTTTTCATTCCACCAAAACTAAACTTAATATTGTTGCATCACCCAGTTCCCCATTTCAACTAAGCTCACATTTATCAGTAATTAGCATTATGCATCTATGGAGTTTTGTCTATTTTTTCTTATAAATAAAATAAACTAGAAGAAATCAGAGCTTGGGAGTTTTTTACTTTAAAGTATACTGTTTTAAAGATTAATGCATAGTGTATTATAATTTAGAACATTATTTCTCTCGTTATGTTTGATTACATTCACTGCATTTACATTGTGTATATATATATATATATAAAACCTAAATTTTATCTTTTTTAGAATTTTTGCATATAAAATTCAGTGATAGTTCAGCTAATCACAATGCTGTGCAATCACCACTAATAAGCATTTCTAAAATATTTTATTTCTTATATTTTTGGTTGTGGGCCTGGTGCTCATCAGTTGTAAAGTAATGGACAACCATGCTACAGTTCACAGACCCACAGAGTTTAGGTAGAAGGAGGGCCCAAAGAGTGACTCATGCATTTTCCTGGGAAGGTGAAATAGCAATTATCTCTAGGTAAACTGGTGGCAGGTGAGGATGGGAACATAAGGCATCAGGTTGGGGGTGGGATAGAGGAGGAGAGTAATGAAAGAAATGCCTTGATGGGGGTGGGCATTTCACAGTCAGATAGAAACCATGTACAAGGGAAAATACCATGAATCTAGGATGATATCAGACAAGAGTCCTAGCAATAATGAAGGGGGTTACTGAATTGATCTTCTCCAGTAATAAGATTGAGGACTACTCAAATTGTCATCAGAGAACCTTCATCTGGTAACTGATGGAAGATGATTCATAGATACACAAGCAAGTACTGAGTTGAGTGCCAGAATCCTGTTGAAAAGAAGCAGGAAAGATTGTAGAAGCTAGGGGTCAAGGTTATCACAAGGGACTCCATAGTGATAACTAACCTGGGGTCATAGGGGTTCACAGACTGGATTACAGCTGAGGAGCCAGCATGGTACTGACCTAGGCCCTCTACATATGTGTAACTGTTGTATAGCTTGATCTACTTGTGGAACTCCTAGTAGTGGTAACTGGCCTGTATCTGATGTTTTAGTAGGTTTTTGGGAACCTATTCCACATGCTAGGTTGCCTTAAGAAGCCTTAATATGAGGGGAGTAGCTTAGTCCTACTCCAACTTTGATATGACATGTTTTGTTTTGACAACCTTTTGAGGCCTGATTCTTGATGAACAGAAAGAAAGTAGGGGGATGGTGAACAGAAAGAAGTAGAGGGATGGGAAAATGCTTTCTGGATGTAAAATAAATGGGTAAATTTAATTAATAAAATATTTTATTTCCAGTGATACACAGCAATATACATATTTATAAGTCTATAACCATATAAACTTTAAAATAAACTACTAGCATAAAACTCCTAAAACATTAAGATTTCCTAAATGACAGAAATTCTGGAAGAAACCAGGTTTTCTGCCATTTAATTAATTATTTATTTATTTTGTCTTTGACCCTGGTTTCTGACCCAGAGCTCTTAAATCCTTTGGAATTTCCTGCCTAATGGTATTCCTTTGTTCTAATATAGAGTTCCTGGTTGGAAGCTGTGGTCATCAGAAAGACAAAGCATAAACAAAGATATGAATGCTTTTAGTCCTGCCTCCCAGTCCTCTGGGGATGGAAGAAGAGAAGGGGACCAGGTTCATCATTACTTATTCCTTTATGATGAATTTTCTTATAAAAATCCCTGAAATATGAGTTTTATGGGATTTCTAAGTTGATTAATATAACCAGGTAAAAATCCTCACAGGGACTAGTGTTCTGCCTTCAATTCATTCAAGTTTTGCTCAATGTGATCCCCTCTCTGGACATTCCTCTGTATTCTTTGTTATATTTACAAAATCTCCGTCAACATTTTTGTTTCCTTAAGTTCTATGAAATAAAATGGCAAGTGATGAATCCTGAGGAGGATATTATTGAACTTGAATTTATAGTTAGTTAGATATGTATACTGGTGATATCCAGACTCCTGAGGAACTTGTAAAGTCAGGAGTAGTTCTGTGGGAATGACTCCTTAAATTGAAAGCCTGCACTATATTTTTCTAGAAAGTACGAGGAGTAATTACTGCTTGGTAAAGCTATCTTGTGTAAGAGATTTAGCTGTTGTTGGGAAAGTCATCATACACCTGACAACAAAAATGTTCTGGAAGTATTGAGTTACCTCATTAAACAAGTGCTATGACTAGATCATGGAGCTCCCCCAAAACTAACTGGAAGACTGAGTTCTGTATGCAAAAACAAAGAGCCTTTATTCTTACACAAGTTTGCAAACTCAGACTCTCAGGTATCCAATGTATGGGAGTGGTCTTGAGCATCTCTGGGGAAGGGTCATCATTTGGCAGGCTTTCTTGGAGGTAGAGTCTGGACTGAGGCAACTCTAAGGGAAGGGGTCCTGGGATGGAACTTTTCACCTAAACATTCCAGACTCTTTGGATATAAAAATGCCAGGGGCTGGGCTGATGCCTCCAACCAAATATCCTAGACTCCTTGGATATATGGATGCCAGGGGTTAGGGTGACACTTCCAACTAAACAGCCTCCACATGGCCTCCCTATTATGTGTGGTTCCTCCACATGGCCTCCCCATTATGTGTGGCTAGGCTGCCCTGGGTTCCACATGCTTATATAATTTTGAAACTCAGATTCTCCATGTGTCCAACATATTGGAGTGTAGAGACACTCCTAGACATGTGTCAGCCAATCAGGAGTCTTAAACCTTATAAACCTTTCACCCCTACCTTTGCTACTATAAAAACCCAAACCCAACTAAGCTTGGTGCTCTCTGATAACTCCAATATGGTGGACACATGGATATTTTTAGTTTGCAAATTTGTGTAAGAATAAACACTCTTTGATTTTACATATAAGAATCAGTCTCCTAGATGGTTTTGTGTGTGGGGGGGAAATCCATGATCTGAGTAAAACACATATAGAATAAAACAACAAAATGGAAGATTTTCTTACACATCAGAGCAAAATATGAAGTTTATTGTGAAGACATTTTCTGTGCCACCATTACTCCAAAATACTAGCAATCATTGATTGTTGTCTGTTTCTATGAACTTGTCAAAAATAAGTACTTCAAAGAATGCAACAAGTGATTTGTGTACAATTTTACATATTTATCTAAATATCTCAAATATTTTGGAGGCTGTAGTTTGTATCATTGTTATAATGTGTAATTAAAACACTACACTACATGTACATACATCTTTATTAACTCATTTATTGATTAAAGAATGTTTTGGTCAATTCTCCATTTTTAATATTGTAAATATTTTATGAATGTTTTTCATCAAGTTTTTGCTAAAACATCAGCTGTCAATGCTTTTCCACTACAATTAGGCTGAATGAGGTTTTTAGTTTAAACAGCAAGTACCATATTTCTAATGCTCCATGTCTTTTACCTATTGCTGATTTCTCATATTTTATTTGTCTTTTTCTATTCACTTGCATGTGGTTATTTTATATTGAAGATAGTGTAGAACTATAAGATATATTTTGTACATGTTTTCTTCTTTCATAATTTATAATTTTACTGTCATAATATAATTTACTGATGTTCAGAATTCTTATTTTCAGAGGTGAGAGAGACGGATTACTCAGTAACAGCCTATGCTTCTCATGCATCAGAATCTGAGGTCATATCTTACAATCCACACAAAAACATATGATGTTTTTCTGCACATATCTATAACATATGAACAATATGTTTTATATGAAAAATATTTAAATGAAGAAAAAAGAAAACAGTTCGTTTTAATTCCTTAAATATTGGTATACAAATGTATGCTATATTTTTATAATATCTTTTTTCCATAAAGTTATTAGCAATTATTTAAATGTATTTCATAGCAAAGAATATGTTCTTTTTGCTTAGTAACTTAATCTACATTCCTGTCTTGATATCTGACACAGAGAAAGAACAGTAGACCCTGCTCATTCTTGGAAAGTACTGTAACTCTGACCATTTCAAAATTTCCTTTTGGTTTTTCTAGTAATTTCAATCCTTATTTCCATTGATTTTTCTACCTTATTTGTATTTCCTTTATATATTTTCTATTATTTATTGTTCTTTCATTCTAGTAGTCTTGAAAACAGTTTGTTTTCTTTTTTGTGTATAAAATTAGTTTCTTGATTTATATATTGGAGTAAGGAGGAGGGCCCACTTGTTCGTCCCTACCGCCCAGCTTGCTTAGCCATTAAATAGCCACACAGAAACTGTATTAATTAAATTACTGCTTGGCCCATTAGTTCTTGCCTCTTATTGGCTAACTCTCACATCTTGATTTACACCCATTTTCTATTAATCTGTGTATTGCCACGTGGTAGTAGCTAAACAGGCAAGATTCTAACCAGGGTCCATCTCAGGTGGAGGATGCATGGCATCTCTCTGACTCTCCTTTCTTCCTCCCAGAATTCAGTTCTGTCTTCTCCACATAGCTAAGTTCTGCCCTATCAGGCCAAAGCAATTTAGTTATTTACTAACCAATGAAAGCAACACATAAACAGAAGGACCTTCTACACCATTTCACCTTTTCTGTTTTAAAAAAAGGAAGGCTTTAAGTTTAACACAGTAAAATTACATAAAACAAGACAGTTATCAAGCAAAAATTACAATTACAATATTTATATCTACTTTATCTTTTATTATAACTATGGAAAATTATAAATATCTATTTATTCTTCAACTCCATCAAAGACTCCAGAAAGATATACTATTACCTAAGTAAACAGGAAGTGTATTGTAAGCAACTTCCAAAATTCTAGAATTGACAGAGGTATCTTGCAGCCTGGACAGTCATCCAAAGTTCTTCTACAACATTGGGGCATCCATCTTCAGCCTACAGTCCCATAGTATTCAGCAGACTTTTCCATGAATCAGGAAATTTCAAAGACAGTTCAGTCATTTTCTTCTGTATCCTGCAGAATGTCTTGCAGACTCTTTCATGAAACAGGAACCCTGAAGGTTCATCTCACCTTTAGGCAAGTTCAGTCATCATTTCTCTGCAGGTTATGCATATCCAGTGAAGCAGTCCAGGCAAGAGCTGTTTCTTGCCCAAATGGCTAACCAACTCTATAAGGAGTCTCTTCAATGTTCATCATCCTTTTGAAGTAGCTTGATGCTGCCAGGAGCAGATGTGTCTCACTGTTATGAAAAGTTCTAAGTTCTTAAAACTTTTTAAATGCCATATTCCGAGGGTCTCTGAAAGATTTGAAGAATACCTAACTGAAATGTGTCTCTATACATTTAGAAAATCTAACTAATATGACTACAAACTTGACTATTATAGATGATTACCCATTAACCTGTATTTCTTAATTATACATTACATTTTTAAATGAACTACACAATCACAACACCTCAACCAAGAGCAAAAATATACATGTAACAAGATTGGCCTTAAATTTTTATCAATAAACTATGATCCATACCAATAAAAATTATTCATGCCTGTATCATATCCCCCTTTAAATGTAAATAAACATTTATAGACAATATTTGGGAGTATGGGCTCAGTTCTGTCAATACTTCTTCCTGCTGACTGGGGGCAGTGTTAATCAGGTCATTCATGGTGTATCCTGTATGCTAGGTTCATCTCAGTCAGCAGTTGGTCAAAGTAATTTTTCTAGGGTATTCACAGCAACCTTTCAGTTGGGCATGGTCTATCATACTATATTGGTCTAGAAGCAATATACAGGGTCTCATTTTCTATGAAAACAAAAGAAGAACCTCTTTCTCAAAGCAACTTCTCCTTTGACCCAAATTTTGAAACCATGCTGGTTTAGCTTAGTAATGCATGTAATGAAATGTCTATCTGTACTTAGCTCCTTTACAGTCAAAAAATTTAAAGACAACACAATAATATACATAATCAAGAGTCTCTTTTTATAGTTCATGTTTACAAAGCTTGTTTTTCTCTATTACTTTTAAATATTTATTTTATTATTTTTACTCCTTTAATCTATGACTGTCTTCTCTGTCTCTTTAAAGACTTTACTTTTTTAAGGCATTTACTTTATTTTATGACTCTATACTCTTTTATTCTATCTTTTAAGCTGACACACATTTATCCAGCAGTATGATCAATTTATAAGTCTTTTATGTCTGAATCTGTCCTACTGTATATTTGTAATTCTTTACTGTCCAGGTGCACTTCTGAAAATGCTAAGTGCTTCTTAAAAACTTAAACTGTGTCATTGCTCTGGTCAGTGCCTGTTTGCCCCACCCAGTCCAGCACGGCAGAGTCACTGGCACCTCTGAGCCATGCTGAGCCATGTGCACTGCCCCACTTCCATACACACAGAGAGTCCATGTTGCCATCAAGCAAGCCTTCGTCCTTTACTCACAAACCCCATCCAAATGCTTGGTCTCCTGAAAGAGCCAGAGGTCGCACTACTGGCATTTCAAAACTGCCACTTTTTTCCTGCTGTGGCTGTTGAGTCAGGAAAATCTCTCTTAAAGGAGCTCTGGCATGCCACCAGCAACCAGAAATAAGCTGTGTTAAACTCTCTTTCTCTATTTTTTTCTAGAATTCTTTTTTCAAGACCTCTCAGGTTTTATGTGGATTTAGTTGATCACGTTGGAGTGCCAATTGTTTCAGAGAGAGGGCCACCATGGAGCTCCCAGAGTCAGACATGTAGAATCTTTTCCAGTAAGCAACTGCCACATGGCGATATACAGATTAATAGAAATGGGTTAAATCAAAATGTGAGAGTTAGCAAATGAGAGGCTAAAGATAATGGGCCAGGCGGTGATTTAATTAATATAATTTCTGTGTGGTTATTTCGAGGCTAAGCTAGCTGGGCATCTGAAACGAATAAAAGGCCCTTTCTCTGCAACAATATATATGAAAGAAAGAGAGTCTTAAAAATAGTCTCTTTTATGTTTTAATATTATAATAAAATGGCATCATTTTTACCTTTTCTTTTGATCCTCTAAACACTACCACATACCCCTCTTTCCTCTCTTTTTCTCTTTTAAATTTATGGTCATTTTATGCATTGTTACTTCATGTTATTACATATGAATACATATCAAGCACACATATCATAAATCAGTTTTATGCACTTGAAATCAACTTATTTATTTTATTTTTAAAGGATGTTTGTTAAATAAATTTAATTTTTTTAAAAAAATTGGCACAATAGAATTTCATTCAGCTGAGAAGAAAACAGAATATGAAATTTCAAGTAAAATTGATAGAAATAGTAAAAATAATATTAATTCAGTAACTCGCAGTTAAAAATAGAAACATCCCCTGATTTTAAATCATGAAACCACAGAGTTTCCAGTAATTCAGAACAGATGACTATCTATTGTTTCAAAATTTGAAGTTAGCAAATTTGAATCTATGGTTGTTATCTTAGATGAAAAAGTAACTATATCTACATTGGAGTCAAAATAAAAACTAATAAACAGTGCAATAAAATGGGTGCCAGGTAAATTGAACATTTATTTACATCAGGCAAAAATAAACTTGTCTTTTTTCTGAGACAATATAAAATATAAAGATATGAAATCATTAAGAGAAGCCAAATCATAGGCATTTTAATGTATGTATAATTTAACCCTGTTCTATATATATATATTTCAAAAATTTATTATTTTATTTTTAAAAGCTGAAATATTTTATTAACTTACCTGTCATAAAAACAATACCAGAAAAAGATAACATGTCCTTCATACTAAGATATGATCATGACCCTGATATGCATATTTAAAAAATCTGGAAATTATTTTGATGTTTAATTTGATTAAACATCACTGACAACAGTTGTTGTTGCTTTCTCTCTTGCTCTCTCTTTCTCTCTCTCTCTCTCTCTCTCTATATATATATATATATGTGTGTGTGTGTGTGTGTATATATATATATAATAGGCTATATATAGAGTATAGTCTTCCTATATATAATTATATATAGTATAGGCTCACTATACTTCAGCAGTCTATAAAATATAAATACTACTATCATAATTTTTCTATGTAAGTGCTTCAACTGATTCAAAATTTCATACATTTCTCTGTCCTCTTTTCTATGTTTCTACTTATTTATTTTACAAACTATAATAAGTTTATTATACTCCTTTGTTATATAAAGCTTCTAAACAACATATTCTTGTCTAATAATTCTCCTTTGAAATCTCACACAGCATTTATCTTTAAAGTAAGAACTTAGAAAGAGATTTTGTCTTGTCAGAAAGCACATTTTGCTTTTCTTACTAGAGAACAAATGTTCATTATTTTTTTACTTTATTTTCCAGTAAGCTAAATACTTTACTCCAACTTTCACACAAACTTTCATATATTAAGGCTTGGTATCTATTTTTTCTTGTTTTGATGTTTTCAGTACAGCTATCCATTCTCCCAATTTATCTCTCCCATTTTGTTTTCCTTTCTTCCCTCCTTTCTTACTACCTTCCCTTTTCTTTTTTTTTTTTGTAGTGCTGAGAATCAAACCAGGAGCTTTGCATATTTTATATAACCAGGATTCTATTGCTTATTAAAGAACCAGTTGAAATTTTCTTTTGATTAAAGATGTGACAGATACAAAAAAAAAAAAACAAACAGTGTCCTTTGCTTTACAGAAGCTTCTCAGTTTCAGTAGGTCCCATTTATTCATTGCTTCTCTTATTGTCTGTGCTACTGGGGTTCTACTTAGGAAGTGGCCTACTATGCCTATATCTTGTAGACTACTTCCCACTTTCTCTTCTATCAGGTTCAATGTGGTCAGATTAATATTGAGGTCTTTAATCCATTTGGACTTGAGTTTTGTGCATGGTGATAGATATGGATCTACTTTCATTCTTCTACAGGTTGACATCCAGTTATGCCAGCACCATTTGTTAAAGATGCTTTCCTTCTTCCATTGTATGCCTTTAGCTCCCTTGTTGAAAATTAGGTGTTCATAGGTTTGTGGGTTAGTATCCGGGTCTTCTATTCGATTCCATAGGTCGACTTCTCTGTTGTTATGCCAATACCAAACTGTTTTCAATACTGTAGCTCTGTAATAGAGTTTGAAGTCAGGGATGGTAATGCCTACAGAAGTTCCTTTATTGTATAAGATTGTTTTGGCTATCCTGGGTTTTTTGTTTTGCCATATGAACTTGATTATTGTTCTCTCAAGGTCTGTGAAGAAGTTTGATGGGATTTTGATGGGAATTGCATTGAATCTATAGATTGCTTTTGGTAGAAATGCCATTTTTACTATGTTGATCCTCCCAATCCAAGAGCAGGGGAGGTCTTTCCATTATCTGGTATCCTCCTCAATTTCTTTCTTCAAAGACTTAATGTTCTTGTCAAATAGGTCTTTCATTTCCTTGGTTAGAGTTACCCCAAGATATTTTATGCTATTTGTGGCTATCGTGAAAGGTGATGTTTCTCTGATTTCTCTCTCTGCTTCTTCATCCTTTGTGTATAGGAGGGCAACTGATTTTTTGGAGTTGATATTGTATCCTGCCACATTATTAAAGGTGTTTATCAGCTGTAGGAGTTCTTTGGTAGAGTTTTTGGGGTCGCTTATGTACACTATCATATCGTCTGCAAATAATGAAAGTTTAACTTCATCCTTTCCAATTCGAATCCCCTTGATCTCCTTATGTTGTCTTATTGCTATTGCTAGAACTTCAAGCACTATATTGAAGAGGTATGGAGAGAGTGGACAGCCTTGTCGTGTTCCTGATCTTAGTGGAAAGGCTTTGAGTGTCTCTCCATTCAATTTGATGTTAGCTGTCGGCTTGCTGTACATTGCTTTTATTATATTTAGGTATGATCCTTGTATCCCCAGTCTCTCCAACACCTTTATCATAAATGGGTGTTGAATTTTGTCAAATGCAGATTGCAAGGCAAACTTGGGTACACGAGGGGGTAGGGGGGTGGAAGTATGGGGAGAGGGTTAGGGAGAGGGGAGAGGGTGAGGATCAGGGATGGATTGGGGGAATGGGAGGGGGAGGGAGGAAGGATGGTTATGGGAGCAGGGAAGTTTATATCTCAACTAAGGGAGCCATTTTAGGGTATGCAAGAGACTTGATTCTGGAGGGGTTCCCAGGCCCAAGGAGAGGTCCCCAGATTGTACTCTGGGCAGCAGAGGAGAGGGTGTGTGATCTGGCCTTGGCCCATAACCATACTGATGAACATTTTGCATATCACCACAGAACCTTCATATGGCGATGGATGGAGATAGAGACAGAGACACATATTGGAACACTGGACTTAACTCCCTACGCCCAAATGAGAAGCAGAGGGAGGGAGATCGTGAGCAAGGAAAGCAATATCAGAGGGGGCCTTCATCTGACGATGGATGGAGATAGAAACGGAGACCCACATTGGAGCACTGGAAGTCAGGACTGGGAAGGGAGCGTTCACCCACTGATACAAGGGGACTGAACGAATGAGAGCTCACCAAGGCCAGCTGGACTGGGACTGAACAAGAATGAGATCAAACCGGACTCTCTGAATGAGGTTGACATGGGGGCTGACTGAGCCCCCAAGGTCCAAATGAAGACTAAGAAGACATTGACAATGGCACTGGGTCTTGTTTTGTCTGCATGGACCGACCTTTTGGGATCCTGGCCTGTTTGGATGCTCACCTTCCTGGACCTGGAGGAAGGGGGGAGGAACTTGGATTTCCCACAGGGCAGGAAACCCTGACTACTCTGGGGAATGGTGAGGGAGGAGGAGAGGGAGTGGAGGGAGTGGGGGGAGCGGGAGGGTAGTGGGAGGAGGGGAGGAAGTTGAAAGAGTGTTTTCAGATACTTGAATAAACAAGTCTAACGGTAAAAAAATAAAAAGTATTCAAAAAAAAAACAGCATTGGTTTTGGCTTTTCTCAACATCAGCAAACTTACTAAGTGAACTATATTGTATACATCCATGCTATCCTATTGTTGTTCATGATACTTCACTTACTTTCTATAGTATGCTCATAAACATCTGTCCTAGAAATTTTCTGGTACCCATGTCTTACATTAATCCTAACATGTTTAATTAAAACTGACTTTATCTTTTCCTAAAAGCTACCCATTTGCCACTATCATTTTTAAGTTTTAAATTATCAAACATAATAATGGTTTTCATTATAGCATGTTAACACCTATTTTTGTGCTGATCCTCTTCTTCCAGATCCTACACTGTTCTCTGACTCATTTCTTGGTCATACTTTTACCACTCTGCATAGCCTTTCACATAGTCACAATTATCTTATAAGCCTTTTGCTCAAGGCTGGTCAATGATTACATTTTTTTTATCTCTCTCTAATGTTCCCTTCTCTTTTAAAACTTACTCACTTCATACATTCATATACAAATCAAATAATAAAATCTAGTATTTGTATGAGAGATAAAGCATGTGTTACTTGTCTAAATCTATGATGTTGCATATCATATTTGTTACTGCCATTTTCTCTTTTCCAACATATTATTTTTGTTAATTATTTGGAAATTTCACATTATGGATCCCGATCATACTCACTTCCAATTTCTCCCATGTCTTACTCCCATCCTTGAAACCTACCACTACTCCCCCCCACCAAAAAAAGATAAAAGGACTAAAAACATGTCCAATTTTTGATGTCCATATACTTACTGGAGAATGGTCAGACTCCCATTGGCCAGACCCTTACAGAAAACTGAGTCCTCCACCTGCACTCTGCCAACTGCCATCTATTGTAGAGAACTACACTTCAGTATCCTTATCACAATTTTTAAGGGGTTTCTTTGATGGTTTCCTTTTTAGGATGTTACTTTGTGGGGAGCTTGTGTGGAGGTTGTCCCAGATGCCTTCCATATCCTTCTCTCTCAATTGAGCATCAACAGTCATTGTTATCACTGTGAAAGTAGCTTCCTTGCCCTTTACAGTCCGTGGGAGCATGGATCATCAACTTCGACAAGCTTTGTGGTGATAGCACAGCCCGTGAACATTCACATGGTTTCTACTAATAGAACATTCCAAGGACTTCCACTTCATCACTAGTGGCATTGCAGTCCATAGTTCTCTGCTGAAGCAC
Organism: Myodes glareolus; assembly: GCF_982192425.1. Lineage (NCBI taxonomy): Eukaryota > Metazoa > Chordata > Mammalia > Rodentia > Cricetidae > Myodes > Myodes glareolus. Next base: position 35,651,096 of record NC_142053.1, on the reverse strand, counting down.
AGATCACAGACAGCACAGGCCAGGAGCATCAATATGGCCTCCAGGTTAACATGGGTCACGGACACTAATATGGACTCCTGAAGCTCCCCAGTCCATGGATATCAACATGGACTCAGGCTGCAACACAGACCACAGGCAGATCATAGACATCAACATGGCTTCAGGTGGCAACATAGCCCACTGGCATTGGCATACGTTTGGATGGCGGCACAGACGACATCCACACCACCTTAGATGGTAACACAGGCCATAGATATCAACGTGACCCACAAGAACATCAGGACCAAAGACCCAGACACAACCCTTGGTAGCAGCATGGATCATGAGCATCAGCACACCCCCGAGTGACTGCATGGGTCATCCACATCAGCATGTCCTCAGGTGGCAGTGCAGCTCATGCACTTCAACATGATCATAGGTGGCAGCACAGATCAAGGAAATCAACATGACCACAGGTATCATTTACACAAGAAAGCAATGCACTGGAGTCTGGGCTTGTTAGAGTAAAGTTTGTTGTGTTCCTTTTGTTGCTGTGATAAACATGTCGACCAAAAGCAATTTCTTGAAGAAAAAAAAATTATTGTGGCTTCCAGGGGAAGAATTCATAATGATGCAGGATGTGTGGAAACAGACATCCAGAGTACAAAGAAGAGTTAGGAATCGGCTATTACCTCACAGTCTTCCCACAATGATGTACCTCCTATAGCAAGTTTCCTCCTCCTAATTTATCCACAATCTCCCTAAATAGCCTCACTAACTGGGGATCAAGTGTTCAGATGTAGGAGCCTATATAGGGAACATTTGTCACTCAAAACACCACATTATGTGAACATTAAGACCCATGTTCAGATTTCTAGCGCTTAAGTACAGCACAAAAGACCAAAGAGATTCAGGGTTAGCCGATGGATAAACTAATGATTTGTTTTCTCCCTGGTTTTGTGTGCCTAACACCTTATGGCACTATGAAAGACAAGCACTGTATATGAAGCTTCCAGCTCTGCAATGTAATTTTTAATGGCTTTTCAAGACAGGGTTTCTCTGCGTGAAAGCTCTGGCTGTCCTGGAGCTAAATCTGTAGACCAGGATGGCCTCAAATTCACAGAGATGTACCTACCTCTATATCCTGAGTGCTGGGATTAAGGGTGTGTATCACCATTATTCTGCCTGTAATATATTTTAATAATTTCTGACTGGACCTCACAAATCAATCATTATAGAAAAGTATTTTTATCATTCATATATATATGTATATAATTATTGCTTTTGAAATTTTAGACACATGCATGAACAAGACAAATTAATTCATCATAATTTATATAAAGCAAACTTCTGATTACTTTCTTTATGATAAGTCTGCTCTATTTAAGGCTTTGATCTCTTCCTGGTTTAATCTTGAAAATATGAATGAAGATGTAAATTTGCCCATATTATTTATGATTTCTACATTAATGGAATATAGGTTTTAACATTATTCCTTTATCATGGTCTAAATTTCTTTGGGGTCTTTTGTAATAGTTCTCTATTCAATTGCAGTTATATTAATTTGAGGCTCCTATTCCTTTCCTTTGATTTATTAGGCAAAGCGTAGTAGTAAAAATCTTCAGTTGAAAAAGGCATAGATCTAGATGGATTCAAAGCTGAATTATTCCAGACTCTCAAAGAATATCAACAACCAATCCTTCTTTTTTTAATTAAAAATTTACACAATACATATTCATCACCGTTTTCCCACCCTCATCTCCTCCAGATCCTCACCATCTTTTCCTCATTCAACTCTACTTCTTTCTCCCTGTCTTTAGAAAACAAAATGAGTAAATAAAGAAATCAGGAATAACCACAAGCAAACAAACAAAAAAACCACAAGAACACAAACACATGCACACACACACAAACACAGAGAGAGAAAGAGAGAGAGAGAGAGAATAAATCCCACAAAAACACAAAATTGAAAAGCATAATGTACAAGTAAAAGACAAGTAAATTAAAAAAAAATACACTAACAAAGCAATGAGACAGAAAAACCTACAAAAATACCAGTAGGTTGGTTTTATGTTTGTCATTGGTTTTATGTTTGTCATTTACTTCTGGGCATGGAGTCTACAGTTAAATGTGGTTTATACATCCAGTGAGACTCCATTGGAAAGAATTGATATGTCTTTAATTATTAAACCAAATAAAAACTGAAAGAGAAGAGCATTTCCAATCTTTCTTTATGAAGCCAGTAGCACTCTTATACTGAAGCCAGGTAAAGACACACACACACACACACACAAAGAAAATTACAGGCCAATAGCCCTGACAAACATAGAAGCAAAAAATCTTAATTATGTGTTTGCATACCAAATAGGGGCGTATATTTCTCAGCGTGAATTTGCTATTCATATTTCTTTAGTTTTCCCTTAAGTCCTGTTTGTGTTCTTAGGCCTCATTCAGATATTATCTTGGATGTCATAGGAACACTGGCTTCTGTTTTTACTGACTGAATTTTACCATCTTTGAATTCAGATATGTTGGAAGTGTTGGGCAACTGCAAGCAACAATGGTAGCCATGAGTTTTGTAGAACATTTTTCAGTTGAAATTTATTTTGGTTATCATATGATTAGAATGGATGTTTATGTTTTTAAACTTCAGGTGTTTTTATTTCAGACATTGTATTTATTATAAGATCAATATGAAATATTCCATGTCTTAATCATCTGTTGTCAGTTTAAAGCTCCTTTTCTTCTTAAATATAAAATGTACTGATGACAGCTCTTGTTCTTGTCTCTTTTAAATATAGGTATGATTCACCTAATTGATTTATCCTTGTTATTAATTAAACTTACTTATTTCTTTGCATATTAGTTTAAATAAATTATGAATTGAGTTTCAGTTAATTTGAAATTAGCTTTGACCCATTTTAAAATTGAAATACTTCATATCATACTGAGTATTTTAAGAAACAGAAGTTAAGGGTTGGACATTGCTTTCATAATATTAAAACATCTACAATTAAAGAAACAAAATCACCAGCAATACAAATATTTAAAATTAAAATATATTCTTTCTATGTGTCAAAGTTCAGATATTTTCTACATTATTACAGTGTATTAAATATATTGTGATTTACTGTTTGAAAAGTATTGGGTATTTTCTCTGCTCTTTCTTATACAAAATATTGTTTTACTTATTATGCACATATGAGTATACTTCACTGAAAGGAGGGGAACTGAGAATATATAATATTTTTAATCTTTTTCATTATAGGGATTTATTGTATGTTTTATAGAAGTGATTATTCAAAAATTGTCTGAATATTAATTAAATTCTTAGAAAAATTCTATTATAAACCTTGTATCATCAACATACCAGAAGTACAATAAAAAATCCTTGTCCCAAGTTAAATATAAATATAAATTTAAAAAATGGAATAAAAATTTGCGGTATGTTAGTACTGTTTTTATTTATTTATTCTTAATGAGTTTTTTACTCTTTGAGGAAAAAATAAAGAATATTAAAAAGACAGATTCACCCACTTAACTACAGTAAACAACAATATTTGAGTCTATCAAACTAATAACATATACAAATATTCAAACTGTATTATAAAAATATGATATTATATTAGACCAAGAGTTGACAAATGCATTCCTTAAATGCTAATATAATATCATAATGGTTCATAAAATGGATAGTATGTGTAGCCATTAAAACACATTTCAACTTACATTTGAAATAGTACTCTCACTGTAAACTGATGGAGAAATAATCTAAGTACATAAAATGTAAAATGACCTTGAACTTTACACACTACATTTATTATAGAACTCATTGATACAGAATTGTAAAACTAAAAATTAGATAACGTTGCAAAGTGCCACTGTCAGGAAAAATGTTATTAATGTAGAATAAAGGAAAAGTAAACATGGAAAGTTAGGAAAAATGTTATTAATGTAGAATAAAGGAAAAGTAAACATGGAAAGTTAGGAAAAATGTTATTAATGTAGAATAAAGGAAAAGTAAACACAGAAAGTTAAGTTTAGTAAGATTTTTTAGTATCAATTAGACTTACTGAAATGGAAAACATATTAATGACAAGAAAATAGCAACCAGCATACATATTTTATTGACTAAGCTATTTGATAAGAATATCTTGAGTAATTGTTTGGATTAATGTTAAAAAGAGGAAAAGTACATAATTTTGGATCCTTTTGAAATACAAATTAATAGATTTGGAATGTTTACTTGGAAAGATTAGTGAAAAGAACTTAAAAATGTCTTATATCTTAGGCTATTTGCTGAGTGTCATTTACTGTGCTCAATACAATTGTAAGAAGAGGATAGTTAAATGAGGGAAAAAACCCTATTCTTAGCAGGAAAAATTGCCAAACACAAATACTCTTATGTACAATTAAATGTTTACTGAGAGAAGAAATATAAATAATATCAAATATAGAGACTAAATGTCTACATACGTATGTAATTAGCAATAAGTGGATAAAGAACATACTTCGTTTTTCTCAAAATTTCTCTTACAAATTTTAGATTATGTTGTGATATATTCTAGGCCATTCCATTGAATCAAGTTTGAATATCATAACTGGGTTCTCAAGCATGCCATTTCCATCGTCTGTGCCTTCTTAGGAATTTCTGTTAATGATCAGTTGTATCACATATTTAAGTTTCCATAGTTCTTCAGAGGTTTCTGTTTTTTTTTTAAATCAATGAGTACAGCTTCTATGTCTAGAAACTTAATAGTTTCTTCACTTTAAAGATACATGAGGTTGGAGTGCCGCCATTGCAGAACATTTGCCATGTATGTGTATAATACTTAGATTGATCCTTAGGACCAAAATAGATCATGAAAAACAAAGCAAAGCAAACAAATAGGCAATATCTTTTGTCTGATTTATTCAGACAAACATTTTTGTTTATTAGTTTCTTTTGAATATCAGTGAGCCTTAGGAATCTGTTCTTTTGTTTGTAAGTCTGATGAAACACACATCAGAATCTTCATTTCTACTCATTTTTACAAGAGTCATATCTAATCAGCTATACTAGTTTAGATGCTGTGGGGTAATGCTCTTGTATACTATAAAGATTTGTCACTCATATTGATTTAATGAAATGATTATTGGCAGTAGCCATATAGGAAGTATAGGTGGGGCAACTAGCCTAGGCAAATTCTGGGAAGCAGTAAGGCAGAGAGTGAGTCACCAGCCAGATGCAGAAGAAGCAAGGTGACAATGACTCACTGAGAAAAGATACCAATTCATGTGGCTAAACAAAGACAAGAATTATGGGTTAATTTAAATTGTAAGAGCTAGTTAATAATATGTCTGAACTAATAGGCCAATCTGTTTATAATTAATAAAACCCTCTGTGTACTTCTTTGGAACTGAACTTCTGTGAGACAGGCTGGGACAGAAACTTCTGTCTACATTTAGAGATATTTTTTCAAGCATTTTTCCATAGACCCTTTTATTGGCAGTAAATTGCATGAAAGTTTAATTTAAGAAGATAGACTAGTACACATGCCATGCTTTTCTATGCTTAGGATCATCTCTTAAAAGCCTCATGTTTCTGTAGTCACTGTTACATATTCTGCTGTTCAAAAACCCTTTGCCAGATGTTTTAAACTAATCATTTCTTTGTCCGTCTTTATATCTATTTCTCATTTTCTATCACTTAATTTTTCTATTTGTATTTCATTGCATGATTATATGAGATTTTACTGTTAACTTGATAACCTGGTCTACTTGATGATGTGGGTTCATTTCTCACAATAATATATCTCATTTGTCCAAATCAGTTGGTGACTGTGTATTATTTTCAATGGTAATTGATGTCATTTATTGAGTAGCATTTCCCCCTGTTATTCTATAAGAGGAATTGATGTAACTTCTGCAACAGAATATTTTAATCCTCATACAGTACTACCTTCCAAGCCTTTGTAAATGAATTGCATATATTAACTAATTTAATATTGAGAAATCTTAACTAACCCAGCATTATTATTTTCCACATTTAAAGAAGAGTTGTGTTTCACAATATATGAACTTTATTTATCATAAACTATATCCACATATCCATACATTATTACATATATTATAATGTTCAACACAATGTAAGTTAAAATGGAAAGAAAAAAATTAAATACAAATTAAAATGTTCCCCCAGGCTCTAATGGATCATCATGATTAGTCCCTCTAATGCCTGTAAACCAATTTAGGTATTACTACTTTCAGTAACCCTATAGTTTGATATTAGGATTTGGACTTAGAAAGACACTGAGGAAAAATAATATGTAATTTGCTTCTCTCAGCCTTTACATAACAGCTTATAAGGTGGAATGAATATTCATACAATATTACTATTACTCCCCTTGTTATATCCTGACCACCTCTAATAGTATATAATCTTTAATATTTAATATGAAATGTGCAAATTAATCTTAAAAGGTAACTAGAAGCTATATGTGAGTTTGCATTTTAGAAGCGGTATTGAAAAAAAAATCCAATATTTTCCTAGCTGCATCTCTAAACACAATATACTCTGTATATTCTCATAGATCCTAAAGGTTGGTTGACTATTTTAATTAGTAAAGAATTAGGGGCTTAATGGTAACCGATATCATCTGGTTTACTGGCCACATGAAAAGGCTGTCTGTCAATCAGACACTTGTTCCCAGAAGACAAGCGTTGTACCAGAGTGACTGCCAAAATGAACAAATAGTTCATAGATGTCACTGGCCCTTTGATTGGCAGGTTGCCTGTTTTGCTCTGGGTTTTTATTCACCTAGAAAATTTAGGGAAAAAAGGTCCAGTCAGAGCTAAACAGACTTAAATTGTAAGTACTCAAATGTGTGGAAGTCCAGAGAATATTTAATGCTATCCCAGGTTTCCAGCTACATACAGAGCATTCTTTGTTTATTTCTTCTCTGTGAAAACCAGAATTGTGTCACTATATTTTATTTTTAAACATTTTATTATAGAAGTGAAAATTATACCTGTGTGTAGGAAAAGAAAAATAATATTTCTCTTAGAGATACATAAGCAGAAACAAATATGAACATGCCAAATAGCACAAACACAAGCCATATATTAAAGGAAAGAGTAAACATCAAAATGGTTAAAGTTTAAAAACCAAACCAAACAAAATAAATCAATAAATCCCTGTGCCAACTGGTAATCAGCTTTTAAAATTCTACTCATCTTGTGCTCTTGAGCCAAAAAATACCTCTCAAGGAAGAAAGCTAAAAATTTTACTTTTTCTTTAGTTTTTAGCTTTTTTTTATTTTTTAACTCAGTGACTTCATTTTTCTGTATAAGAACTAATGGAAATAATAGTTAAGTAACAACTCTTAACAGCAGCTGTTACAGCCCGTCTTTCCAGTAATCTACTCTGTTCTCAGTTCCAAAATCTATTTTTTGTGGAATATTAGTTTGCCATGTTTATTATAAAAATGCTAGACAAACTGGATGGTGTCATATATTTTTAGAGACTGCAGTTCTAAAACAAGACATCAATAGAGCCATCCTCTTTTGGAATCCTTTGAGCCAAGAATCCTTCCTCTGTTCTTCAAATTCCTTGTAGCTACCAGCATCCCTCGACTGCATAAATATCAAGTCCAGACTCTAATGCCATTCACAAAAGACATTTTCCTTTGCTTCTTTGCATTATTTTCCATCAAGACATTTTATGTCTTAATTCCCTTTTTATAAGTGTGAGTAATATAAAAGGTCCACCAAACTGTCCTCATTTTACCTTGGTGACCTCTATAAACACCTCTTGTACAATAAGGTACCAGAGGTATTAGAATTAGTATGAACGTATACTTTTTACCATGCAGACTTTCACTGTCAGGTAAAACTCCTAATATTTTGGTGTCCATAGGTAAGACTCTTAATATCTTGGTGTCCATGGATAATCACCTAACATTAAATTAGGTCTAATCTACTTATAGACAGCACACTCATGTCTAGGTGAAAGACTTTTCAGTATTAAAACACATAATGCGTCCTTTTTGCAAGGTAATGGTTCTAAACTCCAGATATCCAAAAATGAGATTACTATCAATTTAAGGTTCTCCCAAACAAAATACATGATATTGATATCGTTTTCATATTTTAACTTGGTGAATTATCTCTTATTAACATTTTAGATCTTTAAATTTTACCCCAACATTTCAACCACTACAGTTATGCATGCATATTATATAAAAAAAAGTTGTTTTCATGACCAAATCAAATTAGGGATTCTTAAAATCTTCATGAATCCTCTCTATTTTCTGACATGCAGTTATTATTCTAATATATTGTTGACAAATTATATCACCAGGATTCTGTTTGCAATTTTCCATATAAACATTGAGTAGAAAGATAACAGCTTCTCCATGTATATTGTTGCTTTATTCACTAGATCCAGCCTGACTGTCCATAATCTGGTGAATAGACAATTAAAAACTGTTCCATTTATAGAATGCAATACTCAAACATGCATTATGCTGGATATGATCACTAGTAGTTTGATCACGCTATAAGGTCACATATCCAAGAGAATACGGGAAACAGACCGAATTGTTTTAGAGTACACAGAGTCAGGAGTGTAAGGAACAAGGGGGTAAATCTGGGAAAAGTAGAAGAAAGAAATTACTATGATTATAATATGGTATACAAAAATCTTAAAGAACTAGTAAGAATATAAGAAACAGTGTCAATGATATGACTAGTCTAGAATCAGGCAGCACATCAGGAGACCTGCCAAATATATTAACACTAATTGATTGCTTAATAGTCTTGAGGAGCAGTAAAATATCACCTTACTCTCCTGTTACGTATTCTTTACTGTGTCCTTGCAAAAAATTTCTATGAATCATCTGTGTTTTTGTCACTGAGTTAAGCACTAAAGAATGTACAGCTATGAAAAAAGTAGGAAATACAGTGTAAGCAAGGGAGGCAAGCCTAAAACATATTGAAAGAAGTGTAATAGGCTTTACCATATGTGATCCTGTATCATCATATTCTGCACAATGTGTAGATGAAAATTTTTTCTCTGTTATGCAGGTCCCAATGGATGAGCTACTCTCTGCTCACCAGGTGCCCGTATCTGCTTATGAAATATGCACTCTGATGCATAATATCAGTTACAAGCTATTGACCAATGGCCTGGACGTCTTACTACCTCTCTTTTATAAATTAATCCATTTTGTTAATCTGTGTATCACCACATGATTGTGGCTTACCAGTGATGCCCTGGGTTCTTGTTTACCTGGAAGCTACATGGCCTCTCCGTGACTCTGCCTTCTCTATCGCCCTATTTTTGTTTTCATTTCCCACCTAAGAATATTCTGCCTGGCTATTGGTTGAAACAGCTTTATTCATCAACCAATAAGAGAAAAACATAGTCACAATATACAGTAGGACATTCTACATTATCTCCCATTATCTGTTTAAATAAAAAGGAAGGTCTTAATTTTAACATAAAAATTCCATATAACAAAACAGTTTTTAAGTATGAATTACACTTACAATATTTAGTCTATTTGTATTTGACCAATTAAAAAATACTCTATTTGTCTATTCTATCTTTGTGAGTCTAAAATTTTAGACATAATATATCTTTTCTCATAACTAAGAAAAACTCTAACTGTTTTCAACATAATTAAAGACCCCAGAAAGATATAATATTATCTAAGTTGTTGCAGGAAGGGCCACTTGTTGGTCCAGGCTGCCTGGCTAGCTTAGCCCTGAAATAACCATACAAAAATTGTATTAATTAAATCACTGCTTGGCCCATTAGCCCTACCTTTTTATTGGATAACTGTTATATCTTAATTTAACCAATTTCTATTAATCTGTATATCACCATGAGGTTGTGGCCTACTAGCAAAGTTCCAGGATGTCTATCTCTGTCAGCGGATTGATGGTGTCCCTCTGACTTTGCCTTCCTTCTCCCAGCAATCAGCTCTGTCTACCCATCTACCTAATTTCTTCTCTATCAATAGGCCAAGGCAGTTTCTTTATTCATTAATGGTAATTACAGCACATAGAGGGGACTCCCATATCACCTCCCCTTTTCTGTTTAAATAAAAAAGAAAGCTTTAACTTAGTAAAATTATATATAACAAACAGGTATGAAATAAAAATTACAGTAACAATATTTATATCTATTTTATCTTTTATCATAACTAAGGAAAACTATATTATTACTATCTATTCTTCAACTCCATCAAAGACTCCAGTAGGATATAATATCACCTAAGTAAGCTGGACGTACACTATAAGCAACTTTCAAAACTCCAGAATTGATAGAGACATTTCACCTAAAGTTTTTCTGTACCATTGGGGTACCCATTTTCAGTCTACAGGTCCATAGTATCCAGTAGACTTTTCCACAAAGCAGGAAATTTCAAAAACAGTTTTGACTATATTGGTAGTTTGCCAGTCACTTTCTTTTGTAACATGCCGAATGTTTCGCAGACTCTTCCATGAAGTAGGAACCCACCTTTAGGCAAGTTCAGCATTCATTTCTCTGCGGGTCCTTCATGTCCAGTGAAGCAACCAGGTAAGAGCTGTTTCTTGCCCAAATGGCTAACCAACTCCAGAAGGAGTCTCTTTGATGCCCAGCTTCATCTTGAAGTAATTGGTGCTGCCAGGAATAGATGTGTCTCGTTGTCATGAAAAGCCCTAGGTTCTTAAAACATTTAAATACTATATTCTGAAGGTCTCTGAAAGATTTAAAGAATAACTATCTAACTGAAATATATCTATGTATCTAGAAAATCTAACTGACATGACAATTATAGATGACTATCTATTAAACAATATTTCTTAACTATACATTACATTTTCAAATGAACTACACAATCACAATACCATAATCAAGATCACAAATACATATACATATAACAAAATTAACCTTAAATTTGCATCAATAAACCAAGATCCATACCAATGCAAATTATTCACATCTATATCATATCCTTCTTGAAATGTAAACAAACATTTATAGTCAATATTTGGGAATATGGGAGTAGATTTGTCCATACTACTTCCTGCTGTTTGGAGGCATGGTTAATCATGTCTTTCATGGTATATCCTGTGTGCTAGGTTTATCTCAGTCAATAGTTAGGTGAAGTAATTTTTTGAGGGTGTTCACAGCAACCTTTTATGGGAAGCGTAGTCTATCAAACAATATTGGTCTGGAAACAATCCACAGGTTCTCATCTTCTGTGAAAACAGAAGAAGAGCTTCTTTTTTTCAAAACAACTTATCCTTAGACTCAAATTCTGAAGTCAAGATACCTTTATAATATACATGCTGGTTTAGCTTAGCAGCCCATACAATAAAATGTCTCTCTGTACTTAGCTCCTTCACAGTCAAAAAAATTTATAGATTGCACAATTATATATATATATATATATATATAACCCAGACTCTGTGAATTTTTTATTTTTAGATGGCTTATTTTTTACTCCTTTTAATCTATGCTTATTTGTACTCTGTCTCTTTAAAGACTTTTTAAAATGATTTTTAAACTCTCTATACTTTTTTTCTCCCAAGTCCATGTAAAATTTTCCAACACTGTGATCCATTTAGAGATTTATGTCTGAATCTGTCCTTATTGTATTATTTGTATTTTTTTTATTGTCCAGGAGCACTTTTGCTTTGAACTTTTAAAATGTTAAGCACTTAAGAATCTAAGTTGTGACATTACTAGTTCAAATATGGTACCACCCATTTACCTGCCTAGTCTAAAACTTAAGTTGCGCTATTACTATGGCATATATGGTACTGTCCCATGCACACTGTCCCAGTTCCAGGCATACAGCTGGTTCAAGTTGCCATCAAGCAAGCCAGAAGCAGCATGCTGCTCGCAAATCCCATCCAAATACTTGGTCTCCCTAAAGATCCAGAGGTCGCATTAGCCACATAGCCCAGAAAGTCAGCATTTTAAAACAGCCGAGGCTTTTTTCTTGCTCGGGCTAAATCAGGAATAATCTCTCTTAAAGAGCTATGGCACACCACCGGAAAACAGCAAGAAGCTGTGTTAAACTCTATATTTTTGTGTTTAGTAACTAAGTAATCAAAAAGCACATTGCAAGCAACTTCCGAAATTCTAGAAATGAGAGAGACATCTGGTTGCCTAAACAGTTACCCAAAATTCCTTTGCAATGTCAGGACAACTAACTTCAGTCTATTGGCCTAGAGATTTTGGCAGACTTCTTAGTGAAGCAGGGCATTTGAAGATCTGTTTAACCTTGTACTAGTAAAGTTTGTCAGTTGATTTCTTCTCTGTCCTGAAGAATGTATGGCAGCTTCCTTTGTGAAACAGGAAATAAGAAGAACTATCCCACCTTTTAGCAACTTTAGCAGTCACTTTTCTGTGGGTCGTTTGTCCCATTCAAAACACAGTTAAGCAGTCCAGGCAAGAGCGGTTTCTTATCCAAAAAGCAAGCCTTGCCACACTGAAGACAAATTCCATAATGAGTTTCACTGATACCCGTCATCTTCTCTAAAGTAATTGATACTGTGAGGAGCAGACGTGTCTCATTGTTGAAAAAAGCCAAAGTTCTTAAAAACATTTTAAATGTCATATTCTGTAGCTTTTGAAGATTACTAATTCAACTGAAATACATCTCTGTATATCTGAAAACCTAACTAACATGTCTATAAGTTTGACTATTATAGATGACTACTACATTTTTAAATGAGCTGCATAAACACAATGTGTTAAATAAAAGTAGAAATGTGTGTACAGTATAACAAAATTGACCTTATATTTGTATCAACAAATCAAAATCTAAACCAATGTGAATTATTTATTTATATATCATATGACCCTTATATCTTTAGAAAGAGATTGACTGTGACCACCAATCATTTATAACCAACTACCTTTAAATGAAAACAATCACTAATAAGCTATATTTGGGGAATTTGGTCATAGTTTTCTATATCACTTCTGGCTTATTAGAGGCATTATTAATCTTATAGTAGATTTTGATGATATCTTATTTGTACATATAAAGCTCGCCTGAAGAAAAGAAGGCAGAGCTAGCCACCAGCTAACCATAGAGGTCTGGAGGTATGTACAGACAGTAAGTAATATGACTGTATGGAGAGAAGAAATGATAAGGTGGGAGGATACATGAACTCAATCTCTTTCCAGTTGGGAAGTTTAGTAAGTAAGGTGACTGTGATTTGTTTCTTTGTCTTTCTGTTATCTTGACACTTCCCCCTATATCTGACCCTTGGCTTTTATTTTTAAGACCTATTAAAACTTGTACTACAACAGTGTTGTTCTTCTTGTGCTATATTTTTGTTATCAATTCAAATATTCTCATTTTTACATAATGAAAGGACTGTGTTTTTTATATCTCATCTGTTTTCTCAATAGCTTACATTTTTTCTAAATGGTAAATTCAAATGTATCATCTGTTAACTATACTTTCAGTAGTTTTCCTAAAGAACCTATCCTTTTCTACATAAAGTTAACCAAATAATGATGGAAGTCACAAAATAATCCCACACCAGTTCAGAATTATGAATAATAAGAGGGTTATTTGTTTAAGGGAAAAAGTAAAAATCATTGTCTTAGAAAACAGTCCTCTCTGCAAACAGGAACAGAGTCTTGCAGCTGGAAACAGGAGCAGGAAGCAAGAGAGGGAGCATATGCTTTATAGCTGCTTTTACAGTATAAGAGACCATGCCCAAGTGGGCTGGTATCTTAAAGACTATTGACTGAGGAGCGGGTTGTGTTCCCACAGTACCTCCCCATTTTGTTAAATAAGAGAGTTCCAAACCCAATAGAAAACTATATACACTAGGAACAGATATCAAGTACAAGATTAGAATTACAACCAGTATAAACAATATTAAGCAAGGAATGTATGTTAATGTTCTAATAAACATTCTATCCTAAGGAGTCTAAGTCTTGTATAGGAAATGGCTTGGTCAGATCATAAGAAAGTTGTATCTATGACTACCTAACCTTCAACCCCATCGAAGGCCTGAGAAGGGAGATAATATTACTTGAGTAGGCAGGAAGTGTAAACAGCTTCCAAAGTAAGCAATATATGATGGAGACAATTAGCTACCTGAGCAATCACCCAAAATCTCATTTGTATTGTTGAAGAAACCAAGTTTGGCTAAGGTCTATTGTAACTGACAGACCATTTTCAGAGGCAGGAAATTTTTTAGAACTGTCTTACTCTGTCTTGGCAAGATTTGACAGTTTTTTTCCTTGTGAGCTGAATAACCATTTCTGCATACCATGTACTTTGTCAGTGGTTGAGGCATGGGCAGTTCCTTGTCCAAAGGCCAAATGTGCCAAGAAGAAAACAAACTCCAAGTGGAATGCCTTCAGTGCTCAACATTCTCTCGGGAATCTGCCGTTCTAGTCAACCAATCGTGATAAACACAGTATGAACTCTTTACAAGATTTTAAATATTTTCAATAAAGTATTTATGAGGTTTATTACATTGAAGAATATTATTCAGTACTCATGAGATAGTCTTAGGAAAGTATGTACATAGTAGGGAAGCCAGGATTATTAATACCATGAACAACACTGATAAAAACAGAAGAAAGGAAAATCAAGTTATCATTCATCAACATGCCCAATTTTGAGTTACGTATCCTTAAAATAGCATATATGACAGTGTGTTTTATTTTATTTTTATTTTATCTTATTTTATTTGGTTTTTCGAGACAGGGTTTCACAGTGTCGCTTTGGTTGTCCTGGAACTCATTCCTGTAGAACAGGCGAGTCTGAAACTCACAGAGATCCAACTGTCTCTGCCTCCTGAATGTTGAGATTAAAGGTGTGCACCACCACCACTTGGCTGCCATTGTGTTTTAATTTCACAAATAAAAAAACTTAGATAACAGCTTATTCAAGTAAATTGTTCAAGAATATACAGTTTTATAAATGACAAACTTTGAAATTATTTGCTGAACTATTCGCTGATTTTATATTGAGATTAATTTTAAAATACCTTTGCTCTGGTAAATATGGGTAGCAGATCCCTTAATATTGCCATTATTTTAAGTCTACAATTCTATTGCATTGAACACATTCATATTAATTGTACGACCGTATCACCAATCATCTCTGGAATCCTCTCATCTTCCCAAATTGAAACTCCATAACAATTAAATACTAACTTTATCCCCTATACATTAACAATGCAAGAAAACACTTCTCTTTTTTTCTGTCTTTGTGAATCTATCTTGATAATTTACATAAATTTAATCACAGTTTTTTTCCTCTGTGACTGACTTACTGCACTTAGTACAGTTTGAACAGATTTCTGAAAACAGAGCAAACATCATATAAAAATTCTTATGAGGAATATGCAAGTATATCACATTAATTCATTCATTCACAATGGATACTAAATTGCTTCTATATTATGGCCAATATAAAGGTTGTTAGGGCAAAAATCATATCTGTCAGTTTTTGCTGTAATTTACGTTTGGTAATGACATGGATTGATCCCATAATATTTTTATATTTAATTTTGGATGAGTTTATATAGTGTTTTCTATAGCAAATAAATTATTTTATATTATAATTATCAAAAGGTTCCATTTTTTGTATTTTTCAAAACTTATCAATTGTTATATTCCTCATGATGTATGTGACATTATTATTACATTAGTGATTTTATTTTCCTTTGCATTTCCCTTATAGGTAGCAATATTGAGAATCTTTTCTTAAGCAATTTTTACATCCATATATCAATAGACAAATTTCCCTCCATTTCTATATGAAGTCAGATTGGCATATACATACATACATACATACATACATACATATACACATATACATACATATACTTATATATACATATAGACACAAAAATTTTCACTACTTGAGTGGGTTTCTCTGCAACTATACCGAATTTTTTAAATTATATATAGCAGCTCTTTGATAGAGTTTGTAAGACCTTTAATTCAATATATAATTTTAGCTATAAATAGAAGTATTATTTTCTTCTTTCAAAATTGGTTTCCTTTTTCTTTTATTTATTTGAGTTTTATTTATATGATTATGCGTTACCTGTTGGTTTGCATGTGTGCCTCATGCATGCTGTAATGCCTAAGAATGCCTGAAAGGGAGTTGGGTCCCCTGATCTGAGGTTAAAGGCAGCTGTAAGCTACATAGTAAGGTGCTGTGCTCTAACCACTTAAATATTTCATCCAGCCTTTTGTTTCCTCGCCTTGAGCACTTTATTTTTCCTGATCATCTGAACTACTAAGAACATGATATAGATGATGTGTCCAAGAGACTGGGTGTCTCAGTAGTCCCAAATTGGCAACAAGGACATGAGGGACTTCTGGTGAGGCACTGCCTCTCAGTCTACATCAGAGTTCTAGAAACATTGGTTCCAAAAACAGTAAAAGAATCAGATAAATAAGAAAATGGCTAATAAGCATTGTCCCTCTGCTACCAGAAGATACCTGCTACACTGAAATGAGTCTTCTCACAACAATTAAGGCAATGGATGTTATTCTTTGTTATCACTTTAAGAACTAAGCACGCCCACCTCAGCCACTTCGGCCCTTCCTCGCTGCCATCTCTCTCTCTCTCTCTCTCTCTCTCTCTCTCTCTCTCTCTCTCTCTCTCTCTCTCTCTGGTGTGTGTGTGTGTGTGTGTGTGTGTGTATGTCTTTGTTTTATGTTTGTCTATATCTCCCTTTTTAAGTAATAAATGTCTAGCTTTATATATAGCCTTATGTCCATTTACTCTGCCGTTCACGGCATCCAGCCTTGACTCTGCCGCTCGCCCGGGGACCCTGTACTGCTCCGGCGGCAGCTTCTGCCTGGCTTGCAGGCTGCCCAGACCATTATATCATATTCTTTTTAAAAGAACAAAAATGGAGACAATTCCTCAACTGAGCTTCCAGCTCAAGTGATTCTAAACTGTGTCAAGTTCAAAATAAATCTTCATACTTTTGCCCATTTCAATAAAATTTTGTGCTTTTTTAATGCTATTAAAAGAATATTATGTACCCTGATGTATGATTTTTAATGATAATATCCACCACAGGCTCAGACGTTTTAATAATCATTAGCCTCTAACTGGCAGCACTTGTTGGAGAGGACTACGAATTGCAGACATGTTAGAGAAAGTATGGAATGAGGGACAGGCTTAAAGTGCATAAAATTTGCACCATATTTAGTTAATTCTCTCGACTTTGTGCTTGGGATTAAAGATGTGAGCTTTCAGTTTACTGCTCCAGCTTTGATACCTATCTGCAGCCATACAACAGCACTATGATGATGATGGACAATTATTTCTCTAGAACCACAAGCCCCAAATAAGTTATTTTTTCTTATGAGGCACCTTGTCCCTAGTATTTTAACACAATAGTAAAAATAACTAATACATCTTAATAGAAAGTTCTTTCCATATGTGTGAATTTCCAGTTTTTATTTCTTTTCATGAATTAATTTAGCTCTGTTGACAATGTCTTTTGTGTATAAGAAGTATTTTTTAACTCAAGTCCAATTTTCATTTTGTTTAGTCTGTGATGTTGGAGTCCTATTCAAGAAATACCAAACCCCAAATCATGAAAGTTTCCTACTGTTTTCTTCTTGCAGCTTTATAGTTTCAACTCTCATATTTAGACCTGAGTCATAGTCAGATTTCTTCTTTTCTTTTTTTGTTTCTTTCTTTGTTTGTTTCTTTCTTTTCTTTTTTATTTAATCAATTAATTATTAAAATTACTTAATTTAAATAATGAAATTTAAAGTGTGCATTATTACAACCAAACAAATGAAAACAAAATAAATAGATAGACAGATAGATAGATAGATAGATAGATAGATAGATGGATAGATAAGTAAATCTAAGCATTATAAGGAATCATAAGCTAAAAAAACCACAAAGGTACAAACTAATTGTACCTATAAATATATCTTCATTACATTCTTAGTAAGTTGTGATTTCATTCATTCATGAACAAGATACAGATTTTAAATATGTTATATCACTTGTTATTTGAGAAAATAGAGTCATGGTAACTTGTAGCATGAAACACTGTACAAACTGCCAACAGAGATACTCAGATGAATAACTTAAGTATAGTTTGAAAATGAACTTATCAATTATGGTTGTTTCCTAGTACATCTCATCAATTAATTCTAACCCTTTTGCCTCTATAACTTTCCATTTTTATCAAAAGCTTTCCCCCCTTTCCTAATTGTCTTCTACATATATTTCTGATGCAAGATACACTAAAATAACACCTTTAAAGGCAAGCTTTCCTTAGTTCCATGTAGACTGCTAAATAAATTCAACTAGATAAATTGATATTCACCAATGTCATCAAACTAATCCTAAACATTTTTGTTTTCTTGTTTGGGAGGCACTTGTAAATCAATGTCTATTATGGAGGAACAGAAAACCAAACAGGATCAGAGGAAGGGATCACGGAAGAATCCTGTTTATAATCTTGGTTTACTACCTTTGTTTTTAGTTCCCTCTTACTTTTAATTAAAAGTAATTTATGAAATTTCTACCCCTCATCTCTTTCCTCCCTCCATCACTTCCATGTTCTAAATTTCCATATTTTCTTTGGTAAGACAAGTGGTAAAAGGAAAATTTTCACACAAACACACACACACACACACTCATACAGCTACATCTCCTTATTACCTTCACATCTTGGCTATTATTCTTCCTACTACAAATATTGCTTCTTCACTTTGCAAATATTTTCCTAATCTTTAAAACTGAGATCAAGTGTCACTACTTCTCAGATTTGTTCTGTGACTCTTTCAACACATATCAAGTATCCAATATGTATGATTGCATTATGATGAACTTCCCAAATTTAATTAAAGTTTTAATTACTTTGTTTTTCTTCTATTAGAAAATTAACTTCAAAGAACAGGAGTAGCATTGTATTTACCTTTATAATTTAATGTCTCACTATCTGCTTGTTATATACTAATTAAGTTAATGAAACAGAAGCTTCTTCCATTTATTTATAAATTATAGAATGTTCTGGACAGCTTTTATGCCTTTAATTTTCATCAGGTGACCTCTATTGCTTTCTAGTAGTACAATGCTAAAATATTAAAAAAAACCCAGAAAGTCCTCTACTTTCCTTGTCTTTAACAGAAATAATCCATTTCATTCTTTCCTCATCACTGTTAATTGCATGGCCATATATTCATTTCACCTCTAGTGAATTTTATCATATAAAGAAACAAGCTCTTCTATCACCTAGTCTTTTGTTTAATGTTTTATATTACCTGATAATTATTTATCTTTCTTACCCTATCTCTGCTATACTATTTCAATCCAAGTACCACAAAATTCATCCAAGAAAAGCTTTTCACTAGGTTCCCAAACTTTCCTGAACTTTCCCTTTTATTCTGTACATTTTGCTCTTCTTCCATCCAAATTATCCCTGGAAAATCATGAGACCTTTCTAAATTGTCACCTTTCACAGAGTATTCCTTGGTTCTTGTACATAAGCATAAGTTATTCCTTTAACCCACTATACCATATTCTCTATGTTTCTTTGACAGTTGTCAAAGTCTATCTTCCACTTTAGTAATGAAGTATTTTTTTTGTTATATAAGGACCGGATGGAAGAATTCATTTGTTATGACTCTATTCTATTTATTTTACTGTTCATGTGGAATTTTGATTTAACAATATTATTTCTTGAAAGTATTGTTATCATTGTGTTTATAAAAGGGATATTAAGATGATGTGTTACATATAACAAGGAGAAGCAGTGAAGATCCACAAACAGATTTATGATCTTAAAATACATCAGAAAATTTCAAAGGCTGTGAAGTAAAATAATTCAATTAATGACTGAATACTTGGGAAAAAACTGTATAGCCCTTGAAAAGCTATAAATTAGTACAGATATATGCTTATTATTTAGTTTATATTGTGCTATTTTGAGTTTTGCCATGAAAATAGCCATTTGAAAGGTGATGCAAAGCAAGTAGACTGATTAATTTTAACTATAATTTTGACACAAGCAAGAAGTACCTGGAAAGAGAGCATTTTCAAATAGTCTAGATCATAATGGTATATAGGGGATTGTTTTGCTTCTTAATTAAAACAGGATGACCAACCCAAAATATGAAAAGAACAAACTCATGGGATGGATTTTGAAATGTGTAATAGTAGAGAAAGCTAGATGAACATAAACAACAAGAATGGATCCATATGTTTATTCTTTCTATGCTCTTCTCGTTGGATATGATGTAACAATGTGCTTTAAGTTTCTGCTTTGAATTCTTTGCAATGATGGATTACAACCTGGTATTGTAAGCTGAACAAATGCTCCCTCCTTTATGTCGTTTGTTGTCTGGGTATTTTACGACAGTAGCAGAAATGAAGCTAGAATGAGAAATAAGAAAAATGGTAGGTGTTTCCTTGTGGAATATAATATTTGTTTAACTATGTAAAGATGTGCTATATTTGCATTAATTAAATCAAATTAACCTGGGCTTAGAGAGGCAGAGTTTTTAGCTAGTTGACAGGAAGTAGCAGGGAGGAGCAGAGTCTGTGTTTTTTGGGGGGCAGTGTGGAAGGACAGGAGACTCTGGGAGTACCACCAAAGAAAGAACGTTATCTACTTGCTACTCTAACTCTCTGAGCTTTCATGGTTTTTTTTTCAAAGTTTATTAAATTATGAAAGTTTCCATTTCCGCCCCTTCTCCCAACACCCTCCCCCTCCCCCTCCTCCTCCCTCTCCATCCCTAAGAGCAGTCAGGGCTTCCAGCCCCTTGGGAAGTCCAAGTTCCTCCCCCCTCCCTCCAGGTCCAGGAAGGTGAGTATCCAAACAGACTGGATCCCAAAAATCCAGTATATGCAGAGGAAACAAGTCCCAGTGTCATTGTCAATGACTTTTCAGAAAGGCTCCGGGCCAGCCACATTCAGAGAATTCAGCCACATTCAGAAAATCTGGTTGGATCACATGCTCGTTCAGTCCCAGTCCAACTGGCCTTGGCGAACTCTCATCAGACCAGTCCCCTTGTATCAGTGGGTGATCGCACCCCTCGCGGTCCTGAATTTTTTCTTCATGTTCTTCCTCCTTCTGCTCCTCATTTGGACCATGGGGGGCTCAGTCCGGTGCTCCAATGTGGGTTTCCGTCTGTATCGCCATCCATCGTCGGATGACGGATCTATGGTGATAAGCAAAATCTTCATCAGTATGTTTATAGGCCAAGGCCGGTTCAGGCACCCTCTCCTCTATACAGAGAACAATCTGGGGATCTCTCCTTGGACCTGGGATCCCATTTATAATCAAGTCTCTTGCAAACCCTAAAATGACTCCCTTAGTTGAGATACATTCTTCCCTGATCCCATATCCATCCTTCCTCCCTCCCCCATCTCAGTCCCCCGAGTTTTCCCCATTCCTCCCCTACTCCCTTCTCTCTAATCCTCTCCCCTTCCAACAACCCTCCCACCCACCCCCCCATGCACCCGAGGTTACCTGGGACTCTTGTCTATTTCCAATCTCCAGGAGGATAAGTACATGATTTTCTTCAGGTTCACCTTCTTATTTAGCTTCTCTAGGATCGCGAATAATAGGCTCAAAGACCTTTAATTATGTCTAGAATCCACTTATGAGTGAATACATACCATATTCCTCTTTTTGGGTCTGGCTTAACCTCACTCAGTAAAGCGTTTTCTATGTCCATCCATTTGCATGCAAAATTCAAGATGTCATTGTTTTTTACCTCTGAGTAAAACTCTAGTGTATATATGTTCCACACCTTCTTTAACCATTCTTCTATTGAGGGGCACCTAGGTTGTTTCCAGGTTCTGGCTATTACAAATAGTGCTGCTATGAACATAGTTGAACAAATGCTTTTGTGGTATGATAGGGCATCTCTTGGGTATATTCCCAAGAGTGGAATTGCTGGGTCTTGAGGGAGATTGACTCCCAGTTTCCTGAGAAACCGCCACACTGATTTCCACGGTGGCTGCACAAGTTTGCATTCCCACCAACAAAGGATGAGAGTTCCTCTCTCTCCACATCCTCTCCAGCATAGGCTATCATTGGTGTTTTTGACTTTAGCTAATCTGACCGGTGTAAAATGGTATCTCATAGTTGTTTTGATTTGCATTTGCCTGATTGCTAAGGATGTTGAGCATGACCTTAAGTGTCTTTTGGCCATTAGGAGTTCTTCTGTTGAGAATTCTCTGTTCAGATCAGCACCACATTTTTTAATTGGGTTAATTAGAGTTTTATTGTCTAGTTTCTTGAGGTCTTTGTATAAATTTTAAGAGATAGTGGAACAAGCCTAAACTAAGGCTAAACATTTAAAATTAATAAGTCTCCATATCTTTATGTGAGAGCTTGTTTGTGTTTCAAAAAAGACCTGCTACAGTATTTATGCCATATATGATTTATGCTGTTTCCCTTGTGAAAATCATGCAATAAAAAATAAAAATGAATATATGTTATTGAACATATTATTTAATAGTATCTAATATAACAGTTACATTTTAATATTTAATAGAGAAACAAGACCTTTATGAGATAAATTTTTATCACATTAAAGATACATTGAATATAATGGAATAGTGTAATTTTGGAGTATTTTGCCTCTTGACCAGCTAATAATTACATCAAAATCTTTTTTAAATATACATAGACTTATATTTGCAGTTGATATTACAACTGAATTTAAGCTTTCAAATATTATGTTTGCATTATTCTTAAGCAAAACTTGGTCCTGAATTGATTAATAACTTTCAGTTGAACAAAATCATAATGTATATGCCTTTCTATACAATTTCTTCTCCACGTCTTTTCTATTGGTACTTCTTTAAAAGGGGACTCCAGTATCTTGTACAGTATAACCTATAACTTATCAAACTTACAATTGAATTTTTTGAAAATATCCACATAATGTCATTTCCTTTATGTGGCAGATTGGGTTGTTTACCATTATTCTGTAGTTTAGATTTTTGTTGTTGTTGTTGTTGAAATGCCTTTGTATTAATTCTGGAATTGCATTATCAAGTACCAAATTACAGCATTGTAAGGGATTGTGAAGATTAATGTTGTTACAGCAATGCTAATATTTGTTAAAACAAAATGGATATGGATTTGTGTTAATTTTTGATACTTTGAACTTACTCAAAAGACAAAATTCCAGTATTTAACTTTGAATTACATTGCTTGATATTTTGACATTTCACAGTTATAATCAAGGGAACCTTACAGAAAAAATAACAAATGTTTTATATTGTTATTATAACCTAGTATATACCAACACAGTGTTTCCTCAGAAATTCATTTTATTAATGATTTAATTTCTTATTTTTCCACAGGATTTGAGGTTCTAATTAAAATAGTGTTTGGGCCATTGAGTTACTACCTGATAGTGCTTAATCTTTACTGAAAGCCTCATCATTTGTTCTTAAAAAGAAGAGGTGAGGAGAAAAGTAATGAAATATAGTGTAACAAATTTTTCACCATAAAGCAAAGTAGCTTCTAAAAATGGCCTAAGATAATGCCATTTAGAAATTTTTTGCTGAACACTATTTGGGTTCAAGGTGTCATCCATACTCCAAAATCTCTGTCTCACATTAAGAAATGAACCACAAAGTCAAATAGGCTTATTGTCACCTCTTTTTTTCTTTTTGCTATTGCAGTAGCTTCAGGATTTAATTATAGTTGTGAATGATATACCTCAAGTAATAATGGTTATTAAAATATGAATCATCTTTTTGAGCTGGTAGATTTTCTGTGATGCTGTGGTAGTGAAACGATGAATATAATTAATATTCTAAAATGCTATTATTTTCCCAAAATGTAGACATTTCTCCAGTTATTCTTATAACAAATCATGTATATCTTTTGCATGTATAATGGGGTCAAACTTATCAGTGTTCTTCAAAACCATCATGATGGCCTTGAACTCTAATGTGGCTATTTCATTATTTTGTTTGTTGTTGTTGTTTGTTTGTTTTTTCGAGAGAGGATTTTTCTGTAGTTTTGGAGTCTGTCCTGGAACTAGCTCTTGTAGACAAGGCTGGCCTCAAACTCACAAACATCCACCTGCCTCTTCCTCCCTAGTGGTGGGATTAAAGACATGCATCACCATTGCCTGTCTTTAGTTAATCGTTTTTAAAATACACAATCTGACATTTGTTTGGGTTGTTATGTCACATCAAATAGTAGCATTGCCTATACAAGAAGAATGATATAATCGAAGATATAATTTTAAAAAACCATTTACATACTTAAACCAAAAATTTAAGGCAGGAGGAGCCTCTGTTTCAGGCCTATCTGTATGGGATTTTGCATAGCATGATTCTCTCAATACAAATCATAACATTACTTTGTACTCATGACAATGTACAACTATTCTTTTTTACTCTTTTTCTATCATTTTCATTAACCATCTTGTTCCATCTATCTATCTTTTTGCTACCCATATATCTTTCTGTCATTAGTTTTTATATGATCAAACTAAATATTTTATTATAAATTGAAAAAAAAATTTAGCAAAACCAGATAAAAATTCTGTAAACACATTTTCCAGAATCAAAATAAATTGATGTTTTAATTTTGCAAAACATATTATTAAGCATTTAAAAGTAAGTTTTCATATTAGCCAACTAAGACATATTTCTAATAATATCTTTGCTACGTATCATGTATTTGTTTAGTAAAGATTCTATAAAATCTCTCAGAAATCATCTCAAATCAAACCACAAATAATAATTTGACAGATACATTAATTTATACCATGTCATTAGACTGAGCATAGGGTCACCATATAATTGCTTAATTGTAAAGTATTTGTTACAGGCATTATTTACTTATTACCATCATCAGCAACACGATCATCATCACCTGGCTATTATTCAGAAGCATCTTATAAAAGGTAAAAGTACATTAACTTTTAGAGAAATTTTAATACATTCCTTAAAACTAAAAAGTTGTATTTTTTAAATAAGTTTATAAATATCATTATGTTCTTGTTTATAATATAAAAAGTATATCATTTGGATGTATAAAAACTAAAAGTACAAATCAGTCTCATATTGGGTAAGGGAACTATTCATAAAAAAGTTGGTAAATAACCGAGAAATGAAAACTTAGTTGTAGAGTTCTTCTACCTCTCCACAAATAAATGTAACAATCAATCTGTAATATTTTCTATTCTGGATGCTTACAAGCAGGAAGGTAATTTGTCAGATTTTGTGATTACCCATTTCATGGAACCATTTGACTTTCTAAATATAAGCCAATGTCTCTTTAAGCTTTGCCACAGATTTATCCCAGCTTTCTTGGTCTTATGATTTATGTTTTATTTCCCTTAGCATTTACATATGACTATCTTTGCAGATGAGTTATAAGGATTATTTACATACAGTGGCATATTTTTAAAAAATTATGCACTTTGCAAATAAGCAAGTTTATTGTCCTTTGTGCAAAGTAACAAGTCATTCTGTCGTCGGTGAAAGACCTTGATTTGGCTGCTTACAATGTACAGTTCCTTCATGGCTGAAAGCATTTAGTTACTTAAATATTTCTGCCACACATACAAATCTCTTATCTACATAAACAGTTGGATGAACATTTATTTTCATTTAGTAGTTGCAATTGTTTCTGGATTAAATGTGTCTATAACCAGCACTGTTTCATTCCTTCACAAACATCTTTTCTTTTCCCCAAAGGCACCATTGACAACAATGATCAGCACAATTTTATTTAAAAACAATATTTAGCACGGTAATATTGGTTGGGATGCTGCAAGGAATTAATGCCAGATTATGTGTGCATCAATGGTCCTTATTTTCACTTGGAAACTATATTAAATTTCTCTCTTACTTTTAAAAGTCACTGAAGACTACTAATACTGAATTTGAAAATTCTCAATAATTATATATTTTAAGAAACTTTATATAGAGTAAACATTAAAGGTTTGTGTATGCAGGATTCTCGGCCCATTGGACAGTATACTCCCTGTGAGTGAGTTGCTATTACTGACATTTGGCAAGTACTCAAGTTTTACCTAATAAATTACTAAGCAGTGGTATTTTGGGATAATCTGCATCAGTGTTTTTCATAGCCAAAGAGACATACTTGATAATGAAAAATTTTTATTGTTAATGGGAAACACCCTTAATGGGAAACACACTTATATATTTGCAATTACTGTGTCCTTAACCCAGTATCACAATCTGAGATCATGTTTGCAAAGCACATAAATAAACTTCAATAAATGAAATGAGTTTTGCTCCCATTTTAAGTTCTGAGGAATGAATAATTTAATTAATTTTCCAAAGTTACAAATCACATCTATGGGAGAGATTGAAGTATACATTTATCATTGTCAATAATGTGTTTTTTATTTCCAAAGCAATCTCTATCATTCTTCTGAGTCAGGTTTCTTAAATAATAACTTCTGATTAATCAATGAACACAATTATCAGGCTGAGTCTGAAACAGGGAAACAATAAATACTTAGCAAACATTTAGTATTTGAACTATGCAAAATATTTCATATTAATATTTTTTGTCTCTCAAAATAATCTTAGCAGCAGTGAGGAGAGAATTACCATCCTTATTTTAGAATTAGGGACAATAACATTTGAAGAGGTTATATAGTAGTTTGAATGAGATGTCACACATTAAGTCTCAGCATTTGAATACTTGGTTTTCAGTTGCTGGCTATTTGAGAAGGATTAGGTATTGTAGCATTGCTGAAAGAAGTATATCATCTGGACAGCTTAGGGTGTCAAATGAGTCCTGCCATTCTCAACACCTCTATGCCTGCCTCCTGCATGCTGAAGACATGAGCTCTCAGCTGTTCCTGCCTCCATGTCTTGGCTCTACCATCATAGACTATAACCCTCTGGAACTGTAAGCCCAGGTAAACTTTTATAATATGCTGTGGTTGTGGTGTTTGACTATAGTAATAAAAAATAAATAATACCATTTTACTTATATTACTAAAGGCACGGAGCTACAAAGTGGAACATTCAAAAGCTTTATCTAGATATTCTGCTTCCACTTATGGTGCTCATTAAACTAAAGCAGTGTTATGCCACAACTTACTTTAGACAATGTCTGAAAACTCAAACCTAATTTCTTAAATAATTTCATCTTAGTTAATCATACCTTTGCAGTTTTCCTAAAGTTATAAATAGTAAAACACGAATATCTTTCAGAAATATAGTATTATCTGTCTATCATATTTTAATTTAATTTTTTTCTATTGATTTTATTGAAATATACATTTTTTCTCTGCTCTGCCTTTTCCCTCCCATTCAACCTTCTTCCATGGTCCCCATGCTCCTAATTTATCTTTGCTACTTCTGATTTAAATTAGATCCATTTATGTCTCTCTTAGCATCCTCATTGTTGTCTAGGTTCTCTGGGATTGTGATTTGTAGGATGATTTTCTTTGCTTTATGTTTAAACGCCACTTATGAGTGAGTACATATGATTATTGTCTTTGTGAGTCTGGGTGACCTCACTCAATATGATGTTTTCTAGCTCCATCCATTTTCCTGCAAATTTCAAGATGTCGTTATTTTTTCTGCTGTGTAGTACTCCATTGTATAAATATATCCCATTTTCCTTATCTATTCTTTAGTCAAGGGGCATTTAGGTTGTTTCCAGGTTCTGTCTATGACAAACAATGCTGCTGTGAACATAGTTGGATACATGTCCTTGTGGTACGATTGAGCATCTGTTGAATATATACCCCAAAGTGGTAGTGCTGGGTCTTGAGGATGGTTGTTTTCTAATTTTCTGAGAAATTGTCATACTGATATCCAAGTGGCCCTACCAACTTGCACTCCCACCAGCAATGTAGGAGTGTTCCCCCCACACACACCATCTCTCCAACATAAGTTGTCAGCAGTGTTTTTTATCTTGGCCATTCCTACAGGTGTAAGATAGAATCTCAGAGTTGTTTTGATTTAGATTTCGCTGATGACTAAGGATGTTGAGCATTTTTAAGTATCTTCCAGCCACTTTAGTTTCTTTTGTTGAGAGTTTTCTGTTTATGTCTGTACTCCATTTTTATTGGATTATTTATTCTTTTGATGAAAAATTTCTTGAATTCTTTGTATATTTTGGAAACCAGACCTCTGTCTGATGTGGGGTTAGTCAAGATCTTTTCCCATTCTGTAGGCTTTCATTATGTCTTGTTGACCGTGTCTTTTGCTTTACAGAAGCTTTTCAGTTTCAGGAGGTCCCATTTATTAATTGTTTCTCTCAGAGTCTGTGCTACTGGGGTTTTATTTAGGAAGTGATCTACTGTGCCAATGTGTTCAGGTGTACTTCTCACTTTCTCTTCTATGAGGTTAGGTGTGGTTGGC
This sequence comes from Myodes glareolus, assembly GCF_982192425.1. NCBI lineage: Eukaryota > Metazoa > Chordata > Mammalia > Rodentia > Cricetidae > Myodes > Myodes glareolus. The sequence goes on along the minus strand of NC_142053.1, from coordinate 35,622,771 downwards.
TTTATGTTAAGGTCTTTGACTCATTTGGACTTGACTTTTGTGCATGGTGATAGATATGGATCTATTTTCATTCTTCTACATGTGACTAAAATCAAGTGTAATATTTGATAAGTCCTCTATCCTATTTTTAAAATCATATTGACCTTATCCACCTGTTAAGTAATTACCTAAATCAATATTTTATGCTATTATGTATTGGATTAAAAGAAGATGGTCCCATAGGCTCATAGGGAGTGGCACTATAAAAAGAGTAGGTTTGGCATTCTTGGAGAACGTGTGTTACTGGGGGACAGGTTTTGAGGTCTTTCAATGTTCAGTCCTGGCCAGTGTGAAACAATTAACTTCTTGTTGCCTGAGAATCATGTCTCAGTCACTTCCTGATGCCTACATATTAAGATGTAGAACTTTCTCCAGCACCATGTCTGCCTATATGCTTTCAAGTTTTCTGCCATGATAATAATGGTCTAAACCTCTGAAACTTTAAGTGAGCCACCCCAATAAAATGTTTTTCTTCAGAAGAGTTGCCATGGTCATGGTGTCTCTTCACAAAAATAGGAACAAGAACTAAGACACCATATTTTATGTTTGAACAAAATCAGTTAAAGTAGTTAATTACTCACCTCTGATGGCATAGATCAATTTGCCAGCAACAGGATTCCAAAAGATGATTTTTTTCTCTGAGTGTTTAATTTTTCCTATGCCATCTAAACAGTCAAAAATTGCAGTTTTTGTTACTAAGAGATTTCTTGGCTAGATGTTATTTGATCATTTCACACATAAATAATTTTGGTAAATATGCACCAAAACTCTAAGCTGAATTTTTATATTCTGAGCTCAAGATTGAGGTTTGTAACTAAAACTTGATGATAATCCATTTACCGACTGTATTTTGAGATAAACAAAAACAAATTGAATGTTTCTTTTGTCAGAAACGTTCCCTGTGGTCATAGGATAGAGAGGGGTTTAAGCTGTGGTCCAATATCTTAAAGAAAAAAACTGATTATTTACTCAAGAAGCTTGCATTGGACCTGTAATAGAAAGATGAACATTAATAAAAAGGCATATATCTATTAACAGGAATCAATCATTGATAAAATAAAAAATATATTCTACTAGGTTCTAATTTTTTGACATTTTTACTTTTTTTCTTTTTTAGTTTTAACAGAGCTTTTATTTTAAAAGGTAATGAAATCCATTCAAAGATTTTTATGCGTGTTGATGGAGATGATCTTATGATAGCTATTCTTTTATTTATTTATTTACAAAAATTTCCACTTTCTCCCCTCCTCCCAATACCTTCCCATTTCCCCCACTCCCTCTCCTCCTCCCTCTCCAGTCCTAAGAGCAGTCAGGGTTTCTTGCCCTGTGGGAAGTTCAAGTTCCTCCCCCCTCCCTCCAGGTCTAGGAAGGTGAGCATCCAAACAGACTAGGATCCCAAAAAGCCAGGACATGCAGCTTAAGCAAGTCCCAGTGCCATTATCAATGGCTTCTCAGTCAGCCCCCATGTCAGCCACATTCAGAGAATCTGATTTGATCACATGCTCGTTCAGACCCAGTTCAGCTGGCCTTGGTGAGCTCTCATTAGATCAGTCACCCTTGTATCAGTGGGTGATCGCACCCCTCGCGGTCCTGGCTTCCTTTTTCATGTTCTCCCTCCTTCTGCTCCTCATTTGGACCTTGGGGGCTCAGTACAGTGCTCCAATGTGAGTCTCTGTCTCTATCTCCATCCATCGTCGGATGAAGGTTTCCTCTGATCCTGACTTCCTTGATGGAGGTTCTATGGTGATATGCAAAAAATTCATCAGTATGGTTATGGGCCAAGGCCAGTTCAGGCACCTTCTCCTCTCAAAATATTTGTGAGCAGAACTGCCCCGCGCTCGGCCTCGCCAGCAAGAACGACGCGGGACACTTAGGATTCTTCTGCAGTAAAGCTTTATGCGTCTTGAGAGGGAGAGCATAAGCTTACATGGCGGAGACCCAGAATGAGGGGAACCCAGCCCTTATAAAGCAAACAGTCCTCGCTTCTGACGTGTCACTCTTGGATTGGTCCACTGCCCATTATCCCAGATGATGCCTCGGGAGTAGGCAGGGACGCAGCGGTAGAGAGTTAACAAGCACATGCGCTGGGATTAAAGGCGTGTGCTACATCACCTTGAACTCACAGAGATCTGCCTGTCTCTGCTTCCCAGGCATTGGGACCAAAGGCGTGTACTACCACGCCTTGAGGTCACAGAGGTCAATCTGCCTCTGCCGCCCAGGCATCAAGACTAAAGGCGTGTACCGCCACACCTTGAGGTCACAGAGGTCAATCTCTACCTTTGTTCCTAGAAGCGATGGAGAATGTGGTCCGGCCCTCCACACAGAACCTTTTCAAAATGCTGCCAAAAGCAATATTATTTTTCTCATTCACATTACTTAATGAATGTATGTTAAGAATCAGCATCTGCCCAGGTTTTCCTCAGTGACATAGTATTGTCAAGGCTGTTAATTACAGAAAGAAGTAGGTCTTGGTATAGTTGAATTCCAATATGTTATTTTGTATAAATTTACACATTTCAGGAAATATAATTGTTTCCTAATTTATTTATAGATGCATATGTCTTAACTTGTTCCAGCAATCTTTACTGTTGTAATCTTGTCAAACATACACAATAGTTTTTGAAATATCCACTTTTAAACCTTCAACTGCTTTGATATGCAAATCAATGAGTCAAAAACTCAGTATAATTAAATTAATCAATAGGATAGATACAAGACAAAAAGGGATCAGTAAATGTCTTCAATATCGCTCTCTGTACATAGTGTGTTAAACTTAGATTATTCTTTCATTGACAGAGTTTAAGAAATTCAATAAGATTCAGCTTTATGTGCTTCACATCACATTGTATAAGAATTCAAGAAACTGCAAATTGCATAAACTTTATGACTTATTTTGTTTTTGAACATTGCTGTATCAATGAGTCAATACAGTTAGAATGTCTGATTCTTCCCATTTACTAAATGTTTATAAAAGCAAGACCCTCTAGTTATACATTTTAAATGCATAGTTTATTCATTTCTTTAAGCATTAATATTTTTCTGTTCAGTGGATGAATATTGAGTTAGGCAACTTGCCAGCTCTCCACTGGAGAACTGGGATCTGGCATCCCTCTCCAGTTTCTAAACAGTCAAGCAAGGCTCCTTGTTCACATAAAGCTCACATTAAAAAGAAAACTTAAAATATCTTCAAATAATATGAAACACCCTGATTCATGTACTTAAGGAAGGTCAGCAGTCTTTCTTATGCCAAGGAAAGCATATGACTTAAATTTTAGCATTTGATTTCTTCTAAAATTGAATTTTTTTTATTTGAAAGATAAGGCAAAAGGGATTGTTGATGCTTTCATGTATGTACACTTGACATAGTCAGTGATATTTGCAACCACAAAGGCTTGCATTTTGTCAGGCACGTAACATAATTTTTTAAATTATTAGGATTTCAAAATCACATTGTTATACTTTTGTATAAAATAGCTTTGCTACTAAGTGAACAGTGTTTGAAACTTTATACTCAAGAGCAGTAGGTGGGGAAAAAGAAACTTCTGAACAGGCACAAGAACAGCATGTTTAAACCCTTAATTTTATCACTTTAAATTTATTTTGATTTGTCTCTGGAACACAGCAGGAACAGAAGATAGAGACTGCATGCAGAAGAACAAAAATAGCTCTTTTAAGTGCATAATACTACATGGGTGTAAATTAAACTCTTCATTTTCAAAGTTTAAAGAACTCTAAGGTAAATCATAAGATATTTCTCTTGTTGCAAATGGCATATTTCCATGTATTACCTTGTCAATCTTTCTATTCTGGGATATGCCAATATGTTCAAAGGATGGAGGCCAAAGTAAAATTTAAAAAGTATCTATGTTCTTATTCAACCCACTTTGTATCAATAAGAGCTATATCCACTTGAAATGGGGAATGGTAAATTATAGTTTTAAAGGAACCAGAATTATAAATTTCACTATCAGTCTTGATACCTAGGTAATGCTTTTACAAGTACAGTACAAGATTTTAGTTTCTTATAAATCTGTTTAAAATGTTGGCTTTTACAGCAAAACACTCTACTAAAATAGATCAAACTGATCTTGAAGTAAAAAATATTAACTAAATCTCAGTGGTTATCTTAAAATTTTTAATCAGTTATTTTGACATAATACATATACAACTCCATATCTTATAAGTTCAAACCTCTTGAGAATTTTATTTTTCATTTTAGATATTTTTTGTATCACTAATAAACACCTGGAATATTTGAGTATGGACATGTCATGATATTTATTGCCAAGGACTCCAGTTTTTGTAGTGCGCCTTTTCTAATGTTGATAAATCTCTTTCTAATGTCACTTAGGTGTACTATAAGCAGATGAACCCAGAAAAAACAATGATAATGAAAGCTGCTATTTTTCTAATTAAAAAGAAATTTTCTGCCCAGGCAAGAGTTAATGTTATCATCTCTATAGCAGTTAGAAATATTCATTCAATCTTCTACTATTCTTGTTGATTTCTTTTCCATGTCTATACCTTCTGGGTGCATGTGAGGAGCGATTGATAAGAGAAAAAGGAAAGGGCATGATCAATTAGATTGTAATTTTAGAATAAAAATGGAATAAATTATGAATTTAAATCTTCTGATTTTTAAAAGTTGATAGTGATCATAGTGTTAAACTAGTTTCAGTCTTTCCTAACTACCTACTACCAGAGTTTATTAAGAAATTTTAAAATAATTATTTTATGATATTAAAAAGACAAATATAAAATATATGTTATCTGTATCACATTTAATAGGTAAAGAAACTCGTAATACTATGGTATTGTCATTGTAGATTCTAGTATGAAGGAGTTAAGAGATAACAATTGATTTGACTCAAAGGACTCTGGCAAGTTATAAAGATGCATATTTTGCACTATTTTTATTTTGTCACCTTAGTTCAGTCTCTCCATTTTTGATTCAGGTAGATATCTCCATTATCACACTCCTTGTTTTTCCTATATATGTGCTCTTAGTTTTGTATTCTTAAGCTCAAAACTTTATACATTTCATAATTTTATGGATAATTCTTCCCCATCAAATCTTATACTCTGAAAATAATTGAGTTTTCATTTTTGTAATATTGTTAATATTTCAGTCATATATCACACAAGCTTTATAAGCTTTATGAGAAAATATTAGAAAATACCCTATTTCACTGTGTATTGGTTGATGTACCTTGTCTTCACAATATTGTTTGCTGTTTCAGTCCACAGTTAATGATTCTATACTCATCCCATAATCTTCTCAAAACATAAGGTATTTTTTCTATGATTCATCACTATTTTCAAAGACTTCTATGCCACTTCAATTATACTTCTTATTTTACAAAATTGTCTACCCTGTGTTCCCATGTTATTTAAATAAAACTTTGTGGTTTAAGAAAGCCACAACTTTTCTATTAATTCTTCTTTCCATGGAATAACTTATGGTTATAAATCTCCTCAACTTTCCTACAAGGTATTAAATGTCTCCTTTTATTAGCAATTAATTTATTATAAATGTTAACGCATGCTCATCATATCACGTTAACCAAAGGGGATCTCAGAGCATTTGTTATTTCTTTAATGTTCTCTGAAGAACTGGTATGCCAGTACACACCCAATAGGTTTTTTGTTTCTTTTCTTTTCTACTGATTTTATATTCTTGTCACAGTTTTCCCTTCCTTTATGCCTTCCACTGCCTCCCCACACCCACTATGTTCCGACAAACCCTCCAATCTACTCCTCCTCTGTTTCTGTTCAGAAATGGCAGGTCTCCTATAGATACCAACAAAACATGAATACCCCCCAAGTATTCAGACTGAGCAAGGTGTTTGAGTATAAGGAATAGGTTACCAAAGTCAGCAAAAGTGTCAAAGACAGCCTCTGCTCCCATGTTAGGAGTCCCACAAGAAAACCAAGCTACACAATTGTAATATATATGCAGAAAGCCTAGGTTAGTCCCATCTAGACTCCCTAGTTGTCAGTTCTATCTCTGTGAGCCCCTAAAAACCCAGGTTATTTGCAGCTGTATGTTTTTTTATGGTGTCCTTGAACCCTCTGACACCTAGAATCCTTTCTCTCCATTCTCTCCAGGATTTCTCAAACTCCACCTAATGTTTTGATGTGGAATTCTGCATATGTTTCCATCAATTGTTGTATGAAGCCTCTCTTATAACAATTGTGCTAGACACCAATCTATTAGTATAGCAGAATATCATTTGGCAACATTATATTAACATTTTTTCCTCCAGTGCATTTGGTTCTATCCTAGAAAATCTCTGGTGTATATCTATTGATATATTTATATATCATTTTTTTGATAAAGAAAATAACATGAGTTAAATTACATTTCTTTTTCTTATAATTTCACAAGGGAATAAAAGTGTTTCCACATTTCACTTAGTTTATTCACTTAGAGAATTTCACTAAACTGAGAGAATAATTCATGTTTTAGTAAAATGGTCTTGTTATTTTGTGTTTCTGTATACATCTGTTTAGCATTCATTGTGTTGCTTATATTTATTGACATAAATATGGTCTGCATTTGTGTGTTGTGTAGCTTCTACATTCAGAAGAACATTGTTTTTGCAATGATAAACAGCATAGTCGCATAGTTATATTGTTTGTTTTCAGGGTTATTCACATACTTTTAATGTAGGAAAGAGTTTCATAATTTCTGTACCTACAGTGACCTGATCTTTAGTAAAAATTCCAAAAATGAAGTTTTTTAAAATAAACACGTTAAGTAAATGTTGGTGTAAAGCCTATGTTTCAACATTCAGGAAAATCAAATTGTATCTGTACTTTCTTCTCGCACATAACTCAACTCCAAATGTGCTGTGGGACAATGGTCTGTGCCCTGTATTATTTTTTATAAAATGTTGATTGTTCAGCAGCCAGGCTACTGGACAGAAGTGTAGGTGGAGTGACAGAGACCAGGACGGAAGTAGAGGCATGACAAGGAGAATTAGGGGAAGAGAAAAGTTTCAGTCTGCAGCCATCACCCACATGCTGAGGAAACAAGATGTGACTGTCTCATTGAATAAGGTACCAAGCCACGTGACTAACATAGGCAAGAATAATGGCCTAATATAAAATATAAGAATTAGTTAATAATAAAAGCCTGAGCTACTAGGCCAATTGATTTATGATTAATGTAGATCTCTGTGTGTTTATTTGGGACTAAACAGATATGGGACCTGGTGGGACAGAAACATCAGTCATACAAATAAATCAAGGATCTTAATATGAGACCTGATAGCCTGAAGCTGCTAGAGTAAGAAATAGAAAATACACTTCAACTTGTAGGCACAATTTGTAAGGGTTTTCTAAATAAAATTAGAGTACCTTTGAGTAAAAGATGAATAGCTGGAAAATTGGATATCACAAAAGTGAAAAGGTTCTATGCAGCAGAGAAAATGGTCAATGGAGTAATGAGGAGATTAAAGAGTTGGTAAAATAAAATGCCAGCAATACATCTGACAGAGCATTAGTGTCTAGAATGCACAAATAATGCAAGCATCTAAACACTAAGAAAATCACTTAAATTGGTCTACAGAACATATCAAGAAATACAAAGAACTAATAAACACTTGTTCTACATTGTTAGCATTTTGGAAATTAAAATAAAATATTAAAAGTTAATTACAATTCCATCTCACTACAGTCTGAATGGCCATACTCATGAATACAGATGATTACAGATGCAGCCATGGATGTAGGGAAAGAGGAATTCACTTAATGTTGCTGAGATTGTAAACTATTATAGCCACACTGGAAATTAGCCTGGTGGATTCTCACAAATAGAAATATATGTACTTTATTATCTACCTATACCTCTTGAGGCCATAGCAAAGGAATTTGTATCTTACTACAGAGGGACATGTACATCCATGTACATTGCTGGTTTATCCACAACATCTATGCAATGAAATTAACCTAGATGCCCATCAACTAATCAATGGATAATGAAAATTTATATATATATATAAATTTTAGATGTAAATAAAAATAAAATAATAAAATACACATGTACATATATGGTACTAGAAAAAATTATACTGAGCAAAATCTCAAAGGCTTTAAAAGAGAAGCCTGACCCTGTTGGAGGAGTGGATTGGGGGTCCAATTGCAGCAGGTAGAGTGAGTGAGAGGAGGGGAGAGAGTGGGAATTGGGATTGGTATGTAAAATAAGAAAAAATTGATTTTTTTAAATAAATAAACAAATACTACGGTTTTAAAAAGAGAGAGAGAGAAACACCATGTGTTCTTACTCATATGAAGGTCCTAGTTCCAAAACTTTTGTAGGTTTAATATAGAATATATGTGGAAGCTATGAAACTAGAATTGGGCATTGGTTGGAGAGACACTTAGCGTGGGGATAAAATAGAACAATGGAAAAGTGGAAATAAAGAAATAATACTTGGGACAGAAGAATTAAATAGGTTAGGTAAAGTGAGGAAGACAGGAAAGAAAGGGCCCTAAAGATTAATCAAACTGAAGTGAACATGAAGAAGCCAGGTGAGAACCTGTAACTGTGCAATCCACATAAAAATACAATAAAATTAGAGAGAAGATGATATGTGTCATAAGGGAAGAAAATGGTATGTAAAGGTTTAAGCTAGAATGAAAGAGAAGAGACGAGGAGAATGTGGAAGAAGAAGTACTTAGTATGAGTTAACAAAGAAATAAGGATTTATTAAGAAGCCTTAGAAAATTCCACAGCTTTATGGTCTGTTTTACATTTTTAAATAGTTTTGACCACAAAGCCTATCACTTTAGGACACAGTGTTTCTCCCAGAAGATGAGGGCTGTTAAATGAAAATTTCAGTGCTAGGCATGGGTTATCTCTAATAAAGTTCTAAACCTGATGAAAAAACATTGATAGGGCATAGACTCTACAGGGAAATCAATTGTTTCTTTTTTCCAAATGGTCATGCTATCAAACTATTATAAATATTTATGTTTATATCTATAGATCTGAATTGCCTCCATCCTTGGTCAGAGATCCTTCTTATTGTAGCAGAGAATGGGTTAATTAGGGTCTGATTATCATTCAGAGTGCTAAAAATATATAACCGTGAGTACTTAGCCACAAAAGTAGATTGGACATATATGTCAATTCACAACCCTTCAAAACTTAGGCAATACTGTACAATGTGGATGAAAAAAATGTAATAAGCTGAAAATGTTAAGAATGTTTTCCTCTGATTATTCAAATGACTGTTTTCAACAACAACTCTCAGTATATATGGGGACCTTCACAATGTCTGTGCAAAATTAAGACAGTTAAAAACAACAGTATGCCTTAATATGCCAAGTTTTGTTGATTCTCATGAGAGACATACCTTTCTGTAACAGAAATGGAGGGGGAGGGTTGAGGCAGTGAGATCATAGAGGGTTAGGAGAGAGGGACTGGGATGAGAGGAGGAAAGGGAAACTGTGACTGGGGTGTCAACAAATAAATAAATAAATTTCTTTAAAAACAAAGAAAAGAAAAATACAGAGACTTCAACAATTTAAGAAATAAATCAAAATGCTATGTGCCTCTGAGAAACAAACAAACAAACAAAAAAAGTACAGAGTATATTGGAGAGATACTCTAAAATCCCCTACTATTAGACTGAACAACTCTTTGCTTATCTCAAGGGCTAAAATAATGGGAATATTTGTGTTCTGTTAAATGAGCAATCCAATTCAAATCAATTTCATCAATCTGGAAGTTTTTTCCTGTTATGTAATTATTAGTTTTGTAAAAAAAAAAAACTTTGTTTAAACAAAGAATCTCAAAATTATATTACGAGGAAGTGTTTATTGTCAGAAAAAAAGAACAGCCTTTCCATTAAACTTATGTTGAACCAAGAAAGTCTAGTACAATATTTTTAACTTACAGAATCTTTCAATAAACTATTTTTAGGGGCTGGAGAGATGGGTCTTTTCCAGAGGACCTGGGTTCAATTTCTGGCACCATGGCAGCTCACAACTGTCTGTAACTCCAGTTCCAAGGGATCTTATATCCTCACATAGACATACATTTAAGAAAGACACCAACACAAATAAAATAAAAATAATTAAATTATAAAAAATGAAGATTCTTCAACATAAACTACATTCAAATTGTCATGATAATGACATAATATCATAGTTCTCCTAGAGATAAACATGGAAAATGATCACTCATATGGACATAAGAACAGCTTTAGTCCTTTATTAGTTGTGAACTCACAATTGTTTCTCATCTTCAAAGGGATGTTCCAAATACAGCAGCTCCATCCCATTAGAATGAGCCACTGAGATATCTACTAGGAAAATTAAATGGATATAGTTTTTCTTAAGTTATTCATACAAGTGTTGTTCCATCACTTTTCCAATATCATATTATTTAGAATAAGTTAACTTTTTCATAGCAGATGAAAAATGAAACTAAGGTAGGAAGACTGTGCTATGTTTAAGTGTCTAATCCAGCCATTCATTTTAAAGAGAAATCTCCAAATCAATCAATGAATAGTCATTAAGGCTACAGTATATCATCTTACCTAGTTCTATGTTTGTGCCAAACTTTTATGTACTCTTTAAACATTGGTGAATCTATAAAAATAAAATTATAGTGGAAGCAATGTGAAATATAAAGGGGAAGATCTCTAGATGGTCAATCCTAACTAGTACTAGTTACTTATGCTTTTTAAAGCCTGAATATCTTAATCTAGAAAACTAAAAGAAAATGACCTTTATTGTAGGTGTATTAAAGAGTTCCACAATAACCCAGAATGGAGCATAAAAAGGTTTATTTATATGGGGAACAAACTTATAGTAAGGGTAGACTTGAAGCTGGAACCTGAATTCAGGAGAAACGGGGCCACACATGCTTTTTCTTCTGCATATATAGTACCTTAGACCATTCCCCAAATGGACCGATATCTAAAAGGCTATGAGGGGAAGAAATTTCCACAACTACCCCTTTTATCTAAAAACAAAGATTCTAAGTCTAATACAAAACTATGTGCAATAAGAACAAATATCAAGTATTGTCTAGGGAAGAACTGAGACACAAAAATACATAAAAATTAAAGCTAGAGTCAATGTTAACAACATTAAGCAAGAAATATATGGTGAATTTTCAGTCTAAGCAAATAGCAGAGATTATTTTAATAGTTATCCTATCCTAAGGGGGTCTAAGTCTTCCATTAAAAGTGTCTTGGCTAAGTCATGAAAAGAATGTAGCCACAACTATCTAGTCTTCAACTCCATCAAACACCTGAGTAGGGAAATAATATTATCTGAATAATCAAGAAGTGTAATCAAGCAATTTCTAAAAGGTGCAAGAAATGAGGGAGACAGCGAGCTATCTGGGCAATCACCCAAAATCTCAAATTTTAGCAATGGGGAAACCAACTTTGTTAAAGGCCTAGAGTATCTGACAGAGCATTTGCAGAGGAAATAAAATTCAAAAGACTATCCTACCCTATCTTAGCAAGGTTTGGTAGTCATTTTTCCTTTTATCCTGTTTTGTCCTGTTTGGATGCTGTGTATTTTGTCAGCAGTTGAGGCAAAGGCAGTTCTTTGCACAAAGGACAGTTTTGCCAAGAAGAAAAAAGCTCCAAATGGAGAGCTTTCAATTTCCAACATTTTCTCAGGAATATATCAGTACTGACAGGAACAATCATGTCTCATTTGAATAGAATTCTTAGTTATTTAAATGCAATATTCTATACTTCATTGAAGTTTATGTAGATTATTTGTCTATGTGGAATACAATTTTTGTTCATCATCAATTTTTGTACAATAGCCTGTTTAATCTCACTATAAGTATGACAAATATGACTTATAATTATTAATACTACATAGTTTAAAGACTAAGGCTTCACGTTGTAAGACTGAATAATCTATAAACAAATGTACAGAGAATGAGGGCAATGACCCCCAAATGTAATATATATATATTTCTTCTTTAGGCATCAAGATGACCAATATCTCTTGAATTCTCGAAGATGGGTAATTTCTATTTTCTTACAAAGACAAGAAAAGAACCCTGCCCCAACGCTTATGAGGATTCCTTGAAAGTTGTATGACTGTCACTTCAGTGGAAGAGCAGCAATTTCTCTTTATCCAAAGGCTTCTCCTTTGCAAAACGAATCTTGATTGATTTTTATGGAATCCATACCTGTTTTTTCTGTAGAAAGAAGGAAAAAACCTTTCCCAATGTAACACATCTCCTGGTTTCCATTGTTAGGTCTTTATATCCTTGGAGTAAGCTGACTGATTTAATTCAGAAGGTTTCTCTATTGTTCAGTGTTCTCTGTATCTGTTGTTCCTGTCTCATTAGCATCAAAAAAATTCAAGGTTAATAAAGCACTATACATTCTATTTTGGGGGCTATTTATCATACATTTTTTGTTTAATTAACATATCCTTTATAGTTAAATGTGATTTTTCCATAACTGCCTGACCTGTAGGATTCTGTGGTTTACCACCAGTAACATATGCTTTATATTATAATAAACAAAAAATGGTTGTGGGAATTTCATCAGTCAATAGTGCTTTAGATACTAGTCCATTTTGGGCATAGTCTAAGGTACTATAAGCACAGATAAAAAGCATGCACCTCTCCTTTTTCTATTGAATTTGGTTCCCAGCTTCCTGAGCACATGGAGGACCATGGATATTTACCCTTCCTGTGAATTTGGTCCCCAAATAAATAAGCTTTTTTAATGCTCCATTCTGGGCTATTGTGGAACTCTTTAATATGCATACATCTGGCACCCAAACATTTGGGGTTATCTCACATGCCCTCCACCCACTTTAGATCTGGGTGCTTGTACGCCCACTTGGAGTTAGGAGAAAGTTAACTGAGAACATGCCAGCAGCTCAGCACTCCCAGCCTGGGCAACCAGTCAAATCAGATCTGCTAGGTCTGCATAGGCAGAAGAATATGGTGCATTCCTGCTGCCATACACAGAGACATTTCCAGGCCGTGCAGTGAGCTGCATGGCCGATTTAGCTGTTACTCAGAAAAGAAAAAGATTTATGTGCTGCACATTCCTTCCCAGAATTGAGGCGGTGAGCCTGGCTCCTTCCTGGTCATCCCAGACCTGGTGGTAAACATACCTTCTCCGTATTGAAAGGCTATATGAGGTACATCAAGCATCCAGGGCATCAAGAATATAGCTACTTATAATTTTAAAATGCTCCTTGTCCAAAAAAGACTTCAGATATACAGTAGCAGAGATTTATAGATAAAAATCCTCTAAAAGAAACACAGTGTGTTTAAAACATGTGTAGGCTTAGGAGAGAGACAAAAAAGAGTATAAACAGTTTTGAAAAAACAAAATCTTAAGAGACAGTAAAAATACTATAAAACAAATAAGCCAGGTAAAATGGGACATTCACAGAGAATCTGGATTATGTATACTATTGTTGTGTTTTCTTTGAAATTTTGACTGCTAATGAGCTAACAACAGAGAGGCATTTGATTCAGGGGGATGCTAAGCTAAACCAACATAAATATTTTAAAGTTATATTGACTTCAAAATTTTGAGTCTAAGGATATATTATTTTGGAAAAGAGTTTCTGCTTTTGTTTGCACAGAGGATAGATATCTGTGAATTCATTCCAAACTAAAGCAGTTTGATAGAACAAGACCCCCAGAAAGGTCTCCAAAAACCCTAAAAATACTTTATCCAACAAACAACAAGAAGCATTTTGGAAAAAAATTAGTTCAAATCCCAACGTAATTGTATATAAATGCTTATGCTTATTTTTATTTAAAAAATGTTGATGATAAATGGTTAATAATCATGTTTAGAAAAAATAATAGAGTTATGATATAGATGTGAATAGTTTGCATTGGTTTGAATCTTGATCTATTGATACAAATTTAAGATCTATTTTTTACTCTACACACACACACACACACACACACACACACACACACACACATATATATATATGCTCTTGTTTAAGGTATTGTGTTTGTGAAGCTCAGTTAAAAATGTATCATTAAGAAATACAAATTAATTTTTTCTGTAATAATCAAACTTTTAATTATGTTACTAAACTTTTCTTGATATAGAGAGATAGATAGATAACCTTCACCATTTCAAAGACCTAGAGAATATGTTACATAAAATATGTATTATGTTTTGAGAACATAAACTTTTCTCATCAGTGAGAGATGTCTGGTTTTGGCATCACCAAGTATTTGAGAGAAGTTGATGGGCATTGAAGAAACGTATTATAGGATTTACCTTTATTGTGACAAGACTAGCCATTTGGGCAAGAAACTACTCTTGCTAAGACTATTAGATGGTATGCTGTATAATCTGAATATGCAGGACCCACAGAAGAATGACTGCTGAACTTGCCAAAAAAGGTGAGAAGATCTTTAGAGTTCCTGCTTCATGCAAGTGTTTGCCACATATTGTACAGGACACAAAAGAAAGTTACTGACAATCTGCCCATATAGGTGAAACAGTCTCAAACTTCCTTATCCATGAAAAAGGCTGCCAGATACTATAGGCTTGTAGGATGAATATGGTTGCCCAATGTTACAGAAGAACTTTGGGTAATTGTCCAGGCAGCAAGATGTCTATGTTAATTTTAGAGTTTTGAAGTTACTTACAATGCACTTCCTGTTTCTTTAGGTAATATTATATCCTTCTGGAGCCTTCAATGGAGTTGAATACAGATAGTTTTACAGATAGTTTGAATACTGACAACTTTTTCTTGGCTATGATAAAAGATAAATTAGATATAAAACTTGAGACTCACAGAAGTAAAATAAACTATTGTAACTTTAATTCTTGCATGATACCTGTTTTATTACATGTAATTTTACTATGTTAAAGTTAAAACTTTTTTATATAGACAAAAAATGGGAGATGATGTGGGTTTCCCCTTTGTATGCTGTGAATATGTTTTATTACCATTGATTAATGAATAAGCTGCTTTGGTCTGTGGCAGGGCAGAATATAGCTAGGCAGGAAAACTAAACTGACTGCCGGGAGAAAGAAGACAGAGTCGGGCAAATGCCATGTAGCCATCCAAGAAGGAAGATGTGAGATGTGAGGGAATAAACCACTAGTCTCATAATAAAATATAAAATAATATAAATGGGTTAATTTAAGATGTTAGAGTTAGTTAATAAGAATCATGAGTTAATAGTACAAGGAGTATGTAATTATTATTAAGCCTCAGAATGGTTATTTCATAAGTGGCTGCAGGAGCTGCTGAAAAGGACCTGGTGGGTGGAGAGAAATCAGTCCAGGGGGACCAGTGGGACAGAGAATATTTGTAGCTATGATATATTATGCAAGCTGCTGTATAGAGTTTAAATTGTATATGTATATATATGATTTATAGTACTGTGTTTGTCAAGAATAAATATAAGCTATATTTTTCTTATATGAATTGGTTGTTAAGACAAGGTTTCATTATGGAGCTCAGATGACCTTGAGCTCATGATCCATTTTCACTACCTTCTCAAATAATTGATGCAAGTAAGCTGCAGAGATAAGAATATTGAAATTGTGTCAAAATAGTTTCCAATGCTTTTTCTTTTTCTTGTAGTGGAATATATAAGATAGTTGTTAAGTGTGTAGGCATGGCTCATGAAAAGGATAAAATAATATGGTACCTATAATCTTTGCTTAGCCTAACCATACAACTAAAGGTATATGTACTGCTTATCTGATTATACATGGAATAGGAAATACATAAATATATACTGCTCTTACAAATCTCTGACAAGTTTCAAACATGCAGAATTTATCCAATAATTATTTAGTGAGTGAGTCTGCTATATTTCATGATCTATCCATTTTACATTTTTGTCATAAGCAAATGCCAATCAACTTTAAGCAAAGGCTTCAAATCTCATTAATCTTTGCATTTCCTATTATTAATTTTGTTTAAACCATATCACAGAAATTTCATTAATCATTTCTTTTAATAATTACAATTACTTATTAATTATTTTCATTGCAATCTACTTAATTACAATCATATTGTGCCACCTTTTCTCCATTTTTTCAAAGACACAGCACTGAGAAATTTAAATATAAGTTCTGTAGTTGCTCTTTTTAACTACTGAAAATGTTGGAAAGTCATTGTTTCTTCTTTTTTAATAAAATAATTTATTTGTTCATATATGTGTGTGTGTGTGTGTATACGTGTGTGTGTCTGTGTGTGTGAAAGAGAAACAGAGAGAGAGAGAGAGAGACAGAGAGACAGAGAGACAGAGAGAGAGAGAGCACACATTTTTATAGACATACCTAAACAGGTACTTTTAGAGATCAGAAGACAAATTTTCGGAGGAAAATAAATCCTGAGTATTAAACTCAGATTGTCAGGATTAACTTCAGGCAAGCATCTTTACCTCTTGAACCCTCTTACCGACACTCATTGTTTCTTCTTTAAGTCATTTTACAGAGAATAATATGAACAGGTTACGCTGAAAAACTGAAGCATGCTAAATAAAAACTCAGGGATATAAATTGGGGTTTAACCTAAAGACCAGAAAAGCAAAGCAGTCAGTTACTGGCTCTTACCTCAAACTCAGTCCAAAAATGGCAATACTGCTTTCAGCAATCTCAGAATGAGACTGTGTCTGTTAGCTGTATCCTTCCATTGTATAATCCTTTCTAGGGTGGGATTAAAGGCGTGTACCACTGGAATAAAAGGCATATACCTCCCAGTTTCTATGGCAACTACTGTGACTACTGGGATTAAAAGTGTGTGTTACCACTGCCTAGTCTATAAGGCTGACCAGTGCAACTCTTTTACTCTCTGATCTTCAGGCAAGCTTTATTAAAATACAAATGAAATACCACTACAAAGCACAGTGAGATTACAGAAAAATACTGAATATGTATTCTGTATTAATTATTTTATTTCATTTTATTTCAATTTTTTAGCATGATTTTCTTTCTATAACTCATTTCTTTATATTATTATTCTAAGGATAACTCCAACTTTAATGTCTTTGTTTTTAATTATAACAAATCAATACTACTTAAATATATACCCGAATATTTATATTTCATTTATAATTTTTATATATTTTTATATTTATATTTCTTTTTTTTTGTTTTTTTGAGCCAGGATTTCTCTGTGTAACATTCCTGGCTGTCCTGAAACTTACTCTGTAGACCAGAATGGCCTCTAACTCAGAGATCCACCTATCTTAGCTTCCCAAGTACTGGGATTAAAGGCATGTGCTACCACCACCTGGCTATATTTCAAAATTCTTATCAGAAGTGGATTTCCTAGAATAGTCTCTAAATGTGGCATATATGGTATTATGGAATATCCAGCAGAAACACAAAACAAGGGAATTCATCACTGTTACATTTCAACTTTTCCTGCTCTGTTTGAAAATTATAACTTTAGACTTTGAATTTAGGGCTATTTTTTCTCAAAAAGAGTGAATAACACGTTTTAATATTCTTTATACTTTCTAATTGGTTACATTGATCTTAAAACATCATTATTTTTGAAAACTCATATGTGAATGCAAATGTATTTTCATCATATTTATCCTTACTTCTCTCTCTAAGTCTTCCCAGCTCCACTCCCTACTTCTCCCCCTTTTCACTTTAAAAAAAATTGATTTACTCAGTCTAATTCTTGATACTCATATATTCATGAATGTGGGGTTACATTGTGAGTCTAGATTGTGGTTGACTCACTAGAGATAATACCTTTAATAAAGACTGAAGGCTCCTCCCTGAGAAGCTATCAGCTGTCAATAGTTCCTAAGCTAGGAGTATGGAATCAGGAACCTCTCTGCCTCTCTTTGGTGCAGTGTTGAATGATTTGATGTTTATGAATGCACACATCCTGTAAAGTCCAGAACATATTGATTTCTCTGGACCTCCTTGACATCTGACTTTCACAACATTTCTGCTCCTACTTCTACAAAGGTCTCTGAGACTTGTTAGGAAAAGTATATGATATAGAGATCCCATTTGTACCCAAGTACTCCATAGACACTTAAGTACTCTATACACTACTACGGTGAAACTTACTCAGCCTTGCTCACTGATACTGTATTCACAATCACTAAGAAAGACAGAGGAAAAGCCTAGATGTTCACCAGTTGATGAAGAAGTAAGTACGTTAAAGTGACATTATAAAATCTGTACACAAATGAATGTAAATGAATTATTTTCCACATTATTTGTAATTTTCATATGTTCATATTATGTGCATATATGTACACCATGTATGTTCAATTCCCATGTAGGGCAGAAAAAGATGTTAGATCCCCCTGTAGTTACAAATGACTGTCAGCTACCACATAGGGACTGGGAATAGAAACTTGTTCTCAGGAGGATTTGCTAGGTATTGACAGAGACTGCTCCTTTTATTTTGTGGCTGTCGAGAACCAAAATAATCACACAAAATTATATTAAGTACGACACTGTTTGACTAATAACGCAAGTGTAATTTTAGCTAGCTAGCTCTTATATCTTAAATTAACCCATTTTTAATTAATCTGTGTATTGCCACAATGCTCTGGTTTACTGTGTAGAGTTCTGGATATCTGTCTCCTTTAGCAGCTACATGGTATCTCATTGACACCACCTACTTTCTATGTCTCTGTTCAAATTTCCTGCCTGACTGTTCTCTGCTAAGTCATTGGCTGAAACTGCTTTATTCATTAGCCAATGGTAATAAAACTTCTTCACAGCATACAGAGGGGAATCCCACATCAACTAGTACTCTCAACTACTGAGCCCTCTCTCTGGGTCCAAGGAATATTTTTTTTAAACTTCAAAATTAAACTTCAGGATGAAGAAACTGAAATTTTTCATATAGTTGTAATGATGATTAATCATTGCAATGTCATTTTGCTTCCTATAAACCAAATAAAAAATATTTTTAGTACACATTGAAGAAGTATTATGTTTAAAAAATATATAGATGTTCATATATATATATATGCACATGTATTCACAGAGATTATTTAATCCTCATTTTATAGGTGAAGTTAATGACTTTAGAAAAAATAACTGAATTTCTAGGTGGAATCACAAGGTCTCTCCCACTTCACAGCTCCTACTCTCACACAGTTCACATCACCAGAAATGAAGAATATAATAATTTCACAGAGATAAAGGCTTCTGACATCAAATTATAAAAGTTAATTTACTGTGTGACTTTGTACAAAGGAGTCATTTAGCAATATGATGAAAAGTGTCCTTCATAACACATTTACAATAAATGCAGAGAGGATATTCATAGAACTGTTTATAATGACCTCTGTGAACCGTTTAAAGGATAACATTAAAGTGCTAGTGAGTGAAACTGATTAAGCATATAGTAAGGTAATATGATCTTATGGAACAGTAGCCTAAGGTGATTCAAGAATAAAAGTGAGAGTATTTGAATCAACCTTCTGAATGCTATTATACTGAATTAACAATGGTCTTGATAGAAGACGAATTCATTTGTACATTCAATCAGCAAATGCATTTGTACAACTAATATGAGAACACTGTGCAAGATATTGGGCTCTAAATATATGTGCGTGTGTTTGCTGTTTATATGCATGCTGAAATTTATTTCTAGTTAATAAATAAGCCAAGCCAATTTTTGAAGGAAGGCAAATTAATTACTATAATGAAATAGCGTATGTTATATAAAAGAAGATGTACTTAAAGCTATAATCAAGTAAATTTTCATACCTTGAGATAGGTTGTAAAAAAGGTGGGTAACTTTAACAAGTACACAAGGAGGAAAGAATACACAGATAGCATCACTTAGTTAAATTGTTGGGAGAAATCTGAAATACTGGAGGTCTATGTTCATACTTTATATCATCGATGACTTTCCAATCATTTAATTATATACAACTCTAATAGAAGAAAATTTAACACGTTCAGTGGTAAAATGAGACAGAAAGGAATTTCACATTATAAGAATTCATGGTCTTTTATTTAAAAAGGGTCATGTTATCATCTCCAGTAGCATAACAATTGCTAACTTTCTTATTTTTCTCTTTTCAATTCTTTTTTTTAATTTAAATTTATTTATTTAAAATTTCCACCTCCTCCCATCCTCCCATTTCCCTCCCCTTCCCCCCACTTCCCCTCCCCTTTGCTTTCCGTACTAAATGAAGTCAGGGTGCCCTGCCTTGTGGGAAGTTCAACCACCCACATCCTAGGACGGTGTGCATCCAAACACACTAGACTCCCAAAAAGCCAGTACATGCAGTAGAATCAAAATCCAGTGTCATTATCATTGGCTTCTCAGTCTGCCCTCATTGTCAGCTACATTCAGAGAGTTCGGTTTGATCACATGTTTATTCAGACCCAGTCCAACTGGCCTTGATGAGCTCCCAGTAGATCAGTTCCACAGTCTCCGTTGGTGGACGCACCCCTCGTGGTCTTGCCTTCCTTTTTAATATTCTCTCCTTCTGCTCTTCGTCTGGGTTTTGAAATTTCAGTCCAGTGCTCCAGTGTGGGTCTCTGTCTCTATCTCCATCCATTGCCAGATGAAGGTTCTATGGTGATATACAAGATATTCATCAATGTGGCTACGGAAGAAGGCCAGTTCAGGCACCCTCTCCTTTGCTGCCCACAGACCTAGTTGGGGAAATTCCCTTGAACACCTGGGAACCCCTCTAGAGCTAAGACTCCAGCCAACCCTAAAATGGCTCCCTTAGTTAAGATATCTTCTTCCCTGCTCCCATATCTACCCTTCCTAAATCTCAGTTATCCCATTCCCCCAATTTCTCCCCAATCCTCCCCTTCTCCCTTCTCTCTCCCCATCTCCTCTTCTCCCCAACCCACCCCAACACCCTGCTTTTAACATTTGCCTGGTGATCTTGTCTGTTTCCAATATCCAGGAGGATAACTATATGTATTTATTTGGGTTCAGCTTCTTATTTAGCTTCTCTAGGATCATGAACTATAGGCTCAATGTGCTTTGTTTATGGCTAGAATCCACTTATGAGTGAGTACATACCATATTCATCTTTTGGGGTCTGGGTTATCTCACTAGGACACTGTCATTAAGACAAAAAGTCATCCTACTGAATGGGAGAAGATCTTCACCAACCCAGCATCAGACAAAGGTCTGATCTCCAAAATACATAAAGAATTCACGAAACTAGACATTAAAACTCTAATTAACCCACTTAAAAGTGGGGTACTGATCTGAACAGGGAATTCTCAACAAAAGAAGTTCAAGTGGCCAAAAGACACTTAAGGTAATGTTCAACCTCCTTAGCGATCAGGGAAATGCAAATCAAAACAACTTTGAGATACCATCTTACACATGTCAGAATGGCTAAAATCAAAAACACCAATGATAACCTATGCTGGAGAGGATGTGGACTATGGGGAACACTCATCCATTGTTGGTGGGAATGCAAACTTGTGCAGCCACTTTGGAAATCAGTGTGGCGGTTTCTCAGGAAACTGGGAGTCAACCTCCCTCAGGATCCAGCAATTCCACTCTTGGGAATATACTCAGGAGATGGCCAATCATACTATAAAAGCATTTGTTCAACTATGTTCATAGCAGCACTATTTTTAATAACCAGAACCTGGAAACAACCTTGGTGCCCCTCAATAGAATAATGAATAAAGAAAGTGTGGCACATTTAGAACACTTTAGAGTTCTATTCAGTGGTAAAAAAACAATGATATCTTGAATTTTGCATCCGAATGGATGGAAATAGAAAACAATTGCTATCTTTCTATCTTATCGGTTTTGGCAAGCTTGAGTTATATTTTCATCTGATGAAACTACATTCTATTTGTTTATTAAATATAAAGCAAAAAAAGCCTACAAACCACAATCCCAGAGAACTTAGACAACAATGAGGACACTAAGAGAGACTTACATAGATCTAATCTACATGAGAAGTAGAAAAAGACAAGATCTCCTGAGTAAATTGGGAACATGGAGACCTTGAGGGAGGGTTGAAGGGGGAGGGGAGAGGAATGGAGGGGAGCAGAGAAAAATATAGAGCTCAATAAAAATCAATAAAAAAAGAAACTTGGTGGCAGTAACTTAAGAAGAAAACAGGTATCACCTAAGATATTTTACTGTATTTGATCAAATGTACCCCTTATAATCCTAAATTCTGATTATGTACATAGCTTTGATTGAGAAAACGATCAAAACATGTTCTGTAAATACAGAAAAACTTTGTGAAGTCTTTTATAAAGCAGTAATTCACTACCACATTTTATCTTTGATGTATCAGCTGCCAAATACACCACATTCTTTAAAGTATCTATTCTTCATGAAATAACTTTGAATTTAACATCTGAGTTTTAGAAGACTATTTTCAACATCAATAGTATTAGCATAATAATAAACTGCAATTAATTGTACATTTCAAAGTAACTGGATACAAATTCCAAAGTTCCCAAAATTTGGAAATGATAATATTTAAGAAGATGAAATTACTCTGATTTTATAATCACACAATGAATGCATATCTGTTACATTTTATCTTACACACACACATACAGAGGCATGATTACAATACTGTACTCTCTAAATAATTATAAGCATTACACTTCAGTTGTTTTAGAAAAGTATTTCAGGGAATTGCTATTAAATCTTATGATAATTATGTCCATTTTTGCTAGGTGTTGAATGACTAAGTTTCTATTTAAAACCATAGCACTCTGTCTTGCTTGGTGCTTGTCACTGAAGTTATGATAACAGCACAAAGCTGAAAATGGTCTTTAGCTTCTGTTTTTTATATCTCCACAGCTGAAAGAGAATACAGCAGTGGTTGACAGTACTGTATTGTGCTTCTGATCTATTTGTATATGCGCTCTAGAGCTGTCTATCACATCATTAAGTCTTGAGATTTACAGAAATAAACTATTTCAGATTGTATTTTTAGTATATCCAAACAGAATTGTGACTCAAGTAAGTGGAGAATAAACAATTTGAAACATAGAATGTCAGGTAGCAAAAGATTGTACCTTCAAGTTCTACTAAATAAGGACATGATTGATCACAAGGTATGAAAGACTAAAATACATCAATAAAAGTTTCAAGGTCTCTAAATGGTCACTCAACAAATACTGATTTCTTACTTCTAAGATAGGCTAGACACTAGGCACAAAAAAAAATGAATCAAATGTATTCCTTCTCTCCTGCTCTCAGGCAGTGATCTAGCCACCAATTATACAATGAGTGATACACATTCACATAAAATCTTAATGTGACAAAAATAATGAAACTTGACATTGACAATGTTTTATAATAGGGTACCATATTCTAGCCTATTCTGGGGCTCCAAGGGATTTTTCTGTCCAAAAATATGACATTTTACCTTTGGTATTAAAAATAAGCAGTTAACAAATTCAGATATCTGTGGGAGGTAAAAGGTAAATGACCCACAGGCAGAAAGTATTTCAAGCAGAGAGAACATGATGCAAGAAAGATCTGAAGCATGACATTATGAGACAGTGTTGAGAACATTAAAAAGGTCCATTGTGGCTAAAGAATAAAATAATGAGAAAAAAAGAACTCTGGCAAGGTAACATAAATTATATCATGCTGGGCTTGGTAGAGTGTTTTGTGAACTTTGATCTACGTTATATGACTGCAAGTAAGTACAAATTTGTCTAAAACTGTGTAGTAGAAAGACAGGATTTGCAATAAGTTATTGCATTGACTCTAGAGTGGAAAACTTAGTGGAGGAGGTAAGGGTGTGCATCTCTTGAAAATGTCATAGCATGATACTACAGTTATACAATCAAGATTAAATAGGTTTGAAATCTAGGAGTAGCAGTGAAAAACTGAGAACTAGATGATTATACAAATGTTAGAAGAATGAATATTAGAACTAAACCCAGGGGAGAGATATGCGTCAAGGATAATTATTAGAAATTTTTTTGAAAAACTGAATGCATGGTAGTGAAATTCACAAAGGCAGGTAATAAGAAAAGTTCAGAAATAAGAGGACTGAAATCTTGCCAACCCCACAATGCCTCCCTTAATTAGGATATCTTATTCCCTGCTCCCATATCTGTCCTTCCTCCATCTCAACCATCCCACTCCCCCAAGCTCTTCCTAACCCTCCCCTTCTCCCTTCTCTCCCCCCTCTCCTCTTCCCCCATCCCACCCCACCCCCACGCTCCCAACTTTTGTTTGCTTCCAATTTCCCAACGGATCTATATGTTTTACTTTGGTTTCTCCTTGTTACTTAGCTTCTCTAGGATCGCGAACTATAGACTCAATGTCCTTTGTTTATGTCTAGAGTACATTAATGAGTGAGTACATACCACATTCTTCTTTTTGGGTCTGGGTTATCTCACTCAGGATAGTGTTTTTTTACTTCCATCCATTTGCATGCAAAATTCAAGATGCCATTGCCTTTTACCGCTGAGTAGTACTCTAATGCGTATATATTCCACATTTTCTTTATCCATCCTTCCATTGAGGGGCATCTAGGTTGTTTCCAGGTTCTGGCTATTACAAATAATGTTGCTATGAACATAGTTGAACAAATGCTTTTGTGGCATCTCTTCTGTATATTCCCAAGAGGGGTATTGCTGGATCCTGAAATAGGTTGATTCCCAATTTTCTGAGAAACCCCCGCACTGAACTCCTAGAGGGGGGTCCCTGATGTCCACAGGGATGTCCCAAGCTAGGACCCTGGACAGTGGAAGAGAGGGTGCCTGAACTGGCCTGTCCCATAGTTAGACTGATGAATATCTTGAATACCACCATAGAACCTTCGTTCAGCGACAGATGGAGATAGAGACAGACACCCACATGGGAGTACTGGACTGAGCTTCCAAGGTCCAGTTGAAGAACAGAAGAAGGGAGAATATGACCAAGGAAGTCAGGACCGTGAGGGGTCCACCACATAGACAGTGTGTCTGAACTAATGAGAGCTCACCAAAACCAGCTGGAATGGGATCAAATTGGATCCTCTGAATTTGGCTGACAATTGGGGCATACTGAGAAGCCAATGATAATAGCACTGTGATTTGTCTCTATGGCATGTATTGGCTTTTTGGGGTCCTAGTCTATTTGGATGCACATCTTCCTAAGCCTTGATAGAGGGGGAGGGCCTTGGACTTCTCACAGGGCAGGGTACCCTGCCTTAACTTAGGACTGGAGGGGAAGAAGGGAGGGTGAATGGGGGAGCAGGAGGGAAGTAGGAGGAGGGGAGAAAGTAGAAATTTTGATTCCTAGTATTAATAAAGTAATAAAAAAGAGAATTGAAGTCAAGATTCTTGGATTATATATGCTGATTTTGAAATTCTCTGTTGATATTTAAAATGTCAAGTAGGAAGTTGAACAAAAGTTTGTGATGGAAATATAAAATTAGGAAGTACTGGCATATACAATACTTTTGAATTGAGTGATAATTAGGTTTGAAGGGTAAAGAAAATAATTGAAATCTATTTTTAGTTAAAATACTGCAGAGTGCAGAGTACAATGCTTTCTCAATCCAGTTCACTGACTTGATTTTATCCATTCTTTACATAACTAACTGATATCAATGCATGATTTGTTTAAATTTTTCATCACTCCTATCAAATTTACCTAGTATAACCAGATATGAAATACTCTATGTGGAAGAAAGTATAAATTATTTTTGCAATGCATATTTATATTAGCAACTGTTAAGAGTGAAGCCCAAATCTGGATGTCTCATAAAAGAACCCCTCTGAATTTCCCCTTTAAGATCCACTAGCACACTGTAAATTTATTTCCAGAATATATTATTCCCTTATGAATATTCATCTACAGTTTCACAACACAATTGAGATTTATGGAAGTAGAAGAGTAGCCAATTCTAAAAACATTTTGTTCCAGAATATACAAGTTTTTATTAATGATAAATATATTTGTTTTTCATTATGGTGGGTCTCAAAAACTGGACACTACAGTACCTTTCTAAAGTTAAATAGTGGAAAGAAAGAAAATCAGCCATGTTTTAAGAGAATCTTATTAAGTGCTAATAACATGTAAATTTCTGTTTCTATCTTCCTGTTGACTCCTCCACTCTCTTTCTCTCTGACACAAAAATATTCATATACAGAAGTACAAACACACAGAGACACACACACATACATACAGAGAGAGAGAGAGAGAGAGAGAGAGAGAGAGAGAGGAGAGAGGATTATTTACCAACAAATGACCATGTGATGGGTGATATTATCTCCATTTTTTACCTCTTCCTGCCTATCTATTGACCAGTTAGCAGTTTATTAAAACAATGAGAGTATTATATATTCACAGTATACACAAGGATTATTCCACAGCATTATTACAACTCAAAATATTTTATTTTGTCAAATCAAGGAATTTCATTTCAAAATGTCTCCAACTTTTTGTGTAAATTATTTTGTTTATTCTTTTTATTAACTGACCATAACATTTTAAACTGGCCCATGGGATTTTGCACCTGGAATTGGTAGACTTGAGACAACTTTACAAAAATAAATATGTAAGGCTGTGTATAAGGAAAGCCAACAATAAAACAGCTCCATTATTTCATATGACTGGTTAGATACATTAAGTTGTACACACACACATAACACATGCCTCCATCTTAACTCAATGAATTTTGTGAAAGAGATCAGGTACATGCACTTCTGTGAGAGCCACCAATCTCCCACTCATACACACGCATTGATACTGGTCAGGCTTAGTGTGTGACTATAAAGGAACTGGATACAATGAAGCTGCACAAGAGCCACACATCCCCTTACTCCCAGAGCGGGTCAAAGCCCTTACTCTGGATATCTGCATTTTCACATTGTGTCCATATTGTTCTATTGGAATGTTTTTCTTTTCCCACTGTGCCTGGGGACATCTGGTGTGTTCCTCAAGCCCCTTCCTGAGGTTGACACTACCTCTCATAGGAAATGGAGCTGACTATGTGGACTGTTCATTCCCTAACTGGAGAATAGGAGCTTGCCTTTCTCTTTAGGACCCCTTCCTTGCCCTTACTCTGGACCCCATGATCTAAGGCTTCTGAGGTTCCTGAGAAGTTAGTAGGTAAGGAAGCACCATTCCCTTCACCTCTAACAGGCTGTCCCTACCTGTGTGCCACTTTTGCACTCTTAAAACCCTGAGGTTCAGTTTTGACACTTTCACTACCATACCCTGACTCGAACTGGGGTCGAAATGTGGGAATCAGCAAGGGATTCAAATTCAGTAGCTCAGCAACTTCAAGTTCAGAAAATAAAAAGGAACAAGAGAAAAATAAGATTAGAATGGTTGAAAACTCAACCAGCAGAAGGGCTTACAAGAAGAGTGCACAAAGAAACTAAAGAGGGTACTTTAAAAGCCTCCCATTCCTGGTCCAGTTCAAAGAACAACCTTTGTCAAAAGTGTTCCCACATGCGAATTTATTTCTTCCCACATGTCATGCTCAGTGCTCCTTTTGATTTTCTGCTTGACTATATTTTAGGTTTTGGTTTTAAGGCTAGTTGGAAACTGTTGTGAGGTTTATGAAAAAAACTTCTGTTAGCTACTAAGCTCAGCCCTCTAGGAATCTCCCCAGAGTTTCCACACAGCCCTCCCGCGCGCCCATCCCCTCTGCTTCTCCCCAGCCCCCACTCAGATTGGTTTGTGCTACCCAGCAACCCAAGGCCAACTGCCCCTCCCACTGCCTCCGCCCCTCACCCTCAGGTCTCTAGCAGACTCTTTCGCCCCACACTGAGTTCACCATCTCCAAGAAGGCACCACTTCCAGCCCTCGACCAGGTCCTCTGCACAGCCACCACCCTCAACACCTCTCTCTGCCCTTGCTCCTTCCAAAGCTCAAAGTACTTGTCAAGCCACGCTGCCACCTTCGCCTCTTTTGCCACCAAAGCACCCGGGACCCAGGACACACGGAGCCCCAGGAATCTCCCAGCCTCCTGCCCCTGGGACCCAGTGCCAGCCTGATCGATTCGGAGACACAGCCATTCCCTACGACACCATGGCCAACACGAGTGCCACGCGCCGCCGCCGCCGCCGCCGCCGCGCCGCCACCGCCTCTGCAGCCCGCCCGCCGCCCACCATGGCCCCTCAGCAAACAGGTAGCAGGAAACGGAAAGCCGCCGAGGTCGAGGGGGGCGCCGGGAGTTCTTCGTCGCCCGGTCCCGCTTCTGCGGCGGCTGGGACCGGCCACGCGGAGGGGCCATTGCTGCTGGCCAAGAGGCCGCGGAGGCCCGTGGCTCGCCGTTCCTTGGTGCACTACCTGAAGGGCCGGGCGCTGGGCGACGAGGGCCACCCGGGGCTGGCGGGCTTCAAGGGAGACCTGCGCAGCTATGGGGTCCTCAGGCTGCCAGAGCTGCTGAGGGAGCGCCAGCTGGCGCTTGGCCCCCTCAACAAGGTGTTCGCGTCGCAGTGGCTAAATGCCAGGCAGGTGGTGTGTGGCACCAAGTGCAACACACTCTTCGTGGTAGACGTCCAGACTGGCAGAATTACCCGCATTCCCCTGATGCAGGACAGAGGACCTGGACAAACCCGTACCCAACCCACCTGTGGCATCCACGCCATCCAGTTGAATCCCTCCAAGACCCTCTTGGCCACAGGGGGTGAAAACCCCAACAGTCTAGCAGTATACCAGCTGCCCACCCTAGACCCTGTGTGCTTAGGGGATCGCAATGGCCACAAGGACTGGATCTTCGCCATTGCATGGATGAGTGACACGGTGGCTGTGAGTGGATCACGGGACGGCACTGTGGCACTCTGGCGGGTTGATCCTGACATGTTCAATGGCAACATTCCCTGGCACAATAATTCAGAGATTCCACGGTATTCGCACATTCGTCCAAGGGACATGGAGGCCATTCCCAGGGCCACCACTAACCCAGGTAATCGCAAAGTGAGAGCCCTTGCATTCAGTGGCAAAAACCAGGAGCTGGGAGCAGTGTCTCTGGATGGCTACTTCCACTTGTGGAAAGCCCGAAGCTCCCTGTCCAGGCTCCTGTCCCTAAGGCTGCCCTACTGCAGAGAAAATGTATGTCTCACCTATTGTGACGAGTTGTCCCTCTATGCTGTGGGATCCCAGTCTCATGTTTCATTCCTGGATCCAAGACAACGCCAGCAGAATATCAAACCCTTGTGTTCCCGAGAGGGAGGCACAGGTGTGCGTTCTCTGAGCTTCTACCAGCACATTATTACCGTGGGCACTGGACATGGTTCCCTGCTCTTTTATGACATCCGTGCACAGAAGTTCCTGGAGGAGAGGGCCTCAGCCAGTCCAGACTCTTTTCTTGCGCGCACAGGTAGGAAGCTCAAACTCACCTGTGGCAGAGGCTGGCTCAACCAAGATGAACTCTGGGTGAACTACTTTGGTGGCACTGAGGAATTCCCAAATGCACTCTACACTCACTGCTACAACTGGCCTGAGATGAAGCTCTTTGTGGGTGGAGGTCCACTCCCTTCAGGCCTCCATGGCAACTATGCAGGCCTCTGGAGCTAAAGTCTCTAAGCACTTGTGAAGGTGCACAGATTTATCTTTTAGTTCAGGCTAATGTTCTTCACATATGTTCTTGTGTGTGATGTATGCATGCACACTTCTAATTGTGTGTGATTTTATCTCCAAGGGGACTTACCCAACTTTCTAATGCTCAGTCACAGAGAGAGGGAAAACAGAAAGGAGAGAGGAGAGAGGAGAGAGGAGAGAGGAGAGAGAGAGAGAGAGAGAGAGAGAGAGAGAGAGAGAGAGAGAGAGAGAGAGAGAGTCACATCGTTTTGCAATAAAAACTTGATGTGGCTTTGGCACTTTTTCTCAGAGCACTACATTTTTGCTGTATCATACAAAAATTGAATTAGTCTTAATCTTTCCCTTCCTGGGTAATTTATGTATTTTCTTTCTTTAGGTTAATGTAGTGGTTGTTTTCACTGCAATTCAGCAGTTTAGCTTTACCAGCATCTCAATAATATGTTCAAGTCGTTTAAACATTTCATGTATTTGGCATTTTGCGAAAACATGTTTATAAAATGTGTGTTGGGCTGATCTAAGAAAATATTCATCATTTAAAACCCAATCAAATTAGAAAATGTGCTTCAAGATCTAGATTATTACCATTTGGAGTATCTTTTATCTGAATGTAGGGAAAATTAGAACTGGTTGATTGTACCTTATGGGTACATAAAATGCTCTAAAATGTATTATCTTACAGAATTATATAATATTGTTCAAATTATTAACCAATTTTTTTACTTCAGAAAAACCTAAGAACTACCATGCTTAGTACTAAAACTTTCTCTTTTAAAAGTACTGTATTATGAACTACTTTCCTCAGTACCATCTATGTTTAAGAATTTCATAACTAATCAAATCTGATCTAAATTTTCAGGATAATTGGGAAGATATTTTGGAGATTAATATTACTTTAACTTTCAAGAAGCAGCCCAGGTAGTCATTTCCAATGAAAGCCCAGTAGTTATGTCCAGAGTAGGTATAGTTGATTTTTGTATTGAATGCATAGATAGTTATTTTATGTGGATCACTTTTGAGTATGTGGTGTATTGTAGAAAAAATAGAATACAAATGTGTTCAGCATCATAGCAATTAAACTAAATTTTAAAATGATTAAATATGCATTTTATTATTAATTGTACTTATAGGAATGTATGTATCAAAATCAACATTTTCTAGGAACGGAGCTTTGGCTTCAGCTATGCAAAGTTCATTTTGCACATTTGCTTTTGTAAAGAAACTTTTATAGATTAAAAGATAAATAATACTGTGTCTGGAGATAATGGCTCAGCAGTTAGGATCTCTTTCTCTATTCCTGAGTTCAGTTCCAAGTACCCAATCCAGCTCCAGGGGATTTGACACCCTCTTCAGTTCCCTGAAGAACTTTGAACACTTATTGCCAACACTCTCATAGACACACAAACATTCACATAAATAATGTTTTCAAAAGATATATAGTGAAAAGTCTCCCCCCCCCGAATACCTGTTCTCTGGCCATAGTTTACTACAAGAACATTTTTGTGAGTATGTAACCACTCAAAGAGATTTAATGCATACCTAATGATACCTGTGAATATATGATTTACCCATAAATAATAAAATAAACTCTAGATATGTATACACTTTTGTCAAAAAATTTATACAGATGCAACTAGTTTGATTTTATTGTATGTTACCCACTACATGGTTGGAATGCTGTATTTTTGACAGGCATTATTGATGCAGTAAGTATTTAGATGCATATATTCTTGTACTTGTCACAGTATTTGTATAGAAGAATTCCTAGAAATTAAATTTTGGGTAAATGATGGGTGGAGGCCTATCATGACCCTTTTCACGGTGTACCATCAAATTCTCATATCCTCCAATTCTTAATATTTCTAGGCCAATGTGAATGAATTAATCACATATGTGGTAATCATAAAAGCTACATTCTAAAACAATTATTAAGAACATAAGGAATAAGAACAAGCAATATAAATGCTCTCAGACGAGTAAACAAGGTGTAAATTTGCATACACGGAATTGAGTTAATCAAGAGTACCCGTAATTATTTGTTTTGTAGTCTACGATACCATGATTTCAGTTATACTAAATGAATCAGATGACATTGAAAGAGCTTTAAGAAAGATATGAGGATTAATACATTAAAACATGAGCAAGAAATAAAGTAAAAATTAATATTTGGAATTTTATATGGAGGTAAAAAACTAAAAAAATGGTGAATGCTGATACTCTGCCTTGGACACAAAATTTGTGGCAACAAACAAATGTAGATACATTAGCATAGAAGATGCAAGTGGAAAGTGACCAAGTTTAGTATGTTGAATCTGAACCACATATCGGGTTAGTATACCCAATGAAGAAGTGACTATAAGGATATGGTATAATTTCTCAGTGTTAGGATGATAGTACCATGAAATGATGGTACTCTATTACTTTTAGAGAAAAATAAAACAAATGCTTAGAAAGAATACTAGGAAGTAATTGGAACAAAAGATATGTGGAAAATGTAAGTGACATATTTTACAAAAAATGCTATGACATCCATCATTATAAACAAAATGATAATTTTTCAATATGTAAATTATGATATGAGTTTTGATCACTGTCATATATGCCAGCCAATTTCATAGTTAAACTCTCTAGATAATATTTCAGAGCACTTAGGACTGCTCGGATTTGTCCATAGCTGATATTTTTTTGAAGAATGGAAAGTCAGACTTAGATCACAAAGCAGTACTTTAGCTGCAGTATTTCTGGGCCACTAATTCTAACACAGAGTATTATATTTAGTACTCACAACACCAGCATGCCTAGAAACATTATGAAAACCATCGCATCTTCATAGGTGGGCCATCACCTCATCATCTGCTCTGACCTCGACTTGCTGTGGCTGTCTCACCCCTAGCCCTCTTTCACACACATTCAGGTGATTAATCTATATTTCATTTCAAAACTCAGCAACATAAAAGTAGGTCTCTGCAAACTTTTCCAGGTCATGAGAATAAATGATGTACTATAGGAAATATAGTCATTTTCTCAGAATTATTATTTAAGTTATAAATAAAATAAAATTATAATTGTATTTATAATGAAAAACATTAAATATAATCATTGGTACATTAAAAGTAAATAATACCACTGGAGGGTAAAGTTAGTCTTAAACGAAAACATATTCATTTCCTGGGAACCAGCAAGATGGGTCAGGAAAAGATGCATGCTGCCATCCCTGATTATCATTTACAGATGAGACTATTTTTAAGGTTATATGGATAAAATGCTAATATCAAAATGAAAAAGTATACAATGGAATGGAATCTAAAAGAAAGCTAGTATAATTACTTAGATCAAACATGACAGAGGTTGTTTACTAACAATTTTAAAAAATACATTGGATCTTTTGCCTCATAATTTATGATGCCTACTTTCTTAGTATCTTTTAAGAACTGAAATTAAAAATGGATTGGGAAACTCCATGTTAGTGCTATAATAAGGAAGAAGACCATAATCATACCAGATTTCTCTTTTCAAGACAGGGTTTCTCTATAACTGTGGAGCCAGTACTGCAACTCACTAGGTAGACAAGACTGGCTTCAAATTCACGAAGATTCACCTGTCTGTGACTGCCAAGTGCTGGAACTAAAGGAGTGCACCACCCTCGCCCGGCCCGTACTAGAATTTTGACAGTATACTAGAAATCAGAAACTAGAGAGTGTCTGACAGATAAAATTGAGAAATATCAACTCAAACCTAACTTACATCTATAAGACCTTTGTGTTAGAAGTCAACTTTCACTGACATTTTTTTTCACATGTTCCAAGCTATACTTCCACATTGAACATAGGACTGATTTTTGAAGTAGCAAGCACCATTGATAAGCTGTACATGTATGCTTATCTAGTTAGTCCCTCTCCCATTAAAAGGGATATTATGCAATTGATAAAATACTGGGGAAATAAATTTCTAGTGTACTTGGAAGTTTAAATTGTCATTAATGTTATTGTTAGGTAAGATTAATAACATGCAAATAAGATGTATCTTATAATCCCACTTTTTCTTTGAAAATGAAGGAAAAATCATACAATGAATATAATTATATATGCAATATTATTAACAACATGTTTCTCTATAGAAGGCAATGGAATAGTAAATTTGTTACATATGTCATATATTTATAGAATATTATAAAAGTCCACATTGTAATGTGCCTTTCTTAGAAGACAGAAGAGGAAAATCAGTGAAAATAGTTTTCTAATCCTGAATTGTAAGAGGAAGGAAAATGATAAAGGAATGTAATGATAGCAAGGATATAAAACAGGCTAAATATGAAAGAATTCATCTCAACATAGTATGGAAGTTCATGAAAACATTTATAAGAGCATTTTTAACAGTAAATAAGCAGCTATATTGTTTCTATGAAAGCAGGTTAAGAATTCAGTGTTAAAAAATTAATTATGAAATTCTTTTTATACTCACAAATATCTGGTAGGTTCATAATATTATGTTTCTCTTCTCAACTCTTCAACCACATCAATTCCAGAGAATCACTGTGAGACTTGGATAAGCACAACATCAAAGTGGCAGCAGAATGGCGACACAAATATTTCTGACCCAGATATAGGTGAAGAAGATATGACTTCATACCTACCAATTGGAAGAATCTATATTTTTTTGAAATTTCCCTGAACTTTTATTCTTAGTTACAAACATCTTCAAAATATTTTCTAATATATATCTATTTAGTATATGACCAAAATTTTAGTTTATTTTAAAATACCATGACATCTATTGGCCTTACCTACTCTCATATATTCAGCTATAATTCTGAAGATGAGAGGGGTCTAGCTGTGAAATATACCAAAAAAACCCTTCTCAGTCAGTAATTTAACACTTACATCCATACATCTGGGGTCATAAACTAATAATGCAAATCCTACACTATTTTATTCTCAACTCTGACAAACATGAAAAGATCAGTTTTATTATGTGGTGTTGACAAAGAGAAAAATATTATGTAAAGAGGATAAAGATGATGTGGGATTTCCCTCTGTATGCCATGATTACCACTGGTAAATAAAGGAACTGCTTTGGGCCTATAGCAAGCTATAGACGAACAGAGCTAGGTAGGAAAAACTAAGCTGAATGCTGGGAGGAAGGAGGTGGGGTCAGAGAGAAGCCATGGAGCCACCACCAGAGTCAAACATGGCAAAATTTTGTCAGTAAGTCACTGCCATGTGGCAATACACAGATTAATAGAAATGGGTTAAATTAATGTAAAAGATTAGACAATAAGAAGCTAGAGCTAATGGGCCAACCAGTGATTTAATATATAATGTTTCTGTCTGATTATTTGGGGTTTAAGCTACCTGGGTGACTGGGAACAAACAAGCAGCCTTCCTCCAACACAAAGAGATAAAGAGAGGGTAGACAGATAAAGTAATCACTCCAAAATTTACAAGGGTGTATTAGGTACATAGTCACTAGAAAAGAAGATGGGTACTTTACAAATTCTTCTATTCATTATATTAAAATAAAATAATATTTTTATTTATTGTTTTTACTCTAAGATTATAATTGCATATAGTTTATCTTTTTAATCTGTCCTAAATCTTTTTTCAATTAAACATATTCATTTATTTAATATCCTGATCTCAGCTTCCCCTTTCCCTCCTCTGTTGTAAGGAGGCTGCTTATTGGTTCCTAGCTGCTTAGCCCATAAATAATCACACAGAAACTGTATTAATTAAATCACTGCTTGGCCCATTAACTCTAACTTCTTATTGCCTAACACTTACATATTAATTTAACCCATTTATATTAATCTGTGTATCACCACATGGCTGTGGCTTACCGGCTTTATAAAGTTCCAGTGTCTGTCTCAGACAGGGCTACATGGCTTCTCCTCAACTCCTCCTTCTTTCTCCCAGCATTCAGCTTATTTCTCCCCACCTACCTCTATTCCCTGTACAGGCTAAAGATAGTTTATTTATCAGTGGTTATCACAGCATACAGAGGGAAATCCAACATCACTCTTCTGATTCCCTCCCTGTACCCCTACTCTCTCTCCCCTGCCCAATTCACCCCTCTTCCACATCTCTTCAGAAAGGGGCAAGCCTTCCATGGATACCAACAAAGCATGACGTATCAAGGTGAGGTAGGACTAAACTCCTCTCCTTGCGTTAATACTAGACAAGGCAATCCAAAATTAGGAAACGGTTCCCAAAAGCCAGATAAAGTGTTACGAAAAGGCCCTGTTTCCACTAACAGGAGTCCCACAAGAAGACCAAGCCAAACAACCATCCCTCATGTGGAGAGGGCCAAGGCAAGTCCCATGCAGGTTTCCTAGCTGTTGGCCCACAGTCTGTGAGCTCTCATGAGCAGGCCAATTGTTTCTGTGAGTTCTCTTGTGATAACATTCTACGCCAGCTCATATGATCCTTCCTGCCTCTCCTCAAAGCGATTGCCTGGGCTTGGCCCAGTGCTTGGGTATGGATATCTGAATTTTTTTTCAGTTACTCGTGACAATTGGTGTAGTTACCAGTCTGATTGCAGGGGAAGGCCAGTTCAAGATACCTACCCAGTATTGCAAGATGTCTTAGCTGGGGGTCATCCTTGAAGATTTGTGGTAGTTTTCCTTGTATCAGGTTTCTATATGACCCAAAATATTTCCCCTATCAAGAAATCCCTTTCATTACTCTCCCTGTCCATCCACCCTTCAACCAGATCCCTTAAGCTATGATCTCCTACCACTCCTAGTCTAATCAGGAGATCTCTTCTATTTCCTCTTCCCAGAGAAATCCATGAGTGCCCCCTTTGGGCCATGTTTGATACTTAGTGTCTCTGGGTCTGTGGATTGTAGCATAGTTATCTGTAGCAGTCTTTGTGAGGGGGGCACAAAACCGCTCACAAATCAATATATGGAGACTTAATGTTAGTTATGAATTCTCAGCCTTAGCTTATGCATTTCCCACTAACTCTTATAACTTAAATTAACCTGTTTCTCTTCATCTATGTTTTGCCTTGGGGGTTTTTGCATTTCTTTAATTCTGTATGTTCTACTTCATGTCTCTCTGTCTGTTCGCTGCATTGTTGGCTGTCCCCTGGCATCTTCCTCTCTTTCTCTCTGGTTCTCTGTTCTCTTGAACTTAGATTCCTCCTTCTACTTATTCTCTTTGCCAGTTTGTCTATCCTTTCTCCTCTCTAGCAATTGACCAATCAGTTTTATATTAGACTAATCAGGTGTCTTAGGCAAGACTAAACAGCAACACAGTTTTAAGTAATTAAACAAATGTAGCATAAGCAAAAACAACACACCTTTACATTATTGAAAATACAGCATAAACAAGTGCAACACACCTTTATATAAAGTAATATTCTGTTAAATAAACAAATTTAAAACATCTTTGCCTAGTTAATTTAATAGTCCACAACAGTTATCCTTTACTTTATAGCCAATATCCACTTATGAATGAGTACATACCATGTTTCTCTTTCTGGGTCCAGTTTACCTCACTCAAGATGATTTTTTCCAAGTTCCATCCATTCACTAGCAAATCTTCACCTGCAAATTTTCACCTGCAAATTCCATAAAATTATTTTTAACACCTGAGTAATAATTCGTTGTGTAAATGTACCATATTTTTTTTACTATTTTTTCAGCTGAGGGGCATGTAGGTTGCTTCTAGTTTCTGGATATTATAAATAATTCTGCTACAAACATAGTTGAGCAAGTGTTCTTGTGGTTGCATATCACTACTTTAATACATAGAGAGATATTTTCTAGGAATGTCTTACAGGGAAAATGTAGGGTTTCTTTTATATAGACATCCTCACCTACAAAAGTGTTATAACTCCATAGTCTGTGTTCTCTCATGAGCAGGCCAGTTGCTTCTGTGTTTACTCTTGTGATGAACACCCACCCCTGGCTCATACAATTCTTCTCTCTCTCCTCAACAGGACTTCCTAGACTTGCAACTAAACAAATAATTATCACAAATACCGCTGGAAGGATAAAACTGAATAGAGACATAACAACTGAAAATGATCATTTGTACTTCCTTTCATAGATTTTATCTATTACGTGTTATATTGACACACTTGATAATGTATGCTTGATGCAGCTCTAAGTAGATGAATTCAATGAATTAATAAATAATAAATTAAATCAGTGATTTTATTTTGATTTTTTCTTTTTTGTTTTATTTATATATTTATTTATTAAAAATTTCCACCTCCTCCCCTCCTCCCATTTTTCTCCCACTACCCTCACTCCCCCACTCTCTCCAGTCCTAAGAGCAGTCAGGGTTCCCTGCCTTGTGGGAAGTTCAAGTCCCTCCCCCCTCCATCCAGGTCTAGGAAGGTGTGCATCCAAACAGACTAAGCTCCCAAAAAGTCAGTACATGCAGTAGAATCAAATCCCAGTGCCATTATCATTGGCTTCTCAGTCAGCACCCATTTTCAGTCACATTCAGAGAGTCCGGTTTGATCACATGCTCATTCAGTTCCAGTCCAGCTTACCTTAGTGAGCTCCCATTAGATCAGTCACACCGTCTCAGTGGGTGGATGCACCCCTTAAGGTCCTGTCTTCCTTGCTCATGTTCTCCCTCCTTCTGCTCTTCATCTGGACCTTGGGAGCTCAGTCCAGTGCTCCAGTGTGGTTCTCTGTCTCTATCTCCATCCATCGCTGGATGAAGGTTCTATGGTGATATGCAAGATATTCATCAGTGTGGCTATGGGACAAGTCCAGTTCAGGCACCCTCTCCTCTGCTGCCCAAGGACCTAGCTGGGGACATCCCCTTGGACACCTGGGAACCCCTCTAGCGCCATGACTCTTGCCAACATTAAAATGGATCCCTTAATTAAGATATCTTCTTTCCTGCTCCCATAACCACCCTTCCTCCATCTCAACCATTCCACTCCCCCAAGCTCTTGGGAATATACCCAAGAGATGCCCAATAAATCAGTGATTTTAAATAATGTAAACAAAAACAGTTAAATACCTTTACTATTTTCCTTCTTATATCTTCCATTTAATTCTTCTAAGTGATTTTAATTTAAACACCTAAGAACACAGTATTATTATGTGTCTTAGTTAGGGTTCCTATTCCTGTGGTGAAACACTATGGACAAAGGGCAAGTTGAGGAGGAAAGTGTTTATTTGACTTAAATTTCCAGATAATAGTCCAACATTGAAGTAAGTGAGCACAGGAACTCAAGCAGGGAAGGAGCCTGGAGGCAGGAGCTGATGCAGATATCATTGAGGGGTGCTTCTTATTGGTTTGTTCCCCCATGGACCCTGATTTTTTAAAGAACCCTGGACAACCATCCCAGGGACAGCACTATCCACAATGAGTTGTGTGCCCTGGCCCATGGATCACTACCTGAAAAAAATGCCTTAGAGCTGAATCTCATGGAGGCATTTCCACAACTGAGGAACCTTCCTTTCTGATGACAAAATAAGTCAGTACATTATGAAAAAAATAAAAGTTATATTCTAACAGATAATATGTAGTTAATTCCTATCCTTCCCCCTTGGTTAAAGAAGTATTACTCAAGCAAAGATTCAAGGGCATTGATAATAGGATCAGGACCTTCTGCTGAGAAATAATATTAGATAGAAATATATATTTGAACTTCAAAATTTCTAAAGAACAATGTGACTTTTGTCACACATGCATACACACACACACACACACATACACACACACACCACAATATGTGAAGTAGTCAGAGTTCTATCTTCACTCACATAGCATTTTATTTTTCCTGTATATTGGGTCTTCTATCTTTGTGTGAGTGTTCTCATATATAGACATATGTATCCAGACAGAGATAAAATATCTTCAGTATAAAGAACTCAAGGTAATGTCTTATTAAAATCTTGAATCTTCCTTGTATTACTTTATAACTCTCTGTGGGTGACTCATCCAGTCTCAAAATGAAAAACACAAGTCAAACTAATGGCAGAGCACTGCAGTCACCCACAGCATCTGTTATTGTTATTGTATTTTTCCAATTTGCTCAGCTGAGTACTGTGCAATGAATGATAACTTGGCATCTCCAATTTTTGAGATAGTAAAACATCAAAAAATTAAATTTTAAATTGTATAATTTTCTTATTCAGGGATTTTATTGCTGTGAAGAGATACCATGACCATGGCCACTCATTGAAAGGAAAAGCATTTAATTATGATGGCTTATATTTTCAGAGATTTGGTCTATTTTCATTGTGGTGGGACATGGCAGCACATAGGCAGATAGTGTGCTGGAGACAGAGACAGAGCTGAGAGTCTGACATCTTGGCCCTCAATCAACAGGAAACGGTGTGTCACTAGGCATAGTTAGACCATAGGAGACCTCAAAGTCTGTCCTCACAGTGATACATTTCCTCCAACAAGTCCACACCTCCTAATAGTGCCATTCCCTATGAGATTATGGAGCAGTGCCCAATTACATTCAAACTACCACATTCCACTCCCTGGCTCCCATAAGCTTGTAACAGTATCATAGTGCAAAATGCATTTAGTCAGACCACAAAAATCCCCACAGCTTACCACCATCTCAATGATGTTTCAAATTTCAAAGTTCAAAGTCTATTCTGAGATTCAGGAATTTTCTTAATTACAATTGTTTATAAAATCAAAATAAGAAAACAAATCACACACTTCCAACATATAATGACACAGAATATGTATTACTGTTCTAAAACATAGGAGAGTGAGCATAATGATGAAATACTGGACCAAAGCAAGACCATAAACCAGCTGTAGAAACTAGAAGCTCTGCAACTTCATATCTGATGTTAAAACACTCTTTAGATCTTCAACTCCTTAAAGCTCTGCTGACTGCAACATGTATCTTTCTCTTGTCCCAGTTCCATGCCACTCCCACAATGGCATACTTCCTCCAACATAGTCACATCTAATGGTGCTATCCTTAAGAGTTTATGGGGGCTAATTATATTCAAAGCACTACAATAATCAACATAGATATTTTATATAAAATATTGATATTTTCTTAAATAAGAATTATTAATCCAGTATTGAAAATGCCAAGCATCAAGTTTAAGGAGTATATTTTACTTTATACAGGTCTTAGAGAAATTAGGTATCTGCATTGCCAATGAAGCTATTTCTTATGGAAAAAAAAATCTCACTCAATATGACAATTTGTTCATGTATTCTTATCAGTATTAGCCTGTAAATCACATTGTCAAAGTTCTGTTAATGACTGCTAAACTTGTAATTATCTATAAAGATAAATATATACCATCTATCCTAATGATAATTTTAAAATATGAAGATGCTTGATAGTAGCAATTTTAAAATATGGTTCCCATGAATTTCAATAATAAAAGTAAAAAAATGCATGTACTATGAAAAGGTTCTCTATTATTCCAGCTAGAAATGACAAATTACAGCTACTCAAACTTTTTTAAAAAATATTTATAAGCAAAAGTAAAAACACTGTTGAGATGAGGGGATTCACTGAATTCTTTAAATACACTCCTCATATCCTCAGAAGAAAACAGACACCTAAAGTATCATACTTCCCTAAGTTTAAGACTAGCTCAAGTTTTATATTGCTTTTTATTTACGATTAGTTAACCAACACATTTGTAGTATTTAAACTTTGGCATGAGCAATCTATTACCATTTCTCAAAAGGCTTAAAGTGATGCTTACATTACAAATAGTTATTTTATAAAGGAACATAAAGCATTTTACCCATTATAAAACTATTAGGATGCAGAGCTATCATCAGAGTTAGTTCATCCAGGTAGATATTTCAAATATGTGTTTATTATATATATATATATATATGAGTTGTTTTGCATATTTTAGATATTTACATAAATTATTTTGAGTTTATTCTGCAATTTACTGTTAAACAATGTCATTTATTAAATGTCCACTTCCACTCATGGTAAGTGGTACATGTAC
Source organism: Myodes glareolus (assembly GCF_982192425.1). Classification (NCBI taxonomy): domain Eukaryota; kingdom Metazoa; phylum Chordata; class Mammalia; order Rodentia; family Cricetidae; genus Myodes; species Myodes glareolus. The sequence goes on along the minus strand of NC_142053.1, from coordinate 35,581,358 downwards.
TAATTTAATCATTCTTCATTTTTTAAGTGAGGAATTTATTGATAGAAAGGTAAAGGGTATGGAAGAGGGAAAGAGAAATGAAGAGAAAGAAAAAGAAGAGACAAGGAACAGTCAGCCTCTTCAGAAGAGCATGAGGAAAAGAGAACTTTACCATTCATTAAAAGTCTGTGGAACTCCGGTGTCACCAATAAAGTAATATTAAGAACCACTTTTTTGACTTGATATTCATGTGTATTTGAGATCTCCTTTGCTCATTTTTGCAAGGCAAGTACTTTAATTACTGAGCAATCTCCAAAACCCCTACTATTTTTTATTTGTATTTTTCTTCATGTTGTCTCTTATGTTTCTCATAGCCTGGTGGTTGCTTTAATAATATCCTTATTAATATACTATTTAGTAAATCTTTTAATAACTATATTAGGAGGTATTGCAATGAGCTGCTTGTTCGTCCCGGCTACCCAGAACCAAAATAATCACAAAGAAACTGTGTTAATTAAAATACTGCTTGACCCATTAGTTCTATCATCTTATTGGAAAACTCATATTGATTTAATTCATTTCTATTAATTTATATATCACCACGTGTCTGTGGCTTATATGCCTAAGTTTCCAGCATCTGTCTCTGGCAGCTCCATTCTTTCTCTCTAACTTTGCCCTTCTTTCTCCCAGCATATAGCCTAGCTATCCCTGCCTAGTTCTGATCTTCCCTACCATAGGCTCAAAGCAGTTCTTTATTCATTAACCAATTAAATCAATACACAGACAGAAGGACCTCCCACACCAGGGAGGGGAGTGTTGAAATGAGTTCCATGTTTGAAACATATCATTTGAGATTATGCAGTTCTTAGAATACAACAGTATAGTGGTATATTATTTATGCTTTAATAAATTAAGCCTCCCTGAATATCAGAGCACAAAAATACACATTAGTCAGCCATACAGACCAGAAAGTAATGACAACAAGCACCTTTAATCCCAAGACACAGGAGACAGAAGCAGACAGATCTCTGTAAGTTCAAGGCCACTTAGGGCTACACAAGAATCTTAAAGAGAAACAAAGCTCACAAAAAGGTGATGGTGATCCCAGTACTTGGGATCACACACCTTTAATACCAGCACTAGGGAGGTGGAGACGATGTGGAATATGAGAATTCCTAGTGACAGAATCTCACTCTTTGGATCTGAAGATTTGGTAGAGGTAAAAGGTCAAAAAGAGATAATCAAGGTAATACTTTGCTCCCAGGAAGCTCCTTGAGGGGCTTCTTAAAGAGACCTAGCCAAATCTGGTTTAGTTGTTTCTTGCCATCATAGAGGAAACTCCCACCCAGAGAAACTAAAGAACCTAATGCCTATTGTAAGAAACCATAATGCTATAGAAGAGAGAACAAAAAATTCAGGAGAAACCATAAAGTGTGTACTTTGACAAACTATAATAAACGAACAAAGACCAAAATTAAAAATGACAATAAATGACACTATTATTGAAGTTCTAGTAGACATAGGTGTGGATATAATAATAATTTCATGAGACTCTTGACATCTACATTGGACTATTCAGGATGTAAATGTTTAGTTTTTAAGGACTGGAACTTTATCTCAGAAAAAGCATAATGCAGGATGAGTTGAATATGTAGGGTCAGATGGACAGAGAGGAATATTAAAACCATATGTTGCTAACATAGCAATGAATTTATGGGGACATGATTTGTTATAGCAATGGAATTCTCAGATTAACATTCCCCCAATCTTAGAAACAAGCCATAAATTAACATATGTTTCTGAGGAAAATATTGCAAGATATTATAATGAACAGTCACTGACTATTCAGGCTGTACAAAGAATAGAGAACAACCCCTGTTGATTTTCCAAAGGTACCAACAGTCCTACTTTTAAAATGGTTGACCGACAAAACTCTGGGTTAAACAATGATCCTATGCAACAGATAAACTGCAGGCTTTAGAACACATGATATAGGAGCAACTAAATGTTTATTAAATAAAAATAAAATTTTAAAGTTCCAAACTCACAATGTTGATTAAACTGTGATAGTACACACCTTTAGTTCATACATTTAAGAGATGGAGGCAGGTGGATATCTGTAAATCAAGTCATTCTCCTTTGTATTAAATTTTCAAATATTAAATACAAATTAAAATAAATCACATATAACAAGAAATTGATATTTTTTCAAATTTAAGAAGATGCTAAGCCCAGTAGAAAGAAAGATGTCAATGGCATTCGAATATTCTAATGAAGATTACAAAGAAACCATGAAGTTTGTTTCACTAAAACACTGTAACGTTCACAAAACAGATGATGAAAGTAATAACCTTAGTGAATAACAAAAAGAAAAATCACAGCAAAACAGAAACACATAAAGAAATAAATTAAAATTTTGTATGTGAGAAATCAAAACCGAAACAAATCATTCAATAGATGAGCTCATTAGCAAAATAGACAGGAGGAAATAGAGATAAATTAGTTATGTGAGGATTTATATATTTGGGAAAAAATAAGAAAATGGATACAGACTATCTTTCACAAACCTATAAGTGTTAAAGTGTTTAATGTTCATATTATTTGAGTCTCTTTGGAGAGTAATATCAAAATTCACATGAAGGAAGAAAAACTAAAACTATATCAAAGCTGGTAAGAATCTGAATCAATTGCATTCAAGATAAATAAAAAATGAGCAATAAGATATACCATAATGAAACTATGAAGAGTGAAAAATGGAAACATTTTAAAAGAACTAAGAAAAAAATGATCTTCCTTTTTCTTCAGTAAAAAATAATTCAACAGTTTATTTCTAAGAAAGTGTGAAGACTACAAAAACCTAGTACATTATTCAATCCATGATTAAAACAAAGGAAGAGATGTCAGTCTACAATAATATACTCATTGTAAATATATTCTAAGAAAGAAAAAAATTGGGACATTTTCTTTTTCTTTCAAAGTTTATTAAATTATGAAAGTTTCCATTTCTGCCCCTCCTCCCAACACCCTCCCCCTCCCCCCTCCCCCTCCTCCTCCCTCTCCATCCCTAAGAACAGTCAGGGCTTCCAGCCCTGTGGGAAGTTCAAGTTCCTCCCCACTCCCTCCAGGTCCAGGAAGGTGAGTATCCAAATAGACCGGATCCCAAAAATCCAGTATATGCAGAGGAAACAAGTCCCAGTGTCATTGTCAATGGCTTTTCAGAAAGGCTCCGGGCCAGCCACATTCAGAGAATCCGGCCACATTCAGAAAATCTGGTTGGATTGCGTCCTCGTTCAGTCCCAGTCCAACTGGCCTTGGTAAACTCTCATTAGATCCCTCCCCTTGTATCAGTGGGTGATCGCACACCTCGCGGTCCTGATTTCCTTTTTCATGTTCTTCCTCCTTCTGCTCCTCATTTGGACCTTGGGGGGCTCAGTCCAGTGCTCCAATGTGGGTCTCCGTCTGTATAGCCATCCATCGTCAGATGAAGGTTCCCTCTGATCTTGCCTTCTTTGCTCACGTTCTCTTTTCTTCTGCCTCTCGTTTGGACCTAGGGAGTTAAGTCCAGTGTTCCAATGTGGGTCTCTGTCTCTATCTCCATCCATTGCCAGATGAAGGTTCTATGGTGATAAGCAAAATATTCATCAGTATGGTTATGGGCCTAGGCCATTTCAGGCACCCTCTCTTCTGTCCAGAGAACAATCTGGGGATCTCCTCGAACCTGGGATCCCATTTATAATCAAGTCTCCTGTAAACCCTAAAATGACTCCCTTAGTTGAGATATATTCTTCCCTGATCCCATATCCATCCTTCCTCCCTCCCCCCATCGCAGTCCCCCGAGTTTTCCCCATTCCTCCCCTACTCCCTTCTCTGTAACCCTCTCCCCTTCCAACAACCCTCCCACCCACCCCCCCATGCACCCGAGGTTACCTGGGACTCTTGAAAATTGGGACATTTTCAAATCATGTGTGGCCTGTACTTACCTTGATACTAAAGGAGAAATATGGTCTGCTTTCCTCTTAAGATTAAAAAAGGCAAAATTTTCATTAATCACAGTAATATGTGTCCTATTCAGTGTGATCAATGAAAATAAATACTATATAAATAAGGAAAAATGAAAAATTATCCTTTTCGACATTGAGCCTATAATTCGTGATCCTAGAGAAGCTAAATAAGAAGGTGAACCCAAAGAAAGACTTATAGTTATTGATTTTGGAAGTAGACAAGATGGCCAGAAAAAGATGAGAGCACAGGAGTGGGGGTGGGATGGGGATAAGGGGAGATTGGGGAGACAGAAGAGAGAAGAGGAAGATTTGGGAGAGTTTGGGGGAATGGGATGGTTGAGATGGAGGAAGGGTGGATATGGGAGCAGGGGAGAAGATATCTTAATTAAGGGAGCCATTTTTGGGTTGGCAAGAGACTTGACTCTAGAAGGGTTCCCAGGTGTCCAAGGGGATGTCCCCAGCTTGTTCCTTGGGCAACAGAGGAGAGGATGCCTGAACTGGACTTATCCCATAGCCACATTGATGAATATCTTGCATATCACCATAAACCTTCATCCAATGATGGATGGAGATAGAGACAGAGACCCACAGTGGAGCACTGGGCTGAGCTCCCAAGGTCCAAATGAAGAGCAGAAAGAGGGAGAAGATGAGCAAGGAAGTCAGGACCTTGAGGGGTGTGTCCACCCACTGAGACAGTGTGACTGATCTAATGGTAGCTTAAGGCCAGCTGGACTGGGAGCGATGGAGCATGTGATCAAACCAAACTCTCTGAATGTGGCTGACAATGAGGGCTGACTGAGAAGACAAGGACAATGGCACTAGGTTTTGATTTTACTGCATGTACTGGCTTTGTGGGAGCCTAGTCTGTTTGAATGCTCACCTTCCTTGACCTGGATAGAATGGGGAGGACCTTGGACTTCCCACAGGGCAGGGAATCCTGACTGCTCTGAGGACTGGAAAGGGAATGGGAGGGGGAGGGGAGGAGTGGGAGGAAAATGGGAGGAGGGGAGGAGGTGGAAATTTTCAATAAATAAATAAATAAATAAATAAATAAATAAATAACCTTTTCTAGAAATGTGTTTGTTAATGTTTAACTCAAAAAATATGAAAAATATTCTTCCCTGTAGAATGCATAATTACAAAAGAATTATAATATATAATGATGCAAGCACATTTTTTGAGATAACAATATATAGATGCTAAAATAAATATTACAATATTGCAAACAGCTTCTTGATTAGAGGTGAGATTATATCCACTTCCTTTTCTTCAGAAAGGCAATTCATCTACTTTGAACTTGTAAAAGACCTATACTGTTGAGAGTTCAAATTTTTTTAAGATGTGTTCATTTCTTTGGGATACACTTGCAGTGATGTGACGGTTCTACATTTGAGTAATTGGTTGGTATTTGTTTTATGCACCCCCCCTCCCGATCTGATGTACTATTCAACATAGCCAGTATATTTTTCTCTTTTATTGATAACAGATTACTTTCCGTACAATGTATTTTGATTATAGTTTCACCTCCTCTGTTCCTTCCAATTTCTCCCCACTTTCCCTCCCATTCAGATCCATTCTCTGTCTCTCATTAGGAAAAAATTCTCATTTGTATCCCCTTGATCTCCTTTTGGAGTCTTATTACCCTAGCTAGGACTTCAAGAACTATATTGAATAGACATGTAGAGAGTAGACAACCTTGTCTTGTTCCTGATTTCAGTGGGATTGCTGAGAATTTCTCTCCATTAAGTTTGATGTTGGCTGTTGGCTTGCTGTATATTGCCTTTATTATGTTTAGGTATGTTCCTTGTATCCCTATTCTCTCCAAGATGATTATCATGAAAGGATGCTGTATTTTGTCGAAAACTTTTTCAGAATCTAGTGAAATGATCATATGGTTTTTATTTTTCAGTATGTTTATATGGTGAATTACATTGACAAATTTTCATATGTTGAACCATCCCTGTATCTCAGGGATGAAGCCAACTTGATCATGGTGGATGACGGTTCTGATGTGTTCATAATTTGATTTACCAGTATTTAATTTAGTATTTTTGCATCAATGTTCATGAGTGAGATTGGTCTGTAATTCTCTTATTAATGTCTTTCTGTGGTTTCGTTATCAGGGTAATTGTAGACTCATAAAAAGAGTTTCTATTATGTGGAATAATTGGAGGAGTATTGGTATTAGTTCTTTGTTGAAAATCTTGTGGAATTCTGAGCTGAAACCATTTTGTCCTGGCCTTTTCTTGGCTATGAGACTTTTGATGACTATTTCTATTTCTTCAGCAGCAGTTATAGGGTACAAATCAGAAAAGAAGAAGTCAAACTCTCAGTATTTGCTGATGATATGATTGTTTACATAAGCAACCCCAAAAATTCTAGCAAGGAGCTTTGACAACTCATAAACACTTTAAGTAATGTAGCAGGATACAAGATTAACTCAAAAAATCAGTAGCCCTCCTGTACAAGATGATAAAAAGTCTGAAAAAGAAATCAGAGAAACATCACCCTTCACAATAGCCACAAATATCTTGGAGTAACTCTAACCAAACAAGTGGAAGACATGTATAATACAAACTTTAAACCTTTGAAGAAAGAAATTGAAGAAGACACCAGAAAGTGGAAAGATCACTCATGCTCTTGAGTAGGTAGAATTAACATAGTAAAAATGGCAATCTTACCAAAAGTAATCTAAGGACTCAATGCAATGTGCATCAACATCACAGGAAAATTCTTCATAGACCTTGAAAGAATGGTATTCAAGTTCATATGGAAAAGCAAAAAACCCAGGATAGCCAAAACAATCCTGTACAATGAAAGAACTTCTGGAGGCATCATAATCCCTGATTTTAAACTCTACTACAGTACTGAAAATAGTCCAGTATTGGCATAAGAACAGGCAGGAAGACCAATGGAACTGAATTGAAGACCTGGATATTATTTCACACACCTTAGAATACCTTTTTTTGACAAAGAAGCAAAAAATATCAAATGGAAAAAAGCACATTTAACAAATGGTGCTGGCATAACTGGATATCAACATGCAGAAGAATAAAAATAGACCCATGTCTATTACCATGCACAAAATATAAAGTCAGCCATGTTGAACCTTACAGAAGAGAAAGTGGAAAGTACACTTGAACATGTTTGCAAAGGAGAACACTCCCTGAATATAACTCCAGCAGCACTGACACTGAGAGAAAGAATAAATTGGACATCCTGAAATGGAAAACCTTCTTTAAAGCAAAGGACATGGTCAACAAGACAAAACAAAAGCCTACAGGATGAGAAAATATCTTCACTATTCCTACATCAGACAGAGGTTTGATCCCCAAAATATGAAAAGAACTAAAAATTGGTCATTAAAAGAACAAATAACCCAATAAAAGAAATGAGTACAGACCTAAACATAGAACTCTCAACAGAGGAATCTAAAACAGCTGAAAGACACTTAAGGAAATGCTCAACATCCTTAGCCATCAGAGAAATTCAAATAAAAACATCTCTGAGATTTCATCTCATACCTATAAGTTAAAAAACACTGATGACAACTTATGTTGAAGAGGCTGTGGGGTGAAGGAAACACTTCTGCATTGCTTGTGGGAATGCAAGCTAGTACAGCTCCTTTGAATATCAATGTGGTGATTTCTCGAAAACTTAGGAAACAACCTTCCTCAAGACCCAGTAATAGCACTTTTGGGTATATATCCAAAAGATGCTCAATTGTGCCACAAGGACATGTGTTCAATTATGTTCATACCAGTATTGTTTGTCATAGTCAGAACGTGAAAACAAACTAAATGCCCCTAGACCAAAGAATGGTTAAGAAAAAATGTGGTACGTTTACACAATGGAGTACTACACAGCAGAAAAATATAATGACATCTTGAAATTTGCAGGAAAATGAATGGAGCTAGAAAACATTATTTTGAGTGAGGTAACCTAGACCTAGAAATAAAATTATCACATGTATACTCATTTGTAAGTGGTTTTTAAATATAAAGCGAAGAATACCAGCCCACAAATCACAATCCCAGAGAACATAGACAAAAATGAGGACACTAAGAAAGACATACATAGATCTAATTTACATGAGAAGTAGTGGTGTGGGAGAATTGTCTGTATTCTGTCAATTATATTTTAAATAAATGCTGATTGGCCAGGCAGGAAGTATAGGTGGACAAACCAGACAGGAAGTAGAGGTGGAGCAAAGAGAATGGGAGTATTCTGGGAAGCAGGAAGCTCCCTCTGCCATTTCTGCCCAGACCACTGAAGAAGCAACATGTGAGCTGACAGCTGAAAAAGGTACCATGCCATATGGCTAACATAGATGAGAATAATGGGTTAATATAAGCTATAAGAGTTATCAACAAACCTGAGCTAATGGGCCAATCAGTTTATAATCTTATGGAGTACTGTGTGTGATTTTCTTTTGGACTTGCCAGCTGTGGGCTACCGGGCAGGACAGAAACCCCAACAAGCCAGCCCTTCATGATACAAAGTAGAAAAAGACAATATCTCCTGAGTAAACTGGAAGCATGGAGATCTTGGGGGAGGGCTGAATGGAGGGGACAGTCAGGGAGGGGAGCAGAGACAAATGTAGAGTTCAATACAAATCAATAAAATTTGCTAGAGTTAATGGACCAAGCAGTGACTTAAAAAATAAACTTTATAAAAGGAACAGTACAATAACAAAAATTACACATTAACTCTCACACACTGTGGGAGAATCTTACACCCCACTTTCACCAAAGGGCAGTGTAAGTCCTGGACTCTGGCCTCCATCTTTGGAGGCCCTGTCACTGTGCCTGCCAAGCCTTGACCCCTCCCCATAAGAGGTTCAAAACAGTCCAACAAAATCTTGACCACTCCTCCAGTCTATTTAATCTGCTGCCCTGGAAGTTCCATCATGGTTCCCCCTACCATCATCGCTTTCATAGCTTTTATGTTCCCCCTTGAAGCCACCCAAGAGTGCAGGAATCTTATTGAACCTGAATATTTTTTTTTAATTTAGCTTGTTGTGATATGGATTGATTAGGATATTTGCTTCAGCCAAGAGCTCGCATTAGGAAAATTCCTAACAGGCAGGTCATACAGATAAAATCTAAACAGAGAAATACTGGAGATAACAGATGTTATAAACCAAATTGACCTAACAGATATTTATAGAACATTTAATCAAAACAGAAAAGAACATAACTTCTCTGCACCTTATGGAACTTTCATTAAAAAAAAATGATCACATACATGGACACAAAGTAAGCAAACAACAGATAGAAAACAATTGAAAAAAAGAAGATAAAACAACTCCCTGAATACTATCAGTCCCCACACACTAAACTCTAATAACAACAGAAAGAACAGAAAGCCTACAAGCTCCTAGGAATTGAAACACTCTCTACTGAATTAAAAATAGGTCAAGAAAGAAAGAAATTACTTTCTAGAATTCAATGCAAATATGAAAGTACAGCATACTAAAACTTATGTGATTCAATGAAATTGTCTATAGGTGCCTATATAAGAAAATAAAAAGATTGGAGAGATATCATATTAGCAATTTAACAACATACCTGAAATCCCTAGAGCAAAAAGAATCAATCACACAAAAGAAGAATAAATGGCAGGGAGTAATCATGGTCATGTCTGGAAATTGATAAAGTAGAAACAAGGAGAAAAATACAAAGAATCAATGAAAGAAAGAGTTGATTCTTCAAGAAAATCAACAAGATTAACCAAACCCTTATGCAAACTAACAAAAGGCAAGGATAGAATATTCAAAAAAGAAAATCAGAGACAAAAAGGAGACAAAACAGAAGACAACAACAACAACCAAAGAATCCATAGAATCACAGAACATACTTTAAAATCTGTAGTCCACCAAATTGAAAAGCCTAAAAAATGAATAATTTTCACAACGGGTACCACTTACAAAGGTTAATGGAGAACGAATAAACAATTTACTTAGAACTAGAACTGACAATGAAACAGAAGCAGTCATTAAAAGTCTCCTACAGCTCCCCCAAAATGCATAGGACCAGATAGTTTTATCTCATAGTTTTGCTTCTACCCGACTTTCAAAGAAGAGTTAATGCCAATATTCCTCAAATTTTCTACAAAACAGTGAAGGAAAATTTCCCATTTTTTTTTATGAGGTCACAGTTACCATCATAACCAAATCACATAAAGACATAATGGATAAAGAGAATTCCATACCAATTTCCCTCATGAACCTAGATGAAAAATGCTGAAAAATTAAGTCCAAGAACACATCAAAAATATTCTCCACCATGATCAAGCAGGCTTCATCCCAGGGATGCAGGATTGGTTCAATTTAAGAAAGTCAAGAAATGTTACCTGCCATGGAAACAAACTGAAAGAAAAAAAAAAAACCACATGATCATCTCATTAGGTGCAGAAAACTTCTTGACAAAATCCAAACCCTGTCATGACAAAATCCTGTAAAGAATAGGATGCAAGGGACATATGTAAACATAAAAAATGCAGTTTACATTTGTATCTGACAATATTTTACTCTTTTGATTTAACTCTGTGACACAGCCTCATTGATTCTAATTTTTGTTTCACTAATTATATTTAAATAGTATAATAGAAAAAGGTTATCTATTTGCATTATATTTTATAATGCTAATTTCTAGCATATGTTAGGGTTTTCCTGCGTTTTCTGCATCCTTTATTACTTTTACCTACTTCTTTCCTGCTTTTTTAAATTTTTTACTTTACTCATATGTTTTAATTTTGACTTTCTCATTTTTAGAGCTATGATACTGATAGAGTTCATACTTTCATATATTTTAAAGTTTGAATTTATCTTTCCTTCTGCTCTTTGTACAAATACTTAAATATCCTTTGTAAGACCTCTCAAATGATGATTAATTTCCTCAGTTTTTGCTTCTCTTAGAAAGATGTTATTTATCATTCACGTCTAAAATATGTCATTGCTGGATTTAGCATTCTTGGTTGGCAGCTCGGAGTTATTTTTAACTTCAGGAATTTGAAAATGTCACCCATTTTCTCCTGGGCAATAATGTCTCTGCGTAAAAACTTGTCATTAGTCTAATAGAACATTTCCTTAAAAATGTCTGGTACTTTTCTCTTGCTGTTTTTAGAAATTTCTTTTTTGCCACTTTTGAAAGTTTGAGTTAAATGCATTTCACAATGAACCTTTTAAAGAGAAAAAAATATTTGGTTGAGGGTCTTTAAGTCTCTTCTACCTAAATGTGCATATCTTTTGGGCAAATGCTCAACTATTATTTCATTAAATATATTCCATATGATTTCTTTCCTCTTTTCTTTTACAGAGATCCAAAACTGAAATGAATTTCAAAATTATAATGTTCTGTATTCTCAGAGACCTTTATCACTAATTTCATCTTTCTCACAAGAGAATTTTTTGGAAATAAGAAATTGTTTTTTTCCATTTAATGTCATCTAGTCCTGAATTTCTCTATTTTCATTTGGCTTACATTCTTATGCTCTTCAATTGCTGTTTAATCATATTTATCAATTTCAATGTCCTTGTTGAATTGCTTATTAAGACTATGACTGATTTTCTTAAATTAGTTGATTATCTGTATTTTAGTTATTCTCACTGATTCCTTTTAGAAACAGTATTCTGAAGTATTTTTCCTGCAGTTCATTAACCTTGTTTTCTTTGGTAAAATTTTGAAAAGATGTCATGAATTTGAAATAAAAGATGAAAAGATATATGGCAGTGTTTGGAGGAAGGAGGAAAACGATGTATTTATAATCATATAATATAAAATTACTATAATTCATTAAAGACATAAAGTAAATATTCATGTGTTAGTTTCTTCTGTCCCTTTGTTAATATTTTCAAATATATAAATACACCTGAATCTACCAATTTTATGAAGTAGCTTTTTATTAAGTATTTTTTTCCTGAGGATGTACTTTGGAAATGATTTTGCAGGGTCTATTGGCATTTATTCCTACTGTTTATTTGTCTTCATATATTTTTATCAGCTTTGATAAATCATTGGTTTTAAAAGTGGTGGCTTAAGTAGTGAGACTAAGCAAACTGTCACTTTCTTTGGAACTTAAAAAAATTAGTATCCTTCTGTGGTGCATGCACATATTAGCAAGGATGAGATGTTCATCTGGCATCCTTCTCTTGGGCCTAGATGGGAGCAAAACAAAACTTGTGACATTTGAGACATATATTCTTCAGTCTCCATTTGGTTCATACCCAAACTCTAATGAGTAGGTATTGCAAATGCCAACAATTCTCAATAGCTCCTCAGATGGGTGTTGAGGTTTATAAATTGAATGGCTTCATCAAATGCAGGTTCTCTACAGGCAGACAAAATTGTGGGTTTATGTGTGTGGTGATCCTATCATATCTAGAAGATACAATTTAGCCCCACTTCTCCCTGCCCTCTGTTTATAACAGTCTCTCATAACCATTTCTATGATGATACCTAAGCCTTTAGAAAGGGAAGGAGGGGGGGGAGGGAGGAAAGATAGTACAGATGTCCCATTTAGTGATGAGTATTCCACTGATATTTATGCTTTGCACGTTTTCCAGTTGTATGTTTCTGCTTGAACCATCATCAACTACACAAATAAATTTCACTGATGAGATTGAGAGATGCATGTGGTTCAGGAATGGTACTACCAATATATCTACAGCAACTGCTGGAGATGAAGGTACATGTAGATGTAGAACTTTCCAAGCACTCGTGGACCTAAACTGGAGACAAATCCCTTCCCCTCTCAAGGTATGGAGCTTCTACTCTAAACTTTTCAATTGAAAAATATTATTACAGATTGTATAAAAACCTCAACTCCTTGAGACTATTTTCTGTATCATTTGTGGAAAAGTATATTCAATAAATAGATCATTTAAAATATGGCAGAATGAATACTACTTTCCAAAATAAATACATTTTAATGAACGGAACTTAGTTGTGATAATGTAATTTTAGATTCAACCATGTAAAGTAGACTCACCATTTCATACTATTGTAAGCGTTCTGATCTGGATGACAAATGAAGCTTGCTAAACATCATTTCTCTTCATTTTGGATGACATTATCTAGTTAAATGGGATTTAAATCTACCATGCAAATTTGATAGAGAATATTTCATAATAAACATTACTAACAATGAAATAAATTTTAGTTTATTTTCCCTTGGGTATATCTGTTTATGAATGAATTCATACTTCATAAATCATTCTCACAAGCAAAGATACAATTGAAATAAATCTATTTTCCTTACATCTCATGGAATTTTGTTTAAATTTTTAGTAAAATAGAGAAGATATGTTCTCAATGACAACAATATAATAGCCACACAACTCTGTTTTAAAAGAATTTCCTGAGAATTTCAGTCTTTTGAGATGGAGTAGATTTAGAAAGTATATGGTGAGGGGGGAGAAAAAGTAGTATAGGGACTGTATTTGAATCTCAAAAGTAGAGAAATGGCAAAAAAATGTAAAGATGAATGATTCTATCATGCAATTATCCTTGCTGTAGCATAAAATAAATGGGAGGTTTATTTTTAAGCTATGGAAGACCAAATAATTTTTTTTTAAGGAAAAGTAGGTTTCAGTATGCTGCCACATTTTATGGAACTATTGCTCATTATGTGTTATCTATTCTTTTGGATTCTAAATTTGTAATTGATATCAAAATGTTTTATTGATATATTGTCCTGCACTTGTAAATAAATAATTTTATGAATAATACAAATAATGGGGTTTCTTTTAGTATTTGCATATTTGAGTGTGTGTGTGTGTGTGTGTGTGTGTGAGTGTTTGTGTTTCTGTGTGTGTCTATGTGTAAGCATATAATGTTCTTCTTTATTCCTATTCCTCACTGCCCTCTTCATATCCTCTGCCTTCTTCTTACATAAGACGTACTTATGTTTTTAAATCCTCAGTGGTCAATCTTCCCATCCTAATACTTCTTTTGTTTAACATTATTATATGAGTATATCACATCTCTCTTTTCTTTTTTTAATTAATTAATTCATTTATTAAAAATTTCCACCTCTTCCCTGCCTCCCCTTTCCCTCTCCCTTCCCACTTCCCCCTCCCTCCCTAGTCTTAAGAGCAGTAGGGTTCCCTGCCCTGTGGGAAGTCCAAGGTCCCGCCCCATCCAGGTCTATAAAGGTGAGCATCCAAACAAACCAGGCTCCCACAAAGTCAGTCCATGCAGTAGAATAAAAACCCAGTGCCATTGTCCTTGGCTTCAAAGTCAGCCTTCATGGATGGAGATAGAGACAGAGACCCACATTGGAGCACTGGACTTAGCTCCCTAGGTCCAAATGAGGAGCAGAAGTAGGGAGAACGTGAGCAAGGAAGTCAGGATCACAAGGGGTGCGTCCACCCACTGAGAAGGTAGAACTGATCTAATGGGAGCTTACCAAGGCTAGCTGGACTGGGAGTGATGGAGTATGTGATCAAAATGGACACTCTGATCGTGACTGGCACATCTCTCTTTTCTTATCTCCCTCAGTACCTTCCCACATACCCCTCCTTGCTCATTTTCAAATTCCTGGCCTCCCTATTCTCTCTTTCTGTAGTCTCCTTCCTCTCTTAAGACTTCTTCTTTCCTTTTTAGTTTCAATGCATACACATTCTTAGTGTTCAATTTCCCTTCTTTATATTTCTGTTTCTGACTGTCTTCCCTTTCTTTCCCTCCTCCTCCACTCTTCCCATTTCCTCCCCACTCCTCCCTTCAGACCCTCTCTGATCATTTCCTCCTTTCTCATTTTTATTTTCTTCCTCCCTCTCATTTTCTTTTTCTATTTTCAGTATTTTGCGTCATGCAATGACACAACAAAAAAGCTCTTGCTACGTATTGGTATGACTATAATTTCAAGCATCCAGAACTGTAAGAAATAAATTTCTGTATATTAATAAGTTCCAGACATCCTGGTACATTATGCCTAATCATTTTGGTTTCCAATAAGATAGCTGTATAGCATTTTTCTTTCAATTTGTATGCCTTTATTTTCTGCATTTTTTCATTGTATTGAACTTCCAGTACTATGGTGAATAGAACATCTCTATTAAAATAATCATACATGCAAAGAGAAATATACACATTAACGTATACTCTGTGTTAGTTCTACAGTATGTACATTTTTATTATTTCCATTAGATCAAATATATTCTTTATTTATAATTCTCAGGGAAAATTCTGTAGTACTTATCACCAAACTACAGATTGTTGTACATGTAATTTTTTAAGTCCTTAATTTTTTACTATTCCTAGACTCTAGAGAAACTTTATGTTAGATGAGGGCTAAAATTTATGAAATGTCCTTTCTGTACTTACTGAGGTGGTTTTATGATATTTTACTTCTTTCTGTTACTGTGATGAATTACTTTGGTTGATCTGTAATTTCTGCCTTTCAAGCAATGTGTCCATTTCCACTGAAAGCAACTTTAATTATTGAAAATAGTACCATTTCAACATTAATTAAATAACCATTGCTTTCTGTTTACCATGACAGCTATGGATTATTGTGCTTTTCACTTACTCACTGATTCCCACAATTACAAATTTGAAAATTTTATTGCCATTTGAGGTGTTTTATTTAACTGGTTTTTTTCATTATTGTGCTTTACTTTCACATTGTTTCACAATTCTTATCTTATTACTATTCTTTACTTATACTTTAGGTTTAGTTTGTTTGTTTATTTACTACATGAATAAGGTGAATTTCTGATTTATTTAGGCTTTCTACAGCTTTACCATAAACACAATATAATTGTCCATAATTCCATACTACATGAATATAGAATGATGACTTAAATTTTTATTATTTTATCTAATATATTTTATAATCTCTGTCATATTTAATTATATATTACACATTTTACTATTAGTTTTTAATAAAAGAAACATACTTTAAGTCTTTCATATTTTCAACTTTATTTAGATTTGCTGTCTCTTTTTGACTGATCTTGGAAATTAGCAACATAAATTTGAACAGAATTATGTCTTGTTGTCTGTTCTTAAAAGAGAGTTCTATAAGTGTAAATTAGGTTTTTATTTGAAAACATATTTTTCAAAATCTCTCATAATAATTATATTTCTTTTGCCGCAAAGAAGTATTAAAATAATAATGAATGTGCATTTGTTTTCCTTTCTATCATTTTCTGTGTCACATATTGTGAAACTCTGTTATTAAATATATTATTCATATTCAGGACTGTTGTCGTTTAAAGGAACTGAAAATATGACAATGATAGATTATTTCTTTTTATTACTTGTGGTGCTTATTGTTCTTAAACATACACCCTATGGTATTAACACAATCAACTTGAGTTGGCTATCTTGTGATAAAGGCTTCAAATTGTCACTTATTTTGCAATTTATTCCTTACAAGTCTGAGTTTACTTCCACATACCATAAATTCACATCTTTCTTTAAGCCATTCTTGAGATACATGCCATTTATATTTTTAGAATTTTTTCATTTAGTTCATTTTCATTTTGCACTTTAAAAAGACTTTCTACATGTTGTATTTGTTCTGTTATCTTCTTTTGTTCATTTCTTTCACTTTCTACATTAAGTGAAATATCTGAAGAATGAAATGTTACAGGAACTATCTTGTATGATTTCAAAACCTCTGCATTTGTATTCATAAAATTTGGGGGAGTGTTTTGAAGTAAACTAGCAGTGACCAAATAAAAACATTACAATCTTAAAATCATTGTAACAGCCTAAAATAAAATAACTTGGTACCTTAATATGAATGACAATTGTTCAAACATAGAAAGCTACTAAATAAGGCAATATAGTAAATTTTAATGTGACTTTTTCAGGAATAAAAGTAACAGTTATTTATTTCATTCATATCATTTACTTATTGTGAATTGGCCTTTATCGAAGCCATTCATATTTATTTTAAAAGGTAAATGTAGTACCATAAGATAACTAAAGCCCAAAAGAAATTTAAAATTATGTTCAAATTCAGCTTTGTTAGTGCAGATTGCATTAATTTATCAGGCATGGAATGACAACAAGAGTAGGAAAAAGGCTGCTTGTTTGTCCCTGCATGCTTAGCCCGGAAATGATCACACAGAAACCATATTTTTTAAAATCACTGATTTGTACATTAGCTCTAGCTTCTTATTGGCTAACTATTACATCTTAATTTAACCTATCTCCATTAATCTGTGCACTACCCCGAAGGTGTGGCCTACCAGCAAGGATTCAGCATGTCTATCTCCAGCAGCAGCTCCTTCGCTTCGCCCTAACTCCTCCTTCTTTCTCCCAACATTCAGTTTAGTTTTACCCACCTAGCTCTGTTCTACCCTATAAAGCCAAGTCAGTTTCTTTATTCATTAACCAATAAAAGCAACACATAAACAGAAGGACCTCCCACATCAAATAAGATTATTTTATTTTATTTTCTAAAACTATTGTCTCTTTGGAATTAAAATTACTATTTTAAACCTTTGAGCTTCATTTAATTGTGTTTGGATAGTATGCATTAAGAAACATAATGATATGTGAAGTTAAATGCTTTTAAAACTGCATGCTTACTTTTATTTATTTTTTGAATTTCTAAATGTTTCATACTCAATGGAATGACACTTTTACTTCCAATATCTTGCATGCGTCATTTATATTTTACAAACACTTGCATTTTTGATCAGTTTTATATATATTCTTGCATGCTCTTCTATTTTCAATCAAATTTCCCCAATAATGCTTAAAATCACCAATTTAATTTTACATGCAACCTAATATGTTTTGCTTTTCAGCCAAAAACCCAACTTAATATTTCTAATGTATCAATCTTGCTGTTTTTAGCCCTGTTTCCACAGGTTAACAAAAATTTACTGGGTAGCCACATATTTAATCCTCACCCATATTTATATTTGATCAATTTCATACTTCTAAAAATATTTTAGAGAAGCAAGTATTTGACAATTAGTACAGAATTTGTGTGTGTGTATGTTTGTACTTGTGTGTGTGTGTGTTTGTGTATGTGTGCAAACTAAACTAAGAACTTAGATTGCTAAATTGTTTCATTAGCAGTTTTCTTCTAACCCTGAAAATAAACTTATGTTTAAGGGCAAGCCTATTTTAAGACGCAAATCTGATGTTTATGGTTTATGTTTCTTATTTTTAATTTTATCTTTTAAAATTTTACATTTGTTTTTTTTTGTTTTAAGAATTACGGCAAAGTTAGAGCTTTTATATATAATTTATGCCTCCTGTAACTGAATTCAAAGAATTTCACTACTAAACAACATGTTTACATGTTTTTCACAGTTTGCTGCTTTGCTACATATCAACTTATGTACACAATCACAAGGCAGTCTGGCATAGGCAGAAAGTCTAGGTATCATAACCTCTACAAAGTCCTAGAAATTGATGGGATTAACTTAAGGAATTTACAGGAAAATGTGACACAGAGAATCAGAAACTAAAAATTATGATGTGTAAATTTCTAGAAACTTTACATTTTTGTAAATTACTAACTCATTATTTGTATTTTACCTCGCTTGTGAAAGAACATCTGTCATAAAAATCTTTGAGAACATAATTAATAGTAGTGATGTCCTACACTATTGAAAACAAATAAGAAGTATTTGCTTTATTCATAGTTGTAAAATAGTTATGCAATCACTTAAGAAAATTCTTCGACACTAAAATTTTTTCTGTTCTATGAAGCTGGAAGCACTCTGCCCTGTTGTTAAGCCCTCTGTGTTATCTTGAGATGCTCAGCCCACACAGAGATGACCAGTTGTGAAAACAACCTATTTTGTTCAGGAAAAAGAAAAGATGCATTCCTTAACACACCTGAAAATTGATCTCTTGTTTATTAAAGATCAGTCTCATAATCTGGATTCAATTCTACTCAATTTCAGTCTCAGACATAAACATCATTCTATCTACCTCTCTGCCTGTCTGTCTGTCTGTCTATCATTTTAAATTGTTGAAAGAAATTTAAGTGTTCATAAAGAATTCACTTTTTTTAAAAACACACGTGACTATTGAAGGCCCCATGTATATGAAACAATCAAGTTTTTTGGCATCAACAAAACATATAATACAACTTCTGCCCACATATTAAGATTCATCAGTTTCCTGAAAAAGAACACAAAATAATACTAAGCTTAAAGATATGTGATAAAATGCAAGTGAAGAAGTAAGTGTAGAAAATAGTATGTGGTCAAAATTAGTTTTCATTAGAAACAAAATTCATAAGTAAAGAAATAAATCAGAATAATGAAGATGAAGAATCTAATGACATAGTGATTAAATTCAAGCCAGATTTTTTTTTAGTAATTTTATTAAATTATAAAAGTTTCCATTTCTGCCCCTCCACCCACCACCCTCCCACTCCCCCCACTCCCTCTCCTCCTCCCTCTCCATCCCTAAGAGCAGTCAGGGTTTCCTGCCCAGTGGGAAGTTCAAGTTCCTCCCCCCTCCCTCCAGGTCCAGGAAGGTGAGTGTCCAGACGGACTGGATCTGCAAAATACAGTATATGCAGAGGAAACAAGTCCCAGTGTCATTGTAAATGGCTTTTCAGAAAGACTCCGGGCCAGCCACATTCAGAGAATCTGGTTGGATTGCGTCCTCGTTCAGTCCCAGTCCAACTGGCCTTGGTAAACTCTCATTAGATCCCTCCCCTTGTATCAGTGGGTGATCGCATCCCTCGCAGTCCTTATTTCCTTTTTCATTTTCTTCCTCCTTCTGCTCCCCATTTGGATCTTGGGGGCTTAGTCCGGTGCTCCAATGTGGGTCTCCATCTGTATTGCCATCCATAGTCGGATGAAGGTTCTCTCTGATCTTGCCTTCTTTGCTCACGTTCTCTTTCCTTCTGCTTCTCGCTTGGACCTAGGGAGTTAAGTCCAGTGTTCCGATGTGGGTCTCTGTCTCTATCTCCATCCATCGCCAGTAAGCTGAAACATAGAGAATTACTTTGATAACTGAAAAACAGACCATTTGAATTACCCAATAAGTTGATTAAAAACTACCAGGCATACAAACATTATGTAAGTATCCATACATAAAGGATAGTCAAAAAATATTTTAAAAGCATACCAAATCTTCCCAAATTTTCAGAAGAGAAATTATACAAATGAGTATTAACCACATTAAAAAACTGACAATAAAGGTAATAATCTGTGGAAATTAACTGAAAATTATAACATGGTTTACTCCTTTTTAACTTACTATTACTATATATTTCTGGTTCTGGGTTACCTTGGTCAGGATGATTTTTTTCAAGTTACAAAAAGTTTCAAATTTCAGCAATTTGCCTGAAAATTTCAGGATGTTCTTGTTATAAACAGCTGAGTCCACTGCATAAATGTACTATAGTGTGTATTCACTTAATATTGAAAATTAGCTGTAAAGTAATCAATCATGTTACAGTCCACAGACCCAGAGAGGCTAAGTAACAAGGAAAGATTAAGAGGGGATGCAAGGATGTCCCTGAGAAAGGATAATAGAAGATGTGTCGAGGATAGCCTAGGGACTGCTGGGATTGAGCAAAGGAGAGATCAAGTGATTGGGAGAAGAAAATATTGGAAGAAAATTCTGTAACAACTTATTTTTCAGGGTCAGGTGGAAACCTAGTGCAATGTAAACTCCATGGAATCTATATGAGTAACCCTAGCAAAGACATCTAATATTGGGGGACACATAGCCTGAACTGGCAATCTTCTGTAACCAGACAAGTCCTCAAGAGGTAGGAATGGGACACCAATTCAGCTGAACAACCTCTCAGCTTTGATTGAATTAGTTTGATCTGCTTGCAGTGTTCTGAGACTGGCACTTGAGCACAATATTCATCAATGAGACCAGAGAGACTTCATCCAGCACCTAATAAAAGCAGATGCAGAGTCCCCACAACCACACATTAGGAAGAGCTCAGCAAGTACTGCAGAGATAAGAAAGGATTAGAGGACCAGAGGAAACAGGGACACCATGAGACCAACTGACCAGTATTCATGGAGGCTTGCAGAGACCAGGGAGCCTGAAGGGCTCTGACCTAGATCCTCTGCATATATATTACAGCTGTGTAGCTTGATGTTTTTATGAAAATTCTAACAGTGGGAGCAGGGGCTTGTTGACTGAGTTTTCTGTCCTGCCCAGTTCTGGCAATCATTAAGTCCCAAAGAAATCACATAGAGGTCTACATTAGTTATAAACTGATTGGCCCATGAGCTCAGTCTTCCTATTAACCCTTATAACCTATATTATCTCATTATTCTTACCTGTGTTAGCCACATGGCTTAGTACCTTTTTTCAGCAAGGCAATCACATCTTGCTTCTGCAGTGGCTAGACTAGGAAAGCAGAAGAATGGGCTTCCTTCTTCCCAGAATTTTCCTTTTCTCCTTGACCCTCTTCTCCTTCCTCTCTGGTTGTCCCACCTATACTTCCTACCTGGCTACTGATGAAACAGCATTTATTTAAAATATAATTGGCATAATACATATAATAGTCCCACACCAGGGGCTCTCTCTTACTCTTCTGCCTGCTTGTGAGATGTGTTTCCTCCTACAGGATCATCTTGTCCAGTCTTGATATGATGATATGTACCTGGTATTATTATAGCATATTATGCCATGTGTGCTTGATGTCTTTTGGATAGCTGCTCTTTTTCTATGGGGAAACAGAGGGGAGTGAATCTGGGGGCAAAGCAAGGTGTGAGAGGAGAGACTGGGCGGGGAGGAGAGGAAACTACAGTCAGAATGTAAAATATGTGAGAATAAAAAAATAAAAATAAATACAATGACTATTATAAAAATAAAACGCTCGCAAAGGGGAGAAAAATGAGTCACTTATACCTATTTTGTAAGAATATAAATTTTTATAAGGAATTTCCTCCAGAAACCAAAACTAGATGTAATGTATGCTCAGTCAATACCACGTCTCGGTGTTTGGTAAAAGAAAATGAAATCTTTCTATAAAAAAAATGTCTGTATGTCCATACAGAAGCATTATTGAAATAACTAAGATATGTAATTAATAATAGCTAGCTATGAATTAATGCAGATGATAAAAGAAAGTTTGCAAAAAGTAATATTATTTATCCAGAGTGAACTATTGTCTTTGGGGGAAAAGGAAATGAAATTAAAAAACATGTTGTATAGGAAAATAAATCTACAGAAAACTTTAAGGTCTCCACTGTTAGAGGAGACAATGGGAACCAATAATAAAATCAATATGGAAGCTCAGTATCACTATGTATTTGGAAGTTCATTCCTGGTACAGTAAAAGTTGCCAAATATCCATAGCTGGGAAGCTTCCAAATACTAGAGGAGTACCTACTACAATAGTTTTGCTAAATGGAAAAAAATTTAGATACTTATCCATATACACATAGATAATTGCATCTCTCACCCCTCACCAGAGATACTTTATTTTAGAATAAAAATAAATTAATTACAGAGACCTACAAGCAGTGTAAGTGCATAGAATATGTGGATATTTACTGCTAATAGCCAAATTGGATATATATATATATATATATATATATATATATATATATATATATATATATATACCCCCATTCCCATGACTCAGAAGAAAGAAGAAAAATAGTATAGGATCAAGGCATTAAAGAGAACTGCTATGAAATAGCTCACTTTGGAAATAAAGGGGCCATTATACTCATGAGTACACATTAGATGCAGTTACATGTACAATATCTGCACAAGGTTAAGCTGATAAATACTCCAGAAAAGAAGGAAGAAGTGCATATGAGTCCCCAAACCCTAACTGAAGAGCAGGAGATGCCTGTTATTGGAAGATGTTATAGCAGGCTTATTTTTTTGGCTATTAGTCACCTTCCAAATCATGACACAGAGATGTAATATTAATTATGAATGCTAATTATTTCATGCTTGTCTCACTAGCTCTTAAAACTTAAATTAACCCTTTTGCTCTTTATGTTTTGCCTCAGAGTTTTATTCCTCTCTTTCATCCTGTACATCCTACTATTACGACTTACTCTGTGTGTCTGACTGGCTTCTGACCCCGGGCATCTTCCTTGCTTTCTCTCACATTCTCTCCTTTCTTCATCCCTGAGTCTAGATTTCTCCTCCGACTTGTTCTATCTGCATTCCAACCCAACCTATCGCTCTACTGCCTAGCTATTGGCCATTAAGTTTTTAATTAGACCAATCAGGCAAGCAAGGTAAAAGAGTATCACATTTTTTACATAATTAAACAAATACAGCATAAAAAAGCAACACACCTTTACATAATTAAGCTATGTAGCACAACTTTACATAGTTAAACTAGTGTTCTACAGCATAAAGAAACGCAACACATCTTTACATAGTGAAAATAATATTACAAAAAGTCAATGGATCATAAAATACAATATGCATGAAATTGAAAGTGATGTGTTAGGAGGAACTTAAGAGAATTAGAAAATGTAGATCATATGAACAAAATCCATGGCATATATGCATTAAATTTTGCAAGGTAAATAAAAATATTATCTAACAAGGGAGCAAGTGCCTTTTATCTAAAAAAGGAGAATAAATTTGAAATTTTACATGATACTACATAAGAAAATAATTATAATATATAAATAAATATAAAACTTAACATTGGAAAGTTATTGGCAAGATAGCATAAAAACAATTTTAGGATGTTGTTCTGGGCAAATTAACTGTCAATATTAGCAAAGAAAAAACATGAACAAACGTCATTGATTTAAACCAGGAAGCTACATAGTAAAGAGTAGAATAAAGAATATCTAAGAAGTTATCATTCATTCTTAAATAAATCAGTTTAAAAATGATAAATGGCAGAACTAAATAATAGGTTAAGGACCAAAATAGGTATTTAATCAGAATGTGCACACACGAGATAGTCTCTAAAATCTGTTAGAAATACTATTGTTAAAATACACAATATAATCAATGCTGGTGAGAGTGTGGAAAAGGCAACTCTTCTTGATGGAAATTTAAATGAATATTTCCATTATGTAAAACTATAGGTTGCTTCCTTAGAAAGTTAAAATATAGCTAATATATGATACAATATTTTGAAAAAAACTTTTAAATATTGTCTCAAAGAGATACACTATTTTGTATTCATTCTGTGATGCTTATAATAGACAAGGTGTCAGATTAACTTTCTATGGTAGTTTGAACCAGAATGGTCCTCAAAGGCTCATATATTTGAATATTTGATCCCCAGTAGGAAGACTTTTGGAAAAGATTAGAGAGTGGAGCCTTGTTAGAAGAGATGTTTGATTTAGGGTGAGATTTTCCTTTTCAAATCCCATGCTATTCTCAGGGTCTTTCTCTCTCTCTGCCTTTTGCAATTGCATTTAAAGATGTGAGCTTTCAGCTACTGCTTTAGCACTATGCCCACCTACTTCATGCTATACTCACAACCATGATAGTCATCAACTTTAAACTTCTGAAACTGTAAGGTGCAAATAACCTCTTTTTTGATAAGCTCCCTTGGTACTAGTCTTGTCATAGTAATAGAGAAGTGATTAAAGCACCTACTAATTATCAAATGAACAGAATACATTTATGTTCGTAACTCTGAAATAGAAAGGCATCCTGTTATTTGTGAAGATCATGATTAACTCAAGGATTTTTATGTGAAATAGATTACATTGTACTAAAGTATTTGAATTAACGGAAATAAAAAATGATTATTAAGAAAAGGAGGAAAAAAATCAGAAGATGATTACAAAGTTTCAGCTGCAACACAGGAAAAACTTTAGTAATTTGTTGTACAGAAGATGAACTATGCTAAAAAGTATTATGCATTTCAAAATTGTTAAAATAATTAACTTAAAATCTTTTTACTAAAAATTAAGAAATGGATTGGCTAATTAGCCAGTTTTAAGATTTTCATACTACAATATTTAAACCTCCATATTTTATCTTATAAATATATAAAGTAGTTACTTGTCAGTTAAAATAGTTGTACCAACAATAATAATAAGAGAAGAGAAATATTCTTTAAGATAAAACAAATAAATAATTCCCCAAATGTTAAAAATGTACAGAAATGTAAAATATCAAATTCTAATATGTATAATATCACATGTCCAAATGAAAAACAGTATTATAAACAGAAGATAAGCCAGACTCAATATGTGTTTCTTTAGGCATATTATGTTATTTTTCAGAGAAAAACTATATGTGAAATATCATATCAGAAGTCTGAGTAGCCATATAAGAGTTAGCATTTTGTGACTTTAACTTTTCTCACTTTGGCATAAAATTAGCCAGTGCAAAGGTATTTAAGAATCATTGAATAAGAATGTGACTGCTTATTACTATATTTTAGTTAATTGGTTGCTTTTAAATTGTAAAGACAAAAGAAACTTATCTTAGTATATGTGAGCATGACTATGTAATGCATTTGAATTACCTATTACACATATTTGTATTCTGGGTGAAATGCTATAAGTTAATATCTTAAAATAAATCAAGAAATCATATAGCAGAAACAAAATAATAATATAGGACTAATTGAAATATTAGGAATTTCTTCTTATGTTCTTTATATTGTCTATAAACAATTTCCAACTTTATGAGGAAGCTTTTTAAAATTGAGTTAATGGGATTTTCAAATAAAGAGTATCAGAAGAAATAACATAAGACAGAAACTCCTTAGCATGAAAATGTTTTCTCAATAGATGTGGTTTTGTTCAAAGGAATTTAAGATAATTTCTATATTTAAACACTGAACTGAGTAATTAGCTATTATGAAAATTGTTCTATTAATTTGATTTATAGTTTTTGTATATTTTGTCTCATTGGATAGCCCATTATATTTTGGCAGAAACACTTAATGTACTGTTTTGCTAAGAATATACAAAATTCTCTTTTTATAAGTAGAAATAAAATAGACAGAGAAATTTAGTAATAATTGTGAATACATAAATAGAGTTTCTTTCTGAATTTTTGGACAGTGAGAAATTCTATTCAAGTGTATTTTGCACAGAGTTATGACTTACTGTTTAAGGTATCAAAAACCTTAATAATAACTCTTTTAAAATGAATCAATAAAATTTTATTATATAATTTCTGGTCATATTCAGTGTTTATAATTCAATTATGCTTATAAAACATATGATAAAAACAACTACAGTATGATATCATATTGAGAAAATATATAATGTGTGTATAAATATGTATTGCTACAATTAAACCAAAACAATAATAATAGAGTAGATTTCAATATGGTTTTATCATTATTACTGTCCAATAATTCCTCATGTGAAAACATGATTACATCATTTTGAGTGAAGTAACCCAGAGACATAGAAAGGCAGTCATCACATGTTGCCACTCATAAGTGGTTTTTAAACATAAAGCAAAGAATACCAGCCCACAAATCACAATCCCAGAGAACTTAGAAAGAATGAGGACCCTAAGAGAGACATACATAGATCTAATCTACATGGGAAGTAGAAAAAGACAAGATCTCCTGAATAAATTGGGAATATGGGCACCTTGGGGGAGGAGTAGAAGGGAGAGGGGAGAGGCAAGGAGGGGAGCAGAGAAAAGTGTAGAGCTCAATAAAAGAAAGAAAAGGAAAACATAATTACATACAGCTCTTGTATCTCATTTTCTGCATTTATTTATAATAAATACTGCAATTTTCATATTTATTTTATTGAAAGAAGATTCTTCTCTCATACTATACATTCTGAACAGTTTCTGCTCCCTCTATTCTTCCCAACTCTATCTCACTTCCCCTGTCCTTCAGATTCACCCCCCCTCTGTTTTCCCTCAGAAAAGAGGAGGCATCCAAGGAATAAAACCAAAACACAGGAAACAAGATAGAGTAAGACAAGGTAAAAGCCCTCATAACAAGGCTAGACAAGTCAACATGATAAGATGAAAAGAGTGCCAAGAAAGGACACACTCCCATTGTTAGGAATCTCATAAGAACATTAAGTTAAAAATAATAACCAATACACAGAAAACCTGATGTAAATTTATACAGGTTCTATACTTCCTGCTTCAGTCTCTGTGAACCCATATGCACCCTGCTTAGTTGAGTCAGTAGGTTATGTTCTTCTGGTATCTTCCATATTCTCTGATTCCTATAATCTTTTCTTCCTCCTCTTCTGTGTGGTTCCCTGTTGAAGACCAGCTTTGATAAAAATACCACTTATCAGGGTAGGGGCATGGGGATCAGAAAATTGTAAAGGCGACAAAGATGAGTAAAAATAATAAAAAAAAACATAGGATAGTACTCAGAGGAAGTTCCAGTGAATATTGAAATACCTGCATTTTATTTTCCACACACTTTTATACTCCAATGTGATGTGGGATTTCTCTCTGTATGCTTTATTAACCATTGATTAATAAAGAAGCTGTTTTGGGCCTGTAATAGGTAGAGCAGATTTAGGCGGGAAAAACTAAACTGAATGTTGGAAGAAAGAAGGTAGAGTCAGTAAGACACCATGTAGCCACTACTGGGAACAGACATGCTGGAACCTTGCCAGTGAGCCACAGCCATGTGGTGATTCACAGATTAACAGAAATGAGTTAAATTAAGATGTAAGAGTTAGTCAATAAGAAGCTAGAGCTAATGGGCCAATCAGTGATTTAATTAATAGTTTCTATGTGGTTATTTTGGAGCTGAGCAGCTGGGAACAAACAAGCTGCCTCCAACTACACCAGTGCTATATGGGTGAGGGCATAGGTGGAAGACGACAAAAGACTGCTTTAGCATGATACTAAAGAAAACTAGAACAGTTACTTGTTTCAGTGCTTTGAACCATCAAGCAATTAATCCAAGAGAAAAAACATTTTGTTGTTTAGGCAGTGAACCCACCCTAGATCAAGTATCCTGAAGGCAGCTACTCCCAAGGTTAAACCTCCTATTACAAAAGAAGGAACAGAAGTATGCTTGAATATTCTGACCATTGGTCAGGGTGGAGTGGATCTGTCTGTATGGGTCATATTAATGTCAAAAAGACCAAGTAATCACACCCTAGGTCAGGATGTGTAGCCCTGGTTGTTGTCAACAATTTTGAACAATCTCAAACTCTTAGACCTTCAGACAAGGTAGAAATAGTTTCAAATTTTTGGGCCTCTATAGTTTCCCAAGCTCCAAGGGGAGGAACCCAGTGAAGACCTCTGATTTAAGCTCCCTCTCCGCATAATGTCTAACTGTGGTTCTCTCTGTACCTGCTCTCATTTGCTACTGCAGGAAGTCTGTTTGATTATATTCTACTATAATTTTAATGTTTATTAATGTCTAAACATCCATTGTCTTGCCTTGTTTTTCAGTTCTTTATGGACCAGTCAGGTGTTTTAGACAAGTAAAAAAATCACAGCTTTACAGAGTTAAACAAATGCAACATAAAAGAATACAATAATCTTTGAATCATTGAAACAAATATTCCGGAGAATAAACAAATATAACATATCTTAAACTAATATTTTATAACAGTTAGGGCCATGTTTAAGGAAAGTATAAATAATTCTAGTTTAACTGTGAAAATTTGTCACAAAGTATAAAGCAAAGAATCTTTAAAAATACAGTAAATTAATTCCTTTAATTGTATAATACTGAATCAAGCAAGCCATGAATATATATATAAATATGTAATACATAATATAAATACATATAATACCCTATGTTTATTGGGGAATGATGACTAACTAGCCCTTTCATCTTCTCTTGCAACTATCCTATGGATAAAGTCATTATTAATCAAATGACCATTTGATTTTTGCTTTCAAATATTGTATAATTATATATAAATTCATGAGAGTAGGTTGATATACTTATAATTTAATAATTTTAGAAAAAATTATAACTATAAAACTACATAAACTAATTTAATAAATTCATATTATAAATATTTAATAATTATCTTAAAAATTAAGGATGTTAAATATGAGAGCAGAAAAATCAATAGCGAGGCAGGAGAATGGATATGTGGGGCAGGTAGACAGAATAAAGAGGAGGAAAAATCTGAGAGGAAGAAGAGGAAGGAGCAAATGAGATCAAAGAGAAAGAAAAGAAGGGACTAGCCACCCAGTCAGGCACGTAGTAAGAATGAAATTAAGATTACAGAAGTAAGAAAAAGAAAAAGCCCAGAGACAAAAGGTAGATGGGATAATTTAAGTGAATGGTGAGAGCCCACAAGTATTATACAGTGAATGTGCAGCTGATTGATTTATTAGACAAATACATGGGAGTGTGTACACTCCATATGGAGAAACCAACTTGCAAAGTTTTGGGAACACCTGTCTTTTGGATAGTCACTCTTTATTCTGTAGAAATATTGTGAAATCATGGCATTTCTCCCTTCCATACTGGAGTTCATCCCAAAATATCCAAGCAGTGTATAAATCATTCTTTAAACCTCATTTTTCCTGTATGGGCAGCTATATAACTTTTCCCACACCATGGGACCCTGGTGAGAAAACATTCGCTCAGCCAAACCTTTGTTTTAATAGTTAAATATATATATATAAACTAGTCCCATACAATTACCCTCATTGACAAGAAAGGAGCTCTAAGCAAGAGGCAATCAACAAAAAGATAGCATGTCTGCTCTTAGTGATCAACAGGCCTGGGTGGCCCTGAATTCTCTAACAGTCTAAGGAAAGTGTAATCTACTGGCCTTTTGCTCTAACTTAAGAAGCTATTAATATTCTGTATTTACCTGTCACCTTGGTTTCAATTAACATAAGATCATAGTCCAGGAAATTAACTGTTTATGCCTTTATCCATACAGATGCAGAAAAGATGCTTGAATGGCTCAACCAATCTCAGAGAAAGATATTCATTCTCACCTGGGTGCCAGAAGTCACTCTGTTAGTGCTGGAAGCAAAGTCTCCAAAGTGATTCTTTTTAATCTAACCAGTTAAATGCCCATGCAAATCAAGCACAAAGAGCAACAGCAAAAAACAAACAAACAAACAAACAAACAAACAAAAAAACACTGAAGGAGAACTATCAAGAAAGATCATAGGAAGAATAAATGAGCCATGAGAAAAAGACTTATGTGTGCTAATGTGTACACCCTCAAATATGTTAAGCCAGTTTTTGCCTGCTCTAGCGTTCCTTTTGAACCCTGAGTGGTTTACTGGGCTTTAACCCAACATAAACCTCTATAAGTTAAGAAAACCTGGCTAGAAAGAAGCCAAACTAAGGCTGGGCATTTATAAGAAAGAATAAGAATCCAGTGTGATTTATTTGGGAGCTAGGCAGCACCCACTAGAAGGTAAAAAATAAGACAACTTAAAACATTTAGACATTCCAATGTGGACTCGGCCTAGAATAAAAGAATATCCAACAACACTTTACCTTCAAAAACTAAAAATTATTAAAATAAATAGATACTGCATATTAAATGAACTTAATTGGTTTAAGAAATATATCAAGAATAAAGATAAGTAAATCTGACTAATATTCAGAGAAAGTTTGACTCGGTATTCTTTCAAGGTATCTGAGGGAATTTTTAATGTATAGTTTCTAATTTGCTTCTCAGTTTACTTATGTTGGATACTAACAAAAGTCTGTTGTTTCAAGAAAAATATGTGCCATAAGAAGACTAAATACACTTTGAAATTTAATTTCACATACCTTAGGAGTTATAGAAAGTAAGATAATTTGTCAGTGTTCCAGAAGGCATGTCAATCAACCCTAAGTAATATACATATAGGCAAACCTAAATCATTTACTGGTTATGGTGTATATGTATGTATATTTTATATATGCAGTATGTATATGCATATATAGCATATGTATATAGAGAGAATACTTACAGAAGAGGTCATACACTTGAGATAGATTCAGGAAAAAGGGAGGTTATGGAATGGGTAGAAAGAGTTATGGAAATAATATGCATTCAATACTCATAATTTGAACATTTATAATTAAAATCAACTAGATAATATTTTATATTTTATTAATTTTATTTTAAAATTATGAAGAAGTATGTACAAGTCTCAGTATGAATTTGTACACATTTGTATAGTGTCTGATGAAGCCAGGAGAGGGCCCCCAAGCCCCCGGAACAAGTGTTAGTTGAAGTTGTGTACTATTCAAGTTGGATGCTGGAAATGAAATATAGGTCCTCTGCAACTCATTATTTACTACACTTTGATCCATATCTCCATTCTCCTTGAAAATTTTTAATTGGTTTAACTTTATACTAAGTATTATTATTTTCAGTGTTTTCTACACTAAAATATAAAATACAAACATATTATTAGGAAAGCAAAAATTAAACTTGAGCTTCTATAAGAACATATATGTATAATGATATGCATTATGATGTAGCTATAAATGTGCAATGTTGGGTTGAAAGAAAATGCCTCTAATAGGGAGTAGGACTATAGGAGATGTAGCCTTAATGGAATGCATGTGGCCTTTTTAGCAGAAGTATGTCAGTGTTAGGTTGGACTTTGAGTTCTCCCATACTCAAACTATGCCCAGTGTCACAGCTGCTTCTGCTGCCTACTGCTCTATATTTAGAACTCTCAGCAACTTCTCTAGCATCATGTCTGCCCACATGTCTTCAAGCTTTCTACCTTGTTGACAAAAGACTAAACCTCTAAAAGTTTAAGAGGGCTCCAATTAAACATTTTCCATTATATGGTTGCCATTTCATTGTGTGTCTTTAAAGCAATAGCAACTGTAACTAAGCAAGTTAGCATTTATAATGGAATAAGAAAAGATCAAGATATCATCAGTTCTGAACAATCTAGATTTCTTAGTTAGATTTTCTAATGCTGTGAAGGGACACCATGACCACAGTAACTTTTTTAAGGAAAACATTTAATTGGAGTGGCTTGCTTACAGTACAGGGATTCAGTCCATTATCATCATGTTGGGACATGATGGTGTCCAGGTAGAAATGGTGTTGCAGAAGTAGCTGAAAGTCCTACATCTTGCAGGTAACAATAAGTGCTCCAAGACTCTGGGCAGTATCTTGAGTATATCTGAAACTTCAATGTTTGCCTTCAAAGAGACAAACTTTTTCCAAAGGAGATCACACCCACTCCAACACGGCCATACAACCTAATGGCATCATTCTATTTGGGGTCCATTTTCTTTCAAACCGCCACATTTGACTCCCTTACCTTCAAAGGCTTGTATCCATACATAAAGCAAAAATTCATTTAGTCTAACTTTAAAAGTTCCCATAGTCTACCACAGTTTCAGCAACACTTAAAGGTCCAAAGTTCAAAGCCTTTTCTGCAATTTTTGCAATCTATTAACTGTAATTTCCTATAAAAGCAAAATCAAAAAACAGATAACATACTTCCAGCAAAAAAATGTAGGAAAGGAAGCAATGTGAGGAAATTCTGGACCAAAGTATGACCAAAAACCACCTTGGTAAATTCAAAACTCTGCAATACCATGTCTAATTTTAAACACTCTATAGATCTCCAACTCTTTTGACTTTGTTGACTGCAGCACACTTCTCTTGGGCTGATTCCATTTCCTGTTAGCAGCTTTTCTTGGTAGGTATTCCAGGGCTGTTGTATCGCTAGCATCTTGGTGTCTCCAAGGCATTTCAGCCCTAAATAGCACAGATTCACCCAATGTCCTCTCTACTAAGCACTGATTCAGGGACATTCCTGACAAATGCATAGTTTCAGCACCATTCTTTAGGCATGGAGGCAAATTCTGCAATCTGTTACTTCTATCCTTAACTCTAAAACCAGAACTACATGGCTGAAATTGCCAGGTTATAGTAGCAACTGGGGCTGTAACATGGTCCCCTCATTCAATTACATATTTACCAGATTTCTATTCTTCACTGCCTAATCTTGGTTGTCCTGAAATTAGATCTCTACACCAGACTGTCCTCAAACTCAGAGATCTGCCTGCCTCTGCTTTACCAGCATGTGTCACCACAACCAGCTATAAGCTTTTCTTTAATTCCTTTTTATTAGTAGGAAATGTAGCTGTTTGTCCCAACCACCCGGCTAGCTTAGCCCTGAAATAATCACACAGAAACTGTATTAATTAAATCACTGCTTGGCCCATTAGCTCTAGCTTCTTATTGATTAACTCTTACATCTTTATTTAACCCATTTTTATTAATTTGTATATCACCACGGTCGTGGCTTACCAGCAAATTTTTGGCATGTCTGACTCTGGCAGTCACTCCATAGCATCTCCCTGACTCTGCTTTCTTTCTCCCAGCATTCCGTTTTGTTTTCCATGCCTACCTAAGTTCTGCCCTATCAAGAGGTCACTGTAGTTTCTTTATTCATTAAAGGTAATCAAAACATACAGAGGGGACTCCCACATCAGGTGACTGTGTGTATGTTTACACTTAAACTATAAGCCTTGGCAGCAAGCACTTTCCCCTCAGAATCATCAGGCATGCTTCTAAAATGATTCAAATTGCTACCTGTCAATATTGTGGATGTCAGATGACAATTACAAACACAGCACATTTTTATGGTTATTCTTGTACATTCACACCAGATTTATTGGTGAGAAGAGACAGAATATTTAAGAACAGTAACATATTCAGAGAATGCTGCTAAACATATAAGTATTTAATTGAAAATATATTTTCCCCAGATCTTGAGGTTAATTATTTAGAAAATTCGAAAGGAAAATTGCTTTGAGATTACACTGAATTTCCCTTTTGTCTTTTCTGTGAGTATCAATGTAGATACAATAATTTTACAAATTCCATGGACCTGAATTCAAGAGTTCTTTTTCATTTTTTTTCTGGTACTAGCAGGTGAATCATATATTCTAAATATGTTGCTGTATTTTTCACTAAAATATAAGTACAACATTTAACTCTTTCCTTTATTCCTGTCAACCACTCCCACTCCAGATATTTTTTGGATGTCCAAAAAATATCTGAACAATGACAACATCTGGTGTCGGATTATGATTTGTATCCTGTAAATATGTTTTATTGCCATTGGTTAATAAAGAAAATCTTGGGTCTATGGCAGGACAGAATATAGCATGGTGAGAATTCCAAACAGAGATAGAGGAGAAAAGAATTCAGAGTCAGAAAGATGATCAAGGCAGAGAATATTTTTTGTTCATGAGTATATTCATAAGTATTTTGTAGGCAGTTTTATGATATATCAATGTATTCACTTTTGTATAAATAGTGATATTTTAAAAGCATGTTTATTTATGTATATGTCTATATTTCAGACATTTTGAAACAGAATAGTTATTGAAAAGTATATTTAAAACATTTATATGATTTTAAATTTTGTGTGTGTGTTCTGTGTGTGAATGTGTGCATATTACTACAAATACTCATGAATGCTAAAGGAATAAGATCCCCATGAAGATGTGAATAATAAATTGCAAATGGTTGAAAGTGTGTGCTAGAGACTAGAAATGATCTCAATCCTCAGTAATAAAAGGATGACAACTTAATAGTTGCTCTATTTCAAGCACCCCAAAAGTGTCTATATGCACTCTCTTCCCTTAAAATCGTCCTCATTTTTTAGAAAAAAAAGATATTTTATGTTTTTAGTGCAACAGATCTTATGTAAAAATTTCCCATAAAGCAGTATAATTTGACTAGTCTCTAACAGTGTTTAGTACTTCCACAAAATAAAGTAAAACATTTAAGTACTTTTTGCTTTTGTATCTCTCATCCTCATAAACTAATGTGTTCTTTTTTCTAGCAATCATCGTAATGTTGAAGCTTTGATAGATAAGAGCAAGGAAAGTGAAAAAGATATTTGTTTACTTAGCATTTTAAGTAGAAATTCATTTGTAAGTTTATACATTTTATACTAAAGAGTTTCTGTGATTAAAGAAATAAAAATACTAAATATTAATATACTAAAGTATCCTGCCCACACGCCCCTTCAGTCCCAGTCCAGCTGGCCTTGGTGAGTTCCCATTAGATCAGTCCCGCCGTCTCTGTGGGTGGATGTACCCCTCGTGGTCCTGACTTCCTTGCTCATGTTCTCCCTTCTTCTTCTCTTCATTTAGACCTTGGGAGCTCAGTCCAGTGCTCCAATGAGGGTCTCTGTCTCTATCTCCATCCATCGCCAGATGAAGGCTCTCTGTCTCCTTCTGAGATTTCCTGAAGAATCACTATTTTTGGACTGAGGTCAAGGTCTGAGTCAGTGGTTGGATGCTTTGCTTTTCTGACCTTTAGGTTGAACCCCAATTTCTGTCTCTGAGTTTCTATTAATCATGGTTCAACAAATTATTGTTTAAAAATAAATTGAAGCTTCTTTTCTTACTAATGGAAGCTCTGTCTCCAGGGTTCAAGTAGGAAACATTCACTTAAAGGTGGACACTTACATTCATACATTTGTAGTTGACTTTGAAGAAAAATAAATAATTTAAATAAAAGAAGATGAAGAACTAAGTATAGCACAGCATGTCAAAGAAGAGCTCAGTTGATTCTTGCCAAAGTATAATGACATAAGTTTTATTTCATTTTTTAAGATGAATGAACATGCAGAAACTCAAAAAGAATGAGAATTCTGCCCACAACGCAAGAAGACATAAGAAAGAGCTAAGACTCCTTCTCTTCTCACATTTTCAAAGTTTTCTGTTGTAGAATATAATTTTAAAGTATGTTACATTTTTATTATGCTCTGGAAATTTTGTTTAACAATGTAAAGATATGTTGTTTTTGTTTATGCTGCATTTGATTATGTGTGTGAAGCTGGGAGTCTGATTATCTAAAACAGCTGATGGTGTAATAAAGACCTGAATGGCCAATAGTGAGGTAGGAGAAGGGATAGACAGAGCTGACAGATAGAGAGTACAAAATAAGGAGGAAAAAGAAAGAGAAAACTGAGAGAAGAGGAGGGAGCAAGAGAGAACAAGGAGAGGAAGATGTCAACAGCCAACCACCCAGTCAGCCATGTAGTAAGACTGAAATCAAGATTACAGAAGTAAGAAAAGAAAAAATTCATAGAGGGAAAAGGCAGATGGGGATAATTTAAGTTAAGAAAACCTGACTAGTAAAAAAGCTAAGCTAAAGTATGGCTTTTATAGTAAATAATAAGAATCTGTGTGTATTTGTTTGATAGGTGGATGACAGGCCCCTCAAAAGAACAAACCAACCACAGTACACCCATTCATTTTTCCTATGTGTTGTCTTCCATTAATATTAACACTATATTTTGAATGAGCTTCTTTTACTGTTTATATTTTGTTTATTTGGGAAGTGTCTTATTTTATATACAAGATTTGGTTTGGAGCTTATGGTGATCCCTGTACCTCTATCTTTAAAATGTTGCAATTGCAGGTAAGTACCACTAGGTCTACCTTAATAACTTTCAAAGGTTATTTTCATTTAATGAATTTACACAAAAACCCCATTCAAAATGGCTGTCATGTTAATTCAGAAAGATAATTGAGTATGAATAAATTTTTGCTTTCTATTCTTTATGAATTCCTCAGAAAACATCAGGACCAACGTAATCTAGTGTAAAAAAATCCACCATTGCTATTTTGAGAAAATACTTCACTCAAACATTAGAATACTTCACATTGCCAATTCTTCTTACTCCACCAGATCTGAAATGTCAAGTTGAGTCATTTCTCTAAGTTTTGGACAATGTGAGACAGTGGGGAATATTTGGAGATGTCACACACCATGTGGCATCCTGAGCAGAGGGAATATTGCTCAATGGCCGGAAGATGCATAATGAGTGGGAGAAGCTATTAGCAGATGGAGTTGATGACCTGATCCAAGCTAAAGAGGTTTTTGGTTAGGTGGTACACAGCATGAGGAAGATATTAAATATGTGTATTTATTTTTTGAATGACACAAATTTGCATTTATCAGATAATGTGTTAGGAATGATGCAAATAAACAAGAATAAAGTGGTATTACCTTTTAAGCATCCTATTTTTTAAAAGGCATTTACAGTAATCACAGGGTACTTGATTTTCTAAGTGATATTTAACCTCAAATGTTCTTTGTGTATGCATTTTCAATACACTCGGCAAACTTGGATGTTGTTAATATAAAAGAGGTACTTAATATCAACTACTGTTTTATAAGGATAATCTTTATACCTTACAACAGTATTTATTATATAAGTTAATTTCAAGTATAAGGATAATCTTTATGCCTTACAACAGTATTTATGATGTAAATTAATTCCAAATAAGTGCTTCATGTCTTATGTTAAAAAATAATCTATTTTTAACATTTCAAAGTTAAATTTATGCTCATAGTATATGATAGGAGAAATGGTTTTACTTAAATTAATCAAATTATATATTTTGATGTAGTATTATACCATTTCCAACAGATGGAGAAACTTTGAACAAGTGATTAAAATGGTAAAAAGTTTCCACCTGTAAAGATGATAAATTTGCACCAGTAGTTCACAACCTTTTTGTAACGGTACATGTTAATTTTACCAGATTTGTGACACCTGGGATCCCTCTAGAGCCAAGTCTCTTTCCAATGCTAAAATGGTTCCCTTAATGTAGATACCTTCTTCCCTGCTCCTATATCCGCCCTTCCTTCATTTCCACCATCCTATTCCCCCAAGCTCTCCCCAGTATCCCTCTTCTCCCTTACCTCTCCCCCTCTCCCCTTCCCTCAAACCCACCCCTAAATCCACCCCCATGCTCCCAACTTTTTCCCAGCAACCTTGTTTGCTTCCAATTTCCTGGAGGATCTATATATGTTTTTCTTTGGGTTCACCTTGTTATTTGGCTTCTCTAGGCTTGTGAACTATAGGCTTAATGTCCTTTGTTTATGGCTAGAGTCCACTAATGAGTGAGAACATACCACATTCATCTTTTAGGGTCTGGGTTATCTCACTCAAGATGTTTTCTATTTCCATCCATTTGCATGCAAAATTCAAGATGTCATTGTCTTTTACTGCTGAATAGTACTCTAATGTGTATATATTCCACACTTTCTTTATCCATTCTTCCAATGAGTGGCATCTAGGTTGTTTCCAGGTTCTGGCTATTACAAATAATGCTGCTATGAACATAGATGAACAAATGCTTTTGTAGTATGATTGGACATCTCTTGGGTATATTCCCAAGAGATAGCCTTTCTTTATCTTATATATCTTTCTTTCCTTCTTACTCTTTGGTTGGCTGTGTGGTGGGGTGACTGCCTCTGGCATCCTTCTCTCCTCCTTTTCTCACTGCTCCTCTTCTCCTATTTATTCGCTCTGTGAGGCAGCCCTGCCAGTTTCTCTCTCCTGCCTAGCTATTGGCCATTCAGCTATTTATTAGACAAGTCAGGTACTTTAGCCAGGCAAATACTACAGCTTTACAGATAGGAAAATATAACATAAATTAATGCAACACATTATTGCATCATTAAACAAATATTCTACAGCATAAACAAATGTAATACATCTTAAACTAATATTCCATATTTCCCCATTTTTGTCTCAATAAAAATGAAGTCTTTTAATTGTAACACAGTGTAAACAGATCTTTTTCTGTCCAGACCACCTGCTCCCCATCCTGGCAGTTGCATACAAAATATTATACAGAGACTTAATATTATTTATAAATGTCATGTCAATATCTCAGGCTTATTACTAATTAGCTCTTCTTACATTTTAGTTTAACCCATATTCCCTATTTACACTCTGCCATGTTGCTGTACCTTTATTAGCATGGCATGCTAATTTCCTGCTCCCTCTGCAAGTTGCTGGTGATGCCTGACTGTACCCTTCTCCTTCCCATCATCCTTAGTTTGTTCATTTCATCTATAGTTCTTGCCTGGTTACTGGCCAATAAGTAATTTATTAAACCAACTTGAGAGAAAATTTTGTACAGTGTGCAAGAATATTGTTCCACAGCATTTACCCTTTTTGCCTAATTAAAATGGAAGGAATTAACTTTAGCATAGTAAGATTTTATACAACAAAAACAATTATTACCAGGCAGTGGTGGCCCACATCTTTAATCCTAGCACTTGGCAGGCAGAGGCAGGCAGATCTCTGTGTGTTCAAGTCCAGCCTGGTCTACAAGAACTAGTTCTAGGACAGACTCCAAATGTACAAAGCTACCCTGTCTTCAAAAAACAAACAAACAAACAAAAACTAATTATCAAGTAATAATTACAGTTATAATGTGTAATCTATTTATATTTAGCAAAATGAAAGAAAATACTTTCTCATCTACTTATCTTTCTGAGTTCAAAGTTTTACACCTAATTTATCTTTTAGCACATATAAATAAAAAAAGTATATATTTCTAGTCTTTTTCTACATCAAAGAGCCCAGAAGGCAAAATGTCACCTAATGACATTGACCTTAAGCTGTATGGACAGTAATGCAAAGTTCCTCTGCAATGTTTGGACTCTTATCTTAGGTCTCTATGTCTAATATATCTGAGAGGCTTTTCTTAGAAACAGGGAATTTTGAAGGACTCTTCTACAATGCTTTGGCAAACCTTGGTAATTGTTTTCTTTTGTGTCATGTTGGTCCAGTTTAGAAAGCAACTGTTAGCAGTTGAGGCAAGGGAAGATTTATTTTGTTTTGTGTTGTTGTTGCTTTTTAAGACAGGATTTCACTGTAGCTATCAAGTCTTTCCTGAACCTAGCTTTTGTAGACAATGCTGGCCTTAAACTCACAGAGACCTGCCTGCTTCTGCCTCCCGAGTGCTGGGATTAAAAGTGTGTGCCACCACTGCCCAATGTGAAGTTCTTTTTTGCCAACATGACTAGCTTTTGCCATAAGGAAAAAAATCCATATGGAAATTTTCCTATTTCCATTATCTTCTCTGAAGCATATCGGTGCTTCCAGGAGCAGATTTGCCTTGCTTTCATGAAAAACCTTAGGTTATTAAAGATATTAGTTGCCATATTCTGCAGGTCCTTGACCTGTTTGAATATCATCTATATAAGCATATCTCTGTATGACCTTGAAAACATACGTAATATGACTTTAAGCTTGACTATTATAGATGTCTATAATCGATATCTCTTAATTATACATTATATTTTTATATGAGCTGCATAAACATAATAAATTAGAGTAGAAATGTATATTCAGTATAGCAAAAATAACTTTAAATTTGTATCAATAAAACAAAATCCATGTCAATGCAAAATATGTAAGATTAATAGTCACTTTTTGGATTTAAGTAGATTTAATAATATACCCTTTTGTCCTCTGATTTTTATATACCCCATTTCTTTTCAGAATAAGATCCCTGAATATAATCTTTTTTAGCTTTTGTCCTGAGCATTATCCATAACGGCTTTTAAGCACCTTTTCTAAATGATGACAGACATTAACAATTTATTTTTGGAAATGTGGGTGTAGTTTTCTAGATTACTTCTAGAATGCTGATTGGGGCATTGAGGTACCCTGAGAAAATTTAGAATTATTGTCAAATCCTGACTGGAGTATTCTATGAGGCTGCATTATCTCAGTCAGCAGCCTTGAATCTGTTCTGTTTGCAGAAATGATAGGAGACTACAGCAGAGATCCGCTAAAACTTCTGATCAGCTGGACCATCTGCTCCCTTTGGTTATTTTTCAGGGGACTCTTCCTCCATCAAACCTGAATTCTTAAAGTCAGAATGAATCTACAGTCTCTCATTTACTGTGGAAATAAAAGCAAAACTTCTCCCCACAAAGTAACTTATCTTTTACCCTAAATTTTGAAGTCAAGATATTTTTAAGACATGTAGGTTGGATTAATCCAACAACATTTATAACCAAATGTGTCTTAGCACCTCTTGCTCCTTCCTCAACAGTCAAACAATGCTAAGACAACACAATAACATACAGTATTAATACTCTCTGTGTATTTTCCAACTTTATGTGCTTTTTATACTACTTTACTCTTTTCTAGAAGACTTTATTATTTTAAAACAATATATTTCCTTTTTAAACTGTCTTTACCTTCTCTTTTCTTTTCTCTCCCAAGATATATATGTGTATATATATATCACACACATACATATCTGGCCAAATGTGTTTTTAAATTGCCAATGATATGACATGGACCAAAGCCTTTGCTTTGGTGACTTTGCTCTACCTTACTCAGCTTCCTGAGAACATAGTTTCATGGCATAATAATCAACAAGAGTCATCTTTATCTCCACAACACTGGGAAGCTGTTGTATTCATGCTGCCACCAACTAGCAAGCATCCTATTGCCCACAAACCCCATTCAAGTGCTCTGTAGCAAGACTTCCCAAAGGAGTCATCCATGCCTCCAGCACAAACTAGGAAGCCATGTCTTACAGGAGCCATGCCTCTGCTTGCCGCTTGCAAATAAGGGCCACTTGATAAAAAAT
Source organism: Myodes glareolus (assembly GCF_982192425.1). Lineage (NCBI taxonomy): Eukaryota > Metazoa > Chordata > Mammalia > Rodentia > Cricetidae > Myodes > Myodes glareolus. The sequence goes on along the minus strand of NC_142053.1, from coordinate 35,540,181 downwards.
AGTCACCAAAAAGCTGTGCTTGATTACATTTTTTGAGACTCTAGAATGTTTTGTAAACTTGGTCAGGTTTTATGTGGAAATTTCTTCCACACATTAGAACACCAATTGTGATCTAATATTTTCTGTCCTGACCACCTGCTCCCTATCCTAGCAGCAGCTTCCAAATTACCACACAGAGACTTAATATTATTTATAAATGTTTGGCCAATAATTCAGGGTTATTACTAACTAGCTCTTACATTTTAAGCTAACCCATATTTCTTATTTAGGCTCTGCAATGAGGCAACATTATTAACATGGCACATTAATCTCCTGCTCCCTCTGCGTCTGGCTGGTGACTCTTGACTCTGCCCGCCTCCTTCCCATCATCCTTAGTATGGTCAACCTGCCTATACTTATTGCCTGGCTACTGGCTGATCAGCATTTTACTAATCCAATTGAAGTGACAAATATTTACAGTGCAAAAGAGGATTATTCCACAGCAACTTAGTAAAACTATATACAACAAAATCAGTTATCAAGTAAGAACTAGATTTACAGCATTCAGTCTATTCATATTTATAAAATTAAAAAAGTCAATTATCAATCTTACCTTAGTGATTTCAAAGTTTTATACCTAATTTATTTCATGTTATAAATAATGAAATTATAACTATTTAGTCATAAATTTCATCAAAGACCCCAGAAAGATATATTATTACCTAACAACAGAGTCATCTGGCTGCCTAGATAGTCATCCACAGTTCCCTTGTAATGTTGAGTCATCCATCTTTGGCCCACAGACCTAGAATATATGGCATACTTTTCAATGGAGTAGGAAATTCAAAGGACTCGCCCACCTTGTATTGGCAAAGTTCATCAGTCACTTTTCTCTGTGTCCTACAGAGTATCTGGCAGAATCTTCTCTGAAGCAGTAATCTCAAAAGACTGTTCTGTCTTGTTGTTCTGCTCTTGTTGTGTCCTAACAAATCTTTAAAGCAAAATAAATTTGGACAAATTTTAGACTACTAAAGTTCTAGTATTTTTCAGATGCTCTCAGTTATATTTTCTAGTGCTCAGAAAACAATAACAAAAATTACATGGTTTCTTTTAACACTGCTAAGAAGCTGAATGTTCCTTAGCATACCAATAAATCTGGAAGTTAATATCTGGAACTGTGCTAAATTACATGTATATAAACTGTTGTTTATATACCAAAACTGATATTCAACCATATTTTAGGAGAGCAGAAATTAGAACAAAGGAGATAGGTGTTCTTAATCCATTGCCAAATATTTTCTGTTCTTATTCAAATGTTCGTCTGTTTTGTTGTTGTTTATTTGCATGCTTTCTTGCTTGCTTATTTAATTTTTTGAGACAGCTTCACTGGGTAGCTCATACTGACCTTGAACCCAAAAGTCAGTATGCAGCCCAGGTTGACTTTGAACTTTAAAAAATCCTTTTATCTCAATCTATCTTGTGCTGAGTAGGCATCTCCCTGATGGCTAAGAATGTTAAACATTTCTTTTTTTTATTAAAAATTTCCACCTTTTCCCATCCCCCTGTTTCCTTCACACTTCCCCCCTCCCTCTCCCCTCCCTCTCCAGTCCTAAGAGATGTCAGGGTATCCTGCCCTGTGGAAAGTCCAAGGCCCTCCCCCCTCCATCCAGGTCTAGGAAGGTGTACATTCAAACAGACTTGGCTCCCAAAAAGCCAGTGCATGCAGTAGAATCAAAACCCAGTGTCATTATCATTGGCTTTTCTTTAAGTGTTTCTTAGCCATTTGAGATTCTTTTATTGAGAATTTTGTTTAGATCTGTACCCCATTTCTTAGTTGGATTGTTTTATTTGATATCTCATTTCTTTATTTATCTATTTTGTTTATTAGTCCTCTGTTGGATATGGAATTGCCAAAAGTCTCCATTCTGTACACTGCTGCTATTTCTTGTGTGATAGAGTCCTTTGCTTTACAGAAGATTTCAGTTTCATAAAGTTCCATGTATAAATTTTTGATCTTTGTGTCTGTATTTTATGTGTTCTTTTCAGAATGTTTTCTTCTTTGATAGTGCATTCAAGGCTATTCTCTACTTTGTTGTCTATCAGGTTTGGCATTATCTGGTTTTATGCTGAGGTCTTTGATCCACACGGATTTGAGTTTTGTGCAGGGTAAAAAATATGGATTCATTTATTTTCTTCTATATTCAGATATCAAGTTTTACAAGTACCATATGTGGAAGAAGATATCTTATTTCAGTATGTATTTCTGTCTTCTTTGTCAAAACTAAGGTGTCCATAGGTATGTGTATTATCTCACTTTTGCATGCCTGATTTAGTGTCCTGTTGCTACAAAAGTTAGTAATTTCTAATTTTGATATATTCTTCTCAATAAGATACTATATTATTAGTCAGGCTTTTGGTCTTTTCAAGCTGTTATGCACAAAATTATGTAAATTGGATGATTTATAAAGTAAATTAATTTCCCTTATTTTAGAGACAAAAGATCAAGATACTGGCATCTATTTGAGAACTCTTACCGAGTAGGAGAATATAACTGCATCTGTGGAATCTCTACTATTGAGATAATCCCACTTATTAGGCATCTGCTTTCATGGCATAGTCATCTTCCAACAGTATTTCTTCCTAGAACTATCAATTCAACTATAGTTTCAAACAGCTAATTTGAATGTGGAACAAGTAATCAGACACCAGAATAGGATATCATAGTATTTCACATGGTTGGTATTATTTTCTCCAAATTTGTAGACATGTTTACCCAACAAGATTTTTCTTTTAAAGTTGTATATACATTTTAGTATGAGGAAAGAAAAATTTTTATTTCACTATGTATAGGTGATTGTTAGAAAAACTACACTAATGGACAAACATTCCAAAATTCTTGAAGTTAAAAAATATATTACTCAAACAGCATGGCACTTTGGTATAATTTACTTTGCTACTTTCTTATCCTTATAGAATCTATATGCTTTTTTTACACGTTTGAACTTGAAAAGGAAATATTTTATATTGTCTGGTAAGTTTTTATCCAACATTACTTAAAGAAAGTATTGTTGATTATAAAAGCCTATATTTATTTGCTCCTGTGATAGCATTTGTATAGATGATGATAGTTATTCAGTTATTTATAGAATATGGTGCTACTGAATAATATTTTTTTCTGCTTTGATTTTTTAATAATGTAATGAGAGAATATTAGTGCTCATTAATTTCTAAGAAGAAAACTCAATTAACAAACTTAAATATTTAATTTTCTTGAAGTATTAAATATATCTGTAATGAAGCAGACTCACCCAGGAGGAGTAGATGACAGGAAATAATCAAATTGAGGGCTGTAATCAATAAAAAACAAAACAAAGAAAATAATACAAAGAATCTATGAAACAACGAACTGGTTCTTTGAGAAAATCAACAAGATAGAAAAACCCTTATCCGAACTAGTCAAAAGACAGAGTGAGAACATCCAAAGTAATAAAATCAGAAATGAAAAGGAGGGCATAACAACAGACTCAGAGGAACACCAGAGAATCGTTAGGTCATACTACAAAACCCCCTACTTAAAAAAATTGGAAAATGTAAAAGAAATGGACAATTACTGGAGAAACTAAATAACAAATTAAACCCTATGAGAAATGTATATGGATTCCCCTGGGAAGGGGAAATAGACCAAATCTCCTGACAAAATTGGGAGCATGGGACTGTGGGGGAAAAGGAGGGAATATAGGGAGGAATATGGAAGAACAGGAATGGGGAGGAGAACTTGAAGGAACAGGATAGTCAAGATGGGTGAAGGACAGAAATGAGAACAAGGAAAGATATTTTGGTTGAGGGAGCCATCATGGGGCTAGCAAGAAACTTGGTGTTATGGAAAAATTAAAAATTCTGCAAGATTCCTGGTGGCATTAGACAGCAGAAATGATGTAGTTCCCTAGGCAGTGGCAGTGGGCCATGTGGCTACAGGCAACAAGCCCTGAGAGCAGCTAGTCCCAGGCAGAGATGGCTGCTGGTCCCCGTGTGGTGGCTGGTCCCTGGCAGGGAGACATGTGGTAGGCGGGCAAAAGACAGAAACATGGATAGTCACACCATGCAGAGTGAGGTTGGATATTTATTCAGGGGGTTATAGAGGGGGAAGGTAGAAGGGAGAAGGGCAGAGAGAGAGACAGAGAAAGAGAGAGAGAAAGAAGAGAGAGAGAGACAGAAGCAGGGAAAGGGGAGAAGTGGGGAGAGAGGTAGAAGCGAAACTGCATCTCCAAGAGGAAGATGGAAAAGAGAGAGAGCAGCGGGCCAGAAGCTGAAGATCAGCCTGCCTCACTGGATGGAGGAGGGAGTGCGTGTGGCTTGTCTCTTAAAGAGACAGCACAATCATTACATTCTTATCTCTTTTTTGTAATAAAAAAGCAGGCGGTTAGGCACCACAGATCAAAGGAAATGGGGGAGCGAATTATCAAGACTGCTTCCTGCTTATTTGTGTATGTTGTGGATGTGCTGGACACATTCTGGCATAGCTGGTCTCTTTGTTCCTGTCTGGTGTTTGTGCTATGGAAATGGCTGGTATCTCTTACACCTGGTTACAGTATTGACAGAATAGAGGACAAAGTTAAATTAAGGAAAAAAATTTAGTACCAGGCAACTGAGGGGGATGTATTTGACCTGTTTAAGGTGGATCCTTTAATTTGGCTCTCTGGAACTCACAAGAATTCTTTAGTTTTGTGAAAACAGAAGTTTTAGATGCATATATTGTATAATGGCTGTATAATTGTATAATGAAATATTTTTGTACAATGAAAAGTACTTTTAAGACTATGGAAGGCAGCATGAGAGAGAAATTTGATATATATATAAATATCCAATTCTATTCTGTATGTTGTGCCTGTGTATATGCCTCCCACCTGCTGCCTGCTCACACTGCTTGCCACCTTGGTTTGTGGACCTGCTCCCACCAGGACCCCACAGCAAGCTGCTGGAGACTCACTGCAAATCCATAACATTGGTGCCACATGACTCAAATAGCCCTCCCCCCACCCCCCACTCCTCTCCAGAGATTGGGATCCTGGGATCCTGAACCAGGGTTTTTTTTTTTTTTCCTACTCCCACCACTAGCTTCCAGGCTTCAATCGGTGAGTCTTCCCCCATTCTTCTATGGTTGCTTCCCTTAACTAAAATTGTGTTTGGACTAACCAGGGGTTAGTCAGCCCGCTATAGCACTGTTCATTATGTGTAGTGTATTCGACAGACTCTTCTTTCTCTTTTTTTCCTTGTCTTTTCTTTTTTTACCCTTGCTGTAAAAGGCCGCTCAGAGTGGTTTCTGGCCTCTCTGGTTTCTGAGTCACCGATCCAGCCAGGCCATAGCACCCCACCCGGGGTCAGATGCTCAGCCACAGGTCCCTGTAGTGTTCACAGTGATTCACACCCCACACAGTGTCAAGAGACATTTTGCTGTGTGCCTAGTGGTGTTTCACGCATTTTCACAATTTTTGCTGTGGATAGCAACCACCTATGTCTGTCTCCAGGCTTTTTTCAATTCCAGCCATGGCATGGTGCAGCTTTTTGAATTCCAGCCTTTTGCTCACTGCCATGGCTTGTGGCATGATGTGGCTTTATCGGTTCCAGTCTTCTGTTTCCCTCTGCTGCTTGTGGCATGGCGGCTCAGCCACACCTGTAGGCCTCTCTTATTAAGCTTAAAATCCCTACAGCTCAAAAAATAATAACTTTTCCATACAACATGTGACTGCCACCATTTTGATTGGCGTCAGGTGACTTCACCGCAATCTTTATTGAGATATTCCCTGCCCGGTTCTCCAGTCTTAACTCTGTTTCATGGGCAATCTTACTGCCAAGTCAGGTCAGGTGACCATCTTTACTAAAGTATACCCCGCCTTGTCCCTCGTTTTTCACTAAATTCCTCTTGTTGACTCAGTTACATGTGTTTTGTGCAGTGGCATGCCTCTGGTAGGGCCTACCAAGAGCATCCACGTTGCCCAATTCCTGTTCACTCTCTCTGTATATAATCATACATTTAACTTAGATACACCTATGCTTAATGTTATAATTGTTCACTACATCTCATTTCAGACTACAAAAACAATAAGTCTCATGTTTTAAACTGGTATATACTTTTAATTCTCTCACAAAAATACTTTATATTTAATCCAACCCTTGTTTAACATATATTAAATTGTTCTCTATTATTGTAAGTTCTGCAATTAACCTTATATTACAAGCAGTTTTTTCTTCTTTCTGCATTTTCATGAGTGTAAATCTTACCTGTTAAGAGCCAGTACAGTCAAACTCAGACCCAACCTTCCAGACAGAGTCTTTACTGTAGTTATACCTAATAAACAGCCCTCAACTGCTCAGAGATCTGGGGAATATGATATTTAAACATTTAATTATTAAAAAAACTTTTTATAACAAAAAATAAACAGGTTGGCTCCTAGCAGCAAAACTCTACTTCCTCCAAAGAAGACAGAAGAAAATGAACACACAACAATGTCCATCTGCACTGGACAAAATTGTCTTTCATCTAGACTGAAGATCTCCTGACGTGGACAGAATCGTTGCAATCGACAGCCCAGCTGCTCAGGTTAAGGTAGGCTTGTCTTCCTACAGATTTCTAAACCCACAGGATCTTCTGGAGCCTGTCAGGCCCTGTGCTAAACAACAGAAGGCACATGTGACCTTCAGAGACCATGGAGGACCCTAAAGAGTAGTTCAGGGTGCCAACCAAGTAAGTTGTCTGTCATTTTTAAACAGTAATTCAAGTAAAATTTTATCCTTCTCAAATATCTCTAATGCAGTTTGATAGTTCAGAGGTGTTGTCAATTTAAAAAAAGCAACCTCACCAAACAAATTTCAGATCAAATTTCTCTCTCATAATGCTTTTCATGATCTTAAAAATACTTTCCAGTTTACAAAAGTATATCACAGTTATTATACAATATATGTGTCTAAAACTTCTGTTTGCACAAACCTAAAAAATTCTTGTGAGTTTTAGAGAGCCGAATTAAAGGATCCACCTTAAACAGGTCAGATATATCCCCCTCAATTTCCTGGTCCTAAATTGTTTTTTTCCTTAATTTAACTTTGTACTCTGTTATGACAATATCTTAACCAGGTGTAAGAGACACCAGACATTTCTGTGCCACAATCACTGGACAGGAGCAAAGAGACCAACCGTGAGTGGATGTGGCCAGCACCCAGCCTTCTCAGGTCCCCCCCCCCAAAGACGATGCCCACAAATAAACAGGAAAAAGTCTTAAGAATCCGCTGCCCCAATTCCTTCCACCTGTGGTGTCTAATCTGCTACTTTATTATAAAAAAGAAGTGGAAATGTAATTCTGTCTCTTTAAGCAACAAGCCACACCCACTCCCTGCAGCCTCGCTCCCTCCCTTGCCATCTTGGCTCTCTTTCCCTTCTCTTCCTCCCCCCTTTTCTCTCTTTCACCCCATTCTCCCCCTTTTCCTTCCCCTCCATAACCCAACTAATAAATATCTAATTCTATTCTGTACGATGTGCCTATCTATGTGCCTCCCACCCACCACCAACTCACAGTGCTTGCTGGGCTCACTGGGGACCAGCCCGCCGCCACATGGCTAGGGACCAGCCACCTTGGTTTGTGGACCTGATGCCACCTGGACCCTGCAGCAAGCTGCTGGGGACTCACTGCAAATCCATAAAACTTGGCACTAGAGAAATTCCCAGGAATCTACAAAGATGACCTCAGCTAAGACCCTAAGCTATATTGGAGAGGGTGCCCAAACTGGCCTTGCCCTATAATCAGATTGATGTCTATCATAAATGTTACCATAGAACATTCATTCAGCAAATGAATGAGACAGGGCCAAAGACCTACAACAGAGAACTGGACTGAGCTCTCAAAGTCCAGTAGAAGAGTGGATGAGTGAGAATATAAGCAAAGAGGTCTAGATGGTGATGTGATGGGAACACACAGTGAAACAGTTTACCTGAGCAAATGGGAGCTGATTAACTCAACTCTGGCTGAACAGGGAAGGACCAGCATAGGACTAAGCTAGACCCTATGAATGTGGATGTGAGTTATATGGTTGGGGCACACTGTGGGGTCACTGGCAATGGCACCAGGATTTGTCCTTGATGCTTGTACTGGCTTTTAGAACCCATTCTCTTTGGATGAATACCTTGATCAGTCTGGACATAGTGGGGAGAGCCTTGATCCTTCCTCACAGCATTGAGACTAGCCATCTATGGGGACGAGTTGGGGGTAAAGTTGGGGTAAAGTTGAAGGGAATGGAAGGAGGGGAGGGAGTGTGAACTTTAATTGGTATGGAAAGTAAAAAAGATAGTTTTGTTATGCCCCTACCATGAAGTCCCCCAAAAACCAACAAGGAGACCAAGTTCCATATGTAAAAGCAAAGAGCCTTTATTTTATGCAAGTTTCACATGTCCAATGTATTGAAATAAATGGAGAACCCCCCAGCTCAGTTAGAGTATTTTTTATAGTAGTAAAGGTGGGGGTGAGGGGTTTCTGAGGTTCAAGACCTCTGATTAGCTGATGTTTGTCTAGGGGTGTCCGATTGAGTGTACTGGCAGGTGATCCTATCTACAATGGTTGGAATGTTAGGCATTCCCTTTGGATGGTCTGGTCTTGGGTGGTGCTTGGGTAATCTCAGTTTGTGTTTTTTCCTGCAACTAGGTATTGCTTCAGGGTAAACTACTGAGACTCAGGCCTTCATGAAACTTATCTATGGCTGAGTCCTACTCTGGAAGATGATAATGGTTGGAAGTAAATAACTTACTTTGGGTGGTCTGTTTCTATTTAGCTTATCATGGTTGGCTCATACAGTTTGTTTTCTTTGTAAAAAAATAATAAAAAACAGCATTAAGAACAAATTCTTGGTAGCAGCATTTTCTTAAGTGGGCTCTATTTGCTAAAAGACAAACAGAGGTGTCTTTTAAAAGAGGCACCCTGACTTAGAGTTAGTAATAAAACTTTACATGTTGTTTAAGAGGCTCCATTACCAAACATTTAAATGGTGTTTATGAGCAGCCAGCATCAGGCTTCTTGGTGGTGGCATAGACCTAGAAACTCCACAGAATTGTAGCAATAAAATCTCAGGAAGCTAAGGAATGGGGTGGAGCCAGCCACTAAAGCCATAGCTTTAATCCTAGCCACGCTATTTAGCAGATTAAAAACTGATTAGCTCAGAAAAAAATAGATATTTATAGTACAGACAGATTTAGACACAATAAAAAGCCTCTATTACCATTTTCAGTACATTTAAAACTATACTTAGACTTGGGATAGAAAAGAAAAAATGATAGAGTAATTCCTAAAAAAATAAACAAAAAACAGAGTAGTCAGACATGGTGCCATATGCCTTTAATCTCAGCATTTGGGAGGCAGGGGCAGATGGATCTCTGTGAGTTCAACAGCAGTCTGGTGTACAGAATGAATTTCAGGACAACCAAAGATACACAGAAAAACCCTGTCTCAAAAAAAAAAGACCTTCCTCTCTTCATCCCTTCCCCCTGGGGCCATAAGATCTCCCCAGCTCAGCTGCCTTCCACGCTAGGCCTGGACTGTGGGCGCAACCCGACAGGAGGCAGTTTCTGTGTTCTGATAGCCTGTCTGAGGACAGGTTGGCCCTGTGTCAGCTCAGTGACATTCCTGGCCAGCAAGGGGCACTGATCTTCTAGCAGACATCCATTGGACGAGGGGTGAGTTTGCTCCTGGCCCAAGGCAGAAGCCCAGCAAGGACGAATTCAGACTTTCCCTGACCCCCTTGACTCCCTGGTCACCCTGCAGTGGTGGCTCCACCCTGCGGAGCTCTCCCACGTTCCATCCCAGCTTTCATCCAGGTACACCTTCCTCTCTTCCTCCCTCCCCCTGGGATCATAAGATCTCCCCAGCTCAGGTGCCTTGCATGCTGGGCCTGGGCTGTGAGCACAACCCAGCAGGAGGCAGTTCCTGTGTTTTGATAGGCTGACTGAGGACAGGTGGGCCCTGTGTCAGCTCAGCAACATTCCTGGCCAGCAAGGGGCACTGACCTTCGAGCAGATATTCATTGGAGGAGGGGATTTTCCCAGCTCAGCTACCTTGCGCTCTGGGCCTGGGCTGTGAGCACAACCCTGCAGAAGGGAGTGCCTGTGTTTCAATAGCCTGCCAGAGGAAAGCTAGGCCTTCTGTCAGTGAAGTCCCTGCCCGACAAAGGAATCTGACCTGGTATCAGAAGTTCCAATAGAGAGCATTTGAAGGAAGAGATGGGCAGACGCCAAGGCAAGAACTCCTCCAACAATCTGAAAAACAACATGAAAACACCAGATCCCAATGACCCTACAGTAGAAGGACTTGAACAACTTAATCCAGAAGAAGTGGGAAAAATGCCATTATGAAAGCAATAGAGTCCCTTAAACAGGATATGAATAACTCCCTTAAAGAATTGGATGAGAAGTACAACAAAAAGTTTGAAGAAATGAGTAAAGAAATGGATGAGAAGTATAACAAAAAGTTTGAAGAGATGAGTAAATCCATGAATGATACGCTGGGAAACCAAAAAACAATCAAACAGGTAATGGAAACAGTTCAAGAATTGAAAACTGAAATGGAGGCAATGAAGAAATAACAAACCGAGGGCTGGCTGGATATGAAAAAATCTAGGTAAACGAACAGAGACTACAGAATCAAGCATAACCAATAGAATACAGGAGATGGAAGAACAAATCTCAGATGCTGAAGATACCATAGAGAAAATAAATGCTCTGATCAAAGAAAACAGCAAATCCAACAAATTCTCATCACAAAACATTCAAGAAATCTGGGACACAATAAAAAAACCAAATCTAAGAATAATAGGGATTGAAGAAGGAGAAGAACTGCAGATCAAAGGCCCAGAAAATATATTCAACAAAATTATAGAAGAAAACTTTCCCAACCTAAAGAACAATATTCCTATGAAGGTTTAAGAAGCATGCAGAACACCGAATAGACTTGATCAAAAAAAAAATCCCCTCCCCATATAATAATCAAAACACAAAACATACAGATTAAAGAATGAATATTAAGAGCTGCAAAGGAAAAAGGTCAAGAAACTTATAAAGGTAAACCTATCAGACTTACACCGGACTTCTCTATGGAAACCATGAAAGCCAGAAGGTCCTGGATAGAGGTACTGCAGAAACTAAGAGACCATGGATGCAAACCCTGACTACTATACCCAGCCAAGTTATTCTTCACTATCAATGGAGGAAAAAAAATATTCCAGGATAAAAACAAATTTAAACAATTCATAGCCACAAATCCAGCCTTACAGAAAGTAATAGAAGGAAAATCGCAACCCAAGGAATCCAACAGTGCCAACACTGTCTACAAAAACTCGGACATCTAGCGACCCTTCATAAGCACAACCCAAAGAAGGGAAACATACAAACTCTACTAAACAAAAATAAAAATTAATAATAACCGGAGTCAACAACCACTGGTTATTAATATCACTTAATATTAATGGTATCAACTCACCTATAAAAAGCACAGACTTAGAGATTGGATACGAAAACAGGATCCAACATTCTGCTGTTTACGAGAAACACACCTCAACCACAAAGGTAGACATCTACTCAGAGTAAAGGGTTGGGAAAAGGTTTTTCAAGCAAACGGACCTAAGAAACAAGCGGGTGTGGCCATTCTAATTTCCAACAAAATTGACTTCAAACTAAAATCAATCAGAAGAGATGGAGACGGGCATTTTATACTCATAACAGGAACAACTCATCAGGAGGAAGTCTCAATGCTGAATATCTATGCCCCTCATATAAAAGCACCCACTTATGTAAAAGAAACACTTCTAGAACTCAAGGCAGTCATCAAACCACACACACTAATAGTAGGAGACTTCAACACACCTCTCTCACCAATGGACAGGTCAATCAGACAGAAACCCAACAGAGAAATAAGAGAATTAATAGAGGTAATGAATCAAATGGACTTAACAGATATCTATAGAACATTCCACCCAAATAGGAAATATTATACCTTCTTCTCTGCAGCTCATGGAACCTTCTCAAAAAGTGACCACATACTTGGTAACAAAGCAAACTTCCACAGATACAAAATAAATATTAGTAACTACCTGTGTCTTGTCAGATCACCATGGAATAAATTTAGAACTCAATAACAATTCTAACACCAAGAAGCCTACAAACTCATGGAAGCTGAACAGTCAACTAATGAATCACCCCTGGGTCAAGGAAGAAATAAAGAAAGAATTTAAAGTCTTCCTTGAATTTAATGAAAATAAAGCACAACATACTCAAACCTATGGGACACCAATGAAAGCAGTGCTAAGAGGAAAATTCATAACACTAAGTGTCCAATTAAAGAAAATGGAGAAAGCACACATTGGAGACTTAACAGCACACCTGAAAGCTCTAGGAAAAAAAAAAGAAGCAGACTCACCCAGGAGGAGTAGAAGGCTGAAAATAATCAAACTGAGGGCTGAAATCAACAAAATAGAAACACAGAGAACAATCCAAAGAATCAACGAAACAAAAAGTTGGTTCTTGGAGAAAATCAACAAGATTGACAAACCCCTAGTCAAACTAATCAAAAGGCAGAGAGAGAACACTCAAATTAATAAGATCAGAAATGAAAAGGGGGACATAACTACAGACCCAGAGGAAATTCAGAGAATCACTAGATCTTACTATGAAAGATTATGTGCCACAAAGTTGGAAAATGTACAAGAAATGGACTGGTTTTTAGATAAATACCATTTACCAAAGTTAAATCAAGACCAGGTGAACAATCTAAATATACCTGTTAGTCGCGAAGAATTAGAAACTGTTATCAAAAACCTCCCTACCAAAAAAAGACCAGGACCAGATGGTTTCAATGCAGAATTCTACCAGAACTTCCAAGAAGAGCTGATACCTATACTCCTTAAGATATTTCACAATATAGAAACAGAAGAGTCATTGCCAAACTCTTTTTATGAAGCTAGAGTTACCCTGATACCAAAACCACATAAAGACACAACCAAGAAAGAGAATTACAGGCCAATCTCACTCATGAACATTGACAAAAAAATTCTCAACAAAATCCTGGCAAACCGAATTCAGGAACACATTAGAAAAATTATCCATTATGATCAAGGAGGCTTCATCCCAGAGATGCAGGGTTGGTTCAACATACGCAAATCTGTCAATGTAATCCATCATATAAATAAACTGAAAGAAAAAAAAACCATATGACCATCTCATTAGAAACTGAAAAAGCATTTGACAAAATTCAACATCCCCTTATGATAAAGGTGTTGAAGAGATTGGGGATACAAGGAGCATACCTAAATATAATAAAAGCTATTTACAGCAAGCCGACAGCTAGCATCAAATTGAATGGAGAGAAACTCAAAGCGATTCCACTAAAATCAGGAACAAGACAAGGCTGTCCACTCTCCCCATACCTCTTCAATATAGTGCTTGAAGTTCTAGCAATAGCAATAAGACAACATAAGGGGATCAAGGGGATTCGAATTGGAAAGGAAGAAGTTAAACTCTCGTTATTTGTAGATGATATGATAGTGTACATAAGTGACCCGAAAAACTCTACCAAAGAACTCCTACAGCTGATAAACACCTTTAGTAATGTGGCTGGGTTCAAGATCAACTCCAAAAAATCGGTTGCCCTCCTATACACAAAAGATAAAGATGCAAGAGGGAAATCAGAGAAACATCACCTTTCATGATAGCCACAAATAGCATAAAATATCTTGGGGTAACTCTAACCAAGGAAGTGAAAGACCTATTTGACAAGAACTTTAAGTCTTTGAAGAAAGAAATTGAGGAGGATACCAGAAAATGGAAAGACCTTCCCTGCTCTTGGATTGGGAGTATCAACATAGTTAAAATGGCAATTCTACCAAAAGCAATTTATAGATTCAATGCAATTCCCATCAAAATCCCATCAAAATTCTTCACAGACCTTGAGAGAACAATAATCAACTTTATATGGAAAAACAAAAAACCCAGGATAGCCAAAACAATCTTATATAATAAAGGATCTTCTGGAGGTATAACCATCCCTGACTTCAAACTCTATTACAGAGCTATAGTATTGAAAACAGCTTGATATTGGCATAAGAACAGAGAAGTCGACTTATGGAATCGAATAGAAGACCCAGATATTAACCCACAAACATATGAACACTTGATTTTTGACAAGGGAGCTAAAGGTATGCAATGTAAGCAGGAAATCATCTTTAACAAATGGTGCTGGCATAACTGGATGTCAACCTGTAGAAGAATGAAAGTAGATCCATATCTATCACCGTGCACAAAAATCAAGTTCAAATGGATTAAAGACCTCAACATTAACCTGACCACTTTGAACCTGATAGAAGAGAAAGTGGGAAGTAGTCTACAAGACATAGGCACAGGAGACTACTTCCTAGGTAGAACCCCAGTAGCACAGACAATAAGAGAATCAATGTTAAATGGGACCTCCTAAAACTGAGAAGCTGCTGTAAAGCAAAGGCCTCTGTCAGTAAGACAAAAAGGCTACCTTCTGACTGGGAGAAGATCTTCACAAACTCCTCATCAGACAAAGGCCTGATCTCCAAAATATACAAAGAACTCAAGAAACTAGACACTAAAACTCTAATTAACCCAATTAAAAATGGGGTACTGATCTGAACTGACAATTCACAACAGAAGAACTTTGAATGGCCAAAAGACTTTTAAGGTCATGCTCAACATCCTTAGCGATTAGGGAAATACAAATCAAAACAACTATGAGATACCATTTTACACCGGTCAGATTAGCTAAAGTCAAAAACACCAATGATCGCCTATGCTGGAGAGGATGTGGAGAGAGGGGAACTCTCATGCATTGTTGGTGGGAATGTAAACTTGTACAGCCACTGTGGAAATCAGTGTGGCGGTTTCTCAGGAAACTGGGAGTCAACCTCCCTCAGGACCCAGCAATTCCACTCTTGGGAATATACCCAAGAGATTCCCTATCATACCACAAAATCATTTGTTCAACTATGTTCATAGCAGCACTATTTGTAGTAGCCAGAACCTGGAAACAACCTAGGTGCCCCTCAATAGAAGAATGGTTAAAGAAAGTGTGGAACATATATATATATATACATTAGAGTTTTACTCAGCAGTAAAAAACAATGACATCTTGAATTTTGCATGCAAATGGATGGAAATAGAAAACGCTTTACTGAGTGAGGTATCCCAGACTCAAAAAGAGGAATATGGTATGTACTCACTCATAAGTGGATTCTAGCCATAATTAAAGGTCTTTGTGCCTATTACTCATGATCCTAGAGAAGCTAAATAAGAAGGTGAACCTGAAGAAAATCATGTAGTTTTCCTCCTGGATATTGGAAGTAGACAAGAGTGCCAGGCAACATTGGGTGCACGGGGGCGGTAGTGAACAGAAGGGGAGAGGGTTAGAGAGAAGGGAGTAGGGGAGGATTGGGGAAAGCTTGGGGGATTGGGATGGGGGGAAAGGATGGATATGGGAGCAGGGAAGTATATATCTCAACTAAGGGAGCCATTTTAGGGTTTACAAGAGACTTGATTCTAGAGGGGTTCCCAGGTCCAAGGAAAGATTCCCCATATTGTTCCCTGGACAGCAGAGGAGAGGGTGCCTGAACTAGCCTTGGCCCATAACCATACTGATTAATATTTTGCATATCACCATAGAACCTTCATCTGACGATGTATGGAGATAGAGACAGAGACCCACATTGGAGCACTGGACATTACTCCCTAGGTCCAAATGAGAAGCAGAAGGAGGAAGAACGTGAGCAAGGAAGGCAGGACCAGAGGGAACCTTCACCTGATGATGAATGGAGATTGAGACAGAGACCCACATTGGAGCACTGGACTGAGCCCCCAAGGTCCAAATGAGGAGCAGAAGGAGGGAGAACATGAACAAGAAAGGCAGGGCTGTGAGGAGTGCGTTCACCCACTGATACAAGGGGACTGATCTAATGAGAGTTCACCAAGGCCAGCTGGACTGGGACTGAACGAGGACGTGATCAAACCGGATTCTCTGAATGTGGCCGGATTTTCTGAATGTGACTGGCATGGGGACTGTCTGAGAAGCCATTGATAATGGCACTGGGACTTGTTTCCTCTGCATGTTCTGGATTTTTGGGATCCTAGTCAGTTTTGATGCTCACCTTCCTAGACCTGGAGGGAGGTGGGAGGAACTTGAACTTCCCACAGGGCAGGAAACACTGACTGTCCTTAGGGCTGGAGAGGGAGGAGGAGAGGGAGTCGGGGGAATGGGAGGGTATTGGGAGGAGGGGCGGAAGTGGAAACGTTTATAAATTAATAAAAAAAAGAAATTTACACAACCTAAAAAAAAAGTTGACTGGCTGGATGTATTACAGCACAAATGAGGGAAATCATTTCTTACATGCAAATTCCAAGTGTCGCTTTGTTCATGGAAGTTTACCTTAAAAGAAAGGTTAACAAATTTTCTTATCATAAGATTTTCTACAGAAGAAATTCATGAAAGCTACATAGTGTTAGTCACATTGTTCTTATGTAAGGATGCAATAATACATGGAAGCAAATAAAGTATCGCCTGTTACGATGAAGCAATAAATTCCCACCAAAAATTAAAAAAAAAACCAAATCAATAAAATAAAAATAAATAAAGATAAAATAAAAGCCATGTGAATGTGGAAAATACACAGAGAATCTGTATATAATGTATATTATTGTGTTGTCTTTGAATTATTTACTGCTGAGGAAGTAGCAACAGTTGCTAAAGGACATTTGATTATAAATGCTGCTGGATTCTTCCAATCTATGTATTTTGAAAATGCATTGACTTCAAAATTTATGTCAGAAGATATGTTTCTTTGGAAAAGTGTCTTTTCTTTTGTTTGGAAACAAAAGGCTGTGGATTCATTCCTGGATAAGAAAAAATGAGGTTTGATAGATCAAGACCTTCTGAAAATTGCCCAATGGGAATGGATGGCCCAGATGATCAAGAGCACCTCTCTTGCAGTTTCTTCTGAGTTCTGAATCAAGAACAACTTTAAGGCTGCTGTTTGAAATGATCAAACATCACAGAATATTCCAGTCAGGACTTGACCAGAATTCTAAATTTTCTTTGTGAGCACATAAGATTACCAGTATCCCCAATCAGCAAGAAGTAGCCTAGCAAACTATGCCCACATCCCCCTCAAAAAAATGCAGTATGCATGTTTGTCTTTGTTTAGCATTTTATTTAAAAGTTGTTTAAAATAATGGTCAGAAAAAAGCTAAAAAGGGGAGATTATATTTAGAGTTTTTGTTTTGGAAAGAAAAAGAGAAGAATGCTCTTGTATACTGTAAGGATTTGTCACTCATATTGGTTTAATAAAATAGTGATTGACCAGTAGCCAGGCAGAAAATATAGTGGGGCAATCAGAATAGGAGAATTCTGGGAAGAGGAAAAACAGTGTATGAGCCACCAGACAGATGGAGAGGAAACAAATGAGAATACCTTACTGAGAAAATGTATCAAGCCACATAACTAACCATAGACAAGAATTATGGGTGAATTTAAATCATAAGAGATAGTTAGTAATAAGACTGGGTAATAAGCCAAACAGTTTATACTTTATTTGAGCCTCTATAAGTTTCTTTGGGACTGAATGGCTGTGGGATTGGGAGAGACAGACACTTCTGTCTACACTCCATATTTGTTAAACCTGATATATATTAGAGTAAACATAAACAAAATGAGACTTTGGGTGTACTTGTTTGTTAAAAATAAGTCATTTGATATTTTTGTCTATGCGTTTTTTAAAATGTTAGAATGAGAGAAAATTGATGATTATTAGTGAACATATATCTTCAATCAAACTTTTAAAGCCTTAAAGCATGTAGAAAGAAATGAAATTATTGCATATAAGAAATTTAATTAGAATAAAAATTGTAAATGTCCTTTAGCATTTATATCAGGCATATTCATTATTTTTTCAGTGGGAATAAATTTAAATTTTATATTTTCAACTGATTAAAATAGAACTTCCTCATTCAATTTCATGAAACTGTACAATTTGCCGAGAACTTTGGTATTAAAATATACTGTACATTACAACTGAATCAAATTTTTCAAGGCTTTCTTTCACCTCTATGTGATTAGATTTTCTTTGATATATTTTGAAAGGGTTAATGAGTACCTTAGCTAAGCAGTTCAGGTTTTATAATTGGGTATAATAAGTAGATACAGTGATGGAGCTTTTTGTTAATGTAATTGTCATACAGGTACACAACATGTTACAAAAAATACCATAGGGGAGCAGAGAAAAATGTAGAGCTCAATAAAAATCAACTAAAAAACACAATAGTGAGTTTTCTAAAGATAGTTTCCCAAACACTTGTGGTTTGCAAATACCTTGTATGGACCTGTTTTTTACAAACAAAAATATTTTCCTTTAATATAACAACTTATTTTAAACTAGAAATAGAAAAAAATCCTTGAAATTAAAATTTTCATCTCTCCTTTCTTTCTGCTTTGTATAAGGATTTTTCCTTCTAACCTCCAACTCACTGAAAGGCAACATTGTTAATTATGAAGATCCCCCACCATAGCTTAGGCTTATCCCACTAGCTTTTATAACTTAAACTAACCCATTTATATTCATTTATGTGCTGTCACATGACTTGTGGCTTTTTTTACTGTTATTCCTTTGGTCTCTGGTTCCTTTAAGGGACAAGCCATGCCCACGCCCAGCAACCTCTGACCTCTCGTCACCATCTTTAATCTCTTTCTGTTCTCTCTCTTGGCGTGTGCACACGTGTCTCCTCTCTGTCTCTCTGTCTCTCTATCTCTCTATATCTCTCTCTCTCCTTTAAGTAATAAATGTTTAGCTTTATGTCTATTTACTATGTCTTGTAAGACTTTTATCTGCTGCCTGCTCACCCGTTAGCTTGGGTAACTCTCCCGGCCACATGGCAGTACCAGTCTGTCCAGGATGAGCCACCACTCTGCTGCTTACTGCTGGGAATCTGCACCGCTCTGGCAGCCGTCACTGCCAGACTCGTGCTGCTCTATGAGTCCGCTGCACGGGGATCTTGGGCAGGCTGCTCGTGGGGGGGGGGGCATGCCAGGATTTTTAAGAATATTATTTGGCTACTCTGGTCAAGGTAGGCCTGTCTTTCTACAGATATCTTAGCCCACAGGGTCTTCTGGAGCCTGATAGGCACTGCGCTAAACAGCAAAGGTCAAATACAACCTTCAGAGAACATGGAGGACCCAAAAGAGTAGCTCTGGGTGCCAACCAAGTAAGTTCTCTGTCATTTTTTAATCAGTAACTCAAGTAAAATCTTATCCTTCTCAAAGAAATCTGACAGTTTGATAGCTGAGAGGTTTTGCCAGGTTGCCTCACCAAATAAAAAATACTTTTCATTGTATAAAAATATGTCACAGTCATTATACAATATATATGTCTAAAATTTCTGCTTTTACAAACCTAAGGAGTTCTTGTGAGTTATAGGGAGCCGAATTAAAGAACTCACCGTAAACAGGTCAGATACATCCCCCTCAATTCCCTGGTCCTAATTTTTTTCCCTTAATTTAACTTTGTTCTTTGTTCTGCCAATACCTTAACCAGGTACAAGGGACATCAGACATTTCCATGCCACAGATACCTGTCAGGAGCAGAGACCAACTACGCTAGCATGTGACCAGCACCCAGTCTTCTCTCGGGATTCCCCCCAAAGACAACACCCACAAATCAGCCGGAAGTAGTCTTGAGAATTTGCTGCCCCAATTCCTTCAAACTGTGGTGTCTAATCTCCTGCTTTTTATTATAAAAAGTATCCGGGAATATTATTCCTTTGGTCTCTGGTCCCTTTAAGGGACAAGCCATGCCCACTTCCAGCAACCTCTGACCTCTCATCACCATCTTTAATCTCTTTCTGTTTTCTCTCTTGGCATGTGCACATGTGTCTCCTCTCTCTTTCTTCTCTCTCTCTCTCTCTTTCTGTTTTTCTTTCTCTCCCTCTCCTTCTCCCTCTCCCTTACTCTCTGCCTCCTCCCTTTCTCCTCCATAACCCCCTGAATAAATATTTCCATCTCACTCTACATGTGGTGCCTATCCAGTCTCTGTTACCTGCCCGCCTGCCATGTGCCTGCCTGCCCACAGTCAGCCGCTCTCCCGGGATGCACTCCCACTGCTCTGTGAGCTCACATGTCTGCTCATATGTCATGTCTGCTCACATGGCCTCCAGGGATCTTGCAGGGACCCACAGCCGTCTCTGCTCACATGGTCCCCACAGTCATCTCTGCCTTGGGTCTAGAGTCTGCTGCCTGCCTACAGCTGCCACCTAGGGCCACATGAGGCACTCTAGCATTTTTTTAAGGAATATTAATTACTCTTTCACTTGTTTCCTCTGGGTCTGACTAGCAACTCCTCCTTTCTTCTCCTCAGAGTACTGTGTCTCCAGAAGTCCTGCCTAACCACTTCCTGCCAGCTAATGGCCATTTAACTCTTTATTAAACCAATCACAGTGCCACATCTCAACCAGTGTACAGAAATATTCCAAAGCATACCTTGATGATGGAAATGATAAAAATCAGGAAGACCCAGATAGGATAAATGATAAAATAAAGAACACAAAATTTTGAAGACAAAGAATTGAACATGGTAACTACAGATTAGGTGTTCTTTAGACTCATTGTGCTTTCTTTCTATTCACCATGAAAATAAAATAAAATCCATCAAAGGTCAATTCAAATATGACTTCCCCAAACAAAAACAATCATATATAATAAATCAAAGAATTCTTTGCTAGTCACTATTTGTATACATTTATAGACAGCATAACAATGAAGAGTAGAGATTCACTACTGAGACAAGCTTGCCTACATTCAAATGCCATGGCTAACACTGCTATTGGCTTGAAAAATTTATTAACAAAGTGTAGAAGGGTGTACTTCTTAGATTTTATCCCTACTTGACATGAAGAGATACAATCAGTTTTAGAGTTTGACTTACGTGTTTCCTGAAATTTATCTTCTATAATTCAAACCAACTGTGATATGGTCAAATTCCAGCACATAAAATGTCACACATTTTAATTTCCAAATCTTTCTTTATACTATATTGTTTGTAAACTCCTAGGTCATATGAAACAGTATAACATTTTATGTTTCAAATGGTAACTTACCTTCAAAGTGTTTTCTATTTAGATACAGTGAAATCATATCTATGATGCCATAGCATTTCATCCTTTCCTCGAAATGAAGATAGGTTTTTCACATTTATAGGCTATATCGTTGGAAGTGTAAATAATGTAAAAATTCTATGTTTTATTTTTATTCTTGAGTAGTATATATATTTTTCAATAATGCCATTAGAAAATATTTCTGTCTAAAATACAAGAAAAGCAGAATCCTTCTGTTTTGCAAAATTAAATTAATGCATGCCCTAATCAACTCAAATAAAAAAAAATATTCTGAACTGTTTCCAAGTGTTCTCATTGTAATTTTAATCTCACTAATGTGGGATTCTTCTCTAATAATTTTTCTTCCCAATAGGTGTTTCCATAATCATTTTCATCTTTTGTAAGTGGTAATAATGTGAAATGTTTCTTTTCATTTGTCCATAAATTAATTTAAAATGGTACTTATTCCAGTAACGACTATCAATTTATTTGTTAATTAACCCTCAGAAAAATATTTGACATTAAGAGTATTCATCTATGAATATTTTGAGTAATATTGCTAAAATAACACATTAAGTTTTACTATCCAAAACAATAATGTATGAAATATCTAAGTCCATTAATTTTTACTTTTCACTTTTATTTTATATTTGTGAGCGCTTTGTCTGCATGTACGGCTATACCACATTGTAACTAGTGCCTCCAAAGTGCAAGAGTACCTCAGATCCTGGGAACTGGAATTACTGACTGTAATATCAAAGTTCTGAGGTACCATCTGAGAACTAGTCCAGATTCAGTTCCATGTTAAGAGCAGCAAATACTCTTAATCTCTGACCTACCCTTTAATCACATACATTCATTTTTTTGTCATGGATCCTTTAAATTAGGAATTTTCAGCCCTTATTATTTAACAAATGCTTAAAATAATTTGTGTGTATAACCCACAAAGAAAATTAATAAAAATCAAGAAAATAAATCGTATCAGACTATGAATATTAAAGAGAAAAAGGAAAATAAATATGATTGAACAAATGATTGAACACAGTGTCATGTTGTTAACTGTATGGAGATTTAGTAATTCTGTTTAGTAATCATATACCTTATATTGTGGCTATTTAAGGAGTAGTGACACATTATTTCCTATCAATCAAAAAAAAGTAAGCAACATTTTCTGCATAGGTATGTTTGTGTGATGGGGTTGAATCTTATGTAGGTTCATAGGTGTGTGTGTGTGTGTCTGTCTGTCTGTCTCTCTCTCTCTGTCTCTCTCTCTGTCTCTGTCTCTCCCTCTGTGTGTGTGTGTGTGTGTGTGTGTGTGTGTGCATGTGTGTGTATGAATGATGACCTGTGATTGATGTTGTGTTTCTTGCTTGACCACTGTCTACCTTAGAAATTTAGAACCATTATTCAGGTGGCTGGTTAGCCGCACTTTATCTAGTATACTGTAATTATCATAAAAGTTTGTATTACATGTGTATTATCAGATCCACCCAATTTTGACTTGGGTTCTTGGGTTTCACAGTCTGGTCCACACACTTGTCTTGCAAGCATTTTAGCTACTGAACCATTTCTGAATCTGGAAATACTGTTTTATGAAGTAAAGCATAACGTACACTTCAGAACACTTTATACTTTTGTGACATTTAGTGGTTTCTGTTTGATTTAAAATAAAATGACGACAGTTACTTAAATAAAATTATATTTTATTACTATAAAGTAGTACATGGTATTAGGCAGTAAATTACCATAAGTTTATCAACAAACTACACATTTCTATTTATTGTGTGAGCCTTAACATTTTTCTAGTACATAGCTACACAGTGAAAATGTATTTTCTTAACTGAAACATCTTCATTAACGGAATATCTCTCTGTGTAATGAAATACAAAGTAAAAAGAAAATTAAAAAAATATGTAATCACTGAGATCTATGGTATTTGTTTCTTTCATGGACCAGCTATGATTGACTTCCCCCTTATGTAATTGCATAAAATGCAAATATTTTCATAATTTAATCATAAGTTCTGCTAGAGTAACAGCAGCAACAGACAGCTTAGATGTATACATATGAGTTTCTTACATGTGATGTTAATCTGTTTGTGAAAGTTTGTGGATTTTTCTCCAAGCCATCAATGTGAAACTAAGATCAGTGATTAGCTTAAATATTATTTGCCCTAATAAGTAACTCAGTCTTTAAAGGTCTGAACTGTAATTGTAATTTGTAGGCTCTATTTTCTGCTTTTTGTTTAAAAACCACTTATGAGTGAGATAACCTAGACAACAATGAGGGCCCTAAGAGAGACATACACAGATCTAATCTGCACAGGAAGTAGAAAAAGACAAGATTTCCTGAGTAAGTGGAAGCATGAGGACCATAGGAAAGGGTTGAAGGGGAGGGGAGAGAAAGGAATGGGAGCAGAAAAAAATGTATAGCTCAATAAAAGCAGTAAAAAATGAAGGTCTGAACTGCTTGTGGTTCAATCCCATCTCATTGTGAAATACTGGGAAGGAAAACATGTCCTGTGTCATAAAAATATGAAGTAGATTACATTTAGTGAAAGCAAGAACTCCATATAGTATCTTCCTAGCAAGACATATATTAAACAAGACTTTGTCTAAAAGGGAAAATGGAGGGGAAATTACATAGGCATTACATAACTGAAATCAAATGCACATACATGCTAAATATACAAACACTTTACTTGCTTAGTATTAAGACATATGGTACTTTTAAGACTATCTTTAATCTCAAAATATTTAAATCATAGGAAATTTAAAAATGTATCAATAATATGGTATAGTTGGATCCTATTAGGGGAAATAACAAATATAAAATATATAATCAATGCATACACTTTTGAATGTGGGTGTGTATGACAGGATATAATTTAGAACAGACAGGCCTTAAATTTGTTATTCAGCTGATGATAACCTTTACACTTAATCATACTGTCTCCACATAGCAAGTCTTGTGATTTCTGGCATGTGGAAACACTTTCAGTTTATGCAGTGCTTGGCATTAAAGGCAGGATTTACTTTGAGCTATGTGAGCATTCTACCATCTGATCTATTTCTACAGCCTTCATATTTTTGTTATCATGATGGACTTTCAAAAAAGATAGGTGAAGCATCTACATTTTGGAAAGAGAAATGTGTTATATAGTCTATTGTCACTCTTGATACTGTCTTAAAGTTGTCTTTGTTACAAGTATTAATTCTTTCTACTTTCTCAACATGAATTGCAAATTTTACTGATTCTTCCCAGGTTCAACAGTTTAATCATATTTTTGATTCATCCTACATGTTTAACTTTGATCTTTGAATTTCAGGAGTCAGCCAGTCCAAATGTGATATAACTTATGCTGTATTTAGTAAGAATCCATACTACTTAACAGAAGTTAAAGTTCTTTTTAATGTTTTACGCTTTTGCTACATAGTAACCAGTGACTGAAATCTAATATGTTAAGCTTTGATTGACAAACATTATTTGTTTCTTGAAAACCAAAAGTACGTGCTAATTCAGGATGAAGCGAGTACTACATGTCTGTAAAAATAATGACATTTTGGAGAAAAACAATTATTAGAGAGACTTATGTATAATATGTCTTTTCTTTATAAACTAAGGCAACCAAAGTAAATCCTGGCGAAGACAACAAATAGGGCTATGACAAAAAAAAATTACTTTTAGGGCTTTATCAGACATCTAGACTCATTACAAATTTCTAAAATTAATCAAAGTTCTTATAACACCCAGAAGAACTTACTCTTATGCTGTAGAAGACTGTTTGTTCACTTCCGGCTGCACAGACCAGAAATAATAACACAGAAATTATATTATTTGCATTACTGTTTGGCCAACAGCTTAAATGTATTTCTGACTAACTGTTATATTTTTAATTAACCCATTTCTATTAATTTTATATTTTACCATGAGGTTTGTGGACTACTGCAAATGTTCCCACTGGCAGCTCGCATCTTTCCCCTCTTGCAGGTCCATGACATCTCTCTGACTTCGCCTACTCTCTCTATATATCTTTTCCAGGCTGGCTATATTCTGTTAAGTCATTGGCTGAAAATAGCTTCTTTATTCATTACCCAATAAAAGCAACATATATGCAGAAGGACTTCCTGCATCAACTCCCATTTTCTGTCTAAATAAAAAGGAAGATTTTAACTTTAATGTAATAAAAGCACATATAACAAAACAGGTATCAAGTAAGAATTATAGTCACAACATTTATATCTACTTTATCTGTTTTCATAACTAAGAAAAACTATAATTGCAACTATATTCTTCAACTTAATCAAAGACTCCAGAAGGTTTTAAAATTACTTAAGTTAGCAGGAAGTACATTGCAAGCAACTTCCAAAACTCTATAATTGACAGAGAAATCTTGCTGCCTGAACAGTCACCCAAAGTCCTTCTGTATCATTGGGGCATCCATCTTTAGTCTACAGGTCCATAGTGTCCAACAGACTTTTCCATGAAGCAGGGAATTGCAAAGACAGTTTTGTCTATATTGGCAGTTTATCAGCCACTTTCTTCTGTGTCCTGCAGAATGTCTGGCATGAATCATTCATGAATCAGGAATGCCAAAGGACAGTCTCACCTTTAGGCAAGTTTAGCAGTCATCTCTCTGTGGGTCCCACATGTCCAGCTCACATAGCATACATCAAGCAGTCCAGCAAGAGCAGTTTATTGTCACCCAAATGGCTAAATATTGTCACTATAATCCTTACTTGATGCCTGTTTTGCTATATGTGCTTTTATAGTGTTAAATTTGAAATCTTCCTTTTTATTTAGACAGAAAAGGGGAGGTGATGTGAGCAGTCTTTCTTTCTATGTGTTGCTTTATTGGTTAATTTATGAAGAAGCTGTTTTGGCCTGTGATAGGGTAGAGCATAGATAGGTGGGGAAAACTATTCTGAATTCTGGGGGAATGAAAATGGAGTCAGGAGAAGCCGTTGAGCTGGAGACAGAGATGCTGGAATTTTGCTGGTAGGCCATGAGCTGTGTTGTAAAATATAAAATAATAGAAATTGGTTAATAAAAGATATAAGAGCTAGCTAATAAGAAGCTAGAGCTAACAGGCCAAGAAGTGATTCAAATTATATATTTTCTGTGTGGTTATTTTATGAGTCTGGACTGCCAGGAACAAACAAGCAGTCTCCTCATATAACACTCTTATTCCTAATATAAATATGAAAAAAAGTTTAGAAAAAGGTGAATAAATTGCACACTGCACACTAGTTATAAATTAAAAATCTCAAGTTCAAAGCATGTTTGTATTAATTCAAATTATTTACAGTCAGAGTTAATAAAGTCTCTCCAAGAAGCATAGAGAGTAGCAAAAATCCATGGTTTGTATGTGATGTCCTTCTGTCTATGTGTTGTGTTGCTTTTATTGGTAAATGAATAAAGAAACTGCTTTGGGCCTATAGAAGAGATATAGGGGAACAGAGCTAGGTGGGGAAAACTAAACAGAATGCTGGGAGAAAGAAAGGCAGAGTCAGAGAGAAGTCATGAACCCCACTGGAGCTGGACAGAAATTTACTCGGTAAGTCACAGCCACATGGAGATACACAGATTAATAGAAATGGGCTAAATTAAGATGTAAGAGTTAGCAAATAAGAAGCTAGAGTTAATGAGCCAAGCAGTGATTTAAATAATATGGTTTCTGTGTGATTATTTCGAGGCTAAGCAACCAGGAACCAACAAGCGACCTCTCTCCAACACATGGTGGAACTATTTCAAAATTTATCAAGACAAATGCATTTTATTACACTGTGAGAATCAATGGTTTTAGTGATGCTTTACATAAAATCTTTGGAAATTTATGGACAAATAAGAAAAGTGATGATGTTGGTCAGTAGCACCTAGCATCCATGGATAAATTAACAAGGGAAAAATGCAATCTGTGATACAGTTAACCACTTCTACCATATCAGAATACAGTGACAAAGTACAATGAACTCATTAAAATTATTGGCAGGTTGCAGATGTGCATAAACAGTCTTAAGGTTTCTAATTGTGTTCAAGATGAGAATCATCTCTCCAACAGTGACAGAGCTCAAGTTGTAGAAAATCAAAACAAAGCCCTTATTATTAGATTGGCTGAATTATAAAAAAAAATTCAAGTTCCAGCCTTGAAGGTGTTGGCTATTAAAGTAAGGGCATAAATTGGTAAAGAATGGGATCCTGCATGATAGGGTGGTAGTAAATGTTTTGAATTAGTGCCCAGTATATCATATTCATTCTCCCATAGCACAGATTCATAAGTCTAGAAATCAGGTTGTTGAAAAGGAAATAGTTTCACTCACTATCATCCATAGTGACCCACTAGGAAGATTTTTGCTTCCAAATCCCTTGATCTTAAGTTCTGTTGGCCTTGAAGTTTTGGTTCCACAGTGGGAAGTGCTCCTGTCAGGAGACACAACAAACATTCCATTGAAATGTAGCATTAGATTTCTATCTGGCCAAATTAGATTTCAGATTCTCTTAAGCTAACAAACTAAGAAAGAAATGATAATGTTAGGAATACTGATTGATCCAGATTACCATGGGGAGATTGGATTGCTTCTCCACAATGAATTAAGAAAGATTATGCCTGGAGTACAGGAGATACTTGAGGGTGTCTCCTGGTGCTAGCATGTCCTGGGATTAAAATTGGTGTGAAATGTCAACAGCCTAATACAGGCATGATGGCAAAGAACAAAGCAGAGCATTCAGAGTGAATGTATGAGTCACTCCTTCAGGAAAAGAGCCACAACCTGCTGAAGTGTTTGTTGAGGTTAGAGAAAATACTGAATGCACAGTAGAAGATGGCAGTTGTAAATGCCAGCTAAGGACCCTAAGGTGACAAGAGCAAGAAGGCTGGCCCTTCCTCTCATCAGCTGCAGCACTCAGGAGATTAGGCCCTGTACCTTCCATAGGAAATACAGAAAAGCTGACCCTTGTTATGTGTGCACAGCTGAGCCAGTTCTAAGGTTATTAGAGTAGGAGAACTTGCCCCACCCTTACTACCTGTGCCATTGAGTAAGCTAGTGGAGCAGTGCTAAAGAATTTGCCCTGGTGGTGAGATTGCAGAGGAGCGTGGAGGCTATCAGCTCAACTACCACCCCAGTCCAGATCCAGGCCTATGAGTTGGTCCATCCTAACAGGCAACCCATATATAAAGTGTTGGAGTGTGTGAAGGGGCCAGTTCTGCAGATCGAAAACTGCAAGATCTCCATGACATAGAATAGTAATAAAAGGAGTCCCAGTGAGTATTTTAATGTTGCAGATGTCAGATGCCTCCAACAAGATCAATGACTCATTGAAATGAACATTTGCAGGTAAAGAAATATCAACTAGAGAAAATACTATTTGAATTACTGTGATACACTAAAGCGTCCACAATGAAGTATTTTTAGATTTTTATTTAGGGAGAGAGGTTGCAAGGGCAGAGGTTAGATACAAAGGGACAGGGACATGAGTGGGGTTTGGTTGCATGATATCAAATCCACAAGGATTCAATAAAAAGATAAAATAAGTAAATACCAATTAAGACTATGTGACTACTTGTAGAAACAAGGATTAAAACTGACAAAAAATGTTTCTGTCATTTATTTTATTAAGAATGAGTTTGTGATTGTGCATATAATAGTATTTTTTCTTGATTTATTTGCTATAATATGTAACATCAATTGCTATAATATCCCTGGCTATCATATCTAAGTTTTGAGTACTAAAATGATGTCCCTAAAGGGATGTTGTGACTTGAATAAATATATAGTGCTTTTTCAATTATACATGGTATAGTCATTTCATGTTAAGTATGATTATAACTTGGTTACTGTACTCATTTTGAAATTAAGCATGCCATTAATTAAGAAATCAAGCAAGAAGATATGATTGTGTGTCAGGCTGATGGATATTTTTGGTTATCAACTTGACTAGGTCTGAAATTAGCCAGCACAAAGACTTCTGGATACACCGTTTAGTGATTTTTCTTCATGGGATGATTAGAGTTTGGAAGACCCATCTCTAATCTGGGCTTCAACTTTTGGAGGCAGCCTATAGATAAAGAAAATAGAAGGAGGAAGCTCTTGTTCTTTACCTGCTTTCCCTGCTTGCCCTCATTCTCGCTAAGTTATTTCCTTCACTGGTATTAGGGCCTACTTTATCAGGAATCCAGTGTATACTGAAGACCAGTTGAGATACCCAGATCTGTAAACTGAACATCTATTGTATTTTTGGATTTTCTCTCAGGAACATTGTTGGGATAGTTTGGCCACAACTTGTAAGGTACTCTGAGAAGTTCTCATGTTCTATCATGCTGTTTCTCTAGTGAACCTTGAAGAAACTGTTATGTTTTAAAATATGAGTAAAAGAGTACAATGAAAACCAATGTTAGTCAAAACTGAAGATTGAAAAGTGTCTTAAATTATCATAAACAAACCTATATGTTTTGGAAAACTAGTTTACTGCTAGAAAATGTTATCATAAATGGGTCTTACAAGTAGTTTTTAAAAATCCAAGTAAGATTATATACAAAATTTATCTGGTTCATGAATTAACTTTATTATAGTAATTTAGGATAAGAAATAAAAACAGTTCTGTTCCTAGATCATTCTATTTCTATATTGTTGTCGTTCTGGCCACTCGGCAGCTCAGACCCAAAATAACCACACAGAAACTCTCTTAATTAAATCATGGCTTGACCTATTAGCTCTAGCTTCTTATTAGCTAGCTCTTGCATATTAATTTAACCCATCTCCATTAATCTGTGTATTGCCATGTGGCTGTGGCTTACCAGGTAAAGTTCTGTCATTCTTTTTTTGGTGGGGCTACATGCCTTCTCTCTGACTCTGCCTTCTTTCTTCCAGCATTAAGTCTAGTTTTCCCCCATTTAACTAAATTCTACCTTGCTATAGGCCAAGCAAGTTTCTTTATTCATTAGACAATAAAAGCAACACATAGACAGAAGGCTCTACCACATTACTATATCAAATGCAAATTAGAATTATAGAAATATGGTGCTGGAGATAGGGTTATGCTGATAAGTGTTCTTGTTATTCTTCTGTAGGACCAGAGTTCAGGTTCAAGCCCATATGTGGCAAATAATAACCATCTGAAATTCCATCTCCAGAGGACTTAAAGTTCTATTTTGTCCTCCTTAGGTACCACATGTACATGGTGAACAGATATGTGCACAAACAAAATACATAGAATAAAATATTTTTTAAAAAATTACAGGATACCTACTGATAAAATGAATTCAACAGATTATTTCAACAATTTATAACATGATGAATTTTTCAATGAAAGTTTTTTTAAGCTTGAGATTTAAGTGGAATAGTATAATTCAAGGGATGATAAATAAAGGTACTGACTGCCAATTGCGATAACCTGAGTTCAGTCCTCAGGATCCATACATTTTTCTTTACAAAATAAGTAAATATAATAAAATTTTAACAGGAAAGACCTTATATTAATAAATATCTAGAAATTTGCATTCCAAAAACAGATAACACCACTTGATTGTAGTAAATATTGAACATTACACACAAGCTATATTAATGACTACATAACAGATACAGAATATAAAAGTCTGTCAACAATACAAATGAAAATATTATAACTCTTTCCAAATGTTTGAATATTATTATCCAAGCATTATTACTTAGTGATACTTCCTTACTAACAAAGCCATTTGTGGATCATATTCAATATGAATCAACTCAAGTCAGTCTGAAAATGCTAATTCCATGCACAAAATGTTTATTTATAATTCAACTTGTTTCTCCAAGAAAAAATATCCACTATCCAGTCAAATTTGGAAACAGGTAAGTTTGATGGAATTAATGTTTTTTCCTCATAAAAATACAGATTTTTATATTTTATTGTGTGATTCAGTAAATATTCATACTTTTGAAATTAAAAAGTAATTAAGAAAATTTATGTATCCATTACTAAAATACCCATAACATTACTTTGATTCTCATTTGTTGACATTGCAAGGATGTTCTTGACTTCAGTGATACCATTAAATAAGTAAACTATGTTTCTCACTGTAATCTCAGCCTTGTGAATTTATAATATATTTCCATATTTATTCTTTATCATTTCAGAAGTATCAGAAAAAAATGCTGTCCAATGCTAACAAAAATGTCAACTAAAGTTTTAAGTTAAAGCTATTCCCTCATATATTCTTAATTTAATTATGATGTACAACAATATTTTTGTAAGGATTCTCATTTTATTGGTCTATTTCTTGATTTTTCATGCAGAATATAACCCATAGAAAAAATTTTATAGGATGTATAAATGAATGAGATAATTGAATAATGCAAACATTCCATTAAAATTTTAAAATTTTAAAAATGAATCATACACTATCCTTACATTCCAGGAACACCTAATTTGCTAAAGAGCTCAACCATTTGGAGCACCCAAGGTCTAATTCAGAATTCATTACATAACATTTACTGAGTGTGTTCAAGATATATGCTAATTTGATAATCAAAATGTGATTTTAAAAATCAACATAATAAGCAATCATAAGTAAAAAAATATTAAATGCATATCAATTTGTTTAGCTCATTTCATCAACACAGAATATTATTAAATATACTGTGACTTCTAATCTATAAATCATTTTTTTCATCTAATAACATTAATGATATATTGTGTTTACTCACCTTTTATAGGTGATATTCTTTTGATATAATATAAAAAGGACAGCATTGCAAGATCATTCAGCCACAAATAAACAATCACAAATTTAATTTCAAACACAATTGGAATTTCAACAGATTTTAACTTTCTGTGTAAGCAATTTAATTTTGACTATATGGTGTCAACTGTTAGTTCCCTGAAACTTTAAATATTAGAAGTATTGTAGGGTACAGTTGAATATATGGAAATGATATAGTTTGGTATAATGCATGATCCTAACTAAAATCACAAATGAGTATAAAGTATAGAGCTGTCAAATCAATCATCTTGAAAACAACAATGTGTAACTTACATTGGAGATTCAAATGTTATAAGAAGGAAGAAATGTTGAATATAAAATCCTGATTAGTATAATCAACAGGCCGTGACTGATTTCCCATTTAAGATATAAAGAAGTATGACACTTCAGGACAGCCAAAAATTACACATTAATCTATACAACACAATTATATTTTATTCAAGAAAATGTTGAGGAATGTAATGTGAAGTTCCACATCTGACCCTTTTAAAAGTTCATATTCAGAACTATGTTTATATAGTTATATTAAACTTTCATCAGTATCAAAAAATCATTCTGTTAGTTGGTAAGGGAATGATACTGTTTATTCTGCTAGGTGAATAGTTCACTGTAATGACAAAATAGATATTTGTAGTTTATATTGGGAGGTTATGTTAACTTTAGAGATATTTATTGTCATATTAATCAATATAGATGAATTTCAAATATGTTAGAAAGACACAAAAATTAAACATATGAAGAGAAATAGTCTAATCCGTGAACTGAAGTAATATTATGTCCTTCAAATTGTAGGCGAAGTATTATTGAGAAAAATATATATGATAAATGGACATTAAGGTAATGATATCTATCTGAAAAAATTTTAAATTATACAATGCTAATATAAGTGTAAATATATTGACTAATGTACATATCAGCATAAACTTTTGGAAAGAGTTTGTTTCACAATCTATGTTATTTTGTTAAAGAAACGTGAAAGTATAATAAATGAAGTCCTAGTAATGTCATGATGGTAATGTAATTACCAATCATATGGCATATACTGAAAAATGCAGACTTTATCTGAAATTCCCATATAAATCCATGACTACTAACATATGTCTATGAAACATAAAAATCAGGACTTAAAAACACTTTACATGAAAATAATTCGTAAAGAGTGGTTCATTTTTCCCCTGATTTATAAATGTCACTAACCACAGTTCCTTGTCATTTTCATTTAATCCTATTCTAAATGGTGTCTAAAGAGCAGTTTAATCACAATTATTATGACTACTTGCATTGCAATTATGTTTGCAATATTGACAAATTATGCTACTTTTTCATAAGTACTTTAAATAATTATAGTGCTTGGCAGATATATCTAAATCAGATTATTCCATAAAAAAGAAAATTTAGAATATCCATACTCAAATCATATTATATTTTATCCTTGATGTGACATCACATCACTCTGGTTGACTGATAATAGCATTACAGATAAAAAAGTATATTTCATGAGAGAATTATGCCTATCAAGGTATAGGAGTTTTAGTATCACTCACAGGCAGCTGAAAACAATTTTCCCAAGTTTTGGGAGTTAGGGATGAAACTAGATGACAGGGTATCACAGAGAGACTGCATTTTTCAGCACTTAAATATGAATGGACATGCAAATAATTTTTCAGTTTAAAATTTACTTTTCAGATTCTAAGCTACTTTTAAAGAGAAGATTCAAAGTAATGACAAAAATCTTTCCCCATAACACTTCCTGCTTGTTAAAACTGTTTCTAATTTGGATAAAATGTTTGTCACAGCTTGCCAATGGGCTGATAGCAAGAAGACACATTTTATGAATTTAAGATTCATAATTCACAATCCTGAGCATGTATATGCTGTTATATATAACAGATACCTATATATTGAATATTTATAATTTCATAAATATAATATTGAATGGTTTGTTAATAAAGTATATCTGCAAACACGATTGTTGAAAATTCCATCGATTTCACGAATCAGTGTCTTCACAATAACTTAAAGCTGATAATAGGTTCTTCTAGTTTAATATATCTGAGATGGAACTCTAGTTTTAACTGTTAAATAATATTCTACCTATAGCTGTAATATGAGGGCCGGTTTGTTGGGGTTTCTGTCCCTCCCAGTACCCCAACAGCCGGCAAGCAACAAAGAAAATCACACGGAGTCTACATCAGGTTATAAACTGATTGGCTCATTAGGTCAGGCTTCTTGTTAACTCTTATAACTTATATTAACCCATTATTCTCATCTATGTTAGCCATAATGGCTCCGTACCTTTTTCAGCTGGGCAGGTTACATGCTGTCTCTTCAGTGGTCTGCACAGGAATGGCTGAGGAACTTCCCTGCTTCCCAGAATTCTCCTGTTCTCATTGTATCACATCTACTTCCTGTCTGGTTTTTCCCGCCTATACTACCTGCCTGGCCAATCAGCATTTTATTAAAATATGATTGACAGAATGCAGACAATTCTCCCACATCATTTCCCTCTTTTTTTTTAAACAAATGAAAATACCCATAGTCCATTTGTTGGGAATGTGGGCATAGTATTTCAGGCTACTTCCTGCTGGTTGGGGGTGCTGATAATCTTATGGGGAATCTAAAGAAAATTTAAAATTATCATCAAGTCCTGACTGGAGTATCCTGTGAGTCTTGATCATTTCAGGCAGCAGTCTTGAACCTGTTCTGGATGAAGAACTCAGATATCTGGGCCATCTGTTCCTGTTGGAGATTTCTCAGGTGACCTTCCTTGATCATACTGGATTTTTCTTAACTCAGAATGAATCCACCACCTCTCATTTTCTGTGGAAACAAAAGCAAAATCTCTTCTCCAAAGTAACAAACTTTTTGACTTCAGTTTTGCAGCCAAGGTATTTTCAAAATACCTAGCTTGGGTTAGTTGAGCAGTATTTATAAACAACAGTCCTTTAGCAGTTTTTGCTCCTTCCTCAGCATTCAAACAATTCAAAGAGACCATAATAGCATACAGTATCATGATTCTCTGTGTATTTTCCATCTTTATACAGCTTTATTTCAACCTCTATTTCTTTTATTTCTACTTTTAACTTTTGGCTTTTTGAGACAGGTTCTCTGTATATATCTTTGTCCTGGAATAACTCTGTAGACCAGGCTGTCCTTGAACTCACAGAGATCTGCCTGTCTCTACCTCCCCAGTGCTGGGATTAAAGGCATATGCTACCACACCTTGAACTCACACAGATCTGTCTCTGCCTCCCAGGGATAGGGATTAAAGGTGTGTGCTACCACACCTTGAAGTCACAGAGGTCAACTACCTCTGCCCCTTAAAGTCTCAGAGGTCAAAGTACCTCTGCCTCCCAGGCATTGGGATTAAAGGTGTATAACACCACACCCAACTCCTCTCTTTTTACTTTAAAAACATTAACTTTTATCCTGCATTTATTTTTAACACACTATAAACCATTTAGAGGTTTTCTTCGTCTTTGAATCTCTCTTTACTGTATCTCTCTCTTTTTCTGACCACGTGAGCCTTTAATTTACAAAGCAATACGGAAAGCCGTGGCTTTGACGGCTAGATCCTTAGCTTTCCAGCCTCTGCGGAGGTACTGGCTATAGCCATTTTTGTTGCCACAACTCTATGGCGTTTCAAGGTCCTTGCTAGCAAGTAAGCTGGAGCATTCTGCTCACAGACCACACTCAGTCAGACTGCCTGCCTGAGTCAGAGATTGCCCTGGCAGGACAGCCCAGAAAACCAGCATTTTAAATCACCACAGCTTTTTTTCTGCTATGGCTGAAAACCGAAAAGCATGCGTTCAGCCTTTGATCAACACCGTTTAAGTGTTTCGGGGCAGGACCTCTTAATGAGCTGCAGGGTTTTGCAGCTAAAACTGAGTCAGAAAGCCTCTCTTGACTGAGAGCCTTGCTTGCCTCTAGCAAGCAGAGCAGACCTGAGAAATTGCTGCTACCATACCAAGAAAACATGCTTTACTCTATTCTTTTCCAAGCTTTCTCAGGCTTTCTGTGGATTCAGATATCCATGTCTGGGCGCCATATGTAATATGAGGGCCGGCTTGTTGGGGTTTCTGTCCCTCCCAGTACCCCAACAGCCGGCAAGCAACAAAGAAAATCACACGGAGTCTACACCAGGTTATAAAATGATTGGGTCATTAGGTCAGGCTTCTTGTTAACTCTTATAACTTATATTAACCCATTATTCTCATCTATGTTAGCCATAATGGTTCCGTACCTTTTTCAGCTGGGCAGGTTACATGCTGTCTCTTCAGTGGTCTGCACAGGAATGGCTGAGGAACTTCCCTGCTTCCCAGAATTCTCCTGTTCTCATTGTATCACATCTACTTCCTGTCTGGTTTTTCCCGCCTATACTACCTGCCTGGCCAATCAGCATTTTATTAAAATATGATTGACAGAATGCAGACAATTCTCCCACATCATATAGCTTTTTCCCCTTTCAGCTATGACAATGCCTATTGATTAGCCTCAGTCTTTTTACTGACAAATTGTTAAATTCTACCGCCTATATATGTCCAATGCATAACAGCTTCTTCAGTCATTACTTCTATTAGTATTTTTAATCCTTTGTACTGTTATAACACAATATCAAAAGGATTTCCGTTATTAAAAATTCAGCATCACTGTTTACCCTTCTTTGTGGCTGGAAATTCAAAGGTCAATTAGCTAGAAGATTTAGTATTTGGTAAAGACCCAGCTCTGTTTCATGTTTAATGTCTTCTGTGTACTTTCACATAGAGCAGAGTGTACACTAACTATGTGAGATAATTTGTACAAGAATGCTAATTTTATTAATGAACACCCAATCTGTGTAAATAAATCATCTACAGATCTCACTGATGATTAAGTTTCAATAAATTAGCTTTAGGAAGATGCAAACATTATAATACAAAACAGCATGATCCATGAAACCATGATTTTCATTGACTTACCATCTAATAATTGTTCTAACTTCCTATTTATACCCATTCCCATTTTTTCATAATCTAGAATCCACAAAAAAATGAACAGATGAATTTCAATCTAAGTTAGATACTGCTATTAAAATGCTTCTCAGTCTCACTTAGACTGAAAGTGATCATATCCTTAGAATGATCTTCAAAATGTCATCCTCATAGTTCACAGTTTATACTTCTTAGTTCATTTCTTGCAAACCTTTCTTACTTTATTTGTTCTTGAAGTCCTCTTTAATAATCTATAATAAACTTCTCAACTCATAATTTTTGACTTTTTAAATCTTTCTTTAATTCTAAGAAAACACTAGAATAAATCATTTGTCATACATAAAAAAGAAAGGATGTAAGATAATTACTGATGATTGGCATACATAACAGCATGTCATAGAAGCAATGGTGACACTTCTTACATTGTAAACAGGCTTTGTTTTAGTAAGACACAGTTTTACATCCTTAATATTAATGAAAACAATTAATATATTAAATGTAATGCTACATAAAGAAACATTAAAACACATAAACTTTGAATGAATATTAGGTATTCTTCTGGAGTTTCTTGCTACATCTCCATGATTTCTTAACTTTCTGCACGCTTCTGACTGCAATCAATTACCAACTGACTATGAACTGAAATGTCTGAAATATGGCAAATTAAGTATTTTCACCTTTGTTTTCTCAGATATTTTTCATAGTGATAAAAGTCTTACATGATAATGGAACTGTGTCATCAAATCTATACAACTCAGCCATAAAATAATAAAATGTATGATTAGGGGATATATTTACGTGTGAATGAAATACAACTATGTATTTCAAATAAGAAACCTTATTCAATGATAATAATAAAACCTACATGGTTACATAGAGTTCTTTTCTTTTTCTTTTTTTGTTGTTGTTTCAAGACAGGGTTTCTCTGTAGATTTGGAGCCTGTCCTGGAACTAGCTCTTGTGGACCAGGGTGGCCTAAAACTCACAGAGACCTGCCTGTCTTTATCTCCCAGGTTTTGGGGTTAAAGGTGTGCTCCACTACTGCCCGTTTATGTAGAGTTTTAAACAAAGAAACTTGGCAAATTTTCCTCTTTAGTTTCTTAAAGTTTTGAAATATTAATATTCACTTAAGCATTGGTGTTCTCTTAATGAAGGAATTGATTTATTTTGAAAACTCAAAATAGAACAGGGTGAATTAGCATGCTACATGTATATTTGGAGCTTTATGTTGTTTTTCCTTGTATCAGTCAACCAATACAATCCAGGATGAAGTCACATGTACAAAATCAATTCCACATCAATTGTTTTTAAATCTCAAAAATATCTAGGCACAGGTAATCACCATATTGATGAAGTTGGGACAAGACTATCACACTGAATTTGAGGCTAGATTCAACTGCATAAGGAGACCTTTTCTCTAAAACCAAATTCAATAAAATAATACTATAATCAGTATAATTAGCTGCAGCTCATAATATTAAATGCTTATAGTAGAGAATCCAATGTGGTTTTTTCAAAATGAAAAATATCTGTCATGTATTATATGACTACTAGTTTTATTTCAAAAGTAATATTTTAGAAAGAAAAAAGGAAAATGACATTCCCTTTTATCATGAAATTTCCCTTTAAAGGTATTTTCAAATGTAAATCATGAAACTAAATAATTGAATTAGGTATGGTTGCATTTATATATGTAATGAATGATTTATCCCACCAACACTTGGCAATAAAACTCTATTTATAGTAAAATAGA
The DNA here is from genome assembly GCF_982192425.1 of Myodes glareolus. Lineage (NCBI taxonomy): Eukaryota > Metazoa > Chordata > Mammalia > Rodentia > Cricetidae > Myodes > Myodes glareolus. The sequence goes on along the minus strand of NC_142053.1, from coordinate 35,501,563 downwards.
GCCTTAAATGTATTCATGGCTTAACAAACAACTTTATCCCATATTTGATTGCATATTTTCCTGAGCATTTAAATTATATGGTACATGGTACTGCATGTAACAAATGATTATAATCACAATCACTGAAGTTGTAACGTTGATGTTCTAGGACAATTTATTTCAGAAGAAAAAATATACTTTACCATTGTTTTTATATTATCATATTTTTCTATTTTAATTGTTTTTAAATTATCTAAAATTGTGAGACTTTCCATTCAGACTCTAAAAGTTTAATTGTTGCTCTACTCTTTTACCTCAGTGAATATCTACTATACACAGTGTAGGTAAAATATCTAAAGGTCAAAAAATTAAGTTAAGAACAAAAACTTCTATAAAACCTAAATTTAATTCTAACCCAGACATCTTATTAAAATTGATACTTAAATATGAATTTAACATTATTTATACATATTTGTAAAGAATAATGCCTTTTACCTGTACTTATAATTTTATGTATATTAATGTATTAATGTTACTTTAAAAACCTTTTATTTAAAAAAATTGTCAATTTAATCAAGTCAATATGTTGGGATTTTATTCTAAGAGTGATTTATACACAAGCTATGGTTTTATTTTTCATATAAAATTCACTTAAATCATATAGAGAAAGTATTCTGCTTTATTTGATTGCAAAGAGGTTTCCACTTGCTCTACTCTGGAATGATATTTGTTTCATATGTTTATAGTTTTTTTAGTGACTAATTAGTTTTGCATTCAATTTCATATTATTTTTTCATGCATATTATGACAACATGAGTTTATTTGCAATAAATAAACAAAAACTTATGGAGAAGGTTCTGAATTCATACTGTTTCAGCATTATCAATAATCGTTATAAGTTGCCTAGTTTTTTACAGCATCAATAATGAGTTGATACATAATCAATGTGTTCTCATAATACTTTACTTTTAATTAATCTCAAGGATAAGAAATTGATGTTTTCCTCCAATTGTTCAAGTTTAACCTTGAACTTACATTTTTATGTTTTCTACTTTAGAAATAAAGAAAAATTATAGGGATCATCAATTTAATCTGTTATTCATTTTAAGAAATGAATAAAGATCAACTGTTCCCTGATGTCTATAACTGGGGAAATTGGCATATTCATTAATTATGTTTCTACTTCCATCTCTATTCCCATAACTAATTATGTCAAAGTTTTCTGAGTTAATTATGTACCATATATTCATTTCTGCCAGCGATAGGATAAAGGAATCCATTTTGGTGTAATGCTATATACTACATCCATAGTAATGTCATATTCATTTCACTTTTTACCTTATGTAGCCTTATTTTTCTTAACATGTTCACTAACATTTAGTCAGTCAATATTCAGCCACAAATGCAGAATTAATACAATAGAAGATACATGTGTTATATTTTTGCCAGAAATTTAACATATACATACAACAATGTTTCTGATTCATTATGTATAAATAGGAGAATTTAATTTTGTCAGAGATGCACCAACTTGAATCCTACACAATGCACTGCATATAATAATGTAAAAACCTTTATTTGTCAAAAATGCTTTAGGGAAGGCATTGTTCTTTCTTTCAAATGGAAACAAAAGGCTGTGGATACCTTTAGTATTAAAATGTATCAGGTTTGATTGAGGGAGATCTCCTGAATTGTGACAGGTGTTATACATTGACAAAAGTTACAGATTGCCTTCCCAGGATTGTCATTCTTTCAGTTTCCTTAGGGATCTCTCAAAATAGGAAGCAATCTAGGGAATATGAGCTCACATTCCCAAGGATTGGGTTGGGTGGTTTTGGGTTATTTGGTGGGTTTTGGATGTTTGTTTTCTTTTAGGGGAATATAGGAAAAGACTACTATTAATCTCAGATATATTGCATTGGCATAGATTTTGGTATATTGATACAAATTTAAAGTTATTTTTGTTAGGCTGTGTCTGTATTTCTATTCTTATTTGGGGTATTATGAAATTAGCATGTTCATTAATTGTGTCTCTATTTACATTCATAGTGCTTTTGAAGTTCATTTAAAAATGCAATGAATAATTAAGAAATGAGGGTAGCAGTTAATCTATAATATTCAAACATATTATAATATTTGGTATGTTTTTAAGGTTAAATGGGCATATTGTAGACACATAGATGATTTTCACACACTTCAAAGTCTTATAAAACATGGAATTCAAGATGTTTAATAAACTAAGGTTTTTTATGACAATGAGAAAAATATACTCCTGGCAGCACCAATTTACTTCATAAAAGAATGATGGGCATTGAAGAAACTGCATATACAATTTACTTTCAATGTGGCAAGGCAAGTCATTTGGGGAAGAAACTACTCTTGCCTTGACTGCTGGCAGTATTCTGTGTAGATTGAACAAGCAGGACACAGGGAAAAAAAACTGTTGAACTTTGTCAAGACAAGGTAAACAGTCCTTCAGAATTCCTGCTTCAGAGAATAGTCTGAAAGATATTCTGTAGGACACAGAGGAAAGTGACTGATAAACTTCCCCCCCCACAATGTTGGAAGGTCCTTTAAATTTCCTGCTTCACTGAAAATTTTGTCGTATATTCTAGGCATGTTAACTGAAGATCAGTTCCTCAACATCACAGAGGAATTATGAGTGACTGTCCAGGCAACCAGATGTCTATGCTGTTAGATAATATTAAAACCTTCCAGAGTCTTTGGTGTAACTAAAAGGTAAATAGTTGAGTTATAATTTTTCCTTAGTTATAAAAGAAAGTAAATTATGTATAAAACTTTGGAATCACTAAGATAGATAATGGTATATTTTTTCTGAATTTTATAAATACAAATAGACTGAATACTGTAAATGGACTTCTTACTTGATAATAGCTTTTTGTATTAGTTTTATTATGTTAAAGTTAAAACTTTCATTTTTAATCGAACAAAAGGAGGAAAATATTGTGAAATATTAGTTTAATATGTGTACATTTATTTATGATGTGGAATACTTGTTTAATGATGCAATGATGTGTTACATTTTTTATTTTGCATTTTTAACTCTGTTACTTTGCCTGCTTAAAATACCTAATTAGACTAATAAAGAACTGAATGACCAATTGTAGGAGGAAGGTCTGCTTGTTTGTCCTGCTGCCCAGTTCCCAGCTACCTTGCTAGTTTAACCTCAAAATAACCACACATGAACTATATTCTTTAAATCACTGCTTGGCCCATTATCTCTAGCATTTTTATTGGCTAACTCTCTTAATTTAACCCATTTCTAGTAATCTTTGTATCACCACGTGGCAATGGCTTACCAACAAAGATTCTGCATGTCTGACTCTGGCGGCTCCATGGTGTCTCTCTGGCTCTGCCCTTCTTTCTCCCAGCATTCAGTTCTGTCTTCCCTGACTACCTAAGTTCTGCCCTATCAACAGGCCAAAGAAGTTTCTTTATTCATTAATGGTAATGACAGCACATAGAGGGAACTCCCACATCAACCAATAGTTAGGCAGCAGAAAAGATATGTGTGACTGGCATGCAGAAAGAAAAAAATGAGAGGAGAAATCTAGGGAGAAGAGCAAGGAAAGAGGAGACAGAACAGAGAAAAGGAGGAGAGGAGGGTGCCAGGAGCCAACCACACAGTCACAAAACCAGTGAAGAAGTAAGAAGGAAAAAAAAAGATATATATAATAAAGAAAGGGAAAAGCCCAGAGGCAAAATGTAGTTAAAGAGTAATGAAATAATCTAAGTTAGAAAAGCTGGCTATAAACAAGCCAAGCTAAGACTGGACAATCATAAATAAGAATAAATCTTCATGTATTTATTTGGGAGCTGGGTGGTGGTGGGCCCCCAAAAAGAAAAGAAATGTACTACAGAAATCAATCACTGAATTTACAGAATTGTATTTTCTGTATCCTATTCTAAGGAAGGAACAAAGATAAATGATAGCCTATGGGTTTTGGGCAGAGTTTTATAATATATTTATACTTTCACAATTTCATACATATATATGAATATATATCTATTTTATATATATATATAAAATATCCTTTGATCTAATTAGCCCTCATTATCCTCACTCCTACCCTTCCATTGTCATCATATTTCATTTTTCCTTCAAGCCCCTCTCCTAATTTCATGGTGTGTGCATGTTTGTGTGTGTGTGAGAGAGAGAGACAGAGACAGAGACAGAGAGAGACAGAAAGAGAGAGACCTACTACATTTAATTAGGGCTGCCTGCATAAACAGGGAATTTTTAATTAATTTATTTGTTTGTTTTGAAATATTGGGCATTAGACCCAGGGTCTCAAACATACTAGGTCCTTTAGCAGTCTACTACTGAGCTTCAATCTTAGCTCAAAGTTACATTTTTGAAGGAACTATAAAATTCTAAATTATTTCCATGTATTTACATGGTGTTTTACATCCTGGTATATAATAAATATTGAAGATATGTTAGTAGATATCACACAGTAAACAATATTGACAAAAACTAAATGAAATTCACTTAATAGGCATCTTAAATACTTGCATTGCCAGATGCAAATATTAAACATATTAGAAATAATATAAGTAAAAATCTCAAAGACTGAATAGTTACATAGAAAAAAACATGGATAAATCTTTTCTCTGCTATGAAATGTAAAAAACTTTAATGTTGCCACTTCATTAAAAAGTACACAGTTAAGCAAACTTCAAAATGAGCAGCTCTTCATAGATGAATCAGAGAAATATGGTTACAAGGAAAATATATGTCCCAAAGTCCAATAGATAGACAAATAAAAATATTGACAATGTGAACAGAGCAGGAATGGGTAAGTAGAAGCTTGTTCTGGTATGAGTCCAGGAGTAAAAAAAAAAGAGCTATGAACTGGTAAAAAATTGGGGACTCATTGTCCACTCTTCTGAAAGACAAAACTTCTAGGTGATCAAATAGTCTTGCGGAATTCACAATTTTCTTATTTTTCCCAAGAGCCTTATGAATTGATTTCAGTGACTATCCGGATATAGCCTTCTCAAACTTTTAGTTGGCAGAGGGGAAAAAAAAAACAAGTGGTTTTTTTTTTCTGATGTGTCGCAATGTTATATTGTATATTAACATTTCCTATTGTTAATAAATTATTGATTGAAGGCTAGTGAGATGGCTCAGGGCAAGAGTTCTTGTCAACAAGCCTGATGACTTGAGTTTCATCCCTCTCATCTTCATGGTAGAAGGAGAAAACCAATTCCTGTAAGTTTGCTTTGATATCTACAAGCCTCTGTGTAACCACAAGTTTGGAACTAGTCATCGGAATCTCATTGGTTCACTGGTTCATACACAAGAGTTGGTACACACAACTATATACTATGCTTTTCCCTCTCATATAATCTGTCAGTTGCTAATAAACTTGTGGTAAATCATGAAGTTTCCTGAGCCACTTCTACTTCTATAGCTGAGTATTAAGAGGGCACAACTTTTGTGGACCTAGTGCCACAAGATGCATTAAAATTCTTTTATTTTTACTTCTTAGTCTATTCAGACTGTTATAACAAAATACCATGGAGGAGGTAAAATATAAACAGTAACTTGTTTCTTGTGGTTTTAGGGTGTGAACACTTCATGGTCAAGGTAATGAATGAATTGGTATATCATAAGGTGTCATCCGTGATTTTTTTGTTTTTTTGTTTCTGTATTTTTTGTTTTTGTTTTGTTTGTTTGTTTGTTTGTTTCGATACAGGGTTTCTATGTGTAGCTTTGAAGCTAGTCCTGGAACTCACTTTGTAGATCAGGCTGGCCTTAAAGTTACAGAGAGCTGCCTGCCTCTGTGTCTCAAGTGCTAAGATTAAAGGTGTGTGCTAGCAGTGGTTCTCAACCTTCCTAATGCTGTGAACCTTCAATACAATTCCTATATTGTGTTGAAACCAAGCCATAAAATTATATTTACTGTTTCTTCATAAGTGTAATTTTGCTATTGTTGTGAGTCATATTATAAATATCTTATATGCAGGATATCTGGTATGGGACTCTGAAACAGAATGTATATAGTCTATTTACCTCAAAGGTATTTAATTAGTTTTAAAATTTAACACTTTCACCATCTCGTTTACAATGCTGTTCTTTTAATATTAAAGAAAGAATACATAGTTTTGAATTCAATTTGAACTTTTATACTCTCTGTATTGGTGATTTTTGAGGTTGCTATTGACAAATAGCTTATAAAAGCAATTTATGGAAAAGGTATTTATTTTTGGTCATGGTTTAGTGATATAGTACATCATGGCTGGGAAATTATGACAGCAATAACATAGGAGAACTGGTCATATGGAAATCCCAGTGAGGAAGTAGAGAAAGAAGAACGCTGGTACTCAATTCGATTATTCAGTCACGGACTACAGCCAGTGGAATAGTGTTTCCCAGGTTTAAGGTGAGTCTTCCATCCCAACATAAAGTTTTAAGAACTTATTCTGATAGACTCATTAGAGCTGTGCCTCCATTTGACAATGGTGATTAGCTAATATTCTTCCTTCACATTAATAAGTTAAAAAAATTAGAGTGTGTGAACATATGCATGAGCTCATGTCCAGCACATGTATGCAGGTCGCTGTGTATATAAAACAAGGATGCTGGATTCACTAAACAGGAGTTAGAGGCAGTTATGAGCCACCTAATATGGGTTCTGGGAATTGAACTTGGATCCTCTCAGAGAGCAGCATCAGCTTGTAATCACTGAGCCATCTCTTTAACATTTTGGCCTTTTAAATTTAATTTTTATATAGTCTAAATTCTCAAAAATGTTTGAATTGCATGAAGTGTTTGCTATACCATGTTATGTTGGATATCACTGAGATAACTAGATGTGGTGTTGTAATAATGCTTACCCTCCCCTTATGAGTAAAGATCAAGACTACGCTTCTTTGTATTTTCATATTACCATTTTTTTTCAAATCCATCATCTTGCTATTTTTTCTGATTTTTGGTAGTGAATAATATTTCATTAGATTTTCATAAAAATAAATGCTTAAAATTGAAAGGAAATTTTGGTCTTTGCATAAAATGTGCTGTTATTCTTGTAAATGTGAAAGAAGTAAGTTCATTACAAAACCTCTTGCTACAAGAAATCATTTAGTTAAGGTATGGATTACATATATTATTTGATAATATTGTAGAAAGTTTCCCACTTTTCCCATATTATATATAATTAGTCTATATATTATAAAAATAGTTGGATTATAAATCCATTTTAAGGATTTCATTATAAGCAAATTATAAATTTTTAATTTCTTACAAATAATAGTAGTAGTTTCACTGCATGTATTAAGTATTTGGGTGGAAAAAAGTAATCATTTTTATTTATAACACTTCCTTCCCACTAGCCCCATTATCACAAAGACAAAGTGAAATGCATTTGAGGTGGAAAGAATAGCATATCTTGGCAATGTAGCTTAAGTCGATTTCCTACTCATTCAAAATCTAAATGAACCAAGTACAATGTGTTTGAAAATGTGTTGTGCTACTTTATTACTTTGTGGTATCCTACACAGGAAATTGTTTATAATTGATACTCACTGTCAAATCCAGTTTCCAGCTGTGAAGTTGGATCCCACCCATTCACTTAATGTGGATATTTTTTTTTATCATCTGTTATTTGGGGAACATAAAAATCTCATGGTAATGCTTTTTGCATCTCCATTTCCTTACACTATGAACATTTAAAAATAAAGAGGTAGATAAACCAAGGAACACAGTGAATTAACATTGCATAAATGTAAGATACATAAAATAAAGTCAGCATCATTTTAAGGTTTATTGTATGAAATATACTGTATGTTTTGATACTCATATATCTGCTGTCTCTACTTTAGACTTTTCAAAAATATTAATATCTAGTTAATGATGGACACTCCTTGTATATTTCTGATAAACAACTTTTAGTGCAATTCCTGAAATAACTATATCAAATAGTGCTTACTTAGTTGCTCTGTTGTCTTTGATTAGTCTTTCACTGTCAGCCTCATTTGTAGACAAAAGTGAGGCAACCATGAATGAGATTGGAGATAACTCTAATTATCATACTGTTCACTTATTGTGAATCTTAATCGAAAGTATCCACTCCTTTTACATCTGTTTTTGTTTTTATAATCTTTGTATATTCTCTACAAGAGTTACATTCAAAATTTACAATAGGGTCACTCCAAAAGCCTCTTCTATAGTTCACGTCTATAAATCCTTGCAATTTGATTTTATATTTTGCAATGATTTATAGTTACTCCTTTGGCTTCGAATGCTTCTCCAGTCTTCTGACAGGCAGTATTCATTGGAATCTTCCCATTTACCGGAATCAGTGATGATACTCTAGGACTGAATAGTAGCCAGTAGTAAAGGCACAGCGCCACCTAGTGACTAAAACAAGCCATCTAGAAAAGAAGGGCATGGTGATAGATAATCTAGCAGAAAGAAGTTGAGGAACTGAGGACAGAAAAATCCGTTGATATTTGACAATATGTTCTATATAGGTAAACTATGAATACATTTTAACAAGGAGCACTAGTGATACAGGTGGCACACACTGAACCACCTACACAAAAGATTATAGAGTATAGATGGTAATATAAACTGTGTTCAATACAAAAGCATCAGTGCAGTAAACAAAAGAAAACAATAGAATAATCAGTACAAGTGAATTTAATTGTTAAAAGGTAAATTAATAATAACCAACCATAAGCTATACAATAATAATTAAAGCACTTAAAAAATAAAATGATTATGTTACTATGAAGATTGTAGAAATCAGAAAAATTATAAGGACCATTGTTCAAAATTAAGTTAACAAAATAAAATAAATAAGTTAGGCACACGAGACTAATTAAAGCAATCATTAAATTAGCAAGTTTACAAGACATGTCAGCAAATGGCAGTATATCCCAAGACAGAAGGACAAGAACAGTGTCGGTATTGAAATAAACCTGATCCATATAATGTTTTCCAGGCCAGTTTGGAAAGAACAAAGAAAATTTTATTATACTTGCAACAAATAAAGAGAGGAAAAATCTTGTATTTCTAAAACACCATTTTGCTGTAGTCATCCACTGATTCTGGCTCTCATAACCATTTTGTCCCCCTTTCCATGGTGATCCTTGAGTCTTGGTTAAATTGGATGCTATATAGATAATCTGTCTAACGTTGAACATACAAACGAATTAACAATAACTCTGATAGCATGCACAAAATTTAAGCAAAACCAAGCCAGCCAAATCACTACACACAGAGAGATTTGGTCAGAAAGCCCAACATTTGGCTAAGGATCTATTAACAATAGATAGCTGTGCATACTGGCAACACTAAGAGGACTCAGTGGGTTTAAAAAAAAAAAGAATATAAGGAATTTTGAGGAAATAATCTTAGGCTGGAGAGGGGAGGAAACAAAGGAGAATAAATAAGCATGGATTATATTCAAATACATAAATGAATGTGTGAAATCTAAACAAAAAGTGTTCATTTCTATTGTAATGAAGTAACGTATATAGATAGTAGTAGGTAGCCATGCCTATCTCATGAAAATTTACATATAAACACAGTTGTAAGTAACATAGGCTAATGCTTGAAAGAATAGAATGCGTTCAATGATTGTGTAGATCTTTTAATTATATTTCCATTGCAAAAGCCAGTGCATAATTGACTTACACTGATAGATGCCTGCTATGTAGCACTATACACAGTCTTCTCTGCTTTAGATGTATATTATATTTGTTACTAATGTCCTGATAAAACATGTATTCAGAACCAAGACATTGAAATCTTCTTTATTGTTTATATTTCCCTCTGTAACTTGGTCATTCTTTTCATTCTCTCTCACTTTATATTTTCATTATTCTGATGCTGTAGGTCTCAGGAATGTGTAAACTGCCATATGTGTCACTCAATAAAAAAGCACACTTGATCAGAAAAAAAAAGGTTTTGGCAAAGAGAAGGTTGACAAAATGATAGGTATATGAGACAACAGAGGTTAGAATAATTGCAATGCAGAATATACATGTATGAAATTGTCAAATAACAAATTTAATTAATAAAAAGTAGGAGACATTTAACATCTTAAAAATTCAATAACATGCTATGATTGAATTTAAGTTACTTCCGAAGATATTTCATTTTAGTGAAACTATACTACATGAACACCTGTTCAACTTTTTGAAAACACAAATACCTCAAATTATCTGAAATATTTTTTATTTTTATCTATTGGTATAAATTTACTAGTAAACAATTTAATTGAAACTCTTTTTACTCAAATTTCTGCTATGAATTGTAGAAATCATAAATTATTGTTAGAGAGGTTAATTTCTCATTATAGAAATCTTTTCTAGGTTATAATCATAATTACAATTATTAAAAGACCGTAAGCAATAATTTTGGGGAAAGTCCACCAATCAAGAACATCTTTGTCTTAATGGTTCTTCAGAACTTACTAATGTAGTATATTCACACATTAAACAATGTTTAACAGTATGAAGAAAATCACCCTTTATTTTTTCCTTTTGATATTTTTAGAAGTATAGATCGGCTGGATTTTCTCTATTCTTATTATAGTGAAATAAATTATGTACATATGACTAACAATTTTTACATAGTAGAGATTTGAAAAGATAGAACAGTAATCTCCTTCAGTTGTTTTTCCCTACTATCGTCATTTATTGAAATCTAGAGGGAACAGCTACTTTCCGAAAGTATTGACTCTGTCCTTTTAGTAATCAAAAACTTTGTATGTTTTTTTTTTAGTTCCTACTTTATGTCAACAAAAATCTCACAGACAGTAGTTTACAAATCATCAGGGGTTTTTGGATTATGCATGAATTCAGCAGATATCTTTTGAGTCCCTATTTTGTGCCATGTAATACACTAGATACTGAATATAAAAGAAGGAAGAAGGATGACTTGACTTCTGACTTCATAGTGTAGTGCCTATGTAATAATAAATAAGGGTGCCAAAATGTTGAAGGAGGCCACTTGTTTTGTTCCCAGCTACCCAGTCCTGAAATAATCACACAGATACTATATTATTTAAAACATTGCTTGGCCCACTAGCTCTAGTTTCTTATTGGTTAACTCTTACCTCTTAATTTAACCCATCTCCTTTAATCTGCATCACCATGAGGTTATGGCCTACCAACAAAGTTCCAGCATCTGTCTCTGGCAGGACTACATGGCTTTTCCTCCCTTACACTGCCTCCTTTCTCCCAGCATTCAGTTTAGTTTCTCCCACCTACCTCTGTTCTACCTTATGAGGCCAAGCCGGTTTCTTTATTCACCAATGGTATTCACATCATACAGAGGGGAATCACACATCACCAAATGATAAGGCAAGTAATAATAATATTGATATTGTTGGTAAAGCATAACCCAGTGGAACAAAACAGGTGAACCTGGATTATGTATCTTTTGTACTTTTATCCAAAGATTTTTCCTTGAAGACATTAATACAGATATTTTCATTTAAAATAATTCTTAAAGACTGCTGTTTAATTTTGAAAGTGAAATACTTTTAACTGTTTTCATGCAAAGCTCTATATCCTATATCGCTCAGATAAAAATTCAATAATCCCTAGCAAAATCTTAAAGAAAATGGCCATACTGTAGTTTAAATGAGTCCTCCATTTCAAGGATAATTTTATTCTAAATTTCTATCAAGTTCAAATTCACTATGCCTTATTGTTTTGAATGTATTTGTGTATGTGTGTTTATGATAAACAAGGGTGAGATGGGAGAGAGGGAGGGAAGGAGGGAGGGAGAAAAGGAAGGAGGAAGGGAGGGAGGGAGAGAGAGAAAGAGAGAGAGAGAGAGAGAGAGAGAGAGAGAGAGAGAGAGAGAGAGAGAGAGAGAGAGAACTGGTGGCTGAAAAGTTAAAGCACAATATAACATAATATGATAAATATAATAGCTTGACAAAATTCTCCAGAATGAAGGATATATGTTTAATGCCTTGAAATTTGTGTATAAAGTCTCAAAAAATGTTTATGTCCCAGTTTCTTGTTTTAATTAACAAGTTATTAGTATTTCTCTTAGATACCAAATGCAAGACAATTTACAAAGAAAAAGTGATATTCGAAGCTCAATTCTACAAAACACTTGTCTGGAATGTTTATTCGTAAATTACGACATTTAAATTGTCAGTGGTGTTACCCAGTCCTAGATACTGCATGCTAAAACACAGAGCAACTAGGTAAGATGAGCCCACTGGTAAACTAGAAGTAAGACTATCATTTAGTAAGTAACTGCTTTTTGATTGGATTTTAGAACTGATCCAAAAAAGGCAAGTTCTTACCTCATACTGTGACTGTCAAACTCCTGTGTCTGAAAGCATCACAGACCCTTCACTGAATCAGTTACATAACTATTTAATCATTCTGTTTCTAATTTTTATGATTACACCCAGAGAACTGGCTTCTCTCAACCTCAGAGAAACATCTTTATGCAGTGGGCAACAGCCAATGCAGACTTATAACTAGACAAAGTGGGGAGAATTTAGAGATTATTTGGACCCAGCACTAAAAGAGAAATATTTATCAAATTCCTTACACAACCCACCTTGACCAAGGCTTATGAAAAATCATGAAAGAGAAAATTCTCAAAGAAAAAATATAAGAAAATATAAACAAAATAAGATACACATTATTTAAAGATATATGCAAATGAGATCATAGCTCTGAATAAAGTTAAGTATAAATCAAATAAACATTTCAAATTAAGGTAAATTTTATATGTGCATACAAACATCCTTATGAGATGACCTCAAAAATATATTCTATTATCGAGAAAACTTAGTCCTTCTATTTAATTTGTCTCAACATCCATAATATTATTGTATGTTTTCAAAAATTTATTTTCAATAGTTAGCTTCCATTTGTCACAGAAGATCAAATCAGACTCTCTGAATGTGGCTGAAAATGAGGGCTGACTGAAAAGCCAATGATAATGACACTGGATTTTGATTCTACTGCATGTACTTGCTTTTTGGGAGCCTAGTCTGTTTGGATGCACACCTTCCTAGGATGGAGGGGGGGGCTTGGTCTTCCCACAAGGCAGGGCACCCTGACTTCTCTTAGAACTGGAGAGCGAGGGGGAGGAAGGGGGGAGGGAAATGGAAGAATGGGAGGAGGTGGAAATTTTAAATAAATAAATAAATGAATGAATAAATTTTAAATAAAGAAAAAAAACTGGATACTATTTTTTTAAGTATTTTTCTGGATCTTCTTTTTCTTTTATGTCAATACTTTGTGTGAGTGTGTGTGTGTGTGTGTGTGTGTGTGTGCACGTGTGTGCATTCTCTCAGTGATAGTACACGAGTTGTGCTTTATTATTTTTACTAATATGCTTCTGTTACTTTGATTCATATTTTCAAACAATGTCTTTAATTATTCTTAAAATATGCTGACTTTTTCTTATTCTTGATTTAGAATGATGACCAAACTCTACTTTTCAATTTTTTTTGCTGTTTACAGTGTACAATTGTTATTTTTAGCATTTATTTTTTGAAATTTCAAGCAAATTAACTTGTTTATATTATTTACACCCCAATTTGCTCTGAATCTTCAGTTGTCCACTTCCTTATGTCCATACCTATTGTCCTCTCATTTTATGAACTCTTTTGTGTATGTGTGTGGTATACGTGTGTGTGTATAAATACAACATTTTGAGTTTATTTAGTAGTGATCATATGGATATTTGCTTTGTATTGACAATTTAGGTTTGTATCAACTATTAGACTGATTGTTTTTTCAACAGTCATAAATTTGTGGTAGTTCATATTTAGTAGTGGGCCACTGTGAGATTTTCTCCAACCATGCTTGCATGCCAATCTTGAGGGATAATGTTCTTTTACATTGTAAGGATTTGTTACTCATATTAGTTTAATGAAACACTGATTGGCCAGTAGCCATGCAGGAAATAGAGGTGGGCAACCATACTAAGAGAATTTTTGGAAAAGAAAATGCAGAGAGTCAATCATCAGCCAGATACAGAGAAAGCTAGATGAAAATGCATTACTTTGAAAAGGTACTAAGCCACATGGGTAAACAGAGACAAAAATTATGGATTAATGTAAGTTATAAGAGCTAACTAAGAATAAGCCTGAGGTAATAGACAAAACAGTTTATAATTAATATAAACCTCTGTGTATTTCTTTACGACTGAATGGGTACAGGACAGGGCAGGACAGAAACTTCCACCAACAAGTGGTGCCCAAACTTTTGGCAAGAATTTCCACATAATACTTGGGAAAGTTTTTAAAAAAGGATTCTAAACAGACAAAAACAGAGCTTCTGGTTAAACATCTTTACCTAGGTAGGTTTTGTTTGCTTACTGCTGGAAGGACTCACATGGTAGATAATGAACCTGCTTGTGCTTTCTCCCAAGGACAGTGCATGGAGGTGGTTAACTGACTTTTCTGGTCATTTTTCTACCTTCTGCTCTTAATCTGTATATAAGCAAGTTCTGAAATAAACTCAGGCAGGACTGTGCAGTATTTACTGGCAGATCTCTAGAATCTATTCTGTGTTTCTGTCTCAATTCCCTCCAATCTGACATTTTCTTAGCCTTACACCTTTCTCCAAGTACCCTAACTGACTTTGTTGGAGCTAAAATATCTTAGCTCTTCCAAGCATGGTTTCTGCTTGTAATGTATCATAATAAGCATAGACATTCACATCTGAACAATCTGCACATAGAGTGAAAGAAATTGGAACATTCATATATAATATACCACTCACTGAAGGATATAAATACATTTCTTTACTGAAGAATCAGGTATCTGTGTGAAGTAGGAGGCAGAAAGACAGTAAGACAGAGGTGGTGGAATACTCCAAGGAAAAAGCCTTATTCAAGATACTAGAGGGTAGCTGCACATAGGAAGTCATAGTTGGTGTGACAGTATGCTGTCAATTTTTGCTGATATAAGAATGACTCTCAGCAGTCTTTATTGTTTATATATTCTTGGGGAATAAGAACCTTATTTACTGTAGTCCGTTTCAGTGGCTGGCTTATTGAAGCTATTTTGAGTTGTTTGCCGCTTCTTATTAAGCTTTTCTAAAGGAAAAAAATGGTTTGATCTTGAACAAGATATGCTTTGTGTATCTTTACTGATTTTACTCACTCATTTAGACTTACCCAGTTATTTACTCATTACTGTTCTTAGTTTGAACTTTGGACATTGCAAAATTGCTTCTGCCATTGAGCTAAGTTTCCATATCTTTGATTTTGCTTTTATTTTGAGACAGTGTTTTGCTATGTTTACAAGCTAGTCATGAGTTCAGCTTGTAGTCCATACTACAATTATGATTCTGTTGCCTTGGCCTTCCAAGTAGCTATAAGGTCCTTGTCTACATTTTTTTATTTATTTTTCCTGCAGTTTACTGAGTTTAAAGATTATTACTTTGAATTTCTACTCAAGAAATTATATTTTCCAGGTGGTGGTGATTGGGATGCAGAGGCAGGTAGATCTCTGTGAGTTCAAGGCCAACCTGGTCTATAAGAGATAGTTCCCAGGACAGTTAGTACTGTAACACAGAGTAACCCTAATTCAAATAACCAACAAAAATAAATTTTATTTATAAATCTCTACTTCTTTAATGTTCATAACTAGATTTTTTTCATTCATTTGGAATTACTATTTCCCCTGACTTTTAATGTTCCCAATGACTTTGCACTAGTGTTTACATAGCTGCAAAGAGTATTCTCTTTCATTTGTTTTTGTATTTTTCAGACAAGGTTTCACTGTGTAACAGTCCTGGCTGTCTTGGAAATCACACTATAGATCAGTCTCGCCTCAAATTCAGAGATCTGCTTGTCTCTACTTCTAAAGTAATAGGATTAAAGGAATATGCAACCACCACCCAGTTCTCTTTCAGTCTTTTAAAACTGTTTATATAGTTAAAGATTTTTAAAATTCAGCTCAATTGCTTATTTTGGGGGTTTCTAAAAAATTTCTATATTCCTATGAGTGTATACTGCCTTGATCTTTGTCCCTTCTACTAAACAAATTCCAAGTTTTTTTTCATTCACACAGAGCTATAGACTTACCACACCTTCACTTTGCAATAATGAAAACACTGTAATCCTCAAATCTACTTCTTGACCACCCTCCTACAATGCAAAGACTGTCTGATTTCTGGCTATCTGTAAGAGTTGTGTAAGTTTCTTAGTATCATACAGTTCTTTTCCATGTGGGAGTTCACTAGAGTGCTGGAGGCTAGATTCAAGTTTTTCTTTCTCTCTGAAGGAGAAATCACAAGGTTACTCAATATTTTTCAGTCCTGAAATGCCCTGCTGACTGAGGAATGCCCCCATTCCCTTTCTTTGTTCTTAGCTGTCCACATAGTTTTATGTTATTTGCTTTAGTGCTCCAAATATGGTGAGAAATGTGGGTTGCCACAGCAGTGTTCAAAAGGCATGAGTGGTCAGATTTATGCTCTACTCACTCTTTCTACTAAGGGAGAAATGTGATGAGTGGAATTTGATGGATTTAGCCAGACCAGATCTCAAAGTGGCTAATATGAATAAAATAAAATTCATCTTCTTACCCATTTTAAAAGTGTTTATTTTAGTTTTCTATTCATCTGAGCTGTGGCAACCTATCTAGATTTTAGAGTTTAAATAAAAGTAATTAGGAAAATGTAGACTCTTCATTTAGAAAAGACTGAGATGTTTCTATTTTAAGAACCTTTTTTATTTATAAACTTCCATCAAAATTTTAAAATTTATAATTATTTTTAAATTTTTGTACATGAATAGAATCGGTTGTAATCCTATTCACCACAGCATTGCCATTTCTTATCTTTCTTACACTCATTTCACTCACTTATTTATAACTAGTTAACTCATAACCTTAATTTTTATGGTTCAATACAAGTCTTCTTAGAACTCTTGAGTATTCATGATTGTGATACCATGTCCAGAATACAGTGTGTTTTTTATAGTGCACTTCTCTATCCTCTGACTTTTCCAATTATTCTATTCCCCTTCTATATTATTTTGTAATTGTTGGAGGAGTTGATATATGTGTCATATTTAAGACCAAACACTTAACTGCCATTAATTATCAGAACATTGACCAGTTATAAGTCTCTGAATTAAGGAGTTACCAACTACAAAAAGAATCTTTTCTGATTCAGACTGAGAATTTCACTAAATTACATGTATAAACATAAACATCTATGGAGTGGTTCAGCTGCATTTTCTGCTTAGCAAAATATCTGTCTTGTATTTTCCTCTAAGGCATTTCCTCAGTCATGGAATTTTGAAAAAAACGTATATTACCAGGAATTCTCTTGTATGAAGTAGTCCTTAAATCCCATTGGAATGTTGTGTTGCCATTATTGTACAACTGAGCACATAATCCCAAAACGGGTTGAACATAGCATTCTGGGTGCAGAGATCTTCTAAAATAATTGATGTAGTTCTATTCTAGGAACGGACATCTTCTGACAACATGAAATCTAGTCAATAGGTAGGAATCTTCCAAGGTTTAATTTTCTGGATCATGTTTTCAAAGTATTAAGGGGTTTCAGTAGTATATTGTTACTATCTCACTCTGGTGAGCAAACAAGAACTATGGCAATAACCAATATTTTTATAACAAAAGTCTAAGAACTCCATAGACAACAACCATAAGCAGATATCGTGTAGCTTGCATTGATATTTTCTTTATATATTTTTTGTGCTTTAATAAATAAAGCTTGCCCAAAGATCAGAGTGCAAAGCAGCCATAAAAGTCAACTATACAGGCCAGGCAGTGGTGGCAGAAACCTTTAAACATAGCAGCCACACTGACTAGTCATAGAGGTTGGGCAGTGGTGGTGTAGTCCTTTAATCTTGGAACTGGAGAGGAAAGTAACCTCGGAGCAGACAGGGCTTACTTGCTCAATCTGAAGATTTGTGGAATGAGGATTGCTCATATTGGTTTGAGATAGAGGTAAGAGTCAGTGGCTGACTGCTTTGATTTTCTGATCTTTGACTTGAACCCCTATATCTGTCTCTGAGTTTTTATTATTCATTTATTTTACATCCTGACCATGGTTTCTTCTCCTCCTCACCTTCAAATACCACCCCAACCTCCCCTCTGTCCCCCTCATCCACTCCTCCATTTCTATTCAGAAAAAGGCAAGTCTTCTATGGATATTTACAAAGCATAGGAGATCAAGTTGTAAGAAAACTGGACAAGGCAAACCACTGTGAGTATAGGATCCCAAAAGCTAGCAAAAGAATCACACAACCCCTGCTTCCACTGTTAGAAGTGCCACAAGAAGACCAAGCTACACAACTGTAACAGTTTCAGAATGCCTAGTCAGTCCCATTCAGGCTCCCTGGTTCTCTGTTCAGTCTCTATAAGCCCAGGTGTGCTCTCTTGTGATATCCTTGATCCCTCTGCCTCCTTCAATCCTTCTTCCCTCTCTTCAGCAGGATTTCCTGAGTTTGGCTAATGTTTGACTGTTGGTCTCTGCATCCGTTTCTACCACTTGCTAGTTGAACCCTTTGTAATGACTCTCAGGCTAGACAACAAACTCTGAGTATACCAGAAAATCATTAAGATTCATTACATTGATATTTTTCCTCCAGAACTTTTTGGTTATATCCTAGGTCTGTGGGCCATCCAGCCTCTGGGTCGGATAATACAGGCAGTGACAGCGGTGGGCTCACTCTTGGGACATGGGTCTATCAGTTAATAACGATTATTTAACAATGAGAAGTCAGTTGATACTATCAATATTACACCATTAACAAAAGAATTCTATTATTGTCTTGATTTTCCAAAATAACAGTGAATCTTACTAATATAATTGCTAAGGACTGAACACTTTGTAACCTACATGATTATATATCAGATCTACTATTTTGATATTTGCTAATCATAAGAGAAATCAAATATACATTTTATTTTCTGAACAAAAGAGCTATAGCTACAGCAGGAGATAATTTAGCCTTGAGAACTTTGTTAGATTTTCCTTTTCAAGTATATGTGTGTCACCAGTCTCCTCATATACCCCATTTATACTCTTGTACCTGATTAGAGATAGATTTTTAAAGGGGTTGGAAGTCAATGCAACTACGGAACAGGAATGCAAATTATGAAAGTAAGTGCAAATGACAGAATATAAGTTATCTAGATTAATGCAGATAAAACTGGATATGAGCATTTTATGGTATTTATTAGTAGATACGTAGAATATGGTTGGGAAAGGCATGGGAAAGAATTGAGCAATGAAAACTTAGGTACAGTTAGAAATAAGTAACCCTGCATACTTTTATTTAACTTGCATTTCTGGAAGTAAATGTTAGATTAGACTGTGAAAGTAATATAAAAATCATAGTATAACATTTTGATCTATAAGTATGTGATGTCCTAAGGAAACATCAAAACCTCTAGTCAATAAAGTATTAGTTGCATAGCACAACAAATTTACACAGATTGAAAAAACAGATTCCTACATAATTATATAATAATGTGGGATTTCCCTCTGTATGCTGTGATTACCACTGATAAATAAAGGAATTGCTTTGGGCTTATAGCAGAGCTATAGGTGAACAGAGCTAGGTGGGGAAAACTGAACAGAATGTTGGAAGAAAAGAGGTAGAGTCAGAGAGAAGCCATGTAGCCCTACCAGAGATGGATGCTGGAACTTTAGCCGGTAAACCACAACCACATGGCAATAAACAGATTAATAGAAATTGGTTAAATATGTAAGAGTTAACCAATGAGAAGCTAGAGCTAATGGGCCAAGCAGTGATTTAAATAATATGGTTTCAGTGTGATTATTTCAAGTCTAAGTGGCCTGGAGCAAACAAGAGGCCTCTTCCTCCAACAACATAAAATAAAAAAAATAAAAATAATCATGAACAAAAATAATCTCTATCAAGAAAAATAATTTAATAGTTTTACATAAAGATCTTGGATAAAACAATGTAGTCTTTCAGAAAGAAATTATAGAATATTAAATTGAAATAAAATATAAAAATATATGAGAAATTTAAAGGTGAGGTGAGTAATTTTATGGGTGGAAAAATACTCAAAGTTATTACTAGTAACAATCTGAAAATTAAATAATGATTTTACTTAGTCTTTGAATATTTCATACAATGTATTTCTATCATATATGTCTCCTATCTCACATGTCTTAGATTTTCCTCCATATTTTTTAAAAGAATGAAATAAGTAGTGATGATAAATTTAAGACTAGTAATTGCAAATATCAGATCTATCTAAATTCAGCATGCTCTTAGGAGTAGAATTTATCAAGATTCCTTTGTACATGTCATTGTGTCAAATTACTTTTTCCCATATAAAAATACCGAACCGGTATGATCATTTTAATTGTTACATGATAGAATAGTTTTACTAGTGATAGAATAGAGCATCTCTAAATTTAGAATTACTCTTCTTCAGTGTTGTCCTCAAAGTATTTGCCTAAATATTAAAAATCAAAGAAAAATGTGAAGATCCTCAAATATACTTTCAAATGTCAAATTAACATTCATAAAGAGGACATTTACAGAACAACTATTTTGACTTACTCAAGTTAAATAATTGCCAAACAAAACGTTTTAAAATTAAAAAGCTAATACATTCTCTAATGCTAATGATTATGAAATGTTTGATTCTTTATTTACATTTTTTAATTAAAAATGGTCCAGTAATTTAAATATGTGGCTTTATAGTCGCTCATTCAAACAATACTATTCAAAATAAGTATTGCAATAGAACTAATTATTGGTCTATTTTTTGATATGTCAGTTTCTTGAATCATATCATAAATTCCTTATTGTCACCCTAACAGTGACAGCAGGAGTTGGTGTCACAATAATTGTCAAATAATTATTTGATCCTATTTTGTATATTCTAATGGATTTTTAATTTCGAAAGAGTCCATATTTCTTACTTTTACTTTCTTCTTTACTCAAAACACAGTACATTAATAACAAAAAACTAATACGGTTCATAACTATCTTAGTTGTCTAGGTATGGAAATTTTGATTGAAAAGAAATTTTTGAGTTGATCTTGTATCCTACCTTATTACTGAAGGTATTTATCAACTGTAGGGGTATCCTGCTAGAGTTTGGGGGCCACTTATGCATACTATCATATCATCTACAAATAATGAAAGTTTGACTACTTGATTTCCAATTTGAATCCCCTTGATCTCCATTTTTTGTCTTATTGCTCTAATCAAAACGTCTTGAAATTTGAATGGAAATGGATGGAACTAGAAAACAGTATCCCGAGTGAGGTACCCAGACCCAGAAAGAGGAACATCATACGAACACACTCATAAGTTGATACTGGCTGTAAAATAAAGGATATTGAGCCCATAGTTCATGATCTTAGAGAAGCTAAGTAACAAGATGAACTCCAAGAAAAGCATACAAAGATTCACCTGGAAAGGGAAAATAGACAAAAATCACCCGACAAACTTGGGAGCATCGAGGTCGGGGGAGAAGGGTTGCTGGAAGAGTAGAAGGAGAGATGAAGGGGACGGGAAGAAAACTTGAAGGAATGGGATAATTGAGATGGAAAAATGACAGAGATGAGAGCAAGGGAAGATATATTTTCATTGAAGGAGACAGCAAGATGCCTAGCACTAGAGAAATTCCCAAGAAATCACAAGGATGACCCAGCTTAGACCCTAAGCAATAGAGGAGAGGGTTCCTGACCTGGCCTTGTCCTGTAATCATACTGATGAATTTCTTAAATATCGTCGTGGAACCTTCTTCCGGAAACTTATTGAATACAGAAGTAGAGACCTGCTTTGGAGTACTAGACTGAGCTTCCAAAGTCCAGTTGAGGAGTGAGAGGTGTGAGAATATGAGCAAAGAGGTCAAGACCATGATGGGGACACCCACTGAAACAGTTTACTTGAGCAAGTGGGAGCTCACCAACTTCAACCTGACAGGCAAGGAAACAACATAGGTACAAACTAGTTTTTTTTTTTTTTGTGGATGACAGTTTTATGGCTGATGCAGACTGAGGAGCCACTGGTAGTGGCACCAGGACTTATCCCTATTGCCTGTCCTGGTTTTTTGAGAACCTATTCTCTTTGGATGGATACCTTGCTCAGTCTAGATATATTAGGGAGAGCCTAATATTCTACAAAACAATGTGCCTTATCCTCTCTGAGGAATGGATGAGGGTGGGGAGTAGGTGGAGAAAATGGGAGGAGGGGTAGTTTGAATGTAACTTGCTCCCATAAGTTCATAAGCAGTGGCACAATCAGGATCTGTAGTCTCATTGGAGTAAGTAATGACTTGTTGGAGGAAGTGAGTCACTGTGAGAGCTGCCTTTGAAGTCTGCTATGCAGAACTATGCTCACCATGGTAGGCAGAGTCCTTCCTTTTGGCTGCAGATCAAGATGTAGAATTCTCAGCTACTCCAGAACTTTGTCCACCTAAATACTGCCATGTCCAACCCTGATTATAATAAGCTAAACCTCTTAATGTGTAAGCCAATTTGATTAAATATCTTGCTTTATAAGAGTTTCGATGGTCATTGTATTTCTTCACAGCAACAGAAACCGTGATGAAGGCAGAAGTTAGAAGCAGGGACTGGGGTATTGCTGCGGTAAGTCTGACCATATTTTTGTTTGGATGAATTTGGACCTTGGTTATTTGGGTTAGGAAAACAATAGAATGCATTAATCACTGCTTAACGGGCCATCCTAGCAGAAGCATGGAAGACAATGGTGGTGAAAATGATTGGAGCTGTGGGACTGCTTCAAGAGTTTTCAGAGGAGAAGAAATTTAGCAAGTTGTGTCAAGATCTTTCTTGTGATATGTAGGTTCCTGAATTTTTTGCTTTTGTCCAAAGAGTCTGCCTGAGAGTAAAGTAAAGTGATTTGGATTAATTCTGTTGCCAGAGAAAATCTCAAAACAATCATGTATAGATTCTATTGTACAGTAATAGTGTTAACTCTAACAAAGATTTATAATGAAAAAGAGCAAACTATAAAAGTGAAAATACAGAATGTATAATTTGAGGAAAAAGAGAGCACTAGGAAGGAGAATGGAACTAAATTAACATCCACATAAAAATATTCAATATGTATCTGAATGATTTTCAATGCCCAAGTTAGCTTATTCAGGATGGCTGTTTCTTGCTCCATTTATTATTCTATAATTTATTTTCTTAACAACTGAGTAATATTCCAATGTGTAAATGTATGACATTTTCATTATTCATTTCTCCCTTGATGGACATCTATGTTATTTCTAATTTATGTCTATTTTGAATAGAAGAGCAAGACAGGCATGGTGGCACACATCTTTAATTCTAGTAGTCAGGATGTAGAGGCAGGCAGATCTCTAAGTTTGTGGCTAGCATGGTCTACAAGGGAGTTCTAAGACAGCCAAGCTACACAGAGAAACTCTGTCTCTAAATACAAAATAGTCGAGCAGTAATTCACATAATGAATTCACACTGCTATAGTAAGATTATTAATGTCTTTTAGATAAATACCCAAGAGTGGTAAAACTGTATTTTGTGGTACACTTATTTTCAGTGTTTTAAAGTACCTTCAAATAGATTTCTATAACTCTCATAATCAATGAGAAAGTTTTCCCCATATTCCATATCTGACCAACATCTATTGAAATGTATTTTATTACATTCTGAATGGTGTAAAATAAAATATCAAAATAGTTTTAATTTTCATTTTCTTGAATGCTAAGGATATTGAACAGCATTGTCATTTGCACAATGTATAATTTTATACATAAAACATTAACAATTTAACAAGAGAATAATTGATATTTTCAGTAAAGTATCAGGATACAAAATCAACACACAAAAATTAATTGGCTTCTTATTACACAAATTATAAGTATGTTGAGTAATAATCAGAGTTATAATACTTTCAAAAGTAGCCCCAAAATACATTAAAATAACTCTAGCCAACCAAGTGAATAACTTGTACAATAAAGATCTTTACTACACTAAAAAAAGAAATTTAGGAATGCCAGGCCTCCTTAGACTTATTCGCCAGGAAAAGGTGAGTGTGCTATTTGTTCTGTAGCCCCACAATGCAGGACAATCAGACATGATAGGGAGTCAAGTCAAAACAAGACCTCAGTTTTTTACTGTGAGCATCAGCTTATATAGGTTAAGTGACATCATATGATGCAGGAGTACCTCTAGTCAATGAGAGGCAGCCAAGCCCTCCCTCTGGCTGGAGGGGCATCTTCCTAGATTTTTCTGTCTTATCCTCACTTGGTAGTTTTGAGAATCTTTTTCAAACTCAAGCCAGGCTTTTCTCTGTCTTACAGGACTCGAGGTACAGTCTCTGAGATAATTTTGGCCCAACATCTCCCACCGCTTTTTGTTTTATAACCCTCCCCCTACCCTAGTCAGCAGACCAGAATAGCCCACTGAGGAGAGGGTATAGGTCAGGGCCACCCCTATCTGGCGTTTCAGCCTGGATACCTTCAAACTGGAGTTCATCCATGGGGAGAGATGTATCAAGCCTATAATGATGTACTCAAAGGGCCATGAGTTGCACGTGTTGTATTTGTTTTTGGAATGCTCGTTTCAGCCTTTGGAGAATGCATGGGCCAAAAAGATAGACCGATAAACAAATAGCCGCCGGCCCAGCTAGGGAAGAGTTGAGTGTGGTAAGCCATGGGAACCTATTAAACCAGGTCTCATAGGGGGTCCTTAAGTTAAACAAATCAATATCTTTTCTCAACTTATCTAGGGATCTTGTAACTCTTCCAGAATTGTCAGCATAGAAGCAGCATTCTTCCCCAAGTGCCCTGCAAATTCCTCCCTGTTCCATAAACAGGAAGTCCAAGCCTCTCCTATTCTGTAAAGTTACCTTTGCTAATGAATCCAAAGACTTTTGTAAATAACATAATGAATTCTCTGTCTTTTCGAAGGTTGCTGTCAATTGTGAGCGAATTATTCCCACTTCTTGTTGTAAAATCAGAAGAGATGAGGTTTCCAGGGGAATCCTGGCCACCCCTAGCCCCATCAATGTGGTGATGTTCTCTCTTATGCCTTCAGGCCAGGAATTCTTGCATGTGGTAAAACACATGAAGGAACATTTTTCAAGAAGGCAAGTATCATTATGCTGAATGATCAGTGGGTCAGACAGGCAGGGAGTAACCCTCATCGCTTGGCATATCCCAAAATACCCATGACCTTTGGGCATCCTCCATGAAGCTATAGACCCATGAGCCACTTCACAAGTGAGGTTAAGATGAGGGTGTCTGGTGTTTGAGATACAAGTTGTGTTCAACATCTGCCAAATGGGGATAGTCAGGTCCAACATCTCTCCCATTTCAGGGGTTTTCCCATCTACAGACATCAGCTTTATCTAGTATCTCATAAGAGTCATTTACCCCAAAGGCTTCAAAGTAGGGGGATAGTGGCTGTCAGCAAAACCAACAGACTTCAGTGGCTTCAGCGTGGGTATGGATTAAAGCCATAAAGGCCATCTTAATGGTCTCCATCAAATCAGGTGGGACTTCTAATCCCCCTACATCTCTAGGTGCCTTGGTGAAGGATACCTTAGGGGAAGATAATGGGTAGGGTTGAGGTATGTAATGTTGAGGTCTATACAGGTGTGTTCTCCATGGGTATTAGCTTGGAAGCAGATCTCAGCCACAAAGGCAGGTACTCAGGAAGAATGTCCACTTGAAGCATGATTATAAGGCCATGATCATGTCCCTGTTGGAATAGCCTTAATCTCCACATCTTCCCAGATAACCAGGATAGGTCTCTTTTCTTTCCCTGATCTGAAAACCTTAATATCAGAGGGTTACATCTAAATCGAATGCATCTTCCATATAGGGAGTTCTGGAATAGAGGTACCTTGGAGACACTGGAGATCATTATATCTCCATGCTGTTTTATCCAATGCCCAGTCCCAATCTGCTTACACCCCAAGGAAAGGACAATAGTAATCAGGAGCACTCCCCCCCGCCCCACAGTTTCTGAAAGCAGAGGCAGTCCTGTTGCTTCCTGGGCATACATAAAAGGGTGTCTGCAGGAGGGCATGTCTACTATGGACATGAGAACACCCAGGCTCCTTAGGGTAAGATGCCTGGGGTAGGATGTGCCTCTGAGAGCCTCTGAATTCAGGTCTCACTTCAATCCCTGGAACCCAGTCTCCGATGTCTCAACTCCCAATCACTAAATCGCAGAGGTCAAACATTAGGTCAGGCCACCATGTCCAGGATGTCTTCATCTGAGAAGTATGGTTTAGGATTCCTCCAGTGCCAGTACTCAACAAGATATACATCACCTTCTGTGGTTGGTGGGGGCTTTCTACCTGGACCTTGATACCTGTGAGAAATGTTAACATAATTACTGCAAGGAGGGCCATCTTAAATAGATAAACAGGCAGCATTTTTTTCAAGGGTCAGTCTCTTTTGGGCAGTGGTAATTTTTTCTTTTCTTGTATTTGAATTTAAGGGTTGTCCACCAGAATCTCTTTCTTTCTTTATTGGTAATCTTGTCTTCCCCATTGTCCTGAGGGGAGAGGAGAAATTTTAAGTTACAAGTGAGTAGCTATATAGGTGTTTCCCTTCTGTTTGGGAAGACACATCCATATTCTTTGCTCTGTGTCAACAAGGGATCTGATCCTCTCCATTGGATAGTGAAAAAATCCTTCAACCTAACTTCTAGGCAGGGTCTCATTGGTAGGGATCTCTAATGTTTCTGGAATCTATTTTGTTCATCTAATTTTTGAAAATTTAAAATATTGAGGTTAATAATGCCTTTTGCAGTAGTAGATGGGGGAGACTTCTCCCCTTTTTGTTTTATAAGGACCTCTTTGAAATATTAGTGATGTCTTTCTACAATTGCTTGCCAATGAGGGTTGTATGGGATCCTGGTGGTATGGGATATATTCTATCTATGGAAGTATTCTTTTAATGTTCTTCTTATAAAACAGGGGCCATTGTTGGTCTTGACCAAAAGTGGCTTTTGGCATGGATTGCCTTTTGCCCTGAGTAGGCAGTAGACCAGCATGCCTTAGAATACATGTCTATGGTCACAAACATATATTTTAATTTGTCAAACGGAGGGTAATGTGTTACATCTATTTGCCAGATGATACTGGGACCTAACACTCTTGGGTTCACCCCTGGTCCTTGTAAAGGGAGGGGGTGCAGAGAAACTGTTGGCAAGTATCACATGTATAAACAATTCTCTTTAATTCTGTTGCAGGGATCTGGAGTATAGGTATTTGAGTTCTCTCCAGTTGACATGAGTTAAGTCTTGCATTTGGATAGCATTTTGTATGGGCACAGTTGAGACCTCTATAAGACAGACCCCAGAAGTTGCAGTATCTGCAGCAGCA
This sequence comes from Myodes glareolus, assembly GCF_982192425.1. Lineage (NCBI taxonomy): Eukaryota > Metazoa > Chordata > Mammalia > Rodentia > Cricetidae > Myodes > Myodes glareolus. The sequence continues at coordinate 35,474,262 of NC_142053.1, read as the reverse complement.
TTCCCTTGGGGAATGAGGCCATGCAGGTTTTGGTGTCCTCTGACATGTTGAATATATTTATTTTATCCTACCTTCTAAGAGCGATCTGAGTTGTATCATCAAAGCAGAAATAGGATTAGCATCCAATCTGATACAAGCATAGGGTAAGTGTGATAGTAGCTTCACCACATAAGAGCTCTCTGAATAGAGGTTGCAGGATCCTGGAACCTCTTGTAAAGCAATATATATGGACACCATTTCCTTATATTAATCACATCCCCCACAAGAGTGAATTTTGGTAATTTTTATCTTGCCCCCCGCCCCGCAGGGAAAACTACCAAGGTGGCCCAATTCTTTCCACCATCTGTGCAAACACTGAATGCTTGGGGCAGAGGCCTAGAAAAAAAAGAAGACTAAGGGAACCCTCCAGTGTAATTCTTGATAATAGCTTCACTAACTAGGACTCTCCAAAGTGGGTGTCCAGGGTACCCAGAAATCCCTCCAGGGCAAGACTCAATTAAGAAGAATGTCTGGCCACCAATTCTAAATTCTTAGTTTTGAATGAATTATTAACTTAGAGGTATCTTTTCCACAATGTTGGAGGGACGTGTTCCTGATTTTTATGATCATATCAGCTATTTGATCGACTAGAGAGTACAATCTGGGAGTGCACCCCAGGGTGGTGTGTACCCATTCTAGTGGTTGTGACTGCTGAACAATGACAGCCAGCATGGTCTTTTCCCCTAATAATATACAGCCTTAGATTGGAATGTTAGGATTACATCTCGCCAAAGAAGCCTGATGGAGCTCATTAAAGAATTCGTTGAGTCCCTGACGACACTTAGGGAGTAAGAAAATGATCTCATAAGGTTGTATGCCTTTTAGGAGATCATATAACACATCTAGCCTCCCAGTCTCTGCAGGCAGCCAGGGCCTTACCCAGTTCATTTCCCCCAGTATCTTTTGAAACCCCAATAAAGTGAGAGGCTCAGGAAGGATTAAGTGGGGTCCATTCACTTTGGCTTGAGTGAGTGTTAATTGGGATCTATATATGAAATGTGGGTGCCTTTTGTATTTTGTTTGGGGCTATTTTAAAGCTATTTTGTTTGTGGATAAACAGTAGTGTGTAACATGAGGGCCGGCTTGTTGGGGTTTCCGTCCCGCCCGGTACCCCAACAGCCGGCAAATCCCAAAGAGAAATTACACACAGGACTCCATAAGGTTATAAACTGATTGGCCCATTAGGTCAGGCTTCTTGTTAACTCTTATAACTTATGTTACCCCATTATTCTTATCTATGTTAGCCACATGGGCTCAGTACCTTTCTCAGTGTGACAGCTTACATGTTGCCTCTTCGGTGGTCTGCGCAGGAGTGACAGAGGAACCTCCTTGCTTCCCAGAATTCTCCTGTTCTCATTGCATCACCTCTACTTCCTGTCTGGTTTTCCCACCTATACTGCCTGCCTGGCCAATCAGCGTTTTATTAAAATATGATTGACAGAATACAGACAATTCTCCCGCATCAGTAGTGGCTACCTAGGGAGCTAGCCCTGATTCCTCCAAATGCCCAATGATTAGATCATCCATATAAACAAATAGAAGGGTATTATCTTTGTCAAAATAAAGAGCGAGGATACTGTACAAATATTATTGGCAAAAGGCCAGACTATTGGCCATCTCCTGTGGGAAAAATTTCATTTGTGTCTCTCGTCAGGTCAAGAGGAGTTGACTGTTAGAATGGAAAAGGTGAACTTTTCACAATCCTCCTCATGATGAGGAATTGAGAAGAAGCAGTCCTTTAGATCAATTACAGTGAGCTACCAAGGCTTGTGTAATAGAAGAAGCTAGAGTTTGGGTCGGGGCCTGAGAGGCTGCCAAAAGAGTCTGGTTGGTATGTGACTGGGTCCCAACATTCTGTGATGTCACAACCCATTGACTCATGGACCCTTCTCTAAGGCAGCTACAAGCCATCCTAGTATCTTGCTTCATACCTTCCCAGACAAGGAGCTTAGTAAATTGGTCTCATAGTTCACTGGAGGGCAATTTCTTCTCAAGGCTGGTCTGTACAGGGACAATAAAGTCTGGAAGCAGCTCCTCTGTTTTTTGCATCATACTAGTTATAGGCTATTCAGTGAGTCCCTCCTCTAGCTTGGCGCAGGCCTTCAGGCCTGCTTGTCAGACTTGGTCCCTATATGGAGCCGCAATTGTGTCTTGTTGGACCCTGAAGCTGTAGGGCGATTGGTAAAGAAAAGTCCCCAGACTATCTTGATACAAAATATATAGCTTTAATAAGCAGAAGTAAGACTTACAACAGCTTACCAGAATCCAACCGATCCGTCCGGACACAGGAGCCAGGCGAAAAGAGGGCTTGCAAGGTTTATAGGCAGGCTTTTGCCTGAGGGCGGCACGCCCCGAAAACAATATGATTGGCTGAACTCCCCTATCATCTCCCCCTTTTTTCTAAAATAAGACAGAACCAAACCAAATACAATTATATGCAATAGAAACAAATAATAAATATAAAGTTACAAACAACAAACAATGTTAAGCAAGAAACAAAAGTTTATGTTAAACATTCTATCTCAGGGAGTCTAAATAATGTAGATGGTAATTACAACTATCTAATCTTTAATTCCATTAAAGATCTGAGAAGGAAAATAATCTTATTCAAGCAGCCCGGAAGTACAAGCGGGAAACTTCCGAAATGTGTAACGAATGGAAGAGACAACTGAATACCTGGGGAATCATCCAAAGTTTTATATGCAATGTTGAGTCAACCAACTTTGGCTAAGGCCTGATGTAATTGACATGTCATTTTTCAAAGGCAAGAAACCTTTCAGGACTCTCTCATCCTGTCTTGGCAAGATAAGACAATCCTGCTTTTATCCATTTACGGATATTTTGTAATTTTGTCAGTGGTTGAGGTATGGACTTTTTCTTTGCCCAAAGGCCAGTTCTACCAGGAAGAAGACAAGCTCCATGTGGAGTGTCTTTGGTGCTCAATGTTCTCTCGGGAGTAGAGCGGTGATGCCAGGAGCGATTGTGTCTCACTACTATAGAACTATGAGTTAGATTAAAGGCCATTTTCCACAGCTCTTCGAAGAGGTTGAAGATTATATTATCTATATTAAGTATGATCTCTATGTATCTAAATAACCTGATTAGCCTAAATATAAATATAATAAACATATATGACTATTGATTTTTATCTATTTAACTTGAAGACTAAGAGAATGAACAACTGTGTAATAAGTGAGGACAATGACCTCCAAATGTAAACAATGTGTATAAATAGCTTAATCAGAGGTAGGAATGTAAATATATGTATATATATTGATACAAATAAAGGTAGAAGCATACTCATATACAACATTCAATATATCAATGTACAAAAATCAACATCGATACAATTTTCTAAAACCAATAACTCATAAATACCAATATATTATTATTTTAATCAAATTACATAAATATTTTTCAATATATCAATGTAAAAAAATCAACATCAATACAATTTTCTAAAAACAATAACTTATAAATACCAATATATTATTATCCCATCACCAATCAATCCCCCCCCTTTTTGGGGGGGCGCTAGCGGAGCGCATTTGCAAGGTTTATAGGCAGGCTTTTGCCTGAGGGCGGCACACCCTGAAAACAAAATATGGTTGACTGAACTCCCCTATCAGGACCCCAGTGGAAATGCCTTCCTTCATACCAGTTAGCATTGGATAAGGTATAAGAATGGGGGGGGGTTCCTGCTGCTCTATTGAACTCTGCCCTAGTAGGACAGGCCTTCTTAAAGCAGGCCATCTATATTTTTGGTTGTGAGCCTAGCCTTTAATGACTGAGCCATCTCTCCAGCCAAAAGACACTTAAGGTCATGTTCAACATCCTTAGCGATCAGGGAAATGCAAATCAAAACAACTATGAGATACCATTTTACACCGATCAGATTAGCTAAAGTCAAAAACACCAATGATAGCCTATGCTGGAGAGGATGTGGAGAGAGGGGAACTCTCATCCATTGTTGGTGGGAATGCAAATTTGTGCAGTCACTGTGGAAATCAGTGTGGCAGTTTCTCAGGAAACTGGGAGTCAACCTCCCTCAGGAACCAGCAATTCCACTCTTGGGAATATACCCAAGAGATGCCCTATCATACCACAAAAGCATTTGTTCAACTATGTTCATAGCAGCACTATTTGTAATAGCCAGAACCTGGAAACAACCTAGGTGCCCCTCAATAGAGGAATGGTTAAAGAAGGTGTGGAACATATATACATAGGGGTTTTACTCAGCGGTAAAAAAACAATGACATCTTGAATTGTGCATGCAAATGGATGGACATAGAAAACGCTTTACTGAGTAAAGTAAGCCAGACCCAAAAAGAGGAATATGATATGTATTCACTCATAAGTGGATTCTAGACATAATTAAAGGTCTTTGAGCCTATTATTTGTGATCCTAGAGAAGCTAAATAAGAAAGTGAACCTGAAGAAAATCATGTAGTTATCCTCCTGGAGATTGGAAATAGACAAGAGTCCCAGAACCTTCATCTGGCGATGGATGGAGATAGAGACAGAGACCCACATTGGAACACTGGACTTAACTCCCTAGGTCCAAACGAGAAGCAGAATGAAAGAGAACGTGATCAAAGAAGGCAAGACCAGAGGGAACCTTCATCCCACGATGGATGGCAATACAGACAGAGACCCACATTGGAGCACCGGACTGAGCCCCCCAAGGTCCAAATGAGGAGAAGAAGGAGGAAGAACATGAAAAAGGAAATCAGCACTGCGAAGGGTGCGATCACCCACTGATACAAGGGGACAGATCTAATGAGAGTTCACCAAGGCCAGTTGGACTGGGACTGAACGAGCACGTGATCCAACCAGATTCTCTGAATGTGGCTGGATTCTCTGAATGTGGCTGGCCTGGAGTCTTTCTGAAAAGCCATTGACAATGACACTGGGACTGGTTTCCTCTGCATATACTGGATTTTTTGGGATCCAGTCTGTTTGGATACTCACCTTCCTGGACCTGGAGGGAGGGGAGAGGAACTTGAACTACCCACAGGACAGGAAACCCTGACTGCTCTTAGGGATGGAGAGGGAGGAAGAGAGGGAGTGGGGGGAGTGGGAGGGTAGTGGGAGGAGGGGCGTAAATGGAAACTTTTATAATTTAATAAACTTTGAAAAAAAAGAAAAAAAGACAGTAATAGTAAAAAAATCATTAAAAACAAAAACAAAAAACAAACAAACACAAAAGCAGGCCATCTATTTAAAATATCGAGATCCCTCTAGGGTGGCCTTAGCCAGATCATCATAGCAGTTCTTGGGAACACAAGGATGGTAGGCTACCTTCTAAAGGAGGCCCATGGCCCAAGGGGAGTTGGGGCCATCCTTGGCCACTGCTTTCCTCAATTCTTTCAGGTCCTTAGATTCCCAAGAATACCAGGTTAGTGGGTGATTAGGGCCAGGAACAACACTGAGCTGGAAGGCTTGGGGTCTGTAAACATTAGCACTATAGGCCTCGACATAAGTAGGGTTAGGACTCCCCAGTTTTGCAGTTCCTCCCAGAGGCTGGTATACTTATTTTCTCCTGGCAAGCATGGAGCCCCCTTATTTGTCCCATTCCCCTCTCCCATTTTATCCTTTCCAGGGTGGCTGAGGGTATAAGAAGGTGGCCGCTCCTTGTCAGAGACATTATCTACTTTCCTTTTGGATTTTGCCTCTGCCTGCCTTATTCCTTCCCCCGGGACTGCTCTTCAGTAAATTGTGCCCTTTTCTGATCTTTGTCCTTGTCTGTCTCTTTTTCTCCCATTTTTTTGGTTAGTTGGTTACTTTTGAATTTTTCATACCTCTCCCCAACTTTTGCCTTTTCCTTCCCTGCCATTGGGGGAGGCAGAGCAGCAGGGTGAAAACATGCCTTAAGGGCTCTAATACTTTGATAGAATCCAAATGGTGGGAGCATATCAAAGTGTTTTTCCTTTTCTCTTACCAGTCTTCACCTGGTTCCACATGTCCCATGAGAAAAGATTTCTGGTCGGTACCCATGGTGCTAGGGTATATGTCCTCCCATATCTGGATCACATTATGTCTGACAACTGTAGGCTTCACGAAAGTAGCATAAATCTCAGCGCCTTAAGTGCTTGGTCACTTTTGTTTGAAATTGCATTACCTATCATGGGGTCACACTCACCTTGACAGACTGCTTAGCCCTGGGACAATTGTGGTCCTGTTCATTGGGTACCAGTTGCCAGGCCTCCTTAGCCTTATAAGCCAGGAAATGGTGAGCGCGATATCTGCCTATTCTGCAGCCCCACAACGCAGGACAATCAGATGTGGTAGGGAGTCAAGTCAAAGCAGGAACTCAGTTTATTACTGTGAGCATCAGTTTATATAGGTTAAGTGACATTATGTGTTGCAGGGGTACCTTCAGCCAATGAGAGACACCCAACCCCTCCCTCTGTTGGAGGGGCATCTACCTATATTTTGCTGTCTCATCCTCACTTGGTAGTTTTGAGACTCTTCTTCAAACTCGAGCCAGTCTATTTTCTGCCCTATAGGCCTTGAGGTACAGGCCCTGAGATAATTTTGGCCCAACATAGGAAGATATCAGAGGATTGAAAATCTTCTATGTTCAGGGGTCATTGGATTAATGTTGTGACAATGACCATTCTACTAAATGCAATCGACGTATTCAAAGCAATCCATACTAAAATTATAAAAGAATTATTCATCAAAATTGAAAAAGCAATTAAGTTTTATATGGAAATACACAGACAGACAGGCACACAAACACGCAAACACAAACACACACAGACACATTATAAAAGAAAAAGAAAGGAATGAACTTGAACTCATTTGCACCAGAACAAACATTCTGTTCAGGACTTTGATAGCATAGTCATTAAGACAAATAATAATTAGGAGCCCATGAAGCTTCAAATCTGTGCAGTAAAAGACATTATCATTCAAAGAAACAGCATATAAAATGGGTAAAATATAACTGACTGAAATTTAGTGTCTAGAATAATCAAAAACTCAAACAATGATCATCAAGACAACAATTTATCCTATCAAAATGGGATATAGAACTAAACAGAAAATTCTCAATAGATAAAATTCAAATGGATGAGAAAAACTTAAATATTTTGACTAATTTTTATAGCTTCCAATTTCATATATATATATATATATATATCATACTGGTAGAATTACTATAGAAAATATAAGCTTGATCTATACCATCAAGTAATAGTATGGGTTCCTTTTTCATTCAAGGGAGTGGAAGGCAACCATTGAGAGCAATATAATTCTAAAGCAACAGAAAAGTACAGACCCTTGAATTACCAGGCAAACATTTTATGACAAATATTTTATGCAGTTGCTCCCCCCACAACAACAATGAGTCTAGCCATGTCTGAAGTATTTAAGGAAAGAGTGAATGTGATATATCATTAGATGAATACTCATATGTTAACAAAATGCTTTAGATAAAATTCTGGCTTTTAAAATGACAGGAAATTGAAATTATAAAATTAGGGAAGCTCAATCAAAGAATGGAGATTTTCTAGTCAAGTAACAGAATGAAAGTTAAATGAAGAAAATGAACAGAACCAAGACACCATCAAGGTGCTATCAAGCAGAGAACCTGCACACAATAAAGGTCACTAGGGTTAAGAGAACTTGAAGTGCTAGAAAAAATATTTGTACAAATAATGACAGAAAAAACCCTACATTTGTATAGAATCATTAATATGCATAACAAAACTTTCCTCAATTCACTTAGGAAATATTCAAAGAGATGTACACATATGGTAATCAGTCTGTCAAAAGACAAACACAAAGGAAGAAATCTAAAGAGAAGTATGAAAAAAAAATTCCATTTACAAAGGAATCTAAAAAAGTTCTCATCAAATTTCTCAGTAGATACCTTGGCATTAAGAAAACAGTGGTATATTAGAAATGCTGACAGAGAAACAGAAAAATAATTTTCAACCAAGTATTGCATATTCAGTTGGTTATCCTTTATATATGATAAAAAATATTTAGATGTTCTGGTTTTAAAGGAAGAGTGTTATATATTGCTTAATGTTCTATACGAAAACTGAACCAAGTGATGATTTAATGAAAAAGATTAAAAGAAAATAAAAGTGTTTATCAAAACATTCACTCAAAAATGTACAAAGATGTCCTTGTAAATATTGTTCTGTATTATTAGATTCTATGCCCACAAAAATTAAAGCATAATTGAATAAAATAGTATACAATTATTTCAATGAGCATAGTGTTTCTAAGAATAAAATTTGCTTATTATTTAAAATATAATTTGATACAATATATTCTGATTATAATTTCTTATTCTCAACTCCTTCCAACATCATTTCCTTATTCTATATATTTAGTCCAAGACACTCCTACTATATCCAGGCTGAGCAATATTTCCATTCAAAGAGAATGGGTTCCCAAAAAGCCAGGACAAACAGTAGGGCTAAATCCTGGTGCCATTGTCAGTGGCCCCACAATCTACCTCAGCCATACATCTGTCACCCACATTCAGAGAGTCTGGTTTGATTCTGTGCTAGTTCCTTCCCTGTCTGATTGGAGATGGTGAACTCCCATTAGCTCAGGCAAACTGTTTCAGTGGGTGTCCCAACAAGGTCTTGACCTCTTTGCTCATAATTTCATGCCTCCCACACTTCAACTGAATTTTGGGAGTTCAACCCAGTGCTCCATGGCAGGTCTCTGCTTCTGTTTCCATCAGTTGCTGGATGAAGGTTCTATGGTACCTTTTAAGATATTTGTCAATCTGACTACAGGGCAAAGCCAATTCATCACCTTCTCCTCTATTGTTTAGGGTCTTAGCTGGGGTGATCCTTGTGAATTCCTCGGAATTTATCTAATGTCAGTTTTTATGGAAGCCCCATAATGGTTCCCTCAATCAAAATATCTCTTTCTTTGCTCTCATCTCTGTCCTTCTCCCATCTCATCTATTTCGTTCCCTCAAGTTTTTCTCTGCCCTCCCCTTGTACCCTTCTCTTCCTCTTCCATCCTCCCTTCTCTCCCCACCCCAATGCTCCCAATCTTGTCAGGCAATTTTATCTATTTCCTCTTTCAAGGTGCAACTATGTATATTTTTCTTAGAGTTCACCTTAGTATTTAGCTTCTCTAGGATCATGGACAGAGGTTCATTATCCTTTGTTTTACAGCTAGTATCCACTTATGAATGAGTGCATACCATGTTCATCTTTCTGGATCTGGGTTATCTTACTCAAGATGTTCTAATTTCATCTATTTACATGCAAATTTACAAGACATAATTGTTTTTATCACTGAGTTGTATTCCATTGTGTAAATAGACCATATTTTCTTTATCCATTATTCAGGTGAGGGGCATTTAGGTTGTTTTCAATTTCTGCATATTAAAAACAATGATGCTGTGAACTTAGCTGATGTAATGTCCTTTCAGCATGATTGAGTATCTTTTGAGTATATGCCAAAGAATGGAATTGCTAGGTCCTAAGTTATGTTGATTCCCAATTGCCTGAGAAACCTCCATACTTATTTTCAGAGTGGTTGTACAAGTTTTCTTTCCCTTCAGCAATGGAGGATTGTTCCACTTACTCCACATGCTCTCCATCATAAGTTATCATTGGTGTTTTTCATCTTAGCCACTCTGAGTGGTGTAAGATGCTATCTCAGAGTCCTTTTGATTTGCATTTCCCTGATGGCTAAGGATGATAAACATTTCCTTAAATGTGTTTGGCCATTGGAGATTCTTCTGCTGAGAATTCTCTGTTTAGTTCTGTACCCCAATTTAAATTGGATTACTTGGAATTTTGATATCTAATTTCATGAGTTATTTATATATTTTGAAGATCGGTCCTCTTTCTGATCTTTCTGATGTGGGGTTAGCAAATATCTCTTTCATTCAGTAGGCTGCCTTTTTTGTCTTATTGACTGTGTCTGTTGCTTTATAGAAGCTTCTCAATTTCAGGAAGTTCCATTTATTTATATTTCTCTCAGTGTCTGTGCTACTGGTAATACATTTAAAAAGTGGTCTTCTGTGCCCATGCATTGAAGGCTACTTCCCACTTTCTCTACTATTAAGTTGAGTGTGGTCAGATTTATATTGAAGTCTTTAATCCATTTGAACTTGATTTTTGTGCATGGGGATAGATATGGATCTATTTTCACTCTTCTACATGTTGACATTCAACTATGCCAGCACCATTTGTTGAAGATGCTTTTTTTCATTGTATAATTTTAGAGTTTTTCTAAAAAACAAATCAGCTGTTCATAAGTATGTGGATTAGTATTCAGGTCTTTGACTTGATTCCATTAGTCAGCCTGTCTATTTTTATACCAAGCTGTTTACATTAATGTAGCTCATTAATAGAGCTTGATGTCAGGGATGGTGATCCCTCCAGAAGTCCCTTTATTATATAGGATTGTTTCCACTATCCTGGGTTTTTGTTTCTCCATATGAAGTTGAGTATTGTTTTTTCAAGTTCTATGAAGAATTGTGTTGGGATTTTGATGGGGATTTCATTGAATCTATAGATTGCTTTTTATAGGATTGCCATTTTTATTATGTTAAGCCTACCTATCCAAGTGCATGGGAGATCCTTCCATTTTCTGGTATCTTCTTTAATTTCTTCTTTCAAATACTTAAAGGTTTTCTCATACAGGTCTTTCACTTCCTTCGTTAGTGTTACCCCAAGGTATTTGTTTATATTTGTGGCTATTGTGAAGGGTGATGATTCTCTGATTTCTTTCTCAGCTTTTTTTATCATTTGTTTATAGGACGGCTACTGATTTTTTGAGTTGATCTTGTATTCTGCCACATTACTGAAGGTATTTATCAGTTATAGGAGTTCTCTGGTAGAGTTTTTGGGATCACTTATGCCAACGATCTTATCATCCGCAAATAAGGAGAGTTTGACTTCTTCCTTTGCAATTTGTATCCCCTTGATCTCCTTTTGTTGTTTCATTGCTCTAGCTAGAACTTCAAGAACTATGTTGAATAGATATGGAAGGAATGGACAGTCTTGTCTTGTTCTTGATTTTAGTGGGATCACTTTGAGTTTCTCTCTATTTAGTTTGAGTTTCTCTCTATTTAGTTTGATGTTGACTTCAAGAACTTTGTTGAATAGATATGGAAGGAGTGGACAGTTTTGTCTTGTTCTTGATTTTAGTGGGATCACTTTGAGTTTCTCTCTATTTAGTTTGAGTTTCTCTCTATTTAGTTTGATGTTGACTTTTGAATTGTTGTATTTTGTCTTTACTATGTTTAGGTACATCATTACATCCCTGCTCTCTCCAAGGCCTTTATCATGAAGTAATGTTGGATATTGTCAAATGCTTTCTCGCAATATAATGAAATAATCATATGTTTTTTTTATTTCACTTTATATATATGGTGAATTAATTATATTGATGGATTTTTGTATGTTGAACCATCCCATCATCTCTGGGATGAAGCAGACTTGATGATGTTGGATGATATTTTGATGTGTTCTTGGGTTCAGTTTGGCAGTATTTTCTTTAGTATTTTTGCACCTATGTTTGTAGGTTAGATTTGTCTGTAATTCTCTTTCATGGTTGAGTTTTCATGTGGTTTCAGTATCAGGGTAAGTATATCCTCATAAAAAAAGTTTGGCAATGTTCTTTTTGTTTCCATTATGTGGAACACTTTGAGGAGTATAAGTATTAGCCCTTGTTTAAAGTTCTTGTAGAATTCTTCACTGAAACCATCCAGTCCTGGACTTTTTTTTGTTGTTTGGAAGGCTTTTGATGACTGCTTCTATTTCCTTGAAGGTTATTATAGGTCTACTTAAATTGCTTACCTAGTCTTGATTTAATTTTGGTATGTCATACATATCCAGAAAATTGTCCATTTATTTCACAATTTCCAATTTTGTGGAGTACAGGATGTTGTAGTATAACCTAATGATTCTCTGGCTTTCCTCTGTGTTGACAGTTATGTTCCCATTTTCATTTCTGTTTTTGTTAATTTGGATATTCTTTCTCTGCCTTTTGATTAGTTTGGATAAGGGTTTGTTTATCTTGTGGATTTTCTCAAAGAATCAGCTCTTCGTTTCATTGATTCTTTTCACTGTTTTATTTGTTTCTATTTTATTGATTTCAGCCCTCAGTTTGATTATTTCCTGTTATCTGTTCCTCTGGAGAGAGTCTGCTTATTTTTGTTCTGTAGTGTTCAGGTGTGCTGTTAAGTCACTAGTTTGAGTTTTTTTCCACATTCTGTATATAGAAACTTAGTGTTATAAACTTTCCTCTTAGCACTGCTTTCATCGTGTCCCATAGGTTTGGGTACATTATCCCTTCAATTTTGTTGAATCCTAGGAAGTCTTTAATTTCTTTATTTATTTCTTCCTTGACCCAGGGGTAGTTCAACTGAGCACTGCTCAATTTCCATTTGTTTGGAGACTTTCTTCTATTAGTGTTGTTGTTAAATTCTAACTTTAGACCATTGTGATCTGATAAGATACAGGGGGTTACTCCAGTTTTCTTATATCTGTTGGGGTTTGCTTTGTTTCTAAGTATGTGGTCAGTTTTAGAGAAGGTTTCATGAGGAGCTGAGGAGAAGGTATATTCTTTTGTGTTTGGGTGGAATTTCCAGTAGATGTCTGTTAAATACATTTGATTCATGTCATCTCTTAGTTCTCTTATTTCTCTGTTAAGTTACTGTCTGATTGACCTGTCCACTGGGGAGAGTGGGTTGTTGAAATCTTATTAGTGTGTATGGCTTGGTGTGCAATTTAAGCTTTAGCAATGTTTCTTTTACATGTGTGGGTGCTCTTGTATTTAATACATAGATGTTCAGGAACAAGACTTCATCTTGATGAGTTGTTCCTGTGATGAGTATAAAGTGTCTTTCTCTATCTCTTCTGATTGATTTTAGTTTAAAGTGTATTTTGCTAGATATTAGTATAGCTACACCCCCTGATTTCTTATGTTCATTTGGTTAGAAAATCTTTTCCCAACCCTTTACTCTGAGGTAATGTCAATCTTTGAGGTTGAGGTGTGCTTCTTGTATACAGCAGAAGGCTGGAATCTGCTTTTATATTCATTCTTTTAGTCTGTGTCATTTTATAGGTGAATTGAGTCCATTGATATTAACAGACATTAATGAACAGTGATTGTTAATTCCTGTTACTTCTTGGTGGTAGTATTTATGTGTTTTCCTTCTTTGGGGTTTGCTGGTGTGAGGTTATCTGTTGCCTGTGTTTTTGTGGGTGCAGCTAGCTTCTTTGGGTTGGAGTTTTCCTTCTAGTACTTTCAATAGGGCTGGATTTGTGGAGAGGTATTGTTTATATCTGGTTTTGTCATTGGATATCTTGTTTTCTCCATTGATGGTAATTGAAAACTTCGCTGGGTATATTAGTCTGGCTTGCATCTGTGGTCTCTTAGTATCTGCATCACATATGTCCAGGATTTTCTGGATTTCACAGTTTTTATTGAGATGTTGGATGTAATTCTGGTAAGTCTGCCTTTATATGTTACTTGACCCTTTTACTTTGCAGCTCCTACTAGTCTTCCTATTATTCTTAAGTTTTGTCTTTTCATGGTGTCCCAGATTTCCTGGATGCATTGTGTTAATAATTTGTTGGATTTAATGTGGTTTTTTTTGACCAATGAACTTATTTTCTCTATAGGATCTTCAACACCTGGGATTATCTCTTCTATCTCTTGAATTCTTTTGGTTATTCTTGTCTATGTAGTTCCTGTTCATTTATCCAGATTTTCCATATCCAGAATTCCCTCGGCTTGTGTTTTCTTTATTGCCTCTCTTTCAGTCTTCAAGTCTTTAACTGTTTGTTTCATCTGTTTTATTGCTTTTTTTAAAAGAGGGATTGTTTGAGAAATTTATTAAGTTCTTCCATTTTTGTTTGTTTTTTCCTCCATTTCTTTAAGGGAATTTTTCATTTTCTATTCAATAGTCTTCATCGTCCTCAGAGAGTTACATTTAAAATTGTTTTATCCTGCTTCTTTTGAGTTAGGATGATCAAGTCTTCCTTTTGTATGACCACTGGGTTCTAGTGTTATCATGTCGCCTTTTAGATTGTTTAAAGAATTCTTCCATTGGTGCCTACCCAGCTCTTCCTCCACTTGGTGTCAGCACTGGTTTTGCCTCTTGGTTCAATCCTTGCAGCTGTTGTCTGTATCTTTGGGAACTGTTCTTGGTCTGCTCTGTACTTTCACTATCTGTGTCTCAGGGAGTCACTGAGGTCTCTCTTCGCCCAGTATTATGGCCTGCTCTCTTGGCTCACTCTATTGGTGCACTCTTGAGCAGTCACAGCTTGTACTTCAGAGTTCTTCTCATGGTCCTTTCTCTTAGTCCTCTTTCTTGGTCCTTTCTGTGTAGTTGCAGGTTGTGTTTCAGTGTTCCTCCGAGGTTGTGAGGGGGGGTAGTAGGGTTTAGGAGTGTAGTGTTACTTGTAGCTTGCAGAGTTCAGTGGATAGCCTGGGGATGTTGGAGCAGTCTACTTGCAAGAACTTCATCTCCTGTTTGGCTACAGAAACTAAGGCAGGTGAGGGGGCGACCTGGTGTTTTGTCCAGGTATTGAGGCCTTAGAAAGTGTGGTGTCCCACCTGGTGGGTGGTCATTCCCCTCTTGATCCTCTCTATGTAGTAGTAGTCTGTGTTTCAGAGTTCCACTGAGGTAGTGTGTGTGTGGTGGTGGTGGGGTAGATGTGTTTGGAGGCAGAGTGGGACTTGCATCTTGTAGGGTACAATTGGTGGAATGATTGTATTGGAGCAGCCTACTTGCAGGAAACTTGCCTGCTGACTGGTTAGAGTAGCTGAGGCAGGTGAAGAAGCAGCTTGGGGTTTTGTGCTGGTGTGGAAGTGAAGTCCCACTAAGTGGGTGGTCACTCACCTCTTGGTCCTCTCTGTGTAGAAGCAGGCTGTGTTTCAGACTTCCATTGTGGTTTTGGGGGTGGGAATCTCTCTTCAATAATTTTTAGTCTGTTAATGAGGCTTACAACTGAGGTTTTTGCTCAACTTTCTAAGTTTTTATTTCAGTTTTAGTTTTCTTTAGTGATTATATTTTTACTTTTGTATTTTAATATGCTTTTATTATTTCATTAAATCCTTGTCAAATTTTTCATGGTCTTCATTGAGGAATTTATTCACATTTTCTTTTATGGATATTAGGAATATTCATAATTGCTACTTTATTTTTTATTTATTTATTTATTAAAAATTTCCACCTTCTCCCTTTTTCCTCCCCCTCCCCACCTCCCTCTCCCTCTATAGTCCTAAGAGCAGTCAGGGTTCCCTGCCCCGTGGGAAGTCCAAGGTCCTCCCCCCTCCATACAGGTCTATACAGGTGAGCATTCAAACAAACCAGGCTTCCACAAAGTCAGTCCATGCAGTAGAATCAAAACCCAGTGCCTTTGTCCTTGGTTTCTCAGTCAGCCTTCATTGCCAACGACATTCAGGATGTCCAGTTTGATCACATGCTCCATCACTCCCAGTCCAGCTGGCCTTGGTGAGCTCCCATTAGATCAGTTCCACTGTCTCAGTGGGTGGACGCACCCCTCGTGGTCCTGACTTCCTTGCTCATGTTCTTCCTCCTTCTGCTCTTCATTTGGACCTTGGGGGATAAGTCCAGTGCTCCAATGTGGGTCTCTGTCTTTATCTCTATCCATTGCCAGATGAAGGTTCTATGGTGATATGCAAGATATTCATCAGTGTGGCTATGGGACAAGGCCAGTTCAGGCACTCTCTCCTCTGCTGCCCAAGGAACAATCTTGGGACCTCTCTTTGGACCTGGGAACCCCTCTAGAATCAAGTCTCTTGAAAACCCTAAAATGGCTCCCTTAATTAAGATATTTACTTCCCTGCTCCCATATACACCCTTCCTCCATCCCACCCATCCCATTCCCCCAAGCTTTCCAGAATCCTCCCCTTCTCCCTTCTCTCTACCCATCTCTCCTTACATCCAGCCCTCACACCCCCGTGCACCCAAGTTTTGCCTGGCAATCTTGTCTAATTCCAATATCCAAGAGGATAACTATATGGTACATAATTCTGGAAAAACTGGAATGAAGGGCAGACAGGACAATGGAAATATTCTAAATGCTTTCCCTGTGCATCCATCTGGTATTCTTTATAAAAAGTGTTTCTGCATGTCAGTGTCTGACACAAAGAATGGGAATGGGTTAAAAAGGGACATGTAAATGTCAGCCTCAAAGTGCTTAGGAGTATGTAGCATAGGCTGGCCTCAAAATTCTGAATGTCTTCTGATTGTCTCTAGCATATCCTACTAACATGCACTACCATAAATGATGATTATGGAATTTATAATTATGTCAGTAATCTTCATGTACTTCACAAAAATATGTCTATGTTTAGCATTAATTTTTATATGAATAAACAAAAAAGATGGGGGTATTTCACTGGATTCTCAAGGACAGATATTTATCAACATTAAAGTTTATATAGCACCTTTAAGAATATAAACATAATCTTATTTTTCTGCTTTCTTCAGAGTAAGTAAGAATGGACAACACTTATTTTTCCTAAATAAATCAATATTTAAAAACTTGATATTACTTTTATATAGGTTCATTTTATGGCTTTTGATATCAAAGGGAAAAATATCTGTTTCATGATATTCAGATTTTAACAGAAACATTCACGTGGCTCTAAATATGTGAAAAAAGTGATTTAATGTAAATAATTTATATCATACAATTTGTAGAATCTTAGAAATGAGGTGCTATCATTAGTGTCATAAATTAACAGTACAATGATTTTAAGGAAATTATCCAAAATAAAATAATAAGTTTAAAAGATAACATTTAAACAGAGTATTACTACGTGGTGACTAAATAGAAAACATTGAAATATTTTAAAAATAAAATAATGTTAATAAATTAAACAGTGTCATTATATAATAACTTTTTCTGTGTAAAAATGATAGATTTCAAATAATGAATTTTTTCATGTTTTCCCTCTATCATCTTACATGTACTCTGGTAAATTCTGAGTAGATTTTGAATCCTCACACTTTTTTATTGTTAGATAAAAATCATCTTAATACATGGTTTATTGCAAATGAAGTAATGAATGTTCACTGTAAGTTATTTATATGTTACATGAAGTAAAAAACAGAATTGATACTTACATACTCATCATGAAAGGTTACAGTTCAAGACTGACTACAGGAGAATGCTTGAGGCAGTATACTAAAATACAATAACTTGGGTTTGGCATGCACTAATCACAAGGCCATCAATAAATAACAAGAGTGTTAGGACTCACTGGTACTGCCCAGTATCATGGTAGAGTATCATTCTACATGTCACTGCTTTGCCCAAAACTAAAGCTTAAAACTATGTCTATAATTTCTACTGAAAGCTTATTTTTTGTACTAATGGAAAGTGAAAATAGTAAGTCTAAATGACATAATGTCGGAAATCATCTGTAGATGACAGTGTCAATTCAGAGTTTCATCCTACAGTAAAAACAAAATGCCATAAATTAGATAAATCATAAACAATGGATATGTATTCCAATATAAAGCCATGGAAGGCCATAATCAGTGGATTAACAGATTCAGTGTCTGGTAAAAGATTGCATTGTTTTTCAATGTTTTTTCTCTTATTTTCACATTGGAGTAGATAAAAACGTTACTTTCTGGTCTCCTTTTAAAAGTAATATGTCAGAGTATAAATATGCCCTTCAAGATATATTTACTTTCTTATAACTTTTTTCCCACTTTGATAGTTAATATTCATAAAAGATGAAATGGCCTTTATTATATTGAAGAAGTAGCTTTTTAAAAATATAGTTTATTTATTTTCTTTTTATTTATTCTCTTATATGAGACACCCCAACCAAGGCCTTCCTTCCCTCTGTCAATTCCCCCTCAGCCCCACCTCCTTTCTTCTCCAGATTTGGTGTCTTCTATCTCCCTACAGAGCATGCCTTCCAGGAGTATTACCCAAACTCTGCATTACTAGTTACAATAAGAATTGGCAGAAACTCTAATATCATGGCTGATTAAGGAAACTCAGTAGCTAGAATAGGGTCCACAAAAGAAGGTAAAAGAGGTACAGATACCTGCACTCCCAAAGTTAGGAGTCCCACAAAAGCACAAATCTAAAAATCACAACAAATATTCAGAAGACCTACTACATACTCCTGTAAGTTCAATGACTGCTCCTTTAGTATCTGAGCCCCTATGAGCCCTGCTTAATTGATTTTGTGAGTTATATTCCTTTGGCGTCCTCAAATCCTCTGGCTTCTACATTCTTTCTTCCTATTTTAAGATCTCAATTTTCACGAGAAATTCTTGAAAATATTTGATTAAATGATACTGAAATCAGGAATTTCAGTTTCTTCCTTTTTATTTTACATAATGATATTTTATATTTCTATTCTTTTTATCTTCTATCAGAGTGATGTATTTTGTGAAATTTAATTATTTCTGTGTTCCATACTATGATGCAGTATGTAATTATTTTAGACCATTATTATTATTTATTTATAATATTTTTGGTAAAATTATTAATAATATGTATTTATGTCCTTTTTCAAAACCAATATATTTGTGCATCTTTGGTAAAAGAATGATACTTGATACATAGTATAAATTAACAATAAATTAACAAATTATTCTGCAAAAATTTGCAGAATTTAAATGACATTAATGACAATAAACAAAATGAATTGGCTGAAAAGCTATATTTTCCTAGCCTTTTGAAGAGGCAATGGTGTAGTGTTAATGATCAGTTTAATCTTTCTACTAATTATGTCTAAACTTTTACTTTAAAATATACTGTTTACTGGGGCTGGAGAGATGGCTCAGAGGTTAAGAGCACTGGCTGTTCTTCCAGAGGTCCTGAGTTCAATTCCCAGCAACCACATGGTGGCTCACAACCATCTGTAATAAGATCTGGCACCCTCTTCTGGCGTGCAGGTAAGCATGGAGGCAGAATGTTGTATACATAAGGAATAAATAAATAAATCTTTAAAAAAAACTTTAAAAAAATATACTGTTTACTTTTTTTATAAACAATTTTTCATTTAATCAAGCTGATCAATATTTTTATTTTCAAATATTTTTTTTCATTTAATCTAGGTAACCAAGTTTGTTGGAATATAATTGCTTATAGACAGTCTGTTATATTTTGTTTATATTTCATTAAAATCCATTATGTTATTTTCTATTCTGATTTTTAAAATTTGTATATTTTATTTTTCTTTGTTAATCTGTCTAAGGTTTTCCATTTGTCTTTATTTTATTTCAAAAGTGAACTTTTTGCACTTAAATTTCTATTCATTTCTTATTCTTGAAATTTTGTTTATGTTCATTTTGACATTCTTTCTTTTTGTTATCTTTTGATTTTTTCCATGCTCCCTTTAGTCCCTAGGGTGTGAGATTTCTAGTTTGAAGTCATCTTTCATTTTTACTGAACTTGCATCTACTCATTTTGCTTTTCTCATTAGTTTTGCATGATTTACATGTTCTAAAAACAACATTTTAAGAATCCTTTGAGAATTTTATAGTTTATTTTGAGGACATTCACCAATCCCCCAATTGAGATACCCCACATCTTTATCTTCCCAAGTTTGTGTGTCTCCCTCCTCCTTTAAACCCATCAGGTACTGAACAGAGAATTCACAACAGATGAACTTCGAATGGCCAGAAGACACTTAAGGTCATGCTCAACCTCCTTAGCGATCAGGGAAATGCAAATCAAAACCACTTTGAGATACCATCTTACACCTGTCAGAATAGCTAAAGTCAAAAACACCAATGATAGCCTATGCTGGAGAGGATGAGGAATGAGGGGAACACTCATCCATTGTTGGTGGGAATGCAAACTTGTGCAGCCACTGTGGAAATCAGTGTGGCGGTTTCTCAGGAAACTGGGAGTCAACCTCCCTCAGGACCCAGCAATTCCACTCTTGGGAATTTACCCTAGAGATTCCCTAGCATACAACAAAAGCATTTGTTCAACTATGTTCATAGCAGCACTATTTGTAATAGCCAGAACCTGGAAACAGCCGAGGTGCCCCTCAATAGAAGAATGGTTAAAAAAGGTGTGGAACATATACACGTTAGAGTTTTACTCAGCGGTAAAAAATAATGACATCTTGAATTTTGCATGCAAATGGATGGACATAGAAAACGCTTTACTGAGTGAGGTAAGCCAGACCCAAAAAGAGGAACACGGTATGTATTCACTCATAAGTGGATTCTAACCATAATTTAAAGGTATTTGAGCCTATTTTTCGTGATCCTAGAGAAGCTAAATAAGAAGACGATCCTGATGAAGATTATTTAGCTATCCGCCAGGAGGTAGGAAATAGTCAAGAGTCCCAGGTAACCTTGGGTGCATGGGGGGGGTGGGAGGGTTGTTGGAAGGGGAGAGGGTTAGAGAGAAGGGAGTAGGGGAGGAATGGAGAAAGCTCGGTTGACCGGGATGGGGGGAAGGGAGGAAGGATGAATAAGGGATCAGGGAAGAATATATTTCAACTAAGGGAGTCATTTTAGGGTTTATAGGAAACTTGATTATATATGGGATCCCAGATCCAAGGAGAGATCCCCAGATTGTTCTCTGGACAGAGGAGAGGGTGCCTGAACCGGCCTTGGCCCACAACCATACTGATGAATATTTTGCATGTCACCATAGAACCCTCATCTGGTGATGGATGGAGATGGAGGCGGAGAACCACGTTGGAACACTGGACCTAGCTCCCTAGGTCCAAATGAGAGGCAGAAGGAAAGAGATCGTGAGCAATGAAGGCAAGGGCACAGGAAACCTTCATCCGATGTTGGATGGCGATACAGATGGAGACCCATATTGGAACACCGAACTGAGCACTCCACAGTCCAAATGAGGAACAGAATGATGAAGAAAATAAAAAAAGTAATCAGGACTGCGAGGGATGCGAGCACCCACTGATACAAGGGGACTGATATAATGAGAGTTCACCAAGGCCTGTTGGACTGGGACTGAACGAGGACATGATCCAACCAGATTCTCTGAATGTGGCTGGCCCGGAGCCTTTTTGAAAAGCCGTTGACAATGACACTGGGACTTGCCTCCTCTGCATATACTGGATTTTGGCGCTCCAGTCTGTTTGGACTCTCACCTTCCCTGGACCTGGAGGGAGGGGGGAGGAACTCGAACTTCCCACAGGGCAGGAAACCCTGACTGCTCTAGGGGATGGAGAGGGAGGAGGAGAGGGAGTGGGGGGAGTGGGAGGGTGGTGGGAGGAGGGACTGAAATGGAAACTTTTATAATTTAATAATAAAAAAATAAAAAAAACCCATCAGGTACAATTAGTGACTGCCATTACTCTTGTCAGTGTTGCCTTTCACTGGATTGTTGTCAACCAGCCAAGCCTCCATAGCAGAATTTCTCTGACTGTGAGTTCTTAGATTATGAGATGGAGTCTTCTTATTAGTTATGAATGCTTGGTCTTAGTTTAGACTTGTTCTGGCTAGCTTTTAAAGTAACATTAACCAATTTCTATTAATCTGCATTTGCCTTGGGGATTTTTACCTTTCTTTCATTCTGGATTTCCAACTTGACTGTTTCCTCCATGTCTGGCTGGCTGTTGGCTGGTTAGCTAGCTGACCCCTAGGGTTGCCCTTTATTTCTTCCTCATTTTCTTCTTGATCCTATAGTACTTATTTTACTTTGAGTTTGGGTTTGGTGGCTAACACTTTTAATTCTAGTCGGTGGGAGGCAAAGACAGACAGATCTCAGTAAGTTCCAGGACAGTCTAATTTTTATTGTGAATTCCAGGTCAGCTAGGGCTGCATAGTGCTGTTTTACAAGAGAAAGCAAACTTGCAGTGATGAACACATGGTAAAGTGCATACGTGATCATTTGAAGTGTGACAGAAACTGAACCTGAGTCACCCAGCCAGAAAATAAAATAGTTCCCTCACTCCGTTATTGTCAGCAATGTGGTAAATGGAGAATTTTAACACGAGACTTAAAACTTGGCACAGTATTTTGAGTTAGTGAGCTTTACATACTCCTTCAGGGACTAAGTCACAGAAAGCCCTGTGTGAAGAAATGTCAGTTTCTAATTCATTTGAAGCAAAATTATAACTTTATGACAATGTGGTGGCTTTCAGGCCAGGGACTTCTGTTAGAAAATTATCTATTAGTCTCTTAACTAACTCACATGAATAACTAAGAGGAGCAGTCTTCACAACACCTTTAAAGCAAGGTATAATGATAATCTAAGAGAAAGGAGAAGTCATATTGTTCTAATAAAGAAGAAGCACCAACCAAAGGCATATTTCCTTCTATTTCATGTTCTCTATATGTTAATTTTTCTTTGTACTGCAATTTAGATTTTATTTACATTTTCAGTTTAATGCACTGAGATTTAGGTTCTACTTCATTAGAAAAGATTTTCATGATAGCCCCTTCTCATTTTACAATGACAAAAATTTCATTCTTTCATACATAACTGCTTCTACAACAACTTTTACTATCTCTCCCATTTCTTACCAATATGCTTTCTTTCTCATAAGATTTCTCTCTTTTCTTCTTTCTCCATGTCACCATTTATGTATTGCCACCCTTAACTTGAAAAGATTTATAAACTACATTTGTCCTAGCTAGTACTCTATATCAGAACTTTAGCATGTTACAAGTGAAACCTCCTACTGAAAAATTGTTGCTGGAACTCCAGCCAATTATTTTTATCAAAATAACAGAATGAAACATAATTCCAAGTGACAAATTATCACCATGAGATTACACATAAAACAAAATAAACATGACTGAGAAAATATAAAAATTAACATCAGAAAATGAGTCATTGCAACATATGTACCAAATAAAACATAAAAATGTAAATAAAGAGGTAATAACACACTAAACAGTTTCATTGTTTCACAACTCATCAATAACAGAAATGAAAAACATTGAAATGTGGAAGAATTCAGAGTTATCATCTTCAAAAGTATAAATGACAATACAGAGCACCCAAATAAATGGATGTATTAAGAAAGAAAGTCCAAGATGTGAACAAAAAAATTCTAAGTCTATAGACAATAATCCACAATTTTGCAAAGAGCTTTAAAAATATGAAGGAAAATTTAAGCAAAGAAATTAGGTAGTAGACTACAGCAAATCAAAAGTTTAAGAAATTAAATGATGTTGAAAGCAACATGAACAGACAAGACCAAATGGAGGAACACTTTCCTGTGGTTCCTCCATGTCCAATTCATAGAGCTTACCATCAAGCACTTTAGACAAGAGCAGTTTCTTGTCCAAATGGCTAGCCTTGCTATTTTGAAGGCAAACTCTATAATGAATTTCTTCAATGTCTGTCAGCCTCTCTAACTTAAATGGTACTGACAGAAGTAGACACGTTTCACTGTCAAGAAAAGTATAAGTTCTTAAAACCTCTTAAATGGCATATTCTGTAGGTCTTTGAAGAATGAAAGATTGTCTAACATGTCTCTTTATATCTAACTAATGTAAGCTAACTAATGCAATTAGAAGTTTGATTATGATAGATGACTACCTATTAATCTATATTTCTTAACTATATAATCCATGTTTAAATGAGATGCATAAACATAATACATTAAACAAGAGTAAAAATATTCATATAACAAAATTGACCTTAAATTTGTATCAATAACCCAAAATCCATGCAAATATAAATTATTCATCTATATCATATCCCCATTATTTTATTTTTAGAAATTGACTATGATCATTAGTCACTTATAATCAATTCCACTTCAATGAAAACAAATATTTATAAACAATTATTTTGGAAATTTACGTATTATTTTCTCTGAACTGCTTCTTGTTGTTTATTAGGTGAAGTATTTCTAGGGTTCACGAAGACCTTTTGGGGGATTCTTGTTCCATCAAGCCACATTAGTCTGGAAGGACTCAATAAGTTCTCATATTCTGGTGGGAAATTAGTTTTTTTACCCCAACTCAGTGGAGTTTCTAGGTCCATGTCAGTGACTGCTCATGAACTCCATACAAATATTTGTTGGCAGGGCATCTTAAAAGTCCTGAGACATTTCGGTTGCTAACACTGAGTCAAGATGACATAGGAGATCCTTCTTTCTATGTGTTGCTTGTATTGATTAATGAATAAAGAAACTGACTTGGCCTGATAGTCCAGAACTTAGGTAGGCAGAGAAGACAACTGAATTCTGGGAGGAAGAAAAGCAGAGTCAGAGAGACACCATGGACCCACCGCTGAAGATAGACATACTGATACTTCTGGTAGGCCATGACCTCTTGGTTATATACAGATTAATAGAAATGTTTAAAACTAATATTTAAAAGTTAGTCAATAAGAAGTTAGAGCTCATGGGCCAAACAGTGTTTTAATGAATATAGTTTATGTGTCATTATTTCGGGTTATTTTGTTCACTGGGTAGCCAGGAACCAACAAGTGGGCCCCTTCTCCTGCAATATCAGGGAGCCTCTCTTAATGAAGCTACACCTCAGTTAGCCTCTAGCAAACAGAGCCCACCTGAGAAAATGCTGCTACCAAAAAAGCGTTATTGACTTTTTTCTTTTGTCTGTCTAGAATCATTTTTTTGGAAAGTTTTCTCAAGGCTTTATATGAATTTTTTTCCAAATGATTCAGCACCATTTCTAAGTAAAGACTTCTTTATCATTTCCCTGCCATATAAACCAGAATAATCACACAAGAATATATTATTTAGAACACAGTTTGGCCAAAGCTCAAGTGTATTCCTATCTATCACTTATATCTTAAATCAACCCATTTCTATGAATCTGTGTATTGCCACAAGGCTGTGGCTTACTGGTAAACTTCTGGCATCTTTTGCCTATGGCAGCTATATGGTGTCTGCCTGACTACAACATTCAGTTTAGTTTTCACACATAGCTATATTTTCTCTGCCATAGTCCAAAGCAGCTTCTTTTTTTTGCTAAAGTTATAGTATACTTTAATATCTATCTCAAACATTGCAAATTAGAAACCATAATGCAGTATTCTCCACCATCCGCCTTGAGTAAAAATAATAAATATGGACTTTACTTATGATGAAAAAGACATGAATCAAGATTTTCTTGAAACTAAAGACAATTGTGATATCTAAAATTTTTACCAAATTGTTTACATGAAGAGGATTTTTGTCTTATAGGAGTTCTTCCCCATTACCTAATGTCAAGATGATAAAAAAAGGTTTTAAAATATTTACGGGGCTAGAAACATGGACAAAAATGTATGACAAGTTCATTGCCGGGAAAATGGTCAGTTTTTTGAGAAACTCCTGTAGTTTCTGCTACAGGAATACACAAGGGTCGAACCTTCTTGACAAAAAGCAAGAACATTCACATACGCACACAAAGATACAATATTATCATGTAAATAAAAATTAAATCAATTCTTTAACCAAACAAAATTTCACTCAGGATTGTTTTTCTCCTGTAACCCAGGTTTTGAGGTATTTAAACACTTACTTATAGAGTTTTTTTTTTCATGAATGGGTTCATGTAACAGAAAGAAAGCATGTAGACTTCAAGTTAGACAAATTAATTCTCAATTGGTGGCATCATTTGGGAAGAAGATATGTTGGAAGAAATATGTCACAGGAGTTGTGCCAGAGATGTTTAACATCCATACACCATTTTCAGTTCCCAGTCAGTGGTTCGTGCTGCAGATTAAGATTGTGAGTTCTTATCGTCCCAGGGTAGCTGTCATGTCTGACACTTGTTGGATGTCTCATGGCAACAAGTGTCAGACATGGCAGTTTCTTTATTAACGAATTATAATAAAACATACAGCATACATGGGGAATCTGATGTCATTGAGAGGAAAGGGCTATATGGAAGGGTTTCAAGAGAAGAAAGAGAAAGGATAAATGTTGTACTTACATTAAATCCTAAAGATAAAAATTTTAAAAATGGCTTGGCAAGTTGCGTGACTTAGGCAGCCTTACAACTTATGTCAAAACTACATGCTACCAAGTATTCAAGGTATGGAGTGGAGAAACCACTACCATTAATTTTATATCAACAAATGGCCCAATTAATCTTCACTAATCACTTCCAATCCAATGGTTGCAATTAAAACCTGGTTAAATTAGATTGGGCATAAAATCAAGTCAAAAGCCATAAACCTGTAAAAGGGATTAATGGCAATGGAGGTAAGGAGATGGATTCGGATGGGAAGAAGATAAGAGATGATTGATAGGAGAAATAATAACTGGAATGCAAAGTATATATGTATAAAATTGCCAAACAACAAAATTAATCATTATGAGAGCTATGGTCTCGCCAATATGTCTCTACAGATAAATCACATACCAAGTGTGATAGCCAGAGTTCATTCTTGATGACCACTATGATGGAAAGAAAGAACAAATTACCAAAAGTTGTCTTCTGAAATGTGCATATGCATGTGCATGTGCTCAGACACATAC
Organism: Myodes glareolus; assembly: GCF_982192425.1. Lineage (NCBI taxonomy): Eukaryota > Metazoa > Chordata > Mammalia > Rodentia > Cricetidae > Myodes > Myodes glareolus. Next base: position 35,447,838 of record NC_142053.1, on the reverse strand, counting down.
AAAGACACACTTCCCCACACACAAGTCAATATTAATAATAATGATCAGCTGTTGTGGAATATTAGTTTAAGATATGTTATATTTATTTATGCTGTGAAATATTTGTTTAATGATGAAAAGATGTTTTGCATTCTTTTATGTTGCATTTTTTTTAACACTGTGAACCTGTGTTACTTTGCCTGTCTAAAACACCTGATTGGTCTCATGAAGAGCTGAATGGCCAAAAGCAAGGCAGGAGACTCTATGTGAATCTAGCACATAGAGAGAATAAATAGAATAGAAGAAGAGGGAGGTTTGAGAAGAGAGGGAGAAGAGAATGCCATGGACTACTCACCCAGTCACAAAATCAGTAATGAAGTAAGTAAGAAAGAAAGGTATGCAGAATAGAGAAAGGTAAAAGCCCAGAGGAAATGGTAGAGAGGATAATTTAAATTAAGAAAAAATGACTAGTAATAAGTTAAGTTAAGGCTGAGCATTCTGAAGAAATAACACATCTCAGTTTATATATTTGGGAGCTGGGTAGCAGGCCTCCAAAGAGTAAAATATTAGAAAATCTAAAGGAAACAGGCAATTTTCTGATTAGGTACCACATATCAAATTAAAACAAGACCAGATAAACAATTTATTTATTTATTTTAGTAATTTTATTAAATTATAAAGTTTCCATTTCCGCCCCTCCTCCACTACCTTCCCCACTCCCCTACTCCTCTCTTCCTCCCTCTCCATCCTAAGAGCAGTCAGGGTTTCCTGCCCAGTGGGAAGTTCAAGTTCCTCCGCCTCCTCCAGGTCCAGGAAGGTGAGTGTCCAGACTGACTGGATCCGCAAACCCAGTATATGCAGAGGAAACCAGTCCCAGTGCCATTGTCAATGGCTTTTCAGAAAGACTCCAGGCCAGCCACATTCAGAGAATCTAGCCACATTCAGAGAATCTGGTTGGCTTGCGTCCTCGTTCAGTCCCAGGCCTTGGTAAACTCTATTTAGATCCCTCGCCTTGTATCAGTGGGTGATAGCATCCCTCGCAGTCTTATTTCCTTTTTCATTTTCTTCCTCCTTTGCTCCTCATTTGGACCTTGGGGGTCTCAGTCCGGTGCTCCAATGTTGGTCTCCATCTGTATCGCCATCCATCATCAGATGAAGGTACTCTCTGATCTTGCCTTCTTTGCTCACGCTCTCTTTCCTTCTGCTTCTCGTTTGGACCTAGGGAGTTAAGTTCAGTGTTCCAATGTGGGTCTCTGTCTCTATCTCCATCCATCGCCAGATGAAGGTTCTATGGTGATAAGCAAAATATTCATCAGTATAGTTATGGGCCTAGGCCGTTTCAGGCTCCCTCTCTTCTGTCCAGAGAACAATTTGGGAATCTCTCCTTGGACCAGGGATCCCATTTATAATCAAGTCTCCTGTAAACCCTAAAATGGCTCCCTTATTGAAATATTTGAAATATATTCAAATATATATGAAAATATATTGAAATATATTCCCTGATCTCATATGCATCCTTCCTCCCTCCCCCATCCCAGTCCACCTAGCTTTCCCCATTCCTCCCCTACTCCTTGTCTCTAACCCTCTCCACTTCCAACAACCCTCCCACTCCCCCATGCACCCAAGGTTACCTGGGACTTTTGTCTATTTCCAATCTCCAGGCAGATAGCTACATGATTTTCATCAGGTTTACCTTCTTATTTAGCTTCTCTAGGATCACGAATAATAGGCTCAAAGACCTTTAATTATGGTTAGAATCCACATATGAGTGAATACATACCATATTCCTCTTTTTGGGTCTGGCTTACCTCACTCAGTAAGCATTTTCTATTTAATCCATTTGCATGCAAAATTAAAGATGTCATCGTTTTTTACACTGAGTAAAACTCTAATGTGTGTATGTTCCATACCTTTATTAACCATTCTTCTATTGAGGGGCACCTAGGTTGTTTCCAGGTTCTGGCTATTACAATAGTGCTGCTATGAACATAGTTGAACAAATGCTTTTGTAGTATGATAGGGCATCTCTTGGGTATATTCCCAAGAGTGGAATTGCTGGGACCTGAGGGAGGTTGACTCCCAGTCCCAGTTTCCTGAGAAATCGCCACACTGATTTCCACAGTGGCTGCACAAGTTTGCATTCCCACCAACAATGGATGAGTGTTCCCCTCATTCCTCATCCTCTCCAGCATAGGCTATCATTGGTGTTTTTGAGTTTGGCTATTCTGACAGGTGTAAGATGATATCTCAAAGTTGTTTTGATTTGCATTTCCCTGATCGCTAAGGAGGTTGAGCATGACCTTAAGTGCCTTTTGGCCATTCGAAGTTCATCTGTTGTGAATTCTTGGTTCAGTTCAGTACCCCATTTTTTAATTGCGCTAATTAGAGTTTTAGTGTCTAGTTTCTTGAGTTCTTTTTATATTTTGGAGATCAGACCTTTGTCTGATGAGGGGTTTGTGAAGATCTTCTCCCAGTCTGAAGGTAGCCTTTTGGTCTTACTGAGAGTGTCCTTTGCTTTACAGAAGCTTCTCAGTTTCAGTAGGTCCCATTTATTCATCGCTTCTCTTATTGTCTGCGCTCCTGGGGTTCTGCTTAGGAACTGGTCTCCTGTGCCTATATCTTGTAGACTACTTCCCACTTTCTCTTCTATCAGGTTCAAAGTGGTCGGATAAATGTTGATGTCTTTAATCCATTTGGACTTGAGTTTTGTGCATGGTGACAGATATAGATCTATTTTCATTCTTCTACATGTTGACATCCAGTTATGAAAGTACCATTTGTTAAAGATGCTTTCTTTCTTCCATTGTATACCTTTAGCTCCCTTGTCAATAATCAGGTGTTCATACGTTTGTGGGTTAATACCCGGGTCTTCTATTCGATTCCATAGGTCGACTTCTCTGTTTTTATGCCAATACCAAGCTGTTTTCAATACTGTTGCTCTGTAATAGAGTTTGAAGTCAGGGATGGTAATGCCTCCAGAAGTTCCTTTATTGTATAAGATTGTTTTGGCTATCCTGGGTTTTTTGTTTTTCCATATAAACTTGATTATTGTTCTCTCAAGGTCTGTGAAGAAGTTTGATGGAATTTTGATGGGAATTGCGTTGAATCTATAGATTGCTTTTGGTAGAATTGCCATTTTTACTATGTTGAGTCTCCCAATCCAAGAGCAGGGAAGGTCTTTCCATTTTTTGGTATTCTCCTCAATTTCTTTCTTCAAGGACTTAAAGTTCTTGTCAAATAGGTCTTTCACTTCCTTGGTTAGAGTTACCCCAAGATATTTTATGTTATTTGTGGCTATCATGAAAGGTGATGTTTCTCTGATTTCCCTCTCTGCTTCTTTATCCTTTGTGTATAGGAGGGCAACCGATTTTTTGGAGTTGATCTTGTATCCTGCCACATTACTAAAGGTGTTTATCAATTGTAGAAGTTCTTTGGTAGAGTTTTTGGGGTCACTTATGTACACTACCATATCGTCTGCAAATAATGAAAGTTTAACTTCATTCTTTCCAATTCTAATCCCTTGATCTCCTTATGTTGTCTTATTGCTATTGCTAGAACTTCAAACACTATATTGAAGAGGTATGGAGAGAGTGGACAGCCTTGTCATGTTCCTGATTTTAGTGGAATGGCTTTGAGTTTCTCTCCATTCAATTTGATGTTAGCTGTCAGCTTACTATGTATTGCTTTTATTATGTTTAGGAATGATCTTCGTATACCCAATCTCTCCAACACCTTTATCATAAAAGGGTGTTGAATTTTGTCAAATGCTTTTTCAGCATCCAATGAAATGATCATATGGTTTTTTTCTTTCAGTTTATTTATATGATGGATTACATTGATAGATTTGCATATGTTGAACCAGCCCTGCATCTCTGGGATGAAGCCCACTTGATCATAATGGATAATTTTTCTAATGTATTCTTGGATTCGGTTTGCCAGTATTTTATTGAGTATTTTAGCATCAATGTTCATGAGTGAGATTGGTCTGTAATTCTCTTTCTTTCTTGTGTCTTTTTGTGGTTTTGGTATCAGGGTAACTGTAGCTTCATAAAAGGAGTTTGGCAATGATTCTTCTGTTTCTATATTGTGAAATACATTAAGGAGTATAGGTATTAGCACTTCCTGGAAGTTCTGGTAGAATTCTGCATTGAAACCATCTGGTCCTGGGCTTTTTTAGGTGGGGAGGTTTTTGATAACAGCTTCTAATTCTTCGTGACTAAGAGGTCTATTTAGATTGTTCACTTGGTCTTGATTTAACTTTGGTAAATGGTGTGTATCTAAAAACCAATCCATTTCTTGTACATTTTCCAACTTTGTGGCATATAAACTCTCGTAGTAAGATCTAATGATTCTCTGAATTTCCACTGTGTCTGTTGTTATGTCCCCCTTTTCATTTCTAATCTTATTAATTTGAGTGTTCTCTCTCTGCCGTTTGATTAGTTTGGCTAGGGGTTTGTCAATCTTGTTGATTTTCTCCAAGAACCAACTTTTTGTTTCGTTGATTTTTTGGATTGTTTTCTGTGTTTCTGTTTTGTTGATTTCAGCCCTCAGTTTGATTATTTCCAATCTTCTACTCCTCCTAGGAGAGTCTGCTTCTTTTTTTTCCAGAGCTTTTAGGTGTGCTGTTAAGTCTCCAATATGTGCTTTCTTCATTTTCTTTAATTGGGCACTTAGTGCTATGAACTTTCCTCTTAGCACTGCTTTCACAGTGTCCCATAGGTTTGGGTATGTTGTGTCTTTATTTTCATTAAATTCAAGGAAGACTTTAATTTCTTTCTGTATTTCTTCCTTGACCCAGGGATGATTCAGTAGTTGACTGTTAATCTTCCATGCATTTGTAGGCTTTCTGGTATTCGAATTGTTATTGAATTCTAACTTTATTCAGTGGTGATCCGACAAGACACAGGTGATTACTAATATTTTTTTTTGTATTTGTGTAAGTTTGCTTTGTTACCGAGTATGTGGTCAATTTTCTAGAAGGTTCCATGAGCTGCAGAGAAGAAGGTATATTCTTTCCTTTTTGGGTAGAATGTTCTATAGATATCTGTTAAGTCCATTTGATTCATTACCTCTAGCAATTCTCTTATTTCTCTGTTGAGTTTCTGTTTGATTGACCTGTCCATTGGTGACAGAGGTGTGTTGAAGTCTCCTACTATTAGTGTGTGTGATTTAATGACTGCCTTGAGTTCTAAAAGTTTTTCTTTTACATAAGTTGGTGCTTTTATATTAGTGGCGTAGATATTCAGGATTGAGACTTCCTCCTGATGTATTGTTCCTGTTATGAGTATGAAATGTCCATCTCCATCTCTTCTGATTGATTTTAGTTTGAAGTCAATTTTGTTTGATATTAGAATGGCCACACCAGCTTGTTTCTTAGGTCCGTTTGCTTCAAAACCTTTTCCCAACCCTTTACTCTGAGTAGATGTCTATCTTTGTGGTTGAGGTGTGTTTCTTGTAAACAGCAGAATATTGGATTCTGTTTTCTTATCCAGTCTCTAAGTCTGTGCCTTTTTATAGGTGAGTTGAGTCCATTAATATTAAGTGATATTAATGACCAGTGGTTGTTGATTCCATTTATTATTTTTTTTGTGTGTGTGTGTGTAGTAGATTTTGTGTGTTTCTCTTCTTCGAGTTGTAGTTGTGAAGGGTCGCTAGATGTCTGGGTTATTGTAGGCAGTGATGGCAATGTTG